>NC_141686.1:275809102-277145769 GCF_964263255.1 Lissotriton vulgaris
CAAAAAACCCACCCATACTTCTTTCCCTAACAGCAACTGACTGTAAAAAGAAATGCCAGCCAGTTTTCCGGAAATCGTTGTGTGGGACAAACCTTTGTCCATCAAATGAAACACAAAACTTAACATAAACTGCTCGTCATCCACAGCCGCACCGCCTTGGTCCTGTGAATCAGCATAAATTAGAAATTCAGACCATGCTTGCTGGTAACTTCGTCTTGTGGACCTAGCAATGGAGTGTTCCGCCAAGTCAGCAATCCTCACTCCCCCAGGTCTCAGTTGTCCGAAGGAATCTCCGTCTTGCATCTGTTCTCGTTTGGCGCCAACGCTCGAAACTTCTGCCAATTACAACGAGACAGAGCATCGGCTATTGAGTTATTCACACCGGGTATATGCTTGGCTCTAAAAACAATGTTGAGTTTAAGAGTTTGCAACATGAATGCCCTTAACAGTTGCAGCACCCTCACATCCTTAGCCCTCTGCCCATTGACCAAGCTTACCACTGCCATATTGTCAATGGGAAAAAGTACCGTTCGGTCCCTGAACTCCTCTCCCCATACCTGCAATGCCACTAGTAACGGGAAAAATTCCAAAAAGGCGATACTACGGCCCTGTGATATCCAATGTTCCGGCCAATTCTCCGCGCATCAGCGCCCTTCCCAAAACAGCCCAAGACCTTGGGCCCCTGCCGCATCCAAAAAAATCTGCACCTGCCATACGGTGTCATCTTCCACAAAGTTGATCGACACCCCATTGAACTCATCCAAAAAACGCAGCCAAATGACCAAGTCCTCCTTCAATTTTTTGGTCAAACGTATGCGATGGTGTGGCAGGTAAGTACCCGACATAGCAAAACCAAGCCATCTGCAGAAAGTCCTCCCAGCCCTCAGTACTCTACAGGCAAAATTTAGAAACCCTAGTAGCTGCTGAACCTGCCTGAGCTCGATCTTCCTTGCACTAAGGACTTCCTGCAAAAAGGTCCTGATTTCTTGTACCTTTCCAAGGGGCAATCTAGTCACCATTGTTTCCGTATCAATTTCAATGCAGACCATTTTTGTGGCTGGACCCTCCGTTTTATCTGGAGCCAAGGGCACTCCAAATTCTGTTGCCATTGTTTGAAAACAAGCCAACGCCTTGCTGCATTGATCACTCCCAGCCTGTCCAATAAACAAAAAATCATCTATGTAGTGACAAACTGCTGTATGCCCAGACCTCCGTACTAGACACCATTCCAAAAACGTGCTGAAAGCCTCAAACAGAGAACAAGAGATGGAACAACCCATGGGCAATACATGATCCACATAAAAAGCATCCTCAAAAAACATCCCAAGGAGCTCGAAATCCAAGGGGTGGATGGGCAGTAGCCTAAAAGCAGCTTGAATATCACTTTTTGCCAGTTCCGCACCCACTCCCACCAAGCGAACCAAACGCAAAGCATCATCCACCGAGGCATAGGAAACCGCCGCATCCTCCGATGCAATGAAGTCGTTGACTGACTTGCCCTCCGGCCAAGACAAATGGTGAATGAGTCAAAATTCACCTTGGGCTTTCTTTGGAATAACCCCCAAAGGCGAGACCATCAAATTCGGCAGGGGGCACCTACTAAAAGGTCCCACAATCTTACCCAATTCCACCTCCCTACTCAACTTGGCCCGCACCACCCAAGGTAATTCCTTTGCTGATTTTAAATTGTCAGCCCAACGCTGCTCTTGAGGAATTTGGTATCCAATACGAAAACCTACTAAAAAACTCCAGAACAACTTAACAGCTGCCACCCTATCCGTGTAGTCCTCCAGACAGTTTAACATGGCTTGAAGCTTAGCCGGGTAGGAGCCTTTTGGGATAAGAGGTGGAAGGGCTCCCCTGCCTCTCTGTCCCCTTCCCGGATCCCCATGGTGATGATTGGGAAAGCACTGAAATATGGCATGTCTACCCCCACACTGAGAGCACTCATCCTTAAATTTGCAGAATTGCCTGACACAGGAACCTCTATTGAAGCTCCAACATGCTCCCGTGGCAGGCAACTGTGCTCTGCCCATTCCACCCGCCCCCATTGGAGCGGGACGCTGGAGAAAGGGCCGATATGTTATAGGTAGACCGCTTGCCATATGGATAGTCGCTGAGGAGTGATGCACTGACATCCATTGGAGTCAGAGCTCCTGGTCCACTTCCCCCCATGGCTTATCGTTGAAAAGACTCACTCTGGCCCTAAATTCTTCATTGTAGTTAAGTCAGGCATAGCCCCCCACCTGTAAGTGTGCCATCCTAATGATGTCAATGTATTTAAACATTGCCACCGCCCTCTCCGGACATCGCTTACAATATACACTAGCATAAATTATAAAAGCGGCCGTCCAATTTTCTATAGTCTTAGGCACTTTAGGGCGGCGTGACAACTAAGCATGGGCGAATGTTGCGAATCTGGCGTTCGCGAATTTTGCGAATTTGCGAACTCGCAATCCGCAAAATCCGCAAATTCTTTTTGAATTTGCGGATTATTTTTTTTGTGTGTGTTCGCAAGGATTTCTGCCAGTTCGCAAGGATTTCTGCCAGTTCGCGAGGGTTTTGTACCAGTTCGCAATTGCGAACTTACATGTCGGCTCGCAACGGTCACGATTATGTTGTTTCTACGTCTGGTTCATCATCACAGGTTCCCAGAACCCTCTGTTTCACCCCTGTCACCCTCTGTTTTACCCATGCCATCCTCTGGTGCATCAATGCCACCCCCTGGTTCATCATCACTGTAGATTATGGAGGGAAAAAGCAAGCACACCTGCCTGCTTCAACTGACATGAATTAATTTGGGGTTGATTTATTAATGTGTCACTGTTTTAAAATTCCAGTCTGGCACCTGCTTCCTTATCTGTAATTTGCTTTCTGTTGCAGTGCAATTTTTTTTCCAGGACCTTTGTGGCCTACTTGTAGCTATTCTATGAGCCTGCTGTGAGTGTCAGAGCAGGGTCATATAATTGTTGCAACTAGCAACTGAACTCTGGAGGGGCCCTTGTCAGGAAGCACTACAGGGAATGGTTACTAATGATGAGTTTGAACTTTTGAACCTGCTGAATGCTTTTTTTGTGTTCGCAAGCATTTCTGCCAATTCGCAAGGATTTCTGCCAGTTCGCGAGGGTTTTGTACCAGTTCGCAATTGCGAACTTACACCGCACGCAGCAAAAAATCTGCTGCGTGCGAATTTGCGGATTTTGCGGGAAATTCGCGGATCTCGCGGATTGCGAATTTACCGAAAATCCGCAAAATCCGCGAGCGTAACGGATTTTCCGCCCATGCTTACTGATAACTTCATCTCTTTTTCCTTTGACCCTTCTCTAGCTTGCAGATCTCAATGCGAGAAACTGAAAACATCCACATAATCATGGCTCCAACTTTTGTGTCTCGTCCTTTCCGAAAAATGTGTGCCCAAGGGCATGGCCACTCCCATATAGGGTAATCTTGTCCGACCACACCCCTGAATGCCACTTTGCAAAGTACTAACTACAGACGGAACCGGACTTGCCTCCCCACCCAACTCCACTTGTACATTTGACCCCGTATCTGACCGTGGCATATCCTGTGGAACCTTGTTAGCATCAACATTTATAATCCCGTCAGCCTTTCCCACCCTTGGCCCCACATTTGAGCCGCTCGCCAAAGGCCACGTCCATGCAGCCCACCAGTCCGACTTACCTGAAGGCAGCTGTGTAGCCCTTTGCTGAAATTGTCTTAGACCATCACGCTTAAGATGTCCGCCACGCCGACCCCGTTCTGCAGAGAAATCCGCTCCAGCTCTCTGAAACACATTAGAAGACGTGAAATGTCCCCTACCATCCCCCAACTCCTGACCGTTCAAAACAGGAGCCGCATCCTGCGAAGACCAATCCCTTGAATTATCCTCATTTTCTTTCTCACACCCATCATAGTCAATACCATAGTCATCTTGTACCGTATGAAAATCAGCACTTGTGCTTGGCATTGCACCATCACCAACACCTCCATCATATCTCCCCCAATTGGACACAGGCCACTGCTGAGTGCACCCGGCCAATGGCCCTGAATCCACACCAGATCCGTAGCGGGAAGGTTTTGACTTACACAAAGCCGCACTTTGTTGCGCCGTAACAGGAAAAGAAATCTGTGCAATAGACCTAGAAGCAGAGTCCACTACCAGGTTCCCACCGCTCCGGCCAGGAACCGTCTTCAACTTACCCATCCTCTGTTCCATATTTAAACCGGACAACACCTTCCTGGGCAAATCAGCATGCTCCACCCATACCCATTGCCCCTGCTGTGGGAGCAAGATTGAATCAAAATCCACTTGCGGGTGTCTCGGCGGTGGCCGGGGCTCCGGAAAAACTGCCCCCACCTCACTGTCCATGTTACCAGCCCCACTCAGACCATGACCCCCGGACCACAAATAACTTTCTCCACCACCCCTGCCCAAAGAAGGCCCACCCCCATACTGTAAGTCATAACCCAACAATTCAATGTTGTCCTGCTCCTGAATGTACTCCACGTCCATGTTCTCCCTCGGGGGTCCTCTAGGTTGAGGCAGCAAAACCCCCTGTAACTCTGAACGTTCCTGTGTCTGGATAATGAGTTCAGTCAAAACTGATTCACCATGACCATTATTTCCATCCCCAGCGTCTTCCACTTGACCCACTTCTTCCTCCTCACTGTCAGTGGGGTAGTCCACTAGCGCAGCCACTGAACCACCAGCCCACACCTCTGGCGCTAAATCAATCCGTCTCTTATCAGGAAATATATTGTAAGTTACTGGTGCTATCTTTCCTGAAAATGCTGCTTCCTTCTGGATCATATATATTCCTGTTGATTGCGCAGCCCCCCTTTCTCCTGTGGTATAAGCATTATTCATATCCTCCTCACATAAATCCAATTGTTGCTGGCTGCTCACCCAACTAGAGCTAGCTTTTCCACCTCTCCTTCCAACTCTCTTCCTTGCCTGAGAAGCCGTCATTACTTGTCCTCCTCTCAGCAACCCAGGCGCAGAGGTAGACCACACCAAAACTTTTTTACTGCAAACACTCCTTCCTGAGGAGCGAGCTCGCCGAGGCTTAAATGACGAAATTGTGGCCTCAACAACAGACTGTGCAGGGCGGCGGGACATTGGCATGCATGCTGCCACAGCGCTACTCACACCTTCTGCCGCCACCCGTCTAGGGCGCTTCACTTCTTCAAAGCCTGTCACAGCAGCTCCATGACTCAGCAAGTCAGTGTGCCCTACCGCCACCAGCGCTCTTACTGCTTCGCGGGCTATGTCGTCCGCCGACATTCTCTCTGCACCTCCGCTGATATTTCTTAATATAACTGCCTCCGTGACAGAAAACAGCTGACAGGTGACGCTCCGACAAAAACACAAGCGCCACAGCTCCTTCACTCCGCCGAGTGACGTCTCCTTCCCGCTCCCACCCCGAGCCACACAAGCCCCTCCCACTTCCCATCCTAACCCAATCGTGCCACGTGAATGTTCTACCGCACGAAATACCCCGGGGGATACCGTCTCGCGCCAGGTCCCCCCGGGACCCATTGCCAAAGGTATCTTTTGTCTTAGCATTCTCAGGCAGTTAACTCGTTCATTGGCCGACGCGAGCACTACCTCGCGGGTGCTGTGAACAATGACGGACGCATCCCCGCCCACTCTGTAGAACGCCCGCACCGCAGGGGAATGTTTGCCGCAGTAAATGGGTTAATTGTAATCTTTGGTCCTTTTTAAATGGTGTAAGGATTTTGTCAGCCCCTGTTTGAGGGGGCACAGGTCAAGAAGGGTGATACTGGTTCTCAGCTGTGGGGCCTGGGGCCTTTTTCGTCTGATGTCCTAGGGTTTGCCCTACTATGGCTCAACAAACTGGGCAAGATGCAACTCCTTCAGCACTGGCCAGTCAGTAGTAGCCATGGTGAGCAGTTGCAGGATTCTCCGGGAGGTAGTGTGGGGTTACACAAACTTAGAACTCAACAATGACTGAGACGCGTAATAACTGGATGTCCAGCCAATTGCTTTACTTTGGTAAAAGAAAAGTAATTTAAACTACAGTCTTAAAATATAACACTTAATGTTGGACATGGCCTTCTTAGGCGAACGTCCCCAAAACATTTTGCTTTTTTCTATCCTCCTAGTCTTCGCCTACTCTCTGTTCATGACCCTAAAACTCAGAGAGAACTGTACTGCAATGGGAAGGTACGAGCAGCATCCCCACACTGGTTGGGAGTGTGATGCTCACATGATTGTGTTGTGTCATTCCCGGGAATGCCCTATGAAAAGGTGCACCATATACCCAGGGCGGGCACGAGAAGTGGAAAGTGGCACTAATCATGCCCTGTGGGACTCGTCGGCCCATTATGTCTCCTATTCAGGTTGGTTTCTCCACAGGTTAGCCAAATCGAAGGGGACCTCCCTTTCCGCCTGAGCGTCCCTAGGGTATGTCCCGAGGGGTGAAGCTCGTGGTAGGCGAATAGCCGGGCGTCAGTCCGAGTGTGACCTCTGCCCGTGCAGGGGAGAAACCCTAGGTGTAGTCCCCCCACCTCAGAGCTCACTTCCCTTCATAAGGACACCTCCTGAGGATGCTGAGGCCCCTTTACAGCAGTAGAGCTGGAGCGCTTCACCACTGCTCATGCACTGAGGGAAGTGCATGCACCTTTCCTACATTTCATAGGAAGCAGCACTTAGCTGAAGGGGTGAAACAGACCGTCCACCTGTCATGACAAGCGGTGGGTGCGCTAGTACCAAGGTTGTGCTGGTCCTTTGTCTGGCCTGCTAGTGCTGGTCAGCTTGAGCCCTTATGCTAGTGATGTTTTTAGGCCCCTGCCACCAGCCTGCCAAGATGGCTGGTGTGCGTGTTGGGCGCGGCACCTAGGAAGTGTTTAGCGTGAATTGGGACCGTCATTGTCAGCCGGATAGAGCACTGACACCATGGGTATCATGGAGACTCAGGCCATCGGCCTGTCACGGCAAACCAGTGTGCGTTCTGGTTCTCCTGTGGAGCCCTACTGCTCCAGGCCCTTTCCCATTGTGCAGCAGTGTGAAAGTGTGCGCATCCTTGTGACACATGCTAGGAAGTGGTGTGGACATAATGTTTGTAAATGTAGGTCAGGCCTGCCATTGTGGCCTGGGTGTTATCTTACATTGCTGGTGTGGTTTATTTACATGTCCAACCTGTTCTTTCAGGCCGGTGTGCGCAATCACACGGACTGCGAGTATAAACATGTGTCCAACCTGCCGCAGCAGGTCTGTAAGAGCGCCCTTGTGCTCGTACTTCTTGCTGGTCTGTAGCAAAAATGGTCAATCCGTAGGAGGCCTTTTGCCTCCACTAGGATGGAAGGTGAAGGGATGGGCAGGCACCCATGGGTGTTCACTGCCCAGCTACTAAGGAAGAGCCATCAGGGTTCGCCTACCGAGGACGCTTGTTCTTCCTTTAAGTTAGCATGGTGGAGGAGTCCCCTGCATTTGTATGTCAAGTTGCCATAATGGATTGCAGTTGTGTAAGTTCATGATGTTTCCTATCAATGGATTCGCTAGGCCAAACCCGTTCCAACGATAAAGGTGGGCTTGGCATATCTTACGTGCAAATACCACTTATGGAAGTGACATTTTCTATGCATAAAACTCCAGATCAAGGCCTCCATAAAGACAGGGTTCTGCCTTTTGACGCCTCATGGCAGACAGAATGGAAATTTAGGTGACAAATTTGCGTTTCAAAGGAATACCCTTTGAACCTTCCCCCAACTTCAAAGGCCCAGTGTGGTATAACTACTCAGTGTCACCCCACCAAGAAGAGAGATCCACTTGTGGGGTTGTAGTACTGGAGAACCTGGTCTGCGTGGTGCACATTACCAGAGGACTCTGTTCTGCACGTGGAGGATACCCTCCCATGGAAAGGACCGCCTGCCTTCCTGAATAGGGGCTGGCCTGGGCTGAAGGCCTGGTGATGTGTAGCACACTGAAGTGGGCTCCCAAGGACCAGTGGTCTAGTCTTCTGTTCTTTCAGAGGTCTCAAAGATATCAAAGATCTCCTACGACGGTCCCACACCATCTACCAGTGACACCTGGAAAACAGTGCCCTTTAAGTGCCCACGTTGCCCTCTGAAAGCTAGACAGCGTAGTATGAGGTTGGAACTACAGATTTGTGCCTGGAGACTGGCGTGCCTAGTGCGGAGTTAAAGTAGATAGGGCCCGATTCACAGAATGAACTTAAGACTCAATCCTAAACTTACTGGTATTCACAAAATGCACTTACTACTTTTGTCATTCACAGAATGCACTTACTACTTTTGGTATTCACAGAATGAACTTACTACTTTTGGTATTCACAGAAGTTAGGATTTTGTCTTAAGTCTGTCTTAAGTCTGTCTTAAGTTTGTCTTAAGTTTGTCTTAAGTCTGTCTTAAGTCTGTCTTAAGTCTGTATTAAGTTTGTCTTAAAACAAACTTAAGACAAAATCCTAACTTCTGTGAATACCAAAAGTAGTAAGTTCATTCTGTGAATACCAAAAGTAGTAATGAATTGGTGAATTTCTTATTTTATTTAATATATATATTTTCTGCAGACCCAGCCTCTAGTATAGAGAGCTTTGAATCCTAGGTTATACTTATGTAGAATGATAGTGTATAGGTCATCCTTTTTAGTAAACCCGCTAGGTAAATGTTTTTAGGTAATTTATTTATTAATTAAACAATTTGCACTTCCCGAGTATGGAGCATTGTAGACTGCCACGAACTAACCTTTGCTTTTTGAACTCTTCCACGATAAATCAGTTTGATGTGTATTTCTCCTTTTAAAATGTGCTGTATAGAAATTTTTAAATTATCAAATGTGTTTATTACTGTCATTATTGTAACTTTAAATGCATTTGTTTGTTTTGTGATTGTACTTTTGAGGTCATGTTGACCGAAATAAAGTCTTTTTGAAATGAAATGACTCGTGCAAAATATTAATTGTGTGTTTGTGATGTGCTCTTGCTTTACACATTACTTCTGAAAGACGCTTGACTGCTAAGTGCCAAGCTACCAAAGCTGAGCATGGGTTGTGCAGTGTATATAATCACCTGATCTTGACAGGAGTGGTGCCTTCTGCCTGGTTGGGGCATCCCTTCAGCCTCCCAGAAAAGGGCTGGTTCCAACACTTAATAACACGAAAACAGGCACAATTCTTATACAGGCACTTGGGCGACTGCACCTTGTATTTTGCTCCACCTTGCCACTTTTTCATGTGCCCTGCCCCCACCCCACCCCTGTTTGATGGGATAGGTAGATCTCCCGCAGAGTTTGACTGTCACTTGAACATGCATTAAGGTTTAGGTGCAGATTATCTCAGAGTTCAGTTCCACCACTGAGTTCTCAAGCAAAGCTCTTCTCTGCTATTGTAGAGTCTCTCCACCTCTTCACTCCTGGAACAATTTTCATGGAGAGACTGCTGCTCACAAACCTCGGGGCACGCAAATTGTTTTCCCCAGTCTTCCAAGGGCTAGTGGACCCACACAGACAAGCTCTATGGCACTTCAGGTCAGCTACGTTTCCGCAAACCTGCAGGGTTAGCAGACTTCTTCCCTTTCTTAGCAGGAAGTTAGCTTTAACCCCTTCCCTGCGGGGCTAATTTCCCCACTGTGCTGGGGGATGGGGGGCGCGCACAGCGCCCCGGTGCTCGTGACAAGCTCAGCCCGTCATGATCCACGGTGGCCGCGTGCTCATGACGAGCTGAGCTCGTCACGGTCATACCCATTTCTGTAGAACGCTCAGCACAGCGGGGGAATCAGCCCCGCGTGCGAGCCTTGCGGCCGTTATGACGAGCTCAGCTCGTCATGAGCACGCGCCCACAGTGGCTCATGACGAGCTGAGCTCGGCATGGGAGGGGTTAAGGCACTTGAGGCCAGACACTGAACTGTCTTTTCATCTGCCTACTTAATTCTGTTCTCTAGATGCAGCCTTTGTGCAGAGTGATGCTACTCCCAGCAGGGTAGTCTTCAGCCTGGACTACCCACAACAGAGGCACATAACGGTGTGAGCTTTCTATTCCTACATTATCAATAGCCACACTGACCACTGGCATAACGAAACTTGAGGGCCACCCCCTGCAAGGTACGTGGAGAGGCCTCCTCTAGACTCAATCAGGAGCTCTCCAGCCAGAGTATTGTGCTGAGGGGCGCCCCTATAGCTTGGAGGGGGCTGCAGGGGCCTCTGTTACACCACTGACACGGACTGTGATCAAAAAGAAGACAAAGGGCCAGATGTACAAAGCTTTCTTAAAGGAATAATGGAAAGGGGCGCCGATAAGCTGAGCTTGGGGAATGGTGGGGATGTTCTGAGACAAATGATAACAGTTTATGGACAATTCAATAAGCCCATGACAAAGTACAGGGAAATATGGCAGTAAACACCGCACTGAAGCTGTCATGGTGAGGAGGAGTTGGGAAGAGAAATAAAAATATAGGGGCCGATTCACAGAACTAACTTAAGACAAAATCCTACCTTACTACTTTTGGTATTCACAGGATTTAAGACAAACTACAAAATCCTAACTTAAGTCTGTCTTAAAAGAAACTTAAGACAAAATCCTAACTTCTGTGAATACTAAAAGTAGTAAGTTTAGGATTTTGTCTTAAGTTCGTTCTGTGAATCAGGCCCATAGTTTTTCTTTTAAATTCAGTAAAGGTATTAGGTAAGACCATCACTATAGCATGAAGACCACCTTAAGGATAATCTAGGTGCTTGGAAGGTGGGGGTACTTGCAACCTCATATTATCTAACATCTCTAAACTGGACACAAATGCCCAAGCATAATGTAATAGTCTCTGTGGTGTATGCACAGCTCTTCCAAATTCTGACTAGCAAATATTTAGTACAGCTTTGCAGCATCCAGGGGCACTAAAGGCCTGTACAAACCCAAAGCATGATGGACAGAGGGATGCCTTTGAAAGCTCACTGTCTGTTTTTTCACTGACTCTGCCCCAGCCATACAGCTGTTCCTGATGCCTTGTGACATTCTTCCTTAGCCCTGTGTGCTCCCTCGTGTGCTTCTCCTCCACTCTCTGTGTTGCTCTTTTCCTCATGTGCTGCTTACAGCCTACTCCCAGCTTTTTTTTTGTTTTATTCCCTCCTCCTTTTCCATTCCTTCCACTTGCTCCTTTGTTGCCCCTCCTCACCGCCCTGTGGGTCCTTCATTTTTAAATATTTTAGGGGCAGTTTTACAAGCCCGGTGCATCACTTGTGCGCTGCCATTGCGTCATTTTTTGTTATGCAGCGGCGGAGTAAACAATGTGCAACGTTGTAGCTCATTTACAACATGACACATCTAGGGAGATGCATCACCTTGTAAATTCCTTAGCCACATTATATCTGCGTCAGATATAATGTATTGAGGGTGGGCGTTCCCACGCAGAAAAGCCTCATAGAAGCGATGCAGTGAAATATACAAGATTTCACTGCGGCACTTCGAGGACGACACTGCCTCAAAAGCTTTCGCCTGCTTGTAGCAGGCATAAGGAGTGACGCAGCACAATAAGTATAGGCTTCACTATGCATTGCTGGAATTGCATCATGCTTGCGACACGACTCCAGCAATGCGTGACTTTTGCACCAGAAGATGAGTCAGAATTTCTGTTGCATCTGTCACTCCTTGCGCCATGGTGCGCCATATTGTAAATACGGCGCATCCATGGTGGCTCAAGGGTTTCGCATGTAGGCGCAGGGAAGCTGACACACCAAAGTCGTGTAATGAACACTGCTATATATGAATAATTAGCAGTGAGGGCAGAGCTTCAGGGCATTATATGGGGACTCACAGTTGGGAGGGCTGCACCCTAATACCCCTGTTGATGAGCCAGCCAGTGCACCCCCTCCACTTCCCCCTTTAAAGCCAATATTGCTATCTCTTTCTCCCTGGCTCTGCGCGCCGCAGTCATATCCTCGGATGGCACACCAATCACCCTTTACTCAGCCCTAGGGTTCCCGGATGTTCTATGGACGCAGGCAGCCACTCACTCCGCCATTTTCTATTACCCATTTACAGAGCCGGGACAGATAATGGAGTCTATAAATTACCCATAATGAGGCGCGCCTCTTGTTGTGTCTCTCATGCTCGTGGCAGGTGAAATACAGCGCTTCTGTCTGGAGAGAAAAGGCCATGCTGGTGTATTTATATATACCATCATTGTGTGAAAGAAAGGCCAAGGAACCAGCAGAGAGGCGGCAGCCTGCTCCCCTCTGCTCCAGCGCCTGTGACACCCTGAGCCCAGGAACACCAGGGGTGAGTCAACCAGGGTGTCAACTCTGAAGCCTATAGCAAGGGTCAGTGTTATTCCTAGAGCCAGGGCACAAGTCCTATAAAAAGAAGTGGGGGGACTGACAATAAGATGACCGCATGACGTCACGTGCTGAACGTGTCCCGGTGTCTGAAAATTACACGGGACCATGTTAAGCATATTTCTGTGGGGTCCAGCTTCTTGGCAGGGGGGACGGCGTCCACCCTGTGAAAAGAGTGGGGGAACGCCGTGTACCTGCAAATACCTTACTGTGTCGATAGTGTTCTTTTTTGGATTTGGGTTCATGGACAATCTGGTTCTTTTCACAGCAGACTTGGCTTGTCGTCAAAAGCTAAATTTCACTAATCAGGAGAGGTGTGGTGCAGCGGCCAGGGCAGCTGACATGGAGTACAGGGTTCTTGGTTCGATCCCCGGCTCCGGTGGTAGCTCAGCTCAGCACCATGTGACTCTGGGCAATAGCTCACTTAATTTCCCCGACGGCCCCCAGCGCTTTGAGACCTATGAGGGTGAGTAGTTTGTGCTTTACAAATACGGATTTACATTTTTACATTCACATATTTGACTCCACGTACTTTTTTTATTGCTATTTATTGATTACTTTGTAAGTGATATACACAAGCCTGACTGTTGGCTACGTGGCAGTGACTGGCTTTGTTCCACTTGGCCATGGAGTGGTGCTTCTAGGATGAAGAGGACTGCAGGAAAGGTGAAATAAGCTGTTCTTTCATGTAGTACAGCGAGCTACTGGTAGTGCAACAGTCAGCCTCCAAGGGCCCGATTCACAGAACTAACTTAAGACAAAATCCTAAACTTACTACTTTTGGTATTCACAGAAGTTAGCATTTTGTCTTAAGACGGACTTAAGTTAGGATTTTGTCTTAAAACAGACTTAAGTTAGGATTCTGTCTTAAGTCTGTCTTAAGACAAAATCCTAACTTCTGTGAATACCAAAAGTAGTAAGTTTAGATTTTGTCTTAAGTTAGTTCTGTGAATCAGCCTCCAAGGGTGTCGTTTTCAACCGCACTTCCTCGTGAAAACTTCACATCACAATGCTGGGGTTCCACAAGCCGTGTGTGGCTGAGCATAAGTACACAGGTCACTACATGGCTCTTTCCTTTTGCAAAAATGCTTTTGTTAGATAGACATACAACAATAATTCATGTACCGAAAGTAATACAACTTAATACACCCTAAAACTATACACTATAGCCATATACAGACTTAAGAGCAAATCACCTATAAAATATCATATTAAAAAACTAACATAGAAATAAAAATGTAAAACAGACCACGAGCAGTATCATGCAATGAATAGGAGCCAAAAGAACACAGAGTCTTAAACCTTCTAGCATGTTCTGGACTAAACACATTCTCTAAACCTCTCAGGTAAATTCCTTACTTGAACACAGAGGGCCCAATTCACAGAATGAACTTAAGACTCAATCCTAAACTTACTACTATTTTGGTATTTACAGAATGAATTTAATACTTTTGGTATTCACAGAATGAATTTAATACTTTTGGTATTCACAGAAGTTAGGATTTTGACTTAAGTCTGTCTTAAGTCTGTCTTAAGTTTGTCTTAAGACAAATTTAAGACAGACTTAAGACAAAATCCTAACTTCTGTGAATACCAAAAGTAGTAAGTTCATTCTGTGAATGCCAAAAGTAGTAAGTGCATTCTGTGAATACCAAAATAGTAGTAAGTTTAGCATTGAGTCTTAAGTTCATTCTGTGAATCGGGCCCTTCCTAACAGAGGACCCAAAAATCTGTTTAGCCCAGGGCCCCCAAAATACTTAAGCCGTCTATGCGCGTTCTCTGGACAGACTCTAGACCTAGAGGTGCACCTCTCTATCGGTAGCTCTCTACCCCCCTCACACGTTCTTTTCTCAGACCCCCGCCCCCCACTGCAGGACTGTGATTGTGTTCTCGGTCACACCTCGCCGAGTGCCGTCTCCTCTTCACGGCCCAGCGCCTCGGTTCCAGGGGCCCACGCTGAGTCGTCTCGTTTCAAATGCAGATTTTATTCAGGACACATTTTAATTTTTAATTAAACATCTTTTCTGTCAGACAAATAGAAGCAGTTACGAACTTTCCACCGGTCCCCACCTCACACCCCCCCACAATCTGTGGGCCAAGTAATTAAATCAAAGACGCCTCCTTCTGCATCCGCAGCTAATGGACAACCCCGCGCCAGCCGCTGCCGACCGATGCAGGGAGCATTTCAAGACAGGGACCTCTGTGTGTCACGAGGACTGGATCAGAGAGAAAGGAGCCTATTCACAAGCAGGCCAGAGCTTCTGATGGAGCCAGTCACATCTGCTGACGTCTCTGAGGGGAGGGGAGGGCTGGAGTAGAGTCAGTAACATCTGAGGCTGACGTCTCTGAGAGGAGGGCTGGGGTAGAGTCAGTCACATCTGAGGCTGAAGTCTCTGGGAGTAGGGAGGGCTGGAGTAGAGTCAGTCATATCTGAGGCTGACGTCTATGGGGGTGGGGGAGGGCTGTAGTAGAGTCAGTCACATTTGAGGCAGAAGTCTCTGGGACTAGGGAAGGGCTCGGGAAGAGTCAGTCACATCTGAGGCAGCAGACTCTGGGGTAGGGGAGGGCTGGAGTAGGGACAGTCACATCTGCGGCTGAAGTCTCTGGTAGTAGGGGAGGGATGGAGGAGAGTCAGTCACATCTGAGGCTGACGTCTCTGAGGGGAGGGCTGGAGTAGAGTCAGTCACATCTGACGCGAACATCTCTGGGAGAAGGGGAGGGTTGGAGTAGAGTCAGTCACATCTGAGGCTGAAGTCTTTGAGAGTAGGGGAGGGCTGGAGAAGAGTCAGTCACATCTGAGGCTGAAGTCTCTGGGAGTAGGGGAGGGCTGGAGTAGAGTCAGTCACATCTGAGGCTGAAGTCCCTGGGAGTAGGAGAGGGCTGGAGTAGAGTCAGTCACATTTGAGGCTGACGTCTCTGAGGGGAGGGCTGGGGTAGAGTCAGTCACATTTGAGGCTGACGTCTCTGAGGAGAGGGCTCGAGTAGAGTCAGTCACATCTGAAGCTGACTTCTCTGGGGGTAGGAGAGGGCTCGAGTAAAGTCAGTCACATCTGAGGCTGACGTCTCTGGGGGTAGGAGAGGGCTGGAGTAGAGTCAGTCAAATCTGGGGCTGAAGTCCCTGGGGGTAGGATAGGGCTGGAGTAGAGTCAGTCACATCTGAGGCTGAAGTCCCTGGGGGTAGGAGAGGGCTGGAGTAGAGTCAGTCACATCTGAGGCTGAAGTCCCTGGGGGTAGGAGAGGGCTGTAATACAGTTAGTCACATCTGAGGCTGAGGTCTCTGGCAGTAGGAGAGGGATGGAGGAGAGTCAGTCACATCTGAGGCTGACGTCTCTGTGGGGAGGGCTGGAGTAGAGTCAGTCACATCTGACGCGAACATCCCTGGGAGAAGGGGAGGGTTGGAGTAGAGTCAGTCACATCTGAGGCTGAAGTCTTTGAGAGTAGGGGAGGGCTGGAGAAGAGTCAGTCACATCTGAGGCTGAAGTCTCTGGGAGTAGGGGAGGGCTGGAGTAGAGTCAGTCACATCTGAGGCTGAAGTCCCTGGGAGTAGGAGAGGGCTGGAGTAGAGTCAGTCACATTTGAGGCTGACGTCTCTGAGGGGAGGGCTGGGGTAGAGTCAGTCACATTTGAGGCTGACGTCTCTGAGGAGAGGGCTCGAGTAGAGTCAGTCACATCTGAAGCTGACTTCTCTGGGGGTAGGAGAGGGCTCGAGTAAAGTCAGTCACATCTGAGGCTGACGTCTCTGGGGGTAGGAGAGGGCTGGAGTAGAGTCAGTCAAATCTGGGGCTGAAGTCCCTGGGGGTAGGATAGGGCTGGAGTAGAGTCAGTCACATCTGAGGCTGAAGTCCCTGGGGGTAGGAGAGGGCTGGAGTAGAGTCAGTCACATCTGAGGCTGAAGTCCCTGGGGGTAGGAGAGGGCTGGAATACAGTCAGTCACATCTGAGGCTGAGGTCTCTGGCAGTAGGAGAGGGCTGGAGTAGAGTCAGTCACATCTGAGGCTAAAGTCACTGGGGGTAGGAGAGGGCTGGAGTTGAGTCAGTCACGTCTGAGGCTGACGTCTCTGAGGGGAGGGCTGGGGTAGAGTCAGTCACATCTGAGGCTGACATCTCTGAGGGGAGGGCTGGAGTAGAGTCAGTCACACTACCCAGCTGGTGATGTCTATGAAACCCCAGTTAGTCTGGGGAAAAGGAAAAGTCAGCCACGTTTGAGGCTGCAGAATACTTCATAGGTGGATGTCTTTGAAATGCCGGTGGGATTGGCTAGAGTCAATTACATGTTAGGCATTGCTACCTCTCGGTGCATGGAAGAGCAGGGTGTTGTCTCTCTTGTCTAAGATGGACCTTAGATGTGACTGACTCTGCCCCTCCTCTGGAGTCACCAGCCTATCAGGACTTCTGCCTAATTCTCTGCAGTCCTCACAAGGAGCTTGTACACCCCATTGCAGGTTAAAGGCCCTTGAATGCACCTGGTGCAACATATAGGCCAGCAGAGAATAATGTATGTGCCTGTGCCTGGAAAGCGCTGTGTATCATGTTGCCCAGCAGAAGTCACATGTGTCATCCTTTAAAAGGAACAGAAACCACACACACTCACCCCCAGAGAATTCCTTGTGTACCAAGACAGGCACGATTCACACATCCCAATACAGGGTCATGAATGTACTTGGCATTGGACATGTTACATACAGCCCAGCAAGATGTCACAGGCGCGCCTGGAAAATGACATGTACCATAAAGCCAATTAGAAGATGATGCATGCACCTGGAAAGCGTCATGTGTACTAGAGGGCAGGAGGGGTCTTCTGTGAATGACTGGAAAGGGATGTATGACGTTACAACGACCTACCATTACAACAAAACTATTACAACGCTACATCCATTACAACGCATGCTATTACAACGCATGCCATTACATCCCAGATGCTATTACAACGCATACCATTACAACGGAAGTATGGCTAAGTATTTAATTTAATTTTATTTATATTAATTAAATATTATTATTATTTTTAAAAATAATTTAATACATTTGTGTTAATAATCTTAATTTTAATTAAGGGGTTAAAATAACAATTCTAGTAGGGTAAGTGTTGGATAGTGTAGGAGTTAAAATTACTATTCTAACTCCGGGGGGTGTAATAGTAGGGTAAGTGTTGGTTAGTGTAGGGGTTAAAATTACTATTCTAACTCCAGGGGGGTGTAATAGTAGGGTAAGTGTTGGATAGTGTAGGGGTTAAAATTAATATTCTAACTCCAGGGGGGGTAATAGTAGGGTAAGTGTTGGATAGTGTAGGGGTTAAAATTACTGTTCTAACTCCAGGGGGGTGTAATTGTAGGGTAAGTGTTGGGTAGTGTAGTGGTCAAAATTACTAAATTAAAATAATTTTAATTAACATTTGTATTTCTTTTTAATAATAATTATTAATAATTGTAAATATTAATAAAAAATTATAAAATAATTAATATTAATTAATTAAAATACTTACCCATACTTACGTTGTAATGGTATGCGTTGTAATAGCATCTGGGATGTAATGGCATGCGTTGTAATGGATGTAGCGTTGTAATCGTTTTGTTGCAATGGTAGGTCGTTGTAATAGTTGCGTTGTGATGGGTGTTTCCCACTGGAAAGGACAGCCCAACAGAGGTTCATGTGTGTTTGCCTAAAAATGGACACCATACTGTCATACCAATTGTAATGTGTGTTCCTGAAAATGCAGGGGCTGCCAGAGTTGAGCCCTGGCACAGAAAACATGCACTGGCAAAGCCAATCGCTCTTGCTGGCCGGACTGAGTTTGCTTTTGCTTGTAAAATTGCAAGTTACCCTTGCTGTTCGTGTTCCAAAACGTGTTTGCAGCTCAAGCATTGGCAAAGTCTGTAGGGCAAGGAGCCATCTTGAAATGA
The DNA here is from genome assembly GCF_964263255.1 of Lissotriton vulgaris. Lineage (NCBI taxonomy): Eukaryota > Metazoa > Chordata > Amphibia > Caudata > Salamandridae > Lissotriton > Lissotriton vulgaris. Next base: position 275,827,305 of record NC_141686.1, read on the forward strand.
TACTCTCTGTATTTTATTATTGTTGGACATTTTTAATGGCATCAGTTTGCATCCAGATGCACAATATACGCAAAATGATGTCTTGATGAGAATACGATTTCAAAATGGCCTCAAGCGCATTTGACTTTCCTGTGCTGCAGTATTAACGAGCACTGGGAAAACCAATATTGGTGAGTGGTGAACGGTGGGAGGCCATTATGTATTCAGCTAAGGCGGAGGAGCGTCTCCCCACTGCTTTTCAGCAGGGCAAAGAAGGAATAATGAAATGATAATAACAATAGTTTATTATCATTTTATTTTTCCGTTCTGAAGCCAGTTTTGGGGTGAGGCTTGGCTGTGGTCACAGCCAGCAGGGGAGGAGTGGTTGGGTCACTTCAGTGCGCACACCGTTTGTGCCGGCCGTCTTGGGCTGGCCAGTCATGCGCACTTTGCATGTTGTCCACCCGGCTGTATTGCACACCCTGTGTGGAGTACATGCACAGGCTCTGAGTCCCTGTCTGAATGCCGAACCAGGCCACTCAGACCAATCACAAAGTTGCTGTCATGCTACTGACAGCAGCATTGTGATCGACTTAGGGAAGCCTGTGTGCTTCCTGCTTCTGGGAAGAGAAGTGAAGGAGGAATGACAGAGGAGAAACAGCAGCAGTGAAGAGGTCAGTACCTGCTCGTGGAGGGAGTGCCGCAGGGTGGTGGGGCGGGGGATGGGCCGGGTGGGGGGTAGTAAACTCCGGCTCACGGACGACTGGAGTAATGTAAATAAATGCGTTTCAGCGTGAGCAATGAAATTATGATTGTAATTTATGAACTGCACAGTAAAAAAAGGGCCTCTGTGACAAAAGCAGTAACCCACTGAGCACTGCACATAAAATCCTGTTCTGTGATCTTTATAGTACACACTTTTTGAAGCATGCATATAACCCTCTGCGCAACCTTAGATGAGTCAAAACTGCCACTAGGCATACCTCTCATCTCTCTCCAGCAGGTGCATCAAGCACCAGAGTTATCGTAGCACCTTTATTGTTGCATGAAAACTGTTGAATATATTAGGAACTCTGCAGTGCTTTTAAAACTGCTGCACTGCTACAAAGCCGGCGCCCAGTAACAAAAGCCGCAGCCACCCTTCCAGTCTCCCGGGGAAATGCCTGATGTTTGGTACGGCAGTGCGGCCTTGCGTTCTGCTCTTTAAGGGTTTAGGGCCTCATTTATGAGAAATGGTGCATCGCTGCGTGAAAGCAGCGATGCGTCACTTCTCAGTGCGCACTCCTTGCGTCATGATTGATGCGCCATATTTATAATATGACGCATTATGTCACAAGGAGTTACAGATACGTCAGTATTTCTGACTTATCTGTAGGTGCAAAAGTGACGCATTGCTGGAGTGTGTCACAAAAGTGACGCAACTCCATCAATGTGTACTTTCACATGGGCAAGTCCCATGTTGTTAGTGTCTGGGAAAGTCTTACCCTTGCCATGATGCAGGCGTAAGATTTTGTTGCATTAACAGCCAAGAAATGGTGCCGTGAAATCCTATAGATTTCACTGCGTCACTTCTATGACCCTTTCTTGCATCAAAACGCCCCCCTTGCATACATTATACCTGGCGCAGGTATAATTTGGCGCAGGGGTTTACAAAGTGACGCATCTACCTAGATGCGTCACTTTGTAAATATGGCGCAACAAGGCGCATTTTTTACGCCACTGGTGCGTCACAAAAAGTGACGCACATGCGCCGTAAAAGTGACGCACAGCCTCATAAATGAGGCCCCTAGTTTTTGCTCTCTCACCGGAACCTATCGGTATGTCTCACACCCTTACTATCTGATGCCTTTAATTTTTTTAGGGTGGTTCGCCAGGGATCTTACCTGAGCCCCATATTGTTTAATGTTTATATGACACTGCGTTCATCGAGCGTTAGATCTTTCGGTGTTAATAATATCTCTTATGCAGATGACACTGATCCTGTTTCTCAGAACCCACGGCAATTACCCAGATTAATTTCACGCGCTGTATGTCTGCCACTGCCGACTGGATGAGCTGTACTTGCCAAAGCTAAATGGTGCGAAAATTGGGCTTCTTCTGGTTGGTAGAGGTACAACTCTCTGTACCGCCACCTGGCGGCCCCTGTGGGTGCAGGGAACCACTAAATTCTTACACCTAAAATAGACCTCAAAACAACACTCCTATGGGTGAATGAATCGGGGACCTTGTTAAACATCAATTTAATGAGGCAATGTTTCCCAAGATAAGGGACCACACAGCATATCAAAAACTGTTACTTAATTACAGCTAGACTCAAAAAGTGAATTATAGGGCAGAATTAGAAAATGTAGGAAGATTTGTTACAAAACTTCAACGGGTACATTACAAAATTGTAGATGCAGAGTCATTGCCATGAAGGTACTCAGTGATAAGGCAGTACAGAGTAGCAAGAAAAATCTGAAAAGTCTCAAGAGAGTTCCTGGCTCACCTCAAAAATTGCGATTTTGATATAGGAAATCTTCTTAAAGAACATAACCAAAGGCCATATGTATCAAGCCTTTTTCGATTCGCAAAGGCCGGAATTCGGCGAATTCCGGCCTTTGCGAATCGCAAAAGTCTGTTTGAATTTATTGATATGTATTAAAAAATCGCATCATAAGGAATCGCATAAATTTGCGATTCCTTATTTTGCTATAGCATTTAAGGAATCGCAAATTTGCGATTCTTTAAATGCTATGTATGAAGCATTTTTCTACAGCGAATTAAGCTTAAGAAATCGCAATTTACCACCAACTTTCAATTGGTGGTAATTTGCAATTTCTTGTAAAAATGCACAAAATGGCATTTTTGAATGTGGCATGTGACGCACATACATGCCCATAGGGCATGTATGTGCGCCATATGCACACACATGCTGATTTCAGGGGTGCAGCAGGGTGTCCTTGAGACACCCCTGCACCCTTGAAATCAATCTCATTTTGCGATTAGCAAATTGCGAATCGCAAAATGAAATGCATTTCACAATCATTCCTATGGGCCTCCTGGCCCATAGGAATGAATGGGAAATTATTCCTTATTTGCGAATTCGCAACTTGCGAATTCGCAAATGAAGAAGATTAAGGAATCGCAAAAAAAATGCGATTTTTTTCATACATACCGTTTTGCGATTTCTAAATAGCGATTCCCTAAAAATCGTTATTTAGAAATCGCAAAACGGAACTATGATACATATGGCCCTAAAACTGCAAAATCATCACAGTATGAGTGAAAGAAATACAATTTGACAAATCAGAGCCCATAATGTTTGAATGTCTTACTGCCTTACCTTAAAAGCACTATCCCACTACATGAATACTGACTTAGCCATCTCATTGCTAATGTCACCCGAAGATGGCAGAACAAACTAGTTATAAAGCAACAGTGAACTATTGTGAATAAATGCAGTACAGCGAGCAGATGGAAGAGACCTTGAGCGGTTGCAACATTACTAAGCTCATGTTGGAAATATTTTCTTCAAGAACAGTGATAATTTCAATGAAAATAAACTCGCATGACTTTACTTGACTGTGTGCAGCATGAATAATAAATACTGAGGGTCCGATTCACAGAATGAATTTAAGACTCAATCCTAAACTTACCACTATTTTGGTATTCACAGAATGCACTTACTACTTTTGGCATTCACAGAATGAACTTACTACTTTTGGTATTCACAGAAGTTAGGATTTTGTCTTAAGTTTGTCTTAAGACAAACTTAAGACAGACTTAAGACAGACTTAAGTTAGGATTTTGTCTTAAGTTTGTCTTAAGACAGACTTAAGACAGGCTCAAGACAGACTTAAGGCAAACTTAAGACAGACTTAAGACCGACTTAAGACAGACTTAAGACAAAATCCTAACTTAAGTCTGTCTTAAGTCTGTCTTAAGTTTGTCTTAAGACAAACTTAAGACAAAATCCTAACTTCTGTGAATACCAAAAGTAGTAAGTTTATTCTGTGAATGCCAAAAGTAGTAAGTGCATTCTGTGAATACCAAAATAGTAGTAAGTTTAGGATTGAGTCTTAAGTTCATTCTGTGAATCGGGCCCTGAGTTTGCAGGGTGAGACATCCCTGTTTATATATTGGCGGTAAGCATACGCTGTTATAATGGTGATTGAGTATACTTACCCCCAATATAATGGTTCTTCCACAAATTTAGATGTGGGTAGACCATAGTTCATGGCAGAGACTGCCTTGGGATTTTTTTTTATTTTAAATTTAAAAAAATAGGTGTGATGGACGGCTCGGTCATGTTGATGGAGCAGTGTGTTAAACCTAAATTAGCATTGACAGACCCACCATGACAGGTGTCATGGTGGGTTCTGCCAATTCTTCTGAAGTGACCACCAACTTTGTGGTCATTTCTACATTTGGCAGGCAGGGTTTACATCAAGGTGACAGAGTCATTTACTACGCAGCCCTGATGGACTTACCTCTGGAAGCCAAATAATAAATCACCCTGCTAGTTAGAACAAACCAGGAAAAGGCACTTTAAATGTCAAAGTAAAATTCATACAAAAGCATGGACATCAGTTGGGTGTTTACATGTAAATTCAAGTGTAGATCCATATTCTGTATGTTGTTTATAATGCATAATTTTGTAAATGTCCTTGCAAGCTGGGCATCACTGTTGATTATCATCTTTCTACGGTGAACCGAGTCACTGCGGTGTCTGCCTGTTGTTTTGGCATTCTGAAAATGCTCAGAATGATTTTTTAATGACTGTCACTTAACACAGAGAAAAGGGTGACCCAAGCACTCATTACCAGTAGATTCGACTACGGGAAATGCACTTTATTTTGGCATTTCGGGATGCCTTATCAAGAGGCGTGAAATGGTTCAGAGCACAGCCGCCAGGCTTGTTCTCAGTCTGCCTTACTATATACCTGGGGCCTCATTTATGTGCCCTTGCGTCACTTTTACACCGTCGGTGCGTCACTTTTTGTGACGCACCAGTGGCATAAAAAATGCGCCTTGTTGCGCCATATTTACAAAGTGACGCATCTAGGTAGATGCTTCACTTTGTAAACCCCTGCGCCACATTATACCTGCGCCAGGTATAATGTATGCAAGGGGGGCATATTGACGCAAGAAAGGGTCGTAGAAGTGACGCAGTGAAATCTATGAGATGTCATTGTGTCATTTCTAGGACGCCGTTGCGTCAAAGTCTTGCGGCTGCCTCACCGCAGGCGTAAGACTGACGCAGGCCCTTTCATATGGGACTTGCCCCATTTGAAAATACGCATTGCTGGAGTTGCGTCACTTTTGTGACACACTCCAGCAATGCGTCACTTTTGCGCCATAGAGATACGTCAGAAATACTGACGTATCTGTAAGTCCTTGCGCCATGATGCTTCATACTGTAAATATGACGCATCATTGGTGTCGCAAGGAGGGCGCAATGAAAAGTGACGCATTGCTGTTTTCACGCAGCGATGCGTCACTTTTCATAAATGAGGCCCCCGGATGTTTCAAATAGCCTAGTTTTGAACTTCCCGGAACTATCTTTCTGTTCAGCACAGAGATACCCTTAAGGGTGATATGCACACATTACAATTTCAAGTAATATAACATAAAATAACTTGAGCCTTACAGCACAGTGAGTGCAGGACCCAAGTCTGGGCATTCCGTCACACGTAAGGACTCTACTGCAACAAAAAACAAAGTGATGAAAGACATTCTTGAATTAACTCCATCTCTGGTGATCGCTCAGGCCACAGTATGGTCTATTCCAGGCCACCCCCGCTCTAGAAGGAGATCAGCCGTATGAAAATCAGTCTCTTGGTCCTGCTCCTATAGGATGGGTCTACCCAGGCCAGGCCTTCAACAGACACGGACACAGCAACTTCAGACACATCTCAGCCTATTTAGGGCTTGTTAGTGAGTTGTAGATTGAGCTATAGCTTGAGTCCTGTTGAAGAGTGAGCAAAGACCCACATCTGGGCCTACACTCCGAACTTACAGCGTTTACTGCAAGAAGCAACAAAGTGATGGAAGAAATCCGTGAATTAATCTCAGTCAATGTCTGAGGGTCAGGCTGCATTCAAGGCCATTGGTTGTTACCCAGTATCTTCTTTAGACAGAGACCAGCCACGTGCGGATGTCTTGGTATCGCTCTATTGTGGACTGTCCATCCATACTGCCAGGCCAGGCCCCCTCCAGATGTGAACACAAGTAGACCCAGGCCAGACGATGGATTACAGTCAGACCACGGGTGATTGCCAGTGGCAGCGAGAGTTTCAGGCATCACCTGGTTGTTTCTTGAGGAAGGAAACATGTTGCATGCAGCTCATCCGAGGATTGGGTATGTTCCTGCAGCGGGACAGATGTTAAGCGGTCCCGCTGAGAATCATGCATGTTCCTGGAAAGCAGTGCTTAATTTGAGCAGGAGCTTTCAGGTGCTCAGCACTTGCACTTCTTTCACAGGGCCAAGGCTACAATTTCTGACCCTGCAGGTGGTGGTCTCAATATTAATTGTTCAAATTTAAAATAAAAAGAATAACATACATTTCATGGTTTCTGGCTGGTAAATGTTCATAGACAGGCCAGCATATGCCTGTCCAGGCAGGCATGATTGTGTATCACCAAGTTAGTGATGATGTCATCTCGCCGATCACAAATCAAAAAAGTCATTGACAAACTATGTCTTTCATTCTATTCCCAGAGTCTGCTGCACCATGCCACTGCCTGAGCCTAAGCCTCCCATTGGATAATTGTAGCTGGGGGGCTGGCTCAAGACGGAGTTGAGGCAAGGAAGCTGCAAGAGGGCATTTGGAACTTGGGAGTGAGGGCTCTTGAGGAAGAATAAACAAAAGTAAGTGTGGACTTTCCACTTGCTGTGTAGCATATCCTGCAGCCCTGCATTGCTGCTATCCTCAATTTGCTCTATGCGGCTGTGGCCCCACACAACCTTTGTGCGCCATGGCGTCACCTGTAGAATGTGTGCGCTGCACCCCAGCATGGTAATTGCTGAGCGTGCGTGAGTCCAGTAGGCACCACAGCCATGCTTACCGGCATTGGCAGCATTACGGCTGGGGACAATGCCTGTGCAGTAGCAGGCAGGGTCACAACAAGCTGATCAGTGAATGCCAATGCCGTCGCCTTCCCTGGACCTACTAATTACAGGCAGCACTAGTAGTGACATCACCTGCTGTGCTCGAGCAGCTACCTGTTCTGCAAATAACCCAGTTATTCTGCACTGATTAATATATGCAAGAAAAGAATTTTCATTTGATGTACATTTTGGTTTTGCACTCGGTGTAGGTAAGAAAGTAAAACATATGTCATCTTCCTCTTCTTTAGGAAAGACAACAGGAAAACGCAGAGTTCAAAATAGCAGGGACATGTACAGGCTGACGACAGGGGTCACAGGCAGCAGCAGTGTTATAGATGAGAGAGCGAGAGCAGGAGTAAAGGGGAGAAAGAAACAACAGGAGAGGAGAGAGATAAGATGGAGCTAAGTAGAAGAAAAGGAGAGCAAATTCGACACAAAGAGAAAGCAGCCATGATTTGAAGAAGAGAGCATTAAGAAGAGAGTAGATAGAATGAAAGGATGTAGAGGACAGGACAGAGGAAAAAAGCAGACAAATGATAAAACGGAGACACAGCTAATCACTGCTAGAAGAGTGATTGTAAAGAGCCTAGATCGAGGGGTGAGCGAGAGCAGAGCATGGAAAAAGTGAAGAGGAAAAAGGGCAGGGGTAGAATGAATAGTGGGAAAATCAGAAATACAGGGAATAAGGTACCACACCAGGTGTGACAAAGATGATAGCAAACAATTAGAGAGGTTAGAAGATAGACTCTTAGAGCAAAGACGTAGGGACAGACAACAAATCAAGGTTAGAAGATAGAGACTGAGGCAGTGAGAGTGTTGAAACAGGGGCTCTTCGGAGGAAGAAGGGAGCTGTTGCCTCCTTGCAAAATTTTCAGCACGTGCACTTCTTTTTTTACAAATTAACCACTGCTGGAAAGGGTCATCTGTTATACAGCCCAGCAGACGATCATGTGTGCATGTGCCTGTAAATAAATATGTAACACAGCCCAAAAGAGGATCAAGCATGTTACTGCAAAGGGATATGTTTTATACATCCCAGAAGATGGCCATATGTGCTTTGAACAGGCACATGTATCATACAGCTCAGCACTGGGTCATGGGTGTTATTGGAAAGGATCATAGCTAAACAAAGGCCAGTACCTGGAATGGGCTTGTAACATGGAACCCATCAGAGCATTATGTGTGTGACTCCAAAGGGACATGTATCATACAGCCCAACTGAGGGTTGTGAGGGTTCCTGGCAATGAACATGTATCATAAATCCACTCAGGGGGTCATTTGTATCTCCTGACAAGGGTCATGAAACATAGAGAAAAGGTTTTGTATGTGCCTGGAAAGGGCATGTAACAGAGAAACCATGTGTCATACAGCTCAACAAATGGTTGCGAGTGTGCCTGGCAATGAACATGTAACATAAACCCATACAGAGGGACATATGTGTGAATAAACTATCGCCCACCAGGGACGTCTGTGTACATTTAAAGGGCTTTGTTGGATAGTTCCTGGGTTTTGTAACATACATCCCAGCAAAGGGTTATATCCATCCCCGGAAGGAGGCAAGTGTCATGCACCCCAGCAGGCGGTCATACTATACCTGTTAAGTACATGTAATGTAGAGTCCAGCAGAACATCATGCATATACTTGGAAAGAGACTTGTAACATACAGTTGAACAGAGGCTCTGAGGACTTTGCGCAGGGAATTGCGGCAACTCCAACCAATACTGAAGGTTTGCCATGTTGGCCATGTTTTAAGGGAACATTCCACAAACATTTTTGTATTGAGGAAACAAACTTCCCTGACATGTGGTTTTCTCCCTGTGCCTGATGTCCCCCACACTTCACATTTATAAATAAACAGGACACCGTGAATGTCATTAGACACAGCGGGAGTTTCATGGATGAGAGCTTTACACTGGCAGAGCCAGGAAACAATCCATATGTGTAAACCTGGTGCTTTCCCAGTTAAAAATCATGCGGGGGAACTGTGAATTTGATGGGGCAGGGGGACCGCCAATTTACTGTGGATTCAGGTCCAGGGGCTGTTTGATTTGCACTCAGCCTGTTAGCAAAGAGTGTAAGACTGATCATAACACAGACAAAAATGCTACTAAGGTGGTTATGAGGCTTAAGAATACAAAGAGCGAGGAGGGTCATGAGTGAGTGGTAAAGTGCACACCTGGGTCCATCAGTGGAAGATGATCAACTTCAGTGCCTTGAATGTCTGCACACATACGTTCATCAAAGGAAGAGTGACTAGCTTCAGTTCCTTCAATGTTTACACACCTACCTGCACCAGTGGAAGAGTGACCAGCTTCAGTACCTTTAATGTTTGCACACCTACGTGCACCAATGGAAGAGTGACAAACTTCAGTGCCTTGAATGTTTGCACACTTACTTGCATAAAAGGAAGAGTGACCAGCTTCAGTGTCTTGAATGTATGCAGATCTACGTGCATCAATGGAAGAGTGACTGTTAGAATTGGGGTTCTCTGGTTGGCACAGGAAGGTACTTGTGACAATCAGGGACCCTCTCCTCTAGTCGGTGCAAGGGGATTACCCTAAAAAATAACCCCTGCTCACCCTCTAGGTAGTGTGGCGCGAGCAGACAAGGCTTATCTCAGAGGCGTTGTAGGTTAAGCATTAGTGACCACATACAGTAACTCAGTGACAACACTACAAATGGACACCACACTGGTTTTATATCAAAAATAGTTAGCTTTTATATAAGACATAGCACAAGACCAAATAATGACAAAAATGACCCACAATACTATTAGCAATAAACAGTTCTTGTCAAACTGCTTAGTTTTAGAGTTCTGTGCGATTTGTACTCTTTGTCCGGCTCTCACGGTGATAAAACGCCCAGAAAGAGTCTATCAAGTGCAGCGGACGCTCCGGTCCGATGCGTACAAAATGCGGTTCGAGTCGTACACAGTACCTTTGATTGATGAGTCCGCCACGGACAATGCAGTGCAAAAAGAAGGCGATGTGTTGTCGGCCAGTCACGGTGCAAGCTCCGGCTCGTTGAAGTCGTCTGTACGAGGCGTAGAGCGGAGAGCCACGTTGATTGAGGTGGACGGTGCTGGATGCGATGTGTTCAGCTTACGATGCGGCGTTCGAGCCGTACTGCGGGAGCCTCGGCGTTCAGTCTTTGATGCGATGCGAGCTGGACGTCCCCTTTCAGGTGCGATCGGCGGACTCGAACTCGGCGGCAGTGTACGTGTTGTCCCAACCAAGGTGATTAGATGAGGCAAAGCGTTGGTACACGTCGTCGTCGGCCAGTCACAGTTAGAACTATGGCTCGTGTGGGGCACAGAGTCGCGTTGATTGAGGCGGACGGGCGGGGTATGGTGCGTTACTGGACACAAGTCGATTGTACGAGGCGTGCACAGCTCCCGGCCTCGTAAACTACGGAAACCAGCATTTCCCACAGCTCTCTTCGAGGGGATGAAGTCCACTGGTCCTGGGACTTCGTTTAGGGGGAAAGCTCACTTCCAAGCCCTTGGAGATCTTTGGCACAAGTGAAAAAATAAAGTCTTTCAGTCTTTCTCCTCTCCTTTAGCAGCAAGGCAACCACTGCAGGCCAATCCCCCAGGTCAGGGACAGAATTCCTCCTTCAGCTTTCCCAGTTCCTTCTCTTCAGGCAGAGGTTTATTCTTGTAAAATCTGGACCTAATTTCTTGGGAGCAGGGTCCCAATACTTATACCCCTAAATCCTTTGTTTCTCTGGGGTAGTGGGGCCTTTGCCCAGCCAAAACCAGTTCTTGAGCACTTTGTTGACATGACTCTGACTTTTCCTTTCAGTGTGCAGGGCAGAGACATCAGACACTCCACAGGAGGTGGAGCCAGCATTGTGGTGGAAAGTCACAGTCCTATTCAGAGTCCAGGTGCACTCCTCCAACCCATCTGGATGTAAATCTCTCTATTCACCACCGGGCTGCCCCAGCCTGTCTCCTGGAATCCCCCAGCCCTGTCACTCACAGAAACCAGACAGCAGATACACATCCTAGCAGAGGCGGGCTGAGATGGTTAGGCAAGCAAATACTTACTTTCTAAAAAGTGGAATTTGCAAACACAGAATATTAAAATAAACTTTACTAAAAGATGTATTTTATTATTCTGAGTTCAGGCACACTAAACTCGAATTTCTACCATGTTCCCTGACTCTGTTAGTATCATAGAGTGTAACAATTCTACCAGCCCATTCTGGCCTATGGAGAACAGGTAGCCTTGCAAAAGTGAAAAACGAAAATGGCTGTAATTCACTATTAGGACATGCCACACACATTAGGGCTTGTCCTACCTTATACTTACAATGCACCCTGCCCTTGGGCCTCCCATAGGGGTGACTAACATGAAGTTAAGGGAAGCTTTAGGGACTGGCATGTGGGTGCACTTGCCCAGTCAGCATGACAGTACCAGACTGCATGCAGGCTCTGCAGTCGCAGACCTTAGACATACTTTACAAGGCTGCTTCTGTGGGTGGCACAACCAGTGCTGCAAGCCCACTAGCAGCATTTGGATTTACAAGCCCTGGGCACTCCTAGTGCACTATACTAGGGCCTGATAGTAAACCAAATAAGCCAATCATGGAATCCAATGAACATAGCAATTTACACAGGGAGCACTTGCACTGTCAAGTCAAGTCAAGTCAAGTCAAGTCAAAGGATTTGTATAGCGCTCTACATACCCAGAGGGTCTCAAGGCGCTTGAAGAGGGGTGGGGAGTTACTTGTCGAATATCCACGTTTTGAGTTGCTTTCTGAATGCTAGGTGGTTCTGAGTAAGGCGAAGGTGAGTGGGAAGTGAGTTCCAAGTTTTAGCTGCTAGGTAGGAGAAGGATCTATCTCCCATGGTGGTTTTGTTGATGCGAGGTACAGTGGCAAGGGCTTGGTTGGAGGATCGTAGCTGGCGGGAGGGGGTGTAGAAGGATAGTCGTGTGTTGAGGCATTCGGGTCCGATTTCGTAGAGTGCTTTGTGTGCGTGGGTTAGGAGCCGGAAAGTGATCCTCTTATTGACGGGGAGCCAGTGGAGGGTTTTCAGGTGATCAGAGATGTGTTCTTTACGCGGGATGTCTAATATGAGCCTCGCTGAGGCGTTCTGGATGCGTTGTAGTTTTTTCTGGAGTTTTGCGGTGGTGCCGGCGTAGAGGGTGTTTCTGTAGTCCAGTCGGCTCGTGACCAGAGCGTGGGTGACTGTTTTTCTAGTTTCGGTAGGGATCCAGCGAAATGTTTTTTTGAGCGTGCGAAGAATGTTGAAGCAAGATGAAGAAACGGCGTTGACTTGTCTGTTCATCGAGAGTGAGGAATCCAGGATGACGCCCAGGTTCCGTGCGTGGTCCGTCGGGATGGGTGCTTTTCCAAGGGCCTCTGGCCACCAAGAGTCGTCCCAGGCGGAGGGGGAGGTACCTAAGATGAGGACTTCTGTTTTGTCTGAGTTCAGTTTCAGACGGCTGTGCTTCATCCATTCTGCTACTTCTTTCATTCCTTCGTGTAAGTTGGTTTTGGCCGTGTTAGGGTCTCTGGTGAGTGATAGGATCAGTTGAGTGTCGTCGGCGTAGGAGATGATGTTGAGGTTATGTTGGCGTGCGATGGCCGCAAGGGGGCTCATGTAAACGTTGAAGAGAGTGGGACTGAGTGAGGATCCTTGAGGTACGCTGCAGATGACTTCAGTAGCCTCTGACTTGAATGGTGGAAGGCGGACTCTCTGGGTTCTTCCGGAGAGGAACGAGATGATCCATTCCAGTGCTTTTCCTTGGATTCCGATGTTTTTGAGGCGCTGTAGAAGGGTGCTATGGCAGACTGTGTCGAAGGCTGCGGAGAGGTCGAGGAGGATGAGGGCGACTGTGTCTCCATTGTCCAGTAGAGTTCGAATGTCGTCTGTTGCTGCGATGAGGGCGGTTTCGGTGCTGTGCTTGGCTCGGAAGCCGGACTGTGAGGAGTCAAGGGATTTGTTGGTTTCGAGGAATGCGGCGAGCTGGTTGTTGACAGCTTTCTCGATGACTTTGGCCGGGAATGGAAGGAGTGAGATAGGGCGATAGTTTTTGAGTTCGGTGGGGTCAGCTGTGGGTTTCTTCAGGAGGGCGCTGAGTTCGGCATGTTTCCAGCTTTCCGGGAAGGTTGCGGAGTTGAGGGAGCAGTTGATGACGTCTCGGAGGTACGGTGCAATAATGGAGTCTGCTTTGTTAAAGATGTGGTGGGGGCAAGGGTCAGTGGGGGATCCTGAGTGGATAGAGTTCATCAGACGGATGGTGTCCTCAGTGGAGATTGGCTTCCAGTCATTGAGGATGTTCAGGGGGGGTGGGGGTCCTGCAGGGGATTGGGAGGGTTGGTCTCCGGGTTGGTAGTCGAAGCTGTTGTGGATGTCTGCAATTTTGTTGTGGAAGAATGAGGCTAGGGAGTCACAGAGGGCTTGAGAGGGGGTGATGTCGTTGGAGTTGGCTGAGGGGTTGGTAAATTCCTTGACGATGTTGAATAATTCCTTGCTGTTGTGGGCGTTGTTATCTAGACGGTCCTTGAAGGCTGCTTTCTTGGCATCTCGGATTAGTTGGTGGTGTATGCGGGTGGCGTTTTTGAAGGCGTCTTTGGTGCTGGTGGTTGGGTCTTTTTTCCAGGCCTTCTCGAGGGAGCGACAGAGTTTCTTGGATTTCTTAAGGTCATCGTTGAACCAGGAGGCCTTCTTGCTGCCTAGTTTGATTTGTCGTTTTTTCAGTGGTGCTAGGATGTCGGCGCTGTTGGATAGCCATTGGGTGAGGTTGGTGGCTGCTTGGTCTGGGTTTGAGGAGTGGGCGGGGGGCTTTTGAAGAAGCGATGAGGAGATCGGGTCGATGGTGATTTTGTTCCAGTTTCTTTGCAGAGTGGGTTGGAGGTGGTTGTAGGGTGTGGGCTTGTTGTAGGTGAAGTGAACGCAGCTGTGGTCAGTCCAAAGGAGAGCTGTGGTGTGGCTGAAGGAAACATGCTTGCTGGAGGTGAAGATAGGGTCGAGTGTGTGACCTGCGATGTGGGTGGGGTTAGTGACAAGTTGTTGAAGTCCGAGGTTTGCGAGGTTGTCCAGAAGGGTGGTGGTGTTGCGGTCGTTGTTCTTTTCAAGGTGAAAGTTGAGGTCTCCCAAAAGGATGTAGTCCTCGGAGGGGAGCGCGTGTGGAGTGATGAAGTCCGTGATGTCTTCACTAAATTGTGCGCGGGGTCCTGGTGGCCTGTAGAGGAGGGTGCCTCTGAGTGTGGTCTTGGGGTCGATGTGGATCTGGAAGTGAAGGTGTTCAGTGTTGGCAAGGTTGGCGTCTGAGCTGGTTGAGATGCGGATGGATTTCTTATGGACGATAGCGATGCCTCCTCCTGTGTGGCCGGTACGGTCCTTGCGAATGATCTTATAGCCTTCCGGGATGGCAATGGTGATGTCTGGGGCAGAAGAGGCATTCATCCATGTTTCTGTTAGGAAGGCGACGTCCGGAGAGATGGTGTCGAGTAGATTCCAGAGGTCAATGGCGTGTCTGTGGACCGAGCGGGTGTTGAGCAGGATGCATTGTAGGTGGTTGGGATCGGATATCTGTTGTGAGTCCGTAGATGAGGAGTTGGTCTTGGTGCCGTCGAACTTGCAGGAGTAGCAGGAAAAGGGTCCATGGGTGTGTCCAGGAGCGGCTTGGACGCAGTTGAGGGAGCGGCCGGGGTTGAGGGCTAGGAGGGTGGTGGCATTGTAAGTAATGCAGGAGGGGTGGACTTTACGAGGACCAGGGGTTCTGGCGCTGGGCGCGGTCCAGGCGTAGACGGGCTTACCTTTGGCGCACCTTCGGCGCGGATTGGGCGCGGTCGCTGCGCGTAGACGCTGCGCGTGGATATTCCTGTCATAAAAGGTGGTGAGGGGGGAGGGGCGAGGGCGGGTCAGCTGGGAAGGCGGGAGCGGGGTGGGGACTAGGGCAGGGCGATAAACAACAACACAACAACAAAATGGCCGGCGGCCTTACGGGATCGATCAGCTGGACTAAGCCTGCCGAAATCGACCGCGTCCTCTGTGACACACAGCGCAGCAAAGCGGCAAATGAAATGCGATGCCAGGCAGGTAGCAGCGGCCGGGGCAAGCAGCAGAGCGGCGCTGAAAAGATCAAGCGATTCCAAAGCAGTAATTACAAATGCGCACAGATACCAACAATAGCGCTATGCAGATGAGTCAGGCACTATCAAGCAGCAATGTGCAAGTGGCTAAAGCAAGCAGCGGAGCTGCGAAACGATACTCAGCTGAGAGGCAAGGCGGGTCAGGGAGCAGCGTGGGGAGCGTCCGTGTCCGCAGGGAGCAGAACGGTCACAGCGCGTTAGGGTCAGAGTGCGGAGGAAGGGCTTCGTGGGAGGGCGGGTCAGCTGGGAAGGCGGGAGCGGGGTGGGGACTAGGGCAGGGCGATAAACAACAACACAACAACAAAATGGCCGGCGGCCTTACGGGATCGATCAGATGGACTAAGCCTGCCGAAATCGACCGCGTCCTCTGTGACACACAGCGCAGCAAAGCGGCAAATGAAATGCGATGCCAGGCAGGTAGCAGCGGCCGGGGCAAGCAGCAGAGCGGCGCTGAAAAGATCAAGCGATTCCAAAGCAGTAATTACAAATGCGCACAGATACCAACAATAGCGCTATGCAGATGAGTCAGGCACTATCAAGCAGCAATGTGCAAGTGGCTAAAGCAAGCAGCGGAGCTGCGAAACGATACTCAGCTGAGAGGCAAGGCGGGTCAGGGAGCACTGTGGCACTGGTTGGCAGTGGCACAGTGCTCTGAGCAGCTAACACCAGCAAAACCTATGAGGCACAGCAACAAAAAGTGGAAGGGAGACCCACGCCAAGGTGCCAGGTCTAAAAGTGACCTACTTCAGTACCTTGAATGTCTGCACACCTACGTGCATCAATGGAAGAGTGACCAACTTCAGTACCTTGAATGTCTGCACACCTACGTGCATCAATGGAAGAGTTACTAACTTCAGTGCCTTGAATGTCTGCACACCTACGTGCATCAATGGAAGAGTGACCAGCTTCAGTGGCTTGAATGTCTGCACATCTACGTGCATCAATGGAAGAGTGAACAGCTTCAGTGCCTTGAATGTCTGCACATGTACGTGCATCAATGGAAGAATGACCAGCTTCAGTGCCTTGAATGTCTGCACACCTACGTGCTTCAGTGGTAGAGCGATTAGCTTCAGTGCCTTGACTGTCTGCACACCTAAGTGCATCAATGGAAGAGTGACCAGCTTCAGTGCCTTGAATGTCTGCACACCTAAGTGCATCAATGGAAGAGTGACCAGCTTCAGTGCCTTGAATGTCTGCACACCTAAGTGCATCAATGGAAGAGCGACCAGCTTCAGTGCCTTAGGGTATGTATGTGCGCCATATGCGCACACATGTAAATTTCAGGGGTGCAGCAGGGTGTCCTTATGACACCCTTGCACCCTTGAAATTATTTCCTGGCACATAGAAATGAATGTGAAATTATTCCTTAATTGTGATTCGCAATTTGCTAATCGCAATTAAGGAATTTTAAGAAATCGCAAAAAAATGCGATTTTCTACATACATCCCTATTTGCAAATCTCAAATAGCGATTTCTAAAAAAATCGATTTTTTTAGATTCGCAAATCAGGATGTTGATACATCTGCCCCCTAGTAGTCTTAAATTAGGATTTGGGCTTAAGTTAGGATTTTGTCTTAAATTACGATTTTGTCTTAAATTACGATTTTATCTTAAGTTAAACTTAAGAAAAACTTAAGTTAAACTTAAGAATAATTTAAGACAAACTCCTAACTTAAGACAAAATCGTAACTTAAAACAAAATCGTAACTTAAGTCAAAATCCTATCTTAAGACAAAATCGTAACTTAAAACTAAATCTACGTGCATCAATGGAAGAGTGACCAGCTTCAGTACCTTGGATGTTTGCACACCTCAACGCACCAATGGAAGAGTGACCAGCTTCAGTGACTTGAATGTCTGCAGATCTACGTGCATCAATGGAAGAGTGACCAGCTTCAGTGCCTTGAATGTCTACACACCTACGTGCATCAGTGGTAGAGCGATTAGCTTCAGTACCTGGAATGTCTGCACACCTAAATGCATCAATGGAAGAGTGACTAGCTTCAGTGCCTTGAATGTCTGCACACCTACTTGCATCAATGAAAGAGTGACCAGCTTCAGTGCCTTGAATGTCTGCACACCTACGTGCACCAATGGAAGAGTGACCAGCTTCAGTGCCTTGAATGTCTGCAGATCTACGTGCACCAATGGAAGAGTGACCAGCTTCAGTGCCTTGAATGCCTGCACACCTACGTGCACCAATGGAAGAGTGACCAGCTTCAGTACCTTGAATATCTGCACACTTACGTGCATCAGTGCAAGAGTGACCAGCTTCAGTGCCTTGAATGCTTGCACAGCTAAGTGGGTCAGTGGGAAAGTGACCTGCTTCAGTGCCTTGAATGTCTGCACACCTACGTGCATCAATGGAATAGTGACCAGCTTCAGTACCTTGAATGCTTGCACAGCTACCTTGAATGTCTGCACACCTGCATGCAGAACGACTTCAGTACCTTGAATGTCTGCACACCTACGTGCATCAATGGAAGAGTGACCAGCTTCAGTGCCTTGAATGCCAGCACACCTACGTGCATCAATGGAAGAGTGACCAGCTTCAGTGCCTTGAATGTCTGCACACCTAAGTGCATCAATGGAAGAGTGACCAGCTTCAGTGCCTTGAATGTCTGCACACCTAAGTGCATCAATGGAAGAGCGACCAGCTTCAGTGCCTTAGGGTATGTATGTGCGCCATATGCGCACACATTTAAATTTCAGGGGTGCAGCAGGGTGTCCTTATGACACCCTTGCACCCTTGAAATTATTTCCTGGCACATAGAAATGAATGTGAAATTATTCCTTAATTGTCATTCGCAATTTGCTAATCGCAATTAAGGAATTTTAAGAAATCGCAAAAAAATGCGATTTTCTACATACATCCCTATTTGCAAATCTCAAATAGCGATTTCTAAAAAAATCGATTTTTTTAGATTCGCAAATCAGGATGTTGATACATCTGCCCCCTAGTAGTCTTAAATTAGGATTTGGGCTTAAGTTAGGATTTTGTCTTAAATTACGATTTTGTCTTAAATTACGATTTTATCTTAAGTTAAACTTAAGAAAAACTTAAGTTAAACTTAAGAATAATTTAAGACAAACTCCTAACTTAAGACAAAATCGTAACTTAAAACAAAATCGTAACTTAAGTCAAAATCCTATCTTAAGACAAAATCGTAACTTAAAACTAAATCTACGTGCATCAATGGAAGAGTGACCAGCTTCAGTACCTTGGATGTTTGCACACCTCAACGCACCAATGGAAGAGTGACCAGCTTCAGTGACTTGAATGTCTGCAGATCTACGTGCATCAATGGAAGAGTGACCAGCTTCAGTGCCTTGAATGTCTGCACACCTACTTGCATCAATGAAAGAGTGACCAGCTTCAGTGCCTTGAATGTCTGCACACCTACGTGCATCAATGGAAGAGTGACCAGCTTCAGTGACTTGAATGTCTGCAGATCTACGTGAATCAATGGAAGAGTGACCAGCTTCAGTGCCTTGAATGTCTGCACACCTACGTGCATCAATGGAAGAGTGACCAGCTTCAGTGCCTTGAATGTCTACACACCTACGTGCATCAGTGGTAGAGCGATTAGCTTCAGTACCTGGAATGTCTGCACACCTAAATGCATCAATGGAAGAGTGACCAGCTTCAGTGCCTTGAATGTCTGCACATCTAAGCAAATCAATGGAAGAGTGACCAACTTCAGTGCCTTAAATATTTGCACACCTACTTGCATAAATGGAAGAGTGACTAGCTTCAGTGCCTTGAATGTCTGCACACCTACTTGCATCAATGAAAGAGTGACCAGCTTCAGTGCCTTGAATGTCTGCAGATCTACGTGCATCAATGGAAGAGTGACCAGCTTCAGTGCCTTGAATGCCTGCACACCTACGTGCACCAATGGAAGAGTGACCAGCTTCAGTGCCTTGAATGCTTGCACAGCTAAGTGCGTCAGTGGGAAAGTGACCAGCTTCAGTACCTTGAATGTCTACACACCTACGTGCATCAGTGGTAGAGCGATTAGCTTCAGTACCTGGAATGTCTGCACACCTAAATGCATCAATGGAAGAGTGACCAGCTTCAGTGCCTTGAATGTCTGCACATCTAAGCAAATCAATGGAAGAGTGACCAACTTCAGTGCCTTAAATATTTGCACACCTACTTGCATAAATGGAAGAGTGACTAGCTTCAGTGCCTTGAATGTCTGCACACCTACTTGCATCAATGAAAGAGTGACCAGCTTCAGTGCCTTGAATGTCTGCAGATCTACGTGCATCAATGGAAGAGTGACCAGCTTCAGTGCCTTGAATGCCTGCACACCTACGTGCACCAATGGAAGAGTGACCAGCTTCAGTGCCTTGAATGTCTGCAGATCTACGTGCACCAATGGAAGAGTGACCAGCTTCAGTACCTTGAATGCTTGCACAGCTACCTTGAATGTCTGCACACCTGCATGCAGAACGACTTCAGTGCCTTGAATGCCTGCACACCTAGGAGCACCAATAGAAGAGTGACCAGCTTCAGTACCTTGAATGTCTGCACACCTACGTGCATCAATGGAAGAGTGACCAGCTTCAGTACCTTGAATATCTGCACACTTACGTGCATCAGTGCAAGAGTGACCAGCTTCAGTGCCTTGAATGCTTGCACAGCTAAGTGGGTCAGTGGGAAAGTGACCTGCTTCAGTGCCTTGAATGTCTGCACACCTACGTGCATCAATGGAATAGTGACCAGCTTCAGTACCTTGAATGCTTGCACAGCTACCTTGAATGTCTGCACACCTGCATGCAGAACGACTTCAGTGCCTTGAATGCCTGCACACCTAGGAGCACCAATAGAAGAGTGACCAGCTTCAGTACCTTGAATGTTTGCACACCTACGTGCATCAATGGAAGAGTGACCAGCTTCAGTGCCTTGAATGTCTGCACACCTAAGTGCATCAATGGAAGAGTGACCAGCTTCAGTACCTTCAATGTCTGCAGACCTATGTGCATCAATGGAAGAGTGACCAGCTTCAGTGCCTTGAATGTCTGCACACCTACGTGCATCAATGGAAGAGTGACCAGCTTCAGTGCCTTGAATGTCTGCACACCTACGTGCATCAATGGAAGAGTGACCAGCTTCAGTGCCTTGAATGCCTGCACACCTACGTGCATCAATGGAAGAGTGACCAGCTTCAGTACCTTGAATGTCTGCACACCTACGTGCATCAATGGAAAAGTGACCAGCTTCAGTGCCTTGAATGCCTGCACACCTGCGTGCATCAATGGAAGAGTGACCAGCTTCAGTGCCTTGAATGCTTGCACAGCTAAGTGCGTCAGTGGGAAAGTGACCAGCTTCAGTACCTTGAATGTCTGCACACCTACGTGCATCAATGGAAGAGCGGCCAGCTTCACTACCTTGAATGTTTGTTCACGATTCATTATATTAAACTCCATTGTCCACGAAGTAAAGGCCAAGGGGGAGACCCTCAGGCTACATCCGGCTTGTGACAACCTTGGATTCCAGATCCAGTAGCCAGAAAAAAATATACCCCCCATTGTGAACCATGCCCCAAAGAGCTCTGAGGGAGAGGGTCAAGCAAGTGAGCCAGTAGTCATTTGGGAGATTGCTTGCCTGAGGGAATTCTGAAATTCTTAAATTTGCTTCTTTCTCTCTATCATTCCTTCTGCATTTTCAGCCTGATTCATCAAGCTGAATTGCGCTCGCAAAGGGCCAGATTCTAAGAATCTGGCCCTTTGCGAGTGCGATTTTTGCATTTGGGATTCATCATCCCAAATGCAAAAATCGGTAATAGCGATTTCGCTATTTTGCGAGGAATTACATTTAAGGAATCTCTATTTGAGATTTCTTAAATGCAATTCATCATCCATTTTAAAACTGTGAATTCGCAATTTTGGCCCGCTATTTACCGCGAGGTCAACAGCCTGATTCATGAAAACCTTATTCTGCGATTTTTAAATTGCGATTTACAGCGAATCGCAATTTAGAAATCGCAGACCGGCATTCATCAAAATTAGCGAGAAAATAAAGCGATTCGCACGCGGCCGCAAAAAGCGTTAGCGTTTTTTAAAATTCGCAGATAAATCGCTATTTCCGTCAAAATCCGTGTAGGGATTGCGATATCGCAAATTGCGAGATCGCTAAATGCGACACGCTCCTTAGCGTAACCAAGCGCTTTATAAGCTCCCCTTAATAATAATAATAATTAGCGAGATCGCAAAAACGGGAAGTCGCATTTCGAGCACAATGATGGCATCACAACCAGGAAGCAGGCAGTTCCCACCCCCATTCAGAACAGTGGGCCCGATTCACAGAATGAACTTAAGACTCAATCCTAAACTTACTACTATTTTGGTATTCACAGAATGCACTTACTACTTTTGGCATTCACAGAATGAACTTACTACTTTTGGTATTCACAGAAGTTAGGATTTTGTCTTAAGTCTGTCTTAAGTCTGTCTTAAGTTTGTCTTAAGACAAACTTAAGACAAAATCCTAACTTCTGTGAATACCAAAAGTAGTAAGTTCATTCTGTGAATGCCAAAAGTAGTAAGTGCATTCTGTGAATACCAAAATAGTAGTAAGTTTAGGATTGAGTCTTAAGTTCATTCTGTAAATCGGGCCCAGTGAGGCTGATCTCGAGGTTGCATCTCACAGAGCTCCTTCCAGGACACCTCCAAACTTCCAAATCCTTTACTTTTGTGACTGCAGCAATGGCAGAGGATGCAGCACCAGGGCCCAGTGACAGCGGGCGCAAGCGGAAGCTCAAATTCTCTGAGCAGGAGTTGGAGCACCTGATTGACGGAGTGGTTGAAAACCACCCAAAACTTTTTGGAATGGACTCCAGGAGGGTGCCTGAGGCGGAGAAACGCCGACTCTGGCTTGGTATAGCCGCAAAAGTCAACGCTGTGGGCGTGACACACAGTCGCTCGAGGAGCTTAAAAAGAGGTGGTACGACCTCCGAGGTCGTGCCAAGGAGAGGGTGGCAGAGAGGCTGGGCGAGACCCTGGCTGCTGGAGGTGGAGATCCTACAGTCCCTCCCAACACCCCCTTGGAGGACCGCGTGGAGGACACACTTGAGCGAGAGGCGTGCATGGGGTCATCAATCTGGACTCATCCCGACCCACCCAAGACAGCCAAGGTAAGTGGCATGCGACTGCGACCCTGTCCCCAAACAATGGCCATGACCCTATAGCCTCCCATAATCATCCCAAGTCATGCAATCCATGCACATTAGGTCATGCCCAAAAGCATTGTGGGACATGTAGTCTGCCCACAATGTACAAGAACCCCAATGCAGCCAGACATGTCCCAAAGTACGCAATGCCACAGCCAGTCAGGGAATTTCAGCCAGCATGCATGTAGCAACTGCACGTGTGACAGATACATGCAATTAATCTACGTCCACTTCCCCTCACAGGTGGCGCTGACAACAGCAGCAACAGCGACAGGCTGCTCATTGACGAGGCACCAGAGGATGCAGAGGAGGTGCCAACAGCCACACATCCTGCACCATCAGGCGCTGCACCTATCCCCGCAGCCAGGGCACCACCATCTGCGCCAGCACCATCAGGCGCTGCACCTATCCCCGCAGCCAGGGCACCACCATCTGCGCAAGCACCATCAGGCGCAGAACCATTGACAACCACAACTCCACCACCAGCGGGACCCTCTACATCTGGTGCTGCTAGTGCGGTGACAGTGCGCACACCCACTGTGGCCAGCCAGCACAGCAGGCATGGCAGGGCTCGCCAGCAGAACACAGCACGCAGCGGCAGGAGGGGGATGGCTGTGCGCGTGCCAGGGCTCAGCATAGAGCGCCGGATGCTGCGCATCCATCAGTTGCAGGCACGACGGCAAGGGGCAATACAACTCCAGCTCCACAACATTGGCCGCAATGTCGCAAATGTCTCCGACAGGATAGAGCGCATGACAACTGCCATAGAGGCTAACACTGTGGCCCTCATATCACAGCGCAACACCGCCCGCCGCCACCACCGCCAGCTACTTACGCGGCTATCCGCCTACACCCGCTCAAACTATGTCATTGGGAATGCCACCTCCCAGCTCTCACGACGGTCCCTGGCTATGCAGCAGCAGATGGTCGAATGCTGCGAGGATGTGGCACGAGTCTTGGAGCAGGTCACCAGTGCCGTACTGGCACTACATCCTACTGGGCCAGGCAATGTTGGTGGGGATGACACCAGTGAGGGCACCTCCAGTGTCAGCAGCCTATCTGCCTCACAGGTCGGTGTGCTACACCGCAGCTCCAGGCCCACTGCAGGGTCACGTGCCGTCCCAGAGGAAGAGCCAGAGAGGCGATTGGGTGCCGCGCGCCGGAGGCGCACTTGACTTTAATGTACATTGGCAGGGACATGCTGATGATACAAGCATGTCCTGTGTATTGTTTGGAGCAGTATGGCACAATACTACTTGCATGTAAAGAATAGCAAAATTACATTATTATTGTGCCTTCAACAATAATATTTATTCTAGCTTCGTACATCGGCCTCCTGTCATTATTTCCATTGGCATGCAATTGTGATTTGTTGGGTGAGGGGAGTGGGTGCACTGGAAACTGTTCATTGTGATGTGGTTGCGGCGTCTGTGTCCTTCAGCTGGGTTCTCCCGGCGTGCATGACGCACATGTGCAGGTGGCCGGTCGTCCCCTTCCGACTCACTGCCAGAGATCTCTACAGGTATCCAGTGCTTGGTAGCAATGTTGTGTAGTATTGCACACACAGCCACAATGCGGCAGCACACATCAGGACAGTAGTACATGGCCCCACCAGTCTTGTGCAGTATGCGGAATCTGCTCTTCAGTAGCCCAAATGTCCTCTCAATGCAATTCCTTGTGCGTATGTATGCTACATTGTAGCGCCGTTGCTGTGGTGTAGCAGGGTTGAGGTATGGGGTGAGGAGGTATTCACAGAGGGCGTAGCCACTGTCACCTGAATGAGAGGAGCAGAGGGTGAGTGCCTGTGCAGCGCAGCTACTTCATCGCAGTGTAACATTGTGGGTCAAGTGTACTTACCAAGTAGGTGTCCTTCACCAAAGTCTCCCCTGGCCAGTCGTGTGTGGAGGTCGCAGTGCCGGAATATGAAGGAGTCATGTGTACTCCCTGGGTACTGTGCCACTATGTCCGTGATGTATGTCTTAGCATTGCAGACCATCTGGATGTTGAGGGAGTGGTAGGACTTGCAATTGCGGTACATGTACTCTGTTGCAGCTGGTGGGCAGATGTGGATGTGGGTACAGTCAATGCATCCTATCACATGTGGGAAATGCGCAACATTGTAGAATTGATGCTTGGTCTCATCCAAATCCTGTTGGCTGGTGGGAAATTTGATGTGGTGGTGTAGCTGGGTCAGCATTGCGTCTAGGAAACTCCTTAGACAGCGGGACATGGTGGGCTGGGAGATCCCCCCAGCAGCCGCAACTATCCCCTGGAAGCTCCCGGAGGCCAGAAGGTGCAGGCTACACAATACCTGGACATGTGTGGGCACGGCATTGCTCCGCCTTGTTGGGTGCTGCATCAGGGTGTCAAGGTCCTGAATTAGCTGGATGATCATTGGCCCATTCCGGCGGTACTTTGCGTATATTTGCTCTCTGGTTTGGCCCAGCAGGGTGACCCGCTGGCGCAATATCCTGTCCTGGATTCTGCGTCTCCTCCGTGCTGCTCACTGTAGCCTTCGCCGCCTGACCACCATGTACAGTCCTGGCATTGTGAGACTCCTTATGCTGATGCTGCATCTCCTTAAGTGTGTTTGGTCAGGCCTGCACCTGTTACTGATTGGGCAACGGTTTTTCAGAAATTTTTTCACAATGGCTTTGATGGTTACCACCTGCTTTGGGTTGTCCTTAAATTGCGCCTCGCAAACAGTGATTTAGGGTTTTTTCGCTATTTGCGATTTTTCATGATTACCGATTGCGATTTTATTATGAATTCGCTATTTTATTCGCAGAATCCGTGGTTTCTCGCAAATTCCGAATCGCTAATGGTCTACTGCCGGGATTCTGCGAATCTTTTAGCGAATTCGCTAATCTGTGTTTGCGATTTCGCACTTTTCTTCGAGAATAACGATTTTGTAAATTGCGCTCGCAATAGCATTTTCGCAGCTATTGCCCTCGCAATTTTGCTTCATGAATCAGGCTGCAAACCTCGTGGTAAATAGCGAAAACTTAGAAAAATGCTTTTAAAAGCATTTTTCTAAGTTGCATGTTGCACACACACATGTCCTTTGGACATGTGTGTGCGCAACACCTGTTCAAATTTGCATTTAAGGGGTGCTACAGGGTGTCCTTTGGACACCCCTGGCACCCTTTAAATCGCTATCTTATTTGCGATTAGCTAATTGCTAATCGCAAATAAGGAATACTCCCCATTCATTCCTATGGGTCTTTTGGCCCATAGGAATGAATGGGGAGTTATTCCTTATTTGCGATTAGCAATTTGCTAATCGCAAATAAGGAATATGTAGGAATCACATTTTATTTTGCGATTCCTACATGAATCCCGTTTTGCGAGTCTGTAATAGCGATTCCTTATGAATCGCTATTAAAGACTCGCAAAACAGGTCTGATGAATCAGGCTGTTTGTCCTTCTTTTTCTCCCTCTTTCTTTCATTATTTGTTCTTCTTTCTCTACAGCCTTTTTTCTTTTTCCATGTTGATTTCCTACCTTCATTGTACTGTTTTGGTACTCAGTTTCATCCATCCTCCCTCCTCTCCATCCTTCTTTATATTTTTCCTTTCTTGATTTTCATCCATCATCCATCATTCTTTCTCACGTTCCTCCATCCATCACTCTCTTTTTCCGTGCTTTCATCCTTCTCTCCATCCATCCATCATCCTGTCTTCTCTCTATCCACCCGTCTCTCCATCCACTCTTTCTACACTATCTGTCTCTGCATTCATTCATCCATCCTCTCTCCATCCTTCTCTCCGCCCCCCCTGTCCATCCCTCCCTCCCTTACACTCCAAGAAATCGTACAAATGAGCTTCTTGGAAACCCGAGTGCCAAGGAGCCACAAACAACTGAAATTGCACATGCTCTACATAACTGCCCAGTGCATTCCACACCCACCCCAATCAAGCTGCTAAAGTGGGGTGTTAATGACACCCCCAGTCCTTTTCCTTACCCTCCTTCTCAAGTAATCACAAGTCATCATCTAGTTTTGCTGAGGTACATTCAAGTTCAATTTTGTCCTCAGCCACAGCAAAATGCACTTATGTAATTCTGTGCAATGATTTCACTGAGTTATTTATGGGTTTGAATATAATTTGTTTACAGGAAACATGATCCTTTGAAGTAAGTGAAGAACTGTGGGACCGATTCACAAAACTAACTTAAGACAAAATCATAAACTTACTACTTTTGGTATTCACAGAAGGCATTTAGGGGCAGATGTATCAAAGCAATTTTTAGTCGCAAACGCTGCGATTCGCAATAAAGCAGTGTTTGCGACTAAGAATTTGCTAAACGGTATCAATGAAGGAAATTGCATAGCAAAATTCCTTAATTTTGCGCAAACATTTAAGGAATCGCAAAAAGCAATTTCTTCAATGCTATGTAAGAAGCAATCAAGTTTTGCGATTTCACATTCAGAAATCGCAAATTACCACCAATTTGTAATTGGTGGTAATTTGCGATTTCTTTTACAAATGCACTTTTTGGCATTTGTAAAAGTGCCATGTGGCGCTCATACATGCCCAGAGGGCATGTATGTGCGCCATATGCACACACATGTAAATTTCAGGGGTGCAGCAGGGTGTCCTTATGACACCCTTGCACCTTTGAAATTATTCTCAATTTGCCATTAGCAAATTGTGAATCGCAAATTGAGAATAACTTCACATTCATTCCTATGGGCCCCCTGGCCCATAGTAATGAATGTAAAATTATTCCTTAATTGTGATTCGCAATTTGCTAATCGCAATTAAGAAATTTTAAGAAATCGCAAAAAATTCAATTTTCTACAAACATCCCTATGTGCAAATCTCAAATAGCGATTTCTAAAAAATCACTATTTTCGATTTGCAAATCAGGATGATGATACATCTGCCCCCTAGTAGTCTTAAATTAGGATTTTGTCTTAAATTAGGATTTTGTCTTAAATTAGGATTTTGTCTTAAATTAGAATTTTGTCTTAAGTTAAACTTAAGACAAACTTAAGTTAAACTTAAGTTTAATTTAAGACAAACTACTAACTTAAGACAAAATCGTAACTTAAAACAAAATCCTAACTTAAGACAAAATCCTAACTTAAGACAAAATCGTAACTTAAAACAATATCCTAACTTAAGACAAAATCCTAACTTAAGACAAAATCATATCTTAAAACAAAATCCTAATTTAAGACAAAATCCTAATTTAAGACAAAATCCTAATTTAAGACTACTAAATACCTTCTGTGAATACCAAAAGTAGTAAATTGATGATTTTGTCTTAAGTTAGTTCTGTGAATCGGCCCCGGACAGTCCAACTATGTCAAACACTGCAAAATGTACTCAGAGAGGTAGTGGAGTTTGTCATGCCCCATATTGTGAGCAAAGAAACATGGGGTCACAGGCAGTGGAAGCCATAACTGGGGTGCAGTGGGCCCTGCAGACACCTGAAACACCATTGATAGATACTCCCCTGCAGAGCTGATTCCGAAAGGGAAGCATAATGATTCCTATTTCAACCATGCTACGTTATGTCATATCTTATTTACTTAGGATCACATTTACGAGATACTGATGCAGCACTGCTCAGCAAGTCACCTTGCTGCATAGCTCTGTGCCAGAGGGAAATGGCACGAATGTGCTGTATTTAAGCAATACAGGGCAATACAGGGCATTCCTGTCTCTTCCCCCTGCCCTGGAGTTGTTTCGGCAGCCTAGCGCCAATGCAGGCACCGGCACTGTGGTGCAAGGCTGCCATGGTTGTTGGCAAGAAGGGGCACCTTCCTGCACAAAAATTATCCATAGAAGCGTTTCCTATTCAATGTGTGCTGCAAGATGCAGCGCACATAGAAAGAGGAAAAAAAGACGAGAAATATTTCTCCTCGTTATGCCTCACTTGGTGAGGCATATCTTTTTGGCGCATTCCCCGGTTTTTCAGGTTTGATAGATCTGGGAATGCGACAAGCACCATGGGATTTGTGTGGGAGCACCCACCGCAACACCCATGGAACGCGGCCCTTGCGCAGAGTAAGAAAATGCAGCGATGTGTGCTGCAGCGCCTTACTCCAGGATGATGTGGTTTTACGTGGCATCATACATCTGACTTAGAGGCTTGCGTCATGCATGTGCCACTTTGAGTGGTGCAAACATCGTTCAAGACTCATAAATATAGCCCTCAGTCCGAGACTTCCTAGCGCTATTGAACAACAGAGCAGAGATTTAAAAAGGGAATAATATGTCCACAAAGAAGTAAATATTACAAAGGAGAGTCTTGACTTTTTTTTTATATACAAGATGAGAGTGGAAGGAGTGTGCATGTATTCCAGATGAAGGATGTTCCATTATTTGCAGCGGGCACCAAGACAGACCCGACATCCAATTAGACTGTCTTAGACTCGGAATATTCAATAGCAGTGCTCAGAAGTGTGCAAGGCTTGTTTGTGGAGGGGGAGGGAGGGCAGTTAGCTGGAAATGTTTCATCACAAATGGAGGGAACTTGAAAGAATGGTGCAAAGCAAAATTACACGGAATTTGCAGGTTCCCTTCCTGATAAGTAACCAATGAGGAAGCCTGAGAATGGATGGGGGTGATGTGGTAGGGACATCTTCACATCTTGGCAGGATGGTCTGCAGCGTTCTGCCTGCACCAGATGAAATGCCTGTATGGTCCGGGATGACCGCCACCCCTTCCACCACCAATCCCAATGGTAGGAGACAGACACAGTTTGAACTTTTGGAAGGCAGGGGGGCCTCGCGACCCCCCCGGCCGTATTTATTAAAATATGAAACAAAATTTAAAACTTTAAATTAAAAACGTTTCATTTATCATGTACAAAATTCAACTTTCATTATACTTGATGAAGACAGGTATCCAGGCTAACCTTAACAAATCTCTAATACAAAGATTTTCCTACCCGAGTCTAACATCATGACATCATGCATTGCATACGAATTTTGTACATCCTATCGTTAGGGGCCAACGGCAAGGTCTTAACCGGTGTCAGATCCCTATCACCAAATTTCCGCCCTCTCGTGTGAGTGGTGCATGCGCAGAGGGCTTTGCCCTCGTAGCCAACCGTAACTTCCCTTGTCATGGGGGCCCCCTTCCACTCAGTGCCATCTTAAGGTCGTCCGAGTTCCCGTGCGGGGTAACCGTAAGAAGGACAGCGTGGACTCCCCCCCCTTTCCCCGCACTCTCTTCCGCCGCAGCGGATATCCGGCCCCCGGGAAATTCGTGGGAGGGGCATATAGCCATCTCCCCTTGGAAGGGGCCTATGGCCGTCTCCCCCTGGGCGATCCCATCCGTAATGGGTGCTGCCCCCCGTGGGAGGGGCCAATGGCCGCCTCCCCCCGGGCGCTCCCATCCATAATGGGTGGCGCCCCTACTAGGGACCTTGAAATCACTGCTCACCGATCTTGACCTTACCGCCACAGGTCAGATTGTTGACCGACTATCTGGCCCCCCCACAACTCCTATAGGTCATGTCTCCTCAATCCCACTAGCCAAGCTATCATGTCTCCTATCAATATGTCATTCCCCACCCTGGACAGGTGTACCCCATCGTCTGAATAACAGTCGTCCCCCCAGATGCACCCGTGAGGTATACTTTGAAGGCGGTTAGATCGAAACAATTTCTCCATTTTATTGTTGACCCTCTTTACCGAATGGTTCAACGCTGTCGTGGACCACCCACCCCTCCATACCCTCCTCGGAATCATGTGTGACCAAGGTATTGTGCACCGGGAGTGTCTTTGCTAACCAACTAACTGCTGAAAGTATGTGTTCGATTAAAGCCCATCTGCCCAACCTCACAAAGTCATTGCCCCCAATGTGCACTATGACTACTGATGGCGGTGACCTGCGCCGCCCTAACAATTCCTTGACAAAACTTTGCAGTTGGTCAATACACAAACCGCCCTTCCCATGGAAGGACACCCTGAAACCATATTCCTCAGATGTGTGAATCGCATCACCTGCCCTGAATATGTCCGCAGCACGTCTCACGTATGAGTGGCCCACGACCCAGACCACTCGTCTTCCATTCCTTGCTCCTGAAGTGGTGGTTAGCTGATACTGGGCCGGTCCCAATTTCCGCCCTGCATCACAGGCTCGTGAAACTGTAATCCAAACAAAAGACAAGCGTGAGTGCACTTCTTCAGTAAATTACAACATGTGCAACCGCACGTAACGTTTGAAACAGTTTGAAGACCAGCGCCCCAACTATTTAACATTGTCTGCCTGCAGACCCCCGGCCGTCGCTTCTGTAGCGGCCCCTATCCTGAATGAATGAGTTCCAAAATCACTTGGGTTCAAGCCCGCAGCTGCAATCGTGATCGCCAGCACCCTCTGGAACTGAAACTTTGTTAACGGGGTGCCGTCAGCATGCCGCAGCAGGGCCCCCCCCCCCACGTCGTCACCCTTTGTTTTAGGTAGGCCTCAACATGCATCACTGGACAACAGGGACTACCCGGAGCGCGCTGCAACACAATGCTACTCCCCTGGGCCTCCTGGTCTGTCTTTGACCTGGCAATTGTGATCAGCAAGGAATCCCTCCTCACTTGCGTGTTGTCCCTGCGCAGACCCCCCTCGGTATCCCATTTATTGGCAGCCACTAGATCGCCTACCCGCAGGGCCCCATAGAATGCCAGTGCAAATGCTGCGTGGAATAGGACAACCTCACTAGGTGAGGAGCATGTCTCCTCTAGTTTAGCCAGCACGGTGGTCAACCTGTCAAATCCTATCGGATGCCTGGTATCCTTTTTGCGCCCCTCTAGGCGCCGCCAGCCGCGCAGCGCCTTTCTGACTATAAAGGAGTCCGTCGGGTCCCTGATCCCTTGGAGCTGAGCCATAAACGATATGGCGGCCTTATACCGACTGGCGGTTGTCACCGACCGGCCCTCCTCATGAAGTGACACTAAAAATTGGGTAAAGGACCACTCCTGACCCCATCTATGCTCCCATGCAGGGCCCAAAAAGGCGCAGTACGAGCGGAACGCCCCTTCATAAGCTTTCCTTGTCCTGGGCACTAAACTGGCTGCCACGAGGTTTTGTAGTCCGGGGCGCCGATTTGCCATAATGCTTCGGGAAATGGCGCTGCCACTAGCTCCGCTGAGGGTAAACAATCCCTGAATCAGCTGCATTATTCAGTACGCCCGGCACATGTTTTGCCCTGAATTGTACATTTAGCTTCAAGTATTTCAACACAATTTCTTTCAACACCGCAATATCCACTTGCAGCGTGCTGCCTGCTGGTTAATGCACTCAACCACAGTCGTGTTATCAGACCAGAATATCACCGAGCGGTTTCGGAACTCTTCTGGCCAGGCCGACAACGCTACCCAGATGGAGAATAACTCTAGGAAACCAATGTTGCTCGTCAAGCCACTTGCTTCCCACCATGCTGGCCATTTCTGGGCCGACCATCGGTTACCAAGGATCACGCAAAACCCCACACTGCCCGCATAGTCGGTCCATAAACCTAACTCTGCTGACGAGGCCGGGGCTTTGCTCCAGACTACCCGGCCATTGAAATCCGCCAGGAATGCCAGCCAAATGAGCATGCCCTGGCGAACCTCTGCCGACAGCCTCGTACGATGGTGCCCTTCTTTGAGGCCAACCATGGCCTGGGCAATGGATCGTGAGAAAGGGCGAGCCATCGGTATAACCCTCAGTGCAAAATTCAGCTGTCCCACTGTTTGCTGTAGTTGATGCAGTGTCACCTTGTCGTTCCGAAGACATTGTAGCAAGGAGGCCCTGAATTTGGCGATCTTCTCCGCCGGCAGACGGAAGCAACCCTCCACAGAGTCTAGTTCAATACCCAGAAACTCCAGGGAGGTAGTTGGACCGACTGTTTTACCTGGCGCCAACGGAACCCCGAAACCCGCATGAGCACGCAATATTCCTGCAATGCCCATGCACAGTCCCGAGAGCCTGCCGAGCCGAGAAACAGGAAATCGTTGAGATAATGCATCACATGTTGGTGCCCTGAGGCCTTCGAGAATGCCCACTCCAGAAATGAGCTAAACATTTCGAAATAGGCACAAGAAATTGAACAACCCATCGGCATGCACATATCTATGTAGTACTTCCCCTGGAATACGAAACCCAACAAGTGCTGATCCTGGGGATGCACCGGTAGTAACCTAAATGCGGATTCAATATCTGATTTTGCTAACAATGCACCGGGGTCTAAGCGATTCAACATGACCACTGCGTCATCAAATGATGCATACCTCACACTGCAAATGCCTGCATCGATTGCCTCATTCACGGAAGCCCCCCTTGGTGCAGATAGATTATGAATGAGCCTGAATTCGCCCAGCTCCTTCTTGGGAACTACCCGTAATGGGGAACACACAAAATTGGCCGTTGGTATTTCACCAAACGGTCCTGCAACCCGACCCAAGCGAACCTCTTTTGCAATTTTTGTGGCGACCACCGTCGGGTTGTGCGTAACGGAGAGTTGGTTTCTGCATAAGGGGTCCCCCGAAAATCACCCGCCGAGATCCTGAAGCCATACGAGAAGTCATCTCGCAGGATCCCAGCGGACACATGATCAGGGTATTTGTTCAGCCAGGGAGTCAAAGCCAAAATATCCATGGGCGATTGTTTAGTCATCCAAGGCACCGTGTCAATCTTGCTTGGTAACCCCTTTTCCCCCGGTAACATTGCCTCTGGATCGGCAGCTAGTTTCGGGGTGGGAGGTGTTACCACAACCTGCGCAAGCATGCCTGAACCTGCATCATCCCTGCGGCCTACTACACGTTCCCTTGTTAAAACCCCAACATACCCCTCGCTTATTCCCATTCCCACCTGATCTAGACTGAGTCTCTCCCCAGTGGGCTGGTCGAAAGGGCTGTGGATGTTTGTGCTGAAAAGCCCTGAAATCATTCACACTCGACCCTGTTCCTCCCGCCGAGCCCGGCATGAACTGCGCATGCCAAGATACAGTGTCCAAACAATCCCAAGTCAGCGATTCATTAAACTCTTTCGCTTTTCTAAACGATACATCGTACCCTTTCCATGCGTCCCCTCCATATTTTTCATGGAAGCCTGTGATCCTGCTCTGGTAGCAAGCAAAGTCTCCCAACAATTCTGGTGTTCGCTCACCCATAATTGCTACAAACACAGAAAAAGCCCTGATCCAGTTCATCAAAGACTCCTCCACCCTGAATTCTGCCATTTATGCCCTCCATTCACTGGGGTGCCACAAATCTTTCTGGGTTTTGGCATATTGTAATTCATGATTGTCAGTCAGCAATGAAAACATATTAATGTATTTGTTCACCCACACCATCTCTTTCGTGGCCATCGGAACATGTTGTGCCAGGCATTCCCGCCTTGAAGGTACAGCGCCCTCCCCCGTTATTGGGAGCGACCTCCTACCATTTTATTTCGTACCTCCAGTTGTGTCCGTCGCCATATTCTGGTTCTCGACTGCGGCCGTGTTCGCCACCTGCAGAGGAATAGAAGGCATGTTCCCTGCCCCAGAGCCCCTTGCCTGCCTGAGCTGGTCGATAATTTGCCTGGCCTCCTCAGCTGGATCTTCCCCAGCCGCGGATCCCCCGCTCCCTTCTTGAACCAAGGCAATACCGCCGCTAGATGCATCGCCAGTTCGGGGGGTACCTGTTCCCTATCCAGTGGTGTGAAAATCACAGGGATTGGCAATCCCCCATCCGGTGCGGGCACCGGGCTGGCCGCTGGGGTTACTGGGACCAGCGGAACTTCCATCGGGACCGGGACCTCGCTAGGACCCCCTTTCCCTTTCTTCTTTTTCCCCTTGTCCCCCCCTGGAGTAACATTTGGCAAAGCAGGCCCCACAATCCTCTTAGGTCTCCTTGAGGGCCCCGCCTGAGCTTCCACTTTCTTCTGGAGCGACGCTAAACTGCGACCCAATCGGTCCACTTTACCAAATTTCCTGTCCATCACCGACACTTGGTTTACCAGTGTGGGAAGCATCCGTTCCATCTCGGAGTTCTTCCCATTCTTCTTTCCAGGCGCATCCGACGTTCTGCGCAGGTCCTCGGATCCCAGATACGCCTCGACGACTGAAACAGAAAAAACAACGATTACCACGTTAAAAAAACTGCTGCTTGTTCCCTTGAGGGCTCACGAGCGACGAGTGGTGCAGCCTTCAGAGTGCGGGAACAAGAGGACGCCTGCCTGGACCCCCGCGCCTTTTAACCTGCAGCGGGGAGGCGGGGCGGCATCTCCCTCCCGCCCAAAAGTGCACGGACTTCCGGGCGGGTGTTAGGACAACCCTCTTAGGCGGCGGGGGCGTGCTCTAACCATGCCACTTTAGGCATACCGGCCGGGGACACGCCCCCCGCCTGCAAAAGTTTCCCGGGCGGTCGGGGCACCCGGCCATACGTTCGAGGTGACCGAGAGGTCTCCCCTTTCCAAAAAAGTCTGACAAGACACCTAACTAAATAGAGATACCATTCTCCAGGCAATTATCTTTCAGGGCAATTATCATAGTAATATTGTGGTCTATGGCAATATAAGGAAATATTTTCCTTAGAAGTTTAATTTGCCAAAATAAGGAATTTGCCACTTTCGAACTCGGAGGCTGTAAGGACAAACCAGAGGCAGTATGAATCCCAGGGTCATGCGCAGACTTGGCAGGGGTTGGGGTGGGCACAGGATTCCTGGCCAAACTGCGTTCACCCATTTTTTTCAATTGCATTTTTGGTAATCAACAACTCAGGGCCTGATTCACATAATGAACTTAAGACTCAATCCTAAACTTACTACTATTTTGGTATTCTCAGAATGCACTTACTATTTTTGGCATTCAAAGAATGAACTTACTACTTTTGGTATTCACAGAAGTTAGGATTTTGTCTTAAATTTGTCTTAAGTTTGTCTTAAGACAGACTATAGACAGACTTAAGACAAAATCCTAACTTAAGTCTCTCTTAAGTTTGTCTTAAATCTGTCTTAAGTTTGTCTTAAGACAAACTTAAGACAAAATCCTAACTTCTGTGAATACCAAAAGTAGGAAGTTCATTCTGTGAATGCCAAAAGTAATAAGTTCATTCTGTGAATACCAAAATAGTAGTAAGTTTAGGATTGAGTCTTAAGTTCATTTTGTGAATCGGGCCCTCAGTTTTTGATGGATTAGTCAGAGAATATGTGAGGTCATACATTTACATACGAATATGAGGACATCCCTACTGGCCAATGTAGAAGTTGCAGATCTTCTAGCCTCTTCCTGTCTAAAGAGGAGCTGTGAATCATCTGCATAGGTGTAAAGTAGCGCATCCACTGAATGAAGGGAATAGGTTCAGGAAGGGTAGGACTGGGACATAAAATAGACCCTGGCAACAAAATAAAAGTGTCCACATTAGTGAATTAAATAGCTAAAAAAGGAGTGCATGCTTGCAAATTGGGGTAGTTTTTAACTTGTAAGGACACTTACATAATGGTTTTGCATGGCATGGAAGACTGCATGGATTTGACCTTGCTACAGGCAAAGTTTGTTTTAATATCAGGGTAAACAGGCCCAGCAGACTGTAAAACTGGCCCACTAACAGCCAATAAACAGTCCACATATTCACCTGTCAGACCAACATACAGGGATGGTGTGATTGACATGTAGGCCAGTCAGACTCTGGGCTAAGTAGCCATGTCCACATTATCCAGAGGAGGTGAAAGCCCTAATAGATTACACGATATTTTATATGTTTAGGGAGGAAGAAAGTTGGGGCAAATTTACCAAAGAGATGCGTCGCCCTGTGTCATGCAACGGGGTACAAGAACAGCACAATTCCCTTGCATGGCCCTGTGTGGCTTGCTAAATCTAGAGTAACACAATGCAACAAAAATCACTGTGTTGCATTACTCCGCCCCCAGGGAGGTGTTCATTGGGTAGATCATGGGTGTTCCCATGTGACACTCATGGATTTTGGTGCATTCCTACATTTACCATTACTGATAGTCCTGGGAATGCGTCAAAATGCTATGCACTCCCAGGGGAGGCATAATCTCCTTGGTTTTTTTTGCAGCACACATAGAAAGAGGAAAATGCCTCAGGGATTGTTTTTGTGCAGGAAGGTGCTTACAACGCAGGCACCCTTGCACAATGGTGCAAGGGTGCATGCATTGGTGCTAGGCAGCACATTCTACGCCTGTGCTGTGAAATGACAGAAATACACCATTTTATGTTAAGTACCATGCATTTCTGCCCTTTCCCAATCATGCAGAGCAGAGCAGTGCAGCACTGCATAATGTTTACATCAACATTCCCCATGGGCTTTGACCACTGGTAGAAGATGGACTCCAGCTGTGTCAGTGGTAGATCATCAGGGCGATGGCCTGCAGTCTGTAGGAGATGGTCAATGGTGTCCAAAACTGTAGCAAGATCTAACAAAACCTGTGCTCCAGAACCCGCACTGTCAACCAATCAACAGTGATGAAATAGTGCTGAGGACTCCATTTGTTCGGTACTGTGGCCAGGCCCAAAGGAGGCGGGAGCGGCTGGAGCCTGTTATTGGGCTCCACAAAGGAAGGCAATTGTGTGAATGGAGTCTTTCTATAAATTGTTGGGGTTATCAGGAGAGACAGTGGATTTCTTTAAGAAGAGTTTTACACTGCTGATTTTCCTTCCACTGGAACTATACCTTGCTTTGGCGAAAAGTTAAACCGCGAAGCAAGATATTTGATAAGCACAGGGTTTAGCTGTTTCATGCAGGGTAGATCGCTGACCAGAACCGGAGGGTCTAATACCCAATATCTCCTTGACCCTCATTTCTGTGAAACATGTGAGGTTATTCTCTGGGGGTAATGGAAATGAGATAATCTCCCTAATCTAATACTCTTGATTTTTGTGATAAAAAAACTGATTAAATAAATTCTTGGAATGCCGGCTGGCTCTATTCGTTTGTTGCTGTAGGGGTAGAAATGTGTTCAATCTATTTAAGTCAGTGATTCTTAACCTGTGATCCCTGGGACCCATGGGGGTCCGCACAGCATACTAAGGGTGTCCCCGGCTGCATAGAAAACTAAATAATATTAACATGCTCGAATGGGCTACGGGATCGAGTGAAACCCAATATAATGCAGCAATGAGAGAATCTCTGCATGTATGCAGTAGTAAAATGTTTCGTCTTGCTCGTTTCCTACTGATGCTTACCTTGAGAACCATGTACTAGTGTAGACGTGCATGCAAGTCTTTGTCTAAAGCCCTATAAAAGGACGTGGAGTTTTCTGTATCCCAAAACCCCTATTCCCTCACCTTTAGAAGGCAAATCTATGCCAGATTTTGCATAGAACTTTACTGAGTTCTTTGTATGCTTTGCTGCTAAACTTACTGGAGCCCAATTCACAAAAGTAATCTGAGAAAAAATCCTAACTTTACTACTTTCGGTATTCACAAAAGGCATTTAGGAGTAGTAAAGTTAGGATTTTGTCTTAACACCAAAACTTAAGACAAACTTTAGACAAAATCCTAACTTTGCGACTTTCGATATTCACAAAAGGCATTTAGGAGTAGTAAAGTTAGGATTATGTCTAAAGTTTGTCTTAAGTTTTGGTGTTAAGACAAAATCCTAACTTTACTACTCCTAAATTCCTTTTGTGAATACCGAAAGTAGTAAAGTTAGGATTTTGTCTCAGATTACTTTTGTGAATCGGACCCCTAGATATTGAAGGAAGCCAGAGGCAGAGCATACCGTCTGTTCAAACCAGAGATTAAAGTTACCCAGAACAATTAGATGATTACTGTTCAGGGTAAAGTTAGGTATGTCTCCCCAAACATATATACTTACGTAAATACAAAAATAAATGGAGCACAAAGGGGATCCCTGCCGCACAGCGAAATCCCCTTGTGTACGATTACCTCTCTCTATTCCTTCTTACTTGTTTCAGTTGCCACTTTGGCTCTTCTCATTCCCTTAGTTGTGTGAGGAGAATGCAGGGACACCTAGGTGTTGTTTTAAGGTGGTGGGCCGTAACCCAGAAGTCTTTGTTTGTCTATTACTTTCCCTTTTTTCTTTACAGGTAGGGGCATCGCTTAGTCATAAAAGCTCTTAGTGAAATGAGAAAGACCAGAAAAAACAGACACAGAAATAGGAGACTCAACTTAGTGACCTTAACTCAATTACTAACCCAAGAATGCATTTGTGGAGTGTTACACCCCAAAACACCACCCTAGAAGTTAAGCTCCTAGCCGTTACCCCTGGCATAGTAGTTATCCCTGGAAACAACGTACAGCGCAACTGCCTGGAGTCCCACACCTGGGATGTATGTTCATGATACACACACTTCTTCACCTCTGCTACGAGAAAACCCTGATGGTGGAGTTGCCTGATTGGTGGATGGGTGCAAGCCTGAATATTTGTAGTCCACACCTTTTACAGGCCCATGTACTAAGACCAAATTGCAAATAGAGAAGGGACCACAGGTAAAATAATATAGTGGGCCAAGCCATGTGTCTGGCTTTTTCTTTAAAAGTCCATTCATGAGCCAAACCATTAAAATGTTTGGTATGTGTTTCATGCAAAAAGCAATGTAAAAATATGATACAGTCTCTTCAAAATAAAAATAAAAAGTGTACTTTGTTAACATGGGCAAAAGTGTCACCTTAATACATCAGATTATATCAGTGTGTAGATAGATATTTATTAAAAGTAATAGGGCCATATTATCAAGAAAGGGCGCTACATTATCGCCGCATTTATCGGCAGGAAACTGCCGCTAAAGCGGCGATAATGGGCTTGAAAATATGCCCTTGTGAATTCCCATAGAAGCCCAGGTTCTGGTGTTAACCTGGGCTTCTATGGAAATTCACAAGGGCATATTATCAAGCCCATTATCGCCGCTTTAGCAGCAGTTTATATAAGTATCGGCCTTTCTTGTTAACATGGCCCATGGTTTTTAAACATGATCTTAGAAACATTAATGGCTCGCCCCTCCCAATAACAATGGCATTAGTAAGAGGCAAGACATAGGTCTTGTAAACCCTAAATGTGACCTAGATTCCTATTGTAGATGAAGCAACATCATCGGCAATTAAATCAAACATAAGATGTGCTTGTACAGTGCACATCCTGTATTTAAATATTTAAAATTGGTTTCATATTTGGTAATAAAGACAAAAGGGCACTGAAATAAAAACATCTGCCTAGGACCACACAGTTTGGACAAGCAGGGACGCCGTTATTGATTCAGGTTATTCTGTTTAACATTCTCTCTCTCTCTCTCTCTCTCTCTCTCTCTCTCTCTCGTTTTACATCAAAGGTCACTGTTTGTCTTTTATTCTTGGCTGACAAGAAGAAAAAGAGACATCGAGATAGCAGATAGGACACAAGACCCCCAGACCAAATTACGTTGCCAAGAATGCATTTATTTGGGGGTATGTCACCCCCCATTCACCCTTCTGAAGCTACGCCGCTGTTTACAAGTGGTCCCTTCCTCACACCTCTGCTTATTGTTTTTACTTTCCTGCTTCATTTTTCATTTTTACTGGGGGTGTGTGTGCCCCCAACCATGTATCCTGGCTTCTTTTTTTCCACAGCTGGATTGACCCAACCTGTACACCTGCTTCTATATTTTGTTGCGTTGGAGACGACAGGCTTTCTGTAGGCAAGACCTAAAAAGTGGGATGTTAATAATCCAAGCAATTACAGGCCATTTGCCATTCTATATGGGTAGGCAAATAGTTTTTCTGAGGTTATTCTCAAGCATCTACAAATCTGGTGCAGGGAAAGGATTCTACCAGCAATCCAGAAAGAGCTTCTAAAAAAACACTATAAAGAATCGAGAATATGTTTACTCTCCTGGCACAGTGCAATTAGCATGCCATTCTAAAGAAATCTAAGCTCTACCTATGATACAATTATTATACATCTATTTTAGATACCGTGGACCGAAATAAGTTGTGTTGGACTCTGTTCCAGTGTGGTAAGGCCTCGTCTCCGGTGAGAATTGGCGAAGGCAATAAACTTTCCTCCATAATATCAACCTTTTGGGGGCTCAAAAATGGGTGCTTCTATTTATTTATATAATTATTTACTATATTTTTTCTTTTTTTTTTTTACTATTTTAAGAATATAGTAAGCCTGATAAACAAAACATTTTATTTTTTGTACCCTCTGATTTACTAAAGCAGAAGTTTGATCATTAAAAACCTTTTTTTTATGTATTAAGCAAATTTACTAATATGGAAAATTGTTGCTGAATTGGTAAATGATTTTAGAAATGTATTACGAATTGCTGCTGGAAGGCGTCTGATTTGGATGTTTCCAAATTGTG
This sequence comes from Lissotriton vulgaris, assembly GCF_964263255.1. Taxonomy (NCBI): domain Eukaryota; kingdom Metazoa; phylum Chordata; class Amphibia; order Caudata; family Salamandridae; genus Lissotriton; species Lissotriton vulgaris. Next base: position 275,867,903 of record NC_141686.1, read on the forward strand.
ATCCATGCCCTGATGTATCAATGGTTTAAGACCCCAATCCTAGTTTCAAACCATTGAGCAGTTACCAACCTCAAGTGGGGGCGGTAACTGATTTACAAAGGGAAAAGGGGCTCCTTTGGACACATTTCCTTGTGTTGCAAAACGTTTCAAGGAGAGTAGGAAGTGGTTGAGAAGAAAACTGCCAACTCTCAGTGAAAAGTTTTTAAAAAAGGAAATGTTTTTTTAAAACTCACTGTCTCGTTCCTTTTAATGAAAATGGTTTGCATTTAAAAGAAAATTTTCTTGATTTAAATAAATCACAAACATCGTGGTCACTATCTCTTAAATTGTAGATAAGCACAGGGGTCTGCAAATTGTGACCTGCCAAATTAGTATTAATCAGGTAGCTTGTTCTTTGACCTCCTGCTATTTGGTGTTTTGTCAACTAGGTTATTTGTACAAGGGTCGATTCACAAAATCCTATTCCATTTGCAGCTCGCAATCTGTAACCACCAATGGAATAATAGTACTCAGGCCCTTACTTTTCTGTATGCATTTTTACATTTTATTTATAATGGGGGAATACATATAAAATATGTTTAAAAAATGGTTAATAGTATGTTTATGTGGTGTTTTATTCTTTAATGCAAATTAGAATTCATATCTATTTTAATTAAAAAATTAGTTTTATTTGTATTGTAATTTAATATTAGAAAGCATTTTAAATTCATTATAAATATTTTTTGTAAACCTTTATATATAGGAACAATTATATTTTTTAAGTTGATAACTCGAAGCCGAAGTATATTGTTGGTCGTACAGTCCGACAATGGAAGTTGGAGTTCAAACCGGATGGGGGATCCAACATGGTTGCGATGGGCTCAAGGAGCCCGTCGGCAAGTCGGAATGGCCTCATAATACCTTAAGGATGGCATTTCTGCCGTCGGGATTATGATATTAGTTAATGACGGCCGTTCCATGTCGGTCTTTCCGACATGGAAAGGCTGTCTGAAAGCGACTTTACCCCCTGGCCCTCCATATGGGGCCCTGGAGGGCACCTCACAATCCCTGCACCGCGTGGCAGGCACAATGAGGTGCCTGCACACAGTGCAGGGATTTCCAATGGGAGCTTGTGCTATGGACGGTTTCCACCCACCTCCAAGCTCCTATTGGAAATGGGAGTTTGCGACCGCACCATGTGCGGTCGCATCGTAATCAGGTGTATGAAACCACTGACCTATGGTCGAGCGGTTCCCTCACCGAAACGGTGTCGCTCGGAGGCAACTCTGACCAACATCGAAATCAGGCCATATATGTGTATATTTATTTGGTTATGTCATCCATATTTTAAAAATATTAATTTTATGAAAAATAACTGACATCTTAATTTAAAATATAATAATGTTAATTACAATTTAAAATATAACACTTAGCATTATAATGCTAAGTGCTTAAGACCACAATATTTTTGTCACAAACATTATTAGTGTGTACATTTGATGACTATATTTTTGTACCACAATATTTTTTGGGTCGGTATTTCCTCATACAATCACAGAGATTCAAGAAACCTTGATACGGCTAGATGGTTTCAACAAGGGCACGGATGTAGGAAGTTGGAGTGTCTGGTGTATACTGGCAATATTGTTGTTCTTTAACTACCTAAATCAGGCTTCAGCTCTCACTTAACAAACTACACAAACACCACTCTAGAAACTACTGTACCATGAACTTTTCGATAAGAAAAGCAATGGTTATGGGTAGTAAATGTGTGAAATGGACTGTGTATATTTCTGGAATGTAAGTTTTATTTTGTGTTACATATTTATCTTAGTAACACCACAACGGGTTTTATGTCATGTTTTCGACTATCGAAACATCATGTTGCATTATGGATATGGATAATAAAAAATATTGTGGAGATGAGTGTTTATTGGTAAATATAGATTATGGCTTTATTAAGAAAGGTAAGTTTAAATGTATGGAGCGCCTCACCAGTAGATCTTCACCTACAAGTCGCCATGCCCTCAAGCGAGGTGGCGGAGCTGCTTACCATTGGATTTATAAGTGTAAAGTTACTATGAGCAATGTCATGCCTGTTTATGGAAATTTCTGCCACCGGGCCGAGATTTCCTCAGCGAAAGTAATATGGAATTTTGCGAAAATTAATTTGAAAACAAAACGTTCATATAAAATATTGATTTTTTAAATTAAATATAATTAAAACACATTTCCCTAACTTTTATTCACCAAGGGATAACACAGCTCCACTAAAAGGTAACCTAATAATTATTTTTTGTTGTTGATTTTAGCTCATTTTATTAAACTAATCAAACTAATTCAAATTGCAATATTTCCCTCCCACCCCTTATAACATATTTTCCGTTCAACGTGTTACAGTCTTGTGCATAAGTGATTTATTATTTTATTATTATTATTTTGAACATAGAAAATAGGTTATCATTTACCATGTATTGTACTAACATGTTATTATACATATTCTAAAACTGTAATTTAGAAATGTTTAATATAACACCACAAAAATAAACTTGCAGTGGTCTGTACATTATTTTTGATTGTAGGATGGTACAGGTGGCAGTCTGTAGGCTATATCTGGTGGTAAAACTTAGTAGGCTGTGGATGATCACTGGTTGAAGGAAGGACCAGTAAGCCCTCTGTAGATGGTGTATGCCTGAAGACGGTTCATGTAGAAACCTGTAGATGATGCAGTGGAATGGAGAAAATCTTATGTAACAGGGCAGGAGGACTGTTTATGCAGTTTCCTGTTGATGATCTTTGTTTGTTCGACTGTACATGCAGGGCGTGTAGATAATCTTGGTAGTAGGATGGCACTTACCGGGCTTGTAGATTACCTTTGGTAGTAGGATGGTACACCAGTGCCCTGTGGTTGGTGCAGTGGCATGCAGATAATCTAATGCAGAGCCAAGTCAATGAACTCTGGTTATAAAACAGTGAACATATTTTTCTGTAGATGATCTCTACTTATAGGAGGATGGAACACAGAGTGACCTGTAGATGATTATTTGCTGTATGGTGAAACATGTAGCCCTCCTGTAGATGATTGCTGATTTGGGGATGGCACATGTAGCCCACCTGTAGAAGATATTTGGTTGTAAGAAGTTATATGTAGCCCACCTGTAGAAGATCTCTGGTTGTAGGTAGGTATATGTAGCACAATTGTAGAAAATCTTTGGTTGTAGGAAGTTATATGTAGCCCACCTGTAGAAGATCTTTGGTTGTAAGAAGGTATATTTAGCCCACCTGTAGATGATCTGTGGTTGTATGATGGTACATGTAGCCCACCTGTAGATCATTTTTGGTTGTAGGATTGCACATGTTGCCCAGGTGTAGATGATCTTTGGTTATAAGAAGGTATAGTTAGCCCGCCTGTAGATGATCTTTCGTTGTAGGACGGTGCATGTAGCCCATCTTTAGAAGATATTTGGTTATAGGAAGTTATATGTAGCCCATCTGTAGAAGATCTTTGGTTGTAGAAAGTTATATGTAGCCCAACTGTAGAAGATCTCTGTTTGTAGGAATGTATATTTAGCCCGACCTGTATATGGCCTTCGGTTGTAGGATGGTACATGAAGCCCACCTGTAAATGATCTTTGATTGTAGGAAGTTATATGTAGCCCACCTGTAGAAGATCTTTGGTTGTAAGAAGGTATATGTTACCCACCTGTAGATGATCTTTGGTTGTAAGAAGGTACATGTAGCCCACCTGTAGATTATCTTTTGTTGTAGGATGGTACATGTAGCCCACCTGTAGAAGATCTTTGGTTGTAAGAAGGTACATGTAGCCCACCTGTAGATGATCTTTGGATGTACGATGGTACATGTAGCCCACCTGTAGATGATTTTTGGTTGTAGTATGGTACATGTAGCCCACTAGTAGATGATCTTTGTTTGTAAGAAGGTATATTTAGCCCACCTCAATATGACCTACATGTAGCCTACCTGTAGAAGATCTTTGGTTGTAAGAAAATACATGTAGCCCACCAGTAGATGATCTTTGGTTGTAGGATAGTACATGCAGCCCACCTGTAGATGATCTTTGTTCGTAGGAAGTTATATGTAGCCCACTTGAAGAAGATCTTTGGTTGTAAGAAGGTATTTGTAGCCCACCTGTAGATGATCTTTGTTAGTAGGAAGGTATAATTATCCCACCTGTTTATGACCTTTGGTTGTAGGATAGTACATGCAGCCCACCTGTAGATGATCTTTCTTTGTAGAAAGTTATATGTAGCACACCTGAAGAAGATCTTTGGTTGTAAGAAGGTATTTGTAGCCCACCTGTAGATGATCTTTGTTAGTAAGAAGGTATAATTATCCCACCTGTTTATGACCTTTGGTTGTAGGATAGTACATGCAGCCCACCTGTAGATGATCTTTCTTTGTAGAAAGTTATATGTAGCACACCTGAAGAAGATCTTTGGTTGTAAGAAGGTATTTGTAGCCCACCTGTAGATGATCTTTGTGTGTAAGAAGGTATAATTAGCCCACCTGTATATGACCATTGGTTGTAGGATGGTACATGTAGCCCACCTGTGGATGATCTTTTTTGTAGGAAGGTATATGTAGCCCACCTGTAGATGATCTTTGGTTGTAGGATGGTACATGTAGCCCAGTTGTAGAAGATCTTTGTTTATAGGATGGTGCATGAAGTGGCATGTGGGTGATATTTGCTGTAGAAAGGCACATGAATTGTCCTATAGATGATCTTTAGTGGTAGGATGACACATGTCTATAGAAAATCCATGCTGGGTGATTGGTACATATAGCCAAACCTGTAGATTATCATTTTTTGTAGGATGGTACGCGTAATGGTCTGTACGTGGTCTATGATTGTAGGAAAACTCCTCAATTGAATTCCTTTACTCTAACTTGTAATGACTAGCCCCCGAAACTGAACGTTTACTGCCAGGAATTGACTGAAAACTATCTAGAATCTGTGTTATTAGTGTACTGTTACTGTTTCTGATATCTTTTGTCAGCGCTATAAACCTCCAAAAAAAAAAAAAAAAAAAAGTACTTGTAGTACACCTGCAAATCATCCTTTTTTAGGTCGAGCATTCGAGACCTCTTGTGTATACTTCAGAATATACTTTTATATTAGTATATACTTACTTATATGTGTATGTACTTTGTGGGCTCTCAAGGTCAGCCCTGGGGCATGTCTGCTTCCGCTTAAGGACTTTTTTTTCTGTCCAACTGCTTCTATTTACTGTCTTAATAAAAAAGGACCAGTAGAGGTCAGTAAAATACCAGAAATACTTTCTGCTGAGGGACTTTCTTTTTTTAAAATTTTTCTGGCAACTGCCTCTAGTTAACTTTCTTGACAGAAAACAACCAGCAGAGATCAGTAAAATACCAGAATCACTTTAGTATTCTTTAGATTCCAGTCCATAGAAATGGTCCTCCACAAGCACCTGTAGACAATAATATTTTTCACAAATCTTGTATTTTCAGTGATATGACCACCAATGGACCTGATTTTATATTAAAAACAGAGCTTTGGACTATACCATTTCCCACTGAAAGGCAATATTTCTCTCCATGTGTTCCCATACCTGGCATGACACAGTTTGCTGCTTACTTTCCATCATGTTAAAGAACAGTAGATGTTTCAGCACCCAGGCAATAATTTTTTTTTTTGCAGAGTTTTATATAGCGCGAACTAGACCCAAACCGAATATCAGAGCGCTTTACATAGCACCAGTTATGTTACATAAAGACACACATCCATTTTTTAGGCACGGGGAGATTAAGTGATTTGCCCAGAATGACAGGAGGTTTTGGTGTCTTTACCGAGACTCGAACCCAGATCCCCAGGTCCGAGGTCGAACGCCCTAGCTGTTAGGCCAACTCCTCTCCCCTAATGTGCTGCATAGCTAAATATACATAGGGTCCCAAAGGCGAGACCATTTGCATTGCAAATGCTTGTTGTAAAATGGTATACGCACCCCACCTATAGATGATCCTAGGTGGTAGAATAATAGAAGAGGCTGCCTTTAGATAATCACTGGTTAAAGGATAGAGCTGTGTGTTGCTAATTTATGTACTATTCAGTTCACTGGAGTAGAAAAAGGCAGATTGTTATGTAGATTCAGGAGAGGAAGTCTTGATATTTCTATTGATCATTTTTCGACTTGACACGTTTTGGTTGGTTGAGGCGAGCCCTAGCCAGGCAGAACCTACCACTATTGTCACGGGTGGGAGATTAAACTCACTGTATAACCTTTGCTCACCCTTGGGTAGCTTGTTACTGAGCAGTCAGGCTTATCACAGAGGCATTGTGTAAAGCACACACAATAAATACACTGAACGTTACAAAATAATCTCCACACGTGGGGTATTTATTTTTGTTTATTTAAAATGTTTTATAGAGCGCGAACAAGACCTAAAGGGGTATCAGAGCGTTGTACAGAGTTGGCGCCAGCAAGAATACAAAAACATAAAGAAGGTAAGTAGAGTTACTACCCTGTGGGGGCGTGTCAGGAGGCTGAGTCTGTGTCCCGATGTCTGATGGACACTGTAGTTCACCCTCCGATGGTGCGAGCAGAACCCCCAGCTGCGAGCGTTTCCCGCGAAGCGGGAAATGCGAGAGGTGGCAAAAGTATTCCTGGGCAGAATCCAGATGAAAAGACAGGCGTGCTTCTCTGCCATACGTGGCCCCCAGTCAAAACTCCAAGCAAGTAAAGTCCGCAGGTTAGTGGAACAGTCAGCCAAGATCAGGTCTTTGTTTAGATTGGAAGGATACAAGTCACCCAATCCGAACACCGAGACTCTGGAAAACTCCTCCCAGGAGACTGGTGATGGGGTCAACAAAATCAGTGACTAGCTCCTCCTATATGTTTTGCTGAAAGCCTTGTCACTACTACTCACACAGCGCGGACGAGGTCTACTCAGGGTTCGCGCAGAATTTTTGAGGCTCAACTGCAGGAATTCTCTTGTGTGGCGTGATCGGTTGAGGAGGCTGCATACATTATTGGCACCTCAGTCTTGATATTTCTATTGGTCATTTTTCCACTTAACACGTTTTGGTTGGTTGAGGCGAGCCCTAGCCAGGCAGAACCTACCACTATTGTCACGGGTGGGTGATTACACTCACTGTATAACCTTTGCTCACCCTTGGATTGCTTGTTACTGAGCAGTCAGGCTTATCACAGAGGCATTGTGTAAAGAATTAGCACACACTCTCACACAATAAATTCACCGAGCATTACAAAATAATCTCCACACGTGGGGTATTTATTTTTGTTTATTTGAAATGTTTTATAGAGCGCAAACAAGACCTAAAGGGGTATCAGAGCGTTGTACAGAGTTGGCGCCAACAAGAATACAAAAACATAAAGAAGGTAAGTAGAGTTACTACCTTTGGGAAAACATTAAAGAATACAGAGTATGATGTATCAGAGTTGCCTTAGAGTGCTCCAAGTAAAACATCATACAGTAGAAGAGACAAGCGGTACGATGTGCATCAAGGAACTTTAACAAAAAGGAAACGAGCAAAATCAACAGTTAATGCAGTAAAAGGAGCTATCGAGGACTAGAACAAAAAGAAGGTTAAACATAATAGAACATAAGTGAAAATACTACAAGATTTTGAATATTACAAGACACACAAGGATGAATGTAAATAAAGTATGTATTCGACACACACATTAACTAACACAACATGAACATCATGTATTTCTGGGCATAAATCACATTTAGAAATATTACTAGCAGTACTAGGCCCAGCCTTGTTAAAATGTCATCAGTAATATGCACACTTGGCAAAGATCCTACCTCACCCTCCAGCACCATTTTGTGGTGCAGAACATTGTCAGAACCATGCCCATCATGGCAATTATTACAATTCAATACCAAACAGTTATAGGGTACATTCCAGATCAGAACAATATCAGAAATGTGTACACTTAGATAATTACAAGAATTTTAAACAGCACCGTGGGCCAAGGTCGCAAAAGCAAAGATCAAGGTCAAACGTAGTATTATTTTGGCAGGGAATCAGCATGTAAAGCAACACCACCATGTGGTACAATTAATAACAGGCAGTCACTCCCCCATACTCAATCAGCATGGACTGCGGTGCCATGGATATAAGGCAGGTCCGTATGGAGTGCACTACCATACATTCACAAGCTCAAGATAAAGAAAACCTTCCACCCTGATTCTAGGCCAATGGCGGCTGGAGTCACACTTAGTCAGGGGCCCCTGAAAGAAGGTGGGGGAAGGTAGCTGGGTCAATTAGGCCTCAGTCGACAAACGGGGGTTTGGCCACTATTCGGGAAGTTTACCTACAGTATGCGGAGCAGAAGTGGGCTGAGGGCAATAGTCATTCAATCAACGGATTCAACACTGTGCCTTCCGGCACCAGCCCAGTTCTGTGAAGCACAGAGGGGGGTCACGCCAGCTGCGGTCAGTGCTGGTAAGAGTGGTGGGGTGGGGGGTTGTCAAGAGATGACGGATTAGGGAAAATTGAATAAATAAATAAATCCTGTTCCATCATCTATAGAGCTTACCTGCACTGATCGCCGCTGGGTCACACACTCTCTTGAACCACTTATGATCACTCTCGGAAGCGTTCCTTAGCCCAGTCAATTACTCTCATCACCTCGGCTCAGTCCGGGCAATACTACCATACAACACAAAGTCATCGGGGCAGGTGAGGAGGTGGCAGTTGGTCCGCAGCACTGAGGGCACAAAAGGAACAATTAATGAACTGGGGATGAAACGGGGGAGATTCTCAGAAGAAGGAGACACCCAGTTAGACACAGGTCAATCAAAGTAGCACTCAGGCAATCCGGGTACCACAGAACACAAATCCGATCCTCCGCACCTCCCTGGAAATGAGGCTTGAAGTCGTGTGCGCGTTGATACCACTCGCTTCCACTGTTCCGGTCACACACAATGAAGAGTTGCAACCTCAGTACCTTCCTGGAAATGATGCACAACATCTGGTGTGCATTGATCAGAGTTGCATCAGACAATTATGGTCACACACAATGAAGAGTTGCAAATTCCGTAAATCCCTGACAATGAGGCAAAACGTCTGGTGCAAATTGATATGGGCCGCACCAGACAATTCTGGTCCCACACAATGAAGAGTTGCAAAATCGCTGCTTCCCTGGACATGAGGCACAACATCTGGTGAGCGGTGATATGGATCACACCAGACAATTCCGGTCACATACACAGGTGCAAGTTCAGCAGTGCCACACAAGGTAGAGTGAGACACTTTTACAGGTACGTCCTCTCCTCACCTCCTGGGGTCGCCACTTGAGAATTGGACACCGCATACAATGAGCACACTGTTGGCATGTCACACGAGAGAGATGTGGCCCAATCGACGAAGCAGGCAACACAGGGTGCCACAACTGCTGAATCCACTCACCACCAACAAGACTTTTATGCGCATTTGTAGCAGGGTTTCCGTTCTCCCACAGAACTGTGCATAGAGATCTAGAACCTTAGTGAGTTAGGATGATCCAAAAACTCATCTCAGTGTCAGAAATCTCGTTACCTAGCTAGCTACAGTGTCTCATGGATCATTATGGAATGATACATGTATTAGACAAACCAGAACATGATCTTTAGAATACCTCAGGAGTCGTGGAACACATGAACACTCTTTCGTTATATAATCATTTCAAACCAAAACTGAGAGTCAAAGAACACAAGTGCAAGTTTGAAATATTTATTATTCAATGCAAAGTTCTCAAACGCAGTATCTTGTATAATACCAAAATGCAGATTATAAAAATCAGAGTCAGCAGCATAGTCACTAATCCATAGTAAGCAAAAGGTGCTAGCATGTTATAATGCAGTTTCTATAGAAATCTATATCACCTATATTTCGCGCACCCTATCTAGCATATTATATTATATCTAAGAAGGTCTCATTCGGGTTTTAGCAGGGCGACCCCATACCTCTCAATGTCAGTAGGAGCAGTTCACATCAGCAGCTACCAGCTCTCTTCATGCGCAGCACCAAGTGTTTGCGTTCATTTCGTGTAACTCTATCTTAAACCCGCGTAGAGCCCAATATGTTGGCATCAACATTATATGTGTTATGTCTAATGTCTAATGTGGTGCGAGGATCAGACTTCCCAGCAACCTTGTGTTAGGTTAATCTTAGAGTGTGCAGCTCTCAGTGTGCAGACAGTTGTACCAAGTGTACAAGGCAAAGCTGATAGCATAGGAATAACATTTTATTCTCAAATAAAACACCTCACCACTTCTAGGCTGAAAGCTACAACAACAAGTACGTGTCGTGTGCAAAACTGAAGCCTGAAGGCAAAACGGCTGTTTAAACATGTAATACACTCATGCTAACTTAACGCAATATATGTAATGAAGTATCCATATGACACCCCCCCATTGGTCCGAGCACCGCCAATCATAAGGGAAAAGGCAATACTAAATCAGATACACAATTTGAAAGCAAAATTCAATAGTTTTGAGCTAAAATAAGCTAAAAATATGTATGAATGAATATGTATGAATGAATATGTATGAATGCCTACAGTGGCATCAAATCTAAAAAAATATCAAAAGTCTTGAACCAAAAGTCTTCCGCCCGGTTCAAAAAATTATGAAATGTATGACCAGGTCGCATCCTTTCAAATGTTTGTAAGAGAAAAAACCAAGGCACTCATCCGATATCCAAAGTCATGTGCCACTTAGACGTTATCTCCAGCAACATCACGTGAGCGAACTCTCCATCAGCTGAACATAGTCCATCCCTCCAATTCAGCGAGGGGAAAGTTATATTTCACAACAAAGCATTCCTTCCAGGCATCTCACGATTGGAAAGTATATGCAAAGAAAGTTGCAACAGCCTCCAGTATGAAATCACTGCCATCATCCGAAAATAGTTCAGCCATCCAATTTAGCAATGGGAAAGAACATACGTGCTCCTCCAGCATCGGATCCTCCTGCAACGTCAGAGGACAACTCTGTGGGTTCACCAGAACGCTGTGTGTCAGAAAGGCATTCGCCGCTGCAGAGATCTCCCATTGGCCCAGAACTCCATTTATCGCTGCCAAGGCCATAACTCTCTCGCCAGAACAGATCAGCTCGTGAGCCACAACGGGACGCATTAGCTGATCAAAATCGACGTCAGGAGCAGTCCTCAAGCATAGGCATAAATCAATCGCCCAATCGAACTCGCAGCTCAGGCAGTGAAACACAGGTTGGACACACGTGAAGTCGGTGAACCGAAATGACAATCTATAGGCCGTGCTTAATGCTGCAAGCGGCAATGTTCCATAGTAATTGAGCATCCGATTACGACACATGGTCAGGAGGCGTTGAACGGCGTCTTGCGCAGGATGGGCATCCATGTTTTATGAAGAAAAACACCAACAGAAAGCCTGCGGCCACAGCCAGCAATACAGGTATTCCACCAAACAAACTCCCAAAAATAGTGTGGAAAAACGTGGGAATGATACCAAAAACTTTTTCAAACGTAGTCACGAGGCCACTGCTTACTAGTTTAAAAAAATGTGCCAGCCCAGTCGTTGAAGAAGCATTAAAAATCTGGTGTACCAGCTCGCAGAAATGAAATGGCAAATCAGTGTTTAAAAGCGCCTGCACCTCTGTGCGGGTGTTAGCTATGTGAAGGACATAAGTTTCCCGGGCCGAACTCAGGGTCACTTGTTTTTGAGACAAAAGAGCCCTTATTCTGCTTAAACCATTGAATTTCGCTTCCAAGGTTGGGATCCGTGGCCAGATGGAGACATCTGAAGAGCCATGCGTGGGTGGGTATAGAACATTCTTGCAGCACACTACACGCTCTGATACAGTAACTATATAAGCCACACCAATTAATAAACCACAACATAATTCGTTGTTTAAAAGCAAATAACTACCATTAGCTAATAATGTAAATGTGGGCACTACTGCTGGAACTGGCGTACCTTTTAAAACACATGCTAAATTTGGGCGGTCCTGATTACAAGAACCGTGTAACTGAATGTGTCTGCATATTAATGTATGGTCAGGTGACTGTGTGCATTCCTCACCATTAAGATTCACTTCTTTTCCATCTTTCAGACATCTGTATGTGTATGGTAAGGACCATGCCTCATGTAGGAATGCATTGCCTAGTGGCTCATATCGTCCTATAGCAATATATCGCATACAGTTAGTAAATTTATATAAAGGAAATGGTAATGTAATTAAACCATGAATAAGCCACGTGGCAGTGGTTGTTTCAGCAACAGAGAAAGGTAAGGATTCTAGCTTCTCAATATGTAACATAGAAAACGATGCATCACGCATTGAAAGCATGCGCTGTTTATCAGTAAGATTAAAAGGGGCAAAAAGTGATGAAACGTTCAATGAGGTCCAGGGAACTCGACCAGCCTTAATTGTCTGTAGAGTCCAGGCAAACTGCATTACAGAACGTAATTGATTTTGACCATGGTATAACGTGGACACTTCATCATGTACAATATCAACAACAGAAGAAACAATATTATCCAATGTGTAAATTCTGGAAGAAAGCGTGTTAATACTATTATCGACCACTGCAAGCACTTTTTCCAAATTGGCTTGATCAATAGCCCTCAGGCGTTTAGCTGCTTCGACTCTTGAAAATTTCCAAATTTCATTGTAAATAGCATAAATAAAGCGTTTAGACCTACCCATAGTTGGGCCTTTTATAAAATCATTTAACTCTATGTTCTCATTCAACTGGGACAGATGCAGTTTAACTGCAGCTAAAGTGGAATGTTGTAACCAGTTCTGACACAATTTGCCTACTGAATAAGTTGTAACAGTGTGATCTTGGTCAAACCTGGGATCTGGCCTGATGCGTGTAAAACCCTCAGACAAACCCAAAAAACGACTTTGGCAAGAATCAGAGCTTCTTTGCCATAAAAGCCACCCATCCGGATCAAAACTGGAAATATTAAAGGAGGAATTCTGCAAAAGTGCTTGTATCTCACTTATGGGCAATGTAGTGAAATTACTCCAACCTGAATATTCTTCTAAATCAGGGATAGTAGGGGTATTTAATTTTTTAGATGTTGCCAATCCAAAACATGTTGTTTGGGAAATAGTCGAATTTAAAAACAACATGTGATTCGGGATGAGACATGCACGATGCAAAGCCTCAGTGCCTTGTACCTGCCAATCTTTGGTACCCCAAACCGATTTAAGGTCAATAACATCCTTCCATAACTCATAGCCATCCACAGATAACCTTTCTAGAAAGGACTTTGAATACAACAATTTTGTGTCAGTCAGTCTAACTTTTGGCATTGATTTCTGTTTTACCTTGAAGTAAAAAGACTCAGGATTTGATTGATTAAAATCTGTAAAGTAAGAGTATTTTCCCAAAAAAGTACTTGAGCTCCCCTGTAAAGGAGCAGGGCAATGTTCCCACTGAGTGTAATTCACAGGAACCCGCCTGGAACTTGTCTTGTGCAAGAAATGATTTCCATAATGTTGGTAACAAAATAAATCACCATAATTGACAGAATCTAAATACAAATCCTCATCATCAAAGGCCGCATAATATTTCAAATCAGAGAACAACGCTTCTACTGCCTGAAGATCCCAATCATCACAACGAATATTTTGCTTAATCACATCTCCCATGTTTACTCTAAGCACATTAGGAACATTAATAACTTCTGTGGGGCCATGTATCTGAAACCTAACCGCATCCCACACAATCCCATCAAGGACAGGCCAAGCAGTAATTTGTACTGAATGTAAGTCTCTCTTTAGTCTGTGTGCTGAATGCGAGGAGGAGTGAGGGGCCAATGTTCCATTAAGGTACCGAATTCCTGTTCTTTCTTTCACATAATGGCCATCAATCAGGCGGAAAAAATAAAACACAAAACCAATTGACATAAAAAGATAAAACGAAAATAGTATCAGCCAAACGTATGTCCAAGGCGGAATTAAAAAATGTTTTTTAAACAACGTGGCATATTTTGCAATAGTTGATGGTTTCTTTGAAAGTTCCGAAACAGAGTCAAAAGAGAATCTGGACTGGTTAGCCAAACGTGCATGTAAATCGGACATGGATAAATCAGCAGGATCTGCATAGGTCACCTCATCAATGTTAGTAACAGGAATAGTATTTAATAAAGGACTTGATATGGCAGGCATCTCGAGGGACACCTCCTGATCTGCACCAGATGTAATAGCCAGCACAGAGTGCCTCACCATGGAAGGACAGGATACAGCCGGTGTCATGCTATGAAGAATCGGCCACCCTGTGTGTCTTGACATTGTCAATAGAAATAAATCTGTTTTCTTTACGACCTGGAAGTGGTGGTAAAATGACTGTTCTTGTGCCCTTCACTCCAAGGACCCGAACTGGCGCTCGATATGAGGGACCAAACTCCTTTTTGTTATCGATCTTCTCTCGAACCAGTTCTCCAACTTGGGGTAGCCAGCCAACTACCGGGATCTGCAACGCATCATCCGACGTGGAGGGCAAGTGTTCCTTGGCAAGACTGTCTCTGGTCTTTTGTAGATCCTGTAAAACATTGCAATGTTCATCTACGTCAAAGGCCGCGGCCTGGGCCTGGCAGTCTGCACCATCAAGGTCAGGGACGTACATCTTGATACCAAAGAGCATTTCGTATGGGGTCCGCCCACCCAGAGACCTTCTAGGGAGATTATTAAGCGCACGCTGCACGCCATAGAGGTGGGTCAGCCAGTTTCTACCAGTGCCTATAACTCGGGCTGTCAAAGATTGCTTTAAGTCGCGGTTCATTCTTTCTACCACAGAATTGCCCTCAGGCCTGTAGGGGCTTGAAAACTTCACCTGTACTCCCAACGAAACCATAGCATCCTTATACGCCTTAGAGGCGAAAGCCGGACCCTGGTCCGAATGGAAAGCACCACAAGCAAAGATTCCCACAAAGACACGCAAATCCTTAATGACAGTCCGTGAATCAGCGCTGCGATGCGGCCATAACCACACAAAGCGTGTGCATGAGTCAACTGCTACTAAGATGTACTTATATGCAGTATCAGAAGAGAAAGGACCGCAGTGATCCAAATAAACACAACCAAGCGGTTTATTAGAAATGTACAACTTTGTCTGAGGCGGACGCGCAGCAGTAGAAGGCTTAATCTGCTGACAAATGTCACACATAAGGACATAATCGCGCGTCTGTTTGTACAGTCCCCGCCACCAGAACCTCTGTTGTAGCTGTGATACAGTGGCTGAGACGCCCGCATGCGCAGACGCCACACCTTCATGAGCCGCTGTAATCAGAGAAGCTCTGCGATCCGAGTTGGGAATCAAACGCTCTCCAACTTCAGGAATTTTCACATAAGGAACCTTATCGGGACTTAAGTGGTATGTGTATTTCGAAGGGAACCCCGCAGGATATTTACCTCCCTTCGCCGTGGCAGCAATAGCCGCCAAGATGTCGTCATCTATTTTGCTCTTGGACCTCGTGACCGCTGCAACTAAGTATTTTGATACCGCAGACTTCGCTGCCTCATCAGCAAGCGAATTGCCAACAGCGTGGACTCCCACGCGCTGGTGGCCGAGAGTATGAATCACAAACACGAGCGGCAGCTTTTCTTTAAGTTCCGCCACTCGGACCCAGATCATTTTATGTTTTATTGTGCTACCTTTGGAATCACGAAAATCATTCTGAATCCAAAAGAACAAGTTCTCATTGTAAGACTGGACACAGTAGTAAGAATCACTTACGATTAAAGTTGTCACACTAGGATCTGCGTACTCCAATGCGAGCATAAGAGCACGGAGCTCTGCTAATTGTGCGGTGCAGTCTCCAAGTGTCTGCGTGTGCAAGACACTGGACTTGAACTCATCGTTCACCATGGCACCGACCACAATGGCGCAAGCGGAAACGTAGGCATGTTTAGAGCCATGCGCAACCTGCGCCGAACCATCCGTGTAAATGATACAGTGGAAATCCTCCAACGGCCGCATTGCTAAAGGAGCAGGATGAACAAATTCATACTGTAAATACTCCTGTGACCGTAAAGCGGCGTCAAAAATAAACGTGACATCCTGAGATGTCAAGGATGTAGCCCACTGAATCCACCGAGGGTGCAAAGCTTTAGAATTCGGTACACTGGCTTTCGTGACCGCCTCCAATGCAGGACACGGGGTAACAACCAACATGCGCTTTCCCTGCGACAGGGCACGTTCTTTAAGAATTGCCATCTGCACAGCCGTTAACACTTTCTCCACAGTGGAAAAACGCAGTTCAGCCGAAGTGTACAAGTGTGACTTGTAAGCAATAGGTACAGTATCCCCCTCATTAAAAGTCAGGTACGTGAAACCCACCGTCCCAGGGATTATTCTTATCACCAGGTTGGTCTGGTTATCACGGGTCTGTAAGTAGTCAGAAGTGAGCAAATCAGCCTGCAAAGACTGTAGAATGGCTGAATGCTCAGGCAGCCAGCATGATTTGGAAAAAGATGGTTGTACCAAGGCATATAAAGGCTTGATACGCTGGGCATATTCCGGAATGTATGTCCTCCCGAAATTTAAAAAACCCAGTAAAGACTGTAATTTTTTCAGTGTTGTCGGAGAGCGCAACTGCGCGCATTTCTCCAGGAAGTGCGGAGCCAATCCCTTTCCTTCATGGTTAAGTTCATAACCTAGAAACAACACTGTGTACTCCGCAATGTGTGATTTTGCAAAGTTAAACTTGTAACCCATGTCTGCAAAGTTACAAATTATGCTGTTTACTCGACACAGATGCACCCAAAGCTCGTCGTCTGTGAGATAAATGTCATCCACATACGAACATGCAACTGGATCGAAACTCTCCAAAAGAGAGACAATGCGGGCGGAAAACACTCCAGGACTATTTTTATATCCCATTGGGAGTCGTTTAAACATTTTTTGTACGCCGCCGCATGTAAAACTGGTCCATTGGGAACTTAGACCATCTAATCTATGTGCATAAAAACCATTGGAAATGTCAAGCGTGGTTTTGAACCGTTTACGCTCAAGACTATTCACTAGGGCAGAGCCGTGAGTATTCTGTACCGCACAGTTACGGCAATGCGAGTTCAAATGCCGGTAATCCAAAACTAGACGATAAGAGCCGTCCGGCTTGTTAACAGTAAAAAGGGGATTATTCATTGGTGACACACATGTTTCAATTATACCTTGATACTCCAATTGTTCAAGGATAGCCGCGACCGAAGCTTTAGCTTCACGTCGTATGGGGTACTGGGGTTGTGGCTGAGGCTGTGACCGTAAAGGAATCTCATGGCTAGGGGACAATTTATCCCAGCCACACTGATTTCGGTACACAGCCGGCGCAAGCGCCAGAGCCCACTCTTCTGCAAAATGCAGCGCTTCCACTCTCGGTACAGTGTGCGCGAAACTGGGGAGGATTACCTCCTCCCCTCGCGGAGCTGCGAGAACAAAAGGTGGGGGCCAGTCAGCCTCCGAAAGCAAAATGTCATACGTATCTGAAAGATTTTCCCAAAATACCCCTTTTACAGTTCGCTGCATGTCACCTTCAATTAACAGGACAATTTCAAAAAGTCTTTCAGGGGGAGCAACATGTGTATCAGCTGTTTCGATTACAACATAAGTGTCAGTCGCTGTCACCTTCAACAGTGGACGGAGGGCCTCTCTCACTATGGTAATCTCCGCCGCGCTGTCCAGCAAGGTCAGAGCCCACGTCAGATTCCGAAGCCGCGTTCTCACTATCTGGGGCATATCGATGCGCCGTTAAGGCAGCGACTTTCTTCTTGGCAAACTGCGGTCTCTTTGGCGTAGAGTCGTCCCGCTTGTCCCCTTCACTTCGCGTGCGGGGCTGGCCACGTCCTTGCTGACCACCCCTGCCCCTGCCGCCCCCTCCACCACCGGTTGACGGAGCCGATGAGTCCTGAAAGGAACGAGGAGAGCGTTGGTCAGTTGCCTGATATCTGTCAGGCGATTTAATCGTAGCGCGATCGCGCAATTCATAAACTCGCTCAGACTGCGCAGGTTGCGAAGGTGCCGGACTAGAGACCTGTGTCTGTTGTTGCTGTTGCTTACCCCTATTCTGCTTTTTTGGCCAAGTTTGTTTTTGGACTTGGGCTGTCCACCTGTTTCCGAAGACTGCCCCTGGGGTTGCTTCTTCTCTTTTTCAAGAAAAACCTTCGCACCCCTTGAATTGCGGCCAACCGTTTTATAAGCCGCCACAATAATTTTTGCCAGCTGACGGGGTTTCTCGGCATCGGGTACTAACGCCAGACCATTGGCCACCTGAAAGTTCATTGCATCCCCTTTTACATTGGCAAGGATAATACCGCAAACTGTCTCAAATGAACCGTTCAGGCGCATACCCAACTCAACCGCCGACTCAGGTCCGTGATCATCCTGAACACGCTTGAGGATCGCAGACAGGTTCGAAACTGACGGTGTGCCAAAGCACCTCGAGTAAACCGCTGCAAAAGTCTTACCCCATGTCTCACAGTCAGCAAGGTCCGGGGCTATTTCCTTCGGTAAACTAAGCGTAAGAATCCGGTGTTTTTCACTCGGAGTCGTATTAGGAAACACAGCCTCTAACTGGTCGAATTTCTCGGCAAGCCAGTAAGGAAATTCATCCGTACTATCTGGCTTTCTGCCCATAACGGAATTCACCAAGACAGGACTGATTTTCAAACCAGCCTGTTCTGCTCGAAGCTGCGCACCTGCGGGGGCTGCGCCTTGAATATTACGACTAATGTAATGAACAAGCGCCCTAATCACGCCAACCGAGACCTCATGAAGACGCCTCAGGTCACCCACGTTACAAGTGGCGCGATTAGGATGAGGAGTAAATCCACCCAAGGCGGGCCAATTTGTGCCCGGAATGGACAAAGGACCTAACCTCGAAGCGTTCAAAGAATGGGGTAGGGCGCCACCAAACCAAACACCGTGCTGCCAAGCGTCAATAGGTACCTCCAGTGCCCTGTACGGAGCGTAAACCGCCGGTACATCCGTGGCAGTGTATGAATGGAAGACACCTGAATTAGCGTCCACACCCGGAAATGTCACCCAGGAATAAAACAATTCATACGGGTACGCATGTTCCGCACTCACCACTAGAACTACAGCTAAGCCTTCCGCAGGCACATTATATGTCCGCAAATGGTCGCGAACCGCGACACGGCTATGCTGCGCTATGTCCACGGCCATATCAGCACAGGAAGTGAAAAAAGACAAAGAACAGTTTGTAGCACAACTGGGTAGTAATTCAAAGAAACCGTTTTAGAAGAATTCAAGCTTGAAAATACCTATCATATCAATAGGTAGGTTTTTCCGACACCACCGTTTTCCGGAAACGGGAATGAAGGTGTCAAGGTCTGAATGATATACTACTCGAGTGTCATGAAATACGGCCAACCAATCCGTTGGGCGCCATGTAGCAGGGTTTCCGTTCTCCCACAGAACTGTGCATAGAGATCTAGAACCTTAGTGAGTTAGGATGATCCAAAAACTCATCTCAGTGTCAGAAATCTCGTTACCTAGCTAGCTACAGTGTCTCATGGATCATTATGGAATGATACATGTATTAGACAAACCAGAACATGATCTTTAGAATACCTCAGGAGTCGTGGAACACATGAACACTCTTTCGTTATATAATCATTTCAAACCAAAACTGAGAGTCAAAGAACACAAGTGCAAGTTTGAAATATTTATTATTCAATGCAAAGTTCTCAAACGCAGTATCTTGTATAATACCAAAATGCAGATTATAAAAATCAGAGTCAGCAGCATAGTCACTAATCCATAGTAAGCAAAAGGTGCTAGCATGTTATAATGCAGTTTCTATAGAAATCTATATCACCTATATTTCGCGCACCCTATCTAGCATATTATATTATATCTAAGAAGGTCTCATTCGGGTTTTAGCAGGGCGACCCCATACCTCTCAATGTCAGTAGGAGCAGTTCACATCAGCAGCTACCAGCTCTCTTCATGCGCAGCACCAAGTGTTTGCGTTCATTTCGTGTAACTCTATCTTAAACCCGCGTAGAGCCCAATATGTTGGCATCAACATTATATGTGTTATGTCTAATGTCTAATGTGGTGCGAGGATCAGACTTCCCAGCAACCTTGTGTTAGGTTAATCTTAGAGTGTGCAGCTCTCAGTGTGCAGACAGTTGTACCAAGTGTACAAGGCAAAGCTGATAGCATAGGAATAACATTTTATTCTCAAATAAAACACCTCACCACTTCTAGGCTGAAAGCTACAACAACAAGTACGTGTCGTGTGCAAAACTGAAGCCTGAAGGCAAAACGGCTGTTTAAACATGTAATACACTCATGCTAACTTAACGCAATATATGTAATGAAGTATCCATATGACACATTGAGGACCCCTCGATGCAGGAGCCATGCTCCTGTGATGCTGGCAGTACATTTGGGGCTCTGCACAAGGCAATCTGGTCTCCAGGCGCAATACTTAGTTCCAAGCTCATGCTGCACTACCAGTTGGCATCCAGCAGATGATGTGGACACCACTCTCCAGGTGTCCCAAGTAGATGATGTGGGTCTCTCACGAGAGGTCTTTGATGTCCCTGAGACCTTCACAAGAGAAGTGAGAGCAAGCCAACAAGCCCTTGGATAGCACACTTCAGGGTGCCACGAAAGCAGCAGGTAATCAGTCCATGCCACCCACTATTTAGAAAGGGTGCACGGTCCCTTCCAATGGTATTAATCTTTCTTGTGCACAACAGATTCCTCTGGCAGTGTGCACCACGTAGTCCAGGATGTCTAGTCCCACGTCCCCACATGTGTATCTCTGCCCTGCTGACGTATGGCACCAGTATTTATACAATAGTGTGCCTTTGAAATTGAGGGTGGTTTAGAGGGTTTCCTTTTGAACAACAGATGCCTCACCTAAATTTCAGTCATGTCTGTTATGGGGGACATTGAATGCAGATATTAATCTTTTTTTTTTTTTTTACTTAATTTTTCCAGTTTAAACATGAAAACAAAAACACATAGCTGGCATCCTTTTACTGTATGTATGCACATCGACAACCTCATTAGCGGCATTTAGGAACACAGGCGGCAACAGGGATGAAACGGACTCATGGGGAAGAAACATAAAAAGCATACAATATTAGCACAGTGAGAAGGAACCAGGCATGGCGCTCACTCAGGCGGTGAACATCACTGGGGTCCATGCCCCTGCTCCCCATCAGACCCAGACACAATAGGCGCAACCAGCCTATCACTCTCACTGTCAACTGTGTCGCATGAGGCGAGCTCCTCTTCGGCCAGTCCCGATGCACACATTACCCACCAGGTCATTAGGTCATCCTGTAGCTTCTCATCCCGCCGAGTGAGTTGCATGTGAGTTTCCTTGGCCAAAGACCACTCCCTTACATCTCTGAGCCAAGTGGAGAGCTCTGGGGCCCCTCGCCCTATCCAAGTTTTTGCCACCATGGCTAGGGTAGCACCAACAACAACTGGAGGAATTTGTACGAGAGTTTCTTTTTTTTGGGCTTCCGGACCAGAGCAAGCAGACAGTGTAGGGGCTCGGGCGCCAACCAAAGGCCTGTGGCCGCGACTATTCGGTCCACCACCCCCACCCAGAATTCCCTAACCAAAGGGCATTCCCAGGCTAAGTGCAGGAAGCCCGCCTTCTCAGCGTGACATCTAGGGCAACTGTCTTCCCTATCCTCGGAGATGCACTTCAATGATACTGGGGTTTGGTACGTGTGGTGTAGGAAATTGAAGTGTGTCAGTTTAAACCGTGCATTGCAGGAAACCCTTCGGGTGAGGGTACTTATGCGTGTCCACTGTCCCTGGTCCAGTGGAGCGCCGAGGTCTGACTCCCAGGCGGCCCGGGAGGGCGGCACCGGGGGTGTCGAGTCTCTTTTCATGGCCTTATAGAGGAGAGAAATCAGCCTACGCCCCTTGGCACCGGAAATGAGGATGTCTAGGGCGTGGGTCAGTGGTGGTGCATCTGGGTACCTCCTGGAGGCCCCCGAAATGTATGTATTGTCCCCGTCTAAGACTAAAGGCCTCTTCCGCCTGCTCATAAGTAAGAAAAGACTCATTAGGGTAAAGGTCAGCCAAAACTTCGCAGCCTCCCTCCCTCCAGGAATGGAAGGACATACATAGCCCCATATCGATGAAGGGGGCCAGTATCCAAATCAGGAGCTCCCTATGAAAGGGTGCCCTCCGCAAGACCCTCTCCACGAACCGCTGCCACACACTAGCCGTGTGCAGCACTACATATGGAAGGGACATGTCCGCCCCCCTGCCCTGCATCAGGGCAACCTGTAGCACCTTGGTATCTGCCCTACCAGAGAGGAGACGTGTCTTCCAATTGTCAGTGTTTGTAAACCAGCGGGCCGCAAGTTGCAACTGGGCCGTACAATAGTATAGGTCAAGGTCCCTCTCTTCATAACTACGGACAACAGTGTGTAGAGCCACCCTACTACGCTGGCCCACCTAGAGCAGGGACGTGAGAAGCATATTAAGAGTGAAGAAGATTCGTGCTGGGATCGGACATAGCGAGTTCTGGAGGACATATGACGTCCCAGGCAGCATCACCATATTGGCGACGGCCAGTCGTTCCATCAACGAGAGAGGTAGAGAGCTCCAGAAAGACACTGACTGTTGTAGGGACGCGAATACACTATCCACATTCTGGACTAACACCTGTGCATCTGTTGGAGTCACCGGTATGCAGAGATAACGGAACCCTTCCCGTTCCCAGCGCAGCCCGAGGTCCGGCTGGTCTCCCAAACACACTGACTCCAACCCCGCCAGTGGGAAGATCAGGGACTTATGGCGGTTGAGTCGTAACCCTGACACCTCCCCAAACAGGTCCAAATGATGCAGCAGCATCGGCACTGTGTCCCGGGAGTCAGTCAGATAGAACAACGCGTCATCCGCATATAGGGAAATGACATTCCACGTGTCCACCACTCTGACACCCCACGGCTACATGTCAGTGCGGACCTGAACAGCGCGGGGCTCTATGGCCAGGGCAAACAGTAGCGGCGAGAGGGGGCACCTCTGGCGCGTACCCCGTCCCAGCCGCCACTCCTCGGACCTTGCTCCCCCAAGCTTCACCTGGCCTGCGGGGCCAGATACAAGATGCGAATCCAGCGACAAAAATTGGGGCCTAGCCCCATGACACGGAGGACATCGAGAAGGTAACCCCAGTCGACTGTATTGGCAGATCTTAATCTTTAGTAGGACCATGATCTGGCTCACAGAGGCCAAGTGTCAAAATCTCTCCCTCCAATCTATTCAGGGAGGCCCTGAAATGGCAGAGGTCTGTTGTTCCAGTTGCATGTCTAAGGGTCATAGCTGTCTCTGGGGAATGCATAGATGTACTCCCCCAGCCTCCAGTGTGGACTGGAGTCAAACCTAAAAGGCACACAAAACGTTTTAGAGCAAAGAAATTCCCACTTTCTAGAAGTGGCATTTTTAAGCTATTCATGACAAATCCCTCTGTTCCACAGGAGAGGTTTTTTCATTGTAAATTTAATGATAGGATACATTATGAGGCCGCTCAACTGCAATCTACTATTGCAGCTGGAAGTAATTTCAACTCTTTTCCCATGTTGACCTATGGGAAGAGCAAACCTCATAGGTAGTGAAAACACACGTGGATATTCTTCACTACCTAGGAAGGGAACACATGTCTACCTGCCCTGCCTATCACCTACCACTTGCTTCACCCCCTAAGACATACCCTGGGGTGCTCTAGTGGTAGTGAAAGGTCCCCTCAGGATTGGCCAGTGGATTAAAAAGGCCAACATGAGAATAAGTTAAATTGCGCACACAGCCCTGCAATAGCAGGCTGGAGACAGGTTTAAAAACATCAGGTAAGCACCACCTCCTAACATGTGTAGGAAAGGTGTGCACGCTTTCACACTGCATTTACAGTGAAAAGTGCCCCAGGCCGTAAGGCCACAAGAAGAGAATAAGAAAAAAACCCTTGAGGAAAAGGCAAAATGTTTAAGTAAACACTACCAAAAGCATGCCAGGTCTAACAGTCACAGACAGCAAAACGTCTTGTGGGAGATAAGGTAAGCAATGTTATAATGGAAAATTGTGTCATTCACAACCCCAGCAGTGGCAGATGGTCCCCCAGTGATGAGAATGGACACGCCCCGTGCACAGGGCTCCTTACTGCAAGTACCACATCAAGGCTGAAAGCCCAAGTGTGCGTGGGTCAGGCACGCTACAAATAGTACCGTGCTGGGGTCAGAGCGCAAGTTAATAATGCCCTCCGGCTGCAGCGGGCTAATGCGTTCAGGACCGCCTCTGTGGCGTGGCCCCGCTCCACTGGTGTCAATCAAAAGGATGGTTTAATCAGCAAATGAAGGAGTTAGTGCCCCCTCCACCAGCTGGGACTATGTGTCTTTAATGTCATCATAACGAAACCCAAGCCATGTAATGTGGTGTAAGCTTGTCTGCAGTATTCAGTGAGTGGCATGGCTAGGCAAGGGGGGCCTGGGGTCTTCCCCTGACATGACTGAGCAAGGGGGGCCTGGAGTCCTGACATGTCTAGGCACGGGGTGACTGGGGTCTTCCCCTGACTTGTCTGGGCCAGGGGGGCCGGGGGTCCCGACATGTCTAGACAAGGGGTTCTGACATGTCTAGGCAAGGGGGGCCTGGGGTCCTGACATGTCTAGGCAAGGGGGGCCTGGGGTCCTGACATGTCTAGGCAAGGGGGGCCTGGGGTCTTCCCCAGACATGTCTAGGCAAGGTGGGCCTGGGGTCCTGACATGTCTATGCAAGGGGGGCCTGGGGTCCTGACATGTCTAGGCAAGGGGGGCCTGGGGTCTTCCCTTGACATGTCTAGGCAAGGGGAGCGTGGGGTCCTGACATGTCTAGGCAAGGGGGGCCTGGGGTCCTGCCATGTCTAGGCAAGGGGGGCCTGGGGTCTTCCCCTGACATGTCTAGGCAAGGTGGGCCTGGGGTCCTGACATATCTAGGCAAGGAGGGCCTGGGGTCCTGACATGTCTAGGCAAGGGGGGCCTGGGGTCTTCCCCTGACATGTCTAGGCAAGGGGGGCCTGGGGTCTTCCCCTGACATGACTGAGCAAGGGGGGTCTGGGGTCCTGACATGTCTAGGCACGGGGTGACTGGGGTCTTCCCCTGACATGTCTGAGCAAGGGGGACTGAGGTCCAGACATGTCTAGGCAAGGGAGGCCTGGGGTCTTCCCCTGACTTGTCTGGGCCAGGGGGGCCGGGGGTCCCGACATGTCTGGACAAGGGGTTCTGACATGTCTAGGCAAGGGGGGCCTGGGGTCCTGACATGTCTAGGCAAGGGGGGCCTGGGGTCCTGACATGTCTAGGCAAGGGGGGCCTGGGGTCTTCCCCAGACATGTCTAGGCAAGGTGGGCCTGGGGTCCTGACATGTCTATGCAAGGGGGGCCTGGGGTCCTGACATGTCTAGGCAAGGGGGGCCTGGGGTCTTCCCCTGACATGTCTAGGCAAGGGGAGCGTGGGGTCCTGACATGTCTAGGCAAGGGGGGCCTGGGGTCCTGCCATGTCTAGGCAAGGGGGGCCTGGGGTCTTCCCCTGACATGTCTTGGCAAGGTGGGCCTGGGGTCCTGACATGTCTAGGCAAGGAGGACCTGGGGTCCTGACATGTCTAGGCAAGGGGGGCCTGGGGTCTTCCCCTGACATGTCTAGGCAAGGGGGGCCTGGGGTCCTGACATGTCTAGGCAAGGGGGGCCTGGGATCTTCCCCAGACGTGTCTGGGCCAGGAGGGGGCCGGGGGTCCTGTCATGTCTGATCAAGGGGGGCCTGGATTCTACTTCTGATTTCCCTTCCTACAAACGTTTACAAACACAACCTTTCATGGTCAGGAATACCAATCCTCCACTTCCGGGTCAGCTCATGATTGCAAATTTCACTCATTCAATCTTCAAGAAAAAGTACAAAAAAGCTTTTTATTTTTAGTTCTGCGTTAGACGTCACGTTTACAACGTCTCCCTGTGTCTCAGCACATAAGTGTGCTATAGGATACGCAGCAGTGGGCTTTGCAATACACTGTGTGCCATAGTGCGCAATGCCAGGAGCAGGCCCAGACTACAGCTTTTTCGGATGTGCGCCACACACCACAGTAGATCATGTTACATGTGTGGCAACCACCAAGAAATGACACAACACACAGTGCAGCAATGCACACCTGCTTCGTACACACAGAGAAAGGTGCAGTGGGTATCGGCAGTGACCTGTCTTCTAGGCACACGGAGGAGATTTACCACACATGTATCAGCAGTGTCTAATGTCATCATGCACAGAGCACGCGCCACATGGGAGCAAGAATGCAATCTTCTCTTGCGTGTGCAGAGCCTTCCTTCATTTGCACAGGACCTGTGCCGTCCACACACACTGATCAATATCACATGTGCACATGCAGGTTTCTCCTGGACATATGAAACATGTAGTACACGGACATCAGCAGTGCAAGATTCCCTCACACACATAGAATAGGTAGCACATTGGTATCAGACATGCAGGTTTCTCTTGCACATATGACACATTTATACATGGACATCAGTATTGCAAGTTTCCCTCACACACATAGACTAGATAGCTCATGGGTATCACATGCAGGCTTCTCTTGCACATATGAAACATGTAGTACATGGACAACAGCCGTGCAAGCCTCCCTCACACACAGAATAGGTAGCACATGGGCATCAGACATGCAGGTTTCTCTTGCACATATGAAACATGTAGTACACGGACATCAGCAGTGCATGCTTCTATCGCACAAAAAGGATAGGTAGCAAATGAGCATCAGACATGCATGATTCTCTTGACTTTAAGAAACATGTAGTACATGGACATCAGCATTGCAAGTTTCCCCCACACACATAGACTAGATAGCACATGGGTATCAGACATGCAGGTTTCTCCTGGCCATACAAAACATGTAGTACATGGACATCAGCAGTGCAAGCTTCGCTCGCACACATAGAATAGGTAACACATGGGTATCAGACATGCAGGCTTCTCTTCCACATATGAAACATGTAGTACATGGACATCAGCAGTGCAAGCTTCCATCGCACACAGAATAGGTAGCACATGGGCATCAGACATGCAGGCTTCTCTTGCACATATGAAACATGTAGTACATGGACAAGAGCAGTGCAAGCTTCCCTCACACATATAGAAAAGATAGCACATGGGCATCCGACATACAGGCTTCTCTTGCACATACGAAACATGTAGCACATGGACATCAGCAGGGCATTCTCTCCTCACACAAATAGAACAGATAACACATGGGTATCAGACATGCAGGTTTCTCCTGGACATACGAAACATGTAGTACATGGACATCAGCAGTGCAAGCTTCCCTCGCACACATAGAATAGATAGCACATGGGTATCAGACATGCAAGCTTCTCTTGCACATATGAAATATGTAGTATATGGGCATCAGCAGTGCAAGCTTCCCTCGCACACAGAATAGGTAGCACATGGGCATCAGACATGCAAGCTTCTCTTGCACATATGAAACATGTAGCACATGGACATCAGCAGTGCAAGCTTCCCTCGAACACACAGAATAGGTAGCACATAGGCATCAGACATGCAGGCTTCTCCTGCACATATGAAACATGTAGTACACGGACATCAGCAGTGTACGCTTCCCTCACACACATAGAACAGATAGCACATGGCTACCAGACATGCAGGCTTCTCTTGCACATACGAAACATGTAGTACATGGACATCAGCAGGGCATGCTCCCCTCACACACATAGAACAGATAACACATGGGTATCCGACATGCAGGTTTCTACTGGACATACGAAACATGTAGTACATGGACATCAGCAGTGCAAGCATCCCTCGAACAGATAGAATAGATAGCACATGGGTATCAGACATGCACATTTCTCTTGTACATAAGAAACATGTAGCACTTGGACATCAGCAGTGTAACCTTTCCTCACACACATAGAATAGGAAACACATAGGCATCAGACATGCAGGTTTCTCATGGACATATGACACATGTAGTACACGGACATCAGCAGTGCAAGATTCCCTCACACACATAGAATAGGTAGCAAATGGGCATCAGACATGCAGGTTTCTCTTGCACATATAAAACATGTAGTACATGAACATCAGCAGTGCAAGCTTCCCTCACAAACATAGAATAGATAGCACATGGGCATCAGACATGCAGGTTTCTCATGGACATACGAATCATGTAGTACATGGACATCAGTATTGCAAGCTTCCCTCACACACAGAATAGGTAGCACATGGGCATCAGGCATGCAGGCTTCTCTTGCACATACGAAACAGGTAGTACATAGACATTAGCAGTGCAAGCTTCGCTCGCACACATAGCATATGTAGCACATGGCATCAGGCATGCAGGCTTCTCTTGCACATATGAAACATGTAGTACATGGACATCAGCAGCGCAAGCTTCCCTCGCACACAGAATAGGTAGCACATGGGCATAAACCATGCAGGTTTCTCCTGCACATACAAAACAAGTAGTACATGGACATCAGAAGTGCAAGCTTCTCTCGCACAAAAAGGATAGGTAGCATATGACCATCAGACATGCATGTTTCTCTTGACATTATGAAACATGTAGTACCTGGACATGAGCAGTGTAAGCTTCCCTCACACACACATAGAAAAGGAAACACATAGGCATCAGACATACATGTTTCTCTTGCACATACGAAACATGTAGTACATGGACATCAGCAGTGCAAGCTTCCCTCACACAGAGAATAGGTAGCACATGGGCATCAGACATGCAGGTTTCTCTTGCACATACGAAACATGTAGTACATGGACATCAGCAGTGCAATCTTCCCTCACACACAGAATAGGTAGCACATGGGCATCAGACATGCAGGTTTCTCTTGCACATAAGAAACATGTTGTACACGGACATCAGCAGTGCAATCTTCCCTCACACACAGAATAGGTAGCACATAGGCATCAGACATGCAGGTTTCTCTTGCACATATGAAACATGTAGTACACGGACATCAGCAGTGCAAGCTTCCCTCACACACAGAAAAGGTAGCACATGGGCATCAGCCATGGAGGTTTCTCCTGCACATTCAAAAAAGGTAGTTCATGGACATCAGCAGTGCAAGCTTCCCTCGCACAAAAAGGATAGTTAGCACTTGAGCATCAGACATGCATGTTTCTTTTGACCTTATGAAACATGTAGTACATGGACATCAGCAGTGCAAGCTTCCATCGCACACAGAGAATAGGTAGCACATGGGCAGCAGACATGCAAGCTTCAATAGTATGTAAAAGCATGTATCACAGTGAACGTCTCTACTTACACACAGAGTTCAATGCAGGCAGCTGCAGTGCAATATTCCTTAACAAACATATAGAACAGGTGTCATATTGGCATCAGGACCGCAAGCTTCCCTCATACAGACATCTTGTATCAAGCAGGCATCATGAGTGAAAGCATCTCTCATCCCCGAAAAGGGTCACATTCAGCAGGTACAATGAAGGCAAAACTACTGCACGTTTCTCACACATGGAAGAAACACCACATGTACTTCAGAAGTGCAAGCTTCCCTTACTTACACAGAGAGTTAGTACCTGCTACCAGTGGCAGCAGCCATATCCCGGGGGTGGTGGGGCGGGGGCACATAAAAAAATAAAAACAAAACTTGCCTTATCTAGAGCGCAACGTCCCCCTCGATCGTTCTCTACTTGAGGTACGCAACAGGTAGGCTCCTAACTCCCAAGCCAATCCTGGAGCTGTTCTCATGCAGCATGAGAGAATGAGAGTAGCACTAGGATTGGGGAGAGCGGCCCCTATCAGTGCTCAGAAAAGCACTAGAGGCCTTTGCTTTCTCTAGCCCAGCTGTCTTAAGACAGCTGGGTTAGGGAAGTTAAAAATGTGCATGGCTTGCTGTCGCTTGTCATTTGAAGGTACTACCTACCAAACAGTGCAACCTGTCAGGGTGTGAAAAACATATTCTAATCATAGTGTGGGCTTTACAGCCCGCCCTTCGCGTGGCTCTATTGTCACTCTCATCAAGCGCTTGCCTCCTCTTCTTGTCTTTGGTCCTCCCAAGAGCATAGCAGCTGACTTGTATCTTTCCTCTACTCACATGTAGCGTACTACAGTTTTCTTTCTCATTTAGAACTCCATGAGAGCACATGTGTTTTCCAGCATTCTCCCTCATGTGGGTGCTACTCCACCCCTACCCCTCAGCTTCCCTACCCCCATGCTCTGTTGCTGCTCACCCATTCAGATTGTCCGTAAAAGCACAGCAACATATTTTTGCTATGTATAGCTGTAGAGACGACTTTAATGGCTGTTTTTGTTTTATCTTCTGCATTTTACATATTGTATGAAAACTCGCATTTTGACACACATCAGCTTTTATGGCGCTGAGAGAAGGGCCATAGTCATCACTCATTCGGCTGGTGTCTGAGGAAGAAGGTGTACTTAGAATGACACCTTTCATGGAGGCTCATAAATATGCTCCCTGGTCTACTACCGAGAACCAAATGGCTGAAACTTGTGGAAAGTACTTTAGACTTTGGCAAGCTTTTCCTTTTACATTCTGCCACTTCTTTATTGTTTTTCAGTTTCCTATTTGGAATCTAAACCATGCATTTATAAAGACTGAAAACATTGAATTTACTGTCCAGTTTTAAGAGGCAATAACATATGTGTTTGCTTTCTCTCAGTATTTTGAAATGTGTTTTTCTTTTAAAGCAACACTTTACAAAGAAACATTGGCCAAGTGAACAGCTCAGTACCTGCATTATAAGACAAGATATATTGGCTTTACCAATACGTGTGATTCCTGTGCTAGTACAACACAAGTGAGTCTCTGGTATACACACAGAGCATTTTAGTTAAAGTCAGCGCTGGCAGTTGTATAGAATAATCCTAACCACACACACAGAACAGGTGTCTCACTGGGATTATGAATGCAAGCTTCCCTCATAGACAGAGTTTGTAATGTTAACTAGGCATCAGGAGTGCAAGCTTATCTCATAGACAGCATTTATAATATTAACTAAGCATCAGGAGTAGAAGCTTCTCTCATAGACAGAGTTTATAATATTAACTAGGCATCAGGACTGAAAGCTTCCCTCACAAACAGAGTTTGTAATATTAACTAGGCATCAGGACTGCAAGCTTCCCTCTCAGACAGAGTTTATAATATTAACTAGGCGTCAGGAGTGCAAGCTTATGTCACAAACAGAGTTTGTAATATCAACTGGGCATCGGGAGTGCAAGCTTCCCTCTCAGGCAGAGTTTGTAATATTAACTAGGCATCGGGAGTGGAAGCTTTCATCACAGACATAGTTTATGAGATGAAATGGGCATCAGGACTACAAGTTTCCATCACAGACAGAGTTTGAAATATTAACAAGGCATCAGGACTGAAAGCTTCCCTCACAAACAGAGTTTGTAATATTAACTAGGCATCAGGACTGCAAGCTTCCCTCTCAGACAGAGTTTATAATAATAACTAGGCGTCAGGAGTGCAAGCTTCTGTCACAAACAGAGTTTGTAATATTAACTGGGCATCGGGAGTGCAAGCTTCCCTCTCAGACAGAGTTTGTACTATTAACTAGGCATCGGGAGTGGAAGCTTTCGTCACAGACATAGTTTATGAGATGAACTATGCATCAGGACTACAAGTTTCCATCACAGACAGAGTTTGAAATATTAAGTAGGCATCAAGAGTGGAAGGTTCCCTCACAGACAGGGTTTATAATATTAACAAGGCATCGAGAGTGCAAGCTTCCCTCACAGATAGAGTTTATAATATTAAATAGGCATTTGGAATACAAGCTTCCTTTGCAGAAAGAGTTTATAATATTAACTAGGCATTGGGAGTGGAAGCTTCCCTTGCAGACAGAGTTTGTAATAGTAACTAGGCATCGGGAGGGCAGGCTTCTCTCTCAGACAGAGTTTGACATATTAACTAGGCATTGGGAGTGGAAGCTTCCCTCATAGGCAGAGTTTGTAATATTAACTAGGCATCAGGACTGCAAGCTTCCCTCATAGATAGAGTATATAATATTAACTAGACATCAGGAGTGGAAGCTTTCCTCAAAGACATAGTTTGTAACGTTAAATAGACATCAAGTCAAGTCAAGTCAAGTCAAGTGATTTATAT
The DNA here is from genome assembly GCF_964263255.1 of Lissotriton vulgaris. NCBI lineage: Eukaryota > Metazoa > Chordata > Amphibia > Caudata > Salamandridae > Lissotriton > Lissotriton vulgaris. Next base: position 275,900,017 of record NC_141686.1, read on the forward strand.
AGCGCGCTACATACCCAGAGGGTCTCAAGGCGCTTGAGGAAGGGAGGGGAATTACTTGTCGAATATCCAGGTTTTAAGTTGTTTTCTGAATGTAAGGTGGTTCTGAGTGAGGCGAAGGTGAGTAGGAAGTGAGTTCCAGGTTTTAGCTGCCAGGTAGGAGAAGGATCTGCCTCCCATGGTGGTTTTGTTGATGCGAGGTACAGTTGCAAGGGCTTGGTTGGAGGATCGTAGGAGGCGGGAGGGGGTGTAGAAGGAAAGTCGTGAGTTGAGGCATTCGGGTCCAAGTTCGTAGAGTGCTTTGTGTGCGTGGGTTAGGAGGCGGAAAGTAATCCTCTTGTTAACGGGGAGCCAGTGGAGGTTTTTCAGGTGTCCTGAGATGTGGTCTTTACGCAGGATGTCTAGTATGAGTCTGGCTGAGGCGTTCTGGATGCGTTGGAGTTTTTTTTGGAGTTTTGCGGTGGTACCGGCGTATAGGGTGTTTCCGTAGTCCAGGCGGCTCGTGACCAGTGCGTGGGTGACCGTTTTTCTGGTTTCGGTGGGGATCCAGCAAAATGTTTTTTTGAGCATGCGAAGAATATTGAAGCAAGAAGATGAGACGGCGTTGACTTGTCTGTTCATAGAGAGTGAGGAGTCCAGGATGACACCTAAGTTCCGTGCGTGGTCCGTCGGGACGGGTGCTTTTCCGAGGGCCTCTGGCCACCAAGAGTCGTCCCAGGCGGAGGGGGAGGTACCAAGGATGAGGACTTCAGTTTTGTCGGAGTTCAGTTTTAGACGGCTGTACTTCATTCACTCGGCTACTTCTTTCATTCCTTCATGTAGGTTGGTTTTGGCGGTGTTAGGGTCTTTGGTGAGTGATAATATTAGTTGAGTGTCATCAGCGTAGGAGATGATGTTGAGGTTATGTTGGCGTGCGATGGTGTCTGTAATTTAATTGTGCATTTGTATTAGCGCTTCTGGTTGTGCATTTGTATTAGCGCTTCTGGTTGTGCATTTGTATTAGCGCTTCTGGTGAATCTGGCGCATCAGGAGTGGAAGCTTCCCTGACAGACAGGGTTTATAATATTAACTATGCATCAGGAGTGAAACTACCCTCTTAAAAAGAGTTGATAATATTTACAAGGCATCAGGAGTGGAAGCTTCACCCATAGACAGAGTTTGTAACATTAACTAGGCATCTGTTCTTTAAGCTTCTCTCATAGACAACGTTTGTAATATTAACTAAGCATCAGGACTACAAGCTTCCCTCTCAGACAGAATTTATAATATTAACTATGCATCAGGTGTGTAAGCTTCCCTCATATACGTACAAATGGGCACACTGTACAGGTAAAGTGCAGACAGCATCTGTGAAGGCTTCTCACACACAGAAGAGATGCCAAAGGGTCAATAGTAGATTAAGCTTCCCTCACAAAAGGGGGCATGGCCAAGCTGAGAATCATGGCGGACACAAGAGACGAGAGCTCCGCATCAGCCCACATGTTATTCCTTTTGGAATGGGCAGCCGGGGCACGCTGTGAGATCTCTGACAGCCCCCAGGGGTCCGTACTCCGTTGTGAGCGTCTGGGAGCCCCCATGGATCTGGCGGCGGCAGTAGTCCGGCGAGGCGCTTGGCTGCGTATGGCCCGAGTCAGAGGTGTAGCGCGGCGGGGCCTAGGGTGATATAGGCCGCAGCACTGGAATGAAGACACGCTGACACCAATATACTCTGCTGGCCGGAAGACCCCCAAGCGGTCTCCGGCCCCTTTATTTATGCCCTCGGGCGGAGCCCGCTCCGAGGGATTAGGGGGATGCGTGTAAATAAGGCAAATAGTCCTAGAGAGGCCGGGTGGCTCTCTACATCCCTTCCTTCTTTTAGTCCTGCACCATCACAACCGTTCACTCACGGAGAGGTGTACATAAAGTCCTTCAACTGCTGACTGGGCGCCGGATACAGCCAGAGACCATACCTCTGGCTCCGGGAGGAAAAAGATGTTGTCACCCCAGCCGGGGTGCCCTCCACCGCTTCTGCGCCAGTGCTTTGGAACATGGGCCTTGCATCTCCCAGATTCCCTGGACTTGCGGTCCTTGGTGACTCCGGCACAGTGCTCCTTGCATCGGGCGAACCCGTGGGAGAGAATATCAGCGGGGAGCTTGGACACTCCGACGCCTCCGGATCTGCTTCTGCCTCCACTGTCTTCTTGAAGCTTTACACGTTCCTCGTGACGGACTGTTGTCTTCTTAGGACAGTAACCATGGTGCCTTGGACTTTTACGACTTCCCATGCTTCAGGCTCATACGGCATCTGGAACTTCCACCCGGGTTGTCGGTCTTTGATCACTACCCGGTCCCCCACTCGTAGCTGGGGTTCCTGAGCCCTTCGGGCCTCACTGGCCTTCCGGTTTGTTGTCTCTCTCCTCGCCTGGACGGCAGCATCATCCCGCTCCACAGGCACCCACGTCGGGTCAGCCGGGATGCTGTCTCCTGGGGCACGTTTGAACAGTAGATGAGCCGGAGCACATTTGGTGGTGCTATGAGGAGTCCGATGGTACGCCCCCAGGAGTTGCTCTAAAGCTGCTTCAAAATCTTCTCCGTTGTCCACAGTGATGCGTAATGCCCTGTTGATGGTTCGCATCAGCCTCTCTACATCACTGAGACCGCACTCATCGCTGCAACAGACGACATTCGAACTCTACTGGACAATGGAGACACAGTCGACCTCATCCTCCTCGACCTCTCCGCAGCCTTCGACACAGTCTGTCATAGCACCCTGCTACAACGCCTCAGCAACATCGGAATCCAAGGAAAAGCACTGGAATGGATCACCTCGTTCCTTGCCGGCAGAACTCAGAGAGTCCGCCTCCCACCATTCAAGTCAGAGGCCACTGAAGTCATTTGCGGCGTGCCACAAGGATCTTCACTCAGCCCCACCCTCTTCAACGTATACATGAGCCCCCTTGCAGCCATCACACGCCAACACTACCTCAACATCATCTCCTACGCTGATGACACTCAACTGATCCTCTCACTCACCAAAGACCCTAACACCGCCAAAACCAACCTTCATGAAGGAATGAAAGAAGTAGCCGAGTGGATGAAACACAGCCGTCTGAAACTGAATTCAGACAAAACAGAAGTCCTTATCTTAGGTACCTCCCCCTCCGCCTGGGACGACTCTTGGTGGCCAGAGGCCCTTGGAAAAGCACCCATCCCGACGGACCACGCACGGAACCTGGGCGTCATCCTGGACTCCTCACTCTCGATGACCAGACAAGTCAACGCCGTCTCATCATCCTGCTTCAACATTCTTCGCATGCTCAAAAAAACATTTCGTTGGATCCCCACCGAAACCAGAAAAACGGTCACCCACGCACTGGTTACAAGCCGCCTGGACTACGGAAACACCCTATACGCCGGCACCACCGCAAACCTTCTGAATAAACTCCAACGCATCCAGAATGCATCAGCCAGACTCATACTAGACATCCCGCGTAAAGACCACATCTCTGGTCATCTGAAAAACCTCCACTGGCTCCCCGTCAATAAGAGGATTACATTCCGCCTCCTAACCCACGCACACAAAGCACTTTACGAACTTGGACCCGAATGCCTCAACACACGACTTTCCTTCTACACCCCCTCCCGCCAGCTACGCTCTTCCAACCAAGCCTTTGCTGCTGTACCCCGCATCAACAAAACCACCATGGGAGGAAGATCCTTCTCCTACCTGGCAGCTAAAACCTGGAACTCACTTCCCATTCACCTTCGTCTAACTCAGAACCACTTTGCATTCAGAAAGCAACTTAAAACTTGGATTTTCGACTTGTAATCCCCCACCCCTCTTCAAGCGCCTTGAGACCCTCTGGGTATGTAGCGCGCTATATAAATTACTTGACTTGACTTGACTTGACTTCCCCATTTGCTTGGGGCCACAGTGGGGTGATCTTCCTGTGCCGCACCGCTCGGTTCTCAAGATATTCCTGAAACTCCCTCCCTTGGAAAGGGGGTCCATTATCAGACTTAATCTCTTCGGGCAGCCCCATCACCGCGAAACACCCTGTCCAATACCTTCTACACATGGGGAAACGCGGTGGAAGCCACCAACTCAACAACTGGAAATTTTGAGTAGGAATTGACTATGACCAGCATGTGCCGTCCGTCTGGGAAGCAACCGAAGTCCACGCTGAGGTGTGTCCATGGGGCATCGCTCGACTCCTCTGTGAGCATAGGTGCAGGGGCCGGGTCTCCTCCTGTGATCGTGCAGGCATGGCACTGCCTTACCATCTCCTCCACCAGGGAGACCATCGCTGGAAACCACACTTTGTCCCTCAGCATGGCTTTGGTCTTGGCCATTCCCTGGTGACTGATGTGAGCCAACCCGAGGATCCTCTTCTGGAGCTTAGCGGGTATGACGATGAGATGTCCCCTCAGAATCACTCCTTCCGCTCCTACTCTCAGCTCACTTCTCACTTGCCATAGCTGTTGACGTGCATGGCTGACCTCGGGACGTAGGGCGCGAGCCCCATTCATGAAGTGAGCCCAGCTGTTGTTCTCCAGGGCCTCTCGCACTCGGGCGAGAGTGGGGTCATCTCGAGTGGCTTGACTAATCTCGTCCAGCGTCCTTGCTTTGGGGCATGCTCCTTGCGACACCATGTGCACGAACTCTTCTGTGCTGCTGTCATCCGCATCCGACTTGGGTGACATCGGGGATTCTGGGTGACGGGACAGGTAATCGGCCTGGTTGTGCGCCCCAGGGTGGAAGACCATCTTAAGGTTGTATCCTTGCAGCTGTACGGCCCATCGTTAAATCCACAGAGGGGCGAGCCGAGAGGAGCCTGCAAACAGTGGGAGCAACGGTTTGTGGTCAGTCACAATATTTAACTCTTCGCCGCACAGATATAGATGGAAGTGCTGGCACGCCCATTTGATCGCCAACGCCTCCCTTTCAATCTGGGTGTATCTGGTCTCGGTGTCGGTGAGGGCTTTGCTGGCGTACGAAACGGGCCTCCATACACCCGGGCCATCTTCCTAGAGAAGGACTGCTCCGAAGCCCACCGGGCTGGCATCAACAATCAGCTCTGTTTGGCGTCTTGGGTGAAGTATGCCATCTCGGCCATGTCCATCAGGCCCGCCTTGATGTCCTGGAACGCTGTGTTGGCCGCCAGTGTCCATTCCCATTTGCGATCGTGCCTCGTGAGGGTACGTAGTGGCTCGGATATGGCGGCCAGGTTGGGGATAAAGCGTCCGCAATAGGTGGCCATACTGAGGAAACTCGGCACCTCGGTCGGGTTTTGGGGCTTGCTGGTCGTCCAGATGGCTTCTGCCTTCTTCTGATCTACCCGGAGTCCTTCCCGGGTGAAGGTGTATCCGAAGAAGTCTACACTCTCTTGATAGAAAGAACATTTTGCTTTGTGTAACGTTAGGCAGCAATCCACCAGTCTTCTCAGAGTGGCCCGGAGATGGGCATGGTGTTCCTCAAGCGTGTGAGAATATACCAGGATGTCGTCGCTGAGATTGATCACGCCTTGCAGCCCAGAAAGCATCTCCCGGATGGCGTTCTGAAAAACCTCATCGGCCGACGACACCCCAAAGCTGAGTCTTTTATATCTGCGTTGCCCTACATGTGTTGAAAAAGTAGTTATGTGCCGGCTCTCTGGTTCCAGCTCCAGCTGGTGGTATCCAGCGTTCAGATCTAGTTTAAAAAACCACTTCGCTCCATTCAAATCGGCCACAATGTCGTCCATCGTAGTCGTGATGTGTCGCTCCCTCTTCACCCCGGTATTAGGCACTCTCATATCAACACAGAGTCGAATGGCTCCTGGCTGCATGGGTTTGGGCGCCACAACCAGTGGGGACACCCATGGTGTGGGCCCAGACACCTTTTTGATTACTCCTAGTTCCTCGAGCTTCCTCAGCTCCTCCTCCACTTGCGTGAGGAGATTAAACGGGACACGTCGGTGTCTGAGGGCCACCGGCCGTACTGAGGGATCAATGTGCAGCTTGAATCTTTTGCCTTTTAGCTTCCCCAGTCCCTTGAAGAGCTTCGGGAATTCCTCTAGCATTGTTTCGGCATGTGATTTGTGGACTTGATTCGCAAAGAAGACAAGTCCCAGGTCTTCCACTGTGTGGCAACTCAGCAAAGTCCCTCACTTGCCTTCCGTGACGTGGAACCTTGCCTCCGTGGTGTAGCTGCCGCTTGCGACCGTGGCCTGGATGACACCACGTAGAGGAAGCGGGTCTGTACCTCCGTAGGTGTAGATGATGCGGGCAGTAGACAGCGTTAGAGGTGGTCGCGATGATAGGCTGTCATACTGATCGGAGTCCATCACGATGACCGAGGCTCCAATGTCTATGAGAGCTCGCACATCCGTGCCATCGATGGACACCGAGCATATGGGAGGTGGCCTTCGACGAGTTCCTGTCCGGCTGACATACGACACCACAAATATCTCTTTGTCGTCTTCATCTTCGTCTTCATACATGAGACGCCTTCCCTGCGGCTGGTCATCCGGCACTGGTGACGGGTCCACCAGGGATATTTGTCGGACCCTCTGCGACATGTTCCATGGTCTTGACGTTGTCCGCCGAAACCGCCCACCGCGGCATACCTGGGCATAATGGTTTAGTCGTCCGCACTGAGAGCATGTTTTCCCCTTTGCCCCGCAAACGGCCGTTGCAGAATGGTCTTCACCGCAATATACGCACAGCTCACTCGTGGTTGGTTTCTGCACTGGGCGAGGCGTTGTGGGGCATCTCTGGATGGCTTCTACTCTCTCCTCCTTGATTGTCGGGGTCTTGGGTGCCTGCGAAGTGACAACCGGGGTATGTAGGGCGGCCTCCATTTCTTCTGCCCTAGCATCAGACAGTTTGTGGGAGCGGGCAAGAACCAAAATCTCGTCCAGTGAGATCCCAGGTTGTCAGAGGATCAGCTTCCGCAGAAGCTTTGAGCGACAGCCAAGAATGATCTGATCACGAATCTCTTCTCGCTGGTCTGCGAAGGGGCACGTGCTAGCCAGATGGCGTAGCCGCACGTAGAACATGTTGACGGACTCAGTCTCGGTCCGCCATGCCCTCCTGAACTTGAACTTCTCAAAATCATGATTGAGTTGCGGGTCGAAGTGTCTATTGAGAGCGGCAACTGCCGCCTCGTAGTCGTCTTCCCTCCCTGTGTTGGGCAGTGTCTTGAATAGGTCGTATATCTCTGCTCCACCGTAATAGATGGGGAGTGACCGCTTCACGGTGCCATCCGTCTCCCTTGTTCCCTTAAAGTAGTGGTTGAGCCGTCCGACCCAGACCTTCCATTGGGGTGCGGCTGTCGCGGGGTCCGAGGCTTCGCTGAAAGGCGGTAGCGGCGCAACAGCGGTATGAGTGTGTACCGGGGCGGAGGATTATTGGCGACCACGGGGTTCTGTCCTCCATCTTGCTGAGCTGTGGCACCTGCCGCTGGGTTGGACATCCTAGTACGGCTGCGGCGGTGTGCAGACGCAAGGGCGTGGTCTGCGTGTAGACGGCCTGCACTGGGGTGGACGTTTCAGCACGCAGCTCCGTGCTGCATTCCTGGTCTGTGTCAGCAGGGGGCGTAGTTGCCCTTTGCGACCCGGTCTTGCAGGTGTGCGTGTGTGGGGGAGGCAATGATGCCTGCGTTGGCCTCGCTCGGTCAGGGCCGGTCTCAAGCACGAGGTGTGCTCTTCAGACCGCCTTGTTTGCTTACTGCGTTCTCTCAAATGGTGTTCCTCAGGCCATGTAGCCCCTGCCACAGCTGGCTGCACCCTTCCTCCAGGTCTCCTTGCCTCCTTTTCTCTTGCAGTCCAAACTCTCTGCCTCTGAACGCTGTCCCTGCTGTCTCCCTAATCAGCCACTTAAGGCTTGGATGTGCCAATGCTTGATGGCCGGGTAAAGAGTTCATCCAGTGTGCACATCGGCACTTGGAGGGAGAGTCGGCCTCCGTGGAAAAGTGTCGCAGGGCACTCCTTGGAGAAGTCGCCGGGAATGCAGGCACAGGAGGTGGCACCTCGCTTCTGAGGCCTTCTCCCCTCACCCGGGAAGCAACGCTGGAGGACACGGCAGGGGAGCAGACACGCAGGACCACACAGCGCGGGCGGGGCCGTCCTCAAACTCATCCTCCTTCAGGCGCTGCCCCAGCGAGTACCGCCAGCCGATCGCGCTCCAAAGACACGGGAGGCGCATGGGCAGACTCCAGCTGGGCAGCCCAGGCGGCAGCAGCTGATCGACACGGGTGATCTCCGTCGGGCATGCCGAGGGGCGAACCAAGCAGACCAGGGCGACTCTCCACAGATGCAGCAGGAGCACCATGCGAGGTGAGCAGGCACGCGTGATGTGCTATCGGCCTCGTCACCAGTGTAACGCCAGTGTAGCGAGGCGGGGCCTAGGGTGATATAGGCCGCAGCGCTGGAATGAAGACACGCTGACACCAGTATACTCTGCTGGCCGGAAGACCCCAAGCGGTCTCTGGCCCCTTTATTTATGCCCTCAGGGCGAGCCCATCCCCGAGGGATGCGTGTAAATATGGTACATAGTCCTAGAGAGGCCGGGTGGCTCTCTACAAGAGGCTAATGGCAGCCGCATTCATTGCTGCGGCGCCTGAGTGATTCCTGGAGCGGGGAGTTGAGACTCGGACGGGTGCCCACTGCCACCCTGAGACCAGCTCTGCACATTGGGCAGCTCTGGTGAGCCCAACAGGGGTTCCCGAGATCACGTCAGATGCGGTGGGCCGGGAGTGAGGCCTGAGAGCAGTCTGGACATCCTGGGCGAGCCTCCGTCGTGACTGATGGGTCCAGGTGCGGGGACGCACTTAGCGGAGAGAGATTGCCTCCTGGAGCAGTGGTAACAGTGGGAGGGAGAAAACAAGACACAGCGGTGCCGGCAGGAAACGGCGTATTAGCGTCTGGAATTCACACAGAGGCCTAACAGCATGGGTGCTGGACGGGGCCTCCTGGGAGACGGCCTCGCTGGGTCATCTGTTATTGGTGGCCCCACCCGCCTTGGACTGTAGTTGCTGCCAGGCGTAGAGGAGTAGAGGAGTGGGACCAGAGATGAGGAGAGGTGCGCGAGGGTATCCTGACCGGGTTGCAGTGGCAGGCAGCGCTGGACCTGCCCGAGTGCCCTGGGGGGCAGCTTTGACCTGCATGCTACCCTGTGATGGCAGAACAGGAGCAGCTGAGCCCTCGGGGCACAACCGACCCCCGCTGGAGCGTCATGGGTGGAGCCCCTCACCTGACGGGTCAACTGGCCGTTGAGTGATCTGGACGGGGTGAGACTTGGGTGGGCCCCGGCGCCGGGGGGGCCCCTTGTGTCACTGAATTGCCCCTTGAGCCCCAGATAGCGATTGAGTCCAACTGGAGCCTGCGGCCTCGAGCGCATCGGCGGTTGGGCTCCCAACGTGTAGATGTAGCAGAGGGTTGGCTGGTGGTGTCCCTGGGGGCTGGCCAGGAGGTAACGTCTGAGGCTGTGAGGGTCCCCCGACCTGGAATGTGGGTGCTGCTGCAGGTGGAGATAGGCGTGCTGGAGGCTGGGTGAGACCTGCTCGGACAGTGTCTCAGTATCTGCCAGTGGGGCTGTGACACTGGCTTGGATTGCAGATTCGGCCCAGAGCTACTGGTCAGATGGCCAGGGCAGTGGCAGGCTCCTGAGCACCAGGCCTTAACTGGGGGCCGAAGCTTGGCTGCCTGGGCCCGTAGTATAGCGGGCCTTTCGGCTCACGACGCCAGCGGACAAAGGGAATCCAGTGAGACCTGGGCGGAGCGACCGGCTCGAAGCAGTGGTTGGGGCTCGTCGCAGTCAGCCACGCCTGCTGGGCCAGCGGGGTGAGAGCTGAACGGACGCTCCCCGACAGGTGGTGGCGTGGCTCACCCTGAGATAGGGGACTTCTGCCCAGTGCCGGACCTGGTCTGTAGCGGGCCCTACTTGCAATAGACATTCACCTAAGGTGCGCTTTGATTTGTCTGACTGACCACTGGCAAGATGGGCAAGCCCAGGAATCGCCAGACGGGGGGCCCCTCAGGACCTGGAAGACGGTGCTCAATAACAGTAGCAGTCTACACCAGAGGATCCGGTGCAGCAACAGTTCAGTAAAATGTTAGAGGCCATAGCTGACACAAAGGTCAATCTTCACCAGGACATAAGCACAGTTGTGGCCGGGCTTGGCCTACTGTGGGAAGAGCATAAGAAACTGTCCGAGAGAGTTAAAGAAACCAAGTCTACTGTTGTGGAACTGGCGCCGGCTCACAAGGCTCTGGAACACCAGGTGGGGGCCCTTACGGACAGAGTGTGCTTATTGGAGCGGTGGACCGAAGATGGCAAAGGGCGCAACAGATGGAACAATATCAAAGTCCTGTGTCTTCCGGAAGGGTCGGAGGGCGATGATATAGTGGCCCTCTTGGAACATTGGCTCAGAACCGTGGTAGCACCTGAAGGCCTGTCCACTGTCTACAGGCTGGAAAGGGCCCATAGAGTCCCAGCCAGGCCATTGGCCCTTGGGAGGCCTCCACAGCCCATGGTGGCCTGTCTGTTCCATTTCCAGGATAGAGACCTTCTCCTGCAGAAGGCGAGGGCAGAGGGCCCTTTCACTTTGGGTAACAGCCAAATCTCTTTTTTTACCAGACTACACTCTGGAGGTGCAGAGGAAGAGGGCTCATATTTGGAGGCCAAGAAAGCATTGAGGGAGGAAGGCCTCCAGTGCTCCCTGATGTTTCCAGACCGCCTGCGACTAACTCTTCATAGGAACACCCACTACTTCGACATCCTCAAGGATGCTTGGGACTGGTTGGAGACCTACAAAGAGGAGGCGCCGCGAGACAGGGGCCCTGGGCCCGCCGCACGGAAGGCACAGAACTTGGGAAACGTCAGAGACGAAGACCCCGCAGAGGGATCTCGAAGAAACCTTCCTCATCGCAGACGGAGAAGGAGGGCGGTGGTGGCGCTCGTGCGGAGCCAGAGTCTGGCCTCGGAAGCGGGGGCTGGCTCCTCGAGAGAGACTAAGGACAATTAATCTGACACCTCCCGCAGCAGTAGTCTTAAGCTGCCGGTAGGGACTCCTAACACTGCAGATGATATTATTTGATGTAACTGGTAGGACACAGTGTCTGTAGTACATGGGAGTATGCTGTACTATTGTTGCTTGCATCATGCTCTGCGCTGCCCCATCTTTTTGCGGGCTGGTGGACTCTGCCTGGTGGGAGCATCCTGATTTCTGCTCTATCGGCTTCCCCTCCTTGAGTGCTGCACTAGGTTGGGGCCTCGTCCAGTTCTAACTGTTCCACATTATGTTTGGGCGGCCAGCCGTTGTTGGACTGCCCTGGGGTTGAGGTGCTGATGTTTGCAGAGGGGGGAGGTGATGTAGGACTGAGGGGGGCAATGCGGGTGGGCTTCCTTTGGCATGCCGGTTACTGACACACATCACGTATGGCAGTCACTCGTAGTTATATAAGGTTCCTCACATGGAACATTAGAGGAATGGAATCTGTTGCAAAACGCCATCATATTTATTCCTACCTGAGGCGTAGAGACATACACATTGCGCTGCTTCATGAGACCCACCTGAACAATGAGGAAGCTGGGAAGCTGAGCCGACGATGGCGGGCCAGGTCTTCGCGACCACCTCCTCCTCGTTTGCCAGAGGGGTCCTAATATTGGTGAAACCCAGGGTCCCCTTTGCCCTTGAGTGCTCATGGTTAGATGTCGAAGGCCGATATACGCTGGTCACGGCGTGGCTGGCGAGGCGGGAGGTTACCCTTGGCAACATCTATGCTTTTAACCAAGACCAGATAGTCTTCCTGGAATCCTTTTCTGCTGTATTGGCCGATAAACTAAGCGGTAGCTTAATACTTGGGGGAAATTTTAATTGTGTTGCGGATGTCGCACCCTCCCTTGTTGGGGTCCAGCCACTGCATATAGCCCTGGGACTCCGAAACTGGATTTCAAACTGGGGCCTTGCAGATACTTGGAGGTTACAACATAATCGGTATAGGGAATTTTCCTTTTTCTCACTGGTTCATCAGGTACACAGGCGGCTCGACATGTTCCTCTGTTCCCCTGCTTTCAATAGCTCTGTTAGACACACACCGAATACTTACGGCGCATTCTATCAGATCACAGCCCCCTGCTGAGGACACACCAGCCCCCGGGTCGCTGCTCCCCGATTCCCACCTAGAAATTGAACCCTGTAAAACTGGACGATGCCCCTTTCCGCGCTTCTTTGCACACACTCCTAGACACATACTTCACTAATAATGATAAAACTGCCTCCTCTTCTCAGGTGGAATGGGAGGCATTTAAGGTTGTTGTGCGGGGCCATTCAATGGGACAGGGGATGAGAGCACATAAAGAGATATGACAGGAACTCTTGGACTTGGAGGGCAGCATCCGTGGACTAGACAATGCGCAGGGCACTGACGAAACGGCGTCGGTGCGGGCAAAGTATAACTATGCACTGGGGTGCCTGGGATGTTACAACCATAAGGCCTACCTGGATAAAGTGCACAGAGAGGAGGTGCAGGTGGGCCGACTCTTAACAAGATTGATCAAACCAGAGTTGGGGGGTTCCCGGATCACTCAAATTAGTTTAGACACTGGGGAAGTGGTGCACGACCCTGATGCGATCAACAATTCCTTTTTAACATACTATGAACAACTGTATTTAGCCCCTACTGCGGCTTTCCGGCTGCACATTCGAGAGTTCCTGGAGCGGAGTCCTCTCAGTGTGTTGGATGAGGAGGACTGGGAAGAACTGGGAGAACCGATAACCCTGCAGGAAGTTAGAGCTGCTATTAGCGCATTTGCGCCTGGCAAGACGCCGGGGCCAGACGGCCTCCCGGCAGAGTTTTACTAGAACTTCATAGATCTACTGGCGCTGCACCTTGTCAGGCTCTACGCCGATGCATATGAATCCAGGGAGCTGCCCGCCTCTACTCAGTCGGCCCTGGTGATTCCTCTCCCAAAAACCAACGGGCCGGTGCGGGTGTTAAAGATCACAGGTCTCTCTCCATGCTCAATATGGACTTTAAAGTTCTGAGCAAGGTGTTGGCCGGGAGGTTACTCCCACACATGAAATCATTAATACACCAAGACCAGAATGTTTTTATGCCTACTCACAACACCTCATATAACCACCGCCGGTTTTATTCGGTATTGCATCATGCTGAGAGCCCAACCAGAAGCCAGGCAGCGGTGCTTTACGTTGATCTCGAAAAAGCCTTCAATACAGTGGGGTGGGAGTACTTGTTTGAGGTGATGCTGCTCATGGGGCTGGGGGAGGAATGGGTGCAGTGGGTAAGACTCTTGTCTGCTGCCCCTATGACAAGGGTAACAAGCATTTGCAATGCAATAGGTCTCGCATTTTAGGAATGTTGACCTATAGGTATTGTAAATTACAATGCCTTTTATATTGCAGGACTTTTAAACACCTAATTAAAAGGCATTATCACTTATAATGCCAATAGCACAAAATCTCGCAATTGCGAGACCTATTGCGTTGCAAATGCTTGTTTCTTTTCTATTGCTTAAAAACGCTTTGTTGCACACATCGCTGTGAGCTGTGAATATCTTAAATAAAATAACTGCAACAGTGGTAACTAATAGGGTTGCACGTCTATATAGCAGCGGTACATCATACATTTCATCACGTTGTCATATGCATTCAAATGGGTGCAACTCTCGCATTCTGGATTCACGATATGACCACAAGTGTTCATTTTCTCAAAAAAATCTCCGTCCTGTATGTGATATTTTCATGGCTTAAGCATCTGTTTTTTACTCTGATCCATCTAAACCGCACACAAGGAAGAGATAGTCTGCTCGATTCTAGTTTCAGTGTGTTTCACAAACACTAGGGGGCATATTACGAAGCAGGGCGATAGGCAATTATCGCCGCTTTAGTGGCCGTTTTCGGCTGCTAAGCGGCGATAATTCTATCGCTCTCTTAGCAAGCTGTCGCTAACAGCAGTTAGCGACAGCTTTAGGCGATAGCGAGCGGTTTGGTTCCGGCTTTGCATGTCAGCGATATTTATCGCTAATGACATGCAAAGTGGGCGTACCCAACCTGTTAGCAACTGAAAGCAGTCGCTAACGTCGCTACCGCCTATTAGCAAGGCAGGAGTAGCGATGGAAATATTCCCGCTTTCGCCAAAAACTAACGCCTGCTCTGACCAGTTCTTAGCCATGTTATCCAATGGGAGGTGGATAACATGGCTAAGAGCATTTGGTTGCTAATGCGTGAATATCGCTGTATTCTCAGCGATATTCACGCTATCGCCAGAACATTTATCGCTTTGGAGATCAATGTTGCTAATAGCACGTTATCTCGGTGATAATTTCCGGCGATGCTTAGCGATAAAAAATGTGTTGCTAAGCCTAGTTAGAGATAGACATCGCTAATCGTTGGTAATATGCCCCTAGGTATCCTATGTTTCCACAGAGTTCACGCATAGGCTCTTTGTGTCTGTGTGCATCTCACACACCATGCATTCAATATGATTTCACCCACCGTGCTTCTCATGCCTTTCTAATGCCCGTGTTCATCTCACACACTGTTTTAGAATCGCACAAAATTTTAAAAAACTCAGACAGTTATTGAAAAGGCACAATGACGAGGGAAAGTAAAAAAAAGTTATATTGTTTAGGTTGTGCCTACACAGCACTTCTGCAGTGCTAACAACATCTCTTGTAACAAAAAAGAAAAAACAGTTAAAACGCACGGAGAGGCACGTTTCAGAACTCAGCACTTTAAGACTAATCGCTAACACAGGTCATGTGAGGTGGCGGAGCACTCTGTGATACACTGGTCTTAAGTTAACACAAATTACTGCCAGAACAGAGCGGGAGATAACATGGCGATATGAGTCATATTTTGAGTGCTGAGAACTGCAGAGCACAAAGGTCGAGTGTGAAGGTTCAGCCCGGTAGGCAGGCGTGTGAGGGAAGAACAATGCAGGGCAAAGGATCCTGAGAATTGCAGTGGGCATATGTGAGGGCTCTGCACTGCATGTGTAAGACTCTCACATGCGTCCATTGGGGCGTAGGGGCGTAGCCCCACCAGCCCATGGACCCACGGCTGCAATAATAATCTTAATTGTCAATTTATCACTGCTGTATTTTTAAAATAAATTTATCAGGAAGATTATCCACCTTGAATCCTGGCAGCACCCGACTGAAATGGGATGCGCAGGGGGGCTGGGCCGGGCGGCGGGGCTGGCAGTGGTCTGTGAGTGACAGTCGAGTCAAGAGTGACGATGAGTTTACGTCAGAGTCAGACACTGCTGGGCTATGGCTTGCAGGGCATACTAATGCGCAAGTGCTGCTTTGGGCTGAAACTAGCCCGCGCATGCACCATGAAAGTTCCCCCATGATATATAGTGACAGGGGGGTGCTGGTTAAACCAGGCGGGAGCCCCGGCGTTAACAAGGGCGACAGGGCGAGCAGTTAGTGTGCCCCCCAAGCCAATCCTGGCGCTGCATGCAGCGCCAGGATTGGCCGGTCACCGCGCAGCAGGGCAGGGCAATCCATTATTGGATGCCGCGCGTGGGTGGCTCAGCCGCACTGCACAATGGCCAATCACTGTGCCTGACTTCATGTAGTCATGCAGTGATTGGCCATTTGCGGCGCACGGCACTGCTGACGACGTAGGATCCGGTTCTGGGCCCTCCTCGTGGTGTGTGGAGTGGTCGTGTGCGCATCACCAGCCTCTCTGTGCTTACAGTGCTTGCTTTGCTTCGAGTCTCCTCGTCGTCATCACATTCACTCCTGCTACTTGTCAACTACTCTTCTTTTAGTGAGTATCTCAGTTGTTTTTTTAGCAGGATAAAAATACAATGTCATGACTCATTAGAGCCGAGCCACACCCTGCATGTACTTTTCCATTACCGCCTGCTGTTCTTACATACTCAGTGACAGAATCAGGGATGGGCCCTCTTTGTTTTGTTTCTAATGTATTTATTCTCATTGATCAGTGACGGCATGATCGTGCTGGCCCTGGCCTTCTGTCATGCTGGAGACTGACACGTTATTTTATGACGTATCTAGCGTCAATATCCGTGTAATTTCATCTGCCATTTAAAACCTGTTTTTAATGTGGACGGTTCACCTTGGTTGGATAAGTGGTGGGACTGAAAGATCCTCTGCTGAGGCTTTATGATCTGCCCTGTACACCATATGCTTATGCTGAACCTGGTTTTTGCTCAAGCATGAAACAGAGTCAGACGTGACGTCTCATCTCCATCTCACCAGGGCAGTGGTTCGACTGTTGGATGATGTGGGCCACGATGCAGTCAACTCTCTACTCTGTTGGTAGGTGCCAATGGACTGACCAGTTTAGTTTCCAGGGGCGGTGGGTGACTTTTGAAAGCGGTGGGGCGCAAAGTGATTTGCATACAGCACCGTAGCGAGTAAGCGCAGCGAGCGAGGCCGAACCCCAAACGAGGGGTTTGGGGGGGTAACCCCCCCAAGAAAATTTTGAAAAAAAAGAAGAAAAATCGTGCATTTTCAAGCAAATTTGAGAAAGCAGGAAGGTTAATAAAGCAATTGTGAAAGTGCAGTTATTACATTAATAGATGGCATAACATAGGTAGCTGCTTATTCAGTATAACCACAGGGCCCTTTACTGGCAGCAGTCTTTCTTCACTTGTAAACATCAGAACTTAAGTCTGTAACACAGAAGCACATGGAATGCATAGCTCTCCCATGACTCTAGGGGAGGGCTTGCTGATTCATTGCTAGTTGCTGCTCACAACCTCTGTGCGTCCAACATGCACAAAAAAACAACTCTGCTAAGAAGCAATGCAATATTAAAGAAGATTAGTGTCAACTCTCACTTGTGACACACTACAGTGCAAGTCACCCAGGCCACCAAGTCTACCCCATAAAGAAACACTGTATGAAGGTAATTCTTGACAAAAACTGGGACCTCCAAGCCATGATACTCAGCCTTGGAAACATGCTGGTCCTATCACAATCATGCCAATCCCTGGATACATATAGGCATCCATGGCATATTGACCATCCCTGTCAAAATTATCCATGGTATGATGGGGCGTATCACTGGCATAATACTGCTCCTGTCAGAATGATGGTCATTCTTGACATTTTTTGGCCATCCATGGCACAGTGTACACACCAGTGGCATAATGGCGGTACTGGCAATACGGTGATACCTTTTGTCATATTGTGGGCATCCATTGCACAATGGAGCCAAACCCTGCCACAATGGGGGTGATTCCTGAAAATGCTGTGGCCCTCCATGTCACAGTGAAGGTTCTGGCAGAATGGCGGTACGTCTTGCCATACTGCGATTGTTGGAGCTTGGGCCGAGTCAAACACTTATCTCTAGAAGGGCAACCTTTCTAGCAGCACAAGAGGTAAAGGGAGAAAACTATCACTTTTTAACATCAATCAATCAATTTAAACTTTATTCGGGCAAAATTACGCCCATAAAAGTAATAAATAAGAAAAACTTTTCATAAAACAGCTAAAACGACATAGATCATAACATTTCAAAAGAAAAAAACATAAACATCATAATTTAGCAATATCAAATATCACAGCATAGTACTTCGAGCCCTTATGGCATATCTTAAAAAGGCAACTACATATAAGCTGACTTCATCTGATAGTTGCAAAACAAAGGAAAATGTAGCTCTAGCATGCCAACTGTTATGACATTTCTTTAAAAAATGTGGGATTAAAAAACGCCTAGTATTCATTTCATAAAATGTACAGAAAAGTATAATGTGCAACACTGTTTGGCCTGTTTTTCCATCACATAGACATGGGATAGCAGCTAAGTTATGCTGAAAGCCAAGGGGAAAGCACAACAAATATTAGACAGATAATTAGAGGGGCAATTCAGGGCTATTCAGGGCTATCAAGGAGAGGTCCATGATCTGTGTTTTCCCTTCCATTCTATTTTTGCAATGTGCCTCCTCACAATCATCAAATATTAATGCCAATTCTTTTTTGTTATGGTTACTACATGTATCTGGCTCTGCAAAGGCCCTCTGTAGACTCATTTTACCCGGTTCGGATGTGACGTAGGCCAACCACGGGATTTGGAGCCTCTTATCATAAGAGAGGCAGTCAGTCCAAAATGATATCTCTAAGTTACAGCTGCCTCCTCATTCTTCCAAATTGATAGCCAGAATTAGTGGTCTAGTTCTGATATAATCAGTTATGTAGCGCAAATGTAATTCTTAGTGACAAATGAGGTGAGATGTTGAAATTGGGACTGCTTGGAGCAGTCTACAAAACCTATTTTCTTCATATTATAAGGCCTCACAGTTTGCAATACCCCATAGTTCTGTTCCATACGTTGCGTAGGAATGCATGGAGATTTCTATATCTGCAACAAGGGTGCCAGCTGGGATACTAAAAAAGAAACCAATTTGCCTCAGGTAATTGTGTTCTACGATGTGCAATACCGGGAGTTCATGCACCAGAGGCAGCAAAAATAACTCCCACGTAAGGGAAACTAGACTGGTCAGTCCATTGGCACCTACCAACAGAGTTGAGAGTTGGCTGCATCGGGCCCACATCATCCAACAGTCGAACCACTGCCCTGGTGAGATGGAGATGAGACGTCACGTCTGACTCTGTTTCATGCTTGAGCAAAAACCAGGTTCAGCATAAGCATCTGGTGTACAGGGCAGATCATAAAGCCTCAGCAGAGGATCTTTCAGTCCCGCCACTTATCCAACCAAGGTGAACTGTCCACATTAAAAACAGATTTTAAATGGCAGATGAAATTACATGGATATTGACGCTAGATACGTCATAAAATAACGTGTTAGTCTCCAGCAGGACAGAAGGGCCAGGGCCAGCAGGATCACGCCGTCACTGATCAATGAGAATAAATACATTAGAAACAAAACTAAGAGGGCCCATCCCGATTCTGTCACTGAGTATGTAAGAACAGCAGGCGGTAATGGAAAAGTACATGCAGGGTGTGGCTCGGCTCTAATGAGTCATGACATTTTATTTTTATCCTCCTAAAAAACAACTGAGATTGATACTCACTAAAAGAAGAGTAGTCGACAAGTAGCAGGAGTGAATGTGATGACGACGAGGAGACTCGAAGCAAAGGCAAGCACTGTAAGCACAGAGAGGCTGGTGATGCGCACACGACCACTCCACACACCACGAGGTGGGCCCAGAACCGGATCCTACGTCGTCAGCAGCGCCGCACGCCACAAATGGCCAATCACTTTATGACTACATGAAGTCAGGCACAGTGATTGGCCATTGTGCAGTGCGGCTGAGCCACCCACGCGTGCATACAATAATGGATTGCCCTGCCCTGCTGCGCGGTGACCAGCCAATCCTGGTGCAGCATGCAGTGCCAGGATTGGCTTGGGGGGCACACTAACTGCTCGCCCTGTCGCCCTTGTTAACGCCGGGGCTCCTGCCTGGTTTAACCAGCACCCCCCTGTCACTATATATCATGGGGGAACTTTCATGGTGCATGCGCGGGCTAGTTTCAGCCCCAAGCAGCACTTGCGCATTAGTATGCCCTGCAAGCCATAGCCCTGCAGTGTCTGACTCTGACGTAGACTCATCGTCACTCTCGACTCGACTGTCACTCACAGACCACTGCCAGCCCCGACGCCCGGCCCAGCCCCACTGCGCATCCCGTTTCAGTCGGCTGCTGCCAGGATTCAAGGTGGATAATCGTCCTGATAAATTAATTTTAAAAATACAGTAGTGATAAATTGACAATTATTATTATACTTGCAGCCGCGGGTCCATGGGCTGGTGGGGCTACGCCCCTACGCCCCAATGGATGCACCACGGCTGCTAGTTTCCCTTACCTGGGAGTTAATTTTGCTGCCTCTGGTGCGTGGACTCCCGGTATTGCACATCGTAGAACACAATTACTTGAGGCAAATTGGTTTCTTTTTTAGTCTCCCACATCCCCGGGGAGGTGGCCAGCTGGCACCCTTGTTGCAGATATAGAAATCTCCATGCGTTCCTACGCAACGTATGGAACAGAACTATGGGGTATTGCAAACTGTGAGGCCTTATAATGTTTGTTATTTGATTTGTATCGCGCCCAATCACCTGTAGGTCTCTAGGCGCTCGGAAATCGATGGTAAAGACAATAACTTAGCAGTCACAAAAGAAGACATCCACTAGCCTATACAGCACTCAAGGATCTTCTGAACAGCAGTGTTTTTAGCACCCTTCTAAACCGTAGGAGATTCCCCTCCCTGCGCAGCGTCTCAGGTAGTGTGTTCCATAACTGAGGAGCTAACACAGAGAAGGCTCTCCCTCCCTTGGTTACAAGTTTGTACCGGGGACAGACCAATAGCTGAGAATCTGAAGATCTAAGAGTTCTCAATGGACTGTACATCACCAAGCGATCTTTGATGTAGGCGGGTGCCAGGCCGTAGATTGCCTTATGAGCTGTACACAGATTCTTGAATTCCACTCGCTCCTTGATAGGGAGCCAGTGCAGGCTCTGTAGCAGGGGAGAAGCTTTAGTTCGTCTTGGGAGCCTGAAGATGAGACGTGCAGCATCGTTCGTGACGACCTGTAGCCTATTTGTCAGGGTTTTCGGCAGGCCGAGATAGAGGGCATTCCCGTAATCTATCCTCGAGATCACAGTGGCTGCTACGATTGAGCGCATCATGGATTGAGAGAGAACGGGGGCTAACTTCCGTAGCTGTCTGATGATGTTGGTACAGCTCCCCACCACGGAAGAGATCTGACTGACCATTGATAGATCGCAGTCCAGTTTGATCCCCAGGCTCTTTACATTCAGGCTAGGTTTTGGAGCCGGGCCTAACTCCGCAGGCCAATAGAGGTCACACCATGGTGAGGTGGCAGATGGAATCATCAATACCTCGGTCTTATCTGGGTTAATTTTTAAAAGATTTTCCATCATCCATTGAACAGTGTACCTCAAGATGTTCTGGGCTTGGAGTTGTGCGGTGCTTGTGTTATCGACACTCAGCAACAGCTGCGTGTCGTCCGCATAGTTAAATACTGTACAGCCCATGCACGCCAAGGAAGCAATCAGAGGTTGCAGGTAGAGATTAAATAGAAGTGGGGATAGGGCCGAGCCCTGAGGCACCCCACATTCTAGCGTCCCCACCTTGGAGATTTTGTCCCCAAGTTGTATCCTTTGGGTCCTTCCCAAGAGGAAGGATTGCAACCATCTGAGGGCCAGGCCTTTGATCCCAAAATCACTCAGTCTCTCCAGAAGCAGGGCATAGCTGACGGTATCGAACGCCGCTGAAAGATCTAGCAAAATCAGGGCGCTCGGTTTCTTACCGTCAGCCAAGCCTCTCAATTCATCCAGCACCGAGAGCATCACCAACTCGGTCCTGTGATGGGCTCGGAACCCTGCCTGTCGTTCATGAAGTAGGTTGTGGGACTCGAGGTACATGGACAAGGATTTTAATACATGTTGTTCCAGTATTTTTGAGAGGAATGGCAACTGAGAGATAGGCCTGTAGTTCTTTAGCACTGCGGGGTCTGCTCCTGGTTTCTTCAATAGGGGTCTTACACGTGCTTCCTTAAGTTCAGCTGGTATATACCCTGTCTCCAAGGATCTATTAAGGAGGGGGATGATACATTCCTCCAATAAGGGGTGAGCTACCTGAAATACCCTGGGTGGACACGGGTCTGTTGGAGATCCAGATTTGATTCTGCCCATCAACTGCTCCAAACTCAGTGTATCAATCTCTGGGAACAGTGCGATAGTGCAGTCAACCGGTTTATGAGGGGCTTTGGGCATAGCTATCCCATTTGTTATGTTATGTTATGTTACTTAGTTTTTTGAGCGCACAGCTGCCCCAGCAAAGGGGCGTCCCGGCGCTATAACTGGGAAAGGCAACATAACTAACAGAATAAAAAGGTCAGAAGATTTTAATAAGGCAGGGGGAAGAGATACATTTTAACAGCCTTCCTGAAAACCAAAAGATCTTCTAAAGATCGAATGTGCGCAGGAAGCGCATTCCATAGCTTAGAAGCCAACACAGTAAAAGAGTGACCACCTAATCTACTTTTTTTAAAGCGCGGAACAGGTGCCAAATTTTGACCCGCAGAGCGAAGGCTGCGAGATGGCGTATACAGGGTCAGAAGATGCTGGAGGATGGTAGGGGTGTCGGTTTTGAGGATTTTGTACGCGAAACACAGAGTCTTAAACTCTATGCGCCTGATTACTGGCAGCCAATGTAATTTACAAATTGTGCTGCGGGCTGAACAGAACCGTGGCAGGCCTACCAGAGCCCTGGCAGCCGCGTTCTGCACCCGTTGGAGTCGCTGGACCTCCGCCTGATTGGCACCCAAAAACAGTGAACTTGCATAATCAAGCCTAGATGCAATACTGGCTTGAATCACCAGCTGGCGAGTGGGGGCATCAAAAAATTTGAGGATGGGCCTCAAACCACGCAGGATGCCAAAGCATGTAGATGCCACCTTCTTAGTATGACACGAGAAGGTAAGTTTGGAGTCCAGCCACACGCCAAGATTTTTAAATTCGGAGACCGGTTTAGGAGGGGGTCCCAACTCGTTAGGCCACCAGCTCGCACCCCACAGATCTGGATGTTTCCCTAACACCATCACCTCGGTTTTGAGGGCGTTGAGCTGTAAACAGTTGGTGGTAAGCCAGCAAGCAACAGCCCTCAGACCATCCGCAAAGTTTGATGCCAATTGGTCAGAGTCCCCATTGAGAGCCACTGCCAGCTGGGTATCATCGGCGTAAGATACCATTGTGAGACCCCAACTCTTCGCAACCGCCGCCAATGGTTGGACGTATAAGTTGAAAAGAGTGGGGCTCAACGCCGACCCTTGCGGAACTCCTTCAGTAATGGCGTGAGGTTTTCATCTGAAGGGTGGCACTACTACCTGAAATGATCGTTCCGAGAGAAACGATTGGAACCAATCCAGCGCCTTGCCAGATATGCCAGCCTCACCAAGCCTGCGGATAAGAATGGTATGGGATACAGTGTCGAAGGCGGCACTGAGGTCTAATAAGACCAGTGCCGCCGTTTGACCTGCATCTAGTACAGAGCGGAGATGTTCAACCATATATAGGAGTGCCGTCTCTGTACTATGACCAGATCTAAAACCATTCTGTGTGGGATCCAGTAGGTGTGCAGAGGTCAGATGTTTCGTTAAGATGTTGTTCACATGAGCCTCTGTGATCCTTGTCACCCATGGAAGGAGGGAGAAAGGTCGATAACTCTCCGGCTTCACTGGATCCAGTCCAGGCTTCTTTATGATGGGCATGACACAGGCAGCCTTCCAACTAGGTGGCACTGACCCGGTGGTAAGGGATTGATCCACCAATTGTCGAATCGGTGGGAGGCAAATAGACGCCGAGTCCAAAAACTGGGCCGGTCTCAGAGGGTCATCCGGCGAACCAGACTTAACCTTAGCCGCTAGGAGATTAAACTCCGGTTCCGATGGTATGGGAAGCGTAGCCAAGCACTGTGGTGTACGCAATATAAGAGTTGTACTGTCAGAATCAGCTTTGGGAAAAGAGCGATAGATGGTGTTTACTTTCTCCACAAAGAAGCTAGCTAACAACTCACAGTGAGCAAGGGAGCAAATCTCTGTAGAAGGAAGTCTGTTCGCAGTGAGCTCCTTCAAGACCTTGAAGACCAGTTTGGACGGATTGGAGCTAGCCTGGAACTCTCCAGCATAGTAGTCAGCCCGGGCCCGGCAGACAGCTCTATGATATATCTTAACCCTAGCCAGGTAGCGTACCTTTAGATCTCTGTCATAGTTTTTCCTCCATGCTCTTTCGGCTTGACGGCAGGTGGCTTTAATCCGCCTAAGTGCCTCCGAGTACCAGGGGTTAGGCTGAGAAGAGCGATTTCTGCTCCATTTGGCCGGAATGAGTGCATCGAGCGCTTGGACAATCCAGGCGCAAAAGATGTTGTAACCAGTTGCAACGTCATCTTTAAGAACCAGAGGAGTGGTGGCCAAAAGACGGTGGAAGTCCTCTAGTTTGAGCTTTTTCCAGGGGTGCCTGAAAGATGTTTTATCAGGCTTCCCGGTAGAGCGAGTTACCATAGTAACACAGAGCTGTATGAGATGGTGATCACTCCATCCCATAGGTCTAGGAGGAGAGACCTCGACCAGTTGGAGGTTAGTAAAAACCGGGTCGAGGATATGGCCACCCTCATGGGTCGGGAGACGGACCAGTTGAGATAACTGCACTGCTTCGAGATCATCCAGCAAACTACTAACCGCTGGTAACTCCGTGGCATCAAAATGTATATTAAGGTCGCCGATGATGGTTATATTGGAGGAGGACAGAGACAGAGAGCTGACCAGCTCTGGAAGAGCTTTCCTAAAGGCACAGTCACTCCCTGGGGGGCGATATATCAGAAGGCCTGATAGTGTTTGTGTCTGACCGACGTTGATGGAAAAATGGGCACACTCAGCCCCGATCAAGTCCATGGGCTTCCAGGTGCAGGTATGCCATGCCACTTTTAATTTCTTGGATGATGGTTCTCACTTTTTCCAAGAAGTATCCCTGAAAGGCATTGCAGTTTATAGGAGACTGAGAGCTTTCGGATTTTTTGCTCAGCTCCGGCAGGATCTTAAAGGTCTCTTTCTGGACATTAACTGCCTTACTTAGGCGGGACTCATAATGTTTGGCTTTAGCTAGAGCAATAGATTTTTTGTATAAGTTAAGAGAGTTACGGTAGAGGTTCCTAGCTGTGTCCTGTTTGGTTTTCCTCCATCCTCTTTCCAACGCTCTAAGCTTCCTTTTATGGTCCCTCAATGATGGTGTAAACCATGGAGCCCCTTTACCAGGTCCTTTTATCAGTTTCGTTCTCATAGGTGCTATTTGATCAATAGCCTGAATCAGGCTGCGCGTTAGATCGGCGTATTCCCGGTCCAAGTTACGACCTGGACTCAGAGACTGATCCATTGATGAGAACACCTTGGTCAGGGTTATCAAATCAACCTCTGCCCATTTACGGATTCTCCTAACTTCGGGTGGCAAGTTATTTATGTGGCCATTAATGCGTACCTCGCAGGATACTAAATGATGGTCAGACCATATACATGGGGCAACATCTTTAAGGGCCACATTTGGATCAGAGGTCCACACAAGGTCAACAACATGACCTTTAGTGTGTGTGGGAACCTCCACAAGTTGTTTGAAGCTTAACGCTGACATCATGGTGTCCAATTGGCGCATGGGCAGGTCCCAATGGGACTTATCCCAATGTAGGTTAAAATCTCCTGTTACTAAGATTTTTGTATATCGGGTGGATAAGTCCGACATAATGGGACCAAAAGAATCATAGAACAGTGGGGTTGCATTGGGTGGGCGATAAACTGCTAGCACCACCCAACAGGAGTTATTTACGGTGACTTTTACCCCAAGCAAATCAGCTAGGTCGACTGTCTCTGACAGCAGTCTTTCCACCACCAGAGCCTTTTTAAAAAGGACCGCTACCCCTCCCCCCCGTGCACTTCCTGGGCGGTTATGCCACATAGCATCATAGCCGCTAGGGAGAGCGGCAATGATGTCGGGCATTGAGTTATTGCCCATCCAAGTCTCTGAGAGGGTCAATATATCTATCTCATTGTCTTGCAGCAGATTATAAGCTTCCACATGGTGGCAGTGGAGCGAACGGGTATTTAGGCTCGCTATTTTCAGTATTTTTAATATGAAGAAAATAGGTTTTGTAGACGGCTCCAAGCAGTCCCAATTTCAACATCTCTCCTCATTTGTCACCAAGAATTACATTTGCGCTACATAACTGATTATATCAGAACTAGACCACTAATTCTGGCTATCAATTTGGAAGAATGAGGAGGCAGCTGTAACTTAGAGATATCATTTTGGACTGACTGCCTCTCTTATGATAAGAGGCTCCAAATCCCGTGGTTGGCCTACGTCACATCCGAACCGGGTAAAATGAGTCTACAGAGGGCCTTTGCAGAGCCAGATACATGTAGTAACCTTAACAAAAAAGAATTGGCATTAATATTTGATGATTGTGAGGAGGCACATTGCAAAAATAGAATGGAAGGGAAAACACAGATCATGGACCTCTCCTTGATAGCCCTGAATAGCCCTGAATTGCCCCTCTAATTATCTGTCTAATATTTGTTGTGCTTTCCCCTTGGCTTTCAGCATAACTTAGCTGCTATCCCATGTCTATGTGATGGAAAAACAGGCCAAACAGTGTTGCACATTATACTTTTCTGTACATTTTATGAAATGAATACTAGGCGTTTTTTAATCCCACATTTTTTAAAGAAATGTCATAACAGTTGGCATGCTAGAGCTACATTTTCCTTTGTTTTGCAACTATCAGATGAAGTCAGCTTATATGTAGTTGCCTTTTTAAGATATGCCATAAGGGCTCGAAGTACTATGCTGTGATATTTGATATTGCTAAATTATGATGTTTATGTTTTTTTCTTTTGAAATGTTATGATCTATGTCGTTTTAGCTGTTTTATGAAAAGTTTTTCTTATTTATTACTTTTATGGTCGTAATTTTGCCCGAATAAAGTTTAAATTGATTGATTGATGTTAAAAAGTGATAGTTTTCTCCCTTTACCTCTTGTGCTGCTAGAAAGGTTGCCCTTCTAGAGATAAGTGTTTGACTCGGCCCAAGCTCCAACAATCGCAGTATGGCAAGACGTACCGCCATTCTGCCAGAACCTTCACTGTGACATGGAGGGCCACAGCATTTTCAGGAATCACCCCCATTGTGGCAGGGTTTGGCCCCATTGTGCAATGGATGCCCACAATATGACAAAAGGTATCACCGTATTGCCAGTACCGCCATTATGCCACTGGTGTGTACACTGTGCCATGGATGGCCAAAAAATGTCAAGAATGACCATCATTCTGACAGGAGCAGTATTATGCCAGTGATACGCCCCATCATACCATGGATAATTTTGACAGGGATGGTCAATATGCCATGGATGCCTATATGTATCCAGGGATTGGCATGATTGTGATAGGACCAGCATGTTTCCAAGGCTGAGTATCATGGCTTGGAGGTCCCAGTTTTTGTCAAGAATTACCATCATACAGTGTTTCTTTATGGGGTAGTCTTGGTGGCCTGGGTGACTTGCACTGTAGTGTGTCACAAGTGAGAGTTGACACTAATCTTCTTTAATATTGCATTGCTTCTTAGCAGAGTTGTTTTTTTGTGCATGTTGGACACACAGAGGTTGTGAGCTGCATCCAGCAATGAATCAGCAAGCCCTCACCTAGAGTCATGGGAGAGCTATGCATTCCATGTGCTTCTGTGTTACAGACTTAAGTTCTGGGGCCTCATTTATGAAAAGTGACGCATCGCTGCGTGAAAACAGCGATGCGTCACTTTTCACTGCGCACTCCTTACGACATTCCTGATGCCTCATATTTAATGTATGAAGCATCATGTCGCAAGGAGTTACAGATACGTCAGTATTTCTGACGTATCTGTAAGCGCAAAAGTGACGCATTGCTGGAGTGTGTCACAAAAGTGACGCAACTCCAGCAATGCGTCCTTTCACATGGGGAAAGCCCCATGTGAAAGGGCTTACGTCAGTCTTACGCCTGCTGTGAGGCAGGCGCAAGATTTTGACGCAACAGCGTACTAAAAGTGACGCAGTGAAATCTCATAGATTTCACTGCGTCACTATTACGATTTTTTTTGCGGGGGAACGCCCCCTCTGCATACATTATACCTGACGCAGGTATAATGTGGCGCAGGGGTTTAAAAAGTGACACATCTACCTAGATGCGTCACTTTTTAAATATGGCGCAACGAGGCGCATTTTTTACACCGCTGGTGCGTCACAAAAAGTGACGCACCGGCGGCGCAAAACGGACGCAAGGCCTTCATAAATAAGGGCCCTGATGTTTACAAGTGAAGAAAGACTGCTGCCAGTCAAGGGCCCTGTGGTTATACTGAATAAGCAGCTACCTATGTTATGCCATCTATTAATGTAATAACTGCACTTTCACAATTGCTTTATTAACCTTCCTGCTTTCTCAAATTTGCTTGAAAATGCACGATTTTTCTTCTTTTTTTTCAAAATTTTCTTGGGAGGGATGTCAAGAATGACCATCATTCTGATAGGAACAGTATTATGCCAGTGATACGCCCCATCATACCATGGATAATTTTGACAGGGATGGTCAATATGCCATGGATGCCTATATGTATCCAGGGATTGGCATGATTGTGATAGGACCAGCATGTTTCCAAGGCTGAGTATCATGGCTTGGAGGTCCCAGTTTTTGTCAAGAATTACCATCATACAGTGTTTCTTTATGGGGTAGTCTTGGTGGCCTGGGTGACTTCCACTGTAGTGTGTCACAAGTGAGAGTTGACACTAATCTTCTTTAATTTTGCATTGCTTCTTAGCAGAGTTGTTTTTTTTGTGCATGTTGGATGCACAGAGGTTGTTTTTTTTTTTTTTTTATAGCGCTCTGTAACCCTACGGGCATCCTGGCGCTTAGATACGTAGCTAAAGCTTTGTGGGGACAGGAGCATGAACAAGATGCTGAGCCGGAAAAAATTATTTATTGCGGAGGGTTTTGGGAGGGTTTTTTGGGAAAAGCCAAGTTTTCACCTTTTTCCGAAAGGTTAGAAGATCATTAGTTATCCTGATGTCAAAGGGGAGGGTATTCCAAAGGTGGGCTGCAGCAATGCTGAAAGCTCGTCCTCCACAGGTGGCTTTCTTGATCCTGGGGGTGCTGATGAAATTCATGGATGAGGATCGATGAGACCGGCTGGGCTCATACCACTTGAATTTGTGCTGGAGTGGTCGGGGGCCTAGCCCGTGAACTGCCCTGAAAACAATACATAGGGATTTTAAGCAAATCCTTTGATGTATGGGCAGCCAGTGTAGGTCAGCCAGGGCAAGAGTGGTAGAGGATCTACGCTCACGGGAGAGTGCCAGTTTGGCTGCGGCTGCCTGGACACTCTGGAGTCTGGAGATGAGATAGGCAGGGGATTCCAGTAGGAGGGCATTGCAGTAGTCCAGGCGGCTCAGGATAGTACTCCTGACTATGTCGGCTCTGGTCTGTGGGGGCAGGAGAGGTAGCAGTCTTCGAAGTCCTCTTAGTAGGGCGAAACAGCAGCTAACCTGCTTGTTGACGTTAGTCTCTAGGCTTAGTTTGTTGTTGATAGTGACTCCAAGATTTTTTACAGAGCTCACTGGGGTGGGTGAGTCCCCTAACGACTGAGGCCAGAAGTCAATCGGAAGACTTTTGGGGATTTTTCCTACTGTGCAGTGTAGTATTTCGGTTTTCTCACTATTGAATTTTAGTGAGTTCTGACTAAGCCAGAGAGACATGTCCAGCATACAGGTGTGAAAAGTTTCCATTGAGCTTGCTCTATTTCCGCCCAGCGAGATTATCAGCTGGGTATTGTCTGCATAGTTTGTCACGCTGATGCCATGGCTTTTGATAATCCGCATCAGGGGTTGCATGTAAATATTAAAGAGTATAGGGCTGATGGCAGACCCCTGTGGGACTCCATGCGGGACTTTCGTGAACTCGGATTGGTAGGGAGGGATAGATACTGCCTGCCACCTGTCCGTCAAGTAAGAGCGGAACCAGTCGAGCGCGACCCCTCTGACTCCGATGTTCCTTAGTCTTTCTATTATGATGCCGTGATTCACCATATCGAACGCGGCGGACAGGTCAAGCAGAATCAGCGTTGCTGATTCTCCCCTGTCCGCCCTCATTCGCAGGTCATCCATAACTGTCAGCAGGGCTGACTCCGTTCCATGAACTGGTCTGAAGCCAAACTGCTCCTCTTCCAAGATGTTGTTGGTTTCAAGGAAGAGGGCCAGAGCCCTACTGACCCATCTCTCTATGATTTTTATAGGATATGGTAATAGGGATATGGGTCGGTAATTCTTGTGGCAGCTTGGGTCCAAGTTGGGTTTTTTTAGTAGCGAGGTGACGATCGCTAGTTTCCAGTCTTTGGGAACGGAGCCAGTATGCAGAGATTGAATACATAGTTGGTGCAGAGCTGGTAAAACGTCATCCTCGAATTTCTTAGCTATTCTATGGGGAAGAGGGTCTAGAGGAGAGCCTGAGGACGTATGGAGGGCTGTTGTGATGAATTCCTGTTTCGAGGGAGCCGTAAAGTTTTCCAGGGTGGCATAAGGGAGGGGGTACGAATCAGGATCCGCCTGTCCGCCTTTATTTGTTAGGATGCTGGTGTCATGTAGTGGGGGGATAGGATTACTATTCATTCCCTCTACAATTTTGCTGATTTTATCTTGAAAGAACACTGCAAGGTCATTGCAGAGTTCTTGTGAGGGTTTGATTTGGCTATTAGCACAATCGGGGTGGGAAAGCTCTTTGATAAGCCTGAAGGTATCCCGGGATTTGTTAGAGCTTTTAAGGATTACCTCAGCAAAATAGTTGGATTTGGCTGTGATTATTTCTTTCTTGTATTGTGAGATAGTAAGCCTCCATCGTACTTTCTCCTGGTCAGAGTAGTTTTTCCTCCAGATCTTCTCCGCCTTTTTGCAGGTGTTTTATAGTTCTCTAAGTTTCTCAGTATACCAGGGGGCGGAAGGTTTTCCCCTTTTTGTGATTGTTTTCAACGGGATGACGGCGTCGAGTTTTTTTGTGGTTTCGTGGAGAAAGGAAAGATAGTTTGCGGTGACATCATTTTCTAGTTTGAACGAGGCCCCAACCTGGCGTAGGTCGAGTTTTCCCTCCTCTTTCCTCTTCAACAAGTTCTTCCAGTCCCGGCCTACGAAGGTTTTGACTTGCGAACTCGTGGCTCCTGTGTGGGACGGGATATGGGATTTAAACCTGATGAGGTAGTGGTCTGACCAAGCTACTGGAAGGATAGTGTCTAGGGTCAGTTGGTCTTCTGCCGCAAAGATAAGATCTAATGTGTTTCCTAGTCTGTGTGTGGAGGTGTTTATCCACTGTTTCAGCCTTAGGATGAGGCAGGATTGAGTAATATTGTGCAGAGCAGCACGTAATTGGTCATTGTCCCATATGTTGAAGTCGCCCAGTATCAACAGCCTATTATGGGAGATTGACAGATTATTTATGACCGTAATTAGTTCCTGCTGTTGTGAGGCTTTGAAATGTCCCGGGGACCTGTAACATACAAGGGCCGTGAGACAGAGTTCAGGAGCATATTTTATGGAAATCCCAAGGATTTCTACACCAGAGATGGTGTCAATGTCCAGGGTAGTGATGTTGAGTTGTTCCCTAAAAATGATCCCCAGGCCTCCTCCTCGACCTGAGGGTCTGGGTTTCTGGATGGTCTTAAACCCGTCTGGACAAGCGATGCCTAGCTCTGATTCTGTTCCTTCAGCCATCCATGTCTCAGTCAGGAACAAGATATCGAGTTTATTAGTCTCGATCATTAGCTGTATTTCAGTAGCGTGTTTCGGAAGGGAACGGACATTTAACAGTCCGTTGATTAGTTCCCCTTTGGTGCTGCGTTTAGCTCCTACTTGGGCTGAAGGGGAGTGGGTCATGATGTTGTCAGGGCTTGGATACGGCATCAGGATTGATTTGTGGGGGAGGGGATTGATATGAGGGAGCCGAGCTTGGCAGTGAGAGCAAGCTTTGTCACCCTGGTGTGCTGCGTGAGGGAGTAGGCGTGGGCATTCGGTTGTGTCTGTCTGTGCATTCAGTTGCATGAGTGTTTCCCTACTATATCGGAGCACATCGTGTGCTGGTGTGCAGCGGGTAGGGGGGGTGCCCTGGGCCCGGCCTCGGCGCGGACGAGCGCAGACGAGCTTGCCTTAAGCGCGCCTTCGGCGTGCAATCGTCGCGCCCGCTGCGCTCGTCCGCTGCGCTCGTCCGTTGTGAGCTGCATCCAGCAATGAATCAGCAAGCCCTCACCTAGAGTCATGGAAGAGCTATGCATTCCATGTGCTTCTGTGTTACAGACTTAAGTTCTGATGTTTAGAAGTGAAGAAAGACTGCTGCCAGTAAAGGGCCCTGTGGTTATACTGAATAAGCAGCTACCTATGTTATGCCATCTATTAATGTAATACCTGCACTTTCACAATTGCAATTAACCTTCCTGCTTTCTCAAATTTGCTTGAAAATGCATGATTTTTCTTCTTTTTTTTCAAAATTTTCTTGGGGGGGGTTACCCACCCAAACCCCTCGTTTGTGGTTCGGCCTCGCTCGCTGCGTTCGCTCGCTACGGTGCTGTATGCAAATCACACTGCACCCCACCGCTTTCAAAAGTCACCCACCGCCCCTGGGAACGAGCACTACACAGGGCGAACACTACATCAAAGAGCAAGTCTAAAGGTCTCAGAAACAGTGCGTGATAGTCCCAAGGGAAGAGGGCAGTAAACTAATAAGTAACGGGACACTGAGGGCATGTCTGGCTTTTAACTTTTCAGAGCGAGCAGCAGCAGGCGATAACTGGTAACAGATGCGGCTCCTGCTCACTCCGGCAAGGTAAACGCCAGACATGCACGAGGACTAATAGCAAACAGTGCAAAACATGCACAATTTTATAGGAAAGCCTGGAGCAGTTCCAAAAGGTCCCCAAAGCTTGCACACTGCGTAGGCGAGACCTAAAAACCGGTAAGACAATCTTTAGGCAGTAGAGGATATCCTGCTGAACTAGACAGGGGTGTCCATTATCGCCTCTCTTGTTTGCTCTGGCAATTGAACCACTGGCTCAAAGATTCCATCTGGGTGGGGATGGGATTGGGTTAACTGTTGACGGGCAGCTACAACATATCTCCCTTTATGCCGACGACTTGTTGATTTACATGTCAAGGGCAGTGGAGGGCACTTCAGAGGCCATGTGAAACCTGGATGACTTTGGGCATCTCTTGGGCCTCCGAGTCAACAAAACTAAGACCTATCTGTTCCCTGTGGCAGGCCCAGCGCC
Organism: Lissotriton vulgaris; assembly: GCF_964263255.1. Taxonomy (NCBI): domain Eukaryota; kingdom Metazoa; phylum Chordata; class Amphibia; order Caudata; family Salamandridae; genus Lissotriton; species Lissotriton vulgaris. Next base: position 275,932,829 of record NC_141686.1, read on the forward strand.
TAGGCCTGAAGCATTGACTTTCGGTATCTCATGGGCTCAGCATACTTTTAAATATTTGGGCATACACATCTTTCACTCCCTAGAGGACCTGAAGGAAGGAAATTTGGGTAGAGATCTGCACTCATTGCATTCCTGTGTGCACTTCTGGCGAACCCTGCAACTGCCCGTTAAGGCCAGTGTTTCCCTCTGCACGATGGTCATGTTGCCGCGTTTATTGTATTTCTTTGTCAACCTCCCGGTCCTTATGCCTAGTGTCTGGTTCCCCCCCTTGAACGCCCTGCTGCGAGACCTGGTGTGGTGGGATGGGCACACCAGAGTGTCCCTTAAAAAGCTACAGTGCCCCACGTCCTTCGGGGGGGGTGGGGGTGTCGAATTTTGAATTATACATGATAGCTGCGCAATTGCAGTGACTGGCGCAATAGGTGGAGGGTGTAAATGAGGTAGACACGTGTGTACCAACTCCATAATTTAGTCCTAACCTCATGATGGCAAAATTATGAATACCGGCAACGCCGACCCCGTGCTGCTCTCTGCTGCAGTGCACAGCTTCCCAGACCTGGGGGAGATGCCAGGGGAGAAGGCGTTGGGCCGCAAAATATACCGCTACACTACCTCTGGTGGGACTGCCACACGGGGACCCCCAAACTTTATTCACGCATGAACAACTGGCCCGATGGGCTGAGGTAGGATTGGATACTGTTGGATATTGCTTTCTGGATGGCTCTCTGCTCCCATTCTCAGAGCTGGTGGAGGGTAGTGTTCTTCCCGCCGGCCAGTTCCTTAAATATGAGGCATTGACCCGTACATCCGCACAGCTATGGAAGACAGGGAGGGACAAGCCGGAGACACAACCAGTGCTGCATGCTGTGTTTACGGCAGGGACGGCAGGACACCTGGTGAAATGGTTCTATGTCGCACTGCAATCAGTACACGTGGGACCCTTGGGGGGCTGTGGCCTAAGTAGGACATACTCGGGGGTTGAGAGCTTACGGACGCAGAGAGGCGCAAAGTCCTATACTACCCTAAGAGGATTTCTCGCAACACCCGCCTAAAATATATACAATTCAATTATACCCACATGGCTTACATGACACTGCACCGCCTCAACGTGACATATGAGAGTGAAATCCGTTCGTGTTATAGGTGCAGGCACCCAGATGTGGACTTTGGTCATATGACTTGGGAATGCCACTGCTTGAGCCCCTTCTGGGAAGCTGTGCTTAATAAACTCAAAGGAGTGCTGGGTAGAGAGTTACCACCTACAATACTGACATGCTTACTGGGTCTCTTTCCCAGACCCCCAAAACGCAAGGTTGGGAACAGGCTTATTGACCTCGCACTAGGCCTGGCCAAATGTAGTATAGCGATGGAGTGAAAGTCCCCAAGGGTGCCGCAGTTTGAAGTCTAGAGCAGGGATGTCATCACGTGGGCTGGGGCAGAATGTAGAGCGCTTTGTTGGGAAGAGGCTAAGGGCCTGAGTAAACACCCAATAGCTGGACAGTGAAGGGGGGGGGGGGGGGTAGCCTAGGAGACGCACGAAGACACTGCATCCTATGTGACGGGCTCCGACCCTGACCTGGGGTCATGCCAGGGGAGTGTGCAGCGTGCAGGCACTAGTGGACCCCAGAGGTACCCTGCCCACAGTCCTGACCGATAGCTTGGTGGGAACCCAATGAGGTGGGACCAGTTGCGCACGCAGGGTGGCTCTGATACTGATTTGGAACCCCACCCACCATGCTCTTTCACCTAGATAAGTGACTTGCATTGTGATTCCCCCTACCCGCAATGTACTAGATGCCAACCACGGGCCTCCTCTGCACACGGTTTACTTATTTACTTCTCTTTTTTCTTATTTTTTGTATTCCTGTTATAAGGATGTTTTTTCTTTTACCTTCTTTCTCCTTTTTGTAAACAGTAGTAATGTTTCGATATATATAACTGGCATGCTTGTACCTTGGACAGCCAATGGACATCCCCATGTTAAAGTTATGGGGCCTCATTTATGAGGCTGTGCGTCACTTTTACGCCGCCGGTGCGTCTCTTTTTGTGAAGCACCAGTGGCGTAAAAAATGCGCCTTGTTACGCCATATTTACAAAGTAACGCATCTAGGTAGATGAGTCACTTTGTAAACCCCTGCGCCACCGTATACCTGCGCCAGGTATAATGTATGCAAGAGGGGCGTTTTGACCCATGAAAGGGTCATGGAAGTGACAAGAAAATGGTGCAGTGAAATCTTATAGATTTCACTCCGCCATTTCTTGGCCGCTAATGAGGCAAAATCTTACGCCTGCTTCATGGCAGGCGTAAGACTGACGCAGGCACTAACAACATGGGACTTGCCTATGTGAAAGTACACATTGCTGGAGTTGCGTCACTTTTTTAACACACTCCAGCAATGCGTCACTTTTGCGCCTACAGATACGTCAGAAATACTACTGTATCTGTAACTCCTTGCGCAATGATGCGTCATACAGTAAATATGATGCATCATTGGTGTCGCAAGGAGGGCACAATGAAAAGTGATGCATCACTTTTCATAAATGAGGCCCCCTGTATTTAGTTGTGTTTCATATTGTTCAGATTGTTGTAAGTCATATTGGACAGTAAATGAGAAGGTTGGAGTAGACTCGTGTATTGTTTAATGATGGAGAATACTGGATTGGGGCAGCCAGGTTTGATTATGGATGTTGTGAACATCATGTGCCTGGACGCGTGTGCGGAAGAACCTTGCTGCCTGATTCCTTCTGGAGGGGTGTACGGTTGTCCATGGCATGGTTGCAGGTGCTTGTTGTGTTCATGACATCTTTTCCCATCATGTGCCTGTGATGCTCTTCTGTGTGTGCCTGTGCAGGATTGTGTCCCTAGGGGGCCTGTTTACGTGCTGAGTTGCGTCGCTCTTGCACCACGCACGGTGGTGAAAGAGCAACACACGTCCTAAGTAAGATTTATGAAGCCACGCAAGGCCACTCTGCGTGGCTCTGAGTGCCTCTATAAATCTGAAGTGAAGCAACGCAGCACAGACTGCAGCATTGCCCTACTCTGAGCAGGCGAGGCGTTCCATGGGCATTGCATGGGTGTTCCAGCGCAACTCCCATGCTTTTTGATACATTGCCATATTTTCCAGGATTGATAAACCAGGGAATACGCCAAAAACATGCACCATTCCAGGGAGATTAACGAGGAGTCATATCTTTATTTTTCCTGGTTACTTCCTGTTTCTATGTCTGCTGCACTCTGCAGCATACATATAGGAATATGCCCCTCAGGATTGTTTTTGTGCAGGAAGATATGCCTTCGTGCACAAAAACAATCCTTCATGCAACAGAGGCACTTTTACACCATAGTGCAAGTGTGCCTGTTTAACAGCCCATTGTGCACCAGCACAGTGGAAAAGGCAGGGATGCGACCAATTGCCTAAAATACGGCACATTCCTGCCCTTCCCCTGCCACGCAGCACAACAAGGTGATTTGCTGCGCTGCATAGTGTGATACTTCGTAAATAGGCCCCACGATGTACAACGGAAGTGGAAATGCTTAGCCATTAGATGGTTTGGAGCCATGTTATGTGCACAACAGGGACACAAGGAGGGTACAAAGTTCCCCAATAGGACTGTGAAGAACTGTGTGTGGTGTAGAGGACAGAAAAGGGGGGGAAATTCCCTTTTTGGAACTAGAACCCTCACACACCCAGCAAGCTAGGTGTCATGCTTCATCATATGGGTTCTACTCCTCGTCAGACTGGCGCTGCAATGTCTGACGGGCTCCCTTAAAGGGGCTCTTTATCGGAGATCTTTTGTTCCAGCCATATGGTGCATGCGTGTGAGAGGGCAGGAGGAAGTGTTGTCGTGAAGTGAAGGTGGGTTTAAAAAAAAACAGTGTCTGAAATTGTGCCTAATGTGTTAGTGATCAGTAGTGCCGGGACCCTGCACTACAGCCAATTAACTAATATCAGAGCTGTCTCGACTAGGGTATGTAGTGTTCTAATGGGAAACTTGGGCTAATCTGTGAGCCTATTAACATACTGATAGAAGTAATCCATGGCCCAGCCTATCAGGCGGCCCGGGAGAAATTTCCTTTGAGGAAATTATGGTAAATTATGCGTTCTTATGTGAAATACCGGCTTTGGCATTTTGCACTTTTTGAAATGTGTCTATTTTTGGTACAAAGAGGCATTTTGCCCGTTAAACATTATGCAAAATTGATGTTAACAACAGCTGCTCATGTTCTTTTGGTTTTCATTCTTACTGTACTCCCCAAATAGGATTTTTACCTGAAAAGAAGTCTCAATTATGTGACGTGGGTTCAAATGAACAAAACATTTTTCGGATGCAAACACAGGCTGATTCACAGAATTGACCAATTTGTGAATGCAAAAAAGCATTTTAGTATGTATAAATTCAAATTGTGATTAGATAACATGTTATACAATCGCAATTTGGAACTGCAAATACACACCGATTCAGTATTTGCAAGAGGTGTATTTATGGCGTCCCTTCCAAATACTTAATCTGAATGAGATGTATTAATGTTTTGTGACCGAATGCCAGTCACAAAACATGAATATTTTACTGAAGGACGTGGTAACCCATTACCTTTTGAGAATTTTGAAAATAAATATTTTTCAATAGCAGGCAGTGGTACAGTAGACCACTGCTTGCTATTAAAAATAAATTCTCAAAAGTTGAATTTTCTTTATTGAAACACATCCCGTTTTCCTTTAAGGAAAATGGGCTGCATTTAATAATTAACAAAAAATACTCTCTTGAAAAGCAATCGCAGACATGGTAGTTTGCTGACCCCAGAAGGCCACCATCCCTGTGATGGCCATCATGTCTAATAGGTACAAACTGTAACCTACCTCATTAATATTCATAAAGTAGGTTGCTGGCAATCGCTCTTTAAGAAATGTACATTTTCTTACATTAGGAATTGCAATTTGGTAAGAACAGTAATTAGGAAATCACAATTCCTACCTTTTATGCATCTGGCCCATGGTGTTATGATTTAATTATTGGCATTTTGTTAAACAAACGTAATGTGAAATGCCAGAAAATAAAATGACGTAAATAAAATTTCACCCGCAGCAACCTATCAGTTCAAACCAAGAATGGTTCTAACCAATATGTGGCGTGCAGTGCACCAGCAGTGTGTCCATCATGGGCACAGTACCATAGGAATATAGCAAATTTAGGATCAAAGAAGCATGTCCATCGTCTACTTTTTACCATGCAGAGATAGAAGTTAAGTTGTGTTATTTGCATAGTACCTTCTACAATTTGCATGTCACCAAAGCACATTTTTTGTCTGGGTACCATTTTTACTATTTAGGGATGTTGTCAAAGCCAAGAGGACTTTACAGAATAAGAGAGAATGTGACAAAGAAAGCAAGAGTGATAGAGACATAGAAATAGGAAAAGTGTACTCTGTGAGTGTGTGTGCGCAGTGGCGGCCGCCACATACAAAAAGAGGAGGGGTGGGGGTAGGGGGTGTGGGGGGAGGTAGGGTGGGGGAACACGGGAGAGGGTGCGGGGGACGTGGGAGTGTTTAAAATAATATTAAAACATAAAAAGTTAAGCTTACCTGCTGCAGGCCTCCTCCCTGTGTCTTTTGGTGTGTTTTGGTCGGCCTGAGACAGTCGGCCAAACACACATGAGCAACAAGCAAACCCCTTTCTGCAACTGACTCTCAGAGTGGCAGTGACACAGCAGGCCAAGGCTCCCTCAGAGAGTTGATGTGGGTTGGAATCTCAGAGCCCAGCCCACAAAATAACACTCAATAGGTCATTGCCAGTGCCTTTACTTAACCACAAGCTCAACACTACAAATAGAAACACAAATATGTACACAGGGCCTCATTTATGAGCCCTTGCGTCATTTTTATGCCGCCGGTGCATCACTTTTTGTGACGCACAGTGGCGTAAAAAATGCGCCTTGTTGCGCCATATTTACAAACTGATGCATCTTGGTAGATGCGTCACTTTGTAAACCCCTGCGCCACATTATACCTGCGCCAGGTATAATGTATGCAGGGGGGCGTTCCGATGCAAGAAAGGGTCATAGAAGTGACGCAGTGAAATCTATGAGATTTCACTGCGCCACTTCTAGGACACAAATGCGTCAAAATCTTACGCCTGCCTCACAGCAGGCATAAGACTGACGCAGGCCCTTTCACATGTGGCTTGCCCCATGTGAAAGGACACATTGCTGGAGTTGCGTCACTTTTGTGACACACTCCAGTAATGCGTCACTTTTGCGCCATACAGATACGTCAGAAATACTGACGTATCTGTAACTCCTTGCCCCATAATGCGTCATACTGTAAATATGACGCATCATTGGTGTCGCAAGGAGGGTGCAGTGAAAAGTGACGCATCGCTGTTTTCACGCAGTGATGCGTCACTTTTCATAAATGAGGCCCACAGTATAGAGCCAGCAAAACAATATGGCAAGTAGTAATCAATAGTATTTAATATCTCTCTTAAAGAGAACTTCACAGTTAACCAATGGGAAGTGGAGAGGAGTTGGCCTAAGGGCTAGGGAGAAGTGTGGCTTAATGATTAGAGCGGCAGACCCTGATGCAGAGGTCTAGCCCGGGACCAGGGTTCAATTCCCCGCCTCAGCGGGTCTTGAGCACAAACATTCCACGGACCTGATAATTCTCGCCTCGGTGCCTATTCCAATCATGGAGTCCCACTCTGCAACTCTGGGCAATAGCTTGCTTAATCTCCACAACGGCCCCCACAACGCTAAGGATGCCTGGCCTCCACCTTGGGGGTCCCCAGGAGTGGACGCCTCACAGGGAAAGCCAGGATGGGTTCCACAACTGTATTCGTACAAGTGCCTTGAGACCCTTGCGGGTGAGTAGTGCGCTATACAAGTATCAATTTATATTTACATTTACCTCGAATCTGGAGAACCGGGTTCGAGTCTTGGCAATGACGCTGAACATCCTGTGATTCTGGGCAAATGACTTCATCTCCCCATGGCTAACAAAAATGAATGTGTTCTCATGTAAACGCAACTGGTGCTATGTAAAGCGCTCTGATACCCGATACCTTCGGGTCAAGTTCGCGCTATATAAAACTCCATAAAAAATTATAAAAGTGAAGCCTATAGACTCTGAAAGGTCAATGCATAATCAAGGTGGACGCCTACTGCTTTAGCTACACCTGTGGCATGTTAACTAATAGTTATCTTCACCATACATACTTAAAAGCTAGCCCTACAGGCTTTTGCACAGTCTTCAAAATATTTTATAGCTATAAATATTTTATCAAAATTACCATTTTACTTCACATAAACATTGAACTTCAAATTTATATCTGACTAAAAATGCACATTTCAACATGGACTGGCACCACAAAGAGATCACCAAGGCCAATGCCCTTGACCAAGCCCTTTGTCCTTGCCCAAGGCTTTGCCCTTTGTCAGGAGGAATGCCCCAGGAGGTCTTGAAATCAGACATTTCCTCTCTGGAAGTCACTCATCCTTGGCCCAGGACACTGACTTTAGGTTGCCATTCCTTTCTGCATGCTTGGGTTGCTAGAAGCACACCACAATTCGAGGGGGCCCAATGCCTTTGTATGAACACTTTGAGGTTCCCTTGCTCTTCTAGGGGCACCACAACAACAAATATGCATTTTTGGATGCCCAATGCCTTAACAGAAGCTCCTTTGCCATATGGGCTTGTCTGTTGATAACAGTTCTGCGTACCATGTTGGCTTTGTATTTTCTTTTTTTGTGTTAAACTTTTTTTTTCTGATTCCCTATGGAACTGTTGAAGGCCTTGACTTTATTTCACTGGGAGCTGGGCTCCGAGGCCACTATGCAGCCAGCTCCAGCTACTATAAGTCTACCTAATGCCTCCTCCACCCGACAATCTCTGTCCTTGGCAGTGAAGCCGCCCGCTCCTACTCCCCCGTCTGGATGCGGAGAGCAGTGAAGGAACATGTTTGCACTCTTCATGCCTGGAGGGGGGGTCCCTCATGCTTCATAGGGCCACTCTGGGCAGGTCTGGGGGGGTCCCTCATGCTTTAAGGGCCACACTGGGTAGGTCTGTGAGGGTCCCTCATGCTTCAAAGGGCCAGTCTGGGCAGGTCTGGGGGGTCCCTCATGCTTTAAGGGTCACTCTGGGCAGGGCTGAGGGGGTCCCTCATGCTTTAAGGGCCACACTGGGTAGGTCTGGGGGGTCCCTCATGCTTCATGGGGCCACACTGGGCAGGTCCGGGGATCCCCAGGTGAGTACAATGCTTCCTATTTTGTCCTTGTCTCTAAAGGTAGTATTTGGATGAAACATCACTCAGGTTCCGCCGGGGAGTCTCGCCCACTTCCATGAAGTGGAAATTAAATTGTGCTTTGGATTTAATTGGGAGGCATCTGTGCCCTCCCAGGACCCTCTAAAGCCAGGTAAGAGTAAATTTAAACATTTACATTTATTAACAAGCAAATGTACCTTTGTGAATAGGTCCATAAATATAGCCTTATATTTTGGAGCAATTGTATTACTTTTGGCAATGCAACATTTCCGAGTGTAAATTTACTCCAAGTGAAGACGTACATGCTTCTAGGCACCAAAGCCAGGGATTGGAGTCAAATTTGAAAGCCTCTCATCGGTTTTCCGCTCTTGCCCAACTTAAGTGCAACGAGGGAAAATCGGAAGTACTCCTCTATGGCCAGTTCCCCGCCACCTTTAGAGAATCGCTGTGGCCTCCCAATGTGCCTTGGCCCAACTCCGTGGGAGATCCGGCAAAAAATCTGGGGGTTTGGTTTGGGGAAAACTTAAGGTTTGAAGAATATATTTAAAAACTAACCAGAGTATGCTTTGGCACCCTCAAGGCACTTCGAAGGTTTTTCCTCTGCTTCCGAGGCAGGCCAAGGAAATGGTAGCGCGTGCCCTCATCCTCTCTCGCCTTGACTATGCAAATGCTTTGTTCATTGGCATCCCGGCTTATCTGGTCAGGCGTCTCCAGATTATCCAGAACACCATGGCTAGACCCCTGTTTAACATCTCGCGGAGATCTAGTGTCCGGCAGCATTTGCGTGATCTGCACTGGCTCCCAGTGGCCCAGCGGGTGCTGTTTAAGGCCCTCATTTTATCTCAAAGGGCCATTCATGGTCAAGGGCCAGTGTATCTGAGGAGACGCTTCATCCTGTACACGCCGAACCGCCCCCTCCGCTCTGCCACTCCGTGTCAGCCCACGGTTCCGAAGGGTGCGCTTAGGTGGCCAGTCTATCTCCGTGAGAGCTGCGGCTGCCTGGAACGCCCTTCCCATGGAGCTTCGTAACATTCAGGATTTCAAGCTTTTTAAAAAATCATTCAAAACTCACCTCTTCAAAATGATTAAGTAACTCTCTTCTCTTTCTGCCTACTTTCTCACTGTCTGAGCACGCGCCAGGACACTCTTGAGTATTTGAGCGTGATCCCAAAACCCTCTAACATGACATAACAAATTGTAACTTTATACGGAAAGGAGGAGATCTCTTGACATCGTGGTGCAGGTACGCCTATGGGACTAAATAGTGAAATTGATGTTTATTAATATTTTGTTTATTTAATTGTAAAATATAAATATAAAATAAATGTAATTTCTTTCCCTAAAACAAACAAAATAAAATGTTTGAGCACATTAACTCTTCACAAATATATTAATTTCTAAACAAAATAAAACGACCCTACCTAGCAATTTTATTTATGAATTATTATTTGATGCATTCAATTAAAGTTAGTTTAAGTAATGCAAATTATATTTTCAGTTCATATGGGGGTCAATGAGCAATGACCAGTGCAAGATTCTTCAAGTAGATTCCCTCTGCTGTCAATGCTATCACATCCAACTCTCAACTCTCAACACAACCCGCTGGTCATCACATTTTGCTTTCAATTCGCCTGGTGTATGCATAGTCTATAACAGACAAGGTGTAAGTAGGACAGACCTTCCAAGGGTTTGTGGGCAGCAGCCCTCTACTGGATGGCCCACTGGCAATGAGTTGCTAACAGTAGAGGCTCAACAGTTAGAACATCAGCAATTCTCCTACCTTAAAAAAAGGTCCTACACCTAGTTGGAGAATGGCAGTGGCAGTCCATCAGTGTGGGTACTGGGCTCTGCCCCCTTCCTGTTACAATGGATGATGAGTGCCTGTCTGACTGAGAAAATGTCAGTCTGATAACATGTCGCGGTCAGACAGGCAGGCACGTTATATGTGTTAATGCGAGGTGACGCACACTCTGAGCTTAGGCGGTCACCCTGAAGATCTCACAACACTTAAGGCAGTGACTCTGACAGCCCAGCAAGGTCCTGTGAGGATCCTCCCCCAAATGACAACAGAGAGCGGCAGCCCTGGTCCCTATAGGTGTCACCTCTGAAGTGCCTAGGGCTAGCAGCCAATCACTGAAGCTCACAATACCCTTGCCAAACATCTCACAGTGAGGGGTGAGATCAGCAAGTCTCACTGACCCAATACTACCCTGTAGCAAGTTAGTAAATGCCCTTCTCTCACTGGCTAACATATGACAAGGCTAGCCAATGAGATGAGGTGGGAGGATATTTCTGTTTCTGCTGCTTGAGACTAGCTGAAGCATCCCAAGCCTTTGTGCTTCCCCCTTCTGCCACCCTCTGGTCCCCAGGTAAGTGCTCCATTTAATGTTTTTGTGTGTATGAATGAACTTATATGTATTTGTGCACGTATGCTGTACCTGTGAATTTGTGGGTCTAAGTGTGCACGTGTATGTGTTTGTGAATGTCAGTAGGTGTGCAGGTGTTAGCATGCGGATGGGTGACGTATGTGCATGTGTGCCAGGGTGCTAGGGTGCTATCCCAGTTTTAAAAGTATAAAGCAGCCACTGGTGGATGGGGTATTTGCCATTGTATGGCAGATGCACAAGATGGCAAACCTCTATGAACCCCTAAAAGTACGTTCAGCATCTTATCCTAGTGCCCCCGGTTTTCAATCTATTAGTATGCCAATGGAGGGCTTTTGAGATTAGTCAGTGCATCAGCTTTTGAAATTGCCTGGACGTCTTGAGAGGCCAATAAACCTGGATCTCAGCACAGGCAGAAGTCTGGGAGAAGATTGTTTACAATCAGAGAAGTGAAAAGGTGAACAGCTCCTTGCAAGGCAAGTGATGCACTGAGTTATTTCTCCCTCCATGTGTCCTCAAGCACAATCCACTTGGATCAATACAGGACAGAAAAACAGTTTTCAAAGTGAAACTTTTCAGAGTTGCAATAAGCAGGGACAACCTTGCAGTTTAATCCAATAAATGCTGTTTTCACAGACTAAAAAGATCAATCGAGCATGTGTCATCCACCGCCAGATATCACATTACTGCCAGTAGTGTTAGGAGTGGCCTAAACAAACTTGCAATTCTCAGATTTTAATCATCTTCCCAGGGAGTCCAGTGCCTAATTTTTAAAAACAATAAGTGCCAGGGCCCTTGTCAGGAGGCTACTGCAACTTGCACTACTCACTGCCCCTGCCACCGCTGGCAATGACAGTACCAGCACAGCTACTAACCATCACACTCTTACAAGTGTGACAATTCAGACTATTTCAGGACTCCAAAGCTATAAGAATGGTGTGGGTGGTTGGTAGTAGCATTTTTTATATATATTCAAATAATAAACAACTGTTGGAGTGCTCATCTCTAAATAAGACAGGCAGTGCCACCATCTGGCAGACTGTGATAACTGCTGGTGTTGACAGTTAAGTGTATCTTTACTCACCCTGCCGTGAGGGCAATGGCTCGTGCTCCTTGTGCCAGCTCCAGGGAAACGCCGTGAGGGGAACAGCTGTCTGTAACGCCGCAACATCGCCTGTAGCCACCGAGGGGCCAAAAACTACACCTCCCAGGTGCCCCAGCGGCCAAGTCGCGTCCCTGACGCCAGCTTTGCGCCCGGAGGCGCCAGAAAAGAGAGGAGCGCCGGGCGCTCTTTGGGGCGCTTGTATCTTTGCTCACCCTGCCGTGAGGGCAACGGCTTGTGTTCCTTGTGCCAGCTCCAGGGAAACGCCGTGAGGGGAACGGCTGTCTGTAACGCAGCAACATCGCCTGCAGCCACCGGGGGGCCAAAAACTACACCTCCCAGGTGCCCCGGCGGCCAAGTCGTATCACTGACGCCAGTTTTGCGCCCGGAGGCGCCAGAAAAGAGAGGAGTGCCTCTCGCCCCGCAAGTCGTGCGCTGGAGCAGTCGTGCGAAGCCCGGGCAAATTGCGGGCCCTCTGTGGCCCTCGGAGGCCAGAGGAGGTCGGGCCGGGCCCATTCTCTGAGATTTTGGTTGGAACCTATTGTCTTTATCTCTGAAGTACACAATGGCCCTGAGTCCCAATAAAGGTACATCTATGCTTGCAGGGGGGCCTACTAGAGGAACTCTAGACAGTTATTTCTCTAGGGCACCATTAGACACCGATAGGGAGCGCATACTAGCCGAGCGCCGGGCTGAGCGTCGCCGCTCAGATGAATCTATCAAAGGCAGTCGCTCTTCCTCGGATCCCCAGCAGTAAGTTACCTCAGTACATATGACTTCCCTTACTTTAAATGAGGTTCCTGATATATCACTTCTGGATAGCATCCCTATGTTACTTCGCGAGACTACTCCTCTATCCGATAAGTCCCAAATCCAGGAAACTAACATCTCACCCATCCTTAGCAACTCAATTGTAGTGGTAGAAGCATCATCTGAGCCGTCCTCACTAGTAGCTGAGGCAATTCAAAAAAAGGTCCCAAAAAAAGAGACCCCCAAAGTGCAAGGTTCTCCGCCAAGGAAAAGGAGAAAGAGGAGGAGTGACCCGCAGAGAACAAAGATTAGCCATGCTGATTTTGGTAAAACCTCTAAAATCCCCGTATCGAAGGAAGTTAATACGGTAGGCTTAGGTACTCCACCACACCTCCCGGCAAATGAAACATCAGGTTCTGCTTTATTACGAAGTATGGAACAGCTAATTAGATCCTTTATACTCCCGGTTGTAGAAAGGCTAAAGAATCTGGAGCTAAGGTTAGGGAATTTGGAGCAAGCAATCAGTATAAATACAGGGTTGTTTAAGGTCCTGGGGAAGCCGGCACTGTTACATTTAACCTCTGCATTACCTCCAAAATCTAACCTACAGAAGGAGGCAACTAAAATTACTAAACCAACTACTCGCGCTCAACAGAGGGTAACCCCTCCTAAACTGGTACACAAACCGGTGCAGAATGTTGTTAAAGCTGTACATGATGGGAGGAGCAGTAATAGCCCAGTTAGGACAGAGAAGCCTAAGGGACGCCCAGTGGAATTGCCTCCAGAAGCGGTACCATTCGTGGTGGTCCTTACAGGAGGTCCAACACTGGTAGAGGGCAAAAGGGAGGGCTTCTTTCAGTTAAAACATAAAGTCATCCACTGGCTTAGCCAGCATAGACCACTCCCCCATAACATAAATGGAGAGATCCTGCACGTTCGGCGTCTCCCCTGGTTGGGAAACAGAATCAAGGATATTGAGGGGGACATTATTGTTGTCAATTTTAGAGACCATGTAGCTGTCAGACTCATTTTAGGCTGGTTCCCAGGTAATGGTAGTAACTCCATCATTCCCAACGATCTGACGTATTTCTACCCAAGGCCCTTAGTGGTTTCTAAAATGTATTCTGGGGCTCTAGCCTTCCACCAACCTAATCGCTTTATACCTCCTAAAAACGTCACATGCCCCATGTACCCTACCCTACGGTCCCTGACAGAGTATCTGGGTGGGATACTGTTCCATCTGGGCAACACAGAAGTAAGTGGACTGATCCATGGGGTCCGCTCACCCCACTTGAGGTGACGAACAGATTTAATGCCCTCTCAGGCATTGACGACTGTGATTGACAGATTGGGTCCCCCAGTAGCCCTTCGCCCATCCCTGAAGAAACTGAGGCACTTGTAAATCATATTACCTTAGCCAAACTTTCAGTATCGGAACAGGTATCCCAGCCTCCATCCTCTATTCCTCTTGCTGACCGACTTATTTTAAGCGGTGAGCCAGAAGAAATGGAGGATGTGAGTACTAACACAATCAGTGAATCCCCAGATTCCTTGGATTGTGCACCTATTAAGCTGGGTTCAGCCGACTCACAAATTAAAATTCTTTCCTGGAATGTGGCGGGATAGAAGATCAAACTGCCCATTCCAGCTTGGGGCTCCTTCATGGCCTTACATGATATTTGCATGCTACAGGAAACCTGGGTGCTAAAAGAAAGTATAGTTCCTGGCTTTGCAACCTTTGATGTCTTAGCAACTATGGGTGGTCGTGGTAGGCCATCAGGTGGGTTGACTATCTGGGTTGGCACCCATTTGGGGGTCCAGGCAACGCATATCAATACTAACTCTTTAGATGTTCAGTGCGTTCTTTTAACCCCGCCAAATAAGCAAAAGATAGCTCTGATTAATGTATACGCAAGGCCAGTTAGGCGGGGTTCGGAGTCCGAGGCTATAGAAACTTTAGCAAAATTTATTCAGACGATTGATTCTTCCACTGTGATAATTCTGTGTGGAGATTTCAATTGTCACTTTGAGCCTCTTGTGGACCCAAGTTTAGAAGACCCAGATGAAGTCGATTTGCTGTGGTCTATCCCGGACCCGCTGATTCCCAAGGTCAAGGTTTGGACCCCACTTGTTCTACAACTGCAGTCATTGGCGTTAGTCACTTCGTTACGAGGAGGCAATGGGAGGGTGGAGCCCGAAAGGCCTGGGAGAATTACTTTCAATCGCTTAAACCAGACTTCTGTGATTGACTACATATTCATGGAAGCCAGGTACTGGGAGAGGTTGCTTGAGTTTAGGGTTGTTGACAGGTATGATAGCGACCATAATGCTTTAGTTCTTTCTCTTAAACCGGGGAGCTTTGTGTTAAATAATCCACCATCTACCCAAAAAAGTGCTTCACAAACACTAACAATCACCAATTGCAGGTGAAGGGTTAAATGGTCAGATTTCCAGGACTCTCCGAGCAAACTTGCCGACTTGTATGAAACTGCAATTCCAATTATTGCCAAAATGGGGGACCCTGACTGTATGGGAAGGGCCACTGATATACATAATCAATTGGTGGCCACCTTAAAGGACGCCCTTTGCCCTTTGGTAAGGACTAGCCAGACCCGGGCGAACAAGCATTTGTGGTTTAACGCCTCATGCCGGAAGTCTAAAAAAGCCTTGCTATTAGCACTAAAAACCAAAGACGTTGGAGCTATTAAAGTCCAACGTACTCTGTACAAGAAGGCAATTAGTGACGCAAAGAGGGAACGGGGGGTTCTCCTGTGGGAGGAGTTGGGAGCTGCACTCACTGCTATGGACTCCAAATTGTTTTGGACTATTGTTGCAACCGGTCTTCATGGCCTCAACCCTGTCCCTGGCCCTAACATTTCTTCAAAAATTTGGGAAAGTCACTTTGGTGGCCTGTATGGAATTCCTGAGATAGACAGATTAACCTGTGACTCCCAACAAATTTCAAATGTCCTTGAGCCTGAAGAGTCTGGAATGATGACTATAGTCCCCAGCCTCCACCCACAGGTCGAACCCTTTACACTGAGAGAGGTTGAGGCAGCAATAGGTAAACTGCTTCCCAATAAGGCCCCAGGGCTGGATAAATTACCAGGGGATTTGTTTCGAACACAGCCTAAAATCTGGGCACCTTATCTGGTCATTCTATTTAATGGAGTTCTCCTGGGTGCTGATCTTCCCCCTACCTGGCTGGGGGCTGAGATTGTGCCAATCCTCAAAAAGGGCTGCCCGCTTACCCCCTCGAACTATAGACCAATTAGCTTAATTGATACATCACAAAAGCTAATGGGGAGGGTTATTCTTGACAGGATCCTGGGGTGGATTGATGAAAATGAGATCCTATCTACATTCCAGGAAGGTTTTAGGTCCGGCACTTCCACTCTAGATCAGATATTTCGCTTGCAGGTCCTGTATTGGAAGGTAGCAAAGGTGGAGGGTGGCAGCCTCTACCTTGTGTTTCTTGGATTTACGGGCAGCTTTCGATCTAGTTCCTCGAGCGAAATTGTGGAAGGTACTGGCAGACCTAGGACTTCCGTCTTACCTGCTGTCCATTCTGTCTAGGCTCCATACAAATAATTATGCCCAGGTTAGGTGTGGTAGGCATGGTGATCTTATGGACCAATTTCCTGTCCAAAAAGGGGTTCGCCAAGGGTGCGTATTGGCTCCCACATTATTCAGCCTCTACATTAATGGACTTGTGGACTACCTGAACGGTGTGGTGGATAATGATGCCCCTAAACTGGCCACGGGGAGGGTGTCTGCTCTGATGTTTGCAGACGAAACTCTGTTGTTGTCTAAAACATCGTTGGGCATCCAAAAAACACTCGATGGCTTTGTGGAGTTCTGTGCGCCCCGGGGATTGGAAATCAATCTGGAAAAAACAAAGTTCATGATATTCAATCCCCCTAAGCGGACACGCCCCAACCCGGTCCTACACGGTATTCCCCTTGAGAGGGTTAAGACATTTGTCTACTTGGGTGTTACCTTTACAGAGAACTTTGAGTGGAACACACAGATTGCCAAATCTGAACTAAAACTATCACAGCTTGCGGGGGGAATTAGTAAAGTAGTCAAAAGGTCAACATTTAAGCCTGTGTCCCCGGCTTTGGAAATATACTGTCGCCAGGCTAGAACTGCAGTAATCTATGGGGCGGAGCTTTGGGGGCACAAAAAAATATCGACCATCTCAAGGGTGGAACAAACTTTTATTAGAAACCTAGTTGGATTACCTGCTAGTACACCCTTGATCCCCCTAAGAATGGACCTTGGGATGGAGCCAATAGAGGAAATTGCGAGTGCAAGACCAATTATGTACTGGAAGAGGCTGTTGTCAGTCCCAGAATTGGCCGCATACAGAACAGAACTATCTGAGATCTGAACTTCTCTGAAAAGAAAAAAGATATCGTGGTTTGAGCATATTAGGGCAGATAGTCTCCGGCTGGGTCTCCCGGACTTGTGGGAAAAACCAGAGACCTTGTGCCCCGGGATACCAAAACGAGAACTTCGTACTCTGATATGTATGCAGGATTCTCAAACACTTCTGAGCTCTGCAACTATGGGCAGGCTAACGTCTGAGTTCCTCTTAGTTAAATCGGACTCTAAAATCAAGGAATTCATGGATGTAATTGAACCCCCTCTTGCCAGAAAGTTGGATCTCCAGTTAAGGCATGGCACTTTACCCATTAGGTCATTTACAATCAAATGGACCAAAACCAGTATTGTAGTTTGCCCTGCCTGTGACTACAAAATTGAAAATGTACCACGTTTTGTTTTTTTGTCCAGCTTATTCCGCAATTAGAAATTGTTGGTTGATCCCAATTTGTAAAAATCTCAAATTTCTGCATTTCCCCCAGGCATGTAGAATATTGACTTATGATACTCATCCCCCCATTGTGTTTGCTGTATCTCGATACCTATTTAGCATGTGGCGTATGAGACAAACATTTTTAACTTAATTGTAGTAATTATGAAATGTTACTGTTCTTCTTTATTGATAACTCATAGTTTAATTCTCTTTTTAAATGTCTAATGATAATTCATTGTTTTAACAATTTTGTGCTGGTTTGTATTTTATGTGCACTTTTATTGTCATTGACCGAAATAAAGTTATCAAATGAAAATAAATGTTAAGTGTTAGTGCCGAACACCGGAAACCACCGGCTCAAATTGAGCACTGCCAGGGACTGCATGAGCGAGGACGTACAACAGCCCCATGGAAACATTTTACAGGGCCTGAGACCATGTGAGTGAACAGTAACACTCTAGATAAAGAACTAGTCACACAAAGCTGCAGGGAGAGACTCAGACACACATTAAGCTTCTCTGCCATATGAATCTTGACATGGCTGCACATCCCATCCCTGCACACATAGGGGCACGCCGAGGATTAGAAGCCCAAGCTACTGGAATCGGTATCCAGTAGCCCTAAGGGGGTTGCTTAGATGTGGTGTCTCCTATATTTTTCTACAGCCCCCATCGCTGTATGATTTCCTGCTACTCACACCTTAATGAACCAAAGGAAAACTGGCTATAAACACCGTCATCAATCAACCAGGGATTTGAGAAGCGTGCTACTCACCCGTGAGGGTTACAAGGAGCTTGGGGGGAGGGAACGGCTGTACAGCTCCGAGTGAGCCAAAGAGCCAAGTCTTGAGATACTTCCTGAAAGTGTGCAGAGTGGGGGAGCATCTGATGTTGAGAGGGAGTTCGTTCCAGGTCTTTGCTGCGATGTAAGTGTAGTCTTTTCAACCCGTTCGGGCTCTACAGATGCGAGGGGTTTCAGCAAGGTCAGCGGATCAGAGGTTCCTCTTGGGTGCGTGGAAAGATACAATTTCGTTGAGGTATTGGGGTTCAGTGTTGTGTAGGGATATGTAGGCATGAGTGAGTAGCTTAAAGGTGACTCTCTTCTCGACGGGGAGCCAGTGTAGGTCTCATAGGTTCTGGGTAATGTGTTCATGCCGTGGGATGCCGAGAATGAGCCTGGCAGTGGTTTTCTGGATGGTCTGGAGATTCTGGAGCAGGGATTTGTTGATTCCGGCGTAGAGGACATTTCCGTAGTCCAGTCTGCTGCTTACAAGTGTGTGGGTGTCGGTCTTTCTGTATTAAGGGTGGTTCCACTTGAAAGTCTTGCGGAGGATGCAGAGGGTGTGGAAGCATGAGGAGGAGACGGCGTTGATGTGTCAAGTCATGGTGAGGGAGGAGTCAGGTGGATGATGCCAAGGTTCCGTGCATGGTCTGCGGGAGTAGGGGGGCTGCAGAGGGTGGGAGGCCACCAGGTGTTCTGCCATACTGAAGGGGTGGGTCTGAGGACGAAGACTTCTATCTTCTCCGAGTTGAGCTTCAGACAGCTGCATAAAAGGTATTTGAAGTTCATGGACTCCATAAAGTTTTACCATTACATTACCAAATTGAATTGTAATTTGCACAACTTTCTAAAGATATTGACTCATGTTCGGACGGAAGTAACTCCTTCAGATATGTTTGATGTCTGGCAAGTACAGGAGCAGAGCAGATTTAAGGGTGTTAACTGATTACTACTAATCAGATAGCTCAAAACATAATCTGTCAGTTGTGGGAAACTATGGTGAGCTTAGATTGGCTCGGAATTGAGCAAAATGATGCTTGCCAGATGCATGGCATAGAAAAAACAAGGCCTGTATAGCCTGAGGCTGACAGACACAGACCAGAAGCTAAGCAGCTGCTAGAAAGGTGTGCTCCAGTGATAGAAGCTGTGGGGGCGGAGCTGGCCTCTGTCAATCATGGTTGTGCTGTACTTGCCTGCCTGGTAGTGCTCAGGTGGATAGTTTACACAGGAGTTGGCCTTTGTTGTCTGAAAATTCCCAGCAAGTTAGGAACGTTGTCGTTTTGTTTTACAAAAGCAAACACTCATCATCCATTTTGAACTGAGTTCTCAGTTCTGATCTCTTCTTTAAGACTCATTAAACCATCTGACATTTATTCAGTCACCTTCACAAGAGCTCTAGTTCCTGGTGGGGAAGAATCAACAGTCATTGCTTGAGCAACTGATTTGCTGGCGGAACAGGCGTGGGTGGAGAAGCAGGCATTTGCAAAATGGGTGATTGAAATCTCTTGAGAGGGTGAGGAAGCTTAACCTCAACTTCTCTTGCCCAGTAGCCCTGGGCAACATCTCTCTTACCCAGGTTTTGCAGGGCGATGGGGTTAACAAGGTCTGAGCAAGAGACTTAGTGATAATGTACAGTCTCAGCCTGTGTCAATTCTTAGAGGGGCCCGGAGCCATTCAGACACACAAACATCTGGCCATGATGTCAATATAAATTGATGTCTTTGAGGTCCTGCCCAAAAATCAGCCACATGTATTTATTTATTTAATCAATTTTTATTCCATGAACATGACCTTTGCGGGGATCAGAGCGCTTTACAAATTTACAGAGAGCAGAAACAACAAAACAATAATATCATTATCAAGAAAAAACAGGATAAGGTAGTACCCAGAAAAGGGAGGGTAGGCTTTACAATGTTCAGAGAACAGAGGAGATAAACCACTGAAAACTAAAATATCATAGTCAAGAATACTGCCGGATCAGGCAGTGTCAGGAAAAGGGAGGGTACGACAAAATGTCAGGACTAATAAGTCGAAAACAATAAGGTAGCCGGTGAACAGTATTCATAAATGTTATTTTTTAAAAATTTTTCCTCTCCAATTATTTATGATCGTGCAATCTACATCAACATGCATACATCAATATCGGCAGTTCAACATTTCCCCCACTTCTATAATACCCTTTTCCACTTTACCTTCCCCCCGCATCGTCCCATGTGGACCTATAGCTCTGTCCCTTGAATCAGATCCCGTTCATGGGCTATCCTCTGGGGTGGAAGTCGCGTGTGGCGGATCACAGATATTCCCTCTTGATTCATTCCATTTTCCCCAAATTCTGGACCACTTTTGGGACAGCCCCTGTGAGTGTATACCGCCTTTTCCGCCACCATGGCAATGTCCATGTCTGTGCCCCACTGATTAAATGTTGGCGGTAACCCTGAGCCCTAGTGCCTGGCAATGTTCTGTTTGGCGATGGTCATGCCTAGTGTTGCCCAATTCTGTAGCGCTAGGTTTAGGTCAGTGGGCGGCCAGATGTTTAAGAGGCAACACCGGGGTTCCCGCCGAACCTCAGCCCCCCCCACCTCCGGTATTTCGGTCGTAACTTGGTCCCAGTATGATTGTACTTGGGGGCAGTCCCATATGACGGGATAGAACGTCCCAACTTGCCCACAACCTCTAAGGCAAAAAGGGTCTGGTGCGCGCCCTAGCCTATGTAAGAGGGTACGGGAGTAGTATACCCGGCGTAGTACCTTGAGCTTTATCAGCTTGAGTCGTGACG
The DNA here is from genome assembly GCF_964263255.1 of Lissotriton vulgaris. Taxonomy (NCBI): domain Eukaryota; kingdom Metazoa; phylum Chordata; class Amphibia; order Caudata; family Salamandridae; genus Lissotriton; species Lissotriton vulgaris. The sequence continues at coordinate 275,953,695 of NC_141686.1, forward strand.
GGATTTCCGCCTCTCGGGCCGACGCCAATGCGCCCAACCAGTCGGTGTCGTCAATGTCTCCCAGGTCTGCTTCCCATTTGGCCCGATGAATCAGTGTGTGGTTTGGTTGATTATTAACTAATTTCCTATAAATTTGTGAAATAGCTTTTTTGTCCATGTATTCTGTTAGAATTCTATCCTCAAGGGGTGAGGAATCAGCCAGTGTGGTACCCTGGGGGATTGCGCTGTGAACGGCGTGCCTAATTTGTAAGCATCGATAACGTTCTGTGTCACCCATGTTATACTTGGCTTGCAGTGTCGCGGAAGTGAGGATTTCTCCTCGCACCCAGAGGTCGCCTATCTTTGAAATACCGATGAGGTCCCATTGTCTGAACCCCTTGGTGTTCACTAGGGTGCCGAGCCGTTGAGTCTCCCAAAGTGGCGTGGCGAGTGTTAATACTCCATCCCACCCCAGCGCCCTCTGCGCAGTGTGCCATATTTTAATTGTGTGTGCGGTGGAACCTGTGAGTATATGTTTTCTTTTATTAGTGTATTGAGCTTTCATCAGGTTTTGTGCAGGAAGGATGGCCCTGTCCAGCCGGAATGCTGGTTCTTCATGGGGGACATGCAGCCACTGATTTATGATCACGAATTGCGAGGCCACGTACTAAAGTTTCACATCTGGTAGGGCAATGCCACCGTCTTACCAGCTTTGTACTAGTTTTCGTTGCGCAATACGGGGCGGTCGACCGTCCCACAACAGCGAGGTCACTTCCGCTTGAATGGCCTTAAAATAAGAAAGAGGGACCAGGAAAGGGGTGTTTTGGAGGGCGTAGAGGAACCTGGGCAGCGCCAACATTTTAAATAATGCCGCCCTCACCAGCAGTGTCAACGGCAGGGTCCGCCAATGTCCGACGTCTGCCTTGAGCCGTGAAAGGGGTTTTATTAGGTTTTCTCTCATGAACACATCGTCCTTCGGGGTGACATATATCCCCAGATACTTAAACCATTTACTCGCGATTTGGAGAGTACATCCCGGAGGTAGTTCGGGTGTAGGCCCAAGTAGCACATACAGTAGTGATTTTGACCAATTGATGGTATACCCAGATACTGCCCCGTATTGCGTGAGAATGACCATTAGGGCCCTCAGGGATTCTGCCGGGGATGTTAGGTATATTAGTGCATCGTTGGCATATAGGTAGATCCGGTCTTCCCAATCTACCTCCCATCGTATCCCTAGATTTCGCGGCTCCTGTCTCAACCATGCGGCCAGAGGTTCCAGCATGAGGGCAAAGAGGAGAGGGGACAGCGGGCAACCTTGCCATGTTCCACTACCCAACTGGAATTCCCGCGAAATATGTCCATTCGCCACCACCTGTGCCAGCGGTGCCGTATATAGCAGTTCAATCCATCCGCAGAACTTGGGACCAAATCACTATTTCCGAAGTACTGCAAACAGGAACGGCCATTCGACCAAGTCGAACGCCATTGTGGCGTCTAGTGAGAGGATGGCTGCGTTTTCTTTTATCAGGGGTATGTGGGATATCACGCCATGCCGGCGCCATAGGTTGAGGGCGGTGTTGCGGCCGGGCATAAAACTAGACTTGTCCGGGTGGACCAGGGTGGTAAGGTATGGCTGCAGCCGAAGCGCCAGCGCCTTCGCCAATGTTTTAGCCTCTGCATTTAGCAGTGAGATCGGGCGGTAGGATGACGGCTGTGTCGCAGGTTTGCTCGGTTTATGAATTGCCACAATCGTCGCTAGTCGCTGGTCTTTGGGCAGGATTTCCTGCTCCCGGCAGTCATTATACATGGCGAGCAAGTGAGGTGTGATGGTGCCTGCCATCTTTTTGTAAAGTTCTACTGGCAAACCATTGGGTCCCATGGCCTTTCCCGTGTGGAGGGCCGCCAGTGCTAATCCCGATTCCTCAGCCTGAGGTCTGCTTCCAACGTATGCATATCTTCCAGTGGCAGCGACGGTAAGTCTATATGTTGTAAAAAGTTTATGTTGTTGTCCACCGTGGCCATGGCTTTTGGCGTATATACCCGTTCGTAATGAGTCGCTAACTCCTCTACAATAAGCTTGGGGTCAGTGGAGACGGTGCCATCTCCTATTGTCAGCTGTGCAATGCATCTATTTGCTTTCTCCTTTTTCTCCAACCAAGCCAGCATCTTCCGAGTCTTGTCCTCTAGATCGTATACTCTGTGTAAGGTGTTTATGTGCCTAGTTTTTGCTTGTTCCCATGCGCACGCCCTATATTCCTGGGTTGCCAGTGCTAGGATTTGTGCTGTTGCGTCAGTGAGTGTTTCTGCGTGCGCCACTTCCGCCCTCTGTAACACCGTTTCCAGTTTATCTAAGTGTTCCCTACGTTCTCGAGTGTGTCGGGTAATGGTGGAAGTGGCGTGTTCTCGGATCGCTGTCTTGTAGGCCTCCCATAATATGGTCGACGATTCTGCAGAGTGTGTGTTTTCTACAAAGTACTGTTCAGTTGATTTCTTTAAGGCCTTAGCTATGCTGGGGGTTTGGAGATATCCTGGGTATAGTGGGTAGATCCGTCGCCGACCAGGCACATGCGTTGTGTAGGTGAGGTGTATCGGGGAGTTGTCTGAGATGCCACGTGACAGCTGCTCCACTACACTCACTTTTTCGGGGGGGGGACTGCTAGGGTCAAGAGATAATCTATTCGCGACAGACTATTGTGTGCCCCTGAGTGGAAGGTATATTGGCAATCTGTAGGGTGCTTAAGTCGCCATATATCAGTCAGTCCCATTGCTTCTAAGAAGTCCCCTAGGGTATGGTTGTGTTCGTGAGTGTCCCTTGGAGGCTTGCGATCTACGGAGGCGTCTACCACAGCGTTAAAATCCCCCCCTAGGATCAGTTCTCCCTCCGGCAGGTCTAACAGGAATTTACCCAGGTCTCTGAAGGCGGTTTGGTGCTGTGCCGAGGGTATGTACATGGAGACCATATTGTACCTACGTCCTTCCCATTGACATGACATGGAGGTGAAGCGGGTTCTGGTCATCGAAGCAGGTGTTTCGTATCACTAGTGGGGAACTTTTGTGGACTAGTATACCAACCCAGCGGGATCCAGATGTAAATTCAGTGTGGGTGACCATTTTGAACCCCCACCGGTCTAGGGCTTTGAAGGCCCCTCCCGTTAAGTGTGTTTCCTGAAGCAGTGTGGGGCCCTTCCGCTTCAGGTATTGTAGAACTAGACCCTGTTTTATCTTGTGCCCCAGACCATTCACGTTCCAGGATATCACTGACAGTGTCGGGCATGTCATTTTTGTAGCCTGGGAGCCAGGGACCCCTTCATTAGAGTGTGACATTGCGTGTATTCTTTAAAGCCCTAATGTGACAAATATTTCTCTGAACTGCGTGGCCAAAGTGTTGGATGTACGTGCTCATATAGTTCGATTTTATGCACCAGAAACCTGTGTGTGTGCTCATTGTCCATGTAAGTATTTGTAAGCATTTGTGCAGTGATTGTAGACTAAATAACCTATAGTAATGCAAAATTAAGCCAACAGCAACTAAACCCCCAACCCCCCACCCTGCCTCCGTGCCCGGCGGACTCCAAACTGTCCACCACCCCAACTGAGCAGAGTGCTTGTTACCCCGAGACAACTGCAACATTCTGGAGGGTGAGACTTCTGTGACTTTAAAGAAACCCTTGTCCCCTTACAGTGTTCATATGGTGCTGTGCCAATATCGTAGGTCCTACCTGCGGTAGTGCGGCAGTCTTCGGTTTGAGTCCAACATCTCGCCTCAGGGTGACACACCCGCAGTGTAATCAAGACCGCCTCCCGCCTCCCGGCTGTCAACAATAATCCTTGGGCCATGTCCAGACAGTAGCGTCTTAGCGTGATTACACATTACATGCCGGTCAGTTCCAAACTTAAAACTGTCTGTGATCTCGGTGTAAGGTTCTGTCGTGAAGTCTGTCCGTTGTGGCCACTGGTCGCCCTTCATCTGTTGTGTCACTTCGTGTCGTGATTCTTGGGTCCTCCCACTGGTCTCCATCCATCCAGACAGTCTTGTGCGTCCCCGGGGGATTCGAAGAACCATACTTTCCCCTCCAATTCGATGCGTAGCTTCGCTGGGAAGATCATCGAATATTTCAGCTCCCGGGCTCTGAGTTCCTTTTTGATTTCTGTGAAACTGCACCGTTGCTGCGCCACCGCCGCTGTGTAATCGGGATTGAAAGTAACTTCTGAATTATCAATTTTCAGCGGTGGGGCAACTCGTGCGGCCTGCAAAATGGCGTCACAGTCTCGGAAATTAAATATCCTTGCCAATATCGGAAGTGCGGTGCTCCCGGGCGTGGTTTTCCTCCAGGCACTCGGTGGGCACGCTCCACCGAGAAGTAATTGGACAGTCCTTTCGGTTGAATTGGTTTTGGATGAGGCCTTCCATGTACAGGTCTAGTGCTGGGCCGCCAGAGGATTCCGGCACACCTACTAGGCGCACGTTATTGTGCTGGGAACGGCCTTCTTGGTCATCGAGTTTGGCTTTCAGGAGACGGTTGTCATCCTCCAAATGCTGCATTCTTTGTTTAAGTTCGGCTGTGTCACTCGTAAGTCCTGACGTCGTCTTTTCTTCCTCTATTAAGCAATCTGACAGTTTTGCGAAGTCCGCTTTGATTAGGGAGACATCTGTGGAGATGGAGCCCATTGAAGTTTACATTGTTTTCAATGCAGACATGACATCGTCGAGGGTGATCTGATCTGTGCCCGTTGTACCCGCTGCCTGGGTGTCGGGCCGGGGCAGCTGGGGCGAGGTGCGCAGTGTGTCTTCCCGCGGTGGGTCTGGGTTGCCTTTGGTGTATGCGTATTTATCTAACCTCGGGCGGTTGCCCTCTGGACCCCCTGCCGCTCATTGTCTAGGGCTCTGGTCGTTACCCTGTAGGGCATTCTCTTCTGGCTCGCAACTGACTTACGGTTGTTCCGGGGCCCTTTCTGGAATGTCTGAGCCTTTCTGTTGTGGATTGGAGGGGCAGTTGCTGCAAAGGACCGTGTAATGCCAGGTCCTACCCCACGGCTCTCAGTGCTCGGCACGGACACGTCGCGATGGCCGGTTTGCTGCAGGTACAGAGCATTCACCAGCATTCACTGTCCCACGGTGAGCATAGCGATACACTGCCTCCCCTGCGGGTATGTCCGGTTGTAGCTATAGCGTCTGTGGCCCTCCGGGGGTTCACACACTCTTTAGGTGTCTTTTATGTCTATAGAACAGGGCCCCCAACCTGTACCTGACGGCGCTGCCTCTGCGGAGTGAAGGCCGCCTCTCGGTTACCTTGGCACAAAGATTCCCGCCGCTGGGCTCCGGCCGCGTCACAGTGCACAGTGGTAGTAGGCAGTATTCCTAGCTACGCCGCCGATGGGGGTTTTTCCTGTCAGTCCCCCGTCGGTGCGTCATAGGGTAGGTCTCGACGCCTAGTTTTCACCCCCACCCCCGTTCGAGGCTCCGCACCGTCGGGCAGCTGGTGCAATTTAGTCCCCGGCTCCGGCGTGGTGATTAGTTCTCAATCTTAGTCGCCGTCTAACTTAGCGGGCCGAGGGGTAGAGACGAGCAAATCAGTGCAGCGTGGATCGGAGGTTCGTCCGCTTCTGATGTGTAGGCACAGCTCCGATTTTGTACCGGATTACTAGACGGATTTTGAAGGGATGGGCTCTATTGTCACAGAGCTCTGCTAGTGTGCGGCCATCTTGTCCGGCCGCTAGCCACGCCCCCCAGTCATGAATGTTATTGAGGAATTGTGTTGAGTATGAGATCTTAGGATCTAGGGAAGAAATGTGTTCATAAGGAGTGCTTTGACATCTTTCTAGAAGGATACAGTTGAGGGATTATTTCTGATATCAGGAGGGAAGGTGTTCCAAATTCTCGGGGCAATACCAGTGACAGATCAGTTGTATGTTTTCTTCTTGTGCAATCTGAGGTTTTAGAAGTAAGGTGTTGGAAGTTATGGATTATCTGCAGAGAGTTCAAGCTTCTGATTGAGACACATAGGGGGTTTGAAATGGAGGGCTTTATGTGTAAGGCAGGCAAAGTTTTGCTGAATTCTTGCTTCGTCAGAGAGCCAGTTGAGGAATTTCAGATCGGGTTGATGTGCTTGTTTATTTTTGAGCCCGGGATGTGTCTTGCACACAGAGTTGAGCGAGGCCTTTGTGGAATGCAGTTGAGTGCTGTTAGATGTTTCAACCATTCTTCAATGACAGGTGGCTGTTTGGGTGGAGCGATTAGGAGTAATGTAGCAATGGACTGGTCTTGGCTTACAGGTGCACTTTTACTTGCTTCACATAGGAGCCTGAACAATTGACAGAATAACTGCTCACTTGATGGCCCCTCAATAGAGTCTTTCATTCATTCTGTGCCTGGAACGTAGATAGACTGCTGGGACAAATTGAGGATGAGGCCTTTCTATATTATATTATAACAACCATTCACTTCCCATTCAATCATCGACTATACCCTTTAGCGTCACTTCCTTTATTTCATACGGTGCCTCACTATGCTCTGGAAAGCCAACTAGAAAGTGATCATCGGCCGCAGATGATCCAGCTAAATCTGCATGTCTCCCTGCATGATTAAGTCCAACTGGATATTGGTATAGTCTGTAAGACGAATTATAGAAAGCTGCAGTGATCAACAGATTCCATTGATAAAGTGGATCACCAAGCTAGACCCCAATGGGAAAAATTAGGTGAAACAATCAGTAACCCCCTGTCACAGTGGGTTCAACTCCTAAACTATGTCTGGAGATCCAAGATGGTGCCCATAAGGGGAACATCACTTACAACGCATTTTTTACAACGCACTACCATTACATCGCAACCATTACAACGCATACCATTACAACGCATTGCGCTGGGGGGCGCTCTAGGATAGGGAATATATTTAATTTACTATCCAACACCTTCCCTGCTATCCACGGGGACTGGAGTTGGAATAGTAAATTAAATAATTCACTATCCAGCGCCTAAAAGCATTATGCGTTGTAATGGACTGCGTGGTAAAAACCGCGTTGTAAAGGCATGCGATGTAAAAGCATGCGTTGTAGTGACACCAATCCTGCCCATAAGGCCGTAAATGCCTTAGACTTAGTACACCCAAAAGAGTCTTGGCCCAACTTATAACAGCAAAAAATAAAAAGTAAACATGCTTTACCAGTACTTAGAAGTATTCCAAACTCGAGTACACAGAGTGAGATCCTCCGAAAATTAAGAATATTAAACAAAAAAGCCATTTTAGACTCCGTCAAATCTGAGGTTGACCTACATTGGTGTAAAAGTCTCTCTTCTACCAGCAGAACATTGCCAAAGGGAATGTACGGTGGTGCAGAATCAACGAAGGGAGCTCAAAAAGCAGTGTTCTTAAATTTGGTCCTATCGGTTTTCTACAGGCAATATTCAAACATAATCTGCAATTTTGGGCAAAAAAGGGGTGGGGTCTCAAAAAGGTGCACGTCCAAAGAAGCGTAACTAGGAATCTTTCCCAAGAGGAGTGGCTGATGGAGCGAGGTGGAGAAACAACATTTTGTATACCCCTCGTGAAATCATTTTCTCATAACAATAACTTTTACTAATCCTGTGGTTTTGAACACTAATCAACATAGAATAGAATGCACATACAAATACATGTGGGAAAATTAATTTGCTCGTATGGCAAACTATAATTGACTAATTAAGTGATTTTGTCACGTTCTATATTAATGCAAATGCAATAAATTAACCAAAAGCGGCATAAATGTGCTTTCTGTTTGTGTATTAGTGGCAAGAACATGAAGACAGGTGAGCATATCACGCATATCTGTTGCTTATTTGCTACGTAACAACTAACAGGGAAACTTAGTATGGGGGGAGGTAAACAGAAGGGTTATAATTCAATAAATAACATTTATTTGTGTTTGTTTCTTGATAGTTCCCGTTCTGGCCCGTGAGGCCTACCTAACAAATTGAGGTTTTGATAACCATGACAGTGAAAGATACCGCGCATGTGCGGCCAGAGCGAGATTGAATGTGAGCTGCCTGTGCCTGAGTGAGAGTGGTTTAAGGACAGCATGCCCTGAAAGTCCAGATGACGGCCAACAAATATGGACATCTGTATTGTGAATCGTGGGAACTATACTGAATATTACAATTTGAGGACGTGACTGAATCGGGCATTCAAAAAGACAATGAACCTTTTACTTTCAGATGACGCTGCGGAAACCGAATAATAAAATGATGAAGTGATGCTCATCCACCCTTGGACCGACGAATCACAATCATTAATGACACTGATAGTTACTTTTGTAGATAGATTTAGTTAGTAAAAAATGGTATAAAAGACGACAAGCAGATTTAAGAAAAAACTCTCTTTTCGATTTCCTCCTGAAATGCTGTCGGAATGCTGAATTTTCCTGAGGCGTAAGAACTTTGAACTTTGATTTTCCTTTGAATGGGTACGGAGTCTTTAGTTGAGGCTAATAGCTAGGGAGAGTAGGGAAATGGACTTTGGGAACTATCCTGTTCTTTGCTAATATTTGTGTCCTATAATAATGTGTTTTCTTTCTGAATTAAAAATGTAAATGACTATAAATGTTTGATAAAATCCTTTCTTTCTTCAGTCTATTTCTGAATAAAATAAATAAAATAAAGTGAATGAACGTCAGATATGCTAAAATCATTGTTAAATAAAAAATTAGATAAATGGAGAATTAAGCTGGTCTTGTATTTTCCCTAGCCTAATTTTTACTTGCAGATCCGTCGACAAAACAATGGTGGTGTGTCTGAATATTTGTCTTGTTGATAAAACCATGGTAAAACAATTTGAACTGCAGGTGTAAATAGTATAAATATTTTGTTTTAATTTAGACACTCACGCAATGATCCAGCAGCTCTCCTTTGATTCTCACTGATCCATGAAATAGGATGAAAGTGTTTATGAGTGACTTGCAGTGTTATGGGCCCCACTGACGAGTAATGTGTGATTTAGTATTCCAGGGAAAGGTGATGAGGTTAAAGAATCATTTCCGGAGTAGCGCTGCATCATGGCCTAGGTAACGAAGGGTGGTGCATATAACATGTAACTAAATTAAAATCCTTTGCTTCCCGCACTGTGCAACCTGCCTCGTATAAAGTGCCTCTCTGTACAGATTCTGCAATTGCATCCAAACCTTTAACTCAAAAACAAGTCAGACATGTTGGCTTTGCCAAAGTTTGTTAGCAGTATCAAATAAATCATTGCTAATGGCATTGTTGTGAAAAATTAGAATTGAAAATGAGATTATAAATTAAACATTAATAGGGTCTTGGAAGGAGTAGTGGTCTTTAGAATGTCTCAATCACTGGTGTGCTTCCCTTCACAACACTTTCCGCAGCAGCCTATTTATGAGAGAATTACAACCTTACCACATCTTTTAAAAATCCTCCATCTGCATTTTCCACGCCTCATCTTTTTTGTCTTTTCACTCTCTCCTCCTTCACTTCACCATCCGCCTTCACCTGTAAAGCGCTTCGTTTTCTTTTACTTCTTCCATGTCAGATTTTTAACAGCTGTATACCCCCTTCAGATAATTTGCACATATTCACGTTTAACACATGGCACATTTTATGGGTTCCAGAGTATCCTGCTCCTCGCTGAAAAAGCACTTTGGCGCTTCGTCAGTGGAAGCAAGCGCTATATAAATTCAATAACAATACAATAAAGTACATGTTACCATTGCTGTGCGCTCTGTCTGGGGGCCAAAGATTGGATGGGCATATTTGAAGAGCCCCTTAATGACCCACTGGCAGGACTGTGGGAACCTCATACTGCCATCAGCCATGGTCACAGCCAGTGTGCCAAGAGGCCCCAGTGCAAGGAAGGAAATGGGTCCCCTTGGCCACTGTTTGAGCTGTGAAATACAGCAATGATCAGGGTTCAGTGGGCCCCACAGGCCTCTGCGCCCTGGTGCCACTACACCTGCTGGAACAATGAAACCTGCATCCCTGACTCCAGCCTCCTCCCCAGAGCTGTCAATTGTGGCCTGTTATAAACAGGCCTCTCTTCAGCCTGAGCATGCACAGACCCCTATAGATGGCCCTGCCAGTTCAGAGTACCAAAGTCAGTGCTTAATTTGAGACGGTGCCTGCAAGTGGGGCCATCAGCACTTTTGTTTGGGGCCCGGCACCTATTTTTCCTCTATGGATGTTGACCCAGAGCAAGAGGGAGAGAAACACACAAAGAAGAAAGAAGGGGAAAGAGAAAAGTGCAAAAAATGGCAAAGGGGGGAAGCAGGAGCCTGCTCGAGTGAGAGAAAGGGGAAGAGAGGGACTGGTGGCGGATGGAAGGGGCATGAGGTGGAATCAAGATACACAGCCTTGGTATCTGGCACTCCAGATGTTCAATAGCACCAACCACGTGCTTCAGTGCTTCCGGTTCAAGGTCGTCCCTCCTACGCCCAGGGAGTTCGGTCTGGTCCAGCTTGCCTGGGCGCGCCCCCCCTTTATAAGTGGGCGGAGTGAAGCGGAACAGTCTCTTGTTCCTGCTCCCCAGCACGAAGCGCGTCACCGGGCACGCTGCGGGCCCCTTAACCTCTTTTTGCTTCTTACTTTCGCTGCAGGTCGAGGACATTGCCGACAGGACGCGGCTGGAGTACGGCAAGGAGCGGCGAGAGAACAGAAGGCGGGGGCAGTCTCTTTTTGCTCGTTTCTCCCCTTTTGCAGGTCGAGGATGTTGCCGACAGGAAGCGGCTGGAGTGCGGCAAGGAGCGGTGAGAGACCAGAAGGCGGGAGCAGTCTCTTTTGTGCTTGTTTCTCCCCCTTTGCAGGTTCGGGCAAGGCTGAGCAGTGGCGGGACCCGACGGAGACCCGGCACCCGGTGGAAGCGTGGGCGGCAGCCAGCGGGAACCAGAGGCGAGCGCGGGTGACAGAGAGGTACCGCTGTGTGTCCTCGAGTGTAGGTACGGGTGCCTCTCCACGAGCGGGGGCAGTCAGGGGGGCCCCCTAGGGCTGTGGTTCCCAAACTGTGCGCCGCGGCGCCCCGGTGCGCCGTAATGAGGTGCCAGCGCTGCGCACACTAGCTGTAATTTTGGCCATCACAGAGAGCAGCGCTGCTCCCCTGTGAGAGGCCTCACCCCTGCTGCTGGAGGCGCCTCGCACTCCTCCAGGAGCACAAGAGCAGCCCCTCCCGCCCATTGTCATTCAGTATGCCACTGATTGCCACTTACTGAATGACAATGGGGCAGTCTGGGGGTGTGACACCATGTGGCGGCCTCCTCCTGCCTCAGAGTACAGAAGGGCATTCTGTACGATAAGAAGTAAAACGCCCATGCTGCAATGTTAGAAAACACTTCATTCAAAGAAGCCTGTAAAATAAGTTTAAAAGAACACTGTCCTGTCATTTTAGAACTGAAGTATTTTCAATATTGTATTCAACAAAGCCAAGGTTGCTCCTTTTTTTTTTTCAAGGAACTAGCAACCATTGACAAAGCCAATAGTCCTGGCTTGTTGGGGTGTAATGATACTTGCTGTATTATATATCTGGATGCAATGACAGAGACAACATAATACCAGTGAGGCAGAACACTATGCTAAGCGCATATTTTTAGCCTAGGTTTTTTAAGCTGCGCTCTTAATTACGTCAAACACCCCTTTTGAAGAGACCCCCCAGTTTTTTTACACCACTTAAAGCCCTGGAAACAACACCATGTTACAGTAACCTCACATCCTGGCACTGTGCATCATGCATGACTTCTACGTTTTCAGTCTGCCTATGTGCAGGGGCATAGTGAACTCTCCACCAGCCCACCCCTTGCTTTAGTTCATTCTTGATGGGACTCTTCTGCCTGCTACTCTGCAGACAAAGGATTCACTCATAATGTGAAAAGGTGGGTGAGTAAATAAGTGAAGGAATGTCTAAATGGCTGGATGGATTACTGAAAGGATGAATGGATGAATGAAAGGGGGAATGGATAGATAATGAAAGAAAGGATGGACGGATGAGTGAATGAATGGAAGTATGGATGAGAGAAAATGTAAATAGATGGATGTATGGGTGGAAGGGTAGATGGATGGGTAAAAGTGTGGATGGGTGTGTGAAAGGATGGATGGATGAGTGAAAGGGCAGCTGATGGGCGAGTGAATTGGTGGATGGGTGTGTGAAAGGATGGATGGGTGGATGAATGAAAGGGTAGATGATGGGCAAGTGAATGGGTGGATGGATGAATTGATAAGTGAAATGGTGAATGGATGGATGAGTGAAAGGGTGGATGTAAGGATTGATGAGTTAGTGAAAGGGGGTAGATGGACAAAAGGATGGATAGATGAGTGAAGTGAAAGGGTGGATGGATGAGAGAACGGATGGCTGGATGAGTGAGCGGATGGTTGGATGAGTGAAAGAATGGATGAGTAATAGGATCAATGGATGGATTCATGAATGGATGAGTAAATGGGTGGGTAGATGGATGGATAAGTGAAAGGGGGATGGAGAGAGAAAGGGAGGATGAATGACTGAAAGGGTGAATGGGTGGAAGGATAAATGACTGGGTGAATTGATGAGTAAGTGAATGGGTGGATGGATGAGTAAGTGAATGGATGGCTGGGTGGAAGAGTGGATGCATGGATGATTGTACAGATGGATGGGGTGAAAGGGTGGGTAGATGAATAATGGATGGATGAGTGAAAGGGTGGATGGAGGGATGGATGAGTGAAATGATGGACGGAAGGATATATGGTGGATAGGTTTGCAAATGGTTGAATATGTTTGGATATAGATGGGCACACAGACAGAAGGACAGACCTTTTTAGTGTAAAAATAAGGCTGGGGATACTGATTACGACAGACCAAACTCAATGTTCCATTTTCTCAGAGCGGGTCTCAGTACCAAAAGGTACTGAAAGCAGCAGCTGGCATAAATAAGGGTTTGGGACCAGGTACTCTGTTGGGGAAAAAAACAATGGATTGGGATGCAGCCAGTGGATGAGATTAATAATTCAAGCATTCCAACCAATATAATACCTTCATTGCGTCCCAAATACTTTAAGGAAGATAACAGGAGGTACACACCACCCACCCACCCACCGGTAAAAAAATGGTGGGGAGCCACGGCCAACTGCCGATTAGGTCAGGGGAGCCACAGGTCAAAAAAGTTTGGGAACCACTGCCCTAGGGGATCAATTTTTGGGCGGAAAATAGGCGGGGGCTGCAGGCGAGGCTCAGCATTTTTGTCCACGCTGCCCCTATTAAGCTCCCTTGGCTGCCTGCAATTGTATGTTACAACATTTTGCGGGCATTGGTTATCGATTACGCCTATTGTGCCACCAAGAAACTATTCACCACCTCCACCAAAGCGGAACAGGCGCAGACCGAATGGGAAGGGGACTGGGGGGACCCCACAAGCACCTCCTGTCCCAGCAGTGATCCTGTGCAAGGTGGTACCCGCGTGCCATTAGAGGGCCAATCTATCCCACCCATACCCCCTCAGGGGGAAAGGCCTGTGGAGCTTCCAGAAGGCCAAGCGATATTCCTGAGCCTCCACAAGGGGTGGGGGCGGGGGTGAACACACCAGCTCAGCCTGGCATAGCAGCCAGCCTGGCGGCAGTATTGCATGGCTGGAGACAGTGGGGAACTGGTCCCATGCTGTGGGGGCATCCTCTGGGGGAGGCGATGTGATTGAGAGGGCGAGAAAATTGTTAGCTGAATTGGGTGCAGGAAGGCCGAAGGAGGCGCCGGCAGTACCGGTGGGGGGCACGACGCCAACGCCTGCAATCCTTGTTACCAGTGACATAGTCGTCCCGATGGGGGCAACACCCCCGGACACAAAACCTGCTCCCAGTGGCGAAGGCATTCCGGTACCAAACAGCAACGTGAAGGAGCCGGAGGCGCACAAGAAGGCTGATGCGACAGCACCAGAAGGTATGAATGTGACTTTAGCGCTGCTGGGTGTGGGCGAGATGCACTCGGGGAGGGAACGCTTAGGGCGGCATCTGTCTACAGAGACTAAGGAAAACATCTGGAAAGGGAAATATGTCAACATGTTTCCCTCCTGATTGATGAGGAAGAAAGGGAGGAGGCCAGAAAAAATAAGGAATGGACACATCACAGGGAAAGTTAGGAGTCCTAACTTTACTACTCCTAAAGTGAGAAAAATCATAACTTTAAGACTTTCGGTATTCACAGAAGGCATTTAGGAGTCCTAAAGTTAGGACTGCTAACTTCTGGGAATACCGAAATGAGTAAGTGCCTTCTGTGAATACTGAAATGAGTAAGTGCCTTCTGTGAATACCAAAATGAGTAAGTGGCTTCTGTGAATACCAAAATGGTAGTAAGTTTAGGATTTTGTCTTAACTTAGTTCTGTGAATCGGGCCCACTGCGTGTAATACCAATTTAAAATTATTACTTATGTGTAATACCAACCAGGATACAATTCTGTGGCTCTCTGATTACAGGCACAGTCATCTGCAGTGCCTTAACTAAAATGGTTGAATAATGTACATTTCCGACTGATTAACTTAACTAGCACTTCTTTTTCCTTTAAGCAGTAACTTATTTATATATAGTTACTGAAGATGAAAGACCTAATATTTTGCTTTTTTAGCACCCCCTTTGACCCTGCCCCATGCTCACTAATCCTGCCCCCTTTGCGCACAGCTTTACATTTCCCATACTTGTTTTAACGCACTTCGATCACTGGTGTAAATTAGCCCACTGGCGACCACCGGCACAAATTGAGCACTGTATAAAATGAGGTACAGGATCTGCTCCTCAGCGCTGCCGCGGCACGCACGCCCCTGTGTCGCCCAATTATTCTTTCTTCATCTAGTTTCAGTGACACCCGCTCGCTTTTAGAAGAACATTGCGTCTCAGTCCCAGAAGGAATTATTTTTCCAGGTATTGTTGTGTCTGTCTGATGAAGCTCACTGGCCCCTGGCTGTTTCAGAGGTCAGTTTCTTTATTAGTTTGTGGTCTGGCTGTTATTAGAGCGGTCCCTGTTGTAGGTGGTGTGGTGACCAATTGTTTTACCTCTTGTAATACATGTAATTAAATAAACATGGAAACATTGTGTGATATAACTGAATAACTCCATAATACCATCTTAAACTGAAGATTTGTTTGTTTCTTGGGGGTTCATTATTTCCAGTTTCTCATTGTGTTTTATCTGCTGTGATTTTATTGAACAACGATAAGTTGCGTGGTATCCCATGAGCTCATTTGCCCTGTGAATTCTATGTGTATCAGTGGTCCCTTTCGCCTGATGGAAGCCATAGGATTGGTTCTCCTGGCTGACTTCTCTTGTCCCTGAGACGTAAGCTAAAGGGCGTACCTCTAAGGATGGGTCATGCTTATTAAGATGGCCCTAAGATAAAGACCATAATTCACCCTGTGAATTCTATGTGTATCGGTTTTCCTCTCCTGGTGATGGAAGCCATGGGATTGGTTCTCCTGGCTGACTTCTCTTGTCCCTGAGACATAAGCTAAAGGGTTTACCACTGAGGATGGTTCATGTGTATTAGGATGGACCTTGAGATGAAGACCAGATATGGAGTGAAGAAGGTGAGACTGAAGATGAAGAAGTAGGCCAGGAGGACCATCAAAAGTATTGGGAAAAACCAAATATTCAGGGGCTTATTTATTAGTCAATGCGTCACTTTTGCGCTGCCTGTGCGTCACTTTTTGTGACGCCCCAGCAGGGTAAAATATTTGCCTTGTTGCGTCATATTTACAAAGTGACGCATCTACGTAGATGCTTCATTTTGTAAGCGCCTGCCCCACATTATGCCTGCGCCAGGTATAATATATGCAGGGTGGGCTTTCTGACGCAAGTTAGCCTCGTAGAAGTGACGCAGTGAAATCTCTGAGGGCCCGATTCACAGAATGAACTTCAGCCTCAATCCTAAATGTACTACTATATGGGTATTCAGAGAATGCACTTACTACTTTTGGCATTCACAGAATGCACTTACTACTTTTGGTATTCACAGAAGTTAGGATTTTGTCTTAAGTTTGTCTTAAGACAAATGTAAGACAGATTTAAGACAAACTTAAGACAGACTTAAGTTAGGATTTTGTCTTAAGTCTGTCTTAAGTCTGTCTTCAGTTTGTCTTAAGTCTGTCTTAAGTCTGTTTTAAAACTGACTTAAGACAAAATCCTAACTTCTGTGAATACCAAAAGTAGTAAGTTCATTCTGTGAATGCCAAAAGTAGTAAATGCATTCTGTGAATACCAAAATAGTAGTAAGTGTAGGATTGAGTCTTAAGTACATTCTGTGAATCGGGCCCTGAGATTTCACTGCGTCACTTCTAGGACGCAAATGCATCAATATCTTATGCCTGCCTCACAGCAGGCGTAAGACTGGCGCAGGCACATTTGAAATGGGACTTGCCCATGTGAAATGACCCATTGATGGAGCTACGTCACTTTCGTGACACAATCTAGCAATGTGTCATTTTGTGCCAACAGATACTTTTGAAATACTGACATATTCGTAACTCCTTGCAACATGATGCATCATACTGTAAATATGACGCACCCAGCATGTCATAAGGATGGCGCAATGAAAAATAACACATCACTGTTTTCACGCAGCGATGTGTCACTTCATAAATGAGGCCCTCAATGTTTGCTCACAGTTTTCTCAAAATGTTCTTAAACGAAATAGACCATTCAATATGAAAAGGTGGGAATGTAGTGGTTGGGGAGGGAAAGCAGGAAGCGAGTTGGCAGGTTAACAACTGTTGAACAACCATTTGTGGAAACAGAAAAAGACAGCTGCACCCTGCAGGCATAAAAGAAGAACACGCTGCAACAGAGAATTTGGAGGAGTTCTGCTTGGGAGGGACCGAAAGAAGGAAGTGAGAGATGGAAGCTGTGGGGGGCCGCGCAAGCTGTTTTTTCTGCACAACTTTGTGAAGCTTGTTTTTAAACTTTTACAATCTTTTAAAGCTTCAAAAGGTTTTTAAAATTACAAACAATATAAAGTATCCTTCCATAAATAATAGGTCTGCATGATAAAAATTCCACAAAAATAAATTTAGTGGCAGGATTCTCTGCCAAAACCTTTTTTTTCGTGGGCAACTTTTGCGCAAGCTAAGTTGTATTAACTCACCAAACTTTGCAAACTGTGTGAAGTGTGGCATTTAATTACTACCTCTACTTAAGTGACAACGTTTGGAACTTTATCTAATCCTTTCAAACAGCGCCAGGAAGTTGTAGGAAAGCACCAGTGGGAGAAGTGATGGAAGTAAAAAGGGAATGCTTGTGTGGTCTCTCCCTTTTATATATAGAAGCAGAAAACAGGTTTTGATGAAAGTTGAGTGAAAAGCATGGTAAAGGAGTGGGAGGTGTGTAAAAGGAACGTACTATGTTATACACTTGACGAGCGGAACAGCAGGAAACGCAGAGAAGAACCAGGTAACAAACTTGAACTGTCCTAAAGGCAAATATTTTAGGATTCATTCATTTTTATTACAATTGTAACATTTTGCACATTAAAGATAGGTATTACCCCCTTGAAGAGAAAGTTGTACTGTATATTTCTTATATTTAGCCCCAGAACTGATTCCCTCCCTGTTTATTCATCCCCAGCAGCAATGTTTTCATTGTATATATATTTATAAGGCACATGCATGCCAGCAGCCCGTATTTAAACCACTCCCTTTCACCCTCCGCTGGACTATGCTGGAGTGCTCTGTCATCTGTTCTATGCTTCCCAGGCCCAGAGATAGACAGTGTCAAGTCTTGGCCAAGTCTAGATCTTCTCTCCCAGGGCATCGATGATGAAGAATGCCACCAACTAGGTTGGTGGGTGAGGGTCTTCCTAAACAAAAAAACAAATGTTTTTCCATTTACAAACATACACATTTAGGGCCCGATTCACAGAACTAACTTAAGACAAAATCCTAAACTTACTACTTTAGGTATTCACAAAAGTCAGGATTTTGTCTTAAGACAAACTTAAGACATACTTAAGACAGACTTAAGTTAGGATGTTGTCTTAAGTTTGTCTTAAGTCTGTCTTAAGTCTGTCTTAAGTCTGTCTTAAGACAAAATCCTAACTTCTGGGAATACCAAAAGTAGTAAGTTTAGGATTTTGTCTTGTTAGTTCTGTGAATCGGGCCCCGGAGCTTCTACTCTGTAGCTAGTTCCCATTGATCTTTGCATACTCAACAGGGGAAGTGAACTAACACATGCTTTTTCCTCTCTCTCTCGCGTGATACTTATCACCATATGTGGCGCCTCAGCCTATTGAGTCAGTGCAGTTCCCTAAAGTCTTGCACCTCGTGCTCCAGTACACATTGCTACGTTTTCCTATATTACCCATCTCTTCCTTTTGCCCTCGATGCTAGTTTCAGCATTCCTAGCAGGTTCCATACTCTCAGTTCTACTTATTTGAGGATGCCTCGACCCCCCCTAATGCCTGGATCACCCCCTTATCCAGCAGGACCGTGAGTCAGATGATGTTGTGGTTCCTAAAATATACAGGAAACTCCCTTTGGGAGGCAACTTAGAAAAATCACTTCTGACACCCTGCAGCTAAGGCTCTCGACACCCCATAACGCCAAAATGATCTTTTTTCAGAAGCCCCCAACATTGGGCAGTCGCATGCATCTGTCAGAATCCGATACCCCAGAATTCCCTGACAAAACACTGCCATACAGGGAGTGCATCTCTCCAAGCCCTCGTGGCAATACTGCGGCTGAGCAGACTTGGTTGTTGGATTGTACGACCCCACGAGTGTGTACCCCTGGACTCGTCACTGTACTATTAGTATATAAACGCAGAATATATCGGTGAACTAATCCATGGCAGCTCCCATGGCTGATATATTTTCTGTCGATAGTATGTTGTTGTGACTCAGTTTGCTGAACTTACTGTGGATCGGCTAGTTTGTGTGACTACTTTCTTGGTCTTCGTCATTTGCAGCTATCATTGTCTTGTGTGGTTAGCAGCCACGGACCATGCAGGTGGGGCCGGTGGTTTTGATTTTGACATACGACCTAGAGGGAAAATAAATTATTTATTTAATTTCCCCTTGTGGTCATCTGTCGAAACGCCATCTCCCCCACCAGGCCTCACCGCTCTTACCTGCACGGGCCACTGCTAGTGGTTAGGGGAGTGTTAAGGAGGAATTCGCCGCTAGGTAATAATGTCATGCATTTGTAACTGAGTCTGGAAGGCATCTTATATTTCAGCTGAGGTGAGTCCCTGGAGGTAGTGGAAAGAGTCCTTGTAGAAGTTCAAGGCATTGCAGATTGTCACCAGAAGCGTTACATGGATTTAATAAATCAGTTTTCAGTAAAATAACTTCTCACGACATCTTGGTTAAGGTGGAACATTTTTATCTCTCCCTTCTTCATTTTCTAATCACCATTATTGACTAGAAATGACAAATGCCATCGTGTTTCAATTTGTGACGAGTTAGCCAGGGCCTTCTCAAGGCTCTCTAGTCTATAACGCACTGAGCATAATTTGTAGTTTGGCTGACACAGGTACACTGATCAACAAGAAATAAAGATGAGGTATTCATATTTCCCCTACTCCAACCTGTGTCATGGATTACAGTAAATTCATGCTGTAGATGAGCTGCAGCGTGCCCCCACACCGGTCCAACACTAGCAGCAACTTCTGTAGGGAGGTTCAAGACCACACAACATGAAGACAAGAAGACCCATCATGAAGACAAGAAGACAGAAGAAGACACAACATAAAGACAAAAAGATTGAAGAAGACACAACATCAAGACAACAAGGCATAAGAAAACACAACATCAGGAACAAAAGACATGAGAATACACAACATGAAGACAACAAGACAGAAGAAGACACAACATGAAGACAACAAGACAGAAGAAGATACAACATCAAGACAACAATACACAACAAGACACAACATCAAGACAACAAGACAGAAGACACACCATAAGGACAACAAGACAGAAGAAGACACAACATGAAGACAAGACACAAGAAGACACAACATGAAGACAACAAGACAGAAGACACACCATAAAGGCAACAAGACAGAAGATGACACAACATGAAGACAAGACACAAGAAGACACAACATGAAGACAGCAAGACACAACATGAAGACAAAAAGACAGAAGACACTACATGAAGACAACAGCTATCCAGGCTGAAGAAGGCTGATAGCCAGAAACCGGTCCGTGGATGCTTGATTCTGGTCTGGGAAAGACATGGCTTGGTAGTTCGGGCTGGACTGTTCCCATGAGGCACAGGGTCAAGGCTGATTTGCATATAGCCAGTGTCTGACCTAGGGTGGTGTGGAGCGCAAAAAAACAATGGATTTAGGCCCAGATCTTTGTACTGGGGTTAATGTAAAACATTGTTCTGCATTCTGTCCATCAACTGTGTTTTTTGCAATTTTCACCACGAGTGGGCTGGGTATGCTCAGACGTGAGTCCCAGGCTCTCCACATCACTGGAGTCAAGCTATCCAGGCTGAAGAAGACTGATAGCCAGAAACCGGTCCTTGGATGCTTGATTCTGGTCTGGGAAAGACATGGCTTGGTAGTTCGGGGTGGACTGTTCCCATGAGGCACAGCGTCAAGGCTGTTTTGCATATGGTCATGTCTGAAGTGGGGTGGCATGGTGAGCAAAATAACGATGGATTAAACCCAGACCTGTGACTGGGGGTGAATGTTTTGCCAGTGTGCAACATTCCATCCATCCCCTTCAGTGTTTTGCTGTTCACCCTATGTGGGAAGGGTATGCCCAGATGTGGGTCCCGTGCTCACTGCACCACTGGAGTCAAGCTATCCTGGCTGAAGACGGCTGATAGCTGGAAACCGGTCCTAGGATGCTTGATTCCGGTCCAGGGAAGACATGGCTGGGCATTTCGGTCTGTACTGTTCCCATGAGGCACAGGGTCAAGACTGATTTGAATAGGGCCATGTCTGAACTGGTGTGGCGTGGTGAGTAAAATAACAACGGATTAAACCCAGATCTGTGACTGGGGTGAATGTTTTGGTAGTGCGCAATATTCCGTCCATCACCTTGTGTGTTTTGCTGTTCACCCTATGTGGGAAGGGTATGTCTAGACGTGGGTCCCGTGTTCACTGCGCCACTTGAGTCAAGCTATCCTGGCTGAAGACGGCTGATAGCCAGAAACCGGTCCTAGGATGCTTGATTCCAGTCCAGGGAAGACATGGCTGGGCATTCGGTCTGGACTGTTCCCATGAGGCACAGGGTCAAGACTGATTTGCATATGGCCATGTCTGAACTGGGGTCGCGTGGTGAGGAAAATAACGATGGATTAAACCCAGATCTGTGATTGGGGGTGAATTTTTTGCCAATGTGCAACATTCCGTCCATCACCTTGTGTGTTCAGCTGTGTTGTTCACCTTGGTGACAGCCCCACTCTACCTGGAATCAGGGATAAGAGCTCTGGCCATCTGCAGTGTGCGCCTTGGCAACAGCTGCATTACTGACTAGAACCAGGGGCAGGGGCTTTGTCCAGCTACATTGTGCCCCTTGGTAATAGCCCTATCTGGAATCAGGGGAGAGGAGCTTCGACAGTGGACCTCTGCACCTTGGCAACAGCCCCATCCCTTTTTTTTTTATTAAGGTATTTTCCCTCTTTTTTTGTACAGGGCACAGCAAATCATAAAAAGAAGACAAAATCAATATTTAGACCAAGGTACATATATGTATATGTACAGGGCACAGCAAATCATAAAAAGAAGACAAAATCAATATTTAGACCAAGGTACATATATGTATATGTACAGGGCACAGCAAATCATAAAAAGAAGACAAAATCAATATTTAGACCAAGGTACATATATATATATATATATATATATATATATATATACATAAACATACATAAGCTGAAGCACACAGATGATTTCAAATGCTAACCATACTTATCTACTCAAGACATTGTTCTCAACTAATACATAGAAAAACTAGAGTTGGCTCTCCTTCCATCTCTTTATGGGTTCCCATATTTGTAATCCTAGTTTCCTTCCCCATTTTCCCCTCCTTGCATAGATTGCCTCTTCAAGATTATAGGCAACAAGAGTTTGGCCAGCCATTGATGAAAAGTAGGCGGTAGTCGGTCAAGCCATGCCGAGGTAATGCACATCCGCAAAACTGCCATGGCTTCAAATATAAAATAGCCAGATTCAACCTGCCTGACATCATTGTCTACCCCAAGCAAAATTGTTGATGATGTTAATGTGATTTCTAATTGACCTTTTAAGAAATTCTTCTATAGCATCCCGGGCTGGTTGTAGATGTGGGCACGTGGCAGAGAAATGCACTATATCAGCCTCAAGGCTGTCACAACGAGGGCATTTTATTCCACTTGTTCCTCCTGATTGTGCAATCCTTGCAGGTGTGTAATACAATGAATAGAGTGTTTTATAATGCTGTGCCTGAAGGGCCGCTGAGCACAAAATTCTCTGCCCCAGTTCTAGTGAGACTCGAAAACATTCCTGCACTATACTAACTTATGTACCCATTTGCCCTCATATTTCTCCAAGTCATCTTGCTTATATTCAATCAATTCGGCATAGAATCTTTTTATAGTAGTGTCAGCTCCACCTTGAATGACTTCCAAGATAGAATTCTTATCAAACCCGGCCGGTCCACCTTTTTTCCCCACTAAAAAGCTTCTAACTTGTAAAAAAATTTAAAAATTCCTTGAGTCAAGGCCATATGATATCAGAGAATTGCATCATTCCCTCTGCCTCCATCATATCTCCCAGCTTCTTTATTCCCTGCCTCCCCCATTCACCACACACAGCATCTGAGAATATCTCCCGAGGGAGTGTAGGGTTACCCATCAGTCTAGTGTACGCAGTATACCTCCCCAGGCCAATTTTTTTTATAAAAGCCTTCCAGATATTATGTGCTGCAATCACCGTCTTGAATTTGGTTCTTTTGAAGTAGCTAGGGTCAGTATTTTTCAAAAAGACGTTCTCAGCACCTAGCACCAGTGCTTATATAGCTACAGTTCCTAGCGCATTCCCTACTTCCGTCTCTGCTCCCCCCAATAACCCCGTCATATATTGTAGGGCTGCTGCCCAATAGTACATCTTTAAATCGGGTAAGCCCCATCCTCCTCTCTCCCTAGGAAGTGACATGTACCTCAATGCTCTTCTAGTCTTGCCATGTGCCCAAACGAACCTATTTATCATGTGCTCTAAAATAGTATACCACTTTGCTTCGAACATGAGTGTTATTGCCCTAAATAAATAGAGAAACTTCGGGAGGAGGATCATCTTGAAAATGTTGGTGCGCCCTACTATGGAGAGATAAAAATTGTGTAATCTATCCAGATCTTTCTTAGCTTTAGTGACTATTGCCCCTATATTTGCCTCCACTAATCTATCCAGATCCGTAGTGATAGTTACCCCTAAATAAACTCCTGACTGTACCACACAAGGATCGGAGCATTCTACATTCCCATTCTTAATAATTTGTGTCTTAGAGGTGTCCAAGGCATATCCTGAGACCTGTCAATAGCGCAAAGCTTCTGCCTCCACCTGTCTTATAGCCTCTGTGGGGTCTGGGGTAATGACAGCCACGTCATCAGCATATGCCAAGATCTTACAATGTCCCCAATGAGTATCTAATGGGGGGATGCTATCATTCAGCTCCATTTTGCGTATTAAAGGGTCCATATACATGGCAAAAAGGAGTGGAGAGCATGGGCAGCCCTGCCTCGTGCCTCGCTTAATCTGGAACGGTGTTGTATATCCTGCATTCACTCGAATTCGAGCTGTAGGGGCCTACATACATACAATACGTGTATTGCTTTAATAAAACCCTCCCCGAAACCTGAGCGTCTCAGAATTGTCCATAGAATATCCCAGGAGACCCGATTGAATGCTTTCTCGGCATCCAGTAGCATAACTGCCATCGGGTCTCCTGGACCTTCCATGGCATCAAATAGGGTGATAACCTTACGTGTGTGATGTGTCGTGCCTCTTCCTGGGATAAAGCCATGTTGATTGATGCTCACCAATGTACCTATTATTCTTGCAAATCTGATTGCCAATGCTTTAGAAAAAATCTTTGCATCCGCGTTCATGAGCGTGATTGGCCTATATGATCCTGGTTCTGCAGGTGGTTTCCCTTTCTTTAAAATAATCAGTATATCTGCACCTGCCCAGGTACCTGGTATAGATGCCCCTGATTGTGCCTGCGGTATTGTAGCAATTAGGTCCTGACTAATTGTATCCCAGAAAGTTTAAAAAAATTCTATTTGTATCTGGTCTAGCCCTGCTGCTTTGTCCGAAGGGAGACTTAATAGGGCAGCCATAATCTCTTCTGCATCTAAGGGTACATCTAGTCTATTCCCATCCTCCTCAAGGAGAGTGGAAATGCTCCGGGATCACTTAGAGTCGCTTTATCCTTATCTTTGTCTTTGTCTTTTGGGTCTTTCTGTGGCTTTGGCCCTCTCAGCGCCATGGCTTGAAACAAGTTGCGCTGACTTAGAGTAAAGTAGTACTTCTTCGTTCCGATGGTTATGGAGATAATACGCTGATGTAGTAGCTTAATTTCTTCCCTAGACAGCCAGTCCAGGAATCGCTGAATTAAGTTAGATGGAAACAGCATACTCCAGGGTAAAGCAGCAGCATTTCACAGCAGCACTTGACAATCCTGGGGAGAGGGAGAGGATGCGACTGCTCCCTACGGTCTGTCAGCGGCCATCTTGCCCTACCAAAACGGGAACAGCCCCATCCCTACCTGGAATCAAGGGCAGAAGCTCTGCCCAGCTACATTGTGCCCATTGGTAACAGCCAAATCCCTACCGGAAATCAGGGACCGGAGCTCTGCCCATCTGCACTATGCACCTTGGTGACAGCCCCATCCTTACCTGGAATGAGGGTCGGGAGCTCTCTCAGCTGCGTTGTGCACCTTGGCGACAGCCGCATCCCTACTTGAAGGAAGAGGTGGGAGCACTGGCTATCTGCATTGTGCGCCTTTGCACAGCCCCACCCCTACTAAGAAAGGGGCGGGACCTCTAGTCAGCTGCGTTGTGCACCTTGGTAACAGCCTCATCCCTACCTGGAATCAGGGAAAGGAGCTCTGGCCATCTGCGTTGTCCGCTTAGGTGACAGCCCCACCCCACCTGAAAGCAGAGTCCTTACTGGTAGGAGCTGTCAACCACTTGAAGCTGTTGATTCTGAAAAGAGTGGTAGCGCTCAGTGCTTTAAATGGGCCGGTGCTGTCCGGTACTGAGAACCCGCACTTTTTTATTCTGAGGGGGAGAGTACCGGCACTTCTCAAGAAAAATTGAATACTTTTAATTGTAGAGTACCAGCACTTCTCAGAAACACTTCTATGGGCCCGATTCACAGAACTAACTTAAGACAAAATCCTAAACTTACTACTTTTGGTATTCACAAAAGTTAGGATTTTGTCTTAAGACAGACTTAAGACAAAATCCTAACTTAAGTAAGTCTGTCTTAAGTCTGTTTTAAGACAAACTTAAGACAAAATCCTAACTTCTGTGAATACCAAAAGTAGTAAGTTGAGGATTTTGTCTTAAATTAGTTCTGTGAATCGGGCCCACAGTTTCCATTACAAGCACTGGTAGGACTGAGAAAGAGTCAGTCACTTTTCATGATGGTCTGGTCTCCCTGAAATGCTGCATTAGAGGGGGCCCCGTCATCTCCTCAATGGAACAAAATTATTGACTAAAAATACTCTCCCAAACGGAATCAAACTCAGATGCACAGACATCCGCTTTATAAAGTTTCTTGCGGACGGAATAAAAAAGACCAAAGTTAATCGTAATCAGAAAAAACACTTCCTCGATCACCTATAGAGTCAGTCTGTCTGTCTGTCTCTGGCTGTGCGTCCGGCTCTCTATGCAGCTGTGAATGTTTGTTTTGTGTGCGTCATTGTGCGTCCGTGCCGCGTCCTTGCCCGTTCCCCCTGGGAGTGGACAGGCACAGCCCAGCATCCCGCTTCCCTGCCCTTGTCTCGCCCTTCCCAGCCTGCACTGCGGCATCGTCGGAGACCCCCGGTTATTGCCTGAAATACCAATTACCCATCGCCCGCGAGGGCCCGGGGCTGGCACGCAAGGGCACCGAGCGGGGCAATGTCACAAGAGCCCGGAGGAGGGCTCCGTGCAGGGAGCGTATGGTACCAGCAGCTGCTGCCGGAGCGCCCCCAGCACCCTCGGGGCGGCGCGTCCTCCTGGGCCTCGGTGCAGCCACGTGCTCCCGGGGAGCTGTACCGAGGCCTCGCCGGGCGCCGATACTGAGGTCTCTGCACAGCCGCTGAAGAACCAGACATCTAAATGCAGGCATTAATCATTAAAAACATAAAAAGGAGTGTCGAAAAGAATTTACAAAATATACGGGTAAATTAGCACAATGTTGTGAACAGGAAGTCGACTTCAAAAGCAACTAATTTAATTGAATTTTCAATAACGCTGATTATTAAATTTGCAGAAACCTAGAACTTATTGCAGTTATTTTTTTTTAAAGTTAGTTTTAATTTCTTAGCAACAAATTAAGGCTTTCGCCTCAGTTTATATCCATAAATCCTCAGTCTACGAGTCAATTGCAGCTCATATGGGAAATATGCCATGAAAAATAATAAAGCCCAAAATAGGGGGCTCTCTTGTGTCACAGATTAAGTAAATGTTCTTAATGCACCTTTGTCTTCCGCTCCAGGATCTATTCTTTAAATTGATTTACTCCGTCCTTAGTGTGTTCACTGTACTTACCCATTGCGGCATCATTGGCTCTGCTGACTGACTGCAAGGGGTCGGGGTCAGGAAGTACCCAGAAGTCCTTGCGGTATTCCACTGAAGGTCTTTCTTCTGTGGCCTCAGGCGAATGGCGCAGCAGAGAGGCTCAAGCGAACTCTCAATTGAACGTTGAGGCCTAGATTCATAAAAAAGTAATGGAACGCAGCGCGGAGCCAAAATGCTGCGCTGCGTGAGCGGTAGGAAGCAGGAGAGCGCGATATCTACAGAGGTATGACTCTCCTCCCCGCTTCCTAGCGTCGGCGCTGATTTCAGCTGCTGTGCGCCATGCACACATCTTGGCGTCATAGTGCAAGGGTGTGTGCTTGAGTCTACGATAGGTTTCTTACCGGAAGGGTACCCTTCATGTACAAGATACTTTTCGTAGAAACACTTTAAAACTTTTCGTGCTTTTCATACTGCACGAAACTGCACGCATGCATCATCAGAAAAGAAAGGAGAAATAAAAACGTTTCATGCCAGATTTATCAGTTAGCTGCTCAGGCCAGTGCAGCAGCTTCACACTCTGCGCTGCGTGAGAAGGAGAGAGCAGGAGAGCGCCATTATTTACAGAAATATGTCACTCTTCTCCCCTCTCTGTAACGCCGGTGCAGAAATGTGCATCTTGAAACCATAGTGCAAGGATGTCTCTGCGAGTTTAGCAAAGGTTTTGTACCGGAAGGGAACCCTTTCTGTCTAAAATACTAAGCTTAGACCAACTTAAAACATTTTTCCACTTTGTATGTGTGCTGTACAGTGCAGCACACATTTAAAGTAAAAAAATAAAGAAGAAAAAAGCTTGTCTCCTTCATAGCACATATCTGAAATGGGCTCTATTTTCTACCGCTAAACATTGTCTTTTTTTTAAAGTAAATAAGGGTTAGCGACAGAAAACTTGGGTGGTTGCATGGGAACACCCATACACCGCCAATGGTACGCCCCCTTGGTGCTTAGTAATGCAAAGCAGCGCAATGCGCTGCTTTGCAGTACTTTCAAGGGATCTTCTAGCATAAAATACATTTTATGCTGGAAAGGAAATATCTGTTAGTAAAGAAAGCTCGGTCAGAGCTTTTAGAGGGCCTTCCTATACAACCAGGAACATTGTGACCATATGAAAGGCTGGATCCGAGACTTCCTCGAAAGAAACAATGCCTCCGCTCAAATTGGGGTGGTCTAGGATGCCCTAAAGTTGTGTATACGGGGGCAAACACTCCAGTTTTCATCATAGAAGAATAACAAGGAAAAACAGCAGTTACAAGAGCTCCAAAAGAAGTTAACAAGTGCAGAAGAAAAACTTATTGGGGCAGTCCAGCAAAAGAGGGAAATCGAGCCGGCACAATTAGAGGTTGCGGTAGTTAGAGCATCAATAAGCGAAATCTTACCCGGAAAAAGCTGCTTCCAAGTGGGCTGCAGCTCGGGAAAAGGTCTATGAATTCAACGAGCAAATTGGGCATCAATTAGCCGGGAGAACTAGACAGCAAACTACGAACAACGAGATGCATCACGCGACCCTGCTGGCGGGGTGACCTCCGAGCCAGATCAAATTAGAACAGCTTTCTGTCAGTTCTACCAAGTCTAGTATACTGAGGAAAGTGTCAGCACAGTAGCTTATAGGAAAAAAGCCATCAATCATTTTTTGGATCCAATCTTGATATCAAGGCTGAGCCCATAGGATGGCAAATTTTTAAAAAGCACCCCTTCTTTCGAGGAGTTTGACTCCACTATAACTTCCGTACGTAATGGTTAGGATGCGGGTACTAATCTCATTCCGGCGAAATTTTACAAAGTATTCATCAATCAAATTAAAGATATATTTAAAACCCTGCTCGAACAAATGTTTAATAGCTTGGCCACTTTCACTTCATGGTCATTTGCAAAAATCATTATGTTTCCCAAAAAGGATAAACCGCCCCCTGAAATGGGCTCATATCATCTAATAACCCTTATTAACGGAGACTCCAAGATCTATTCTAAAATTCTAGCTTCCTGACTATCGGTAGTTATTGAAAGATTAGTCTCAAGATGGCAGCATGGATTAATTCACCCAAAAATCACTTCTGACTATATAAGGAGAGCCATCACATTGTTTGATGCTACACAGGCTACAGGAGACCCGATGGCTCTGATCCTTCTTGATGCCGAAAAGGCCTTCAAATGGGTCTCTTGGCTTTTCTTGTGGACCATCATGCAGAGAATGGGGTTAGGGCCTGGTTTTATTCAGGCTATTAAAGCCTTATATATAAATCCCACGGCTAGAGCCATAATTAACATGGAGCAGACAGAACAGTTTACTATCACACCTGGAATACTATCTGCTCCATCACTATAAATCAGGAACTTTTTATAACGAAAGGCAGGGGGGCCTGCGGGGTTTGTCAAATGCAAGCTTATGGAGAAACTATCTTAGCCAAATGCAACACGAATCGGGACAATCTGTAGCATTCTTAATAGTTTAATGACTTGAACATGGTCTCCGGGAAATGGCAACCGAAATTAGGCATTACGGATAACGCCTTTCAGTCAGCCCTTTGCTATGCAGAAGGCGATTTACTTTAGGCAAATCTGCAAGCCCAATTTTATAAAACGTGTTTTTTTCTGTACTACACCCCGAGCAAAATTGCGAAAGGGTGGGCTGGTAAAGGCACTCAGTGCCCCCGATGTTTCAAGCAGGGTGCCAATTCTATACATACCTTTGCAACCTGTGTGAATCTTGGCCCCCTGGTTGCAGATATCTCGGGCTTTGTCAAGATAGTTTTATC
This sequence comes from Lissotriton vulgaris, assembly GCF_964263255.1. Taxonomy (NCBI): domain Eukaryota; kingdom Metazoa; phylum Chordata; class Amphibia; order Caudata; family Salamandridae; genus Lissotriton; species Lissotriton vulgaris. The sequence goes on from NC_141686.1 coordinate 275,983,129, forward strand.
TCGAGATGTCCTGTTAACACCCTCTAGTATGTTATTGGGAGTACAGGATACTATGCAAAGAGATTAGGGAGGGGCCCTGATTTTTATCGCTATGGCCATATATCGCTTATGTATTGCTTCGACATGGCTGGATTCTAATCCCCCGTCTTTTCAGCCGTGGCTGGCCCATCTACTTTCAATTCATAATCTTGAAAAAGCAATAAATGCCAAGAAGGGCATTCGGCTAAAAAGAAGGGATTGGTAATCTAGGGACCACTGTCTAAATGGTCTCGTCAGCCGTAATCGCAATAAGGGATGGGGTGGGGAACCTTTTCCATCAAACCAGGAGCCCTGACAAACAAACCCTTAAGTACTGTATACTCTAAGAAAACATTATCCATATCTGTGCACTCTAGTCTGCTTTGTATTTGTGAGACTTAAAGCTCCTTGTTTGCCTCCTAGTTTCTGTTTTTGCACTCTGCACTTTGTATTTTTGCACAAGGCACTTTATATACCGTTAGATGTCTTTGTAGCTGGTACGGGCAGTTTGCACTTTAGGACTCTGCGTGTTTTATGTACCGTTCTAGGCACATTTTTTTACTTTTTTCGCTTTTTACTAACTCGATTTTATATATAAGATGGTGAAATCTAAACCAGAAGAGTTTCTCGACCTTCTTGGTTATTACCTGTCATCTGTGTGGGGCTGTGTGGGCCAGGGGGCTGAGGGGGGTGTTGGGGAAGATGGATTTCCACTAATTGATAACGTTCTGATGTAAATGCAGGTAAAAATGGCATTAGAAATGTTAAATTTAAAAAAAGGAAAGGAAATATTTGAAAAAGATGTTGCATCGTTTACACAAACACAATGGTAAATCTTAGTAAATAGACCCCTTCTCCTCTTAACACCTCCTTTCAAATTGAGTTAACTTTTGACGCAAATCCCTGTCTACTATTGTTTGTAGATAGGCTTTTGGGTCAAAAGGCATGGGTGGTAGCATGGGAATGCCCATGTACTGCCCATGTAACACCCCCTTGGCAGTAAGTATCGCAAAGAGGTGCTTGACACTGCTTTCCGTTATTTTCAGGGTACTTTCCAGCACAAACAAGTTTTGCGCTTGAAAGAAAATTAAGAAAACAAGCATTGGCAATGCAATAGGTCTCGCAGTTGCGTGAGTTTGTGCTCTTGGCATTGTAACTGACAATTTCTATTATTTATGTGTTTTGAAAACCTGCAAGTAGTGTGTAAACACACTTTGCACTTAAAGTCGTTACTTAGGAGAAGCCAGGCAAGCAGTAACTGTGCCTCTTTTACTGCCAGCCTTGCTTTGTGAAACCAAGGATTATTAGTACGTTTGAAGGTTTTAAAACATATAAATAAAAGGCAATGTTATGTACAATGACAATAGCGCGAACTATTGCAATTGCGAGACCTGTTGCATTACAAATGCTTCTTCAACCTCTTTGGCTGTTAAAAGGCCACTGTCAATATGTAGCTGCTTCTTAAGTACCATTACGGTGGAATCTATTCCTAATAGTTCCACAGAGAAGAGAAGTTAAGGCAGACAGCTGAAGTGACTTTATTTATGCCAATGAAAAAATCGTACCCTAGAAAATATTTTCTTTGGATTGCCTGTTCTTTACAGAAAAAGAATCACAGATCGTCATTGTTGCAAATGTTTACACAAAAACTGAAATCTAAACCATAATGGAAACGTGAAACGCATTCAATAAAAAATACCTTCGGAAAAAGTGTATCAATCCATAAAATGTTCAAGGAAACAAGATTATTGCAGTTTAACAAAGGTGAAAAAAATTTAACAGTTCTGAGTCAGGCTGAGGTAAGTTAGACAAATTGCATATTTTCCATTCTGAAATATCTACATAGAGAACCAACTGGTTAGATATCTTTACTATCACAAAAATAGACGTCTTTCAGAAACAACACAACATATTACTTATTTAAAGAACCACAGGCATATTATCAAGGGCTGGTGATAACATTATCGCCGCTTTAGTGTCCGTTTTCCGGCGAAAAGCGTAGATAATTTGATCGCTTTATTAACAAGGACACTAGCACGTGTTTCCTTGCCTTAACACCCGGTTTCCTATCGCCTCGCCTCGCATCCCTAATGAGATGCAAGGTAGGCGTGCCCCTTACAACTACATTATAAAATATCACTAACGGTGCTTCGCTGTATTTAGAACGAAGCCCCGTCCGGTTTAGCGCTGATTTTTTTTGTTGCGCTAACTGGGCCTTAACGCTGGAATTTAACGTCTGTTAAATTCCAGACTAAGGCATACCTAACATGGGGGGTGGATTGTGTGGCTAAGACCACAGGCCCTATCATCAAGGGTATTGCCGTTTTCCATGGAACATCGCTGAAAAACCAGCAATGTCACATGGAAAAACACCGATATGGCTGGAATATTTATCCCCAATTCGCTATGCTTTCTTAATACAGCGCTAGCATGGTGATAATTTCCAGTGATAAAAAATCTCACACTAAGCGCGGCCAGCGATAATTATCGCTGCCGCTTGATATTATGCCCCCAAGAGGTGCCATTATTCTATAGCCTTCCAAGTTGACACAAGAACCTGCCGCACACAAACATATTACATAAGTATTCATTCAAATTTAAACGAAACAGAAATGCATCTACAAAAGGGCTAAAAAAATCTTACATGCTTGTCCAGTTTAATTCTACACGTGACCTACACATTAATTTTTTTATTTCAGGTACTCATTCAGCCGGGGGCAGAGCTAGAATAATCAGAAAACAGAATTATGTAGCAGACCTGTCGAACCCCCCGCAATTTGCGAATGACAGTTCCATTTAGGGTGTAACACGCGCACAAGAAATAAACACAAATACGCCCGGACCCAGAGTCACGCTGAGCTGCCACTAGTCACCAAATGATGGCGGGAGAGCATTATTTGTTTCTCGCAAGGTCACAAGTTCACCCTTGCCTGAGACGCCACCTGATCTGCAGCCATCTGCGGAGCCCGTGCACTGGCTAAGGGACTGACAAGTCAGGAAGGGAAAAACTCACTCCAGCAAAAGGAGTCCGTCACCCACGAGGTCATGTAGGATACTGGAACGCTGTGCCAGGCCATCACAGAGCTGCATTGGAAAGATTATTCCATGCTCTATACATGGTCATTGAGAAAGGGGCCTCTGTGGGAACAGCTCTGCATAGGCAGAAACTGCGACCACAAACCAGATAAACAAACATTTGCAATGCAATAGGTCTCGCATTTACGCAGGTTTAAGCTATTGGCATTGTAAATGACAATGCCTTTCAGTTATGTTTTAAAAAACGAAAACAAAAATAAAAAGCATTCCCCCCAATTCATCATTGTCATGTTTTGCGAGTCCTTAATAGCGATTATTAAGGAATCGCTATTAAAGACTCGCAAAACGGGATTCATGTAGAAATCGCAATATTTATTGCTATTCCTACAGCTTCCTTATTTGCGATTCGCTAATTGCGAATCGCAAATAAGGAAGCGATTTCAAGGGTGCCAGGGTGTCCAAAGGACACCCTGTAGCACCCCTGAAATGGTAATGTACACTAGTGTTTACGCACACACATGTCCAAAGGACATGTGTGTGTGTAACATACAACTTAGAAAAATGCACTAAAGTGTATTTTTCTAAGTTTTCGCTATTTACCACATAGTTAGACTTCGCGGTAAATATCGGCCCCAGATTGCGAATTCGCAATTTTTAAATGGTTCATGAATTGCATTTAAGGAATCTCAAATTGAGATTCCTTAAATGCAATTCATCGCAATTTAGCGATTTCTATAATTGCGATTTTTGCATTTGGGATGATGAATCCCAAATGCAAAAATAGCACTCGCAAAGGGCCAGATTCTCAGAATCTGGCCCTTTGCGAGCCAAATTTCCTTTGATGAATCTGGCTGTCTGTCATTTGCCATGTCAATAGCTCAAACTCGCGTAAATGCGAGACCTATTGCATTGCAAATGCTTGTTCTAGCTTGTATTGTTCACACATCTATACAGCAGAGCCACGTAGCTTTCAAACGAAACAAAATCCTGCCTTGTTTATTTTGGAACTTGTATTTTTCCCCTAATCGAAGGGGGCGTGATGATTATACTTTGTTTTGGGATACAGAAACGCGCAATCTGTTGATTATCCATCTGAAGCAAACACAAGCCGTCAAAAGAATGACATTATTTATTTAACTTACCACCCCGAGCCACGAGATGAATACACTGCAAGTACTCCGACCCCTTCCTCACACTCTGGGCACGATGTCTTCGCTTACTGCCTGTCCCTCTCTGAAGAAGATTCTACGGCCAGTGGCAAGCCTGTTTTTGCTGCGGTGTTAGCTGCCCAGTGCGGGGTCATCTGTCTCGCTGCTCAGTGTCCGGCAGCTACTCACCACAAGAAGCTTTGGGTAGATGTCACCTGCTGTTGCTGGCTCTGAGCTCTTATATTCAGAGCAGCCCGCCACCTGCTCTGCACCTCAACCCAGACACAGGAGACCCCTGCGCGAGGAGGGAGTGTTACTATTATGACTCAATACCATAAACAAGTAGCAATCAGAAAGTGACTGCTGTTGTCATGGTAAAACGAGGAGGGACTAAGAAGCCTCATTAATGGCCCAACTGGCTTGTGTGTTGTCATTCCGCCGTTCGTGACTTTGTGTGCGAATGCCGGATTACTTACATTCATCCCCTGGAGATAATAACACCAACACAGGTCCTGTACAAGTGCGGGGAATGAGATTTTGATATCAAATTATGATTATGATCAATTTAATAAAGAATCCCATTCATCTGTTTTGGACCGCTCGTATCTGTCATTGAGGAAAGGACCACCCCCGCATTGGTTAGACAAACCCCATTAACTGACGCCACTCTGAAGAACCACTTACGACTGATAAAGTTTAAAAGTTTTATATGAAGTAATTTTGAATGCAATACAATCCACTCGGGATAAAATCTCAAAGTATACAAAATACAAAATCAGTTACAATATCAGAATCTTAAGCTTCGATGTGAAGTGGTTCCTTCTGCGTCATCTGCAGTAAGATAAAAATAATCAAGTTACAACTGTCCCTACTCTATGCTATGTGACATCCCTACTTCGCAAGTTTCTTCCCTAAAAAGGTGTCAGCAGTTTGACTTCCAAAGAAGTTCAAACTCTCTTAGCCTCTAAAGGAATCTTAAGTTTCAGAAGCAGTACCCTATCTGCCTACCCATCTGCTCTCTAAGGGTCCTCGGCCTACTGCTCCCTTGCACTCTGATCTCTCAGCGCATCTGCTCAAGTCATCTGCCTTTGCCTTCGCTCTCGCCTTAGCCTAATGCTAATTGCTCTGCTGATGGCTCTGCTCTCCTCCCCGGGGTGCTGTCCCTAAAATACACAATCACAGTGTGGGTGGAACGCCCCTTGACGCCCACCACGGACTTTCCCCGATGATGTCAACTTCCTGCTTCTTCCATTGGTCCACTCCTTGCGTCGTTCGTTAAGTTGACCCTTCTCCTTAGATGTCATCTTCATCATCTCATCGTCGACTTTTATTGATTCTTTCAGATCGAATGTCATGTGAACTTAGACAAGGCTTTAACTTATACTTGCAACTCTTTAACCTTCCAGATCCTGTGAATGGTCTTTTCAAAACATAGTTCACCTCAAAAGTGTCTCTCCTCACGTTCGAGCAATAAGCTCCGTCCGGCATTGTCACCTTAAATCTAACAAGTGCTAGACTTCTTGGCTCTCACGTCCACATCAAGCTATTTACGACTTTTACAAGCCCACTAAATTACATACATTTGACTATGCTCCTGCGAACTCTTGGTCAGTTAGGTTACAATCACAAATGACCTAAACTCTTCCAGCATTCCTACAGAAACCCTCTACACAGTATAACCTTTGGCATACATTTATATACTCGTACTTTAGCAAAAGTCTTAGTTATACTTGAATACATTTTACATCGAATATATAATACATAGAATACGACTGCGTAGAATATAACTTATGCATTCTCCTTGGTTACATCTTTATGTAAGTTCTCTATACATTTATCCACGTTATTTCTCCACGTTTCTCCATTTAAAGTTACACACGTACACGAATTCTACTGTGCACGTTCTACGTTTCTTAAGCATTTCTACACATTCCTATGTTTACCCATCATGTATACGGGCCTTCTAAATCTAATGCATTTTAACACGTAAATACATTTACATTTCCTATACCATGTTATCACATTAGTTGGCCTTTATGCTATAATCGCCAACTTTACATTACAATATGCGTTTCATTCCTACGTTTATAACATATACGTCTAGATATGGCTACGATATACTTTACATTCAAATTGCGCTCTCTCAGTTCCCCCCTTTGATGACTTTTAGGAGTCATCACTAAAAGCAATTTGAATACATCTTTTATACAGAACTAGTTACATCAGTTCCTCTTTTTATCGATTCAAGTGTTCTCAGGCTTTTATACTGTTGATCTTGTAGAACAGCTAGTCTCCTTTCCTGGTCTCTCATCGATCTTTGTAACTGGTTCGACCTATACCATTTATACAACTTTACTAATCCTAATAATGTAATTATGCAAATTAATACTATTAATACAGGCTTTAATATGTACCATATTATACTTTTGCCAAGATTAGCAAACCAACTTCCAACCTTTCCCACTCCGTTTCCTACTTTTTCCCAAACATTTATTTTTGATAAATCTTCGATTTCTTGATGAATCTGTGTAATGTTCCGTATGACTTTCTCAAGTGGTTTTGAATTATCAGGAATATATGTACAACATTCCTGAACTTTCAAAGCTTTACAAACTCCGCCTTCTTTTGCTAATATCACATCTAAAGCAAGTCTGTTCTGTAAAACCATAGCTCTAATCGACTGCATCTCACCCTCTACTAACATTAATGATCTTGCAGTACTGGCAGACAATCTATCCACGACTGTCGCTAACCTTCTAATTTTAACATCGTTAAGAATCAAACCTAACAATGGAAACATCGCTCCAAATACATCTCCTACTACTTCCGCATCTCCTACTTCCCTTTTCGTTCTCGTCGAAGCCTTTCCTTCTATTATCGCCAAATCCTTTGCATGATATATTTTGGGGAAGACAATTGCCAAGTAACACGAACCATACCAATTGTCAGGCAGTTTTACATAGGCATTTCTCCCACATACAAAATACACATTCGGAATAGCTTGCATCCCTTTCATAAAATCTTTCGTGTAGTACTCTAGTTTAAAAGAGTGCTCGCAACTAACTTCACCTACAAATTCGCTCTCATAATACGTCTTGCTTCGAGCTAAACATAACTTTCCCTTCTGCGTTCTATCCAATGCTATTGGACCATTGCTACCTTTCTTTTTATGTGCCTTCTCTTCTTCTGTCCAATCTGTTTTCCATTGTCCTGACATTTTTAGAATCTTCTGCCGTCTGCATCGATCATCTACTTGTGCTATAAACCTTTTCTCTATCTCTGATACTTTGCAAGTCAGATTATTTCTACGTGCATATGATGTATCTAATGTATCCCAAGGAAGAAAGAACTTAGCCAGTCTATCTTCCTTTTTGTAATAGTCCCACTTATTCATTTGCTTATAATTCGGAACTTCAGGCAGTACCGAATCATAATTTGAAAAGTAGTACTCAAATCCTTCTCTACCATAAAATATACTAAGCAGTAAACTACATGTTATCCCATAAGTTAATGGGAGATGGTGATATCTAATGCCTTCGTCTACAGAAGCCGGCAATTGCATACAAACGTAGCAATCTTTGGCCTCCATGGCATCGATATATTCGTACAATAATTTAGCATATGCATTTGACCTAAAGTTTCCCTGTGACTCGTCTACGTGTAATCTACGAGCTTTATCTGCAAGTAACGCCTTTTCACGTATAACAGTGCTCTCCTCCTTCTTTCCCACAAGAGCAGGTTTCAAAGTCGTTACAGTTTTTACATTCGCTATTTCTTTATCATTCTCATATCCTGTCATGTAAGATATCGTTACTACTATGATTATGAGGAATATCACTATTGCTATAAGTGTACCTACTATACATCTAGCTTTTCTGTTTGGGTTGCCGTTCTCCATGTTATCAAACAGCGTACCTCGTTCTCTAGCGAGAATTCTCTTTCCAGTCTTTGGTTGCTTATTTGCTTTCACAATCTTTAAAGTGCCTTTTTTATCCACAAAGTCTTTTTCACAAAAATGTCATTTCTCTTCTTAGCAGCAGACAACCCTAGCCCTTCTCCGTCCTCTAAATGTAATCCCTAATTTTATTCTTCTTTCCACTCGGCGCTAGGTTATCTTCTTCTTTATAACATACGTACAAAAGTCTTTTATGCATCAACAATTATTTTCGGACCTGCAGCTTTCACAACAATTATCAATAATTCAAAGCGAATAACTTTTTCTTCTTCTTCTGACATTTGCTGACCAACTGTTGGAAATTGTAATCTTTTTAGCACTAGATCTTGAATTTTACTCAAACGTGGGGGTATGGGAAGTGTGAAAGTCAGTAACCCCTCAGTCTCGAGTCCAGGCGCCAACATCCATATCTCCACTGCCACAAATGGATCGAGATCGATTACTTTCACGCTCTTCACTCTCCCAGATTTCTGTCCCCAATACATCTACTAGATAAGTCCACTCTGGGGTGGCGTACCTTCTGCAGGGCACACGTACCCTTCTCGATCTTCGTGGACTCTCCGTTCCTGAGTCTGTCGTGTCTTCCTCCTGATCCGATTCTTCAGCGATCGGAGCAAGAGTTCTTTCTTTCTTTCCTTCCGAACTTGGCCTTTTCCTTCTCTCCGGCCAACTGGCTTCGTCACTCTTTGTCTTTCCGCTCCTTGTTCTAGGACCTGTCTCTTGGTCACTCTCAGTTTGCTCGATATCTGTGTCGGACTCCCAATTACTTTCTTCTCCTGAGGCGACTTCGGTCCCACTAGTGTCTTGACCTTCGTCGTCTTGTTCCAACACAGTTTCAGTTTCTTCGATCACCTCCACAGCTTGGCTTTCCCCCTCTATGGCTTCTCCGCTTCCCGCCGGATTCTCATCCGAGAGAGGAGCTGTGTCTTCTGGAGGTGTTGGCACTCTTCGGGTGTGTGAGGCATGTATCCAGTTTGGCAGACCTCCACACTTCACTGCGGTACTCGTTACAAGTATGACTTGAAATGGTCCTCGCCAACGCACGTCTAAGCAGTTCTTCCTGACATGCTTCTTCACCAGGACCCAGTCTCCTGGACTCAGGTCATGGCACAAGTCTTGTACTGATGGAACCTCTGCAGCCTGGACCTGGAGGGACACAGAATTAACGGCATCAGATAGTCCCTTGCAGTAGTCCAAGATCAAATCGTCTGTGATGTTCACTAGCGCTGCAGTCGGAACCGATGGCAATCTCATAGCTCTCCCCATTAGCACTTCATGTGGAGAGAGGCCTGTTCTTCTATCAGGTGTGCTACGTATGCTCATAAGAACCACTGGAAGTGCGTCTGGCCAACTCAGGGATGTCGATGAACAAACTTTAGCCAGTCTGGACTTGATGGTACTGTTAATTTGCTCTACAATCCCTGAAGCTTCTGGTCGATAGCTGCAGTGTAACTTCTGATCGATATTCAAAGCTGAACACAGCATCTTCACCACTTCGCTATTAAAATGAGTTCCTCTGTCCGATTCCAAAGAGGATGGCACCCCAAACCTCGGTATCAACTCCCTAAGTAACAATTTTGCTACTGTAAGTGTATCGCACCTACGTGTAGGGTAAGCCTCAACCCATCTAGAAAATATACAGACAATCACTAAAACGTATCTGAGTCTGTTGCATGGAGGCATTTCTATGAAGTCAATCTGCATCCTATTGAAAGGCCCCCCAGACCTCCCAATGTGACTCAATGTAACTGGTGTTCTCTTTCCCACGTTTAGTTGCTGGCAAATCGCACATCGCTGACACACTGCTTCTGCCGCTACTCTAAACTTAGGATTGAACCACGTCTGTCTGAATACTCTCACCATAGCATCTCTTCCTATGTGTGCTGATCCATGCAATTTCCTTGCCATTGGACTAACAAGTTCATTTGGTAAAACTGCCCTTCCGTCGGCAGAAACCCAAAAATTCAATTCACTTTTCCCGCAACCTGCTGTTTCCCAGCTCCTTTTCTCATCATCTGGTGCATTTTCCTGTACTGCTCTCAATTCATCCCACGTATCTACAGTATCTAGTAACATGGTCAATTCAGTTCTTTCCTGGATTCCCCCCACTTTTACATCAGTGTGAGAATATCCCTGCTCTGCGCAGTAACGCGCTACTTCATCTGCGTATCTGTTTCCTAGCGATACAAAGTCAACATTTTTAGTATGCGCAACACATTTGACCACAGCTATGGCCATAGGTTTTTGCAAAGCCTCTAACAGGAGTCTCACGAATTCTCCATTCCTAATAGGAGAACCCGAGGAGGTCATGTAACCTCTTTGAGACCATAACTGCCCATAATCATGAACTACGCCGAAACCGTACTGGCTATCGGTGTATATGGTGACTCAAAGTTTGTCGCCTGCTAAGCAAGCACGAGTCAAAGCCACAATTTCAGCTACCTGTGCGGAGTGTACTCCTTCCAGGCAAGCGGCTTCTATAACTCTGGTAATCGTGCATACTGCATAAGCTGCTCTCAGCTGACCGATATCGTTTCTTACGCATGAACCATCAACGAAGAAAATTTCGTCTGGGTCTGTCAATGGCTCATCTACGATATCAGGTCTCGGTTTGGTACATAGTTCAGTCACATCGAGGCAGTCATGATCTGTACAATTTTCATCTTCCACTTCATTCGGAAGTGGCATCAAAGTTGCAGGATTCAAGACAGAGCATCTCTTTAGGGTCACATTCTCGGCAGCCAGTATGACTTGCTCGTAGCGTGTGAGCCTGCTATTCGTCAGATGCTGAGTCTTTGTCCTGGTCATTAACAATTCCACAGAATGCGGTACATACACCACTAACTGGTGTCCCATCACTACACTCTCTGATCTCTCAATGCTGACACCCGTTGCAGCTACGGATTTGAGACATCCGGGCAACGCTGCGGCTACTGGATCTAATGTAGCCGAAAAATACGCCACTGGCCTGCGCGCATCTCCGTGGATCTGAGCTAATACCGCTAAAGCGCATCCCTCTCTCTCGCAGCAGTAAAGCAAAAAAGGTTTGGTGTAATCTGGCATTCCTAAAGCCGGGGCACGACATAAGTCCTCCCTCAGCTGCAAAAACGCCATCAAACAATCTTTGTCCCATGGTACCGGATCACTTACTCCTTTGTGCGTCAGTTGTAATAACGGTTTAGCCTTCAGTGAAAAGTTTGCTATCCACTGTCGACAATAACCAACCATGCCTAGAAACATCCTGACTTCTCTTTGTGTTGTAGGCGCGTTCATTTTCATAATCGCCTCTATTCTGTCTGGAGACACCTTCCGCTTTCCTTTTTCGATCCTATGGCCCAAGTATTGCACCTCAGTCTTACAATATTGCAATTTACTTGGTGACACCTTGTGTCCGTTCTCGGCCAAGTGATTTAACAAGGTGATGGTGTCTTCTCTGCAAGCTTCCTCAGTTTCTGACGCAACTAGGAGGTCGTCTATGTACTGGACCAAAACTGAATTCTTGGTCAGTACTAGACTCTCAAGATTTCGTTTCAATAACTGGTTAAAGATCGATGGGCTCTCTGTATACCCCTGAGGGATACGACACCATGTTAAAACGCGATCTTCCAGCTTGAAAGCGAAAAGATACTGGCTCTCTTCGTCTAACGGTATCGAAAAGAAAGCCTGGCACAAATCTATCACGGTGAACCATTCAGCTTGGAACGGTATCTGAAATAATATCACTGATGGATTCGGTACCACTGGACAACATGAGACAACAATGTTATTAATCTTTCGAAGATCCTGCACTATTCTGTATTTTCCACTAGGCTTCTGCAAACCCATGATCGGGGAGTTACATGGACTACCCACGATCTCCTTCAGTATTCCCTGCTTAATCATGGATTCGATCACAGGCTTTATTCCTGCAATCGTCTCTGTCGTTAGCTTATACTGTGGTGTTCTTGGATACTCAGCATGGGGTCTTACCAAGATTTTTACCGGTTCTACTCCTTTGATCAATCCTATTTCTTCCCCAGTAAAATCCCATACCTCAGCTGAGACTTTCTCTCTCAAGTCTTGTGGAAGCTCCTCCACTGTTAAGGTAGGATAAAGTTCCACACATTCTTTTGAGTTTACGACTTTAAAATCAGCATCCTCATCATTAGTCTGCACTTCTACTCCTTCTGGTGTGCAATGTATCGTGCAGTTCAGTTTGCACAGCAAATCTCTCCCTAATAAGCACACAGGACTAGAATCGCAGATCACAAACTGATGTTCGTCACTGTAATTCCCTATCCTTACTGACACTGGTTCGGTCAAGGGATTCGTCATCCTTTTGTTCGCGACTCCTACCACCTGAACCATTTCTCCTGATATTGGCAGACCTGGGACTACCGCAGATCTCAACGTGGATCGAGTGGCCCCTGTATCCACCAAAAAGGTTGTAGGACATCCCGCTATTTCAGCCTCTACGTATGGTCCTCTCTGATCTACTTCCAAGGCGGCTCCTAGAGTACAATCTTCCTCCCTATTCGCCCGCTGCCCTGTAAGTGGATCAACGTAGTAGCATTCCTCTCCTCCTACGAACAATGGCATCTGTCTGTAGGTTTTCCCTCCGTTTGAGATGCGAGGTGGTTGAGGAAACGGGGCTCGAGGAGTCTGAGTCCCCCCTTTGACAAACTTGCCCTTCGGGACTGTGGCTCCCTTAACCACGCTGTTCTGAACCTCTTCCTCCTCCTGCTCTAATTCCCCTGACTCAACATTGTAAGGACACTCGCGTCGCCAGTGTCCCACCTCGTTACACTGATGGCACCTCGTTGTCTTTTTCAGTGTCGCGATATCCATTCTCGGCCTCGGTCTTTCTTCCTCATCTCTGCTCTGATTATTCGGTTTCTTTGCCTGCATTCCTGTTCCCTGCTGCCGCGGTTTATCCTTTCCAGCAGCTTGCATTTGCACTAGCATTAACTTTTCTTTAAGCTTCTTTGCCTTAGAATCTATCTCATCACTACAGTACCTTGCATACCTCAGAATTTCATCTAAAGGTTTGTTCTGCCAACAGATCAGATGCTGTTGGATCATTAGGCATATTTCTGGTCTCAATCCGAGGACAAACTTTGAAACAAACTGTCCTATGTCCTTGGGATCCATCACATCTAACCCGCTGTACTGCTTGAATGCTTTCAGCAATCGCTCATAGAACTCATGAACTGTCTCCTTCGGTTCCTGAGTAGTTCGATCTATCTTAACCCAGTCTATGTCTTGCACCGGCACTTTCTCTTTTAGCCATGTTATCACTCTCTCGTATTTCTCCATGACTCTAACTGATGGACCATTCGTCCGGGTATCTCTCGGAGGCTCACAATTAGGCCATTCGACACTAAGCTTGCACGCTGTCCACAAGTCTCCGGGTACTACGATATCGAACAGTGTGTTCAAATCGATCCACAGTACCTTCGAGATCTTCACGAATCTTTCTACCTGTTTGTACCACTCGACGGGATTATCTCTAAGCTTTGGGAAGGAATTGGTAAATGCCGCCAAATCCCCCCTACTCCAGGGCACGTGAACGTAGCTTCCATTCGCGATTTCTCGCATAGGGAAGGCTTCCATTCGCATCAAATCTGCGTCCTGGGGCTTCCCAAGCACACTCCGTCTAACGGAGCCCTTCTTGGACCATCTTTCCTCCCATCTATCCAGATCTCTCCATATTCTGATACTTACGATCAATTCCCTTATGTGTACCTTCAGCGCGATCGTTCTACGGTCATCCAGATCCTGATCCGTGCAAGTTAGCCTATGGTTACTCTGTAAAGCCTTGGTTCGTGACAGATCTACCATATACCTGTCTGCCAAATTAGATAAGTTCTCATGAGCTGACCTCGCCCTCCGAGTAATATCCTTGGATAAGAACAGTATCTCATCTGGTGTATACAACTCTAATCTCTCTAGTGCCACTGTGCCATCAATCATTTCATCCAAGTCTGACTTCAAACTCATCACGTCAAGCCGTTTTGCTTTTATTTCAGCTTTCAGCATTTCAGTTCTATGTTCTTCTCTCATATCCCTCTCACCTCCACTATGCGCCCTACGCCTGAGCACAGGTGAGTTATGAGGAGTCTTCCTTCCATCTCTTCGTTCCCACCCCTCTAGATCCCAAGCCTTTCCATCTCCACGTGGGGTATGGTGGAATAATGCTCCGTCCGCCAACCCTACGTTCCGATTTTTAGGCTCGGTTTCTCCAGATGTGAGATAGGATCCACCGTTCTGGTCTAACCCACTATAACTTGCTTGTTGTCTGGTGTCGCTTAATAAACGATAAGATCCGTCACGACCCTCCATGTTCCCGTGATCTCTTTCGCGATCACCGGATGGATGGCGAGACGTTTCGCGACTTCCTATGTTCTCCTGACTCCGTCCACTATCGCCGGATGCATGTCGAGACGCTTCACGACTCTCCATGTTTCCGTGACTCCAATGTCTCACATCTTCACCTGGGGCGTGGTGTGTGCACCTAAAGGAATTCCGGTACTCCTGTGTCCTACGTTCCCCTTCACTGAAGGTGACGCGAGGCACTTCGCCACACCCTGCACTTCTGTCTTCGCACATTAGCCTATTGCCGCTATTGGTAGGACAAGTATCTCTTCTGCTCTCTTGGCTTCCTCTCTCCCACTCGGGGCTGCTTTCGCCAGCTCCACAATGAGAGAGAATCCTGTTATCCTGCTCTCTCCACTCGGATCCCGTTTCTAAACTCCTACCCGGAATCTCTTCGGCAGTTTCCCAATCCTTCAAATATTCTCTTAACTCCTTAAAGGACTTCGGTTTAGGACCCCTCAAATCCATTGGCCCTCTTTGATCTCCCTGTTCTATCCTGGGACCCGTTGCAGAATCTAATGGGGTACTCCGACTTATTGGTGCTCGTATTTGCCTGTGGGGATTCATTGTGGCATTCCTATTCTCCACTTCTGCTCTTTCACTGTCCCATCGTGCCTGCTCCTCCTGCTGGACCCCTTCCGGGTTGTAGATTGACACAATAGGGCCTATGGTAACCGGAACCTGCAAGGCGTCTGGCATTTGGTACGACCTTGCGCATTGCGTCTCTGGAACCTTCTGGACCACAAATCTTCCCACTACTCTCTGTTCAGAACTAGTTTGGGGTATTTCCTCAGTCTTATTAGCGTCCCACTCTGTTACCGGGATCGACTTATATTCCCCCCACCTAGCTCCGTCTGTTTGCGGTAATATGGGACTCGCAAGTTCACCGCTGTATGGAGGTGGTCTATCTGTTAACAACCTTTCTATCAGATCCTCCTCCGACTCGCTTTCCTCATCTTCTTGTTCTAGAGGTTTCCTTTCTCCCGTGGCCTCTATCATGGTGAACAGTTTGTCCGCTTCTATCTTCTGCACCCTCCATTTCTTAGCTTCATCGTCCCATTTAGCATCCTGCACTGCCTTTACCGATCTTCTCACTCTTTCTTGGCGCCTCTTTACGCCCCTTTCGTGTGCTGTTCTAAACCACACACCAAGAGCTTCAAATTGTGTTGGCCTCGGTAGAGGTCTCATTGAAAGCATTGTCGCCTTCAGTTGGTTCAACACTTCTAATTTAAACGTTCCGAATCTTGGAAACGCCAGTTCTTTTTGCCCTTCAGTTAGCCTATGCCACTCGGAGATCCACAATATCGAATGTAAGCCTACATTGACTGCCATATGATATGCTGGTGTGCCTTCTGGTGGAGCTTCTTCTCCGGCATATAAATTTCTCCTTTTTCTTTTAAAGACTTTTCCTAAACCCTTGAAACACTTCATTTTCGATAACGTACGATACTCCTTGCTAATTCACTTCCTTGTTTGCGTCTTGATAACAACTACCAATCCCTGTACGACTCTCGCTAATCAGCCTATCCCAGCACGGTTCTACACCAACCGACCAATCTCAGCGCGGCTCTACGCTGACGTCACTTGTCTCTTCTTCAGCAGCTTCTCTCGTTTCTCAACTCGTCTCACGATTTCGCATGCGTTTTCATTCATACATTGAAAAATGACTACTTCCGTCCAAGCGATCACTTTTCTCTGACTGTACGGCCACAGTCTAACTGTAATTGCTACCTCAACTGGCACAGCGTCTTTCCTCTTACGCTCGGACACTTGCCTCAACTGATAGGTTACTTACACACAGTAAACGTACGACCAGCGTCCGCTACTCATTCACTCACACATACGCTCCCCCTATCATCGGTCTGTCGGGAAATCAATGGTACCTCATGACCCCCTTTCAATGGTAGACAAATTACTCTGGGTGTTCGATACACCCGAACCACTTAAGTCCTCTGGACATAAGATTTCATCCGGTTGCGCGCGCTCACAACCTTCCCCCAATCACACTACAGGCATTCAACTCCGCTTGACATTACAACACAGGAACAACATAAAACACCGCAATCTTACAACGCATGACCCTTATACTCACTCTCGACCGACTCTGCTGCTTTTCTCTCGACGCACCGTCAGCACCGTCTTCGGCTGCAATTCTTCTTCTGGTCGACGATGACTAGGGACCTTGGGGTAAACTAACCTGGCCTAGGTCGTCTTCCTCAAGAAGATAACCATCCTCTGCTACCAACTGCGGGGAATGAGATTTTGATATCAAATTATGATTATGATCAATTTAATAAAGAATCCCATTCATCTGTTTTGGACCGCTCGTATCTGTCATTGAGGAAAGGACCACCCCCGCATTGGTTAGACAAACCCCATTAACTGACGCCACTCTGAAGAACCACTTACGACTGATAAAGTTTAAAAGTTTTATATGAAGTAATTTTGAATGCAATACAATCCACTCGGGATAAAATCTCAAAGTATACAAAATACAAAATCAGTTACAATATCAGAATCTTAAGCTTCGATGTGAAGTGGTTCCTTCTGCGTCATCTGCAGTAAGATAAAAATAATCAAGTTACAACTGTCCCTACTCTATGCTATGTGACATCCCTACTTCGCAAGTTTCTTCCCTAAAAAGGTGTCAGCAGTTTGACTTCCAAAGAAGTTCAAACTCTCTTAGCCTCTAAAGGAATCTTAAGTTTCAGAAGCAGTACCCTATCTGCCTACCCATCTGCTCTCTAAGGGTCCTCGGCCTACTGCTCCCTTGCGCTCTGATCTCTCAGCGCATCTGCTCAAGTCATCTGCCTTTGCCTTCGCTCTCGCCTTAGCCTAATGCTAATTGCTCTGCTGATGGCTCTGCTCTCCTCCCCGGGGTGCTGTCCCTAAAATACACAATCACAGTGTGGGTGGAACGCCCCTTGACGCCCACCACGGACTTTCCCCGATGATGTCAACTTCCTGCTTCTTCCATTGGTCCACTCCTTGCGTCGTTCGTTAAGTTGACCCTTCTCCTTAGATGTCATCTTCATCATCTCATCGTCGACTTTTATTGATTCTTTCAGATCGAATGTCATGTGAACTTAGACAAGGCTTTAACTTATACTTGCAACTCTTTAACCTTCCAGATCCTGTGAATGGTCTTTTCAAAACATAGTTCACCTCAAAAGTGTCTCTCCTCACGTTCGAGCAATAAGCTCCGTCCGGCATTGTCACCTTAAATCTAACAAGTGCTAGACTTCTTGGCTCTCACGTCCACATCAAGCTATTTACGACTTTTACAAGCCCACTAAATTACATACATTTGACTATGCTCCTGCGAACTCTTGGTCAGTTAGGTTACAATCACAAATGACCTAAACTCTTCCAGCATTCCTACAGAAACCCTCTACACAGTATAACCTTTGGCATACATTTATATACTCGTACTTTAGCAAAAGTCTTAGTTATACTTGAATACATTTTACATCGAATATATAATACATAGAATATGACTGCGTAGAATATAACTTATGCATTCTCCTTGGTTACATCTTTATGTAAGTTCTCTATACATTTATCCACGTTATTTCTCCACGTTTCTCCATTTAAAGTTACACACGTACACGAATTCTACTGTGCACGTTCTACGTTTCTTAAGCATTTCTACACATTCCTATGTTTACCCATCATGTATACGGGCCTTCTAAATCTAATGCATTTTAACACGTAAATACATTTACATTTCCTATACCATGTTATCACATTAGTTGGCCTTTATGCTATAATCGCCAACTTTACATTACAATATGCGTTTCATTCCTACGTTTATAACATATACGTCTAGATATGGCTACGATATACTTTACATTCAAATTGCGCTCTCTCACAAGCATAGCTCTGTAAGCACGAGACCAAGAGGGTCTTAATAGAAGAGCAGATGGACAGGGCACAAGCCAGCATTTCTTCAGCGGATCGTGTCATGGTAAGGATCCGCAATGTGACCAGAAAGCAATTTAGGGCCTGTTGCGACTGCCTTCATACCAACAACGAGGGGCTGTGAGCATACTTCTACGCTGTGTTTAGCCGTGCTGTGTCCTCGATGACCTTCCTCACCCCGAGAAACGGTCCCGCGATGCTGCCAGCCCACTGCCCACTGGCAATATAGCCCTGTTCTAAGGACACCTTGGCCATTTTATGAGCTCTGATGACGTCAGCAGTTAAACTAGACAACGAGGAAGAGGCTGGATTGAGCACCCTAGAGTTCTGTCCCTCTATTTTTCATGCAACTAAAAAACACAACACCTAAAGGGGGAGGATTTTTCAGTGGCATCTTTCAGTAACTACAGAAGGATGAAGAGCAGAGGCGAAAATCTGACCCCTGGGGGCGGACAGAAGGCCATCAGTGTATTTGCACCACGCTTGGAGGATAGAATGGGGGGAGGGACGTGAGGGCAGCTGGAAGGCTTGTTTACCTGCTTTGTTTCCCCTCCTCTCCCTGGAGACTCAGCTTGGCATCTGCAGTGTAATGCCGCCAGTGAAAGATCCAGTCTGGGTGGCCGGGGCCAAAAGGAGGCAGGGCGGTATCAACGAGGGACTAAGAAACCTCAACCTACTAACCTTTCCATGGGTTATTATTAGGCTATCAGTGGCTAGTCAGCGTTTCCTTCCCCACAAATCAACACAACACACCACATCACAAAGATGCACAGCAACATGAAAGCAGCAGAGCAAGAGTTGAACACGCAGCGTATTGCCCCGAACGTACTAACCTGTCCATGGCTCCCTGTCACACTGGCAGGAACTGGCGCATATCACTCAATCTTACTGTCTCTGTGTCTCTCTCGCTCTGGCTCCCCGTGAGCCTCTAACTCCCTCTTTGTCTAATGGCTTTCCCCGTTCTAGTTAACACACAGCGTATTGCCCCGAACGTACTAACTTGTCTGTGGCTTATTATTAAACAATCGGTGGACAGTCGGAGCTTCCTTCGCCACAAATCAACACAACACAAACATGTACAGCGACGTGAAAGCAGAAAAGCAAAAATTGATCACTCAGCGTATTGCCCCGAACGTACTAACCTCACCCGTGAAAGAAGAAGAGCAACAATTGACCATGCAGTGTATTGCCCCGAATGTACTAACCTCTCCGTGGCTTATTATTAGACAATCTGAGGACTTTCTGCGCTTCCTTCGCCACTCATCAACACAAAACGAACAAGTGAAAGCAGCTTCACTTAAATGAAAAATTGCCTACAACCAACAATAATAATTAAGAAAAAAGTGTAACGTCGCAAACATGTATGCTATGCATAGACGTCAAAGCAGATTAACTTTAATGAAAAAAGTGCCTACACCAACTAATAAAGTCAATAGTCTACCGCCGCAAGTACACCATGCTGTCCGCATGGGCGGGGCTAAAATTAGACAGAGCGGTAACAAGGAGGAACTAAGAAGCCTTCTGTACAATCCAAAACCAGCGTTTAGCATGGATGATGACGCAGGCCAATAAAATGCAGAGACGGGGCTTAAACATCACTTCTGAAATCTTACAGATTACAATAAGCCGCGAGGAGCGCTTGCGCACTCCAGCACTAGGTCTGTGAGACCTAAAAACGTAGGTACAACTGTAAAACTGACCCTGTGCGAGAATGAAGGTACATTTCCTTAACCCAAACAGGAAGTTACAGGCAGGGAACAAAAACAAACAAGGGACAAACGATCAGTTGCTAGGGCACAGACTGAAGTGCAAAGTAACAATACCAGATTAAATGTCATCACCGGGGCGGGCATTGATGCAAAACCACATCACCGTTTCCTCACTCTACTTTCTACTTTTTTTAAATCCTGAAAATAAAACGAGATCCGAACCTCAATTACAATCAATGCAGATGCAATATAGAAGGGAGGCCGGAAATGGAGGAAGTTAGGACGTGTTTGGCGACTCAGTTCTGTTGTTTGAGAATAACCAGAGTGCATCAAGCAAAATGGGCAGGGTATTGGCGGAAGGGGGGTTGCGTTAGTGAGCAGCAAAACAAAGGAGACAGGGTAAGAATTAAAAGCACAGAGGTGCGAGGAGGGAGGGAGGGACGAGGGACTGGTGACTGAAGTAAACAAGCATTTGCAATGCAATAGGTCTTGCATTTACGCAAGACCTATTGCATTGCAAATGGTAGCCATCACGGACAACGGGCGGGAGGGCGAGGGTGAATACACGGACAACGGGAGAGCAGAGGGAGGGGAGAAGGCACAGACAGCGGGAGAGACGGGGGAGTAAAGAAGGCACCGAAGCACGTTTTGCCTGCAGTAGGATACCTCATTAATGAAATTAGTGCTCATAGTCTAAATAACATGTACCATGTAGCACTCAAAGTAAAGGAGCCAATCGCCATGGGAGGTGACAAATAAGGAGGAGGCGGTACTAAGAAGGGATTAACAAGCCTATTGACGGATCAGAAGCCAGCATTTAGAACGGAAAATGACACAAGCCAATGGCAAATATGGGCGGAGAATGGGCGAGGCTTCCATTCACTACTCCACCACAACAAGTTTCACAGAGCACTGCATGTGCGCTGACTCAGGATTGACCTAAAAACATTTTCTACTTTTTTGATGCTAACCCAGCGCAAAATGTTAGTAAGTCTAACCCTGTGAATAACGGTGCTTTTTAGAAACAACCGATGGACACTATTTCAGTGGCCAGTGCAGGAAATGAAGGGGATCCAGCGGATCCCAGATACATCGGCTGTTATTGTGTTATTGAGCAGGTTTAATTTGCCAACACCTGAACACATTCAGAAGAACAGGCGTTTTGTCTGCTTTCAGTTTTGAGCAGACAGCAAGGAGGCTTTCTTATTTTAGATTGCCGCTCGGCCCAAAACAAAGGATGAATTCAAGGGGCAATCAGCCCTCCTTTTCTTCTACTGTATCCTGGCTGGGTGTTATCTGGAGTCTAGCACCTAGACTCCAATGCAATGGAAGGAAACAAAGGACCACAGCTTATTATCACCTTGCTAGAACTTAAGAGGACATGGCCTTGGAGGCAAACTTTTGATTTTTTTCAATCCCTGTATATAAGAGAAATGCATGCACTGTATGAATGCCATATGTATTGGTCTGTGCAAGTAGTTACAAAAATAATAATTGAAATACCATATTTTTATGTAATATTTTATGTAATCCTCATCTCAGTGTAGAGTTTCGGAGCACATGACATCACACACATACATTATACATTGATAATAAGTCATACATGTGTAAAAACAATGTACAGGATGTGTTACATGGGACAGTGAGGGATATAAGGTGTAGGAGTCCCATATCGTTCTTAATTGTACATATTATAAGTAAAGAGTGCATTACCGGGAGAAACAGAAGGTCAAGCTTTTACCATAACACAATGCTTCGGGTTTTCTTTAACAAGACTTTATTACTATACAAAGAAACACCTTTAGCAGCCTTATAATTATACACATTGAGAAAAAACAATAAGGTTATAACCCCATTGCTTGAAATTTACACGCAGCTCCTTGAAGTCAGTTATAGCACACTGAGCAATATAACAAGAGTTTCTATTTAGGACCGGCAAGTAACAAAAGGGATCTGTGTGTAAAAAGCAGTAACCCACTTACCCATCTGCATAAAATAAATTCTTTGATTTGCATGGGACACAATGGGCCTCATTTATGAGACTGTGCGTCACTTTCACGCCACCGGTGCGTCACTTTTTGTGACGCACCAGTGGCGCAAAAAATGCGCCTTGTTGTGCCATATTTACAAAGTGACGCATCTAGGTAGATGCGTCACCTTGTAAACCCCTGTGCCACATTGTACCTGAGCCAGTTATAATGTATGCAAGGGGGGCGTATTGATGCAAGGAAGGGTCGTAAAAGCGACGCAGTGAAATCTATGAGATTTCACTGCGTCACTTCTAGGATACTGTTGCATCAAAATCTTGCGCCTGCCTCACAGCAGGCGTAAAACTGACGTAGGCCCTTTCACAGAGGGCTTGCCCCATGTAAAAGGACGCATTGCTGGAGTTGCGTCACTTTTGTGACACACTCCAGCAATACGTCACTTTTGCACTTACAGATACGTCAGAAATACTGACGGATCTGTAACTTCTTGCGACATGATGCGTCATACTTTAAATATGACGCATCAGGAATGTCGCAAGGAGTGCGCACTGAGAAGTGACGCATCGCTGCTTTCACGCAGCGATGCGTCATTTTTCATAAATGAGGCTCAATGTGCTTTGCAGAATACACAATAAAACTAACTGTATGCTACTTTATGAGTCAAAACTGCATCTACACAAAACACAAATCCCTCCAGCAAATATGTTAACCACCAGAGTCATCCAACCATTATTATTATTCCCTGAGATCTACTGAGCATAGAACAATATGCACAGCAGGTGCCTTAACAACTTGAGATATTTTAAAATAAAGATTTTTTTTTTTTAAAAACCTTTATTACAGCATTCTTAAAATACAAGTATGGGCCTACTACCGCAGGGGCCGGCCGCTAAACAGAAGTAAAACTCGATTCATCATGATACTACACAGCTCTTCTGAGGTTCCGTGACAATTGTAAGTGGTGTTTTCGACTCATACGAATATGGTCGAGTCTGGTATCTATGAACCGCAAATGACGAGTTTAGTAATTGTGCGCAGTTTCGCTGTGCTAACTTAAACCGTTAGTTTGCTATGTGGGTTTTTCATCTGTACCCACGGGTTCCATCTTAGATACGGCATCCATTTTGTCTCTTGCCCTCAAGTAGCCAGCGAACGGACGTTGTCCGCTTCGCGACCCTGGGACTCCCAAGATATTTGCGGAAGACACATGTTCTTTGTAAGTGTCTTTATGATGAGGGGGATGATACTGTAAGGCAGATGGCCCCGCTCGAGGCTCATCTTGCCGTGCCGGTTTATTGTCTCAGCCGTGCATCTCATTAGGCACGTCCCTTTGATGCCTGTATCTCGTGTTTCCCGATACCTCCCCTTTTACACCCTTTTCTGATCTCCCCACTGTCTCCATCTTTCTCTGCACCTGTCTTTGTTCCTATTTTGATCTGTTTTACTGCCGATTGGAATGCACTAATGTTGGGAAGATGGGTTTTTACAGTTGGGAACCGCCAAATGTTTCCGCACTTATGTTCCGGACCTTGTGTGTATCAAAGTGACCAAAGCGACCCCTCTGGGGGATAATTGTGGGAACCGGGTTGTAAACCTTTGTGTATCATGTTGTCCTACGGGTAAATTCTGTATAAAAGGAGCGATCCACAGAACCAATTTGAAGCAGTCTCCCCAAGTTGCACGTGTTGTACTTGTCGTGACTTCTGTGTTCCCTGCAGTAAATAAACCTTGAATCGTTGACGCCGAAGGAAGTGTCCCGTGTGTCTGTCATTCGCACGCCGGAGCAGGTAACCCACGAAGGTTTCAGGTGTTGTCCCCTGGCACCGCTGGGTCTTAAAGAACCCAGTCCTTCAGTTGGCGCCCAACGTGGGGCTGCATCAGTGGTACCGGTCCAAGCCCGACGATCGTGAGGAACTTCGTGTGAAATCTCCGAGGGAAGGTGCACTCCGCTTCATCGATCCTGTTGTCGAAATAAGTGGCCCGAAGACTTTTCCCGCGAAGATTCCCGCCTCCTGACGGCTGCGACGGACTGCTGCCCTGACTGTAGACCTGTTTTGGCGCCTGGCGTAGACCTTGGTAGAGCGAGACGATTGACGGGCCTTCCTGGTGACGCCATTGATCTTTGAGTTAAGTATTTGTGGGTCGCTCCCAGAGTTCTTGGTTGTGGTTGCTTAGTGGTTGCATGGTTCCATTGCATTTGTGGTTCTTGGTACTCTGTTGTGTTGTTTGACGACTGCAGCCGCCAAAAACCGAGGGTTTTTGCTTTTGCTGGGACTTGGTAAATCCCGTAACCCTTGAAGTTTGTGAAACTCGACTAGTGTGCAAGATGCCTGGTCGCAGTACTTTGTTTAGTTGTTTCAGACGTTGTGGTGCGGATTCCCGATTGGAGGACTTGTGTCCGATACCTCCGGTTGGAACTCCGACTTATGAACTGTACAGTAAACATGGGCTAGGCCCGATTACCTTTAACGATTATTGGATTCGCTATACAAAGAAGGATGGTGTCCTTAGTTGGCCACCTCATGGTAGCTTTGAGACCCCGATTTTAGGTAACCTAGAGGCTAAATTGTTTGAGAAAAAGTCAAGGCCGGCCATGTTTGATGCCTTTCGGTTGTGGCGTAAAGAAGCCCGACAGAAAGAAATCAGACAGACTAAACGAAATCAGAGAGATAGTGTTGCTGCCATTGTAAAGAAAGCAGAGCAATTTCAGCATGATAAGGAGGTTAAGGAAAAGGAAGTGTTTGATAGATTACAGCGTATGACCATAGATAAGTGCTATCCTACTTTGCCTACGGAGTCGGAAAGGAAGGAAGAAGCAGTTGAGGATCCTTTAATGTCCTATCTTATGAAATCGCCTCCTCCGTATGTACAGGGTGTCGCAGCTCCTGTGATTCCCCCTGTACCTGTTCCTGCACCTATTCTCCCTTTGCCTGTTCCTCAACCTGCACCCGTTCTTCCGACTGTTCCTGCTCCTTTGCCTGTTGCTATCCCTACTGCTCCTCCGCTTCCACATACTCCTGCTCCCGCTACTGCTCCTGCTTTATTAACTCCTGCTGTTGCTTCTGTTTCTACTCCTTCACTTGTTAGTCCTGTGTCCTATACTTCTCCCTCTACTCGTAGTCGTAATTCTCCTCTTGCGGCTAGTTTCTTTCATTCGCTTGGACCTGTTCTTGGGTCCGCTGGTTCTGATGGTCCTCAGAGACGTAGTCAGCTTCCTGGTAACAGGGAACGCGCTTCACTATACAATATGGCGATGGGTTGGATGACGCATCCACTTAGAAATCCACCGCGTATTGTACTCGACACGTTCTGTCAATTTAATATACCAACCCAAAGATTCGTGTTCGAGGAAATGTGTAAGGTTCTTCGCGATCAGATATCAGCCGACGCACCTGACGAGGTGCTGACCGCTTTGTCTGATCTACAGCTTCAGTTCTCGACTGGACTGATAGTGGATACCAATGTTCGACGTGCTGTTGAACGGTTGCTATCTTTTCGTCCCACTCCTATACCTCAAGCCTTGTTTGTTGAGGATATTGAAAGACAGCCAGATGAGTCTGGTCAGTTTCCTATGCGAGAAGTTCCACCAGTATGGATGCCTGGTAACCCTGGGGCAAACCCCCCGATTTTGCCGTTCTTCCAGAGAGAATGGATACATCTCCCATGGAAACGCTCAGAAGTGTTGCAGGTGAAGCAATCCTTGCCTGACCCTCGCAAAAATCCTGCAGGGTATTATAAAGAATTATCGCAGCTCGTAGACGCTACGGTAATGAATCTTGCCGATATTGACATGCTGTTTGGCAATGTCGTACCGCAACCGGTATGGGCTAAGATTCGTCAGGAAAATCATCCGAATGAATTAGGTGGTGCTTGGGCTGCCATAGTAGCGGCGGATGCCCGACAGACTGGTGGTGCTAAACCCGACCAGCTGGTTGCTGATCTTCCTCAAAGAATAATAACGTTAATGAAAACTCTTATGCCAGCTATGAGGGTGAATTGGGACAAATTGTCAGCTTGTAAACAGAAAAAGGACGAGAGTGTCTCCGACTTCTTTACGAGGTTTGAGGAGGCATTCATTGATCATAGTGGTCAGGATATGAGTACTGAGGGTGGTCAAAGGTTGTTCGTGGATAAATTTGTTTCGAACTTATTGCCCGATTTGAGCAATAAATTGAAGAATTCAGAAAGTGCGTGGGCCGTTTCTACCTCGGCTCAAATATTGGCTACGGCACAATACTATGAGAATAGAGAGAAAGAAGAAAACGACCGTGCTGATAAAAAGACGAAAGAACTCAAAACTAAAGTGTTGTTGCAGCAAGCCTATCCTCCACGTTCGAATCAGAATACTTCGCAACAAAATCGATCGCAGCCGCAATCGAACCGATCACAAACTCGTAATGACTCCTCTTCCCAAAGATCTTCATTAGGATACAATCAATGTGCCTATTGTCGACAGGAGGGTCATATCAAATTCAATTGTCCTGTTCTAAACGAACGTAATAGTGGTAATTCGTCTAGAGGAGGTCGTGGTGGTTCACAGCAGGCACCACGTGGTAGAGGTCGTGGTGCTCAGAATGATCGTTCAGATAACTCATCAAATTCCGATAATTGTTTTGATCAACGTGGATCATTGCAAGGACGATCTGCGCAATACAATGTAGACGATTATTACGTCGATCAGGGAACTGACGACAGTAATTACTAGGACAGCCGAAGACAAGGAGAGGGAGTAGTATCAGTTCCGGTTGATCAGAGAGGGCCTTACGTCGCAGTTGCTACATCGGGCGTCGTTGAGCCTTTTCTGTTGGACACTGGTGCAGCGAAAAGTTCCATTAAGCATTCGAAACTCCCTGGCGCACCTTTGTCTGGCTTAACAAATGTTTCCGTTGGATTCTCTGGCGCCCCCGTTAGCAATCCAGTTTTGCGCCCTTTGCCCCTTACAATTGGTCCTCGTGAGCTAGAAGCTCCGTTGATTTTAACCACAGGTTGTGGTGAAAATCTTTTGGGCCTGGATTTGCTTAAACGTTTGTATGCAACTTTGTATTGTTCTCCTGCGGGTGTAAAGCTTACGCTGGGAGAGAGGGTTGTCTCTTCCATGTACTTGTCTCTCGATAAGCTTCCACCGGAATTGAGTTCTCTTCCTGCATCTTTGTGGGCAACAGGTCCCAACGATGTGGGCCTGCTTGACATCTCCCCTTATGTTGTTCAATTGAAATCTAATGTGCGATTGCCACGTATTCCCCAATATCGTATCTCTCTTGATGGTGAACGAGCATTGTTAGCGATCATCTATGATTTGATCGAGAAATACGTTATTGAGGAAACACGGGGAAACGTGTGCAACAGCCCTGTACTGCCCATTCTAAAACGTACTGATCCTTCGAAACCACCTGTTTACCGTTTTGTTATCGATTTACGGGAGGTGAATAAAATTGTGATTCCTCAGTTCCCCGTTGTGCCCGACATCACGGCATTATTGACTCTGATTCCAGCTTCTGCATCGTGGTTTTCGGTGATTGACTTGAAGAATGCGTTCTTCCGCATTCCCATTGCAGAAGAGAGTAGAGACCTTTTCGGTTTCTCTCTTGGTGGACGCAGCTTCCGGTTTAAACGCGCTCCTCAGGGCTACTGTGAAAGTCCATCGATTTACAGTCAAGCCCTGAAGGGTCAACTGGATGCATTTAGGTTGCCGGCTGGTGCGGCCTTAATCCAATACGTCGATGACCTATTGGTGGCTGCTGATACTCAGGACATTTGCAAAATTGCTACGGTGTCGCTGCTGCAACATCTCTGCGAGTTAAATCATAAGGTGTCACCTTCTAAACTCCAATATTGTTGTCAAGAAGTAACCTATTTAGGTCACTTATTGTCAAAGGAGGGAAGACGGTTGACCCCAGAGAGAATTGCAGCAATTGCGCGAATGGCTGTGCCAACAACCCAAAGAGATGTGCGTGCCTTTCTAGGTATCACGTCATACTGCAGGCAATGGATTCCAAATTTTTCATTACTAGCGAAACCATTGGTAGCTCTTACGTGCAAGGATGTTTCGACTCCTTTACCATGGACAGAAGAATGTCAGAAAAGTTTTTCTGAATTACGTGATTCATTGTGTTCGGCTCCTGTGTTAGGTACTCCTGACTATAGCAAGCCGTTTACATTATATGTTCACGAGAGGGAAGGTTGTGCGTTGAGTGTCTTAACGCAACCTTTTGGTGGTAAGCAACGTCCATGTGCATATTTTTCCTCGACCTTGGACCCGGTAGCTAGAGCATTGCCGAGTTGTTTACGAGCAACGGCGGCAGCCGCGGTCTCCATCCGACAATCAGCAGGATTGGTCATGGATAATATGCTTACGGTGATGGTTCCGCATGCAGTCGACACTCTTTTGAATCGTACGAAAACTCAGCACTTGACGAGTGCGAGGTTGTCTGGGTACGAGTTGACGCTGTTGGCAAGCCACATTCAAATAAAACGTTGTAATGTTCTGAACCCGGCAACTTTGTTACCAATTAGCTCAGAGTCAGATGAAATAACAGAACACGATTGTTATTTGAGGACAGAGGAGGAAACAAAAGGTCGAGTGGACCTTAAAAACACTCCTTTGGAAGACCCAGATGGAACGCTGTATGTGGATGGTTCATGTTTTAAATTACCGAATGGCGATGTGACTACTGCATATGCTGTTGTAACGTTGAATACTGTTGTTGAGACTTGAAGATTAAATCAGAATTCTGCCCAAGCTGCAGAACTGATCGCTCTCACCAGAGCGTGTGTGTTAGCAAAAGGGAAACGTGTGAATGTGTTTTCCGACAGCCAATATGCCTTTGGCGTCGCACATAGTTTTGGACGGTTGTGGAGAGAGAGAGGTTTTCTAACATCGCATGGTACGAAGATTCAGCATGGCCAGCTTGTGAATGATCTTTTGGATGCACTTACGTTGCCTAAGCAAGTGGCGATAGTCAAATGTAGTGCGCATCGTAAGGTGACGGATGATGTTGGTCGTGGTAATGCTTTTGCAGATGAACTGCTAAGGAGACTGCCCGGAACCTTAGCACTCGAATGTATGTGACGAGTTCGGTTAGGTGGCCTACAGAATCGAGTATGTGTGAGGACACTATCGAGAGTGTGAAAGCAATTCAGAATGAGGCCACCGAGACTGAAAAGACGAAGTGGAAAGAAAGTACGGGAAAGTTGGATGCGAATGGTTGTTGGATTGACTTATCGGATCAGAAAAGATGGATGTTGCCTGATGCGTATGTGCTGGCTGTTGTGACTATGGCGCATGGGTTAGCACATATTAGCGTGAAAGGTATTTGTAAGTTGTTGTCTCCTGTGTGGAAGAATGATGGTATTACGAAATGTGCTGAACGCTTGGTTAAGAATTGTATGGTGTGTATGTTGTACAATCCTGGTAAGGGAACCCCAACTCCTCCTGGCAGTTTTGCTCCCCCTTCATGTCCCTTTGAGGTGATTCAATTGGACTTCATCCATATGGAGCGATGCAATAACCTGAAATACGTTTTAGTTGTGGTTTGTGCATTCTCCCGATGGATCGAGGCCTATCCTCTCAAAGACAATACTGCTTTGTCCACTGCGAAAATCCTACTGAAGGAATACTTTCCTCGGTATGGAATGCCTAGAGTTGTGTGGTCAGATAACGGAAGTGAGTTTGTGGGGAGTGTGATGAAGAGTGTGTGTAAGGGCCTTGGAATTAATCAGAAATTCCATAGCGCCAATCATCCCCAGTCAGCTGGTTTGGTTGAAGGGTATAACGGCACCCTTAAACTAAAGCTAGCAAAGATTCAGGCTACGACTGGTCTCTCGTGGCCTGACGCTTTACCCTTAGCATTACTGTCGACTAGGGCGACTGTACACTCCCGAGTAGGGCTTAGCCCCTACGAAATAGTGTTCGGTCGTCCTGCAAATGTTTGGGGGGTTCCTAGGCCAGGTGCGTTCTGTGATCTTGAGTATCCAATGTTGATCGATTATCTTCATGACTTGACTGCTAAACTGAGGTTAATTCACCAACAGGTTCACGAAGCATTGCCGACGCAGACGGAGGGTCCAGGCCACCAGCTCCAGCCCGGAGATTGGGTGGTAACGCGAAACTTTTCGCGCAAGAACAATTTGGATCCCAGGTTCACTGGACCCTACCAGGTCCTCCTTGCCACGAGAACTGCAGTTCGTCTTGAGGGACGGAAGAATTGGGTGCACGCCACCCACACCAAAAAGGTCCCTATTCCGTTGCCAGCAGACTCGTGGGTGAGGAGAGGCATTGCATCAACTGAAACCGAAGGATTGCCGGCGTTTGTACCTTTCAGTGACGCACAACCTGTCGGAGAATCCTCAGTGCAGCAAAAAGACACTGTTGAACATTTGTCATCAAAAGACTCAAGACCAGAACATTCAACTGATCAACAGAACGCTGTCTCTTCAACGGATCCTTTGTTTGACGAACAGACACGTCCTGGGAAAACCCGATACTTTTTGCGATCCAGCACTAAAGACTAATAAAAGATCCTGTTCTGTCCCTTGACAATTGCATTATCCCGTTTTCCACGATCAGTTTGAACACTCATATCACTGTAATTATTTTTGTATATATTCATTGAGTTCCATTCCTTACACTTTTTTCTTCCACAGCTGAGAAACATTGTGTTCGCATATATATATATGTGAAATAAAGACCGTAGGGCCGCGCGCGTACTTCCTTCTGGTTAGTAGGTCTTGACACTAGGTTAAAGACCGTCGGTTCCTGGGAACTCCTAGGGATTGACTATTGCTACACAGAACGAAGTGCGTCAAGAAACGTTGCGGACGGTCGTAGGGGATGGCATTTTCGAAGTTGATGGACTTGGAAGAAGCTCAAGCGCAAAGATTCAAGCTGCAGCAACTCAGTCGTACCAAATGTTTTATGTTCCAAATA
Source organism: Lissotriton vulgaris (assembly GCF_964263255.1). Lineage (NCBI taxonomy): Eukaryota > Metazoa > Chordata > Amphibia > Caudata > Salamandridae > Lissotriton > Lissotriton vulgaris. Next base: position 276,014,184 of record NC_141686.1, read on the forward strand.
TTCGTATTATTTTTGACTGTTTCTGTATTATTGGCGGGTGGGGTGTATTACACGATGTCTTACTTCTTACCTTCTGCCATACCTACTCCTACCCCTGACCTTAAACTCACCTCCACTGTTTCTCCTCATTCTTTTCATATCTTACCTGAACACGAGCAGGTTAGACGTGCAGAATTCCGCAATAATTCCTTTATTCAGCTCCTTCACCAGCATCAGTTAGTGGTTAACACTACTAATTGTTGGGTGTGTGGGTTGATACCACACACTACGGATAAGGGAATTCCATATCTGGTGTTACCGTATAGTTCCCAAGGGTCTGCTCGAGCATTTCAAACAATGTTTCGAAGCGCACTGGGTTTCCACCCCATTCGAGAACCACGTTCCCCCTACTCTGGTCCTACCTCGTACCAGAAACCTTTGTCTATAGCAATTGAAGACTTAGATAGCGATATCTATGATCCCTCGCTTATTCCTGAAGAAGAGGTACAAGCCTATAGGGTCCTAAGTAGAGGCGAGTATCGTGTGTTCACTAGTGAAAAACAGCTTAAAAGCTCGCCTCCGATATGGGTCGTACCCCACATTGGTAATTTTTGTCTAATAGGTCGTGGCCGAAGATCGAAAGCCCGACTTGGAGAGAGTGCTTGCACTGAAAATTACATTCTGCCGATGGTCACGTCCCCTGTGTTTTTGGCTGCCAAGGGTACATACTTTATCTGTCATGATCGTGCGTATGCATGGTTGCCCTCTGACTTCATGGGCTCATGTTTTATCGCAAACTTGTTGCCTCCGACGTTTACTGTAGATGCAGATTATCACAAGACTAGAGTTGTGAGAGGCGTAATTAGCGAAGAGGATACTGTCGGTCAAGAGGCAGGAGACTTTTTCAAGGGTTTCCTCCCGTTTTGGGGACCTATGGTTAATAGTAGGAACCTGAGACAGTTGACTCGAGTGGTAGAATCGACAGCTAATATTACTGCCAGTGCCCTTGGTAATATCACCACAGAACTCCAGGCGGATAGACTTATGACGTTACAAAACCGTATGGTTTTAGACGTGATCTTAGCAGATCGAGGTGGGGTATGTAAGGTGATCCATTCGAGCTGCTGTATTTTCATTCCTGATAATGCTCCGACTGTCTACCAAGCCATCTCGAAGTTGCATAAGATCTCCGAATCCATACACGTGGATGTAGGGGATTGGACGCTACTTGGATGGTTTTGGGGCTTGATGTCAACTTGGGGTTGGAAGATTCTGATGATCATCGGAGTCGTTGTGGCGTTCCTGTTCACGTGTTGCCTTTGTGTGCAGTGCGGTCCTGCCTTATGTGGCCTCTGTGCTACAACGTGTATGAGACAGCCACCTGTTACCAAGGGGACTCGGTTGGACAGAGCTATGCTACAGCAACATCTAGATGGTCTGATGAATATCGAGTATGATTCCGACTAGTGCTTGCCTACATGAGGGCAAAAGGAGCGTCTGAGGTTCCGTGACAATTGTAAGTGGTGTTTTCGACTCATACGAATATGGTCGAGTCTGGTATCTATGAACCGCAAATGACGAGTTTAGTAATTGTGCGCAGTTTCGCTGTGCTAACTTAAACCGTTAGTTTGCTATGTGGGTTTTTCATCTGTACCCACGGGTTCCATCTTAGATACGGCATCCATTTTGTCTCTTGCCCTCAAGTAGCCAGCGAACGGACGTTGTCCGCTTCGCGACCCTGGGACTCCCAAGATATTTGCGGAAGACACATGTTCTTTGTAAGTGTCTTTATGATGAGGGGGATGATACTGTAAGGCAGATGGCCCCGCTCGAGGCTCATCTTGCCGTGCCGGTTTATTGTCTCAGCCGTGCATCTCATTAGGCACGTCCCTTTGATGCCTGTATCTCGTGTTTCCCGATACCTCCCCTTTTACACCCTTTTCTGATCTCCCCACTGTCTCCATCTTCCTCTGCACCTGTCTTTGTTCCTATTTTGATCTGTTTTACTGCCGATTGGAATGCACTAATGTTGGGAAGATGGGTTTTTACAGTTGGGAACCGCCAAATGTTTCCGCACTTATGTTCCGGACCTTGTGTGTATCAAAGTGACCAAAGCGACCCCTCAGGGGGATAATTGTGGGAACCGGGTTGTAAACCTTTGTGTATCATGTTGTCCTATGGGTAAATTCTGTATAAAAGGAGCGATCCACAGAACCAATTTGAAGCAGTCTCCCCAAGTTGCACGTGTTGTACTTGTCGTGACTTCTGTGTTCCCTGCAGTAAATAAACCTTGAATCTTTGACGCCGAAGGAAGTGTCCCGTGTCTCTGTCATTCGCACGCCGGAGCAGGTAACCCACGAAGGTTTCAGGTGTTGTCCCCTGGCACCGCTGGGTCTTAAAGAACCCAGTCCTTCACTTCAGCCGACAACCCTGAGGTCCGGCAGCGGTTCAGGATGGATCTTGTATTGAAACACATTGATAGATCACAGGATATAGTAAAGGTCTTCTTTTTTATATTATTTAAAGGAGCGGATCAGGTGCCATACAATCTAACAATAGGATACGGGGACAGGCCAAGAAAACAGGATATGCATGTAGAAACAGCCATTCGTGGAACTCAGGCGTTAATGCTTATAAATCAGAATAAACAACAAGTCAATATACATTTTAGTGAACGCCAGTTCTCAGGGCCCGCCCACCCAGAAGTTCGACTAACGTAAGAAGCATGGACACTGATTTCAGATCACAATGAAATCAAAGTAAAGCACAGACCATACTGATACTATAGGAATATAGGGAAGGGAGAAAAAGGCCATAGAAAATAAAAAAGGGAAATTAAAAAAAAAACTCCAATCCCCCACCCTGCACCCCTGCCGATGGCTATAGCCTAACCCCACTAGCAGCGTGCCTATCACCCCATTAACCTAAACCCTAAAGAAAGGAAGAAGAAGAAGAATGGAGGAGGGCATAGTCATACGATGTTCCCGGCCCCTTTGCTCCCCCGCCAAAAACTGACAACCCCTGCCGCAAAGGACGGATGTAAAGCTACTCTTTCAAAAGACAATCGGGGGCACCGTAATACACCGCCCAGCCCCTATAATTAAACAGTTACCGTTCAAGCATCCATAACAATTGTTCCAAACCATCCCAATTCAATTGACTCAACCATGACCCTTTCGAATCAGCACACGAACCCTCCCTAGCGAAATCCGTGAGCACACAAACAAGTCATAGATGAGAGGAAAAGCATCAAAAGTCAATCCATTACCCCATGTGGCTAGTAATTCCACGAGAACTTCAAGCGCGGAAAGTTTCCCTCTCCTAGCTGGACTGTCCCGATGTTTCTTGCCCCGGGATCGTAAAATATCCAGAAAAGGGGATAAAACCACAAGATTAGAAAAGAGTTTACAACACAGGTTTCCGGGGGGGCGGGGGGCGCCATTCGATACCTCCAAGGTCAATGGTGATGAAAGGTACGGTGACACACTCATGGTCTCGGGGACACCATCTTCCAGGGCGCCATCCGTTGGTTTCAATATTAGCATCCCTACTCGTTCTCTCACGGGGTCCTCGCACAAAGTCAAAATGGCCGCGGCTTGAGTGGCTATTGTTTGCTGGTTCAACCGTGCGGCAGGGTCCGGTACTTCGAACAGAATCCCAGTCAGACTTGCATCCATTTTAGTCATTAACACATCCACTTGCGAGTGAAACGCCCAGAGTTCAGCCAATATTGATCTCAGCGTTAGCCCAGACACCGTTCGATCCATGGTATCAAGTTCGGCAGCAGTCACAATCGACTCCCCGGGTGAATCTGGCATTTTCGGGGGGGGGGGGGGACAGCAGGATAATGAGAGGGCAAGTGTGGACGGCGACAGGGGCGGCTCTAGGTACATGGTGGCCCTGGGCAGGGAGCGTAGGTAGGGGGCCCCGGAAGAAGGGGTCCGGGTGGGGCGGAGCGCGGAGGCCAGTGAAGAGGGGGGTCATGGTGTTTGGAAGTTGTATAGAGCCAGGGGCCACCAAATCCCTGCCAGGGGCCCCACACAAATATGTATCCATCCTCAGAGGATTATTATATTAAGGATATATATTGATGTGGTGGCCCCTGGGATTTGGTGGCCCTGTGATGGTGCACAGCTTGCACTTGCCTAAGGCCGGCCCTGACGGCAACCCTTCATTATCCACAGCCGGGTGAGCCCGGCGCAGCACCGCAGTCTGGGGTCCCGACCCGCCGAACCCCGGCAGGAATCTATACCGGGTCCACAGGACAGGGATCCCCACCCACAATCAGCAGCAGCAGGTCACCTCTCTCTCAACGCTGGGCAGGGAAAACAATCGCCACCAAATTCGGGCGTAGACAAAGTCTCCACTACGATTGACCGGACCCTGCCAGGGTCTCTCAGCCGATGTTGTTGCACTGCAACCTGGCCGTGCAGTTACTCGAGGCCCCGGCTTCACCGCTGGAACAGGCCACGATCTTTAACTCGGTGTAAGTTCGTGAAATCAACCGATAAAAAGTTGGGGATTTCACCATCGGAATGAGGAACACTTCATCCAAGCAGAGGCTGGGCGAAAGATCAGGATATCGTACAGGAAATGTGGCGGAGTACGGAGGTCGGCGGAGCCGGGAACCTAAGCAGCCAACTTGTTTGCCGTCGTAGCTCCTCCTCCAAAAAAAAAATAAAGCTTTTTAACCAATTAAACCAGACCACATTTAATTTCACGTTTGCACTTGTTAATTTCTTTCTTTTAAAACATAAATACACGTTGACTCTGTCGGACTCTGCTTTTCATGAGGGCAGCTCAGCAAGATGACTTGCTGTGCTGCCCTACGCCAAAATCCCATAAATAAGCCCCTCTGTCTCAAGTACTTCCCATTCTGCCTCACCGTTTTTTACTTCATCTCTCTTTCTCTCTACACTTCTGTATCTCATCTCTCTCGACCTCATAAATCACTAAATTCCACCGTTATGTCTTCCTCATTTTTTATTTCCACCTACATCTGACTACGTCTGTCAATTCTCTCTAGCAACATTCTCTTATTCCTCTCTTCACTTTACCTTTTGTACCCAACCTCATAGGGCCCGATTCACAGAACTAACTTAAAACAAAATCCTAAAATTACTACTTTTGGTATTCACAGAAGTTAGGATTTTGTCTTAAGTCTGTCTTAAGATAGACTTAAGACAGATTTAAGACAGACTTAAGTTAGGATTTTGTCTTAAGTTTGTATTAAGACAAAATCCTAACTTCTGTGAATACCAAAAGTAGTACGTTTAGGATTTTGTCTTAAGTTAGTTCTGTGAATCCGGACCTTCATTTTTAACCTCTCGCTGCATGGAGGTGGTGGGGACGGTGACCTGACAAAATGGCAGACCAGTCATACATTGTCCCTGCAAAGACCACAAAAATCTTTACAAATCCTTCCTTAACAGTCTGATTGCTGGGATCATTGGTTGAGAGAAGCTGCAACCAGACTTTCTGTCCTGTACCTTGGAGACTGGGAGGAGAACAGAGACTCCTGTGAAACGCAGATAGGCCTGACGGTCGAGATGAAGCCGGCGCCCATGTTGGTTTTGGAAGCAACAGACAAGGTGGAGTTCCAGCTGTATGACTCTGACCGGGTGGCCCTCCTTACTCAACAAGTGGCCTGGTAGTAGGGGCACTACTCAACTGGATAGGGTACCTGGATGAGCGTAGGGCTTGTCTGGAGGAGTTAAATCCTCTTTAGAAGATAGTACTCAAGCCATGGCTGGGCTGCTCCAACCAGCAATGACCTAGCAGCTCACAGCCAATTCTCAAGATATGAAAAAACAAAGACTCAACACAAACTCCAGTCATTCGGAATTGGCCCCAAACCTTAATTTTGCCCCATTTCCCGAGTAAATATCTGTGTTTCATATTAAAATCATCACTTGTTGATTGAAGTATGAATTCCTTCATAGGATTTTCTCAGCAGCGCCTCTAATTGGTATTGCCAAACAGTGGAACACAGCTTTGTTTTTTCTAGCATAATTTTGCCCTTAAGAGTCTGCATCTGTGTAATACAGAGGGAAGGGGCAGTGAGAAACAGGAGCTGAGAAAGAGAATGATATGAACAAAAGGAGAGTCAGTGCAAGTGAGGATAAGTGCATGAGAAGGGCAGGTAAGAGTGCTTTGCAGGAAAAGGAGGACTTGAACGAGGGAATGGAATGTGTGCATGTGAGAACAGTACTTCGACACCTTCACGGGTAACAAGTAGAGAGGTAAGGGGTGTGGGTGGACACGGAAGGGTGAGAGGAGTGCGTGGGACAGAAAAGAGGACTTTTGATATAAGGGTGGTAGGAGAAGGTAAAACGAACAGATATGCGAAATTCCATGGGCGGTTTAGCTGTTTCTTCAGATCTGTTCTACAATTTGTAAGTGTATGTCTGTTCAGGAAGAGAATGCAACAATCCTTTACCTCATCTTGTCTCACTCCCTCTTTAGCTTGTTACCTTTCTGTAATGTCTATGGGGAATATTAACAAGGGCTTTATCTCTGCTTTTTTGGCTTTAAAAGCCAAAGAAACGGAGATAAAAATATCGCCCTATCAACAACAGGGTACTAAAATGCTAAATCGCATGTTAGCACCCTTTTTCACTACGCTTCCCTTTGCATCTTTAATGAGATGCAAAGTGGGTGTTCCAGAGCAAAATAATAGGAGAAATGTCGCTAAGCAACATTTCTCTCATTATCAAGCTTCACGCTAACTCTGTTAGAGACAATAAAAGCAGCGCTAACCACGGTTATCGCTGCTTTTTTACGTCTGCTAATTTTCAGACTTAGCCATGTAATCCAATGGGAGGTGGATTACACGGCTAAGTCCACCATAGGCTATCAACAAGGATATCCCTATCCTTGTAGTTTTATCGCTGCATTACCAGCGATAACCTCCCAAAATGCCGCTATCGCTGGATTTTTTATCGCCTAGGCGGTTAGCGTTGATAATAATGCGATAACCAGGCGATATTATCCAGCGATAGCAGGCGTTAAAAAATTAAAGCTAAGCCCCCTTAGCGTTAATTTTCCCTGTTCCTTGTTAATATGCCCCAATCTTCTGTATGTGTGAGAGCACTGTGTAGTGTCCTCGCTGCTTCTGTAACCTGTCTTTTACTTATTCTGTGTGCTGCTGCTGCCCTTGTGCCTTTGTTGCAATGTGAAGCGCAGCATTAAAGTTCCAGGTGCCTTTCCAATGCATGTTTTTGTGCATCATGGGAATGAAAGCGTGAACCCTCACAATATATATGAGCAGAGTTTACTTTGGTTTGATGTGTGGAAATAAGCAGTTTTTTAAATGGTCTAGAAGCCTTTTCAAATATTTAAAACATAGCTGCACGTGGCTTAATGTCATGCATCAATACTGTGGCCAGGTGGAAAGGTAACCTGGACTCAAGCGTGCACTGCGATATGTGTTATACTACGATCCTATTAAACATAAATTTCCAACTTATGTATATTCAAAACACTGCATTCATTTTACAAATTGTTTTTTTTATTTTATACACAACAAATAAACAACATAATATATTGAACAATCAAGTTCATGAACAGTTAAAAAGTCATTGTCAATATGAACAATCACTCCATGACAATAATTCTCATTAGACTTATTCCTGCCCAAGGCATTTCGGGACGGGCAGTCCTTTCGTCAGGGGCAATCCTGTTGATACAAACAAAAATAGGCAAATCATGCATTGGCATGGTTCAATCTACAGCTGAATGATAGAAGTTTCCATCACCGTTACGTGAGAACACCCATTTAGTGAGTACCTACTCCAGTGCAGTTCTTTTTTTTTTTTTAATCGGCTCAACAACCAAGGGTACAATCATAAACACCAAAACTGAATTCAAGAGGTGCTGCCACCACCTGAAAAGGCTCCACTAGATACCAACACACACATGGAAGAAAGAGATACCCACTCAAAAACCAAACTTACACAAGAAGTCAAACAACTCAAGATCCTACTGGGACTCCGTACCACTCCGATATCTGTGAAGCAATATCATGACAGTCAATAAAGTTACTTCGCAATGTTCAGAGAGTATTACTTAGTTCGTACTTTAACTGTCCTCACCTGCTGCCAGTACTGAAAGGACTTTCTGATTATCTACAAAGGTCAGTGAGCGTCCACAAGCCTAAGTCATGTTCCAATATGTCAAGAAAAACCTCTGAATTAAAATTCACCCAAACTACAGTATACCAGAATCTTCGCCTCCACATCTCTCAACTCTCCTTAGTCTTACCGAGATTCACGTTGAACTCCTGCCAAGTCCACAACGATTAGAAGTGACCCCAAGTCCACGTCGATACAACATTCACCAGGGACATATGCTGAATTTCAAACTTGGCTAATCTCGCGATACCATCGAAGGCGAAATATAATGTCTACTCACATATCTCGCCGTAATAGTCCCAAAATCAAACGAAGTCCTATCTCTCTATGCTAAACAAACTCGCCAACTTAATGTCACCAGAAAAAACAGTGAGTCACAGGAATAGCCTTGCTTCCTTACTAAACGCAAGCCCAAATCCATTCTGCATCCTTTCCTCAAAACAAAGCTGCCATCTTAGAACAGAATGTTCAAAAGCAAATAGGTGATCCTAAAGCACCCTCTTATGTGAGTGACAATGCCTATATAGCATCAACCTTGCCACACTTACCCCTTACGCTTGCAGATTACTGCTCAAAATTGAGCTGCCATCTTAGAGCAGCTCATTGCAACACATCAAAACCACAAGTTTTGTAAGTAAAAATACACATATAGTGGAGATCAGGGTGATGAAAAATAGATACTGATCTAAGAATCATGAACATCATAATATTGGAAGTCGATATCTATGCATACACCAAAAGATGATTTGTCAGTTCTAGTATACCAATATACTCAATAATCATAGGTGACAATGTATGCATAGCAACATCCAGTTTTTCAAACATTCCTATGTATGACAGTTTGACTAAGGTGCGACCATGTGTATGAGATGTTACCTACTAACTAAAGGAAACATGCCATTTCAAATGTATCATTTAACCCTGATGGCATAAGAGTATTTAATTTCTTAATCCTGTATGCCTCTCTTTGTAGTAGTCTGTGCCCTCATGTTTAGATACTTGTTCAAAAATCTGGAATTGTAATTGTGCTATGGTATGGCGACATTCTTCCCGGTGTGTTGCCACACTTTAGTTTAAATTCTTATTCCTGATCTTGCTTTTATGTTCTGTCAGCCGTATATTGATCTTCCTTACTGTTTCCCCACATAGAGAAGACCACAGGGACATTTAATCGTATAAACCACGTTCTTGGGTGTAATAAAGTGTCTCCTAAGATTACATTATTGCAATGAATGCAATTCCAGCATTTCTTGGTACTTCCTTTACCAGTATGGGTTAAATTCTTCAATTCTGTCAACTTTTCTTTAAGATTCCTTATCCACGTGTAAGCGAAGAGTGGTTTCTCTATGACCAAACCATTAAAATCGGGCTCCTCTTCCAGAAGTTCCCATCTTTTGAATATTATCTGTTTGACCATGCCAGAGACTGTAGAATATTTTGACACAAACACACAAGGCAGTCGTAGGGAGATACAAATTCAACACATCGACTGTCACAGAGCTCAGGTACTCCTTGAAGAGACACAAAGCACAGGTGTATCTCATCAGAAGAGGAAATAGGCATAGCCTGTCTACAGGAAACTCATTAGACTAAGACTGAAGGCATGAAGCAAATATTTGACACTATGTACTTATCGTATGCCATGGGTGAGTTCACATGGGTGAGATCAGTGATATCAATTGAAGCACAGCATACTACACTGGATGCAAAGGCAGACATGTGATAATACATGGTCTGTAGCAGGAAGTGTGTATTTATGCTTCATATACAACCTTGACACGGAGAGAGCGTATTTAATGAAGATCCCCGTAATCTGGGGCAGTAACTTCCACAGCATGATGGACTTGGACTTGGACAGATTCCTCCCATCATTATCCGGCATGACATAGAAAGGTCTGAAAAGGCATTGAAAATGGGTACACATCTGGATCCTGATGTATGCACCACACACAAAAAGTCTGGAATATTAATTTTACACAATGATGCATGGGTTACATTCAAGAACTGACAGGCCTTACATTTAGACACTATCATGTGATCCTATAATCAGATGCTATGCCTAAACGTATCTCATACTCAGGATATTTAGGGCACTCCCTGGTCTCAAAATCTTGGTTTTGGAGAGTGCCACTAGGTTGTCAGACCAGTGGACCAGAAATACCAGTACTTTGACTAGAGCGGTTACCATACTCCTGCAGGGGACTGTGGTGGCCCTAGGGTTCATATAGTAGGGTCCACCTGCCCATATCACATTAGTCTATGTTTTTGGCCTCTTCGAAGTGCTGCACCAGTGGTTAGCACACTTAGATTGGGGATACTAACAGAGAAGTGTTTTCCCTGTAAGGTAGGGTGAACATAGACAAGGTCCTGAAGAAATGCTATTGACCCAGTAGGACATTTGTTGGCATGAAACGTACACCCGAGCAAAGGGATCACCAAACGACTATGGTTCAACTGCTCCTCTTAAGATTGTTTTTAAGCTTCGCCTCAAACCCCACGGAGTAAAGCATATGCATGTGCGAATTCGTAGTCAACTTTACAACTCACAAAGTCATCACTCATCATATTGAAACACCCACTAAAATAACTGCCACACAAACACCAAAGATCTCCCATCAAAGGTGCCCCACCTCGTGAGGTGAGGGTTCCGCTCTGCATTGCACCGCCCACCAAAACTCTCCCATCAAAAGTGCCTCACTTTGTGGTTGTGGAGCCCTATAAGCATTGCACCCAGTAGCAGTCAAAAAACATCCAAAGCCCTCCTATGAAAAGTGCATGCTCTTCTGGAGTGAGGGGCCAGCTAGGCATTGCACCACCCACCTAGTGTGGAGCTGGACCTCATGGTGATGCATGCCACCTAGGTGGTTGAGGGCTCAGTTTGTGAATAAGGGATGCCCTCAATGCCACCTGTGTTGCTAATGAGGACAATCCTCACAGAGAAGCCGCTGTCATAAACCTGGGCCAGGAGGTTCCTTTAGAACGTCACGTTTGTGAGCAGATACTTCAATAGCCTGCATGCCAAGGGTTTACCTACTGAGGCTGTGGTCCAAGAAGCAAAAACTAAATTAGATTTAAGGATCTGCCTCTGGTGCTTTCCAAAAGACACAGAGGGCCTGATTTAGATCTTGGTGGATCTGGTCCTGCCGTCACTTTTCTGTCAGTTTCTCCGTCCACCTACTAGAAGGTCTGCCCCCTCAATTTAGATGCTGGGGGTTCTATGGACGATAGTCCGTCCGACTTCCACTATCTCTGCCAGAATTTTCCTCCTCCATCAACGGCGTCATAGGCAAAAGCCGCTGTTGGAGGGAGTTCAGCCAATATTTCTGTCAAGCCAATCACGATGTGTCTTTCCGTCGATGTAACTGTTGCGGGTGAATCTCCACATCTGAGTTGGCAGTTTCGGAGGGATATAAGGTAGAACCTTACTTTTTTTACTTTTTTCCACTTCTGTTTCCATCATGAACCCGATCGTCCAAGTCCTTTCTTTGCTGCTGCTACATGACCTTCAAGTAAATAAACCCTGTTGCTGCCGTAATCTAAGGTATCTGGGGCCTCATTTATGAGGCTGTGCGTCACTTTTACGCCGCCGGTGCGTCACTTTTTGTGACGCACCAGTGGCATAAAAAATGCACCTTGTTGCTCCATATTTACAAAGTGACGCATCTAGGTAGATGCGTCACTTTGTAAACCCCTGCGCCACATTATACCTGCGCCAGGTATAATGTATGCAAGGGGGGGGCATATTGACGCAAGAAAGGGTCGTAGAAGTGACGCAGTGAAATCTATGAGATTTCACTGCATCACTTTTAGGACGCCGTTGCGTCAAAATCTTGCGCCTGCCTCACAGCAGGCATAAGACTGACGCAGGCCCTTTCACATGGGGCTTGCCCCACGTGAAAGGACGCATTGCTGGAGTTGCGTCACTTTTGTGACACACTCCAGCAATGCGTCACTTTTACGCTTACAGATACGTCCAAAATACTGACGTATCTGTAACTCCTTGCGACATGATGCGTCATACATTAAATATGACGCATCTGGAATGTCGCAAGGAGTGCGCACTGAGAAGTGACGCATCGCTGCTTTCACGCAGCGATGCGTCATTTCTCATAAATGAGGACCCTTCTTTTTTATTTGTTTTATTTTGAATTCTCTGTTTACATTTATTCTGGACTTATACATTTTTAAATTTTTCTTACATACAACGTTTTTCTAATGTATAATGTATAATGCATATGTGTGCAATGTTTTGATTTAATTTAAAGAAACACACCTGTATTAACTTTTTTTTGGTGCAAGCATCCATCATGATAATAGACTCCTACACAAAATGTAATATTTGTCAAAATGTATAATGTGTTCATACAGGTGTGCTTAAATATTTCCCGTAAACTATCAAATTATAAACAAGTGCGTTAAACATTTTTTAATAATGCAATTATAATATATTTCAGTAATTCAGTAATTGCACTAGACAAGGTAAAACATTTTTTTAAATACATATAATAAATGTTAGTTCTAAACTTAAATCTTTTTTTATTTATTTATGTAACATTTCACCTTGTGTACTGCCTTTTCTGTATTTTATTAAATGTATATTTTTTTTAAGGTGAAATGCATATGTGTTTATTTTTTCACTTATTAAGTTGCAGAGTTTACAGGTGCCCACCACGTTATGTAAGACCCTAAATTGGAGGTACTCATGGGGTGGTGCTGAGAGATGTTCTGTTATTTCAAGCACATTTGTGTAGTTTGATCCTGGGATGTTGGCACGAAATGATTAAAAATCCCTTATGGATCCCAGGGGTTAATGACCGTCACAGCTGCGGCTTCAAGAGCCTGCCTGCATTTTCGTGCTTGAGAACAGCAGTGTGCAATAAAAAATTATATCAAAAAAATTATATGAAGCAGCAAAGATTGGCCAGGTCACTTGAGACCTTACACCCTTCACCCTCCTCACTACCACAGCTAACGAGGGCAACACAACCCCAATACCTGAAACTTGAAGCTTTGGTCAGTACATGGGCTTCTATTAGCGCCAGGAATCCTGGATCTCCGACTATCCACCGGCACGACTCAACCACCCTCCAAGCACTCAACCCCGGAAGAAACAACAACTGCCACCAGATCTTCACCACCACTCTAGCTACAAAAGATGCATCCTCCTCAATGTGCGCTCCGTGCACCTAAACGCTGTGGAAATCTGGAACCTCCTGGACTCGCTCTCACCGGACGTCAGCTTCTTCACAGAAACCTGGAACAACGCTACCTCAGCATCTGACATCGCAATCCCAGATGGGTACAACATGCAGAGGAAAGACCCCCCCAACCACCCAGGAGGAGGCATTGCTCTCGCACACAATACTCCCTCCACCTCACAACCTCCAGTGAAAACTTCCCTGCCGCTGAACACCTGCACTTCCAGGTCCAGACCAACCCTAACTCCACACTCCACAGCACCCTTGCCCTTGCAAAGTTGTCACGGAGGGCGGCGGAGTTGGGGTCACTGAGGTTGTTGAGGTGGAAGTTCAGGTCTCCAACGAGTATGTAGTCTGTGGTGGCTACGGCGAGGGGTTCGATGAGGTCAGTGATGGTGTCGGTGAAAAGTGCTTGGGCGGACCTGGGGGTCTCGTCAACAAACCCAAGCCACCTGTACCTGCTCTGTCTCCCATCTCACACTTGCAGCCAGACTACACGACGCCGGCATACAAGGTACCGCCCTCGGCTGTATCAGATCGTTCCTCACCGGCAGGAGCCAAAGGATCAGACTGCCACACTTCCTCTTCGAACCCACGGAAATCAACTGCGGAGTCCCACAGGAATCATCACTCAGCCCAACCCTCTTCAACATCTACATTGTTCCCCTCGCCGTCATCGTCCAACAGCACGGCCTCAGCTTAGTCTCCTATGCCGATGACACCCAGCTCATCCTCTCCCTCACCAAGGACAACACCACCACCAGACTTAATTTCCAGTAAGGAATGCAGGACGTTACAGCCTTGTTGAGCAACAGCTGCCTAAAATTCAACTCAGAGAAGACAGAAGTCCTCGTCCTCAGAACCACCCCCTCAGAATGGAACAGCATCTGGTAGCCCACCACCCTTGGCAGGCCTCTGACCCCCCATGGACCACGCCAAGAACCTCAGCATCATACTCAACTCCTCCCTCTCTATGAACTCACAGGTTAACACTGTCACCTCCAGCTGCTTCAACACCCTCTTCATCCTCCGTAAGACCTTCAAATAGATCCCCCCCAAGGCAAGGAAGACAGTCACCTACGCATTTATTACCAGAAGGCTGGACTATGGAGATGCCCTCTACGCCTGCATCAACAAGTCTCTACTCCTCAAGCTCCAGACAATACTGAACACTGCCGCCAGACTGATGTATGTCGTTACAACGCATACTTTTACAACGCCTACCTTTACAACTCATTTTTTACACCGCAACATCCATTACAACGCATTCCATACAACGCATGCCTTTACAACAAATTCTTTAAAAGTACCTTTACAACGCATTCCACTACAACGCATACTACATTTACAATGCATACCATTACAACGCATACCATTACATTGCATGTATAGTAAGTATTGGATAGTGTAGGGGTAAAAATTACTATTCTAACTCCAGGGGGTGCAACAGTAGGGCGAGTGTTGGATAGTGTAGGGGTACAAATTACTATTCTAACTCCAGGGGGTGCAACAGTAGGGTAAGTGTTGGATAGTGTTGGGGTAAAAATTACTATCCTAACTCCAGGGGGTGCAGCAGTAGGGTAAGTATTGGATAGGGTAGGGGTAAAAATTACTATTCTAACTCCAGGGGGTGCAACAGTAGGGTAAGTGTTGGATAGTGTAGGTATGCGTTGTAATGGTATGCGTTGTAATGACTGCGTTGTAATGACATGCGTTGTAGTGGTATGAGTTGTGGTGATATGCGTTGTAATGGTTGCGCTGTAATGGCATGCGTTGTAATGGATGTTGCGTTGTAAAAGTTTCGTTGTAAAGGTAGTACGTTGTAAAAGTTGCGTTGTAAGTGTTGTTTCCCCCGCCAGACTCGTCCTCGGGGTTCCTCGACACGAATACATGAGCCAACACCTACAGAAGCTCCACTGCCTCTCCGTCGAGAAAAGGGTCACCTTCAAGATACTCACCTACGCCTACAAATGCCTACACAACACCAGACCCCAACACCTCAATGACAAAATCACCCTCCACGTACCCAAACGAAACCTCCGCTCCACCAACCTCCTTCTCGTTGAAACCCTGCACATCTGCAGAGCCAGAGCAGGTGGAAGATCCTTCTCCTACATAGTAGCCAAGACCTGGAACAAACTCCCCACCGAAATCAGAGGTGCCCCCTCCCTGATCACCTTCAGGAAAGATCTGAAGACCTGGCTCTTCGACTGAAACAGAATTGTTGACCCTTACCGCCACCCCCCTACTCACCCCCAGTGTCTTTAGACCCTCACGGGTGAGTAGTGCGCTTATAAATACCCTGATTGATTGATTGGCTGGCACAGATGGGAACGAATTAAGGAAGCAACCGAGATCCGCGCGGTGCATCAAGGCGAGTGTAGTTCTAGGGAGACGGATGTACCATGAGTAGGGATAAAAGGGCAATGAGCAGGCCGAGCAGAGGTGTGTGGAGAAAGCTCTTGAAATGACCGGGTGATCAGAGCTCTAAATAAAAATGACAGACCCCACAGCAGACTTGTTTAACATACATTCACATGTTTTGATTTGGATTATTATAAATCAATCATATGGCGCCAATTACCAAGCCAAGATGAAGTTATGGAGAAGCAGTTGGAGCAGAGACTTCGAGGCGCATCAAAATTAAATTGATGGCCATCGAGAGGGGCAGGCTGAGCGTGCCTGCGGATGGTACATCAGAGTGGGCCAGTTGTAATGATGGAAGTAAGCAAGAGTTTCTTTTTTCTGTAAATGTATTTATTGCCATTTTAGATGCAAACAACAATACAGTCGACATCTGTGATCTGAACAGCAGATCAAATCAAAACCAAAAGAGGAAACAAATGTGTGGGTGAGGGGTTACAAAGGTACATTCGATGGTCGTAATCACATTGCTAAGTGTAAGTTGAGTCACATGTTTTGGCACATACAGCTATAACAATACAGTTCTGATATTCCACATAACATTGCCAAAGGCTCACATTTAAACCATCACTTGCGGTGTGAGACTCCGGCAATGCAAGGCATATAGGGCTTGAAGGTGGCCCAGGTGGCGCTGTCTAACCTTAAGGGCAGTAAACAACAAGAGGTATTATTTTAGCAATTATGGTGTGGGTGTCAGTGTGAGTGGGTCAGCATCTTGTTGTCAAAGCCAAGTGCCGAAAGGACCCCAAATGTCTTAAGCCATGGATCTTAGGGGCATAAGTTTGCAAAAAGTGGATAGTTGTTTCAGGCAATAAGTGACGTCACACAGCCATGCCGCAAGTGTCGGGGCAGGATGTCTGCCCCAGTGCATGGCCACTCTGTGTTTGGCCAGAAGGAGCAATATGGCGATGAGGCATCAGTGTACAGGTGTAATTTCCTTGACATATCCTAACAGACCCACGAGGGGGAATGATATAACTCATGAATGTGTCCTCATGTAATGCAACTGGTGCTATGTAAAGCGCTCTGATATCCGATTCGGGTCAAGTTCGCGCTATATAAAACTCTGTCAAATAAAAAAAATTATTGATAACCGGTGATCATCTGAATGTGATTATACAGTTCTCCGCAAAATGAAGTTAGGATTTTGTCTTAAGTTTGTCTTAAGACAGACTTAAGACAGACGTAAGACAGACTTAAGACAGACTTAAGACAAAATCCTAACTTCTGTGAATTCCAAAATAGTAGTAAGTTTAGGATTGAGTCTTAAGTTCATTCTGTGAATCGGGCCCCATATTTGGGGTCAGTGAGTGGGAATACTATCGACTTAGTACAATTTATATGTATGCCAGAAAAGCCACCAAAGTGGATCACCTCTCGCATTAGAGGGGCAAGGTGTTCTTCTGGATTACAAGCATACAGTGTAATGTCATTAGCATACATGGATGTTACCAGCTCTATAGTGTTAAAACCAATACCCCTGTTTGCATGGTGTTGTCCAAGTTGTGCTGCTAGTGGCTCTGTCTTGATGGCAAATAATACTGGCGACAAGGGGCATCCCTGGCCTGTACCCCAGGAGATAGGAAGGGGTTTAGAAATGAGTTAGTTTAGCCTTTCAAGTGCAGTAGGAAGTGTATAGAAAAGGCGTATCTGTTTGATAAAGATAGGACTGAAGTCCAGCCAAGCCAGAAAAGAAAAGAGGTAACTACTCCAGCAAGTCAAATGCCTTGGTATCATCTAATAAGGCATCTAACGCATGAATTTTGGGGTCAAGGTGATGCATTACTGCAAATAGGGTATGTAAGTTGTGGGATGTTGTTTGTCCTGGGGTAAATCCAGATCGGTCTGGTCTCACGATCACATGCAGGAGCAGTTGCAGCCTGTTTGCAAGGAGTTTCGCATATATTTTGTTACCTACATTGATTAGTGATAGCGGGCGATGCGAATCACAAAGATTGGCGGGTTCCCCTGATTTCAGTGATGTAATGATTGCAGCTTCTCTCATTGAAGGTGAACCCCACTTCCCAAAGATTCTTGGCATACAATGAGGAGATGCTGTGCGAGTAAAGAGGCATATTCTTTAAAATAAGTAGTGGTGAGTGTTTCTAATACTGGTACTTTATCTCCCGGTAGGCTTTCTATGACCTGCACTATCTCTTCGGTAGTAAAAGGCTCATCTAGATGGGCTCGGTGTGCTTGGTCAAGCCAAAGTAACTTACAGTATTACAATTTTCAGGTCCGTAGCTGTTAGGGACGGGTTGGAGGAGTATAATTGGGAATTAAAGGAGGACATGGCGTCAAGTAATGCCTTCGGAGTATGAACTGGATTTGAATCGTTATCAAGTAATACAGTGATATAATTGGACGTTCTGGGAGCTTGCAACAGAGAAGCACATGGTTTACTCATACGGTCCCCCACCCCCATATTGTCTAGCCTGTGTACAAAATAGTCTATGATTTCTTTATGGATTTCTTCCTAAAATACTGTATCGAACAGCACATCTGATGGAAGGGAGCAGGAGAATGCACAAGAGACAATTTGTGGAATCTGTAGTTTGAGAAGAACTGGGGCGTGATCTGATAGAGTGCGCTGTAGATGGGACACTGATGTGATCCAAGTCTGGACATCACGAGATACTCACCAGAAATCAAGTCTAGAACATGCATTATGATAAGTTGACACACAGGTGCCCTCTCGGATATGGGGGTATGCCTGTCTCTTACAGGAAGTTATCCTAAATAATCACCCTTAGTGTCATCGTGGCCTGTGGGTGTAGAGACCTAGAGACGCCAAATCTGTCTAACTGATCATCCATGACAGCGTTGAAGTCTCCTCCCCATATGATTGCGGTAGTGCCATGATATGCTATTTTTGACCAGAGGTGGGAAAGGAACTTGGGGTTAACATTGTTAGATCCATATGCCGCGCTATTGTCACCTGGCTTCCATAGGGCGAGCCCGCTAATAAAATGTACCTACCTTCCGGGTCAGTCAAGGCACTGGACATCCATCAAGGGAGTCCCCTTCTTATTTAAACTGTGACTCCCCTAGCATAGTTTGAGTAGGCTGATCAATATGTGTCCCCCCACCAGCAAGTGCACATTCTAGAATCTGATGCGACACAAAGGTGCCTTGAAGGAGAGACACGCCCACCGTATATCGAAGGAGAGAGGTACGGACCAGGAGCGCTTTCTTGTAATCATTTAACCCATGTATATTTTATTTAATGCATGAAACATAGGCATGTTAGGAATAGGGTGTGGGTTTGTTATAAGCTTGAACGTGTCGGAGCATGCATAGCCAGATGTAGGTAAATATGTATTGTGATTGATGGACATGTGGTATAAATAACAGCATAGGACATAATGCAATTCTTAGAGAAAAATAACAATCAAAACATACAGTTTGACCTCCCCGCCCAGCTCAAATTCCAATTCAACTCGCAAAACCAACCCCCCTCCCACACCAGCCCTCAATCAGGTCATGTCATAATGCCCGCACTTGAACCAAGAACAGTCGTACAATCAAAGATCCATATGGGATGTGTCCTGGGGGACCAGGAGTCACCGGAAAACAGCCCTACCATTCACGGGGGGTGGCCGAGAAATCTGTACAAGGGCAACCCCATATAACTTTATATCATTATGATGTGTGAAGCCCAGAACAATCTATCTTAAGTAGTCCAAATATCAGGATCTATAACTAGTTAAGTATATTATGTCATGTCGAAGTCTTTGTGGCAAGGTCCCCATCCCGGCCCCTGTCGAGATATGTCACTGTGAGTCATTATCACATATGATGGTTAATGATTGTTGCTCCACCGGGCATCTGCAGAAGATTGTGGTGAGGCTGCTGGGATCGCCTCAACCCACCAACATGTTTAGCAATTTTAAGTGCGGATTTGGCATCTGTAAAGAGTGTGTCCTCCCTTCATAGGAGATTTGCAGCCTAGCTGGATACATGAGGGCGTAGGACACGCTGGCATGTTACAGAATTCATTTTGCGGGTAGGAACTCTCAATGGGTCGTCTGCACCGTTGGGGTGAAGTCAGGATAACATGACATTTTATTACCTTGGTATTGTAGTGCCCCACGTTCTCCGGCCAACCTTAAAACGGCATTGCGATCTCAATAATTTTTTAAAGCGCAAATTGTTTATTTAGCTCATCTGCCCCAGATCTGTCCCATGGCAGGCGATTAAAGCACTGCCCGGGACCCGACTTTGGCCGCCATTTTGGGTGAGGAGACTGGAGTGGAGCTGAGGCGAGCGGACTAGCGCTCGGCCCCTCCCGCCCTCAACCCTTTAAAAGCTCAATAAGCCTTTTGGTCTGATTGATAGAAGTGCGCGGTCGCCCGAGGTTCTACCGGGCTCCGTGTCTACTTTAGAGGCGACGTGATCATTTTAAAAGTGAATTGTGTTATTTGCAGCGAAATTTGCACATCGTGTTTTTAACATTATTTTTTGTTATACAGGTTCCTTTTTAAAGCGCAAATTGTTTATTTAGCTCATCTGCCCCAGATCTGTCCCATGGCAGGCGATTAAAGCACTGCCCGGGACCCGACTTTGGCCGCCATTTTGGGTGAGGAGACTGGAGTGGAGCTGAGGCGAGCGGACTAGCGTTCGGCCCCTCCCGCCCTCAACCCTTTAAAATGGACCCCCCCCCCCCAGGAAGCGCAGCGGACGAGCGCAGCGGGCACGACGTAGGCGCGCCGGAGTTGCGCCTGAGTTAAGCCCGTCTGCGCCCGTCCGAGACCGATTGGGACCTGGGGCCACTCCCCCTGCTTCTGGTTCTATTATCCCCAGACTTACTTACTCTCGATCTACACTGTATAGTTTACGACCTTCGCCTAGTAAGTACTGCTCTCGCATGCGTGGTCAGGATGCCCCTCTATCCTGCCCTGTATGTGCCTTGGCTCTTATATCTCTCCCCTCGGAGTTGTGTATTTCCTCATCCCCTCTCTGGATTGAGAATCCTCTCCCAGTAAATGCTCACCTGCCCAATCCCTCTCCTGTTTTTAGTTTTATTAGCTTAAATTGTCGCTCACTGCCCAAACACAAGAGGGACATATTTGATCTCCTCACTTCATCTAGCCCGTCGGCCTTGTTTCTAACTGAAACTTGGCTTAAAGATTGTTCCGGTCCGGATATTGCCACCGCCCTCCCTGATGAATACACTTTCGTGGGGCGTAATAGACCTCTCAGGGATGGAGGTGGCATTGCCATTATTTTTAAAAGGATCTAATCCTGTAAGTGGGAAGACCTCGATATCCCTAACTGCGAAGCTGGCAGTTTTAAATTGTCATTATCCCCTAACTTCACATTATCTGGTGCTCTTTTGTATCGCCCGCCTGGCGCGGCCGGCGCATGGGCAGCTGCCCTTCCGGAACTCATTGCCCCCCTTTTGCTAGACTCTAATAACTTCCTGTTGTTGGGTGATATGAATATACACTTCAACGACACTATATGCCCTATTAGCACTCATTTTATACAGGACTTTGCCGCCCTCAACTTAAGTCTCTTAAACTCTGGTCCTACTCATAAAGGCGGCAACCTATTAGACCCAATCTTCATTAATCTAAATACTGTTACATGTCTTCCCTCCAGACCTATTATTTGGTCAGATCATTTCATTGTAGAGTTCCACATTAAGATAATGGATGTACTCTGCCCCTCTGGCAGTCCACACTCCCTTAGAACCACTAGAAATTGGCAAAGACTTAATTTGGAGCAACTTAATAATTCCTTAGAAAAAACCTTACCTCCTCTTGCTAATATTTCTACGGATGATGTGAGTAAAATTAGCACCTGGCTTACCTCTGCAATTGATTCTTGCCTTCCGAAGCGTAAATGCAAGCAAAAGTTCCTGCACCCACCTGCCCCTTGGTTTAATGAAGAACTTAAAATAGAAAAATCCCGCTGCAAAAGACTGGAGCGTATTTGGAAATCCAACTATTTTTCGGCAGACAAAGAAAACTATAAACTAGCATTACATAAATATCACATCTTATGTAATACTGCCAGGGCCAATCATGTTAACAACACAATACTGAAAGCTCAGAACCGACCTAAAGCCCTCTTCAAGGCAGTTCAGGAACTATCCGGTATGTCATGTGCCCCCAAAGCTCCTTGTATGGATAGCAATCAATGTAATTCCTTGGCGGACTTCTTTACAACGAAAATTGACAGCATCTATGCTGGTTTTATAGCTTCACCATCTGCTTCACCCAAGTCATCTATTCGGCAATATGACCGTCCATCTACACAGGACGACCCTGAACGTTCCTCTTTTCCTTTATTAGACAAGTGGGAATGTATCTCTATGCCAGTTTTCCAGAAACTGCTGGCAGAGATCAAATCTGGCTCTCCATTGGATCCCATGCCCCCCCAGATTCTCTGTACTTTAGCCACCGCCCCTTTGGACTGTATTCTAGCTCTCTTGAATGCCTCTCTCAGGGAGGCAATTGTTCCTAACATCTGGAAACATGCGATGGTGGTTCCACTTCTGAAGAAAGCCAATGCGGATGTTTGCAATCCTGCCAACTTCCGGCCCATTTCTCTGCTTCCCTTCCTCTCGAAGGTGTTGGAGAAGCATGTTAACCGTCACCTCACCAGCCATATTGAATCATCGAACGTTCTCCACCCTTCCCAGTCAGGTTTCCGGGCGGGCTTCTCTACGGAGTCCACCCTTTTGGGAGTCTCGGAGACAGTGAGGCGCCAGGTAGATAGAGGGGAGACAGTGGCACTCATCCTTTTGGATTTGAGTGCCGCTTTTGACACCGTCTCCCACAACATCCTTCTCTCTGCCTTAAAGTCCGTTGGTATCTGCGGCTCCGCCCTTGCCTGGATTTCTAATTTTCTTTCTAATCGTACTTTTCAGGTTTTTTCCCCCTCTTCTGTGTCCACTGTTCACAATTCTCCATATGGGGTTCCCCAAGGTTCTATTCTTAGTACGTTATTCTTCAACCTTTATGTTAGACCTCTTGCTTTTCTTGCTGAACAGGCTGGACTTTCTATTTTTTCTTATGCTGATGACACTCAAATGATTTTCTCCCTTTCTTCTAATCAGCACTCCCCCTCCTCTTCTCTTCGTTCTGGACTCACTGACATCGCCAATTGGATGCTGACGAACAAACTAAAGCTAAATGGCGATAAAACAGAGCTTCTTCTGTTTGGGCCGGACTCTGCTCTCTGGGGCCTGCAACATTGGCCTCAGCAAATGGGACCATTGCCGACCCCAGCAACTACAGCACGCAACCTCGGGGTCCTCTTTGATAATCAGCTATCTATGAAACATCATGTGGTCAAAGTCTCAGCCACCTGTACCACCATCATCAGGTGGTTGAGGAAAATCACATGGATGCTTCCCCCAGACACCCGGAAGTCAGTGGTCCAGGCCTTAGTGACATCTCGCCTGGACTACGGTAATGTACTTCTTCTGGGTGCCTGCAAAGAGGTCACCTGGAAGCTCCAAGTGGTTCAGAACATGGCTGCCCGTCTTCTCTGTAATTTGCCTAGAACTTCCTCTGCTTCTTCTTCCCTGCGTAGCCTGCATTGGCTGCGCATAGAATCCAGGTCCAAATTCAAAGCACTATGCTTTATGCACCGTATCAAAGCTGGAAAATCCCCTCACTATTTATCCACTTTAGTTCAACAATATTGTCCCTCGCGCACCCTCAGATCGTCCACCCACTGCAGATTCTCTGTCCCCCGCTTCAAGCGTGCTAGAGTTGGAGGGCGCTCTTTTTCTTACCTGGCACCCACGCTTTGGAACTCGCTTCCCATCCCTTTGCGGTCTGAAACATGTTATCTCAAGTTTCGCAAAGGAGTGAAAACCTGGCTGTTTTCCCGATAATCTGTTCCCTACAATTCCGTCTGCCTTCTATTACTTCTGTTCTCCAAGCGCCGGGAAACCCACGGGTAGCTGTGCGCTCTACAAAATCAGATATAATTATAATATTAATAATAATAATAATAATTCAGCAGGCGGGCCACAATGGGTCCTGGTAGTGTGCACACCGATGGTGTGCGTCTATGAGATCAGTGAGCACTTTTTACTACGAAGATGGCAGAGAGGTCAGAACCAAATAAGTCACGCAGTAACGTTTCAAAAAAGTCCTCTATCTTTGAGATAGCAGTGGTTTCCACAATGCCCGTGATACGGAGATTGTTACTTCAGGAGCGGGCTAAGAGGTCGTCGTTCTTGGCCTATTTGATGTTCAAGACTTTGTCCATCTGTTGCAGATGCTCTTTTGATTCTGTTTGGTGGTAACCGGCATCTGAGACTCTGTTTTCCAACTGATCCAGATGTGTGTTGTGTTTATGAACACGATGATCAACTTGCTCTAGGCAGTTTGTAAGAAGTTCTAGTTTGGAGTCAATGGTTTTTAGGCTTGACTTACATCCAAAAGTATAGTGCGAAGATCCTCGTTGGGCATCTCCGACTTCTTATGAAGAGTCATATTGGGCTTGGATTCTTGGCTTTGTGCTTGACGGGTGAGTGGTCTATTTTCAAAGGAGAGTTTAGTGTGCTTGGAGTCATGTTTCCCCATCACTGGCCTACCTAAGCGCGCTCAGTAGATAATTAATGCAATGAGAGTTCCACTGGTACCAAGAGTGCAGGAGGACCTCCTCAGATCACAGCTTCCAGAGACCGACGAAGAATAGGTATGCTGTTCTGTGAAGAGGAGACAGAGCCCCACAACACCCCAGCGCCACATAGCCCCGGGGGTCACAAGCAGGCTCTGCTGATCAGCTAGCACAATGTTACCTCAGTAACTGGGGATCCACAGTGATTACATTAGTGTTAAACAAATATATTTTTGTTTCTTTGCTGTATAAGCTTGCAATTCTTATGCTTCCTCAGCTACATTTGCATCCTTCCAACAAGGGTCCATGCAGCTCGGCATCACACCTCAGGGTTATGGGGACCCAAGCAGTATTCACTTTTTCCGGGGAGGGTAAGGCATTTGTTGTGGTATGGCCTTACTGTTAAGGGCAATCTTGCTGTACAGTCCCAAGATGTAGGAGATCATCTGTGTCGTTTTTTTTTTTTCCCCTCCTGACCACAGTCCAGCAGCCCAGGCGTGTCCTCTCTCTTGGCCGCCAATGCTGAAGGCTGCAAGCGGTGATCCAGCCGACTCTGGACGGGACCGTTAGACACAGGTAGGGTCTTGTCAAGGTCTGGAGAGCGGTACGATGTTGCAGCTGCAGTATTTATGGCAAGGTGCCCCATATTCTGCGGATAAATTGAGGATTTTTAACTCAGCTGGCAGAGCCCTCTCAAGGAGTGGCCATCTTGCTGCATGGCTAAGCCATGTCCCCGGCACTAAGAGAGCTAAATGGGCTGCCTGCATCTGCCTGCTTCCCTTCTCTTAGACCACCTAGCACACCCCCAGCCCCTAAGGTAAACACTTTTGGTGCAGGTGAGCGCAGAGGGCACAGTTCAGGGCTGTTCTACACTGCCCTCCAAGGGTCTGCTGCCTCCCGCATCCATGGCTTCAAGGACCCCCAGAACATGATTTTCAGGCTCAAGAGGGTCCTGCGAAAATTCACACTCATAGGGAGCTGCATTAGTGACCATTGTCAGCGGTGAGTTCTTCTGTAGCACCTCTGCTGCTAGATTGCAGCGCTTGAGGGTGAAATTTGGAGGACCATGCCTCAGACTTGCGGCTGCCCCCAATAGAATCCTTTGACCTCAGTCCGGCACCCAATGCAGAGAGACCAATTGTTAAAAGTTGTGTTGATGGTCATTTCTCTTTATATGGATGGCCATACCTTCAGTTTCCAGTGCAGTGCTGCGCATTTGACCTGTCATAGCTGAAGTGATGTAGTCAAGAGACTTTGGAGCATATCATCAAGGGCTGGTGATATATTTATCGGCGCTTTAGCGGCGATAAATATATTGCATTTATTTGAAAGGACACACTAGCGCGTGTTTCCTTGATTCAGCTCCCATTTTGTTCACGCCTCGTTTTGCATCTCTAGTGAGATGCAAAGGAGGCATGCTTGACAAAACACCAAGGGAAAATATCGCTACCCCAGCTTTGTGATATCATCAACGAGGGGGTAGCGATATTTTAAATCCCGTTAACTATGCCTTAACGCAGGAATTTAACATCTGTTAAATTCCTGACTAAGGCATAGCTAACATGGGAGGTGGATTCATGTAATAAGACCACAGGGCCGTATCACCAAGGCTATCTCCATTTTGGATGCAACCTCGCTGGTTTTCCAGCGGTTTTGGCCCATTTCCCTGGACAGCGCTGAAATATTATCGCACTGGAGTAACGCGTTGTTGATAATGCGCTAACCGGGGATAAATTCCAGTGGTAGACGGCGATAAATATAAAAGCGCGCTTTGCAATATTTATCGCCGTCTGTTGCCCTGTATACTTAGGTGCTTGGACGCCCCACTTATGGATAGTGAATGCTATGTAAATACTATCAGAATACAGTACCTGTTATCTGGGTTTCTGATTCGGAGGTTGATTTATGAAGCTTTCCAAAAGTGAAAGGAGGAGCATGGGATGAAAGGTTTGTTTCCTACAGGCGTCTGAAGGGTTCCCAGTTTTTCATAGTGAGTCCCGGGAAACCAGGGTGGGGTATTTTATTTTTCTTGGGCGGGAAGCTTTCACTCCGATGTGGCAACTGCACCTCTTCTTTTTGTGCACATGAACAGGCTTTTAACTGATGCTTTTCCTAAAGTGTTAAATCATTTTGCAGTGGATGCTTGGTGTTATGCTAATCTTTGTGCCAAAATAAGAAAAACAAAATACCCAGACTTTGTGATTAATGGTACACAGACAAAATATCGATTTTTAAATATCGATATACAAAAATATCGAAGTTTAAATATCGATGGGACAAAATATCGAAGGTAAGTAATATCGACAGTCTTAATATCGATATTAGTATGATATCAGTAATATCGAAGTTGTAAATATCGATGTCAATAATATCGAAATAAATAACTTCGATGTTACTAATATCAATTTTTAAATAAATTTAGTGTATATTATATTGTATTTATTATGTTTTATTATTTATTTTTAATGTAATTTAATTAAATATTGTCTTTTACTACTGTAGCGGGTTGTGGGTTTATAGGGGAATAGGGTGGGAAGTAATTCAATTATGTTAAATTAATTATTAATTAGTAGGAATTATTAATTAATTAATTGAGAAATAATTTTTAATTATTTTTAATTAATTGAATAATTGATATAAATATGTTCTGTAGCGGGTTATGGGTTTATAGGGGAATAGGGTGGGAAGTAATTTAATAATAATTAATTAATTGATATATGTTTGTACATATTTTAATTAATAATTAATTGGTAATTAATTTCTATTAATTAGTTAATTAATTAATATAATTTTGAACATATTTATAATTATTAATTAGTTGGGTATGAATTAATATTAATTATTTAATTACATTAATTATAGTAATTTTTTTATATATAATTTATTGTTATTCCTAAATAATTAATTGGGAAAAATAATATTAATTATTAAATTAAATTAATTACAGCAAATGTGCTAATATATTTACTTTATTGTTATTGTTAATTAATAATTAATTGGTAATTAAATAATATTAATTAATTTTAGGTAAAGGAGTTTTTTTAGGGTTCAGGGTCAGTTTTCAGTTTTTGGGTAAAGGGGTATTTTTAGGGTTCAGGGTCAGTTTTCAGTTCTTGGGTAAAGGGGTATTTTTAGGGTTCAGGGTCAGTTTTCAGTTTTTGGGTAAAGGGGTATTTTTAGGGTTCAGGGTCAGTTTGGGGTTTTTGGGGTACAGTCGTACAGGGTAAAAATAAAATAAATTTAAATTAAATCAATTAAATGAAATTAAAAAATATAAAATTACATTAAATTATTACGTTTTTAATTTATTTTAAATGTATATGTATTAGTTTTAATTTTTTAATTATGTTTTAATATTTTTATTTAATATTTGTAACATTATATGTATTTTATAATTATTTTTACATTATTATTAATACATTTAAAAAAAGATATTTTTAATTTCGATATTTTTGTACTACGATATAAATTTTTCGATATTTTTGTACTTACCTTGTTAGGGATAGGATTCCTATATTTTTGACTTCGATATTTTTGTTCCGATATTTTTGTATTTCGATATTTTTGATTTCGATATTTTGTCAGACATTCGTGATTAATGCCTCGTATTAGCGAGTACATTTTAGACGTGTCTGAGATGCTGTGCATCACGTCACCACAAGGAAAGTTCTGAGTTTACAAAACCAGCATTTTTCACTTAGAAAACAATTACTCATTTGGGTATTTACGTAATGCGAGCTTGCACTGTGACATGTATCTCACGGCTTCACATATTAAAATGCAGCTGATGCCTGAGACGCACTTACAGGCCTACGCTTTGATGAGGACTGCGTGTATTCCAGGAAGTGTAAAATGGTGGGCAGTACTTTGCGGAATTCTGCTGAGTATGTAAGTAACTCCACAGATTTCCACAAAGTAAAACGTTGTGAGTTCCACCCACTTCTTTTAGCATGGCTGTTAGAAATGGGGTTGCCAATTCGAAGGGGGGGTAGCATGGAGCAGAGCGGGCAGTCCAAACTCCTGAGGACATGTGTGAAGCATCCACGCAGAACGCACAAACGAAATTAGAAGTTTTTCTTAGGGGAATAAAGTTTATGTACTTATATGTAAATGTCATTGCGGTGTGTTTAAGTATTATCTGGTTATTGTATTGTGGGTTTTATGCTTATTAGTATTAGGAACCTATTCTTTAAATTGTTATTGGGTTTTTTCTTGATTCATTGTTGGATGTTGTTGTTAGAAGAAGGGAGGTGTAATATATCTTTGCCATTGAGTGAGTTCTTGAGTTTACAGGGGTTCCAAATTGGAATGTGGAATGCGAGAGGGGGTTTAGAGCATTGGGGAAAGAGCAATGGACCTGGACCCCGGAGTATGCTGGCGGCTTTCCTCTTTCTCTTTTGTATGCTTCTCACTTAATAAACTTCATATTCTGTACCCTGTTGGTGTCTGCATACCTGCCTCTTATCACGCAACCATGTTTCCTTTGAGATTGTACCTGCTATCCCACACCTGCAGCTTCTGGTTCTCTCGGCATCCAGCCCTACTTCCCATGATGGACGCCCCTGTGTCTCTTAGCATCCAGTCCTACTTTCCATGATGCAGCCCCTTTTGTCTCCTGCCATCCAGTCATACTTCCCATGATAAATGCCTCTATGTCTCTTGTCATCCAGTCCTACTTCTCATGATGCAGCCTCTGTCTCTCTTGGCATGCAGTCCTACTTCCCATGATGGAAGCCCCTGTGTCACTTGGCAACCAGTCCGACTTCCCATGATGGAAGCCCCTGTGTCTCTTGGCACCCAGCCCTACTTTCCATGATGGAAGCCCGTGTGTCTCTTGGCATCCAGCCCTACTTTCCATGATGGAAGCCCCTGTGTCTCTTGGCATCCAGCCCTACTTCCAATGGTGGAATCCCCTGTGTCCCTTAGCACCCAGCCCTACTTCCCGTGATGGAAGCCCCTCTGTCTCTTGGCACCCAGCCCTACTTCCTGTGATGGAATCCCTGTGTCTCTTGGCATCGAGCCCCACTTCCCATGATGAAGCCCCTATGTTGCCTGGCATCCAGCACTACTTCCCGTGATGGAAGCCCGTGTGTCTCTTGCACCCAGCCCTACTTTCCGTGATGGAAGCCCCTTTGTCTCTTGGCACCCAGCCCTACTTCCCGTGATGGCACCCCTGTGTCTCTTGGCACCCAGCCCTACTTTCCATAATACAAGCCCCTGTGTCTCTTGGCACCCAGCCCTACTTCCCGTGATGGAAACCCCTGTGTCTCTTGGCACTCAGCCGTACTTCCCATGATGGAATCCCTGTGTCTCTTGGCACCCAGCCCTAATTCCCGTGATGGAAGCCCCTGTGTCCCTTGGCACCTATCCCTACTTCCTGTGATGGAATCCCTGTGTCTCTTGGCATCCAGCCCCACTTCCCATGATGCAGAACCGTGTCTCCTGGCGTCCAGTCCTACTTCCCGTGATTGAAGCTCCTGTGTCTCTTGGCACCCAGCCCTACTTCCCGTGATGAAAGCCCCTTTGTCTCTTTGCACCAAGCCTTACTTCCCGTGATGGACGCTCATGTGTCTCTTGGCACCCAGCCCTACTTTCCGTAATGGAAACCCTGTGTCTCTTGGCACCCAGCCTTACTTCCCGTGATGGAAGTCCCTGTGTCTCATGTCACCCAGCCCTATTTCCTGTGATGGAAGCCCCTATGTCTCTTGGCACCCAGCCCTACTTCCCATGATGGAAGCCCCTGTGTCTCTTGGCATTCAGCCCTACTTCCCGGGATGGAAGCCCCTGTGTCTCTTGGCACCCAGCCCTACTTTCCATGATAGAAACCCCTGTGTCTCTTGGCATCCAGCCCTACTTTCCATGATGGAAGCTCCTGTGTCTCTTGGCATCCAGCCCTACTTCTAATGATGGAAGCCCCTGTGTCTCTTGGCACCCGGCCCTACTTCCCGTGATGGAAGCCCCTCTGTCTCTTGGCACCCAGCCCTACTTCCTGTGATGGAATCCATGTGTCTCTTGGCATCGTGCCCTACTTCCCATGACGCAGCCCCTATGTCGCCTGGCATCCAGCACTACTTCCCGTGATGGAAGCCCCTATGTCGCTTGCACCCAGCCCTACTTTCCGTGATGGAGTCCCCTTTGTCTCTTGGCACCCAGCCCTATTTCCCGCGATGGCACCCCTGTGTCTCTTGGCACCCAGCCCTACTTTCCATAATGCAAGCCCCTGTGTCTCTTGGCACCCAGCCCTACTTCCTGTGATAGAAACACCTGTGTCTCTTGGCACTCAGCCGTACTTCCCATGATGGAATCCCTGTGTCTCTTGGCACCCAGCCCTAATTCCCGTGATGGAAGCCCCTGTGTCTCTTGGCACCCAGCCCTACTTCCTGTGATGGAATCCCTGCGTCTCTTGGCATCCAGCCCCACTTCCCATGATGCAGCCCGTGTCTCCTGGCATCCAGTCCTGCTTCCCATGATTGAAGCTCCTGTGTCTCTTGGCACCCAGCCCTACTTCCCGTGATGGAAGCCCCTTTGTCTCTTTGCACCCAGCCGTACTTCCCATAATGCAAGCCCTTGTGTCTCTTGGCACCCAACCTACTTCCCGTGATGGAAACCCCTGTGTCTCTTGGCACTCAGCCGTACTTCCCATGATGGAATCCCTGTGTCTCTTGGCACCCAGCCCTAATTCCCATGATGGAAGCCCCTATGTCTCTTGGCACCCAGCCCTACTTCCTGTGATGGAATCCCTGTGTCTCTTGGCATCCAGCCCCACTTCCCATGATGCAGTCCCCGTGTCTCCTGGCATCCAGTCCTACTTCCCGTGATTGAAGCTCCTGTGTCTCTTGGCACCCAGCCCTACTTCCCGTGATGGAAGCCCCTTTGTCTCTTTGCACCCAGCCCTACTTCCTGTAATGGCACCCCTGTGTCTCTTGGCACCCAGCCCTACTTCCCATGATGGAAGCCCCTGTGTCTCTTGGCACCCAGCCTTACTTCCCGTGATGGAAGCTCATGTGTCTCTTGGCACCCAGCCCTACTTTCCGTAATGGAAACCCTGTGTCTCATGGCACCCAGCCCTATTTCCTGTGATGGAAGCCCCTGTGTCTCTTGGCACCCAGCCCTACTTCCCATGATGGAAGCCCCTGTGTCTCTTGGCATTCAGCCCTACTTCCTGTGATAAAATCCCTGTGTCTCTTGGCACCCAGCCTTACTTTACGTGATGGAAGCCCCTGTGTCTCTTGGCACCCAGCCTTACTTCCCATGATGGAAGTCCCTTTGTCTCCTGGCATTCAGCCCTACTTCCCGCGATGGAAGCTCCTGTGTCTCCTAGCATCCAGTTTGGTCCCTCGACTCTAGAGTCTAGACAGAGGAACTGCTGTGCAGCAGTATTAACACGTTCCAAAAACCCTGGCAAAGAACTCTTTTTATTACGGGCTGTATCTTCCCCTGGGGCCATGACACTGTTTTGTCTTTCGAAGCATACCACTCTGAAAGGCAAGCCCAAAATTGACTCATTAAAAAACCTCATTGATTAAAGCTTCTTTCAAGCTCTAATCAATTGAAATGTGAAAAGACAAACTGGAGGCTCCAAATTCATTCAATGATGAAATATAAAGATGTTTTTTTTAAATTTAAAATTTTTCTCAATGTACTATACTTATTTAGGGCTATACCTCTTCAACCAAACAAACTTTTTTTCAATAAATTGGATGGCATATGCAGTAGTTTTTTATGGGGATATAAGAAAGCCCATAGGGCTATGAAACTCCTGGAACTACCGATTGAAAAGGGGGGTCTTTCTTTTCCTGATTTTAATCTATATTTTCTAGCAACTTTTTTCGTCGCATAAGAAGTTTGATGAAAAATGAAAGTCCTTTATTTTACCATCAGTACATGCTAGGGCCAGACAGTAATCAATTCTTGTTTCGCGTACATGATCCTAACTATTTCAAACGTGTTAAATTCAAGACGGCTAGACACATTAAAAAAATTTGGGATCAAATCATGTTTATTGATAAAAGCTCATTTTTTAACACTGAACTTAGACTTTGGGGTAATCCAGGCCTCCCAGATATATTTTGAGATGGGACAGGAAATCGTTGGACCCGACATGGCATTAGTATTTTGGGAGACCTTTACGGTCCAAATGGATTTCTTGATTTTGAAACACTGAAAAAACATGTGGTTTAACAAATGATATGTACTTCAAATATATGCAAATAAGAGACTATTTTTTCCGTAAAATGAAAATATTGGAAATAACCCAATCGGACTTACTAGCCTGTCTATACTCTGAAAAAACAAAATCACTTATTAGCTTGGGCTATCAATATTTAACATGTGGTAAATATGATGATACTACTAAAATTGCATCCAAATGGTCTGACAGACTTAACATGAATATTAACTCTGCACAGATTGCAGCTTCACTATCTCATATAAACACTATAGTACACTCCTCCAATCTAAGACTACAATTATATAGAACAATTACACAACTTTACTATACCCCACAAAGAATATCTAGCTGGACAGAGGGTAACTCTGTAACTGATAAAACAAAATGCCCGAAATGTGATTTGTTTGCAGCTGGAATAGAACACATGTTGTTTTTCCTGTCCAAAACTATTCACATACTGGAAAGGAATAATGGAGGTCTTAAAACGCAAACAAATTACAACTCCGGTGCTTTCTGCACACTTGGTTCTTCTAGACATTCAAGATACTAATTGCCAGAATAAAGATCTCATAACTATACTTTTTGCTTGTGCTAGATTAGTGATAGCAAGATCATGGATATCCAAAGAACCCCCAAATATATCAGAATGGTGTGCTTTGGTAAGCGAAATAAGAATTATGGAACGTACGCTAGCAAAACATAGAGGCCCAAAAGCTTGTAAAAAAAAGGAAAAGATATGGAAACACTTTCTTGAATTTTGACAAATTTATTATATAAAAAAAAGAGGCCAAACTTATTTGTGATTATCTATCATTTGTTTAATATTACTTATGCTCATCTATAATGTATTGTTTTCCCTTCTCGGTTTGTCGTTTTTTGATAATAATTGATTTGTTTATTTACTATATTTTGTTATTCTATTGATATGTGAATTAATTTGTCTTTTCTTGCAATAATAAACATATTTAAACAAAATAAAAAATGTTTCTCAAATGTATGAAATAGGAGAATAATAAAAAACAAATCATAAGCCACGAGTCTACAAGTGATTTGCTACATACAAAATACCTACGTCCCATCATCAAAGTTTTATGAACGTTAAAATTCCAGTAGAATCTACTGATCTGATTTCCAGCATTAATAACATTTCACCATTTCTCAGTTTCTGCCTCATGGGTGACTTCCCATTGTGTTGTTTCATCTTTCGAATCGGATCAATTGCATCGACAGCATCACAAACGCACCATCCATTTTTGAGTTCTAGTCTTCTGAGTGAAATGTGTTGAGCCAGCAGCATGACTGGGGTTACCTTTACTTCCGGGTGCAGGATTGCCCATGCAAAGTTACCCTGAGTCCCTCACTCCAGCAGTTAGCATCCTCGGAATCCTGTGAACTCTGCTGCCTTGGATACAACAAGCAGCTTCAGAGGCCTTCCTTCTTCAGATAATTCAGAATATGTAAGACTAGGTACCTGGAACTCTGTACTGACAGGTTTCTGTTCAATCTCCTCTCTCCAGAGTTCAAAGAAGCAGGAACATATCATTCCTTGATACTAGAAGGGCATAACACATGCACATCTGAGCCAGTAGGTGTTGTTATGACTGCTAAATGAGTTTGTACATAAAAGAACTCTTGTCAATGTCTAGATTGTGCGGTTGCAGCCGTGCATATTTGGGGTGCTCACCCACAAAATCGCTGCACTGTAGCGTGATCACGAGCCCAGTTTGCACCAGATCCTGGTCCTTAGCAGGGTCAAGAGTAGCAGGAGATAAAAATCATGAATAAATAAACGTTCCATTGGTCCTGATGGCCATGACTCCTAGAACCCCACGGACATTTGGGGGCATATTATCAAGGAACGGCAATAAAATGATCGCCGCTTTAGTGGCAGGAAACTGCTGCTAAAACAGCGATAATGGGCTTGATAATATGCCCTGGAGAATTCCAATAGAAGCCCATGTTAACACCAGAACCTGGGCCTCTATGGGAATTATCCAGGGCATATTATCAAGCCCATTATCGCCGCTTTAGCGGCAGTTTCCTGCCAATAAAGCAGTGATAATTTTAAGGCCGTTCCTTGATAATAGAATTCTAGAAACAAAGGTTCTAAGCTTCTTTGGGAATATAGCAATATTGTATAGAACACAATGGGCAACTATACGTTTGAACTCCCTTGCCCAGCCGGACAAGGAATTTATTTATCAACAAATATCAAATATAGTTATAATACATTTCTACAGCAGTAGCGAGACACAATCCTGTGCCGTACTAGGGGGAAAAAAGGAAATAGAAAAGAGTGAAAGGGGTGTTTTCAGGCAAAAGAAAGGAGCAGGCAGGGCACTGTTATAGGTAAAGGATAGTGACAGTGTCGCCTGGAGAAGCACATACAAAACCACATATAAATTATTTTCATGTATGTCAACTCATGGGTGTCGACGTTTCAATCCCTTTGCTCAGTTACATAAAGGGGATCATCTTCAGGACTTATACAATAGGGTTTGCCTGAATTTTGGAGCGCCTCTTAATGAGAGGTGAGGGATGGTGAACTTAGTTCTTAAATCGCGGTGATGTTACCAGGACTAGTTTGCAGCAAGACAGCCAGGAAGGACGTTCCTTAGACAACAGAACAGATGCACATATGGTGCGATGGGTGCTGAAGGGTCGTCAACTCTCTTGTGATTCCTGTTGCGGCGTGGTGCCGAGCATATTGTGTTGTGATTTCCGTTCCTAATAGGTTGTGGGCGGGGGTGGAGGGTCGCTGGCTTTCTGGTCACGCCGAGTGTGGCGAGCATATTCACGCATTTCCGAGTATGATAAAAACTTAGAGGGAGGCTCGATGGCCGTCTCCACCTTATGAACAATGTCGGAATGGGCCGCGGGTCGAAGTTGGACTCGCGGATCACCGTCTGGGTGCTCGGTCCTGCTGCCGGATCCTTGATAATATGCCCCTTGGTTGGGTGTAGAGCTTGAGGGAGGGCATGTCCAACCCGTTGTGGGTGCCACAGGGCATACAGGTGCTACTGAGCCCCCACCCTCGTGGCTGAGGTCATTTGCCACTGGTGTCCTGGGGTTCATCCAACTGTGGATCTACAAACTTGTCCAAGTACAACCCTTTCTGCACTTGGCCCATATGGTAGCGAGGGCGAGCAGTCACAGACTTCTAATGGATGTAGTGTCGGGGGACAAGTGAGGGCTCAGAACTTAACACCCAAACAACAGACCCCATAACATAATGTCAAGACCACTGTTTATCTTTTAGGAAAATAAAAAACTTTTAATCTCATAATAAAACTCAGTGATGCATAATTCATTCAGATGTGCAGGGCTGTGGTGAGTTGGGCTACTCGGGAGGTAGTACCCTTCTCCTAGAAAGAGTCTTCCCTCCCTCTGAGGTCAGAGATTCTTCTATTAACTTCCCAGGATGCACAATTGTAGGCCGTGACCAGGCTCTGGAGCCGATGCTGAGAGTTCTTATGAATGTCAATAGACAACTTAGTTCAAAGTCCCTTGATGGTTCTTGTGCCAAAGAGTTTCAAGTGAGTGTAGGGATGTATCGGTGTATGTCTGGGTCTCTCGCTCATTCCCAGGTCCATCTAGGCCCCGGGGATACCTGATGTTGCTCGTCCGCTGTCGTAACTGAGCATCGTCTGCGGGATCTTCCTCCCCTTACGGAGTGAACTCCTCCGGGTCTTGTTTACCACAGCAGCAGCTGTGTGCCATCAGTCCCCAAAGGACCGGGCTCAGGCTGCTGAGAACTGGTGCTCTTGTGGTGCCACCAGTTCTCAGGAGCGACAACCCCCAGGGTCGGCTGTAAACCAAAGTGTTAGTTGGAGGTGGTTGTGGTGTCCAAGCTAAGACCTCCTTTGGGCACTGGGAGGCTGAGGCCACCAGGCCGGGTTTGTGTCTTCCAACTCATGCTGCTCTGAACCTACTGTTGTCAGCCCAGTGCCAGGACCTGTTACTTCAGCCCACGGTAGGCTGCTGCGTCATCTCCAGATGACCCACTGGGATCTCACTTGCAGCTTCTCCAATACTGGGCAGAGACTGGGGGACCCCTTATCAGCACAGGTCACTCCAGGAGCGCTCTCACAAGCTCACTATCTTCTTCTGGGTGCTCCTGATGCCGGGAGCACACTGGGAGTCTTAATACTGTGCAGAGATTGGTGGACCCCTCATCAGCACAGGTCACTCCAGGAGCGCTCTCTCAAGCTCGCCATCTTCTGCTGAGTTCCTCGTGCTGGGAGCACACTGGGAGTCTCAATACTGGGCAGAGATTGGTGGACCCCTCATCAGCACAGGTCACTCCAGGATCGCTCTCTCAAGCTCACTATATTCTTCTGGGTGCTCCTCGTGCATGGAGGACACTGGGAGTCTCCTTATAGTACTGCCTCCCATCATGCAGAGTCAGACATGCTCTTTCCTCTCAACAGGCAGGCAAACTTCTCGGGTTTTAACCAAGATGTACAGTTCCACCGGCAGAACATGGTGACTTCAGGTGATGTCTGCTCACGTCTGGGAGACCGGCTGTCAGGCAAACGCCATCCCTGGTCACACAGCAGCTATTTGAGTATTCTGAGCAGCACTCCCTAGGACTGGAGCAAAGTGGGGTACGTTGGGGTCTCATATGTGTATCCTTTTCCAGACAGGGGTGCCGAATCACTGTCTGAACCTTAAGAGCGGCTTTGGGTCGATTCCCTTTCCAAGGTCTAGAGCAAATCGCTTGGACTAGGTTTTTGTTACTCCAGGGCCAGAATAAAAGTCTGGATACCAAGGGCCCGATTCACAGAATGAACTTAAGACTCAATCCTAAACTTACTACTACTTTGGTATTCACAGAATGCACTTACTACTTTTGGCATTCACAGAATGAATGTACTACTTTTGGTATTCATAGAAGTTAGGATTTTGTCTTAAGTCTGTCTTAAGTTTGTCCTAAATCTGTCTTAAGTCTGTCTTAAATCTGTCTTTAGTCTGTCTTAAGTTTGTCTTAAGACAGACTTAAGACAAAATCCTAACTTCTGTGAATACAAAAGTAGTAAGTTCATTCTGTGAATGCCAAAAGTAGTAAGTGCATTCTGTGAATGCCAAAAGTAGTAAATGCATTCTGTGAATACCAAAATAGTAGTAAGTTAGGATTGAGTCTTAAGTGCATTCTAAGAATCGGGCCCCAAGTTCACAGGAGTTGGGAGCTCGAGCCAGGAATCATGATCGTATACCATCCAGAGGAAATGTCTTGCCCTATAACCTTGGCTGGGTCGCCATATAGGTATCTCCTGTGAGGGATGGTTTGAGTAAGTCTAAGAGGCAGCCCTTAGGAGAGTCCAATATGCTAAGACCTGGACACGACATTCATCCCAAAAACCAAGAATAGGTCAAGAAGTCCAACAGGGAAACACAAATAGGACAAACAGGACACCACTGTAAGTCTGTCCGTCCCAGAGTCAGCAGCCAGGAAGACAAACCAACGAGTCAGCTGCAACAGGAGCTCTCGGGTTTTCAGTTTAAAAGCCACCGAGGCTGATGCCGAAAGGTCCTGGATGTTCGATGTTACTCATGGCAGGACATGGATGGAGTCCTGAGTCCGTCCATCTTGCTGACGCTACAAGCCCTGAGGTTAGGGTGACCAACCATCCGTAAATTTCACGGACAGTCTGTAATTTCGTCCGTCTGTCCGTTGTTCGTGAAGGATTCTTTAACGGACGCCATTTGTCCGTAATTTTAACCGGGCACGGTCGCACATCCCTAAAGCAGGCACAGCTTCCACCCACCTCCCTTCTTGACTTGACTTGACACATTCAGGGCTGTTTGCATCTGAATAGATGCCCCTGCTCTTGAAGCTGCAGCCCCCACCCCTCACACCTCCAAACCTTGATGAGCTGTTAAGCGGTGCTTGAAGGTGACCGAGAGGGAGGGGCTGCAGCTTCAGGAGCAGGGGGCATCTATTGAGATGCAAACAGCCCTGAATGCGTCTTGTATCTGCAATTTGTGTGAGACATTCCCTTTCTGCCCAGGGCCCCAAACATCCTACAACTGGTCTGGATTACACCAGGCAGCACGTAGTTCTCATCACAGCACAGAGCTTAATAACTGTCACTAAATTGTAAACAAACCTCGATTCTTCAAACATGCAGTCTTTAATGTAATAAAATAAAGAAATGGCACAATCGCACCCACACTGATTAACAAAGTAAGGAGGACAATCAGTTACATCAGTTCTCTCGGAGTATCTCCTTTAAGTACTGTACATCACAGTGGGTGCTGGTAAAAGTAACATTTTGGAAAGAGAGACTGACTTCTCATTGTCTTGTCCAGGAGGGGGTGAGGAGCCCTACCCAACCCTGGAAGAGACCAAGATGATACTAGGATACCGCATGCCCACCCCTGTGCCCACCCTGGTGGATCCTGGTCCCCCTCCTTCGCACCCCCTCTGCCAGAGATGGCTCCTGTCCCTCCCCCTCCCCCCACCTGTGGTGGATCCTGTCTCTGCCCTGGGTGGCTTCTGTCCCAGTCCAGGAATGGCTTCTGCAGCTCAAAAAGGCTCAGCTCAAAATGAATATGAAAAGGTGGGCAAGTGAGTAAGTGAAGGGATGGCTGGATGGCTGGATGAATTAGTGAAAGGGTGCATGGATGAATGAAAGATTGAATAGATGGATAATAAAAGAGGATGGATGGATTGTGGGACACCCCCGCGCCGCACGGCCACCAGCTGCTGCGTGTGCCCCTTGCCTGCCCTCTGCCTCGCTGCCTGCCTCGTTTGCCGGCTGCCGGCTGCCTCCGCTGCTGTTGTTTTTGCCGTGTTTTCACGTAATTTGTGCCTGTTTTTTTTAAATTTATTCCATTGTGCCTGTGTTTTAGTTTTCCTTCCTTGTTGTACGCCTACCTCGCCGCCCTCCGCTCTCCTTTCCCGCCACCGCCGCTTTTCCCCGCCCCTTTTTCTATTCTGTACCCTCCCCGCTCCCGCCTCCCAGCTGCTCCGCCCACCCGCGCACTTCGCCTTAAATGGCGACCGTGCGAACGCGCAGCGGTCACGCGCAGCGGGTGCGCCATTTGTGCGCCGAAGGCGCGCCAAAGGTAAGCCCGTCTACGCCCGTCCGCGCCTGGACCGCGAACAGTGCCAGGACCCCTGGCCCACGAGGACCCCGACCGACCCGCCTGACGTACTCCGCCGCCACCCTCATCGCTCTCAACACCGGCCGACTCCCAGAATGCCATCAAGCCACTCCACAACGTACCCACGGACCTTTCAGCTGCCACGCCTGCAAGTTCACCTGCATCCGGACCAGCCTCGCACCAGCACCCGCCAAGTCGAACACCAGCAGCACCCACCTCAAGTGCATCCTGCTCAACACCCGCTCCGTCCACAGACACGCCATCGAACTCTGGAACCTTCTAGACGCCACAGCCCCTGACGTTGCCTTCCTCACGGAGACCTGGATGAACGCCTCTTCAGCTCCCGACATCGCCATCGCTATCCCAGAGGGCTACAAGATCGTCCGGAGGGACGGAAACGCCAACCAGATGGGAGGAGGCATCGCCATCATCCACAGGAACACCATCCGTCTCACGACCAGCACCGACAAAACCCTGACCAGCGCCGAACACCTGCATTTCCAGATCCACACCAACCCGAACACCACCCTCAGAGGCACCCTGATCTACCGACCCCCTGGACCACGCACACAATTCAGCGAGGACATC
Source organism: Lissotriton vulgaris (assembly GCF_964263255.1). Taxonomy (NCBI): domain Eukaryota; kingdom Metazoa; phylum Chordata; class Amphibia; order Caudata; family Salamandridae; genus Lissotriton; species Lissotriton vulgaris. The sequence goes on from NC_141686.1 coordinate 276,054,371, forward strand.
GCCGACTTCGTCAGCCCGCATGCCCTCCCCTCCGCTGACTACATCCTCCTGGGAGACCTCAACTTCCATCTGGAGAACAACAACGACCGCAACACCAGCACCCTGCTCGCCAACCTCGCCAACCTTGGACTCAAGCAACTGGTGTCCACCCCCACCCACCTCGCCGGACACACACTCGACGCAGTCTTCTCTTCCAGCTCAGACATCGACTTCAGCCACGCCACAGAGCTTCAATGGACGGACCACAGCTGCGTCCACTTCACCTTCAAGAGAACGACAACCCACCAACACCAGCAACAGGCCGCCCGCAGAAGCTGGAACAAGATCACAGCAGACCAGCTCGCCACCTCCCTGAGCCAGCACCCTCCTGCCAGCTCAGCGAACCCCAGCCAGGCCGCCGACAACCTCACGAAGTGGATCAGCAACTGCGCGGACGAACTCGCCCCACTGAGGACCCCGCCTAGCAGACCCGGCAGCAAGATGGCCCCATGGTTCACTGACGAACTCAAGAGCTCCAAGAAGAACTGCCGAGCCCTCGAGAAAGTCTGGAGAGGGGAACCGACACCGGACAACAGGACCTCCTTCAAACTTGCCACCCGGAAACACCACCAGCTGATCCGCGCCGCCAAGAAAACAGCTTTCAAGGACCGGTTGGACAACAACGCACACAACTGCAAGGAACTCTTCAACATCGTGAAAGAGCTTTCCAACCCCAGCGCAGGAAACAACGACATCACCCCATCGCAAGACCTCTGCAACTCCCTCGCTTCATACTTCCACAACAAGATCGCGGACATACACAACAGCTTCAACAACCAACCAACGCACACCATGACCGAACAACCACCCCCCACCACCACCCTCCACGCCTGGACCCCGATCAGCACCGAAGACACCATCCGCACGATGAACTCCATCCACTCCGGATCACCGACCGACCCCTGCCCTCACCACGTCTTCAACAAGGCCGACGCTGTCATCGCACCCCACCTGCGAGACATCATCAACACATCCTTCGACACCACCATCTTCCCTGAGAGCTGGAAACACGCCGAACTCAGCGCTCTACTCAAGAAACCAACAGCGGACCCCACCGACCTCAAGAATTACCGCCCCATCTCGCTCCTCCCGTTTCCAGCCAAAGTCATCGAGAAGACCGTCAACAAGCAGATGGCCGCCTTCCTCGAGACGAACGGATCCCTCGACCCCTCACAGTCCGGCTTCCGAGCCAATCACAGCACCGAGACCGCCCTCATCGCCGCCACCGATGACATCCGAGCCCTGATGGACAATGGAGAAACAGCGGCCCTCATCCTCCTAGACCTCTCCGCGGCATTCGACACGGTCTGCCACCGCACCCTAGTACGGCGCCTCAGCAACATCGGAATCCAGGACAAGGCGCTGGAATGGATCATCTCCTTCCTCGACTGAAGAACACAGAGAGTCCGCCTACCACCGTACAAGTCAGAGGCCTCCGAAGTCATCTGCGGCGTCCCTCAAGGATCATCTCTGAGCCCCACCCTCTTCAACGTCTACATGAGCCCCCTCGCGGCCATCGTACGCAAACACAACCTCAGCATAATCTCCTACGCCGACGACACCCAGCTGATCCTCTCCCTGACCAACGACCCCGCCGCCGCCAGAGCCAACCTGCACGAAGGGATGAAAGAGGTAGCCGAGTGGATGACGACCAGCCGCCTGAAACTGAACTCGGACAAGACGGAGGTCCTCATCCTGGGCTCCTCACCCTCCGCCTGGGACGACTCCTGGTGGCCTCCCGCCCTGGGCACCGCACCCAAACCAACAGACCATGCACGCAACCTGGGCTTCATCCTGGACTCCTCCCTCTCCATGACCAGGCAAGTCAACAACGTCTCCTCGGCGTGCTTCAACATCCTACGCATGCTACGGAAGATCTTCTGGTGGATCCCCACCGAGACCAGGAAGACCGTCACCCAGGCCCTCGTCACCAGCCGACTGGACTACGGCAACGCCCTCTACGCCGGTACCACCGCCAAGCTCCAGAAGAGACTCCAGCGGATCCAGAACGCCTCAGCCAGACTCATCCTCGACATCCCACGAACCAGCCACATCTCCAGACATCTGAGAGACCTTCACTGGCTCCCCGTCAACAAAAGAATCGCCTTCCGCCTCCTCACCCACGCACACAAAGCCCTACACGACCAAGGCCCGAGCTACCTCAACAGCCGAGTCAACTTCTACGCTCCCAAACGCCACCTCCGATCAGCCAACCACGCCCTCGCCGCCGTCCCCCGCATCCGAAGAGCGACTACAGGAGGAAGGTCCTTCTCCTACCTGGCCGCCAAGACCTGGAACTCCCTCCCGACCGACCTGCGCCTGACCCAAGACCACCTCTCCTTCAGGAAGAAGCTGAAGACCTGGCTGTTCGAGCAGTAGCGGCACCCAACCCCCCCCCCCCCCCCAGCGCCTTGAGACCCTACGGGTATGTAGCGCGCTTTATAAGTGTCACTAATTGATTGATTGATTGATTGATTGATTGATGAGTGAGTGGTGGAAGGATGGAAGGGAGAAAAGGTAAATAGCTGGATGTATGGGTGGAAGGGTAGCTGGATGGGTAAAAGGGTGGATGGATGAGTGAAAGGATGGATGAGTGAAAAGGTGGATGAGTGAGTGGATCGGTGGGTGGATGGATGAGTGAAATGATGGATGGATTGATGAATTGATAAGTGCAAGGGTGAATGGATGGACAGATGAGTGAAAGGGTGGATGTAAGGATGTATGAGTGAGTGAAAGGGAGGGTAGATGGACTAAAGGATGAATAGATGAGTGAAGGAGTACAAGGATAAATGGATGAGAGAAAGGATGGATGAGTGATAGGGTCAATGGATGGATTCATGAGTGGATGAGTAGATAGATAGTTGGGTGGATGGATGGATGGAAGGAAGGATTGCTAAGTGAAAGGGACGATGGAGAGAGAAAGGGAGGATGGTGGATGACTGAAAGGGTGAATGGGTGGAAGGATGAGGGACTGGGTGGATGATGAGTAAGAGAAAGGATGGCTGGATGAGTGAAAGGGTAAATGGCTGGATGGATGAGTGAATGAATGGATGGATGGGTAGAAGAGTGGATGGATGAGTGTACAGATGGCTAGGGTGCCTTGACGCCTTGACGCCCATTGGGCTAAGTTTGCGCATGACAAGATCCCTTTTATTATTATTTTATTATTATAGGGTGAAAGCGTGGATGGATGGATAAAGGATGGATGAAGGGATGGATGAGTGAAAGGATAGATGGAAGGATACATGATGGATAGGTTTGCAAATGGTTGAATATGTTTGGATATAGCTGGGCTACTTATATACCATTGCCCGACCTCTGATGTGTCTGTAAAACTTATCCAATTGTCCTGAAGTTTTGTCCTGAATTTTGACCTCCTGTCCTGAATTTGTGTCCTGAATTTTGACCCTTTGTCCTGAATTTTTACACTCTCTGTCCTGAATTTGCACCAATGCCAGTTGGTCGCCCTACCTGAGGTTTTACAGAAGTTCCCAGTGAAGAAGAGGCTCGGATTCTAAAACCTGCATCCAGCATCTAAATTTGACATTTACCATTTTCTACATTTCTTGCAATAAAGTTTGGTGGCGGATCCTCCCGAGTCTGAGCTTTTATTCAGCTCATTGCTTTCCCCACAAGCCTTAAAAGCGAACACTGACATTTCATTTCAAGGGGAGTTTTGAGAACGTGTCTTCTTTTTGTTCTGGAATGATTGCAGGCGGCCTCTGTTTCATAATGCGTGACGTTGCACCCCTTCGCAGACTAACTCCTATGATATATCCTTCTTGTGGGGGGAGCGCCTCGAAGCACGCAGCTCCTTTCATGCAGCCAGCGGGCCGTGGGGGGCTGATCATTTATTTAGGAGTTCACATTGTACAGATTATTAATTATGTGACAAGCGCGGCGTGCCCGCGGCCCTGCGGTGCAACACCTTGTCTCTGCTGAATATTTCATTTCATGAAAGCAGGCTCTCTCCCCTCACAGGCTGTACTCGCCTCCCAGCTGTCAGCTTTTCATTTCTTCCGCACCAAACTCCCTCAGATCTTCCCCAGCTCTGTCAGTTCCGCCCTCCCTCGCCACGGGAACTCTCCTCTCCTTCTTGGCTTTACCCCTGGTGGGTCCTCTTCACTGTCTCTCTGCACCGATGGCTCAGCTGGTTCTCCGTCCTGTCATGCCCCCTCTCTCTCTCATCCATCCTCTTCCACCCGCCTCCCGTACGTTCATCTATCTATCCACCCACCTCCACCTCTCTTTCATCCATCCATCCATCCATCCATCTATCCATCTATCTATCTAACACACAAAGGGGCATATTAGCAACAAATAGCGATAATTATCGCTAAATGCACTTAGCGCATTTTTTTTATCGCCAGATATTATTGCAGAGATAACATGCTATTAGCAACATTTATCTTCAAAGCGATAAAATATCCGGCGAAAGCGGCTCAATGCGTGAATATCGCTGGAAATCCAGCGATATTCAGGCATCATCGCTAATGGGGACTTAACCTGAATATCCACCTCCCATTGGATATACAGGTAGGAAGTGGTCTGAGCAGGTGTTAGGTTTTGGCGATAATCGCACTTAGCGTGAGTTTTTTTATTGCTGCGCCTGCCTTGCTAATAGGCGATAGCTGTGTTAGCGACCGCTTTCAGTCCCTAACAGGTTGGGTACGCCCACTTTGCATGTCTTTACTGATAAATATCGCTGACATGCAAAGCGGGGCCCAAACCTGTAGCTATCGCCTACAAGCTGACGCTAACTGCTGTTAGCGACAGCTTGCTAATAGGGCAATAAAAATATTGCCACTTTCGCAGGAAAAAGATCCGCTAAAGCGGCGATATCGCCCTTGCTAATATGCCCCAAAGTTAGCTTGTTTGTTCTTTCTTTCTTTTTTTCTTGCTTTCTTTCTCTCTTTCTTTCTTTCTTTCTTTCTCTCTTTTTTCTTTCTTTCTTTATTTCTTTCTTTCTTTCTCTTTTTTCTTTCTTTCTTTCTTTCTTTCTTTCATTCTTTCTCTCTTTCTTTCTTTCTTTCTTTCTTTCTTTCTTTCTTTCTTTCTTTCTTTCTTTCTTTCTTTCTTTCTTTCTTCTCCTCTAGCTGTCTCTCATCTTTTCCACCTCTTGCTTTCTTTTGTATGATCTTCTTTCTTGTCCTTATCTTCGCTCGTTCTCTCTTCCAATCCCTCTCACAACCGTTCCCCATTTACGTCACATCTATCACGCTCTCTCTCTCAACAGTCCCCTCGCCGCTTCTCGCACGGTCTCTCCCCCCACCAGCGCACCTTAATGGTACACATCATTGGGTCTCTCTGTCTTCAAGCCTCTCATTTTCTCACCATGTCTATTTTCCTTCTTCTCTCTATCGCCCCCTTCTGTTCGGCTCTTCTTCCTTCCTCTCCACCCCAGCCCCCTCTCATCTCACACTCCCCCTAGTTTCTGTTTCTTTAATTCCTTGACTCCCAACCTATTTTTCGTCCCTCGCTCCTCTACATTGTATGACGTCTTCGTCCCGCTCTCTCATCAAACACTACTTGTCTCTACATCTGTCTCTCTGCTCTCTTTTCTTTTCTTCTAATTTCTTTCTACTCCTCGCACAGGCGCTTTTTGCCCTTCCCCTCATCTTCATTCTCTCATCCTTCCCTTCTTACATCTCCCTGTCGCTTTTATTGTCTCTCCTTGTCCTCCCTCCCTCCTTCCCCACTCACCGCTCCCTCCTCCCTCACTCTCACCCCCCCTCGCGCCCAAGCATCCTCTTGTTGCACCCCATCCTGTCACCTCCTCTCCGCCGCCCCTCCCCCTCACTTCGTCGGGGTCTCCTCTCTCTCCACAGTCTGCAGACACTTGGGTTGGGTGGTTTCTCTCCCAGACTCTCCTTCTGGGTACTTGTGAGTGCGGCGCGTGTCTGCAGCAGCGCATCCCTGGGTCTCTCCTCTCCCCGGAGCCTTCACGCGCCTCAAAGAGAAGATTTGTGTGGAGTCAAATCAGCTTCAAAATAATCGGATGTAATTGAATGATTAAACCTGGCGCCGCGAGGCCTGGGGGGAAGGGGCGGCCGGCGCTACACACTGTTTATTTATTTTATTTACAAAGTTTTATATAGCGCGGACTAGATCCCGAAGAATATCAGAGCACTTTACAGTTGTAGGGAAGGTAACAATCAGAACTTTAGTCAATCATGGGTAGTAAAACAAACATAAGGTCAATAGTTTATTCATAACAAATCAAATATAGTCCAGAGAGGACAAAGGGGCTACATGAAGTAGCGAGGTGATATAAGGGTATTAAGTGAATAATCAAACATGAATAGTAGTCAACAATATAGTAAAATCTACACATGAGATATATGGGGCTTATACTAAGCATTGAATCAAGTGGTAAGTACCCGATAAACATTTACAATCATGGGTACACGAGCGCTGGGGAAGAAAAATCATAAACAAGGGTGAATCATACTATACAATGAACGACACCTTTCGGGTGGAGACTAAAGTACAAGAAAGGTATATATAATGTCCCTCCTATTAAGGTAAGAATTTCTTCATGAGGAATTTCTTTGCTTCCCGTGAGAAGGCGTTTTAAGTGAATAATCAAACATGAATAATAGTCAACAATATAGTAAAATCTCAACGTGACTTATATGGGGCTTATAAGCATTGAATCAATTGGTAAGCCGCTAATAAACATTTACAATCCTGAGTGCACGCTCGCTGGGGAAGAAAAATCATATACAAGGGTGAATCATGAAGTACAATAAACAACATCTTTCGGGCGCATAATAATGAACAAGAAAGGTATATATAATGTCCCTCCTATTAAGGTAAGAAGTTCTTCATGAGGAATTTCTTTGTTTCCAATTTGAAGGCGGTCTTGGAAGAGTGAGGTTACGTGATTCTGAATCCGTTCAATAAAGGTCGTCGGTTAATGATGATTTTGGTATCAGCGGACCGCAAATGACGAGTGTGGCATGTACGACTGTTTTCGTCATAATCGATCTATGGAAACACTACGTATTCAGGGATTTCGTTCGAACCTCCGGGTTCCATTTTGTGTACGGCAGCCATTTTGTGGTTGCCCTCACATAGGCCGATGACTACGGCCGAACGAGTCCTTGGGACACGTACACCTTTAGCTGACTTCTGTGTGGCCTGAACGAGCTGACTCCCTTGCCCGAGGCTGACCTCGTTGAACCAGTTCCTTGTTAGGCAGCTGGTCAGATAGTGATCAAAGAGCAGGACATTGCTGAGTTTATGGTACATGCACACACCCTTCTATCTTGCTTCTCATCTGCTTCTGTTCTTTCCTTTATAGCTTAATTACTGATTTGGGTTGAGGTCTTTTATTATGGGTCCGTCCGGCCTGTCTGAGCAGGAATGTTGGATTTTGCCTTGTCATTTATGGTGGGCTGGACAACGGAAAGTGGGTTTGTCGTCATGCGTTATGTTTGAAATGTCATCATCTGATTGGTCCGTTTGTATGTAACTGATGCTAGCCAGGAATGTGAATTTTAGCATAAAAGACGATGCTCCGCTCTATGAATTTGTGCAGTCTCTAACGAACCACCCGTGTTGTGCTTCGTAGACCTCTGTTCCTGGTTGCAGCCAATAAACTTGGTCTTTGACGTCACCGAGAAGTATCCCGTGTCTCTGTATTCTAAGACAGGTGAACCCGAATACATCGGGCGTTTCCCCTGGTGCCGCTGGGTTCTAAAACCCGGTTCTTCAAGAGATCATCCGAATTTTGGGTGGAAGAGAGTTCCAGATTTTTGGAGCAACTCCCGAGAAAGCTCTGTGGCAAGTTCTTTTTTTTGCGGAAGGTCCTTGGTTCCAGGAGGAGGTAATTAGCACTCCTTGTCGATCTACCTCCTCCAGATAGTTTAAATTTTTGTGCGAGGTAGGTAGGGGTTTTGAAGTGGAGGGCTTTGTGTGAAAGGCAGACAATCTTCAGTTGAAGTCTAGCTTCATATGGTAGCCAATTTAGAGATTTTAGAACCGGGGAGATGTGTGTGTTACGCTTGGCGCCCATGATCAATATGGCCGCTGCGTTCAGAGAGGCCTTTAGAGGGGCCAAAGCGTATTTGGGGAGTCCACATAGCGTGGCACTGCCGTAGTCAAGTCTCAGTAGGACAAGCGCTTGCACCACTTGCTTGAAATCTGCTTGCGGTAGAAAAGGTTTCAGGATCCTGAGTGTTCTTAGAAGGTGGTTGGTTCCTTTGCACACGTTGCTGATGTGAGACTTCATATTCAGATGCTTGTCCAGAGTAATTCCTAGGGATTTAGCCGAATCAATGATGCAGGGGGATCAGTTGAAGGCGGTTAGTCGGTTCATCCATAGGTTGATATTAGGAGTATATTTTGGAGGAGATATGAGGAGGAATTCTGTTTTAGAGGTGTTTAGCAGGAGGTGGTTCTTAGTCAACCAATTTTGGGTAGTCAGGAGGATAGAATTGAGTGAGGTGATGTCTTCGGGAGAGGAGATTTTTAAATAGAGTTGGGTGTCGTCTGCATACATGTGGAACCTAGTGTCCAATGAATTTAGAACATTAGCTAAAGGTTCCAGGAACAGATTGAAGAGAATGATAGATAAGGAGGATCCTTGGGGAACGCTAATGATGACAGGGGATGGCTGGGAGAATGAGTGATTCGCTTTAACTCTTTAACTCGCGCGGTGCCTTATAACCCCCAATACAAACTGCCCCTCCCTGAGCAATGAGAGGCACAGACACCTCCCTCTGAGGATGACGTGTCAAATTTTACTTCAGATGAACATCTCATTGTTGATGCCGCCCGCATATCATGAACTTTTAATACGGATATCAGCCTTGAAAAGGGGATGTACACCAGGCGCGCAACACCCATTGGGCTCACGGGCCTTCAGCCCCCCCCCCCCATCGTGTGTGTCAGCCCGGGGGGAGACAGCTTCACGGGCTGGTGAGCATCAAATTGCAGCCGCACCTGAGTACTTAATAGGTCTTTAAAAGTCCATTTGCTTGTAAATGAGGCTCTTGTTGTGTGCTCACCCCTTCTTACAGCCACTCTGCCAGTGGTGGAAGAATTAGCTCCCCCCTGAAATATTTTCCAGCCCTTCCCCGAAATTTGGCTCTAGTTGCCAGCCTGATGTACACATGGGGCTTTTTTAAATCACCCGTTGGGAAGGCAGGGAGGGCCCATGAACCCCGCCAATATGCATTAGGCTAAACCAGAGGTCTTCAAACTTTCTGATGCCGAGACCCCCCTGTCAAAAACTTTTAGGTGTTACGACTCCCTCCTGACGAAAATTTCTAGAACTTGAGCCTCCTCATTATTGCTAACTCTTGACACCCATAAACACCTCCAATTACCCCAGCAAATCATTTAAACATTGGGAAAATAAATTCAACCGTGTTTAGCAAACCAAAGGTCAGTGGTTGGGGCGTGGTCAAAGGTGTGGCTAAAAACAAAGAGCCTCGTTTATGAGGCACTGGCGTAGGGCGGCGCCCCAAGTCTTCTTACTGTGCTGCCCTATGCCAATGTGAAAGGGCAGGAATGCACCTCATTTATGAAATTTCCCCCTATGTTGGCACACAAATTGCTGCCTAGCGCCAACATAGGCTGGATGGTTTTTTATGCAGGAAGGGGCACCTTCCTGCACAAAAACAATCCTGAGAGGGGTTCTCCTCTTTCATGTGTGCTGCAGCACACATGGACAGAGGAAAAAATGAGGAGAAATTAAAACATTTCCCCTCGTCACGCCTGCTGTAGTTTGACACTGGCCCAGGTTTACATAGTTTTGTAAATCTGGGGCAGCGTCAAAATCCACCACAATGCCTATGGAATGCCTTCTTGACATAGAGTAAGGCAACGCAACGACTTGCCCTGTTTTGTCTATGAGGCCATGCAAAGCCATGCAGGGTGACTTTGCCTCGCCTAATAGATATGATTTAGATGCTTGTGCCGCCGAAGCTTAAACAAAATTTACCCTTCAGTGGCGCAAGCCTCTCACAAATCAGCCCTAAAATATTTTGTTCATTTTTAGGTCTTTCACCATCATGCAAAATAATGGGTAGCTTAAATGAAAAATACATTAAAAAAGTTGTAACTCAATGGTAAAGGCACTCACTATACAGTACATTATATAACCTTTATTATTTAATGCACTGCATAGGTCTGTGTGTAACCAGAGAGCCACGGAATTAAAATTGGTTGGTGCAGTCAAAAATAGTGACTTGTGTATTCTTAGTGCTTTGAGGTCACAGCCTGTGACAGAAAGCACTGTCAATTTGTAAGTCATTATTTTATACTTGCTTCCAAAATGTAGATTAGTGTAATATCAGACTGTAAGTAATACATTTTTTTTCTTTGCATAACTGTCCCTTCAGCACCTTTTCAGGGGTACTAAGCGCTGTGTAAATACAGTTTTTGTTAAAAGCACACACTTTACAGCCCAGTTGCCAGCCACCACACAAAAAAACACATATTTACAAGCAGGAACCGTGGCATGAAGGCTTAGTTTAACACCTTTGATGCAGCCGCAATTTCCCTGGTGTGCTGTAAACAGCATGAACAGAGGCGGGCCGTGAGAACCCCAGCAGTCATCAGCACACGAGCACCGTAGTGCATGACGGCTGGGGTTCGTCATCAGCATGGAAGGGGTTAAGGATTATTTTAGTTGTCTGTTCTGCCTCTTAGATTGACATGATGACGAGAGCGGTTGTCCAAACGGAATAGCACGTTTTGCATTCCAGGCAGAAGTTAGGCCTGAAAATGCACGACCCCCTTCCCAGGAATCCAGGCCCCTCCTGGGGGTCTCGCCCCACAGATTGAATACCTCTGCTCTAAACAAAGAGAAAGGTTATTAAATCATAAGGCAACCTTCACAGAAAGACCGATCCAGTGCCTTGTGAGGGATCGAAGCGCTACCTAAATGCAATGCAAGTTAAACACATCTAGTCTTTATAAGGCAAACAACAGGGAACCGCTTAGCGCATTGACCCCACGACCACTGGTCATGCTCAGGGGCACTGGAATTATGCGGCAGGAGAGAGCATAATTTGCCAAACTATGCACCAATATGCTGCAGTTTTTGTGATAGTATTACTTCAGTTTTTTGTTTAAACTTGTTAACACTGTCTGGGTAAACATTTAGCCTCCTTACTACGAGTTTAACACCCAACTATAGCAATAGGCTGCAGAAAGGTGACCAGTAAATGTTTCCAAAGTGCTTTTCCACTGTGCTGCACCATGTGTTGCAGTGTTTCTGGTAACATTTGACCGTTTGAGCTAGAACATTTTTTTTGTTAAAAGCTGTAGACTACGTAGCGGATGATGGCTTATGTGGCAAATCCATAATTATGTAAAAAATTGCTGCAGCCGCACTATAGCATGATTCCAAGGCCCTGGTCATGCTCCAGACATACATCAGGGGCACCAGAGGTAGGGCTATAAGGGTATAGTCACTAGCAGGCCAGTCCCTGTTCTAGCCCAGACCCCAGAACATCTCTGGAAGAGGGTTTGATAATATACTTATGGGCATTTGAGTACCATTCTTTAGCATACTGGTACCACAGAGTGAGACAGCCACTGGCGCTTAGTCCTCCCGTGCCAAATAATTCATTTTTTGGTCTCGCCTGATGAAGCGCTTGCGCTATCTGCGAGTCTGCTGTTCTTTAATAAAATGTAAAAAATTAAAGGACTGAGAGCCTTCCCGTTACCATTGGTAGGCTTCACCCTCACTCTCATTTCCTTGTTTCTCATTGGTCAGCTGTTCCTGCACTGACTTCCTTTACCTGTAATTGACCCTTAGATGTGGAGCATGGACCAAGTATAACTGATTTCTTTACAGGTGTCCTTCTGCTGCACGTTCTTGTTTTTTTTAACTTTCCCTTTGTCGCGTAACTTCATTGTTTGCGCCTTGCTGCTTGCACACGCCCGCTACCATCTTGTTGTTTCCACCTAAACAAAAACCATTTATGGCATGGCCAGTGCTCCCGCATCATAGTGTTTTTTCCCCTAACTTTTAGCAATGCTGCTTTGCAACAGAGTAAAAACAGTGATGAAACCAATAGCTCATGTAGGCAGGAGCTACTGGCTTTGCCAATGCTTGTTTTAAAATGCAGACTCCAAATCAAGGTTTAAATGAATTTCTGCTTGAACTCCTGTTGCGCGCGGTGCTGGAGAGCTTGGCGAATGAGGCCACTGACCTGTAAATCACGACTGTGCTTCTGGTACCATCCGCACCGGGCTTCCCCCAGCTGAGGGCTTTTCTTCCTCCTTGCTATACTCCTCCCCCCAATACGACGTCAAATATCGTAACTCTAAACTTAGTAGATACATTTTCACATTGTTGCTTTTCTGCTATGAGTTGATTGTCCAGTTTTAGTTTTATTCTGGTTGTTTTGCTTTCCTATGATAAATGCAGGCCTACACATCCCAGAATGCAAAGGGAACACCTCAACCATGGTCTGCTACTCCTTCTTTGGGATTGCTTAAAATATCTGGTAGCGCTGCTGGAATACAGTACAACACAGATCACTGTTAGATTTTTAAGACAAGGTATCCTTACATGGGCGTATGGCTTCCTTGCAATCAAAGGCTGTGAATATAAGAAAAAGAAGGCGCTGGATGCGGGCAGGTCAAAGGTTAGGGGTGCAATGAGAGAAGCATTAAAGGGCGGAGACAGTAGGGCGAGAGTGTCGGAAGGGACCTATACTTTAGGCTGAAGGTTTTTGTCTGAACTCAAATGAAGCTTGTGTTTTGTCTGCTAATTAACATTCTTTAAGCTGCAACCTGAACTTGCTCTGCTGTTCACTAGACACGCTTTGTTACTACTCTCAAGATGAGCGGGTCAATGTTTGAGTAGCGCATCCAGTCCATGCTTTTCCTTTGCTTTCTGAGATTTGTAGTGCTGTTCATACCAATAAAAAGCAAAAACAAAGGGGATGATGGAGGGAGTGTTGAACATTGCAAGCACTCACCCCAGTCAACTGATCTGGGTTTAATCCATCATCATTCTGTAGCCCACTCCGCCACCCCGGTTCAGACATGGCTATATGCAAATCAGTCTGACCCTGTGCCTCATGGGAACAGTCCAGCCCGAACTGCCAAGATATGTCTTCCCTGGACCGGAAACAAGCATCCTGGGGCCGATTTCTGGCTAATCAGCCGTCCTCAGCCAGGCTAGCTTGAATCCAGTGGCAAAGTGATGGATTAAACCCAGTTCGGTTGACTGTGCTTGCAATGTTCAACACTCACTCCATCATCCCCTTTGGTCATACTAATATCAAACCAGGACTACGAATCCCAGAATGCAAATCGAAAACTGGATTTCCTCGGCTATTCACGCATGGAAGTGGCATGCCTGAGAGGTCTGGGCTTGTTCGTAAGGTGCAACCAGCATTAAGATTTGGTGCAGGGTTACCTAGCTTCCTTGTGCAACAGATCTGTGGTGTTGAGAGGACTGGAGTCTGGCTTTGGGCCGATTCTATTTTGTGGTTGTGCGGCCTGTAGTACAATGCTGACAGGAGGTATAACATAACAGTTCAACTCCGCTCACAGTAATAGTCCTAAATGGTACACATAGGGCCCGATTCACAGAACTAACTTAAGACAAAATCCTAAACTTACTACTATTGGAATTCACAGAAGTTTGGATTTTGTCTTAAGACAGACTTAAGACAGAATCCTAACTTAAGTCTGTCTTAAGTCTGTCTTAAGACAAAATCCTAACTTTTGCGAATACCAAAAGTAGTAAGTTTAGGAATTTGTCTTAAGTTAGTTCTGTGAATCCGGCCCATAGTCTCAAAGTGACTGATGCTGATAATACCTGGCGTTGTCATTGCATAATGCAGTGCGCTGTCATGTGATACGTCCTTAGGAAATGGGGAATGGCCAATGCCATTTCATTCAAGGCAATCCTTGTCAGGGTGAGGCACAAGCAAACCCCAAATTAACCTGTACTCAGCCCTCTGGTGGCTTGACACAGAGCAGCCAGGCTTAAGTTCGAGGCAATGTGTAAAATATTTATGCAGCACTTCAAACAGTAATAAAATGAAAACACAACACAATACCAATCCGACACCGATTTGGAAAAATTAGACCAAAACGAGTAAAATAAGATTAGTAGATATGCAAGTTAAAAGATTTCAGTGAAAATAGCACCCAAAAGCAAAAATCGCCAACTGTGAATATCTGGTCACACCCGACTAGGTTGCAGTCAAAAGTTCAGGCTGACAGTGATGGAGCATGTGTCGGCTACAGGGACCCAGTTAGGCCCACTGAAGAAGAGTACCTTAAATCCTGGTTGCAGAGCAGTGCAAGGTCCAGTGTCAAGGATGCGTCATGTAGCAAAAGCGAGGTTTCAATTCCGAGGAGCTGTGAGGCTGCAATACGAGGTCTTGCATCGTCGTTGAGGATCCCTTCGATGAGGGCTTGTTATGTGAAGTCCGGCATTGAGGAAGTGTTGCGCAGCCGAGGCAATGCTTCAGTTCAGAGGATCTGTGAAACTCCGATGCGAGAACCTGCATATTCGCCAAGGCTGTTGCACTGGAAGAATCCTTGCAGCAAAGGGGGTGCATTGGTTCTGCCCGGAGATGCACCGTGCAGCAGAGGAGAGATGCATTGGTTATGCTGGATCCACAAATGGGCTGGAAGAACACCTTCAGGCCCACTTCCAAGGGTCCAGGACTGGGGTGGCACCAATTGGCAGGGTAGGACTCACAGATGGCAGAGACCAGGTGCTGGGTTCAAGGTGGTTGGAGCCTCTAGTCAGGAGGTCTACCAGCTAGACCTTGAAGATGCTCTGATGCCTTGGTTCAACAGACAGAGGTCTAGTCCTTGTCACCCAGGCAAGGGGTCAGCAGGTCAGCAGAGCAGCAGTCATTCAGAGCAGCAGCCCAGCAGAGTGGCAGTCCTTTCAGCAGCACAACAGTCCTTCGCCCTGGCACATTCCACAAACCCAGAAGTCTACTGAAGAGTTGGTATCTGAGGTCCAATATTTACAATGGGGTCTTACTTTGAAGTCAGAGAAGCTTCTAGAGGGTTCCTTCTGAATTGCACAGGTTTCCTGACTTCCCTGCCCTGGCTTCAGATGAACTATAGGGGGTATGCAGCCCTTTGTGTGGCAAAAGGACACCGCCTAATCAATGTAAGTAGGGCTGAGTCCAGCTCCATCCTTCTATTCTGTCAGTAATAGCCCACCCAGGCACACCTAAGCTCTCTATTGTGTGTGTCTGGCTAGGAGGAATACACAAAGCCCAAAAGTCCTCTACACCCAATCATATGAACCAGAGACAGGCTGCAGGAATTAGATGGCTTAGGTAGGAAAATGCCAACTTTCTAAAAGTGGCATTTTCAAAATTGTAATTCAAAATCTGACTTTACCATAGGATAGGATTTTTCCTTACAATTCCAAAGACACCAAACATCAGCTGGATTCCTGTTCCTATTTGGAAGTTACATCTTATTAAATGTAATAAGGTAACTACAATGTTATCATATGAGAGAGGTAGGCTTTGCAGTAGTGAAAAACAAATGTAAGAGTTTTTCACTACTAGGACGTATAAAGCTTAAAAGTACATGTTCAACTTTTCAAAAACACCGCACCCTGACCTCTGGGCTGTGCAGGACCAACACCAGGGATGATGAATAAGTATAAAGAAGAAAAGTTCATGCCTGGTAAAGGTTTATTTTGCCAGGAAGACCTGGGACATGTTTAAAGAGCTACTTAAATGAGTGGTACAATCAGTGCTGCAGGCCCACTAGTAGCATTTAATTAACAGGCCCTTTACTAGGGACTTACAAGTAAGTTAAATATGCCAGTTGGGTAGCACGGGTTAGTGGTGGTAAAGTGTGCAGAGACCTAAGGCAGCAAAAACCAAGTCAACAAAACAGGGTTGAAGGCCAAAAGTTAGAAACCACACCAAGGATGCCATGTCAAACAATATCCAACTCACATTCAAATTAACTTGATCCAACTATGGATCCAATAACCTTCCAGTAGGCATTCCAAGCTCTGGTCTACTGTGTTTCGTGGTCTCATTGATGGCCCCAGTGGCAGCTCAGAGCAAGCACCACCACTCATTTGCTGTGGGTCTATCACACAACCCGCTCCGATGGCAAGCACTCAGATCAGACAAGGGAATAAATGCAGTCCTCACCGGCGCCCAGAATTCTGTAGAACCCCCTCAAATTTGCTGCCTTTTAGTGGCCTGCTGCAGAGCTTAATACTAAGTTGGCACAATGTTTTGGTAGTGGGACTACCAAACTATCCTCAGTACACCAAATTATTAGTGTTTCAATACATTCCGCTGCGTAGATATTTATTACAGGGTATTTAGAGACTGGCTGACCACACCAGCGCCTTAAGTTGTTAACCGTATCATAACCCTACTCTGTATGAGCAGATGGAACAAAGGTCCATGTTTCGATTCAGTCCACTCTCGGCTTGTGGTAAAAAAGGGGCTGAACCCCCACATTTGAGAGTGACCTGGTAATGCAAATACCACATATGTTTCTCCCCAGCTAGGAGGCTACTAGCCCTTTTGATGCAACTTCGTCACCCTTACATGTTCCTTCCTGTGCCCATTTTACATCCTAGTAGCTTAGGTCGCACACCATGCTCTAAACATGGATCATGTCACAGGCAAACACCTGAGCATTCTTGAACCAGGAATAAACTACGCCAGATGGTACCAATATTGCTGGATTGTTTCTGTATTGAGAGATTCAACTTATTCATTGACGCGTACAGCGCCTTGAGGCATTAACCACTCAGCACTTGACCCAGGTATGGTGTCAAACTGCCACTTCTGGGAGTGTCTTTCAAAAATTCACACTTTTGAAAAAAATGACTATGGGCAAATCCATAAACTGGACTTTTTGTGTCATTCCTTATTCTGCAGAGATCTGTAAGCTATACGGTCAACTCTGGGTTGGACTGACTCAGCCTATCATCCTTCCAAGGGCAATAACACGAGCACCATGATTGCCTGGTATTTAGCTCTGCAGCTGCACCAATGATTCTGTCTCCTGATTTTGTCAATCTTCAAATGCAGGGAACTTGTCAGAGGAGAAACCAGCATTCCAGTATCTTCTCAAGTGCTTCTGGCGTCCCCTGAGAAAAAATAAACAGTACTTTAAACTCAGAAATCAGACAGGCCATGCTAATTTACAAGAGTTTACCAGAGCTGAAATAATGCAAATTTTAATTTAGGGATATGAGCTGAGGAACCCTTGGGCACATTTGTTCGAATACTCTAGAGGGTGCATGCGAATACGAGATAATCAAACAATTCTTATCGGCTTAGAGTGGTGCAATCCTTGGAGGGGCATTGGTGAAAAGGCAAGCAGAGAATAACAAACCCAGGCACTGGCAAGAGCTGTTCAAATATTCCCCATGGAAGAGAGTGTCCTTCTCAGAAGGACTACTAGATGGCTGCTTGTCATGTGGGAATTTTCAACCAGTTCTGGTTCTTTAGCCAACAGAACATTCAATAATTGGATGTGTGTTCTTTTTCCCGTTTCGAAATACTGACCTACAACCAGCATGTACAGCCTGTGTGTTGGCAAAAATGTAGAGACTGGCACATAAACCACATACACACACCTTTCAGAATCACTGACCTAAATAGTGCCACCAGAAAACCAATAATGGAAAGGGGCGACCACTCGGTCCCCCCGAACGTATGGCAGGGTGCCGGGATCCCCCGGGAAACCATTTTGGGCGGGGGGCGTGTCTCGGCTGGTATGCCCGAAGCGGCGTAGCCGGGGCGCGCCTTTTCCCGCCCAAGAAGGGGTTGTCCTAGACACCTACACCGTTGGTCACGCCCCGTAGGCGTACCAGAGGAGGGTACACACCCTCCCGAAGAGGAATAAAAGGAGCAACAATCCAGAGAAGCATCCTCTTGTTCCTGTGCTTGGAAGCTGCACCCTCTCGTTCCACGTGAGCCCTAGACGGAACAAGGAGCAATTTTGAGAACTTGTAATTTTTTGTGTTTCTCTTCCAGGATCCTTCTCTCCCAGTATCTGTGGACCTCTGGAGCCAGGACCTCGTCGAGCAGCTAAGCAGCAAGGGTCAAGTCTCTGACAACGATGCCTGGCAAGAAGGTCGCAAAGAAGGCTGGGATGGAGCAGATGCTCCGCATGTTGGTGAAGGACATAACGAACATGAAAAAGAAAATGGCGGCAATGGATAATACGGGCAGGCCGAAGAAGGTTATTGGACCAGCATTGCCGGGAGTAGTTCCTGCAGGGAGAGGTAAAAGGGCCAGGAATAAAGCGGCGGGGGGGAATCCCCAGTTCCCGAGTCACCCCCGGTAAGCCCAGTTAGTCCAGTCGAAGCCCCGGTACCTGTACCGATCCCGGATGCAGGTCAGCCGATTCCGGTTGTAGTTACGCCCACCAGCGAGGAGGAAATGCCTCCCGAGTTGGCCGCCCAATTGGCCGCGTGGCTCGGAAAGAATACCGAGGGTGCAGCAGCGCCCGGAGACACGGCCAGAGAGGCTAGGTTATTAATGAAGCAGTTGCGGCAATCGCGAGATGCTGCGAAGGCGAATGTCCCTCTTGTCCCCTCACAGATTCCCACGGGAGAACCAGCGGCTAGCGGTGAAAAATCAGCGGGACCAGCTACGGAGTCTGGTAAGCAGCCATTGCCAATGGCAAACGGGGGGTCTTTGCCCTCAAGTAGTTCAGCATATTCCTCTGGCCACGAAAGAGATGATTTGGGCTGATAAATATGTAAATATGTTTTCGCTCCTGACGGATCATCACGAGATTGAGTACGTTAAGGCTCAGAAAGATTTGTTGCATCCGAGTGTGTGGCGCGCAAAAATGGCGGGCTTCAGGGTGGATGAGACGATTTCTAATTGGGCCAAGGCCTTTGGGATGTTTACTGCTATTATGGGTGAACGTAAGCCAGAGATTATGACTGAATTAGCCTGTTATCAGACACGTATAATGGATTTCTACGAAACATATGAGGGCGATCAATGGAGGGGGTATGATAGTAAATTTCGTAAGGCCAAGGAGCACGATTCGTCTCTGACCTGGGACTGTCTCGACTCCGTCTCTTGGCAGAAGCAGCTGATGCCGGGCACGACGAAGTCGTCCTCGCTTGGTGAGTATGGTTCGGCGCCGTCCCGCCATCAATCGGCGGCCCCTTTTAGAGCAAACACCGCAGGTGATCACCAACCCCGGAGTAGTGGGAATGGGGGTAGAAAAGGAGTTTGCTGGAATTTTAACAGAGGCAAGTGCACCAGGCCACATGGGACATGTAAATTCAGGCATGAGTGTGCAGGTTGCGGACATTCTTCACACCCGGAAAGTTCGTGCAGAGCCAAGAATGGGGATACCGGGGGTAGAGGAGGTGCCAAACAGGTCTAATATCGGCCAAGGGGTACCACTACCTACCCCCGTAGATATCATGGCAATGATCCCCTGGCTAAACGAATACCCTGATCATGTCTCCGCTGGGGTGTTACGGGACGGTTTTTCGAATGGTTTCCACATCCCGGCGGGGGATTTTCGGGGGGACTCACTGTGCAGAAACCAACTGTCCGTTCAGCAGCACCCAATGGTGGTGGAAGGTAAGATTGCGAAGGAAGTTGCCCGGGGCCGGGTCGCCGGCCCATATAGGCACCCGCCGGTTCCTAATTTCATTTGTTCACCGCTGGGAGTGGTCCCCAAGAAGGACCCTGGTGAATTCAGGTTAATTCATAACTTGTCGGCTCCTAGGGGTCTTTCGGTAAACGATGCCATCGATCCAGGAGTCTGTTCGGTACGGTACGCATCCTTTGATGAGGCCGTCGCCATGTTGAATCGCCTGGGGCACGGAGCGTTGATGGCTAAATCAGATATCGAGTCAGCGTTCCGGTTGCTCCCGGTACATTCTCAGGATCAGCGTCTGTTGGGTTTTGTGTTTCAAGGACGCCATTACATGGACAGATGTATGCCAATGGGTTGCTCCATCTCTTGTGCTTATTTTGAGAAATTCAGCTGTTTTCTGCAATGGGCGTTCACCAGAGCTACGGGCTATATGCAGGTTATGCATTATCTAGATGATTTCTTGTTCTTGGGGCCAGCCGGGGACACGGAATGTGCACAGGCTTTGTTTGAATTGTGCAATCTCATGAGACGATTCGGCGTGCCATTGGCACCGGGGAAAACCGTGGGGCCATCTACTTCACTCGAGTTTCTTGGAATTGAGCTCGATTCAGTGGAGGGATGCTTCCGTTTGCCCAGGGACAAGGTAATGAAATTTAGGGCATCGCTAGAATTGTGCATTAGCAAAGAGAAGGTAACTCTCCATCAGTTGCAACAAGCAGTGGGCCAACTTAACTTTGCCCTCAGAGTGATACCAATGGCCCGCCCCTTTTCCCGCTCTATTGCACAAGCCATGGTCGGTCTCAAAGAAGGACACCACCGTACGAGACTGTCGGCAGAGGTTCGCCAGGATATGCGCATATGGTTGGCATTTCTGGCGGATTTCAACGGTCGAGTGGTATGGAGCAAACCACCAGCATCCTCGGAAGAGCTGGGTTTGTGGACCGACTCGGCAGGGAGCATGGGATTTGGCGCCATCTTTGGTAATCGATGGTCGGCGCAAACATGGCCGACGTGGTGGCACACCAATGGGCTAA
The DNA here is from genome assembly GCF_964263255.1 of Lissotriton vulgaris. Lineage (NCBI taxonomy): Eukaryota > Metazoa > Chordata > Amphibia > Caudata > Salamandridae > Lissotriton > Lissotriton vulgaris. The sequence goes on from NC_141686.1 coordinate 276,075,016, forward strand.
CAGGTAACATTGAGTTTCTTGAACTGTTCCCCATTTTGGTGGCCCTGAAAACATGGCCGGACAATTTCCGTGATCGCTCAGTGGTATTTTGGTCCGATAACATGACCGTTGTTGAATGCATAAATAACCAGGCAGCACGCTGCAAGTTGATTTTGAGATTGCTAAAAGAAATTGTCCTACTGTGTATGAGACTGAACGTGCAGTTTAGGGCAAAGCATGTGCCGGGTGTATTGAACCAGGCGGCTGATGCACTCTCTCGTTCCCACATGCAGGCCTTCAGGGGTTATCTACCTTCTGCGGATCTAGTGGCGGCACCATTTCCCGAAACCCTCTGGTCACTCGGTGCCCCGGATTACAGGACCTCGTGGGAGCCAGCTTAGCCCCCAGGACAAGGAAGGCATACGAAGGAGCGTTTCGTTCCTATTGTGCATTTTTGGGTCCGGCAGGAGGGGATAAGTGGGGAGAGGAGGAGTATGTGCTAAAATTTTTGGTAGCACTTCACAAGGCTGGCCGATCTGCAGCGACGGCCAATAGGCACTGGGCCGCCATTGCATTCATGGCGCAGGCTTACGGCATTAAGGACCCTACATCGTCCTTTCTGGTTAAGAAGGCATTACGAGGGTGGCAACGCCTCGAGGGTCATAAAGTAGACGAGAGGCGCCCGATTGGCTTAGAAAGACTGTCCCTGTTGATGTCAGTGCTCCCCGCGACCTGTTCCTCCCAGTCCGAAGCAGTGCTGTTCCGGGCCGCTTTCGCATTAGCGTTCCATGGGGCTATGCGGGTGAGCGAGCTGGTGGCAAGAAATAAGAAGGATGTGGGGGGAGGTTTATGTCGGGAACACGTTCAGATCAAGGGTGATTCAATGGTAATCACAATAGCTAGGTCTAAAACTGACCAGAGTGCGATGGGTGATAGTATTGTGGTCCAGCGCATGCGAGGGACCCCCATGTGCCCGGTACAGTGTGTTGAGGAATACCTGGCGCAAAGGGCGGCAGCATGGGGGGGAAGCTTGCTGAGACACACCGACGCCACCCCACTGACAAAGTTTCAGTTCCAGCGGGTGTTAACACTGGCAATCGCGGCAGCGGGCTTGGACCCGAGCGATTTTGGGACCCATTCCTTCAGGATAGGGGCTGCTACAGAAGCTACAGCCAGGGGTCAGAGTGTGGAAACGGTGAAACGATTGGGACGATGGTCCTCGAACTGTTATAAAAGGTATGTGCGGTTGCACATGTTGTGAAGCTAATGTCTTGCACTCACGCTTCTTGTCTTTTGTTTGGTTTACAGTTTCGCGAGCTTGCGAGGCGGGGCGGACTGTGCAGTCGACCCGACACCTGGGAACCAGCGGTCAAAGATCACCGGCTGAGGAAAGAGTGGTGTGGGTCGTTGGCCACTCATACGTGAGGCGAGCCGCGGACGTATTCAAAGCAGGTGACATGATTCACGCAGCTGGGGAATACGGGTACAGGGTGACCTTCCATGGAAGGGGCGGGCTCTGTATTGACCAGCTTCAGTATTTTATCGAGGAATTGTTAGGGCGGACAAGGTCACCGCCGTCTATACTCATAGTGCATCTGGGGGGAAATGACTTGGTGGCGCTCGGTCGTAGAGTACTACTCGAGCGGGTTCTATCCACTGTTAGCTGGCTGGCAAAGAGGATTCCGGGGTGCACGATAGCATGGTCACACATGATTCCAAGGAAGGTGTGGCGGGGGGCCCTCTCTGTGTCAGCTTTGAATCATTCAGTGAAGAAAGTTAATAACAAACTGGCTAGATTGTTTCGTTCAGGACAGTTGCACTGTATTCCGCATGGATGTATCCGGGGTGATAATATGTATCTCGAAGACGGGGTTCATTTGTCCCGGGAGGGGAATGTCTTACTCATAGGAGACTTCTTAGCATGGTTACGGGGTTTGTATAGTCATGACCTTTAGTAGGAGTGTGGGGGGTCCGGATAGCCGGTCAACTATCCGGCCTGTGGCGGTAAGGTCATGATCGGTGAGCAGTAATTTTCAAGATCCCTAGAGGGGGCGCCACCCATTATGGATGGGAGCGCCCGGGGGGAGGCGGCCATTGGCCCCTCACACGGGGAGGCGGCACCCACTAAGTATGGGGTCGCCAAAGGGAAGGCGGTCATAGGCCCCTCCCAGGGGAGGAGGCGGCTCGATGCCCCTCCTAAGAATTTCCCGGGGCCAGGATATCCCGACGGCGGATGTGGTGAACAGTGTGGGGTGGGAGGGGGGTCCACGCTACCTTCTAGACACCTCACACGAGTCCTCGGACGACCACTAAGATGGCGTCGAGTTAAATAAGGGGCCCCCGCTAAGACAAGGGAAATTGGAAGTTGGCACAGAGGTACAGTCCTCTGTGCGACCGCCCCTCACACCGTGAGGGGGGAGTTCTGGTAGTAGGGATCTGACACCGGTTACGACCTTGCCGTTGGCCCGTAATGTTAGGATGTATAATTTTTATTTTTAGAAAGTATGCATTTGCAGGATGTTTAGACTCGGCTAGGAGAACCTTTGTATTAGAGATTTGTTAAGGTTAGCCAATAAACGTGACTGCAGTGAAATGTATAAATGAAAAATTGTACATGATATGAAACTGTTATTTTAATGTTTTAATTTTGTTTCATATTTTAATAAATACGGCCGGGAGGGTAACTCCCTCCCGCCTTCCAAAAGTTCAGAACTGTGTCCGTCTTCCCATCCCTGGGGAATTGTGTTGGGAGGGGGTGATAGGCATCCCGGCCATGTGGAAAGGGGCGACCACTCGGTCCCCCCGAACGTATGGCAGGGTGCCCGGATCCCCCCGGGAAACCATTTTGGGCGGGGGGCGTGTCTCGGCTGGTATGCCCGAAGCGGCGTAGCCGGGGCGCGCCTTTTCCCGCCCAAGAAGGGGTTGTCCTAGACACCTACACCGTTGGACACGCCCCGTAGGCGTACCAGAGGAGGGTACACGCCCTCCCGAAGAGGAATAAAAGGAGCAACAATCCAGAGAAGCATCCTCTTGTTCCTGTGCTTGGAAGCTGCACCCTCTCGTTGCACGTGAGCCCTAGACGGAACAAGGAGCAATTTTGACCCACCCACCAACCCCTTATGGCAACGTTAGTAAATGCAATAAAGTTGATTTGCGTTGATAGTATCTTTTTTCCAGGGTTTAATTTAGTATGTAATAAAGGTGTCAATGTTTGAACTGCAATAAAGTGATTTGCTTCATAACAATTCTCTTATCCAGTTGAGCGAGGTTTCACAGTCTAAATAAATGTGTGGCATGTGTAGATAAGCGGAGGAATAGGACAATGTCCAGTTAACCGTTTATCGCTCTCTTCATTAGGTCAAAAACGTCGTATTTATTTTGGTCGGGCGGTAAGGTCATGATCGGTGAGCAGTAATTTTCAAGATCCCTAGAGGGGGCGCCACCCATTATGGATGGGAGCGCCCGGGGGGGAGGCGGCCATTGGCCCCTCACACGGGGAGGCGGCACCCACTAAGTATGGGGTCGCCGAAGGGAAGGCGGTCATAGGCCCCTCCCAGGGGAGGAGGCGGCTCGATGCCCCTCCTAAGAATTTCCCGGGGCCAGGATATCCGCGACGGCGGATGTGGTGAACAGTGTGGGGTGGGAGGGGCGTCCACGCTACCTTCTAGACACCTCACACGAGTCCTCGGACGACCACTAAGATGGCGTTGAGTTAAATAAGGGGCCCCCGCTAAGACAAGGGAAATTGGAAGTTGGCACAGAGGTACAGTCCTCTGTGCGACCGCCCCTCACACCGTGAGGGGGGAGTTCTGGTAGTAGGGATCTGACACCGGTTACGACCTTGCCGTTGGCCCGTAATGTTAGGATGTACAATTTTTATTTTTAGAAAGTATGCATTTGCAGGATGTTTAGACTCGGCTAGGAGAACCTTTGTATTAGAGATTTGTTAAGGTTAGCCAATAAACGTGACTGCAGTGAAATGTATAAATGAAAAATTGTACATGATATGAAACTGTTATTTTAATGTTTTAATTTTGTTTCATATTTTAATAAATACGGCCGGGAGGGTAACTCCCTCCCGCCTTCCAAAAGTTCAGAACTGTGTCCGTCTTCCCATCCCTGGGGAATTGTGTTGGGAGGGGGTGATAGGCATCCCGGCCATATTGGATGGCAAGTAGATACCTCAAACTCAACTCAACAAAGAGGACCTGATCGACAGTTTAGCAGATCGGATTTACTCCATCAGGGCAATGGAGTAAGGTACTCTGTCATCCTGAGGGTGCACCCGCACGCTGAATTTAGAGATGTTCGCCGGTCCAGCAGATATCATTTGCATTGGCAGGAACCACCATCACAGCAGTTCCTGTTAATGCATTAAAAGTTTGAAGGATGCGGCTTCATCAACATGAAAGAGCCCTATGGAGAACAGTCAATATTTTTTATATTTCCCAAAATTCAATTCCAAGGAAGGATTTTATTTTCAACAACAACAAAAAACAATGCCCCCCTCATCATGGGAGATTTCACCCATGACGTGGGAGGTCATTAGAAAGCTTTTACTGCCCACTGCCAGCAGACTTTACCTTGCAGTGATGGACAGTGAAAACTAGCCATTTCACCACCCACACTAAATCGGGCAGGCAGCCAATTGGCCAAACCTTCGCAGGCCCTAACTCCATGGGCCCTCGAGATGATTATCAGCGTCGGAGAAGGAGTGTGTATATATACACCATACCTACACCATCTTTTGGTTTTGAAAATGAAAGTACAGCTTCAAATCAACGAGGACATTCATCCTGTTCCTCAGTGACATTGTAAAATTGTAAATTGTGTCTTGTAAAGCGCACTGCTACCCGCACCGCAGGCCTCGTAGCGCTATAGACCGCTGGGGAACCCGTCCTGGCTTTCCCTGTGAGATAGTCCCTCCTGGGGGTCTCCAAGGTGAAACCAGGCATCCCCGGCGTTTGTGTGGGGCCGGTGTGGAGATGAGGCAAGCTAATGCCCAGAGTTGCCGAGTGTGATCCCTGGTCGGAGTAGGCACCGATGCGAGAATTATCAGTCCGCTGATCCTGGTCCAAGACCCTGCCGCGTCGGGAATCGAACCCTGGTCCCGGGCCGTTCTCTGCTCTCGGGTCTGCCGCCTCTAACCAGTGAGCCACACCTCTCCACATTGTACAGTTGCTTTTATTCTGCAAGAAACTGCAGAGAAATAACTGGAAGACCTTCTAAAGAATTACATATTTTAACACCCTAAAGGTCCAATGCCTTGGATTTCGCCCATAGCAGAAGTGCAAAAAAGACAGTAGTGGGTCAGTGCACATCTGCGTTGATATGCGCCTAGCAAACAAAGTCATTGAGGGGGAAAGTCCCCCTGGTACTTACATAGCGAATATGATCATGCAATTGAATAGAGCAAAGGTATTTTCCCTTCTAGACCTGAATAAAGGATACCATCAACTCAAACTGGAGGAGAACTACAGGTACATTACTACCTTTGTACCTCATGTTGGTTTATTCAGATATAAGACACTGAGGTATTTTTTTTTTTTTTTGAGTCCTCATATAATGCCACCAGAAATATAACTCTAGAAAGGCTTACTCCGGGCCACCACCTTAGACTTAATTGTTCCCGCCCTGGAGTCTGCAAGTAGCCATCCCACTCCCGTTTGCGGTGATTCTTGCCCTACGGGAGGATAGGACCAAAAAAAGCTCTGGCATAATCATCGGGCTCAGTTCCGAATTAGCTCTCAGGCCATGCCATCAGCGGAGACCATACCCTACGTGCCCTTTCTCCGCCACACAACAAATCCAAACCACTCACTACCATGATGTTTCTAAGGCAGTCCGCAAATCTCGGAGGACTGGCGGACTTCCATTCTCTACATATTTCCCTTCTTGCAATGACCAGAACATAAAACATCAATTGAATATTATTTCTAATATCATAGTCTTTAGGGAGGCCGAAAAGTTTTAATCTGGTATTGCATTCAACGGGTAATAATGTTACCTGCTCTAAAAAACTAGCAACCTCCTCCCAGTAAGTTTCCAATACAGGACACTCCGCAAACATATGCCTATCATCGGCTGCTACTGTCTTACATCTGGGACATAGGTATTCATCTACAGAGATCTTTGAGATGGATGGAGTCCAATAGGCCCTATACACTGTATAAAAATGATTCCTCCTTAGATTAGAGGGCTTTATAACATTCTGTGAGAGAACAAAATAATCTGTCCATAATTTTACCATTTCCCCCAAGTCCTCAGTTATTAAGTCGCCCCAGAGTTTAACTATTTCTGCTCCCAAATTATCTTTCTTGTAGAACATTGTTGTTTACCAGTGTGATATCTCACCCTTCCAGCCCCCTCCCCTGTTAACATGCTCCAACATTACAACCTCTCTTATATTTCCCCCACATTGCTCTTCCCACCATGAGGACAGCTGATAAAACTTAAACCTTGAAATAGTACCTCCTGTAAGGTTAAGAAGAGATTCCCAACTTAATAGTTCTCCGTGATTACACAAATCACCCCACTGCAAAAAACCTGCAACTTTCAATGGAATAGCTAAACGATCCAATAAGCATTCTGGGGAACCTGGAGAATCCCAGAAGGGGGCCAAATGATGATAGTAGGGAATATCAAAAATTATTCGCATCGCCTGCCATACAGCGAGCACAGTCTTCAGAACCTTCAAACGAACCACTGAGTTTTGGAGTATCTGCAGCTGCTAAAATATTTCAGGAATTTATTCGTTGAGTAATTCACCCTGTTACACATGCTTTTAATTGCACAAATAAACGACATTGAAGGGAAGGAGTGCATGCTCATTATTTTTTCCTGCTTTGCAATTTGACCGTCCCACAAGATGTTTGCACCCCATGGAGGAAAAGACAGATTGAAAAACAGGACAAAGATTGTTGCTGCTCAACTCACGACTGTCCTTCTACACCCCCTCCCGCCAACTACGTTCTTCCAGCCAAGCCCTCGCCACTGTACCTCGCATCAACAAGACCACCATGGGAGGCAGATCCTTCTCTTACCTGGCTGCTAAAACATGGAACTCACTCCCCGCTTACCTTCGCCTTACCCAGAACCACCTAGCATTCAGAAAGCAACTTAAAACGTGGATATTTGACAAGTAATCCTCCCCCCCTTTCTAAGCGCCTTGAGACCCTCTGGGTATGTAGTGCGCTATATAAATTCTCTGACTTGACTTGACTTGACTTGACTATGGGACAGCGAATAACTGGAGTGGGTTCTATACTAATATAAACTGCATATTTGACACTTGAATAAAAGCAGTTGGCTTACGGACAGTTCACCTCTGTTTGTCTAGAAAATGTTATTATTGTCTATTTTTTGTCATCTATTTATGAAAATGGATCAACTCTATTTGCTTGCGTTAAGATCACGTTACGTATCATTGTTTTTATTAACTTCATGTGTATGGCACAGATTTTCATTAGGGTGCAGCGAGGGGGGGGTGTGTTTTGTTAAATATTCGTTTTTAAACATGGATGGTTTATTTTTTTTTTTTTTTAGTTGCGGTATGGCACACATGTGGGTGTATTGTGGGATTTGCAGTTTTTCCGATAGCTTTTTGAAAGATCGGGTGCATCTGAGGGGTGAGCAGGTCACGGGGTTAAGAAACGCTGATATAATTGGGTATACACAGGTGAGGATTTTGCCTTTAACATTAGAGTGAGAAAGAGCGGGAAAGTGTGATTCTCCACGTAATGGAAGGAGGATGGAAGAGGAGGTTAGGCTGCTGGCTTCGGTTCTGGTAAAGGTATTTTCTTGCAGTACACACAGGCAGGGTATGTTGGGAAACAACAGTTACAATGCAACTGTTACAACGGACTACTTTTACAGCGTAACCACTACAACGCAGGATCCTTTACAACACATGCCTTTACAACGCATGACATTACATAGCAGATGCTATTACAACGCATGCCATTACAATGTAAGTATAGGTAAGGTTATCTTTTTTAATACATTTATTTAATTTGGGTTTTGGGGTACAGGGGTATTTTAAGGGTTCAGGGCTAGGTTTGGGTTATGGGGTACAGGGGTATTTTTAGGGTTCAGGGCTAGGTTTGGGTTTTGGGGTACAGGGGTATTTTTAGGGTTCAGGGCTAGGTTTGGGTTTTGGGGTACAGGGGTATTTTTAGGGTTCAGAGCTAGGTTTGGGTTATGGGGTACAGGGGTATTTTTAGGGTTCAGGGCTAGGTTTGGGTTATGGTGTACTGGGGTATTTTTAGAGTTCAGGGCTAGGTTTGGGTTTTGGGGTACAGGGGTATTTTTAGGGTTCAGGGCTAGGTTTGGGTTATGGGGTACAGGGGTATTTTAGGGTTTAGGGCTAAGTTTGGGTTTTGGGGTACAGGGGTATTTTTAGGGTTCAGGGCTAGGTTTGGGTTATGGGGTACAGGGGTATTTTTAGGGTTCAGGGCTCGGTTTGGGTTATGGGGTACAGGGGTATTTTTAGGGTTTAGGCTAGGTTTGGGTTTGGGGTACAGGGGTATTTTTAGGGTTCAGGGCTAGGTTTGGGTTTTGGGGTACAGGGGTAGCTTTAGGTATACATTTTGGGTATGGGGTACAGGGGTATTTTAAGGGTTCAGTTTTAAAAAAAACTACTTTAAATACATTAAATTAAATTAATTAAATTAATTAAATATGTATTAATTACAATTTTAAAAAAAAGATATACTTACCTATACTTACGTTGTAATGCCATGCGTTGTAATAGCATCTGCTATGTAATGACATGCATTGTAAGGGCATTCGTTGTAAAGGATCCTGCGTTGTTAAAATCGCGTTGTAATGGTGTGCGATGTAAAAGAATGCTGTTAACGTCATACAACCGGTATGTTTGGTAATGTCATGGAGCTATAGATGGGGGATATTGTTTTGTAGTATTTTGTATTTGCAGGCAGCAGATTAGGAATGGGTCACAAATGTCATTCTTTTTATTTTGGTAGTGTGCCTTTGTTCACTCTTCATGCACGAGGGGGAAAGGGGGCTGAGTGGAGGGAAGGAGAGTGGATTGGACTAATGCTTTAGTTGATGGGTTATCTAATGAGGCAGTCATGGGAGTAAGAGGGTGGCACCATTTTTAGTAGTAATGTTTGTTATTAATTCATGAAGGTGGTTGTGAACTGCCTGTTGAGATGATATTTTCATTCTTTGCAGAAACCCCTGAAGAAGAGCCATTTTGGCTCGAAATGCATTGGGTACATAGTGATTCGCCTAGCCTGGTGCATGTTTCACTTTCTAATTGGACGTGGCGCTGTGAAAAGCCTCGAGGGGCAAGCAGCAGTCTTTTGAAGAAATTACAATAAAGAAAGAAGGTGGACTGACGCCGTCTCCACAGTGATTTAATAAGCTTTGAAAAGTGATTAAAAAAGGTTTTGTACAACCATGGATTCTGATGATGAAAATGGAGAACATAAGATAAGGTGGTAAACATTGAAGGATGATTTTCCCACATCGCAGTGCGACAGATGGGGCAGGAAAATGTGCCCTAAGGTATACTACTTTAATTACAGTGATGACATACTGTTTTTTAGGAAAACACAAGAACATGACAAAGCTCTCAGCCATGTCTGCCAGTTACTTACTGATGCAGGTCTCACTCTAAATGCTGCAAAGCGTGAATTTCACAAACACAAGCTCAACATTTTTGAGCACATATTCTCAGATGGGAGAATGACTCCATACCCGGACAAGGTGAAAGGACTGTCATCCACTTGCCCCCCAGGATGTTGCCATGTTGCAAAACTGTACAGGCATGGGCAGGTATTGCTCAAGATACTTTCACAACTTTGAAACAGTGAGTGCTCCATCAACAGACCTGACAAAGTGGAATGTAGTCTTCCAATGATCTCCAAAATGTGACAAGAGTTTCAGAGACATTAACCTCATCAGAGCTTCGAACGTTCAGCGCCCAGTCCTGAACGTTCGAAGAACGAATGCTGGCCCGATGGCCAACAATCGTGCGCAGCACTGGGGAGGTAGTGCTCGAGACGACCGTTGGCAGTCGGCAGCAGTTAAGGGGTTAAGCATTTGATTGAGAACGCAACTGAAATGGCCCTACTTTGACCCCAATTTACATACTGAAATAACGGTTGATGTGAGCCCGGCAGGACTAGGGCAATCCTTGCTCTGCACAATGGCCATCTGAAGGCTCAAAGAGATATTGTGGCTTATGCCAGTCGAAGTCTATCTGAGACAGAACGTGCCTACTTTCGGCTGTAGAAGGAGAGTCTGGCTATGGTGTGGGACTGAAAATATTTTAATGTATTCCTCTATGGAAAACGATTTACTGTTGTCACAGACCACCAGACATTACTCACTTTTTTCGGTAAACTGAAGGCAATGATGCCCCCTCAAATTGAGAGGTGGGGGTTAATAATTTAAGAATATAGCTATGAGATTGTGCACAAACCGGGAACAGATCAAAACCCAGCAGATCAATTTGCACGAGTGCCACTACATCATCACAGTGCGACATCCAAGTCAGCTGATGCATATCTCAACTTCATTGTGAGATTCAGCACACCAGCGGCTCGTGTCCATGGAACAAATCATTGCTGCCACCAACACTGATAAAGACATGACCATCGAAAAAGAAATGATTGCTACACAATTAGGGAGAAGAAGTACCTGGCCTCTTGCCAATGAGTTTGCCTTTAAAAAATTCAAAATGAGCTGTCCGTCACTCAAGAAGGAATGATTCTAGGAGGCTTGAGATTCATCATACCTGAAAGCCTAAGACAGTGAGTCATTGAGCTCAGACATGAAGGACACTGTGGTTCTGTAGCCACCAAAGAGTCCTACAAGATCAAATGTGGTTCCCTCAGCTAGATGAGTGAGCCGAGAAGGTGTTGAAGATATGCGCATCTGCAATTGTTTATCTTCTAAGGTGACACAGTACCCAGTGACGATGTCTGACCTTCCTGTCCATGCTTGGGAGAGGGTTGCTGTTGAATTCTTTGGGCCTTTAGGAAATATACACCATCTCATAGTAGTCATCGACGAATATTCATGTTTTCCTTTGGTCGAAGACCTATCTTCAACAACTCATGACAGAGTCATTGAACAACTTGATGACATTTTTGCGACATGGGCAATCCCTGAAATTCTCAAATCTGACAATGGTCCACTCTTTAATAGCAGAGAGCTCAAAGAATTCTTTGTTCAACTCAATGTTAAACGCAAAAAGAGTATACCGCTCTGGCCCCAAGCCAACGGTGTAGTTGAATGACTCATGGGCACCCTCAAGAGAGTAGTCAACAAGCCTTCATGGAAGGAATCAAACTGAACCAAGCCTTGCGGCAGGCCCTTAAGTCCTATCGATCAACTACTCACTACACAACTGGTGAGAGTCCAGACACCTTGCAATTTGGGAGAGCTATAAGAACAATATGACCTCAGTGGATCTCGGATCGATCAGTGAGCACAAATCAACTCCTCACTACACAACTGGTGAGAGTCCAGCCAACTTGCAATTTGGGAGAGCCATAAGAACTAAACGACCTCAGTGGATCTCGGATCGATCAGTGAGCACAAATCAACTCCTCACTACACAACTGGTGAGAGTCCAGCCAACTTGCAATTTGGGAGAGCCATAAGAACTAAACGACCTCAGTGGATCTCGGATCGATCAGTGAGCACAAATCAACTCCTCACTACATAACTGGTGAGAGTCCAGCCAACTTGCAATTTGGGAGAGCCACAAGAACAAAACAAACTCAGTGGCCCTCGGATTGATCAGTGAGCACCAACCAGGTTCGAGACACTGACGCAACTCAGAAAAGGAAAATGAAAAACCTATATACACCAGCATCGCCATGCCCAGGAAACAGTCTTTGATGAAGGAGACTGGTTAAACAGAGGCAAAAACAGAAAACGATACTACTTTTGCCGCTGATCCTCTACAGGCTGTGGCATGTAAAGGATATTTGGTGACAGCACATCATCCTGGACAAACTATCACTTGGGATACATCACATTTTAAGCACCTACCGTGACGGTTGTCGAGTTCTGAAACCACAAGTGAGGTAGCCACGCCAGCAGATCCTGCTCCAGCATCTGAGCCTAGGTTGCTGTTGCCCTGTCGGGTGGACCTCGATAATCCCGAATCACCTGAGCCGGCAGACAAGTGTGAGCGCATCGTGGATTAAGTGAAGAGATGTTATTTTCAATGCTGTTCGCCTCTTTTTATTTAACAAAGAGGGAGATGTAGCATATTGAGCATAGACACACTAGGACTCTCGTTGTTCTAGGGCGTACTCTATACAGGAACTGCGGAATAGGCAGGGAGGTATCATGGTGTGGTCACTAAGGAGTATGATGCAATGTTCAGTGTGCGAGTGTCTACTGAGGAGTAAAGTATGGTTTGACTGCAGCTCATGTGTGGTGTTTTTCATCTGCGTACTCGAGGGCTGGGAAAGAAGCTACACACCTCTGTCGAGCTCCTCCATCAACATTTCTGATCATTTCGGTGACTGAGTGGGGGTCCATATGACCGTCTTCTCCTCTTAGGGGTTGCGTTCCAATTGTTGCCCATGCGCAAGTGCACCTCTCTGCAGGATGGGCTATTCCTACCTGCTTGTGTGTTTCAGGCGGCCCCCACTCTTCCAAAGCCCTGAGAGCCAGAAGACATTCCTCTCACGTCTCCAGGGTTAACTTGGAGTGGATGGCAATCAACCCCATGAAAAGGTCACTTTATTGAGGTACCTGACATTCTTGACACAACCAATAAACAGATAACTCAACCAATTTCAAAATCAATGTCCAAATTTAGCAGGTGACGTCGCCTCATCTCTGCGCCTCCCAGGCTTTCTTGGCTCTATTCTTAAAGGTCAACTCGCACTTCCATCGCCTGTCCCCTCCACTGGGAATAGTCTGGTGGTTATGTTTCCTTAGTCCATATTCTTCTGAACTTTCAATACACATAGAACTCACACATTTTGTCAATATTGTTAGCTAACCTTTCCCTCTCAGAAGTAACCCTCTCTAGGTGTTTATTCCTGCCTCCACTCTGCTCGTTATCTTTAATTTCTGTCGCACACACTTCCCCACAGCTTGCATTAGTACTGAGATGGAAACTTCTGTTCCTCGAAAGGATAATTGTGTGCTATACGGCCTAAAGGGTTCTGGTGTGTCATGCCTTATCAAACAGTGATACGCTACTCCGGCTACTAGCATTTTGCAAAATAAACAGTGGCGGCCGCTCCATTAGGGCGTTGGAGCGCTGCCCCACTACTTTCTCGCAGTGTGAAAAGCAGAAAATAAAATGGTATTTTAAATACCAATTCATTTTCTGCTTCTCGCGCTGCAAGAAAACAGAAGACAGAGGTATGCCTGGTTGGAGGCAGGTAAGAGGGTATGGCTGGTTGAGGGCGGGCAGATTGGTTGGGTCTGGGAGGAGTGGCTTGCACCACTCTGAGTGCCCTGACTGTTTGGTCGACCCTTGGGTGACCAAAGCATTCATGCGGACTCTACATTTTCTCTAAGTAGGCTGCATGCAGCCTCCATAGAGAAAATTGCCTTCCTACAGGTGCCTGGCTGGGCGCTGTCCGGGACCCCCGACCAATCATAACGCTGCCATTGCAGCATTTTGATTGGCTTACAGGAGGGGAGGGAGCATGCCTGTTCCTATTCAGGAGCAGCAGAGGCGGCGCAGACCTGGTCAGGTAAGTTTTAATTCTATTTTTTTTTTAACGTCCCCCGATATCCACCCCCTCCACAGTAACCCCAGCGCGAAACCCCGCACGGCCCCCCCTTCCGTGAGAGGCATGCTCGCCTGCGTCAAGAGCTGTATTTCGTCTGATTGTGCTGTTAATACGTAGTCACTGTGTGATAGGTTATAAGCAAATCTGTTTGATTTGAAATTGTAATTGATGACATTTACCCACGGAAGAAATTGTATTCTAGTCCCGATTTTAGGCTTCCAAGTGGCTCTGAAGGTGTAGCTGTGAATTCAGTTTTCAGGTTTAATATTAGCGTGTGGGTGAAGGAGAGTAGGGGGGTGCACATGGGGGGGCACTGCGTGGTGCCTGCCGCTTTGTAAATGCAAATGTGAAAGTGCTTATTCAGCATTGTGGCGGGCGGTGCTGAGAGCACCGACCGCCACAATGCTTAACATGCAAGATGTGCCCGCCACTGTGGCGGGCACATCCTAATAGCACCCTCTGGTCCCCCGCCCTTATGGCGGGCGGTCCTGAGTCCCGCTAGGATGACGGGCAGACTAAGTCCTCCCATCATCATAATGACCCCCTTAGTGTTTATAGAGCGAGAACGCAGACTAGTGCAGAAAATATTTCTCACTCTGAAGCTACAGGCCCTGCCATGCGTGATGCACCTCTGAGAAGCATACACAATGAGTGCCGGCACTGGGCCTAGCTTCAAAAACATAACAATATAAATGTTCTGCCGCTAGGGCCTGCTGGCACACAGCATGTATATTGCTCAGAGGTGCATGGCACTGGCAGGGCCTAGCTTCAGAAACATTTCTATCTACATGTTTTTATATGACATCCATTCATTAATGTAATAACTGCCCTTTCACAATTGCTTTATTAGCCTTCTTGCTTCTCAAATTTGCTTGTAAATGCACCATTTACACACTCTTTTTTCAAAGTTTTCCCATGGGAGAATCCCCCAAAGACCCCGTAAGGGTGCTTTCCAACAGAAGGCTCGCTGCGGTGCCCTCCAACAGAAGGTTTACGCCTCACCACTTTCAAATGTCACCTGCCACCACTGAAAAGAAACTATTTCCACATCCAGTTCCACTCCAGTATTGTCTTCTGCCGCCGGTTTCTTTGCATCTCTCCACACTTGTCTCAGCAGCAAAGAAGTCCACTAAATTCTGCATCCTGGTAGTATTCTCTTTACCTCCATCAGATCTCTTTTCATCATCTTTAAAAAGGCCAAACTCGTGATATGCAATCATTCGTTCTTGCCCAAGTTCAAACCTCCCACATGCAGGCATCCTTTCATTTCTGTCAGATCACAAAGCACCAGCAGCAGCTGTGGCCATCTAATCCTCTCTCTGCCCAATTATATCTGCTCTACTTCCATTAAACACTTTGGGTCTGGTTCAGAAAGGTAGACTTACAAACTATAAGTTAAGAGTAAGTGTATGCGTTTGGAGACTTTTCAGTCGGCATAGAGAACATTGCACATAAAAAGATAGCTCAATCTCTGGGGTGTGGTAATGCACTCGTGATTCAACTGGTTTGTCTATTTCACAATGTTTTCATATGTGTCGTTGGTGCATAGGTCGGTACCCTACTGAGCTCTTAGGGTATGCTTAAACAGTCTAGACATGTGTGCTCTGTATACTAAATACGATCATGTAAAAGCTATGAATGAAATATGAATTATATTGATTGAAAAACTCGCTACAGAACTAGTTTGAAAATGAGAATAAAATTTACAAACAAGTATTTGAACTCACGGAGTAAAAATTGAATGAAAGAGAAAAGGAGTGCAAGGAAGGAGTGGGTCCTGTGTATACAGAGCATACATGTCTAGACATAAAAAGATAGGACAGCTCTGTGTTTTTATGTGCAGAGATTTCCGCCCCCTACTGCTGAGTGTCCGCAGTCATAAAGTTACTATTAACTCGTAGTTTGTGAATACAAAAAAATGTACATTTACACAAAAGTGCAAGTTTACCATTGGGAATAAAACACAAACTGTTTTACCTTCCAAACCCTGTACTCTCCGCGTGTGTCGCACCCACTTCACGATATGATGCACACATATATACCATTAGGAATAATGGGGTAACCCTGTGTCCCACATAACCTGGGTATTTATGATATGTAAAGAAATGGTTCTGTCGGGAGTGTGGACATTTGCTCAATTTACCTAATACACCATAAAATGTTTAATTTTAAATGGCAAACATTACAAACATTATGTAAAAATTGTCAAAGATGGTCCACTTAAATTATTCAAAAACCAAATTAGGATAAATAGAACACACCACACTAGAAAACATTGTTTGTTAGAAATGGCGATTGTATTGTATGTGTATGATGTTTACATGTCAATTCATGTGGCTGTCAATAAGATAATACAATACATGGCGATAACTGAATAAAGTGCAGGAAAAGTGACTTATAGTGATAAGTGAAAAAGTGCTATACACATATTATACAAACACATAGCTGTTATGTTGAACTGTCCATTCCTTCCAGCATGAATCCTAAATCCAGATGTGACTTTATAGTAGGGTCAGGGAAGCTGCATGGACTAGTGTGACTACAACCTTCTATTTATCTCAATTTGGTTCTTGAATAATTTAGTTTAACCATCTTCGACAATTTTCACATAATGTTGTAATGTTTGCAATTTAATAGTAGGTACAATGAGCAAAGGAATTGCCACACTCCTGACAGAGCCATTTCTTTACATAGCACACATATATTCAGCAGGTGTAAGGTCCTTCTCCTACCTCGCTGCCAAGACCTGGAACAACCTCCCACTTCACCTCTGGCAAAGCCAGACACTGCACCAATCCAGGAAAGACCTCAAAACCTGGCTTTTCGAGTGACCCCAACAGAGTCGACCCCTATCCCCGCAGCACCTTGAGACACTAACGAGTGAGTAGCGCACTTTACAAAACCCTGATTGATTGATTGAAATATCCAAATCTCCAAAAGTGTTCCTTCCACTTTCCCAACATCTGAACAAGCACAACTATATACTATCATTCCATTGACCCCTGTTGTTTCTCTTCTCTCACATACACCTTACACCTTGCACGTTGCCCTCTTTCATTTACACAGCCTAAATATTTACCTTTTTGCTTGATCCAGTCCTTATCCCCTTTGTTTCTGCACCAATGTGGGAGGAGTGTGTTCCAAACTCTCTTTCTCTCAAATTACACTTAGATAAAACTTTCCTCAGTACTCCCAACACGTCAACTCGTTCTACTCTGTCACCAATCTCATGTATGAAGACACTACCTTGGTTGTCACTCTTTCTCTTGCTATATCTCGCAATCCATAACCAAGAACATATGCTCTCACTCCATATTTTCTTCAGCCACACCACCACCCTCTTACAACATTGATTTGTCTTGTTTTTTCAACCCACACGCATAGTCATTCCTCATCCATCTTCAATTCTTTATCCTTACCCATCTTTCTAACACCCTCCTGCACAATACCCCTCCTACCTGCTTGTAACTACACACCATTGTGCAAAAGGATTTATTTTAAGCTAATTTTCCTCAGTCGTCGTTGTAAGCAAGCAATTGTTTACTATGCTTAGTGCATATTTAGCTACATCATTTTTCCTCCTTTTTATTCCTGTTTCTCTGCTTCCCCCTAATGCAAACAATTCAGACCTGGCTGTTCAGTAGAATGACTTGGTGAAATTTAAATTACACCAGTGGAATTAGCATAATTTATTGAATTTCGAGTTATTCTTGTTACACAAATTCCCCAAATTATGCCATTATTATGCCAATTTGCATAATTAAGAGCCCTATGTTGTAAAAATGTATCTCACAAAGCGCCGGTAACTGTAAAAATGTACTACAAATTGCACCATTTGCAGGAAAATTTTAATATGACCTCAGGCAAACAAGAGTGGCTTTGTTTAAATGCATCCTTAAGTCAAATGCAAGTTGACTTAAGGGCACATTTTGCACTAAAATATAATGAAAAATGTCAAACATGTACTTTGTGGAAATAAAATATAATTCTGCATACTATTGCCAAAGTTTTGCACAAATACACAAGAGCAAATTATGCAAACTTTGCTCTTCCAAACAGAATATCATCTAAGGAGCATATGGCCAGATCCATTCCAACTTTCCATCTTACCATGCATTCTAGGATTGTGCTAAATTTCTCTTTCGCATGGCACATAAAAAATCCCATTGGCTTGGCCTTGTCCACATATATCGTGCCATCTTCTTGCTTACCAAGTATCTTAGAATATTACAGGTGTATGCAACGCAATCTAAAAGCAGATCAGATTTCCGGCTACATTTCCTCACCAAGTCTATGGCCTTGTCCAAACTTGCTTTTGATACTGTGCACTCTTTTCTGCCTATGCAATCTTTAATTGCCCCCCCCCCCCCCCTCATGAAAAGTTGTGAACTAATCTGTAGTTATCGTCTCTCTTTCTTTCATGCTCAACAGAGATAAAATAAGGCTGCTTAAAGTCACCAAAGAGAATTAAATATAAATGCATGTTAATTTTTTCAAAACCGTCTCTTTCATTTTGTTGATTCTACTAAAATACTCTGCCCAACGATGTTGTATAGGCCTTTTGTATGTTTTGTAAAACCTTTCCATACCATTTGTGGACTATCTCTATTTGGGTAATAAGCCAGGCACTTCCCCAAAATATTTCTTTCCAAAAGCCCCACTTTTTCTGCCATTTCCTCCTCGGTCACTATGCCGCTGCCCTTTCACTGTTCTTGTGTATTGTAAATGTATGCTTCCCCGCGCGTGTAGAGCATTCATGCGTAAACCAGTGGTATTGCTGTGTGTACAATCTCTTATTTTAGGACCAGCAAACTCACCTATTGTGTCCCAAAGTTCTGTTGCTATAACCCCAACCTCTCCCTGGGTGTGACACCCTGGAAAGGGAGGCTGGTATGTAGTCACTGGGTACCCACTGAGGTGTATCTGAATACCAGGGGTCTTGTGGATGCAATTAACTGTAGCTGTACATCAATGTCAAATTCACCCCCAACTGCACTCCACTCCTTCCCTTTCCTTTCTCCATATTCCTCATCATACCTCACCCATGTTGTTCCTCCAAAGCTGCTGTTTGCTTGTGTTGTTAATAATAATAATAATAATAATACCAGTATTTATAAAAGCGCGAACAGCTGCCTCAACTAGGAGGCGTCCTGGCGCTGTGAGGGCTTAGCAAGAAAGCTAGCTGGGAGTCTGCAGCCTAGAGAGGCACCGAGAACAGCCACGACTTAAGCTGTCTCCTACATCCATGTATTTCCATAAAGAAGCACGGCATGCTGATTTCACCTCACATATAACACTTATGCACTCGGAGAAAGTTGTAGTCCAATTCTCTAGAGTTGTAGGCATCTTTAGCCTCTTTCTCAATTCTCTTCCTCCTCCTTGGATCCTTATTTTGTTTTTATCTTCCTATGTAATATGTAGGTATTTTTCTTTCATTGATAACATCAAGGGTGACCCTATGTCAAGAGCTAGGCACACTAACCTTGGGCGCGGGAGATCCTGTGGAAACGAGGCGGGGTAACAGAGGCTGGCTCCCAACTCCCCTCTCAGCCTATCACAAACTCAATAAAAAATGGTCACTTGAAGGTGGGGCTAGCCCAACAAAGGAAAAGGGATTGGGCTGAGAAGAGAGAGAAGAGGCTTCAGTTGTGGGCAATCAAGAGTCTGCCTGTCCTGCTTGTACGTGGTGCAGCCTTTCAGTCACTGATGACGTGTCATCTGCGCCACCTTGTTTCACACTTGATGGCCCATCTGTATGTCTAAAGGAAGAGAATTAGGGTCTGATTATGAGTTTGGCAGTCTACGGGACCCATGGTGGCGGTCCTGCCACCGCCACACTGCGGCACCACCACATGACCGCTGCAACCACTGAGGTCCATGATCCTGAGGCGGTGGAGTAGCAGTCAGGCAGAGTAATTTGCTGGCGGTGCTGCTGTGGCACCGCCAAGCTCATTATGAGTTGCCTTTTTGCCAGTCTTTCCATGACCGTGAGCCCGCCATGGAAAGGGTGGCAGAGAGGCAATTCAGGGGACCCTTACATGCCTTTCGGCCTGAGGTTGGATGCAGGGGGGTACATGGGGTGCCCCCTTGGTATTGCACCCCAAATTCCTCCACGGGAAGAAATACACGATAGGGTGCATTTTATCCCGTGCAGGAACGTGCTGCAGCGGTCCCATGGTGGTGCCTTTCTGAGGCTCACTTTTGAGCCATGGAAAGGAACTGCCACAGCACCATCTACCAGTTGGAATCGGTCGGGCGGTCTCACTACGGGTTTGGTGGTCCTCACGCGGAACGCTGGCGTTGCGATCCGTGGGAGGAACCTCAAACTCGTAATCAGGCCTTTAGTATAATGCACTTTTATCCTAATCTCAGTCACGTATCTGTGCATAAGACCTTCTCCCATTCCCTCTTCCCCACAGATAACTGTCCATATATTTGGGCTTCAGAGTTCTGTTGCACTTGAACCCCTAGAGAAAGGATACAAGGAATCGTTGGGTTACTCCCCATTCATGTGCCGATGTTTGCTCGCACGCTACTGGACATTACAGCTGTGCATCTCTTCAGAGGTTTGCAACACCTGACCCCTCAACAGCTGTGTTTCTGTTCAGAGATTCTCTCAAATTTCTTGAATAATAACACATGAAATGTAACCTTTGGAAGACTTTCTTTGCGCTGATAAAATTCTTCCCCAGAATTAATCAAGTAATACAAACATGTTTATCTCTTTACACATGTCGTTGTGCAACCTTGACTTACAGGTTTCAGGTTCTCGTAAAGGTTCATAAATTTAACTTGTGTCTTTTCTTTTATTTCTTTTTCAGGGTCTGCTCCTGTGCAAGAGGAGCAGACCCTAGGGGTCTAGAGTTTTCTAATAGTAACACAGTAGTAGCACATCCGCATTAAAGTACTGGTTGTGGAGTGGTTTCTGCTTGTTGATGTCTTTCTTTCTTACAGGTCACCTCCAAGGCGACCCGTATGCTTTGGAATTGATGTTGCAGCAGGCTGCCAAGTAAATATTTGTCTAATAAAGCGCTTTAACATACTACTTTGCTAGAGCGCTGTATATATATTTATAATCTGGCAACTAGCACAAACCAATATTTTACTGCACAATCGGGAGAACTATAGCCCAATTGTGAGTGATCTAGCCCAATCTGGCAACACTGCTTGGAGGTGCCAGCTAAGAAGAAGTTTCGCCGCTGATGCGTGAGCCTGGATGTTGAGGACTGCAAAGCAGATCAGAGATGTGCCAGTGCTGCTTCCTTTAGCTGAGTGAAAAATATCTAGTGGTAAATCATGCAGCGAGGGTGGCTTTTATTGCCAGCTGTGTCCAAAATGGCTGCAAGTCTCGCGAGATATGTAAGTCTCGCGGGAATGCAGTCATTCTACCTTGGGGCAGCTATATTGTGAGGCAGCACGCATTGCTCGTTTAGCTCCAGCTCTACAGGCTGGGTGTTGTAATCTAAAATGACTCAAGAAATGCCGCAAAAACAATAGTGCATATTAAGGAACATGTGACACAATTAAAGGGATACAACACTGGGGCAGCTTTTCTTCTAGTTCTCTCCACCAGCTCACTTTGGCAACTGTGAGGGGCTCCTCTGCACCCTCACTACTGGTTGTGGCCCTAACATTGTGTATCGCTGTGGCCATCGTTTGGGGTCCATCTCCTCCCTCACCACTATTTGTGGCCCTCAAGTTGTCTGTTCCTCTGACCATCGTGCGGGGTCTGTGTCCTCTCTCACTATTGTTACTGAAATATTCACCTGTGCATTCCACACTGTGTTGTAATGAACATGAAATGTATAGTTTAAAAATAACACCTCAGAAAACATACAAAAACAATTAAACAACAAAAGTTTTAAGGAATCAGCACAACTACCAAGTTAAAACTTTTTTATTTAATTTTGTTTGTTTTTAAACACAGTGTCTCCTGAAGAAGGGACTCTGCCTCCCGAAATGCACCCGGCAACGGCAACTCCAAAATGTGGAACACACAAATGAAGATTTTGTTATCCTATATAAACAATGGAAGAATGTTTAAATGATTTTGTTGTAAATAATAACACAGATTGTGTTGACCTTCCTTTACCCATTAATTGTGCAGTACGTGTTGAATACAAGAACAATTTGCTAAACTAATTGGTTGTGAGGAAATTCATTTTTGAAATTATGTACATAGCATGGTTTTAAATTGTTCAAAAAGCGTTCGAGCAGTTGACATTGTATCTACTCGCTGCCTGAGCACACACTAGTGAGTTTGAAAATTCATTATGAATTATATCACAACACAATTCCAGAATAGTAGATCTTGATCTTTTATTATGTTCTGTTGGATGTCCAGCCAACACGTGTTTCGTCGTCTGGGGCAATAACCCACAACTTCCTCAGGGCTGTCTATGTATTACAAACCACTTTGAACCTCTCAACCGGTTGTAATTCCGTCCCGGCCGCAAGGTAATGCAACTTAACTCTAATCTGCAAACTGCACTGGGTATATCAATTAGTCCTCTAACACCCAATCTTGTGTTTGTTGTCTAAAAATAATCTGGTCCACTAAAATCCAATTCTTACATCCATTGTCAAAAAAACCATCTGAAATGGGCACTGATTCACGTCTCGTCCTCAGGTGCAACTCAGAAAGGGAGCTGTGCAAGGCTCAAGCGCAACAACTCTCTAAGAACGTCTATCCCTGGACACTGATCATAGACATACCTGTAAAGAGTGAGCGCCATATCCCCTCGGGTTTTCATCACCCATCATGTTTCAGTTGACATTGTATGTTAAATACACAAGGCAGTGCACACGGGTCTTTCAGGAAGAACACAGTCCTGAACACTTCCACAGTTACTTTAGGGATTTAGGTAGTTCCCCAACCCTGTGATGCACCTGATATTGAAGTACATTTATGATATTGATTAAGAAATTAAAAGAGGAGTGCCCCACTTACCTTGTATATTAGTTATACTTGCATTCGCAGGTGTACCATTAGTGCTAGACCTGGGAATGGGCCAACATTATATGCCTTTATTCCTTATTTTTTCCACGTGTGCTGCATTATGCAGCACACCTAGAATGAGGAATGTTAGAAATGGGATTTCTGTTTGGCTAAGGCTTGCACCAAAGTCAGGAAGAAACCACCACTCTAGTTAGGGTAAGGAGGTTACACTCCAAAGAAAACCCCTGCTCACCCCCTTAGCAACGTGACACGAGCAGAAAGGCTGATCCCGGAGGCAATGTAAGTTAAGTATTTGCGCACGCACCCACCAACAACAACATCCCAGGCCCCCCACAAAAGGAACTCCACACAAGGTTATATATAACCATCTAATGAAAATATCACGCAGGGAACCATGAACTCACTAGCATAAATATACTAGGAAAAACAACCACCTAAGCATAAAAATACATTTAGGGGTATATGTCAGAAGCTTTACACATGATGCATGAAGACACATTCAGCGGTGTAGGTAAGACACATGATGCATGAAGACACATTCAGCGGTGTAGGTAAGACACATGATGCATGAAAACACATTCAGCGGTGTAGGTAAGACACATGATGCATGAAGACACTTTCAGAGGTGTAGGTAAGACACATGATGCATGAAGACACATTCAGAGGTGTAGGTAAGCCACATGATGCATGAAGACACATTCAGAGGTGTAGGTAAGACACATGATGCATGAAAACACATTCAGCGGTGTAGGTAAGACACATGATGCATGAAGACACATTCAGAGGTGTAGGTAAGACACATGATGCATGAAGACACATTCAGCGGTGTAGGTAAGACACATGATGCATGAAAACACCATTCAGCGGTGTAGGTAAGACACATGATGAATGAAACACATTCAGAGGTGTAGGTAAGACACATGATACATGAAGACACGTTCAGCGGTGTTGGTAAGACACATGATGCATAAAGACACATTCAGAGGTATAGGCCAGAAGCTTCACACTTGATGCATAAAAACACATTCAGAGGTATAGGCCAGAAGCTTCACACATGATGCATAAAAACACATTCAGAGGTGTCAGAACACAGGGTGCGCAAAACATACTACACACAGTACATTTCCTAACACCCAAAGCATTAGCGCATAAATCACATTTAGCACATAAATCACATTAGGGTCCAGGTTGTGCCACTGCGCCAACACCTAAACGTAGCAGCTGCCCACTACTTGCTGGGCAGCTGAGGACAAGAACAACGGGCCTAAACGCTGCAGCTGGCACTAAGTGCTGCGCAGCTGTGGAAGGCCAAGTAGGGGCGAAGGAGCGCGACTCACTCCTGAGTCCAAAGAACAAGTCCTAAGAAAGAAAAGTACCTAAACTTAGCAGCTGCCCACTACTTGCTGGGCAGCTGAGGACAAAACTGCGACATGGGCCCTCACTGGCCCTCAGGAATAGCAATGCGCCAAAACTTTGGAGCCCTCTGGCTCTGAAGTCAGCTAAGCCCATTGTGAAGCATACTAGTTCTCTGAAACAACACGTGTCCCCACGAACTGGGGCTTTAAAAGGAATTATGCCCCCTAAGAGCCATCTAGGGTCTGGAAATCATTGCGCCACTCCTTGGAGCCACACAGGGCTCTGAAAATACACATTGCCCCAACGGTGGAGCCCTGGGGTTCTAACAATGATCAGGGGCCATGGAGCACCCTGGCATCCTCAAATAATAAGCATGGGCCCCTCTGGGCCAAAATAGACCAGTATGGCCAGTCGTTGGAGCAGCCCTCTACCGAGTGAGGCTGCTCTGCGGGAGGCACCACCGCAGTGCTTCAATCTGGCGCCCCCCCCCCTCCAAGCAGCTATACTCACCGGCTGCTTTCCGGAGGCGGCGGGGGACGCAGTCCTTTCTTTTCGGTCGGCCGGGGCTCTCCCTGGCTCATTGGAGCCTTGGCCAGGCTTCAATGCCGCAGCGGGCGGTGCTCTCTCACTCAGGAGAGCCTCGCAGGCGGAATTTTCCTCACAGCACTCGAGGAAGCGGGGTGGGCTCCCGACCTCCTCCCCTTGGAGACTTACTCTGCTGCCAGGGCGCGCGCGGGACTTCCTCTGTCAAACCGGAAGTCCCGCCCGCCACCGGCCTGACTTCCTGTTTTCGCCGCGGTCACGGCAGCGATCATTTTCCCGGGCAGACACGAGGGGTAGGCTCCCTCGGTGGGCAAAAGAATAGTGGACACGGGGTAGGCACCCGTTAAGGATGCCAATAAGCGGAGTGATCACCTACAGAAATTATGAACCCTAGAACGAAGACGCAGGATGGCCACCTGCACATGGGGCAAAATCCATACAAGGCAAGCGGCCATAATGCACGGTGGGCACCGGCAATAAAGTATGAAAAATAGCCGCAATGAGGGGTACGCTCCCCTAATGAAAGGCAAATTAAGATAAGAGCGCTTCCCAGGCGCTAGGGGCAAAAGAAAACTCACTCCAACAGGGTAACAGGGTCTCAAAGAAATCCTCCAGTATCCAGGGCATCCAGGGGCTGGGCAGGGCCCAAGGAGGCAAGCCTTCCCCTGGGCCCCAGCAGCAGCACGCCCCTGGTAGATTCAAGTCAGGAAACAAGGACCTTTAACATGAGGTCACGGCCTCTTTTTATACACAAAATCCCTTTGTCTCTATGGTGCAGGGTGGGGGAAAAATCCAGACACAGCTGGTTCTGGAGCACTCTTTTGCTCAGCCCCTCTCCCCATTCACTGGACAGGCTAGGGTCATCAGTCGCACCACTTGGGGCGGAGCCAGCATTGTGTAGGGAAAACCCAGCCCTATTCAGATCCCAGGTGCACTACTCCCTCACATCAATCATGCAGATCTCTCCACTCACCACCGGGGCAGACCCATCCTGACTCCTGGAGCCAGGCCCACCAGCCAGCTCCAGCCAATCACAAGCCAGACAGCCAATTCACATAAATTACACAGACATGCCAACTTTTAGAAGTGGCACTTCCACACTAGACCCAATAACGCCACACGCATCATTGCGCAGCATTTAATCACACAAGTCCGCACATACCAAACTCAACCATGCACTCCCCACGCACCAGGAATTACCATGAACACACACATTCCCCATGCATTCCTATGGGAGGGCAGGCCAATCTCACACACGCACTCAGAGAGCGCACGCACTTTACACTGCGCCACTGTGCTAAAGTGTGCAAAGACCAGAAACCACTATAATGATGTGACATTAAAAGGCACAACAAGGATATACATCTCAGGGTTGTTTTTCTGCAGAAAGTTCTTCCTTCCTGCACAAAAAAAATCCTGCCTCCCACGCAGACACTCTTGCACCAGGATGCAAGTGTGCTTGCTTTGGTGCTAGGCGTCAAAAGTGCGCCAGTGCCAGGAAAATGCAGGAATGCATTGTATAGTGGCAAATAAGGCACTTTCCTGCCCAATGCAGCAATGGCTTTCTGCATTGCGCTGCTTGAAAGAATGATCAATCTAGCCTACCATGCTTCAAATGGGACATACTCACTGGTACTAAGTACCAACAATTTTCAGCTTGAACTGTTTGAGTACCGGAGCGTCTCCTTCACCAAGGAGAGTATCAGTACTCAGAGGAACATGACAGCACGATCAGCGACATGAGTGCGTGAGCACGCCACTCCACAGCCGTGCATCAGTGTTGTTCTAAGCTGGGCTGCTGATGAATCCTCGGCTGCTCATTTGCTTTACCGGGGCTGGTGATGGATTTGGACAACTTGCATCGCACCGTGATTCACTGTGCAGCTAATCACATCATAGATGCGAGATGCAGGACCGGCCGCCTGTCCCACGTGAAGCACAGGACAGAAAAATCCAAGTTGTATAAAGTTACTATTACAAATATTTTTTTTTGCAGAATTGAGCTACATTCAGTTTCTGTCAGTGCGCCTGTGAGAGAAAGTGAAAGAAGAGAGAAACAAGTGAGAGAGGAGAATGAGAAAGAAAGTGGGGAGAGTGAAGAGAGGGAGGGTGAGCAAGAGATACAGATATAACCAAAAAGGGACTTATTTCGTAGTGATGGAATCTGTGAACACTTAATAAGACACTGCTCAATCAAACAACAACTCTCTGTGAGATATCAATTGAACCTCCCTTCCAGTAGGCCTTGGAAGAGTTCTGCTATGTGGAACTCCACAAAGTGGCCCAAAAACTCTGCTTTGATATGCGGAGTATTGCAAGTGGCAGAGTGCGTTAGGTCAATTTGCGCTGATATTCATCCCCGGGTGTTAGTCCTGTGCTGTAAAATCAGTGTGAACGGCACCACGCCAGAGTAAGAGGGCGCTGCTTCTTTCTGCCACTCAAGTAGATGTTCCACTTGAGTGGCAGCTACCTCAACGTGAACGGAAGGTAGCGATCGTCGGTGACTACCTGCATTGAGAAATCTCGCCGAGAGGTGGTCGGGAGTAAGATTTTCCTTGCTCGTGCTCACCAACGTACAAGTGAGGAAAAAACTCTGCTGTGCTCCATAGCTGTTTTACAGAACTCTGCTCGCTAAGCGGAGCACAAAGTGGGAAAACTGTGCAAACTCCTCAAGCAGAGTGGAATTTCTCTCCCAGTCCTACCTTGCAGCACCACTTTTTTATTTTATTTTAGGCTATTTCGAACTTTATACATGTGATGCACTTGCTCCTAAAGTAAGCCCCACTCATGCTTCAAATTTGTTCTGCTAAAACATGGAGCATGTAATTCTGCGTCACTGGTTTGGTCGTGGCAGCATTAGTGTTTTGTTTAAGGATTTTGTGCAATATAGGCAAGGCCACTGGAATTTTGTGGCAGGTGAAAACCAAATTATGCGGCACTGTTGACTAAAATATGTGGACAGAAAAGGCAAAATATTCTGCTGCCTAATGCGGCACATTTTATGATAGTATTACGTCATTATTTTGTAATTTTTTCAAATGATAACACTATCTGAGAAAAGCTTTCATGTTCTTAGTAGAAGTTTAATATGATACAGCAATGGGAAACTAGAAGATGACCAGCAAACCTTTGCAAAGGGCCTTCCACTGCACAGGAACATATAGCCATGTTTTAGTAGCTTTTGATCAGTTGAAGCTGGAAACTATTTTTGAGGTAAAATCTGCAGATTACGGTTTCACCATAAACCGTGAAACCCGGGGCGGCGGCATCGCAGTTATCTATAAAAAGCACCTCACCTGCACTTTTATCAAAGAACCTCTCCCAGACTGTGAATGCGCTCAATTTCAAATCAGCATCAGTCCTCAATCTACGCTATCCGGCCTTTACATATATCGCCCACCTGGCCAGGCCTCAAGGTTCATTGATGCCCTCCTTGAAACTTCCACGGCGCTTATTACCAAATCCGCCAATTTCACCATACTAGGTGATCTTAATCTGCATTTTGATTTAACTAATGACCATACAATTTCTAACCTTCTTGCAGATCTTTCGGAATTACAACTTAACTCTCTAGTCCATGCTCCTACCCACATAGCAGGCCATACCCTAGATTGGATCTTCACTAACATCCAAGAGGCAGTCACGGAGACCCCCTCCCCAATGGGATGGACGGACCACTACCTCGTTAAACTTATGGTTCCTGCACCACATCGGCAGTATAAAACTGAATCCAACCAACGCCTTAGAAGACCTTGGCACAAGCTCTCCACTCCAGCTCTACATAAAACCTTAGGTAACTTCCACTGCGATACTAATCAGGAGATAGAAGCAACCTATACCTCCTTCACTACCTGGATTACCAATGGCCTCGACACTCTCATCCCAGTTAAATTGACTAAAGGACGCAATACGCCCTCTAATCCATGGTATGATGATACCCTCAAAGCGCTTCGTAAGGATTGTAAAAAAGCCGAGCGCCAATGGAGAAAAAACTTTGACAACCAGGATAAAGCAAACTATCTATCCAAACTCAAATGCTACCATAAAGCCATCAGATCCTCCCGCGCTTCTTTTTATGCTAACAAAATTAGCTCCAACCCAAACCCATCTAAAGTAATTTTTAGGCTAGTCAAAGAACTTCAAAACCCTAGGGCGCCATCTCCAAAAATCTCATCCAACGAACAATGTGAGCAACTTGCCACATACTTCGTTGAAAAAGTTCAAAAAATATATGCAACCTTTCTGCAGAACCCTCTTCACCCCAGAGAGCCTACAACCACAGTCCCCACCCGTATCCCTCTCACCCAAATTCCTGCCATCACTGCCGCTGAACTGACCAAACTATGCAGGAAGGTGAAGTCTGGGTCCCCAGCTGAACCGATGAGCCCCTCTCACTTCCTGGACTCATTGGATCTTTTTCTACCTCCCATGATGGATATCCTTAATCTCTCCTTTACCTCTGGATCTGTACCTATCGCTTGGAAACAAGCGTGGGTATCACCAATAATTAAGAAACCCTCCCTCGACCCTTCCAAACCGGAAAACTACCGACCAATATCCCTTCTGCCCTGGATATCCAAGATAGCAGAGGCCCATGTCAACGGCATTCTCTCGAAACATGTGAACCGTCACGGAATTTTGGATCCATCCCAAAATGGCTTTCGAGCGGGCCACAGTACTGAGTCCGCCTTACTGGCCACCACCGAACATCTCCAGACGATCCTAGACTCGGGGCAAAGTGCTGCGCTGATTTTCTTAGATCTCAGCGCAGCCTTTGACATGGTATCCCATGACATCCTTCTGGAGCGTCTGGAGATGGCCGGTGTAACTGGCCTCGCTCTTTCATGGTTCCAATCCTTTCTTAAAGACAGATTTTTCAAAGTGTCAGCCCCCCCATTTCTTTCTAAATCTCACCCCATAGCCCAAGGAGTCCCCCAGGGTTCAGCGTTGAGTCCCTCCCTCTTTAACTTATATGTCCAGCCGCTTGCGGATGTGGCCAAGGAGTGGGGACTCACGCTGGTCTCATACGCCGACGACACCCAGTTGGTCGTCACCCTCTCGGAAAGCCCGTCCACCGCGGCATCCAAGTTTAGAGAGGGCATGGCATCAGTGGCACAATGGATGACGGACAACTACCTCCAACTTAATGCCGGGAAAACCGAGGTGCTCCTCCTTGGCCGTAACACCTGCCTATGGAACGAGCACTGGTGGCCGTCATCCCTTGGCACCACTCCATCCCCTAAAAACTGTGTAAAAAATCTGGGAGTCTGGATGGATGCCAATCTCAGCTTCCAGTCACATACTAAAAAGGTGGCAGCCACCTGCATAGGGCTCCTAAGGAACCTCCGGCCTATACTTGGACTCTTTGACTCTAAAGCTCGCCAGCTTATTATCCAGGCAACCATCTTGTCCCGCCTGGACTATGCCAACGTTCTTCTACTGGGAGCAAACAAAGCGGAAATAGCTAGGTTCCAGCGTATCCAGAATACGGCGGCCAGATCACTGATCGGTCTCCCACGCAGATGCTCAGCCAGAGCTACCATCCGTAAACTACACTGGCTGCCCGTGGAGCATAGAGTGAAATTCAAAGCTCTTATCACGATCTTTAAGATCGTCAAGCAGGGAAACCCCCCCTGTTGCGAAATCTGGCCCGACCATACGTCCCCGGCCGCGACCTTCGCTCCTCTAACCAACTCCTCCTGACAGTCCCCAGAATCAGACTCAGACGCACTGGTGGCCGCTCCTTTAGCGTCCTGGGGCCCAAGATATGGAACGCTCTCCCCCTAAGTATTCGCTCCATAGATTGTCTCCCGGCCTTTCGCAAAGCCATCAAGACCCACCTCTTCCCCGCTCTCTAGGGCCCTCATCCTCCCCTCCCCGTTCTGTAAGAGTTAGTTTGTCTCTTAGCGCCGGGACACCCCATTGCTGGGGTAGCTGATGCGCTCTACCAAACCTAGAAATTAGAAATTAGAAATTAGATTATGCAGTAGATGATGGTTTATGTGGCAAATGCGGCAATATCATAATATTTCGAAAAACACAGCAGAGTCGCATAATTCCAGTGGCCCTGAATATAGGGTTGCGAACCATTACCCTTAAATATATGTACCAGGGGCCTCATTTATGAGGCCATGCGTCAATTTTACGGCACCGGTGCGTCACTTTTTGTGACGCACCAGTGGCGTAAAAAATGCGCCTTGTTGCGCCATATTTACAAAGTGACGCATCTAAGTAGATGCGTCACTTTGTAAACCCCTGCGCCACATTATACCTGCACCAGGTGTAATGTATGCAAGGGGGGCGTATTGACGCAAGGAAGGGTCGTAGAAGTGATGCAGTGAAATCTATGAGATTTCACTGCGTCACTTTTAGGACGCCGTTGTGTCAAAATCTTGCGCCTGCCTCACAGCAGGCATAAGACTGACGCAGGCCCTTTCACATGGGGCTTGCCCCATGTGAAAGGACGCTTTGCTGGAGTTGCGTCACTTTTGTGAGACAATCCAGCAATGCGTCACTTTTGCGCTTACAGATACCTCAGAAATACTGACGTATCTGTAACTCCTTGCGACATAATGCGTCATACATTAAATATGACGCATCTGGAATGTTGCAAGGAGTGCGCACTGAGAAGTGACACATCACTGCTTTCACGCAGCGATGCATCATTTCTCATAAATGAGGCCCCAGGTATTTGACTGCTGTGACAAGGATAATATAATACTGTTTGTCACCGTTCTCTGATACATGTCTCTTTCTGGTCTTTGTCGTGCATGAATGTCCGTGTGTGAGGGTAACATTGACTGACTGGCAGTGTGGCTGAGTTGTCTAATCTTGGATTTTGCAGGTGCACCTTTAGACCATTCAGAAGGAGATGGCGATAGAAGGGAGAAAAGAGACACACTTGAAGTAGGGTGAGAAAGAATGAATAGGAATGATGAGAAAGAGAAGAAGCAAGAAAGGGAGGAAGGTACAAAAGAAAGAGAAGGAAACACAAAGATGAGAAAGAGTGATAGAAAGAAGAATGAAGGATGAAGACGAGCAATATTGAGTAAAAGACAGGAGGATTCAGTCAGGGAGTCACAGAGATACTGCTAGAGAAAGGAGGAGGGAAGGGACTGATGGAAAGGATGCAAGAGCAGAAATAAGAAAGAGGGAAAGTGAGATGGGGAAAGTGCAGTTTTTACTAAAAATGAGTTCCAAGTGCATCCCTTTAAGAGGGGTTCCACTTTCGTGAAGCTGTCGCTCGGCTCCAAAATTTACAGAAATACTATTTTTCCTCCTATAAAGGTACATGATGAAATGAAGGAAAAATAACACAATAATTATGTATATCCATGGTAAATATTTAAAAGAGGCTCTTGCTCCCACACAGGAGGAACTATGAATTCAATGTCAACTTTGCCATGGAGTCCGGTGGTTTGCAACATCATAGGTTAAATAAATAAATCATCAATGCTTATTTTCAACGGGGGCTTATTTATGAGATCCCAGCGTCACATTTGCACCGCGTAAAGTGACACATGCATGAAGCAGGGCTCTCATAAAGATTTATGAAGCCACGCAAAGCCCCCTTACATGGCTTTGAGTGGCCTCATGAATCAAGAGTAAGACGACGCAGCATAAATCGCCGCATCGCCCTACTCTGCATCCAAGAGGCGTTCCATGGGCGTTGCGGTGGGTTTTCCATGCAACTCCCACGGAATTTGACGCTGCCCCAGATTTACAAAAAACATGTAAACATGTGGAAGTGACAAATCCGTTCACCTCCCGAGGTGAGGAATAACGAGGAGAAATAACGTAATTTCTCCTCGTTTTTCCCTTTCTATGTGTGCTGCACTCTGCAGCACACGCACAAAGAGGGAAACACCTCTTAGGATTGTTTTTCTGCAGGAAAATACCCCTTTCTGCACAAATACAATCCTGCCTGCAATGGAGGCTCCCTTGCACCATGGTGCAATGATGTCTACGTTGGCTCTAGGAAGCCGAAATGGTGCCTGCGCAGGCAGAAAAGACAGGAATGCACTGTGTTGTGATGTGGTGCGTTCCTGCCCTTTGACTTTGACTTAGGGCAGCGCCCGAAGGTGCCTTGCTGCGCTGCCTTACGCCAAAATGCCATGAATGAGGTCCTTAGTCACCACAAACAGTTCAGTTCTTCAAATACTTTACATTGATGTACCTCACTATGGGGCATATTACCAAGCAATAGCGATAATTATCGCTATGCATGGTTAGCGGCTAAAATTATACCGCCGCGCTCCAACGATTTTTACCGCTGAGATATCTTGATATTGTCAAGGTTTATCTCAAAAGCGGTAAAAATCCTCCGAAATGCATGAATATCGCTGAAAAATCAGTAATATTCATGCATTATCGTGACAATGCTCTTAGCCATATTATCCACCTACCATTGGATAACATGGCTAAGAACTGCTCTGGACAGGCGTTAGCTTTTGGAGATATTCGCGCTTAGCGCGAATATCTCCAAAAGTAAGGCTTTGTTGATAATTGAAGATAGCGATATTAGCGACTGTTTCCAGTCTCTAACATCTTGGCACGCCCACTTTGCATGTCATTAGCGATAAATATCGCTGGCATGCAAAGTGGGCCCCAAGATGATCGCTATCTCCTACTAGCTGTCGCTAACTGGTGTTATCGACAGCTAGGTAATAGAGCGATAAAATTATCGCCGCTTTAGCTGGAAAATGTCCCGCTAAGGCGGCGATAATGGCCCTTGGTAATATGCCCCTATGTTTTAACTTTTAAACTGACCAGCACCATGTTAGGTGAATAATCATTATTAATAAATTCAAGTGAATTACAAAATGTACATTAAAGGAACCACAATAGCTGAATAAACAGGAAAAATACAGATGATAAGTAGAGGCAGAATGTGTCAAGGTATCATGGTATGTCCCTGCCCGGGTTTCTTTCTCAGACT
This sequence comes from Lissotriton vulgaris, assembly GCF_964263255.1. Lineage (NCBI taxonomy): Eukaryota > Metazoa > Chordata > Amphibia > Caudata > Salamandridae > Lissotriton > Lissotriton vulgaris. The sequence goes on from NC_141686.1 coordinate 276,108,533, forward strand.
TAAACAGTATCCACTATTGTGGATAAGTGACAATTCAACTGTGGTTCATGTGCCATAGGTGCAGTAGCAATCTCACTCATTTTAAATGTGAAAAGCATTGCTAAATGTATCCGTTTGCACATGCAAAAGAATAATAATGCAGACAGCAGAAATGTTTCTATATCATCCTGCATAATTATGCACTGAGAAAGTCTTACTGGCATATTAACAACGACCAGAGATAATTGTCGCTGGCCGTGCTTAGCGATAATTATATTATCGCAGGCTATCTCTGGAATGTATTCCAGAGATATCGAAGTTATCGCCCTTTTGCATGGAAATTCGCTGGTTTTCCAGCGATGTTCCCTGTAAAACGGAGATAATCTTACTGATACGACCCACAGGGTCGTATCAGCAGAATCCATCCAAATGTTGGGGATAGGTAAGTTTGCATTTTAGCAGATGTTAGTTTTTGGAGAAAGCAGCTGTTTTCCCCAAAAACTAACGTGTGCTAAAATGCTGGGGCAGCCTTGTGAACATCGCGATGTGAACATCAGCAATATTTTCAAGGTTGTCCATCTGGGGTACGCCCAGTCACGCCCCTTTTGCATCTCATTAGAGATGCAAAGGGAGGCGTTGGGAAAAAGGGTGCTAACATGCAATATGCATGATAGCACCCTCTTGTAAATAGGGTGATAGTTTTATCTCCGCTTTTTTGGCTTTTTAAGCCCAAAAAGCAGAGAAAAAGCCTGTGTAAATATGCTCCTTAATCTTGTTAAAAATGCTTTCCTAGCTCTGCCCCAAACTCCGCGGCCTATTCTGTGAGTACCTTTACTTATTTTTTCCCATTTAAAGCACTGCCCACATGCGCTGTCAATCTTCCGTCTTTTTCACCCCCTCTACGTCCGCAGCGGGTCACCGTCCTTCTTTTCAACATTCTCTTGCGCCTCTCTACGTTTTCTTCTCTCATACCCCATGGAACCTCCTCTTCTCTTTCCAAACCTCTCATTCTAGCTTAAGTCACACCTGGCTCCCCCTTCACTGTTCTGGTGTCTCCCTTCCTGTGTCACCTCTACCTCATTACATGTATTTGTAGAGCACAAGTTCACCCAAAGGTATCATGGCACTGTATAACACATGTTTATTTTTACCCAACTCAATGGTACGCAATTTATCAACCTCAGAAGGATGAAAGGCTGAGTAGACACTCCAGGATTTGTACCTGTGTCATTGAGGTCAAGCACAGGCCCCAGACCAGGCTTCCTTCCTCCATCAGTCAAAGGCTTCCCTCCAGCCTTAACTCTGCCACTGAGGGCAATAATATCCTACACTATGAGGGTCAGAGCTAGAACTGCGGGTTCTTCCTTGTGATTGGGGTAGTTTCATGTTGGTGCCTGAACACTTGATAATTCATTTTTGGGGGGTCACCAGCGTCAGCCGGCGCAGATCGGAGGTAGGGGGGGTCACGGCAGGAGGACGCGGGAGGGAGGCAGGATGCAGGGGAAGCGGTTATAAAAAAAAATTGTAAAAACATACTTTTTCGACGTATAAAAAAATTGTTAAAAACATACTTTTTCGACGCTTCCTCACCGTGTCTCTCCTCCTTAGTCTTCCGTCGCTCAGCCACATGAAGCACACCCAGGCTCCTAGTCAGCCAATCACAACTCAGCCATAGCAGCATTGTGATTGGTCTGAGTGCTGTGTTTCGGCGCTAAGATGCTGACTGGAGGCATGGGCATGCTCTCCACGTAGGCTGTGATGCAGCCTGCATGGAGAACATGCAAAGTGCACAAGACTATTTTGGGTGGCCCGAGAGGGCCGGCCAAGCAGTCATTGCGCACTTAGGAGGGTGCTACCACTCCTCCCCGCCCCCTCACCGAAAGCTGTGGGCGAAAGTAATAGAAAATCAAATGATAAGGGCGAGTAAATGTAATTTTATTTTCTCTTTGTTTCACTGCAAAAAAGAAGTGGGGCGATGCTCCTCCGCCTTAGCGGAGGAGCCGCCACTGGGGATCACACTAATTTACTGTCTGAATGTTAGCATTTTAGGGCACAGTGCAGACAGCACCGCCTTGTGGCATTAGTGTGTACACACAATAAATCATATTATATTTATTACTGCAACATCCAGGGCCAGGCCCGAAATTTCAACCAGCCATGTATAAAGTGTTCTACCAGTGGCACGTTCGGAGCCAGCAAGTGTGTCTCTGTGGTTAGGCGCACGGAGGGTGTACTCCCCTACAGCAGTAATGTTTGGATCGCGTCAGCCGCCCCAGCCCCTTCCCTGCCGGCTGCCACCCGCCTGGTGAAAGGCTACAGTGCCCAGATGACCAGTTCACCCCTGGTCCAGTCCGCCCAAAAGAGCGACATTTGCACTCCCAGCATCGGACTGCTTTGCTGTTTTGAGAGGCAGTCCCTTTAAATGAGGATTCTCTTTTGAAATGTATACATATAGGTTGTTGTCCACCTTATTATTCACTTCCCACAGGTACAAATGCATCCTAAGCCACGCCTCCAACCACAAGTTATTTTATAAAGCTTCAGGGCCCTGCTTCTGCTTTTATTCACCCCCACCCCCCCCCGCCCCCCACACACACACCCTTCAAGTACCAGATAAAAGCATTTCAAAGCACAAACATTATTATCACCAGCGAGAATTTCCTTTTCCTCTTGAAAAATAATCCTATCAGCTCTGGAGATATGATGCCCGGCTTGAGCTCTTCAAACGCCCTCGTCCCCTCACATCCCCCGCCCCCCTCACTCCTCAAGCCCTGATGAGCGCCTCTTATCCTTGGCGGACTCTCATTTAGGCACCGCAGGCTGTCATGGAGGGGCGAGCGCCCCTCCCGCCCCACCTCTGAGGTCTGAGTTTAGGGCTTCTCAACGGAAGAAGGACAGGGTCTCCTCGTTCTTTGGCCAATCTTACCAGAGTCTTTCTGAAGAGTGCATTTAATTGGCCACGGCTGGTCTTTTGTGGCTGATAGGCCACGCCTCTCCTCCTTTTGCCCCTCATGAACAGTGTCTGTCAGGCTGAACAAAGGTCAGCCTGACAGACACAGTTCATTTCAGGTCAGGCAGCCATGAGCCAGACGTGCATGCTCCTGGCGTCCGGAGCTGAGCTTTGCTGGACTGTGGAAGTCACAGCTCCTGTGGGCATGAAGTCTTCAGCTCAGCAAAGGTCCCTCAGGCCCCCCCCTCAGTGACGAGGGATCACATGTCTGATTGCATCGCACCTGGGCACTTCAGCGTTCAGCCCTGAAGCTCCCAAGGTCGATTGTCAATCGTGTCACTTCATCACATCTCTCCACACTTATTTGTCTAAATCCCTTTTTTGTACTCTTACCTCCCTCTGTCTTTCATGTCTCTCTACCTCTTTCTACCTCATATTTCTCTACTTCATGCCTCTTTACTTCTATGCCTTGTTATATCCAGGGCCTCAAGAGTCATGTGACTCTGTGGCTGCAGTGTTTTTTGCATACTTATGGATTTACTGGTCTTGCCACATAATCCGTTCTACCCTGCATCATTTTCAGATATTTACAAAAAAAGATTTTCAGCCCAAATGGATTAAAAGTTGTTAAAAATGCTGCGACACGTGGCTGCACTGTGGCTGGTCCTTTGCAAGGTTAATTGGTCGCCTTTCAGTTACTAACTGCTATATTTAGGCAGTGACTGGGCACTAATCGGGTCAAACCGTTGCCTAGACAGTGTCAATGTGTTAATGAGTGAAAGCCACCAAATACTGAAGTAATACTGCCAGGAAAATGTGCTGAGTTACACCTCATAGTCTGCATTTTCTGGCTGCTTAATGTTTTTATCCCTGGCGTATAATTTGGTCCCTTATAATTCCAGTAGGCCCTAGTAATATATTGTATTTCCCAATCTGACAAGTCACTACGTCCACACCCATCTCTCCACCTCATGTTTCTAGTTACTATTTTCTCTGACTACTTATGTCACTTCTAACACCACATTCTGTCTCTTGCTTCTCCTTACCTCTTCAGTAGTACCCTTCCCTCAATCTGTACAAATCTATCTCCCTACTTTGTTATTATTCTTCTGGCCGCCTCACCTATTTCCATTTGTCTCTTATGGCCTCAGGTCTCTTAACAACTGGCTGTGCATATCTCTTCATCTCTACTGATCTACACCCTCTCTCTACCTCAACTCTATCTCACGCTGCCCTGTCTCTGCACCTCACCGCTGTTTTACCTCCCCCCTTAATTTCTCCTCAATTTACTTCACCTCTCTCTCAACCTCTTCTTTCTTTACTTCGCCACTCTCTCACTTCTCTTTTTTTTTTTAATTTTTAAAACCTTTATTTCGAAACAGTGCACACAGCTATTTAGCCTTACATCCTGAGGCGAGGCAGCAAAACGGAGCAAAGTAAGTCAAAGTGCAAGAATCAGTACATCAGAACGAATGAAGGTTATTTTAAAAAAAAAATAAAACAGATGTGAGAAAGAGAAAAAGGGAGGAAAAAGCGCCGAAACTGGCGCAAAGAAGAAGGCAATGGAATTTATAGTACAGTGAGGCGTAGTGAAGGTGCCGGGAAAGCACAGTGAACACAGTAATAATCAGTGTAATAGAAATACTAGGAATGTAGGGGGAGGGAAAAACAGGATAGCAGAGTAGAAAATCTCCAGTTGGAGTCATAGGCTACGGTGATAAGTGTTCTTCCTGTGGAGCAGAATCCAGAGGTACGCAAATGTCCCCCCTGTACTCGTTCCAAGCCCCCCATATTTTCTGCCACTTTTTAGGTTTACCCCTGGCAACATACACAGTCTTTTCCCGGAACATACACCAATCCATGTTGGCCTTCCATTGTACAACCTTCGGAGCCGTTGTAGCCCCCCACATCTGTGCGATGTCCCGTTTAGCGACCATATTACCCAGGGTCACCCATTGGGTCTGGGCCACGGTATGGTCTGTCGGACCCCATATGTTCAGGAGGCATCTCCTGGCTTCCGCATGCACTTCCACCCCAGTTACCTCGCTCATAATCGAGTGCACACGTCGCCAGTAAGAAGCTATTGCAGCACACTCCCATATAATGTGCATGAATGTGGCGAGGGCACCACAGCCGCGCCTACAGAGGCCATCAACAGAGTGTCCCATACGCACTAGTCTGGGGCCAGTGACATAGACTCTGTGCAAAATTTTGAGCTGCACCAGCCGAAGACGGGAAGAGATAGCGACCTCCTTAGGGGAAGATACCGCACTCTGCCAATCTTCGTCGTCAATCTCTATCCCGTCTCGCACCCACTGGTCCCTCACTCCCAGGAGGAGGTCTGTACGGACGTTAATAAGCTTCTTATATGACAATGAAATGGCACTGTCTGGCATGTGGCCATCTAGCACCCTAGCCTCCAAGGGAGAACTGTCGGGAATCGCCTCACCCTCTGGCATGGAGGACAGTAGTGCATGTCTCAGCTGAGCATACCGGAAAAATTCTGTTTCACCCAGCTGAAACTCTGCCTGTAACTGGGCAAAAGATTTCACCTCACCACGCAGTAACATGTCCTCCACCCTGGAAATGCCAATCAGGTCCCACTTATCGAAGCCCTTGGTATGCCACAGTCTACCCAGTATGTCCGAGTCGTAAAGTGGGGTCGCCTTTGTTAGCCTGTCTTTCCAACCCTGTGCCTTTGTAACCGCCCTCCAAATATGGACGGCGGTTTTCGTTGGACCAGACATCCGCTTGTCAAGAGACTTCGAGTAGAGTGCCCTATGATACTTCCCTCCGCCCAGCAGCCACCGATCCATGGCATACCCCGGATTGTCCACTGGACCATATAGACCATGATTAATGGCCTCTAGCTGGAAGGCCCAGTAGTACCTCCGCACATCAGGCAACGCTATCCCCCCGTCGTACCACGGTAGCGTAAGCTTCGTGATAGCGATGCGAGGGCGACCATCCCAAAGCAGGGCGCGTTGTAGGCTCTCAATCTCACCGAAGTATCGGGCTGGGACCGGATCTTGAGTGTTTTGGAGGGCGTAAAGGAACCAGGGCAAGGACATCATTTTAAACAATGCCGCGCGCCCAAGCAGAGAGAGCGGGAGTTTACGCCACCCCTCCACGTCTCGCCGGAGGCGGAGAAGAGGGGGAAGCAAGTTATGCTCATAGCGCGCTTTGGAGTTAGTGGAGATGTAGATCCCTAAATATTTGAAGCCCTGGCTCGCCACCTGTATGCCGCAACCTCTCGGGAGGCGAGGCGTTCCCCCTTTCAGGACGTACAAATGTGACTTAGACCAGTTAATAACTAGGCCGGAGTACCGACCAAAAAGTTGCAGCACGTCACAGGCCACAATGAGGGACTTGCAGGGGGAAGTGAGGTATAGAAGAATATCATCTGCATACAGTGATACTCGGTCCTCGAAGTCCGGGGACCACCGAATACCATGCAGGTCGGGGTGGCTGCGTAACCAGGCCGCCAATGGTTCAAGTGCAAGAGCGAACAGGAGGGGCGACAAAGGACAGCCCTGCCTGGTGCCCCTCTGAAGAACAAAGGATGCTGAAACTCGACCGTTGACCGCTACATTAGCCAACGGACCAGCGTATAGGAGTTTGACCCACCCTACAAATTCCGGGCCAAAACCGAGCTTGGCCAACACTGCCCACAGGTAACTCCACTCAAGGGAGTCAAAAGCCATCGTGGCATCCAACGAAGCCAGGACAGCCGGCTCCTCAAGCGTATGGGTCTCTGGCCAGGGCGCCGTGAAGTCTACGTAGGTTAAGAGCAGTGTTGCGGTGTGGAATAAAGCCCGACTGGTCCGGGTGCACTAAGTCACCGATGACGCCAATCAAACGGTTGGCGAGCATTTTGGCTAGAATCTTAGGCTCCGCGTTTAACAGAGAAATGGGGCGATATGATCGGCACAAATCTCTTGGTTTCCCTTCCTTATGGATAACCACAATAGTGGCCAACCTCTAGTCGTGGGGAAGCATACCAGTCTCCCGCGCCTCCAGGAACATGTTCGGCAGGTGCGGGGAAACTACATCCGGTTTGATTTTATATAGCTCTACCCGAATACCGTTAGGGCCAGGCGCCTTACCAGATCTCAGAGAGCGAATTGCGAGTGCAACCTCGTCTGCAGTTCTATCCCTGTCTAGATCATCCCGATCCGCTTCCGACAGGCACGGAAGATCGATATCCGACAGGAGAGCGCCCGAGTCGGCCTCAGATCGGTCCGAGACCGAGGAGTAAACGCCACGAAAGTAATCCGAGAAGGACTTAGCGATTGCGCTCGGATCAGTAACCAACAATCCGTCGTCTCCCAATATCTCCGGGACAACGCGGCTGGCCCTCTCTTTCTTATTGAGCCAAGGTAGTAGCTTGCCCGCCTTGTCACCAACGTCGTAAATCCGATCCTGCTGTTCCCTGCCCATAAAGAGAGCAGCGTCGGTTGCAAGGTCTCGATACTCCGATTGCTTAAGGGAGAGATTATGTAGCAGCTCGGGCTCAGGGCCCTCCTCCAATCGGGAGTCTAACTCCATAATCTCTGCCTCGATGCGCACCATGTCGGCGTCCCTGTTCCTACGAGCTTCCGCTATGAGGGCGAATGCCTCACTCCGCAAGACCGTTTTAAACGCCTCCCATAAGGTGGCAGCCGATGCAACCGATCCCACGTTCTCGGCAAAGTAGAGTTCGATAGCCTTGGCCAAGAGACCACGCGTCTTTGGGTTTCAGAAGTACCACGGATAGACCACCACCGGTCGCTCCGTTACAACAATATTAAAATCGAATGAGACCCACAACGGGGAATGGTCCGATATACCTCTTGCCAACAATCGGGCCTCAGAGATCGCCGGTGCATGAGCAGCCAAGGCAAGAACGTAATCAATCCTTGAGAGGCCACCATGTGCGCCAGAATGAAAGGAGTAGTGGCTTTGGGTGGGGTGGAGGAGTCTCCAGCAGTCAACCATCCCCATAGTATCAAGGAAAGTGGGCAGCCACATTTGCGAGCTACGGAGGTCTCTAGGCGGATGCCTGTCCAAGGATCCAGAGCAAACAGAATTAAAGTCACCCCCCACAATAAGCAACCCTGCTGGCAGATTCAAAATGGCGCTGCCAAGGTCCTGAAAGGTGTTATTTTGCAAACCTGGAGGAACATAGACCGAAACCAGTGTCAAGACACGCCCTTCCCACCGCCCTGCGACGGCTGCGTACCGCCCCCTCTCATCCACAATAGTGGAGTCAATCTCAAAAGGAAGGGACGTGCGCACCATAACACCCGCCCCCCGGGACCCCGAAGAGAACCCCGAATGTGCCACCATCTTGTAACCCTTCCTACTGAGCACTCGGCACGTGTTCCCCACCAAGTGTGTCTCCTGCAAAAGAACAATATCAGGCATATGTCTTTTAAACAGTTGCAATACCACCCCCCTCTTAATACGATCACCCAAGCCATTGACATTCCAACAAAGAACCTTCAGTGTCCTACCCCCCATCATCGTGTCTCAAGCCTTCACCAGCCCCCAGAGGCCCCACCGATACATGAAACAAAGCAGAGCATACGACCCATTGCCTAAGAGAAAGAAGAAAGAAACAAAGAAAGCACACAAAACCAACCCCAACACCACCCCCACCCTGCACCCCTGCAGCAGACTAAAAAGCCCCCCCAACCAGCAGTGTGCCTGTCGCCCCATAAACTAAGCTACAAAAAGACCCTAGAGGAGTAAGGAACCCTCGCAGTCCCCCCCCTGCCACCCTCCATGTCAGAATAGGATATTCCCAGTAAAGTGCAACAGTATTGGCATTATCGGTCATAGTCAACGGGCACACCAACCGACAAAGGTAGCGCGAGAAGTACTGTTCCCGAGGATCGGGCCTCCAGAGGCGCCTTCAGAATGTTCCTCCTGCTCTTCGCGCCTGGTGCGGCAAAGTGTCCAGCCAGTCGCTCGCAGACTTAGGCATATCAAAAAACAGGGCGCGGCCATCGCGTTCAATGCGCAGTTTAGCGGGGAACAACATAGAGTATTTCAGCCCCAAGTCCCTGAGGCGCCGCTTTACCCCCGCAAAACTCTGACGCTGTCTCTGAACAGCCCTGGTGAAGTCCGGGTAAAAGTTCACATCTGCGTTTTGGAACTTGAGAGGCCCATGTCGCCTCGAGGCCTGGAGGATTCTATCTCGATCTCTGAAGTTAAATAAACGGGCGATGATGGGTCTCGGTGCGACGCCCGTCTTCGGAGGGCCGCCCGTCTTTCTGCGGGCCCGCTCAACCGAGAAGAAGTGACTGAGGCCTGCTGGAGCGAGATGGGTCTTAACCAAGTCCTCAACAAAGAGGTCAACGGCCGCTTCCTACGCTCCCTCCGGCACCCCAATGATGCGAACATTCTGCCGCCTGGCACATCCTTCAAAATCCTCCAGCCGCCTCGAAAACAAGTCATTAACCGACCGCAAGGTACGGACCTCCGCTTGCAGGTCCGAGACATCGGTCGTGAGGCTGGAGGTTTTGATATCGAGAGATTTCACTCGATCATTCGTTTTGCCCAGGTCGGCCCTGATCAAATTGAGATCGATAGCCAGGGTGTCCACCTTGTGTGTCAGGGCCTCGTGCTGTTTGTGCATCTCAGTCCTGATGCCAGCGATAGCCCCCATGATGTCGCGAAGAGTGGGCTCCGATCCCTCGGGTGAGCCCGCCCGTAGGGAGTCCTTAGATTGAGCAACCACAGTGGGCGAGGTCCTTTGCTGGGCGTACCGGTCGATCTTGTTGGTCTGAGGCTGGACCGTCTTCCTACTGGCCCGGTTCACCGTCCTGTCGGGATCACCCCTGCCAGCCATGTTGGGTCCGGGCAGAACAAAGGGCAGTGGGGCGATGTCGTTGTGAGCACTCAGATGGGCACGGAGCGTAGCCTCCCCGAGTGCAGGTCAAAGGTAGGCAACTCCACGGCTACGTTCACTACGCCAACAGAATCAGGAGGCGCTCACTCAGCATATCAATCATGCTCTGCGTCGTCTCGACCGTCGGCCATCTCCGGGACAATGGCGCATCCCTGGCACAAAGTTCAACACAACATAACTTCGCCAAGAAATGTCGGATTTGGAAACGGAAAGCGGGTCCCGTGTCTACGACCACTCGCCAAGTGGAATCCACGACCGTGGATCAGGATTTCTTTCAGGATATATGCGGAGGGTCGGAGGGTCTGCGGAGCTCCGAGCTTACGCGGCCATCTTGCTTGCCCGCGAAGCTCCTCCTCCTCTCACTTCTCTTTTGTACCACTCTATGTACCTACATCTTACTTATCAGTTCCCTCTATTCACAACCACACTCTCCCTCTTGTCACTGATCTGTTACCACCTGACTTTCCATCTCACCCAACACCGAGGGTTCCCTCACGGCTCAATCCTCTCCTCAACCCTGCATAACATCTACCTATAACCACAGTGTGTGATTCTCTGAAAGTCTGGGATTCCCCTCCACCTCTACGCTGACGCCACCCAAATTTAAATGAAAATCTCATCCCCAGAAAACATTTTCCTGATGTCAGTCACACTCGTCAAAGAGTCAAAACTGGATGTCTAACCACCATTTAAAACTCAACCCAACTAAAACATATTTTCTTTTGATATCGCCTCTGAAAGCAAAATGTGCACTAACAGAAATGGATGGCTAACGTTCCCACTATGGATGGCTGCCAGGCCTTTGTCCAGAGTGCCAGATCACTTGGTATCACACTTGACAATCATCTCAATCTTAGCAGCCACATCGAGCCATGGCCAAAAGTGCACAACACCAACTTAGGCAGCTTTGGGGTATCAGACAATTGATCCCAGAACAGTGGTGCAGTCTCTCGTTCTCTCCAGACTAGCTAATGGAATTGCCATTCCTAAAGTTCAAGTAGGCCCACTGAGAGAAATACTGCAAGCAGCAGCTTGCTTCATTTAGGTCTCAAGAAATGTGTAACCCTGGGCAGTGAACTCCGCTCGTGGAGTTTGTGGAGGTTCCCGCACTCCGCGTTCCGCGGAGCTCGTGGAGTTCCGAAAAATTCTGCTTCATGCAGCGGAGCGGAGTTTTTTTCCTCACTCGCATTCACCCACGTCAAGTTGGCGAGCACGAGCTAGGAAAATCCATCTCCCGGTGAGATTTTTCAATGCGGGGGGGGGGGGTCAGGTCTCTCATTGCGAGTGGTCGTGTATGCTTGCACCCGCTCTCGAGTAAAAATCTAATTGAGCGGCAGAAAAGGTAAGCTTTTGCTGTGCGTGTTGCTGTTTGCAATGATTGCACAGTGCTAGATGCTTGTCCACACTGTGCAATCACTGCAAACTGCACTTTTCTGCCGTACTTCACCGCTTGCGGAGCTCTGCGTAGTGCGGCATAGATTTTGTTTTTTTTTGCACTTCATGTAGTGCAAACCGGCGAACTCCACCCATGGTTAGAAATGTGACCACATTTTCCCTGCCCTGCTAACCCTGCAAAAGCTTCCCATTGAAGCCTGGGCCCAATCCAAAACCCTACACGGTGCTGCACTGCTCTTCACCCTCATATCTAAATGAGAAACAAAAAATCTATGCAGCAAATAGAGGTGCCAGAGAGACCCAATGCCTGCTCCTGGAACCACCCCCTCCACCTTCAGTCAAGAACAATACGTGAGCCGGTCATTTGTCATTCTCTGGTAGTGCCACAAGAATCAGGGACTCGCTGCCTCTCCCCATCTGCCTAGTCACCTTCAAGAGGACCTCAAGCTCCTCCTATTTGACAGACACCTTGGTTAATCACAATATAATACAATGCAATGCATTTCTAAAGCATACAGCTACCTAACAAGGTGTCCTGGCACTAGCAAGAATAATGTGTACATTGTCTAAAGGCAAAGCAAACTTTAGAGCGAGTTATTGCAGAGTCAAAGAGAAGCATTTTAAGTTTTTCTCTGAAACTGTAAAATTAGCAAGCAGTGAGAGAGGTGATGATTTTGGGATCCTCCCTTACATAGGGAGAGAACCAAGCAGATACCTTGAAAACAAAAAAGCACATCTTCTTGAACGATTCAGTGGTGGTCCCATCCTCTTAGGAACACCCCAAGCACAGTTATTGGCAAAAAAGCAATCCCACTGCAAGGCTTCCCCCACTATGAGGAAGCCTCCCCGGTGCACAGCACAAAAAAGACTATCAAGTCTAAAGTTCTATATGAAGTTCATCCAAAAGTTAAATCCACAAGATAAAGTTGTTTCTCAAAATTTTAATCCATATTCATTATTTTCATGAATGGTTCATCAATGCTTTAAAACGTATGAAGTACACATAATCCAAATGAGTTGTAATCCAATCATTAATAATCCCAATGCATTTCAGGCTGATGTCAAGCCCTTCCTCAGGGAAAAGCTCTACAAACCAAAGGAAAACATCATACTGTCACTAGAATTGTACATATACCACAGTACTAAGAACTCAACAGTGGTGCCATTAGCAGCAAATGGTGTTTGTGGGAACACTCAAAACGTAGTCCAGTGTACAGAAATAAGTAAAAGCCCTGTGACAGCGAGTACCAGTGAGTTAATTAAAAGAATCGTGTTTGCCATCAACCGAAAAAAATGCTCAAACAGAAAGTGTAAAGTATGCCGTTTAAATGCACCCAGAAACTCGAACATGCATTGTACGTATATGACACCGCTGGCTGTGTTTGATACTCACGGGGATGATTACATCCGTGATCAACCATGATTACAACCTGTGAAAACAGAAGCTCGCGTAAGCAACCACAACATGGTGGATAAACCTCAACATTGCCGCGTTCGCCATGGTCCTCGGTAGAGGTACTCACAATGATTGAAGTCCGTAGACTCGCACAATCTGCATCCGGCGGGAAGCCTCGAGCGTTCAAAGTGTCGGTGGGGTTAGTAAACGCGCTGCGTGAATGATAAACATAAACGAAGGACTACGAAAAGAAAATACCGGCGCCATCTTGGACTGGTGTGAAACAAAGTAAACAAACAATTGAAAGGTGTAAAAGCAGCCCAAACCAACACCCCAAAAGTGCTCAACCAGCAACAAATCCAACGCATAAAAAATATGATGATGTATTGTAAAATGTAAAATTATCAAGCGAGAAAGACAAGTTACAGCAAAGCATTATGGAGTGAGATTAGCAGTGGGCAGTGAATATTATAGTATCCAATATCAAAATTATTCTACAAAGAGCTGCAGTTCAACTAGTAGTTACTAGATGTCCCTCACGAGTCAAATGCAAATGCTTGATGAAAGGTTTTCAATGGTTTTGCATTTGACTTGTGAGGGACATCGAGTTACAACTAGTGGAACTGCAGCTTGATGTAAGAATAATTTAAGTGCTTTTCCATTTGACTCCCAAAGGAGAAGGAAAGGCACTAACCAAAATAAACAATACTTTGGGAGAGTTATCTGCCCCAGCGACTGACATGTAATTAAAGCTTCATGAGCCATATGCATTGCTCTATGATATTTACGGAGGGCCTGCTGATAGGTTGCTTTGGCTTCTTCATCATAACTAGTTCTCCAGTGCCTCTCCATCCTCGTACAGCTAGATTTATGAAGGTAGAGAGCATCGGCGAACCAGGGGGCTGAAGGGTTGCGTCTCTCTGCAGAGTGCAGTTTCGTAGGTGTAATAATGTCAATGACCTTCTCAACCCAATCATTGAAAAGAGCGGCATCCTGATCGAACACTCAAGTCTGATCAATAGTGACGGATTGTAAGGCATCAGCCGGAAGCAAGTCATTAACTTTGTTCCAGGGTCTGGACAATGCTTTGATCCTACAGGGTAGAACTCACAATGTGGGTATTAAAATCTCAAAAGGAATTAAAACATGATCCGACCAAATGAGAATACCCACCGGAAGTATTTAGACCTGAAGAGTTCTGGGCAAAATAAGATCAAGGGTATGACCTGCCATAGGAGGGGGTACTTTAGCAAGTTGTTCCAGGTTAAAACCTTCCAAAGTACACAGAAATAATTGTGCCAATGTTTTATGTTACAATATTGTAAAGGTTTTAATTAACTAAATGCAATAAAATTTTCACCCGCCTAGTAAAAAAAAATTGTGCCAATGTGTTGTTGATGTCATCTACACGAAGATTAAAATCTCCTCGACCCATAAAATTAGCATGGAATGAGTAAAGTTGGCCTAATGTCTCAGAAAGAGATTGTAAAGATGTATCTGACCCAGCAGTGGGAGAGTAGATATTCACCCCAGAGACAAAGAAGGTGGCGGAAAGAATAATGGTAAACACCATGCCCTCCAGGTGCGCAACGCCAATTGGGCTCAAAGGGCTTCAAACCCCCCCCCACCTGCCCCCCACCCTGTTGTGTGAGGCAGCCCGGCGAGACAGCTTCCCGGGCACGCACACAGCTGCATCAAAGTTCTTCACAGGTCTTTAAAAGACCATTTGCTTGTTAATGAGGTTTTGATGTTTTTCACCCCTTCTTAGAGCCCCTACATCTCCACTCTGCCTATTCCTGGAAGAATTTAGCCCCACCCCACCCCACCCCCATGGGGCTTCCATGTGGTGAAGGAACGTTGCAGCTTTAGGACACAACCACTGAGGGGTGCTGTTGAGGCCCATTCCTGTCCTAGTAGAACGGATGGGCCTCATTTATGAGGCTCTGCATCACTTTTACGCCGCCGGTGCGTCCCTTTTTGTGACACACCAGTGGCGTAAAAAATGTGCCTTGTTGCGACATATTTACAAAGTGACGCACCTAACCCTGCGCCACATTATACCTGCGCCAGGTATAATGTATGCAAGGGGAGGCGTATTGAGGCAAGGAACGGTTGTAGAAGTGACGCAGTGAAATCTATGAGATTTCACTATGTCACTTTTAGGACGCCGTTGCATCAAAATCTTGCGCCTGCCTCACAGCAGGCGTAAGACTGACGCAGGCCCTTTCACATGGGGCTTGCCCCATGTGAAAGGACGCATTGCTGAAGTTGCGTCACTTTTTTGACACACTCCAGCAATGCGTCACTTTTGCGCTTACAGATACGTCAGAAATACTGACGTATCTGTAACTCCTTGCGACATGATGCGTCATACATTAAATATGACGCATCAGGAATGTCGCAAGGAGTGTGCACTGAGAAGTGACGCATCACTGCTTTCACGCAGCGGTGCGTCATTTCTCATAAATGAGGCCCGATGTTCTAGGTGACACGAAAGGCCTCAAAAGCAAAATGGCATTTCGCTGTTGGAGCGATGAAAATTCTGGCAGCATGGGTGTCCAGATCCTCCCAGTTTTCTGCGGCCTGTTTTAAAGCCGCCCTTTTTGCTCTGCATGAACTTCGTTTCCAGGTGCTTGTCTTCGCGGCGCTGCTGTGAGGGCCAGATCCGTTTTGGAAACATGAAAGAGGCCTCCTGCGCTCGCGCGCGCAGGCTCCCGCTGAACTGCACTTGGCAATTAATGCAAATCATTTTAATCATCTTTAAAGTAAAAGTGGAGAGGAGATGATTAAAGGGAGGAAGGTGGTTGTTCAGAATCTACTTTTTAGGATTGTGCTTTTGAACTCTGCGGTGTTTTGTTGTGCTGGTGTGTGGGCTACACTGTGGCGACCCCCCGCTGGTGCCAGAGGCCTGTGCCGGCATGAGGTAGCATCCCTCCCGCCCACGGCTGGAAGGGTCTTCAATGTTCCTCGGATTTTGTGTTTCCCGCCCTTCGGCAGCGTGTCAGCTGGGGACGCGTGTGATCTCACCACACGGCGCCGCTCCTGACTCAAGGGCATGTGGGGGACGTCAATGCATCCAGGGGTCTGTCAGCAGGCAGAACCAATCATTCCAGAAGCAAAAGTCCTACAAAATGACGGCATTGTTCTGAACACCACACACGTTATTGTCTATGCCTGCTATTGGAAGTGTTACAACGACGGGCTTTTGTGCAACATCAGAAGCATAAAAAGCTGAGCCAGCCTTGACGAAATGAGAGACCGACACCTGCAGGTTATACATTAATGTCTGCTATTGGTGCATTAGTTGAGCATACAGTTGTACCAATTACAATGCATTTTTTTCTTATTAATCGCACAAGAGGGTGTCCTTGGCATCTAGAGAAATGTGTTGCCCCTGCTGATGCTAGTGAATGAAAAGAGGCAGCAGGGGTCCTCTTTATGTTCACTGGTCATTCCCTGGCTGACCAGTGAAGGGCCTCCGAACTAACATCTCTGGACCTCCCCAGCTCACCTAAGTAACCCACAGCTGAACAGCTAATGGGGTGTTAAAAACCTGCCTGCGGTGAGATAATGAAGGATTAAATCCCCTTTAAAATGGCAAATCTGACAGAGAAACGAGCCTGCAGGGGACATAGAGATGACTGGAGCAAGATGAGAGGGGCGCTACTGTCTGCATAACCTTAACACACAAGGCTCGGTGCGCCCCTCTGAAGAGTGGCTCCCGGGGCCAAGGCCCAGCCCACGCATGCCAAAACCGGGCCCTGCCTGGCACAGTCACCAAGTGCCGTCCTGCTCCTCATTTTGGCCATTCTGGTCACGCTGGATGGCTGTACTTTGCAGAGGGTTCTTATATTATGTCCCCTGGTGTGCTCTATGTAATATTAAAGTTGCTCCCGAATTGATTTCTAGACCCTATTGGACTTTTGTGTTGGTGTCTAGCAATGACCTACACAAATTGTTAACAGCCATTGGTTAATTTGTGCTGGTGCTTTCCAGGGGTATAGCTAGCACCAATTCTAGGGACCAGGGGCCTCATTAATGAGAAATGACGCATCGCTGCCTGAAAGCAGCGATGCGTCACTTCTCAGTGCGCACTCCTTGCGACATTCCTGATGCGTCATATTTAATGTATGACGCATCATGTCGCTTGGAGTTACAGATACGTCAGTATTTCTGACGTATCTGTATGGCGCAAAAGTGACGCATTGCTGGAGGGTGTCACAAAAGTGACGCAACTCCAGCAATGCGTCCTTTCACATGGGACAAGCCCCATGTGAAAGGGCCTGCGCCAGTCTTACGCCTGCTGTGAGGCAGGCGCAAGATTTTGACGCAACGGCGTCCTAAATGTGACGCAGTGAAATCTCATAGATTTCACTGCGTCACTTCTACGACCCTTCCTTGCGTCAATACGCCGCCCTTGCATACATTATACCTGGCGCAGGTATAATGTGGCGCAGGGGTTTACAAAGTGACGCACCTACCTAGATGCGTCACTTTGTAAATATGGCGCAACAAGGCGCATTTTTTACGCCACTGGTGGGCGGCGTAAAAGTGACGCACAGCCTCATAAATGAGGCCTCAGGACTCTTCACGTCCTCCAGCGGGCATCGGCAGTGGCGTAGCTAGAGGGAGGTAGTGGGGGCAGGCCACCATGGGCAACAAATGCAGGGGCCGCCACAGGCATCTAAGGCCTAGCTGCGCCACAGGGCAGCAGTCCTGATAATTTAGGTCCAGGCACCTGCAGAATGTCGTGGCCCTCTCACCGACTGTATTGTCTTTTGTATTATAGAGCACAGGCCCTTATTTTCCCTAACAGACTCCGTAGTCAAGTGACGTAAGCGTTTGGGTGTGTTTAAAAAAATCCATGACACAGTGCGTGTCAGTTAACGCTTACACTCTAGAGTAATTATTTTACATGCTACCAGGCTGGGGAGGACGCTACAACTACACAGGACAGTGCATGAATGGCACGTTCTCCTCTGTGGCTGCCGTCTTTACTGTGACGGCTGAGTAGCCCTGCATGTGCTTATTTGCACACGCTAGGAAACGGATTGCACTCAATGCATTTGCAAATGTTCAATCGAGCGCAATTACTGCGAAGTAGTCACCGAAATTCATCGAGCAATCAATGTGGTGTTTGCAGAAGTTTAAACTCTATGCTGCATGTTGATTGGCCAATGTACTTTAGGGGCCGCTCTGGACTCCAGAACTGTCAATCACACTGCCCAAGGGTCAGAAGCCTGCTCATAAGGATATATACCGTTGTCTGCTTTATTGTTCGTGGAGACATCAGGACAGAACACAGACCCAGCGTTTAGAAGTGAAAAAGGTCACGGTGTTAGGTCAGATCTGGAAGGTAAACCTCTTTGTAACATATAAATATGGAGTATAGTAATTTAGGCTCAATCCTTACTCGTCACAGAAGAGTAATATATACGTGCACTTAGCACCATATATTCTGTGCGCCATAATCCTATTAATGTAGAATGAAGCACTAAACACTGTTGAAGTATTTTCACTTCAGACAATTGTCATTCACATAAGTGTGTGCTTTAATAGCTTCATTATAATGTTACAAATTGCAGTCTTTGTTCACATTAACACTTGCGCATTTCAATGTATACTGCCTTTACTGAAATTTCATTTTATGTACTCGTATTCAAATATTAATGTTTGCACTTATTCAATAATTGTAGGTGCACATATAATCATGCATTCACTGTGTATACTGACTGTTTTCTTAAGTTAGCTTAACCAAAGGTCTTAAGCATTTGGGGGCATATTATCAAGCCTGGATGATAAAATTATCGTCTCTTTATCGGCAGGAAACTGACGATAAAGTGGCGATAATGGGCTTGATAATATGCTCTATTGAATTCCAATCGAAGCCCATGTCAGATGAGAAGGACATCTAACATGAGTTTCGATTGGAATTCCATAGAGCATATTATCAAGCCCATTATCGCCACTTTATCGTCAGTTTCCTACCGATAAAGAGGCGATAATTTTATCATCCAGGCTTGATAATATGCCCATGGTCTTCAATGTTTAACCTTCAATGTGAAAGTTTTGAAGGCAGTGCTCTTTCTCTTGCAGGTGTGCTCATACGGTAGAGTAGAATTCTTGGCGAGAACGAGAGGTGCTAACAAACTAAGAAAGGATTCATATTCATGTCATATCAGGAGCAGGGAGACATCCTAGGTCATCCAGATGGCCGGACCGTAGGACGGAAAAACTGAGGGGCATATTACCAAGCAATAGCGATAATTATCGCTATTGCTTGGTTAGAGACAAAACTTTACCGCAGCGCTGCGGCGATTTTTACCGCAAATAAACCTTGCTATTATCAAGGTTTAACGCAAATGCGGTAAAAATCGCCGCAAAGCATGAATATCGCTGAAAAATCAGCGATATTCATGCATTAGCGAGCTAATGCTCTTAGCCATGTTATCCACCTCCCATTGGATAACATGGCTAAGAACTGCTCAGGGCAGGTGTTAGCTTTTGGAGATATTCCCGCTTAGCGCGAATATCTCCAAAAGTTAGTAATAGGAGATAGCGATGTTAGCGACTGTTTCCAGTCTCTAACATCTTGGCACGCCCACTTTGCATCTCATTAGTGATAAATATCACTGGCATGCAAAGTGGGGCCCAAGATGGTCGCTATCTCCTACTAGCTGTCGCTAACTGGTGTTAGCGGTAGCTAGGTAATAGGGAGATCATTTTATCTCCGCTTTCTTGGCTTTTAAAGCCAAAAAAGTGGAGATAAACCCCCTTGATAATATGCCCCTGAGTGAAGCCTGCTCGGCGATAATCAGATCGAAAACTTAAACTCCACTATCTTAGATCAGAACTCTCTAATGACTAACAAGTAATTTAGTTACCACCCCATCCTAAATAGATTAAAATCATCCTGCACTATGTCTTTGTGATGAATAACTTCTTTTCCCGGAGAGAAAAAAGAAAAAGTACATTTCTCTGTTAACTTTCCTCCTGATCTTTTCAAAAGAGCCATGCTTAATGGCACCCCTCTGCACACAACTCTACTAGCCTTGTCCACACCAGAATATGTGCCTGACCACAGCTTCTCTAAACACAACAGCCCCCCTCCATTGTCTTGAAAAGCTACAAGCCAGATACATGCACAGGTAATTTTCACCTAGGTGGTGAATTAACAAAAAGTCAGGGCAAACTCTACTGCTCTGTCACTCAGCAAGTTAAATACTGTCTTTCCCCAAATACGTACTTCATACCCCCTCTGAGACGATGACAATTTTTCAGTTTCACCCCACTGTCACAGCTGTCCTAGACGTCTGCACCCCCTGCTCCTACCCTTCAGCAACAACATCAGCAGCATCTATTCAAACTTCAGGACTCAACTGGACTCTTGCACTCTTGCAGCCCTCCTGCCCATCTCAACCAACAACTGAGGACCCGCCTGACTACCTGGTCCACCATCACCTCTCAAAAACCGCAACCACCAGGCAGTCCATATTCTTCATAGCACCCTCAGATCCCTGCCCTCACCATAAATTAATCAAAGGACTGAACCGTATCAGCATAGCCCTCACTCCGATTCTCAATGAATCAATAATCACAGCCACTTTTCAGAATGCCTGGAAACACACTACAGTACTCCCTTTCCTCAAGAATCCCTTGGCAGACATGAAGATGCTGCCAACTGCAGGCCTATCTCCCAGTTACACCAACACAGCAAAAGTCATGGAAAAGAGGATACGAAATGCCAAACCACCCACCTGACTGACAACAATCTCCTTGACACCTCTTAATCTAAATGGAGGCCTAACCACAGTACAGAGACTGAACTCATGGCCACATAAATAACATCCCAATGATCATTGACAAAGGTGACACTACAGCCATTATACTGCTGAATCTTTCCGCAGCCTTCAACACGTCTCCTACCCCATCCTTTTCCAGCAACTGCATGAAGCCGACATCGAAAGTCCTGCTCTTTGCTGAATTTGCTCCTTACTGACAGTCTGCATCCAGTCGGTCAGCCTGGCTCCCTTCACCTTGAACGCTGTTAACATTATCTGCAAAGTTCCACAAGGATCCTCAATCAGCCCCACTCTGTTCAATCTCTTTTCTCTACTTAGGTTCACCTATTGGGTATCTTCATCTTGACTTCTATCCAACACATTAATTTCTTGTTCTGTGTACACATTGTTTCCACTTATTTTAGGTTGTTCAGTTTAACAAAGAAACTTTTTTCCTGGACACCGAGCCTTTCACCTACTGATCAAATGAGCATGTGTTTTATCAATAATTCTTTGGGTCTCTATTTATTATATATATATATATATATATATATATCCATCTATACTACTATTATAAAGAGAGAACTTGCACCTTTTGGCCAGGTAAACTCGGGAACCACAGCACCAATCACAACACCCAATACAGCGTTGGAAAGGGCAGTTGCAGCAGAAGGACATAGGCTATGCAGACGCCCACCATATACATTTAAAATGTAAAAGAACTGTGCCAGCAAAGTAGTCCCTTGTGGGCGTGTCTGCATTGTGCTGTGGGTGTGTGCTGGGGGCGTGACAATCGCTGGGGGCATTCCGTCACAAGTGTTGTTTTTTCTTCCCAGGTTCTATACATTCCTACTCCCTTTAAATAGTAATTCAGTGGAGGTCCCATTCTCTTAGAACCACCTCAAGCACAGTTATGGGCAAAAATACAACTAAAAGGCCCTGCAAAGCATTATGGGAGAAGCTTAGCATAATTTTTAGCATTCATGAAAGGGTTTCAATGTTTTTGAATTTTACTCATCAGGGACATCTTGGGACGACGAGGTGAACTGCAGCTTAATGTATACTATTTTAAATGCTATTGCATTTGCCTCATCAGGGACATCTAGGGACGGCGAGGTGAACTGCAGCTTGATCTATACTACTATTACAAAGAGAGAACTTGCACTTTTTGGCCAGGTAAACTCGGGAACCACAGCACCAATCACAACACCCAATACAGCGTTGGAAAGGGCAGTTGCAGCAGAAGGACATAGGCTATGCAGACGCCCACCATATCTATTTAAAATGTAAAAGAACCGTGCCAGCAAAGTAGTCCCTTGCGGGCGTGTCTGCATTGTGCTGTGGGTGTGCGCTGGGGGCGTGACAATCGCTGGGGGCATTCCGTCACGAGTGTTGTTTTTTCTTCCCAGGTTCTATACATTCCTGCTCCCTTTAAATGGTAATTCAGTTGAGGTCCCATTCTCTTAGAACCACCCCAAGCACAGTTATGGGCAAAAATACAACTAAAAGGCCCTGCAAAGCATTATGGGAGAAGCTTAGCATAATTTTTAGCATTCATGAAAGGGTTTCAATGTTTTTGAATTTTACTCATCAGGGACATCTTGGGACGACGAGGTGAACTGCAGCTTAATGTATACTATTTTAAATGCTATTGCATTTGCCTCATCAGGGACATCTAGGGACGGCGAGGTGAACTGCAGCTTGATCTATACTACTATTACAAAGAGAGAACTTGCACTTTTTGGCCAGGTAAACTCGGGAACCACAGCACCAATCACAACACCCAATACAGCGTTGGAAAGGGCAGTTGCAGCAGAAGGACATAGGCTATGCAGACGCCCACCATATCTATTTAAAATGTAAAAGAACCGTGCCAGCAAAGTAGTCCCTTGCGGGCGTGTCTGCATTGTGCTGTGGGTGTGCGCTGGGGGCGTGACAATCGCTGGGGGCATTCCGTCACGAGTGTTGTTTTTTCTTCCCAGGTTCTATACATTCCTGCTCCCTTTAAATGGTAATTCAGTTGAGGTCCCATTCTCTTAGAACCACCCCAAGCACAGTTATGGGCAAAAATACAACTAAAAGGCCCTGCAAAGCATTATGGGAGAAGCTTAGCATAATTTTTAGCATTCATGAAAGTGTTTCAATGTTTTTGAATTTTACTCATCAGGGACATCTTGGGACGACGAGGTGAACTGCAGCTTGATGTATAATATTTTTAATGCTATTGCATTTGCCTCATCAGGGACATCTAGGGACGGCGAGGTGAACTGCAGCTTGATCTATACTACTATTACAAAGAGAGAACTTGCACTTTTTGGCCAGGTAAACTCGGGAACCACAGCACCAATCACAACCCCCAATACAGCGTTGGAAAGGGCAGTTGCAGCAGAAGGACATAGGCTATGCAGACGCCCACCATATATATTTAAAATGTAAAAGAACCGTGCCAGCAAAGTAGTCCCTTGTGGGCGTGTCTGCATTGTGCTGTGGGTGTGTGCTGGGGGCGTGACAATCGCTGGGGGCATTCCGTCACGAGTGTTGTTTTTTCTTCCCAGGTTCTATACATTCCTGCTCCCTTTAAATAGTAATTCAGTTGAGGTCCCATTCTCTTAGAACCCCCCCAAGCACAGTTATGGGCAAAAATACAACTAAAAGGCCCTGCAAAGCATTATGGGAGAAGCTTAGCATGATTTTTAGCATTCATGAAAGTGTTTCAATGTTTTTGAATTTTACTCATCAGGGACATCTTGGGACGACGAGGTGAACTGCAGCTTGATGTATAATATTTTTAATGCTATTGCATTTGCCTCATCAGGGACATCTAGGGACGGCGAGATGAACTGCAGCTTGAAATATATTATTTTAAATGCTATTGCATTTGCATCATCAGGGACATCTAGGGACATGAGGTGAACTGCAGCTTGATGTGTAACATTTTAAATGCTATTGCATTTGCCTCATCAGGGACATCTAGGGACCATGAGGTGAACTGCAGCTTGATGTATAATATTTTAAATGCTATTGCATTTGCCTCTTGGGGACAACTGGGGAGAACGAGGTGAACTGCAGCTCTTTGTAGAATTATTTGGATACTATAATATTCACTTCCCACTGCTAATCTCATCCCATAATGGTTTGCAGGAGCTTGATCTCAAAATCCTCACCTCTCTCACTGCTTGCTGGAAGCTAATTTCACTTTTGTGAAATGACTATATGCATTTTAGCATGTAGAAATACTTGTTATTTTACCTTGAATATATGAGGTTTCTGTTTTAATAATTGGAAATCTGACGGAACAAAATATTGTGGATTTATTGTACCAAGTTTGCCCCAACTCCGCCCACCCCTACTTTAAATACCCCTTTTTATAGAGTAAGGGTGGGTTATGATTATGGGGTCATAATCATAACCCACCCTTACTCTATAAAATACCCCAACACCCTTAAACACTAACCCATCTTAACCCTATAAATCTACCCTGTACCTTAAAACCCAAACCTACCCCTGAACGCTAAAAATACCCCTGTACCCCAAAACCCAAACTTATCCCTGAACCCTAAAATACCCCTGTACCCCAAAAACCAAACCTAGCCCATAACCCTTAAAATACCCCTGTACCCCAAAACCTAAACCTACCCCTGAACACTAAAAATACCCCTGTACCCCAAACCCCAAACCTAGCCCAGAACCCTAAAATACCCCAGTATCCCAAATAACCAAACCTAGCTCTGAACCCTAAAAATACCCCTGTACCCCAAAACCCAAACCTAGCCCTGAACCCTTAAAATACTCCTGTACCCCAAAACCCAAACCTACCCCTGAACCCTAAAAATACCCCTATACCCCAAAACCCAAACCTAGCCCTGAACCCTAAAAATGCCCCTGTAACCCATAACCCAAAACTTTATCTGAACCATTAAAATACCCAAACACCCCAAAACATATACCTCAGTACCCCAAAACATATACCCCTATACCCATACTTGCCTTATCCAAACATTTTTAAAAAAAATGCTTTTACCATTCATGCATTTGCAACAAATTTTGTTGCAAATGTATGCGTGGTAAAAGCATATAAAATGTAATGCCATGCGTTATAATGGCATTGCGGAGTCATGGTACTTTCGTAATGAAAGTATGCGGAGTGATGGTATGCGAAAAGAAAGTTGAGGAATAATGGGTGTTTACCCTCCCCGTAAGTACATTGGTGGCACGGCGGCCCACATCTCCAGCAACAACTGGAACTGCTAGTGCTTTCTGGGATATCTGCATTTACTAGCGCTTTCTGGGATATCTGTATTTCCTAGCGCTTCTTGCCTGTTTCCGTAGCTTCACCTTAGGAGTATTAATTTATTAACATTGAGCGTTTTTACCACGTAGTGCCGCACTCTCTGCCCTGCGTTAGAGCGCGACACTGCTAAGGCTTATTTACATGTTTGAACTGTGATTGCACACTCGGTGCCATTGGACATCTGCTGCCCCTGTCTCCCTTTCCCTTTGACCCTCCATTTTGTTGTTGTGGTTTTCCCCTGGATCGCCCCTCCTCCCCACTACCGCCTCCCTGCTGCCCCTCCCACGCTCCGCCCCCTCCACCACCATTTATGACGGATTTCCCAACGCGCAGCGTCCACGCGCCACTCCCGCGCCGAAGGTGCGCCAAAGGTAAGCCCGTCTACGCCCGTCCGCGCCTGGACCGCGCCCAGCACCTGTCCCCCTGGTCCCCACCACACCCATCCCACTAGAGTCACTTATGATGCCGCAACACTCCTCGCCCTCAACCCCGGACGCACACCTCATTGCTGCGTTGCCATCCCTGGACGTACCCACGGCCCTTTCGCCTGTCTCTCCTGCAAGTTCAACTGCTCCAGAACCCTCACCAAATCCAGTCCCTCCGTACAAAGCACCGACCCTAACCACCTGAAATGCTTATTGCTCAACACCCGCTCAGTCCACAAACACGCAACTGAACTCTGGGACCTACTCGACACTGCGTCACCGGACATCGCCTTCCTCACTGAAACATGGATGAACACTTCTTCAGCACCCGACATCGCCATAGCCATACCGGACTCCTACAAGATTATCCGTAAAGACCGCATCATTCAGACAGGAGGAGGCATCGCCATCATTCATAGGAACAGCATTAAAATCACGACTAGCTCCGACGACAATCTTACAACCGCCGAATATCTCCACTTTAAAATCCACACTGACCCTAGGACCACACTCAGAGGCACCCTCATTTACAGGCCTCCAGGCACCCGCACTCAATTCAGCGATGACATCACAGAATTCATCACCCCTCATGCCCTCGCCTCTGAGAACTACATTCTGCTAGGAGACCTCAATTACCACCTTGAAAACAAACACGACAGCAACACCACCACCCTTGTGGACAACCTGAACAACCTCGGACTCAAACAACTTGTTGATACCCCCACCCATATAGCCAGACACACGCTCGACCCTACCTTCACCTCCAGCAAGCACATCTCCTTCGACCGCACCACAGCTCTCCACTGGACGGACCACAGCTGTGTACACTTCAGCTACAAAACCACCCTGACCTACAACCGCCCACAACCTATTCTTTGGAGAAACTGGAACAAAATCACCTCCGGCCAACTCCTCGCTTCACTCAACCAAAACCCTCTCACACTCTCATTGGACCCTAACCAAGCGGCCACCAATCTCAAGCAATGGATCACCCACAGTGCTGACGAATTAGCACCCCTGAAAAAGCACCAGATCAAATCAGCAAGGAAAAAGGCTCCCTGGTTCAATGATGACCTAAAAAAATCCAAGAAGCTATGCCGCACCCTGGAGAAAACATGGAGAAAAAACCCACCCAATGACAACATGGCCACTCTCAAGGCAGCCACCCGCAAACACCACCAACTGATTCGTTCAGCCAAGAAATCAGCACTCAAGGATCGTCTCGACAATAACACTCACAATAGCAAGGAACTTTTCAACATCGTCAAAGAATTCACCAACCCCACCGCAGCATCCAACGACATCACTCCCTCCCAAGTCCTCTGCCATGCGCTATCTTCCTTCTTCTACAACAAAATTGCAGACATCCACACCAGCTTTGAGAATACTCCCAGCGATCAACACTCCCCACCCCCCTCAGACCCTACTCCACCAACTAACATCCTTAGCACCTGGAACCCAATCACCACTGAAGACACCATCCGCCTAATGAACTCAATCCACTCTGGCTTGCCAACAGACCCTTGCCCCCACCACATCTTCAACAAAGCCGACTCCATCATCGCACCCCATCTCCGTGATGTCATCAACTGCTCGTTCAACTCTGCCACCTTCCCAGAAAGCTGGAAACATGCCGAACTCAGCGCCCTTCTGAAGAAACCCACAGCAGACCCCTCTGAACTTAAAAACTACCGACCCATATCCCTCCTCCCATTCCCGGCCAAAGTCATTGAGAAAGCCGTCAACAGCCAGCTCGCCGCCTTCCTTGAATCCAACAACTCCCTCGACCCCTCTCAGTCCGGATTTCGGGCAAAACACAGCACCGAAACCGCCCTCATCGCAGCAACAGACGACATCCGAAACCTACTGGACAACGGAGAAACAGTGGCCCTCATTCTACTCGACTTCTCAGCCGCTTTCGACACAGTCTGCCACAGCACCCTCATACAACGCCTCAGCAACACCGGCATTCAAGGCAAAGCCTTGGACTGGATCATCTCGTTCCTAGCTGGAAGAACTCAGAAAGTCCGACTTCCCTCATTCAACTCAGAGGCCACTGAAGTCATCTGCGGAGTCCCACAAGGATCCTCACTCAGTCCCACCCTCTTCAACGTCTACATGAGCCCACTCGCATCCATCGCGCGGCAACATAACCTCAACATCATCTCCTACGCCGACGACACCTAGCTGATCCTTTCCCTCACCAAAGACCCCAACACCGCCAAAACCAATCTGCACGAAGGCATGAAAGAAGTAGCCGAATGGATGAAACACAGCCGCCTAAAACTCAACTCAGACAAAACTGAAGTGCTCATCCTTGGATCCTCCCCATCTGCCTGGGACGAATCCTGGTGGCCTTCCGCTCTGGGCACTGCACCCACACCCACAGACCACACACGTAACCTTGGCTTCATCCTAGACTCCTCTCTCTCGATGTCCAGACAAGTCAGCGCAGTCTCATCCTCCTGCTTCAACGTACTTCGCATTCTCAAAAAGATTTTCCGCTGGATCCCCCTCGAGACAAGAAAGACCGTCACCCACGCACTGGTCACAAGTCGACTGGATTATGGCAATACATTATACGCAGGAATCACAGCAAAATTACAGAAAAAACTCCAACGCATCCAAAACGCATCAGCAAGACTCATATTAGACGTCCCTCGCCAAGATCACATCACCGGACACCTAAAAGACCTCCACTGGCTTCCCGTCAACAAAAGAATTACGTTCCGTCTTCTCACCCACGCACACAAGGCCCTCTACAATCTAGGACCCGAATGCCTCAGCACACGACTGTCCTTCTACGAACACACCCGCCAACTAAGGTCGTCCAATCAAGCCCTCGCCACAGTCCCGCGCATCCGTAGGTCCACCATGGGTGGCAGATCCTTCTCCTTCCTGGCTGCCAGGACCTGGAAGTCGCTCCCCACTCACCTCCGCCTTACTCAAAACCACATCTCCTTCAGAAAAGAACTTAAAACCTGGCTATTCGACAAATAATGAACCCTTTCCCCAAGCGCCTTGGGACCCTCTGGGTGAGTAGTGCCCTATACAAATGACCGAACTTGAACTTGAACTTGTGATTCCAGGCAAATCGCTTTGTCTCCCCGTGCCTACCACAAATGAATGTGTTCTTCTGTAATGTAAATTGTGCTCATGCCATGTTGTCGAGTTTGCGCTATATAATATTGCAAGGAAAATAAAGTAGGGAAACTCGATTTCACACACTACTCAACGCGCACTCTTAAGTGCATCAGCAGTGCACTGTGAATCGGAGCGTTTCACAGGCCTGTCACAGATAAGAAATTCTATCAAAATGAAATCCTACGAAACAATATACTACTGGCCGGCAGCAATTCATACCCGGACAACGTCGGGACGGGCTGCTAGTACTAATATAATAAAGAGAGACCCCAAACCTTTGAGGCGGGTAATCTCAGGAACAACAGCTCCAATCACAACACCCAATACAGCGTTGGAAAGGGCAGTTGCAGCAGAAGGACATAGGCTATGCAGACGCCCACCATATACATTTAAAAGGTAAAAGAACCGTGCCAGCAAAGTAGTCCCTTGTGGGCGTGTCTGCGTTGTGCTGGGGCGTGTGCTGGGGGCGTGACAAACGCTGGGGCGTGTGGTACGTTCCGCCCTTCATGCCATGTCTCATATCATGTGCTAATCCCACCCTCCTCCCTTTAAATACCCCTGCACTCCATAATTATAACCCACCCGTACTCCTTAAAATACCCCAACACCCTTAAACACTAACCCATCTTAACCATATAAATATACCCTGTACCCCAAAACCCAAACCTATCCCTAAATCCTAAAAATACCCCTGTACCCCAAAACCCAAACCTAGCCCTGTACCCTGTAAATTCACATGTACCTCAAAACCCAAACCTACCCCTGAACCCTAAAAATACCCCTGTACCCCAAAACCCAAACCTAGCTCTGAACCCTAAAAATACCACTGTACCCCAAAACCCAAACCTACCCCTGAACCCTAAAATACCCCTGTACCCCAAAACCCAAACCTAGCCCTGAACCCTTAAAATACCCCTGTACCCCAAAACCCAAACCTACCCAGGAACTCTAAAAATACCCCTGTACCCCAAAACCCAAACCTAGCCCGGAACCCTAAAAATAACACTGTACCTCAAAACCCAAACCTACCCCTGAATCCTAAAATACCCCTGTACCCCAAAACCCAAACCTAGCCCTAAACCCTAAAAATACCCCTGTACCCCAAAACCCAAACCTAGCCCTGAACCCTTAAAATACCCCTGTACCCCTGTACCCCAAAACCCAAACCTACCCCTGAACCCTAAAAATACCCCTATACCTCAAACCTAGCCCTGAACCCTAAAAATACCCCTGTACCCCAAAACCCATACCAATACCTAAACCCAAACTACCCCTGTACCCCATAACCCCAAACTATATCTGAACCCTTAAAATACCCAAACACCCCAAAACATACACCTCAGTACCCCAAAACATATTCCCCTATACCAATACTTACCTTATCCAAACATTAAAAAAAAAACATGCTTTTACCATTCATGCATTTACAACGAATTTTGTTGTAAATGTATGCGTGGTAAAAGCATATAAAATGTAATGCCATGTGTTATAATGGCATTGCGGAGTCATGGTACTTTCGTAATGAAAGTATGCGAAGTGATTTTTTTTTTTTTTTTTTTTTGAAATATATTTTTATTGCAGGAATTAGCAAATTGTTACATATACGACCAGCAGTATAGATCCAATAAAATCAATGAAAAGCATCCCACCATCCCCCAGTAGCATGTACCCGTATACAGCCATTCAGCCCACAACCCAACGGTCGGGCGGCGAAATCCAATGGGGGTACAGCAGGGAAGCAAAGCTGGTCCGGATAATTCACTGTCCGTCATCTGCTTTTCTAAACAAGCCTATAAAACCCCAAAGAAAACCCCTCCCATAAAACACAATAACCCAAATCATTCCCCACCCAACCCAACCCCGCCATCAGTGTATGGTAGCAGCCGCAGTAGGATTCATGAGAGGACCCATGAGGAGAGTATCAGAAACATGAATTGCAATCGCCTAACGGGACTCGGGGCGCGCTGCTCCCTCACTGTCAGAGTCGCTGGGGGCGCAATAATCCCTGAGGGCCTGCACTAATGTTTCCCATTCTAGCGCTGCCTCCTGTGCCTTCTCGTTATGCTGTCTCCCAGCTAGTTGGTATCTCAGCGTACTTTCACCCGCTGCCCACTTCAAGAGTTCGCTGTGCCACCTGCTCCCGGTCGGACCAGCCCGTGCCTTCCAGGTCCTGGTCACCTCTCGCTTAGCTAGGAGAAGCCCCAAATCCATGAATTTACTGGAAATTTTGTTTTTGGGGGTATGTGGAAACCAATGCAAGAGTCCCACTGCCGCATCAACCGACAAGGATCTCCCTGTCACCTCCTCCAGGGTCTTCCCCACTTCCTCCCAGTAGGAGGACAATCCCGGGCAGGCACCCCAAAACATATGGAGGAGGTCTGCCTCCGGCGCCGGGCATCTAGGGCAGTTCGCCGAGCCCGTGGCGAAATACTGTTGGATTTTCGCCGGAGTCAGATATGCCCTATGGAGTACGTAATAGTGGACCAACTGAAAGCGGGCATGGCGCGTGCCCTTCCAAGCCCGCCGCACGAGTTGGGACCAGGTCGTCTCCGGAATCTCCTTGCCTATGTCCGCTTCCCAACGGGCTCTCAAGGTCGTGAGGGGGGTCAGCCCCTCATTGATCAGTCTGCCGTAGAGGCAAGTGACCGCCTTCACCGTGCCCGCAGACATCATGACGTATTGGCACTAGGCATGAGCGGATTTTGCGGATTGGCAATCCGCGAATTTGCGGATTTGCAAACTCGCAATCCGCAAAATCCGCGAATTCCCGCGAATTTGCGGATTTTTTTTTTTTTTTGTGTTCGCCCGTGTTTCTGCCAGTTCGCGAGGGTTTTTACAATTTCGCAATTTGCGAACTTACCTGTCGGGTCGCAAGTTTTGCGAACTTGTTGTTTCTACGTGTCCAACCTGTTTGGGACACTCTTCTTCATCACTGCCACTCTCTGTCACCACTGCCACTCTCTGACTACTCATGCCACCCTCTGGCCCACCCATGCCACCCTCTGTTTCATCACCACACCCTCTGGTTGTCCAGTGTACATTATTTTCGGCAAAGCAAAGCACACCTTCCCTGCCTCAAGTGACCTGAATTAATTTGGGGCTGATTAATGTGTCACAGAATATTTTTTTAGCTGGCACCTGCTTCCTTAGTGCGCCCTGATTAGTGATCTTTTGCACTTGCTAAGTGCTTTCATTGTTGCAAAATTAGTTACAACACCTGCCCTGCCCCAACTGACAATAATGAATTAGGGGCTGATTAATGGATTTTAACTTCCAGCCTGGCTCCTGCTTGTCTCCCTTAGCTGTAATTCAGGACCTTTGTGGCATATGTGTAACTATTCTGAGGTTCAGAGCAGGGTCACATAATAGTTGCAACTGGCAACTGAACTCTGGAGGGGCCCCTCAGGAAGCACTACAGGAAATGGCTACTAATGATGTGCCTGAACTTTTGAACCTGGTAAGTAGTTACTTTCAGTTTTGCTTAGATCGTATTTCTGCAATTTCGCACTTATTCGCGG
This sequence comes from Lissotriton vulgaris, assembly GCF_964263255.1. Taxonomy (NCBI): domain Eukaryota; kingdom Metazoa; phylum Chordata; class Amphibia; order Caudata; family Salamandridae; genus Lissotriton; species Lissotriton vulgaris. The sequence goes on from NC_141686.1 coordinate 276,140,307, forward strand.
GGCGCGAACTCACGCGAACAGTGCGAGCAGTGCGAGCAAAATCCGCTGCTCGCGGATTTGCGGATTTTGCAGGAAATTCGCAAATCTCGCGGATTGCGGATTTCCCGAAAATCCGCAAAATCCGCGAGCGGAACGGATTTTCCGCCCATGCCTAATTGGCACACCGGAGATGTAGGGGGCTCCTCTTGCCCGCATTTCCAGTGCACCTGTATCGCTCGGACCAGGGCCGAGTGCAATAGGAAGTCTCCGCGGGGAACCTCGAAGCGGTCAATGAGCTCCTGAAAGGGCAAGAGCGCCCCATCCTCATAGAGGTCCCCCACCAACTGCAGTCCCGCGTCCTCCCAGTCCGCCAACCATGACCAATCACCGCCATGGGGCAAGGCCGTCAGCATCCCTAAAGGTATTTCAGGCGCATACGGTAATCGCAATTGGCCTCGGGCGTGGGCTCGGTTCCAACACAGGCGAACGGTCTTCTCCTCCAGCGACAGGTCTTGCAAGGCCAAGCGTTGTCGTAGCGCTATGAAGGAGAGAACATGCCTGGCTGTCCCCGTACCTCTCCTGTCCTCTGGGCCACGGAATTCCCTGGCGATCTCCTGGGTGAAGGTCTGGAGCTGCGCCGCTAGATGGTATTTCTCAAAGTCCGGCACCGCAAGCCCACCCTCGGCTTTCGGCCTCATCAGAGTCTTGAGGGCCACTCTTCGGCGGCCCGAGCCCCAGAGGAATCCGACTATCATCGACCGTAAGAGTCTAAACGTGGCCGGCGGAATCCAGATCGGTAGCGCCCGGAAATAATACAGCAACCGGGGAAGCGCCACCATTTTGAGCAAAGCGATCCGCCCCGCCATCGAAAGCGGTAACGTAGCCCAGAAGTCCATACTACCCCGCAGCGCTCGACTGCATCTGGCAATGTTCCCGTCTAGGAGGTCAGATGGTTCAGGGTAGACATACACTCCCAGGTACTTAAAGCAGTCAGGTTCCCATCTAATCTCTCTATCGAGAGCAGGGCTGGGGGTGCCTCTGCGAACCGGGAAAAGGCATGTCTTAGCCCAGTTCACCTGGAGGCCCGAGACCTCCCCAAACGCCGTGAGCGCCGTCGCAGCTCCATGTAAGGCAACAACCGGGTCTTCAAGGAAGAGCAACAGGTCATCGGCGTATAGCGAAATGTAGTGCGGGCCCGACGGTGTCCAGAAGCCATTATAATGGGCTCCCGATCGGAGTAGCAGCGCGAGAGGCTCCACCGCCAGCGCGAAGAGAAGAGGGGATAACGAGCAGCCCTGTCTCGTGCCTCTCTCCACCGGGTATTGTGAGGAAATTAGCGGGCCTGCCCAAACCCTGGCCGATAAAGAGGTATATAAGACCGTGGTCCATCTGATAAAACCCTCGCCGAGGCCGAACCGCCGTAACACAGTGTGCAGGTAGTCCCATTCCAGGCTATCAAATGCCTTCTCTAAATCTACCGATAGGACCACCGGGCACGGAGCGTCCACGAGCGGTTCCCCTAGCAAGCGGAACAACCTACGGATGTTCATGGTCGTGTTTCACTTGGGGATGAACCCAGCCTGGTCCTCATGTACCAGGGAGCTCATGTGGCCCAGCAGTCTCGAGGCCAAGATGCTGCTCAGAATTTTATAATCGACTGTCAGCATCGATAGGGGACGATAGGACGCCGGATCTGCCGAGTCCCGCCCCGGTTTGAGGAGGGGAACCACTAAGGCCTCGCGCATCGAGCCGGGGAGTCGTCCAAGCCTCTTCGCCTCTCTATATACGATCACCAATCTTGGGGCTAGGAGATCAGCATAGGCTGCATAAAATTCTACAGGAAGGCCGTCTAGGCCCGGGGTCTTATTCCGCACCATCTTTTTAATGGCGCTGCGGATCTCCGCCAGTTCGATATCGGACCCCAGGGCTTTCGCTACGTCAGGCTCCACCGTTGGGAGCTCCAGGGGCCGTAGATAATCCTCAAGAAGGTCAGGGTCTCTGGAGAGCGACTGCGATACAGATGGTCGTAGTAGTGCCGGTAGCAGCTCAGAATCTCAGGCTGAGTGTGCACAACGGTCCCGTCCGCCATGCGCATGGACGTCGTCAGTGAGGTCTGGCACGTAGGGTTAGCCAGCCACGCCAGCAATGCGCTCGACCTATCCCCTTCTGCGAGGGACCGAACCGCATAGGCCTTGTAGTCGAAGCAGCGCAGCCGCTCGACCTCCGCCGCCACCGCCTCCTTCGCCTCCGCCGTGCGTCCCTGGAGTTCAGGGTGTCCGGGGCGGCGGAGTTCCAACTCACGGAGCCTCCGATCGGCAATATCTAAGTCATCGAGGATAACCCGCCTCATACCTACCTTCTTGGTGATGCAATAACCCCTCACCACCACCTTAAAAGCGTCCCATTCCAGCGCCCTCGAGCTCGCGGTGCCCCTGTTGGACGCGAAGTACTCCGCGATCTTATCTCCTAAGTCCGCTTTGAATACAGTGTCCTCGAGGATCTCGGGACGTAACTTCCAGGTGGGCACCGCAGGCGCCCCAGGAAACCAGCGAAGGGCCAGCAGGAGGGGGTTATGGTCCGAGATGGTCCTAGTCAAATACTCAGAGCGGACCGCCGCTGAAACCAGTTCAGTCGAGCCAAGAAATCCGTCCAGCCGAACGTGTAACTCGTGGAGGCCCGAAAAGTAGGAATAATCTCTAGTGTCGGGGTGTTGCGCCCTCCAAATATCCGTCAGACCCCAGCGCAACTGCCAGTCCCCATGACCTTTAGCCACACGACGGACCGGAGAGTCAGGGAGGGGCGGATGCGAGCGGTCGGTCTCCACATCCACTACTGAATTGAAATCCCCACCGAGCAGGAGGGGCCCAGTGAAAAAGTGGGCCAACGAGCCCGATATCCTGGAAAGGAAGGCAATCTGGTCCATGTTGGGTGCGTACACACAGCAAACGTTTAGGTCCCTCCCCCCCAGAGTGCCCGATATGGCCACATAGCGCCCCTCTGGATCTACCACTGAGTTTGTGACCTGGAAGGGAACCCCAGCTCTAATCCAAATTAGCGCCCCCTTGGCATACGCGGAGTACGATGTGTAAAAGACCTGCCCCCTCCACCTACGCTGTAGCGCCGCCCCTTCTGCCTTGTTCAGATGGGTCTCCTGCAGCAGCGCCATTTGTACTCCCCTACGCACTAAATAAGCGTGGACTTTGTGCCTCCTAGACATGGTGTGAAGCCCCCGTACGTTCCAAGTGATACATCTCACATTAGCAACATCAGCCATTGTCCCATATTGTTTGTGCAAAGTCTCCCCATCTGGGTCCCAACAAAGAACGAACAACAATCAACCCAGCACTGATGGCGGCCATTTTCCCCAACCAAAACTCAACAACTCTTATTCTAACCAAACCCCTGCCCACCCTCCCCAGAACAGGACCCAAATAGCACCATTCAGTTCCCATCCAAACCATGCCCTCAGAAATCCCCTTGTCCCCAACTAATCCTGCGGTCGCCACCGTAGGAAGGCCTTAAGGGCCAGGTGCGGGCTGGGCGGTGGCAGTGGGCCCTCGATGCCCTGGCTACCAGGACTAAAGCAAGCCCAAAACAGTATCGAAAACCCTCGGGGCAAGAGCAAGGCACCCCACCTCCCACTCCTCCGGAGACCATGATCAACCATCGGCTCCCACCACCCCCGCTTCGGGCCCCCACCCAAAAGGATGCAGCTCACCCCGTCAACCCTGTCCATCCAGAAGGTCCTCAACCGATTTCGGTGTGATCACCGGCGTGTGGACGCTATCCGTCACCGAGTCCTCCGAGTCCGTCGGTGCTCCCTCGTCACCAGGGTCCTCTTCTTCTTCAATGGTACCGTCTCGTGAACCAGATAGTGCAGATAACACCTCCAACACTCCCTTCCGCTCCGTCGAAGTCTCCGCAGTTGAAGGTCCGCTCGACCGGCCCCGGCGACTCCGTATCCTCTTAGACCGCCGTCGCTGTCCCGGCTCCACCGCTAGCTGAGATGCGGAGGTGAAACCATCTTTCCCAGCTCTATAGAGTTCAAGCCAGTTACAGACATCCTCCGGGGTTTCAAAAAATTGAGTCTTGTCATCGACAATGATGCGGAGCTTTGCAGGAAATAGGAGCGAGTATTGGATGCCCTCGCTCCGGAGCTCGCGCTTGACTGCCAAGAATGAAAACCGCCTGCGTTGGGTTTCATAGGTGTAATCCGGGAAGATGTTCACCTGGCTGTTCTCCACCTTAAAGGGGCCATTATGTCTGGCGGCATTGAGGATGAGGTCTCTGTCGCGAAAATGCAATAGGCGTGCCACCACCGGACGCGGTGCACGGCCCTGTTGTGGTGGCCTCGCTGGGACTCTATGAGCTCGTTCAAGGGTGTAGAAAGAGGATAAACCCTCCGGGGCCACCGTGTCTCGGAGCCAGGTTTCCAAGTAGGCCACCATGTCGCCATCCTCGATCTTCTCCGGCAGGCCTACCACTCGGATGTTGTTGCGCCTGTTACGGCCTTCCGCATCTTCCGCTCGCTGTTCCAGAGCAGAAATCCGGGACAGGGCATCTTTCATTGTCGCGGCCAAGGTTCGCTGCGCCGGCTCCAAGGTTTTCACCGAGCCTTCCACGTCCTTGACCCTGTCCGAAAGCTTGCCGTGATCCGCTCTAAGGAGGCCCAGGCTCGTCGCCACCTGGGCAATGTCCTGTTGAAGGGCCGAGCGTGTGGTCGCATTCGCCTCCAGGACGCGGTCAAACTGTTGCTGCAATGGTGCTCCACCAGCACTCCCCGGGTCTCCACGGTCCTCTTTGTCCGGGGCCTCCGAGTCAGAGGCGGCTGGGGTAGTCCCCTTGGCCACCCTTGGTTTCCCCATGTCGCGGGAAGCGCACAGTGTGGACCCAGGCAAAGGCGCCACCGAGGGCGGGCGTCGGCTATGACTCTCCCGATTTCTGGCCCTCGGGCGGAGGGCTGGCAATCCTCTTCTCCAGGGCCTGTTGGACCTCCACAGTTTCCGCTCGCGCCACCACCGCGTCGTCGGAGAGCACTGAGGAGGAGGCAGAGACACTCGGCGCCAGGCCGGGCAGGCCCGTCTGGTTAACGAGGACCCGGAGCGAGGGTCACCGACACCACCAGAGACTTTGTGGCGCCAAGGGGTTGTGCTTCCCATGGGATCGGGTCGATCGGGGAGATGCAGCCAAGTGCTGTGAAGGGGGTCGGTGCCACCGTCAGGGCCTCCAGGCGTCCGTGTGCCGAGGTCCACTATGGTGGGGGCTTCCGACCATCCAGGCGCAATCTCCAGTGCCAGAGTCCCATCAGTTCAAAGTCCAGATCCTCACATCCCAGGAAGACAAAAGGGTGGAGGGCGCGCTGTAACCAGCGATGTTCCTCCAGTCTAATGGTCCCGTCCGAGGGGACAATGGGGTCCGGGCGCCATGTTGGGTCGCTCTTCTCGGGACCACAAACTTCGATTTTCCGGCGGATCACCACTCGTCCGGGCTGCGCCAGGTGCCTCAGCAGGTTCCAGTCGGGCCGATCAACAGGTTGCGGGGGTCAGGGTGCCCCACGGCCTCCGATTTACAGGATAATCCCGGGCTCAGTCCCGGAGCCGAGCTCTCAGGCGACCATCGCCATCGGCGCCCAAGCCACGCCCCCCTATGCGAAGTGATGGTATGCGGAAAGAAAGTTGCGGAATAATGGGTGTTTACCCTCCCCTGGTAAGTACATTGGTGGCATGGCGGCCCACATCTCCAGCAACATACTCATATTTTTTCATGTGACGCGGGGGACCCGGACACGGGCCCCCCTGGCTTGCCTATTCATGTGTTGCCTCTGTTGTTTCAGCACACGGATTCATGGAAAACCACGGACATGGTCAGCTGCCTGCCGGTGTTGGAGAGTGAGGAACCCTGCACCTTTAAGTGGGCGGCAACGGAGACTGGACCCTCCCACGTCAGCTCGGTAAAACCCTGCCCTGCACCGAGACAGGTGTGTGTTACACCTGGAGGAGGCGAGTGGAGACTGGAGTGCGAGGACGGAGTGGAGAGGCGAAGGAGCGAGGACGGAGAGGAGAGGCGAAGGAGCGAGGACGGCGAGGAGAGGCGAAGGAGCGAGGACGGCGAGGAGTGGTGGAGGATCAAGGACGGAGAGGAGCGGAGGAAGAGCCAGGATGGAGAGGAGTGGTGGAAGACCGAGGACGGAGCGCAGGAAGGTGAAAGCAGCGATCCCAGCGGGAATAGGCGAGATCGGGACGGACCGGGAGAGGAGAGCAGTGCTACGGAGAAGCGAGACAGCAGCGACACGCCAGGAGGCCACCGAGAAGGCGCATCGCCCAGCCATGCTTCCCGGGAAGTGTGGCTCGGACAGGTACGGTCTCGTTTCCTGGACTGGGCGGGACGTAGTCTGGGCAAACGGCCTTGACCCTTACGCGACACAGTTATCGTAAAATCCCCAACGTTCCCCTGCACAATCCCTCACGTATAGCGGGGTAGATAACTTGCACGAGTGTTTCCTCACTACCCAACCCTCACTCCGATTCGGCTAGAACAGCTGAGTAACCCTGGTTTTTTTCTTTGTTTTCTGCATTCTGGCAACCTCCCCCGGACTCCACGCGACCACGGCGGAAGCACGGACTACGACTCCCAGCAGACACCGGGAGACGAGGAGGAGGAGCGGAGTACGGGAGGCCGCTGAAGAGGCTGCTAACCCTCTACCATTCTACCGGATACCGGTTGCAAAACGGAGACTGTATAAAACAATAAAACCTGCACTACCCACAACCCCCTTGTCAGTGGATTTGTTTGACAACCCAGCTGAAACCCCACAAGTGGTGGAGAATGCGGGCATAGCCGAGGAACCCATCCGGGACACGACGATGGAAGAGATCTTACAGGCACTAGTGAAAGGCCAGGAGCAGTTGGGATGGGCGGTCGAACAGCAGCTGGCCGCCACCCAACTGGACAGGTGTCTTGGCAGGGTTTTTGGCTCTATTTAGCAGTGATATAGACTTTAATCTTGCTCACATCTAGGATAGGTATTCTTAGCTTGTGTTGGCCCTTTTAAGCCCTTTCTTCCAGACCTAGAAGAGGCCATCTATTGCCTATTGGCTTTGGCCTGTTATTTTTTGCTTATAGTAGAGGTTGGATCCTGTGTTCCTGACTTTATATTACACATTGGTATGGTTTATGTAGGTATTCTGACAGAGCTAAGGAGTATTTCATCTCTTTCAGGCCTACAGGCCTAGAACTAGAGGGACTCCATCTTGATGGAGCTGAGAGGCTTTCAGGGTAAAGGTAAAGTTTATAGTTAAAGCTGTTGTTCACTTGGAGAGAAGCGGTCTGGGCCAGCCCTTATCGGTAGGCTGTATTATTCTCTGTGTCGAAGACACCACAAAAGGCTGGCCAGCTGGGTGTGTGTCCTTGATGCGAAGTGGTGCAGAGATCTGGTGGGCGGCAGGCTGATGGCTGGAACTTTCCATGAGGAAACAGCATTCTATATCAGTGAAGTGCAGAGGCGGAGTCAGTGAGTCGAGTGGAATTGGAGGAGCGGTGAGGAGTCAAGCTGGAGTGGTAGAAGAGTGAGGAGCTGTTGGAGTAGGAGAGAGAGAGGGTTCAAGCTAGAGAGAGCTGAGTTGAATTGGAGGAGCAGAGAGTGTTGGTAGAGTTGGAGGAGTGGAATTGCAAGAGGAGAAGAGACAGGACATGCTTGGAACAGAGAGAAGACAAACAGACAGTCAGTGAGCTGGAACTGAAGGAAGCAGTCAGAAGCAGTTACCTATCAGGAGGAGGTGTGAATAGCTGGAGTCTGAAGTAATGCCTTTTAGAAGAGACTGAGGAGAGATCGTGGATTAACCTGTGGGAGCAGCTGGAGTTAATTGGACATTGGCACAGAGACATTTAAAACAGAGTGAACAAGCTAGTGGAGCGAACGAGTCAGAGCGGCAGAAACCATTAGACTGAAACTGGAAGGTGGAGACAGTTCGTGGGGGAGAGGAGTCCAGTGCAAAGTGATCAGCGCAGAGGTGTATCCAAGAGTGCAGGAGAGAGAGAGAGTCTGAGATGAGCCAAGGCACAGACGAGAGAGGAACCCAGATGACAGCTAGAACAAGACTTCACACTAATCAGGTGATATCGGTCCTGTCATATTAGTTTACTTTACACTTACATCTTAATCTTGTCTTTATTCCCTAGGCTATTGTATTGCTAATCCTTTTCTTTGCAGCGGTGTGTTCTATCTATAGTCTTTGTCAGTTACATGTGGATGTGTCCATTATAATACAGATCTGTGTATGTGTTTATATTGTTAAAATAAAGCAGCCCTAGTTCTTAGTGAACTGACATGTGCCTTGTATTCTTGTTCAATCTTGGTAAATGGTTCTCCTAGTTGAAAGTTGTTTGCATGAACGGATGTGAAATCCCGATCAGGTAAGTAGTGATCAAATAAATAGGGAGCGAGTGGACCTTTGATGCCAAGACTAGAAGGTACATCATACCATTTGGAAACCGTACTAATTTTCATTATCATAGTTTTATCCCAAGTAGACAAATGAGAAATTGTTCCCATAGGTGTTCATAGGAAAGTGGTCGTCGTTGATATACGGCGTTAATGAGAGCGCTTGGGAGGATTACCAGCGTGGAGGTCTGCCGGATTGCGGGCCGTGTGTAAGTGAGAGCGTTGGGGGGGATTACCAGTGTGTAGGTCTGCCGGATTGTAGACCGTTTAGAAAAAGAGAGCATTGGGTTCTGCAGGCCCGTGTGTAGACACGCCGGATTGTGTGTCATATCTGCCCTGGGGTAGATCAGTCTGGGTCTGAGTGGCCGCGAGACTAACTGATGTGAATAAGATATGAGTGTGGTGTAAGGCATGGATATCCTTAGTAATCAGTGAGTATTCTTAGTATCCCTATAGATTTAGTGGTGTTTCTGATAATATGAGCTTGTATATTGCGAGTTCCCCATCCTCAGGTAGGTACCCAGGTGCCTGGATAGATGGTCATGAGGAGGGATGTGGTTACGTTCTGGCTGGGTTGGAGGGGCCCCTAGGGGCTGATCCCATCTAAGCAGAAAATCCGGCCATTACAACAGGGAAACCTTCAGGACGACGGTAGTGAGCCAGCTCGAGGGGATGCGCCCCACCGTCGACCCAGCCAGCAATCCGGGGAGGGAGAGCCGTCCCCCACCCACCCCAGCAGGCATCTCCTTGCAAAAGTACGTCTTGGGGGAGGACCCCGACGCGTTCCTCACGAACTTTGAGAGGGTGGCCTTGGCTTGCGGATGGCCCCTGGATAAATGGCCCTTCTTTCTCGCCCCCTACTAACCGGCGAGGCACAGGCGGCCTATCAAGTCGCCAATGGGGACGGGCAACCGCATATGGACAGATCAAGGTGATCATTCTGGACCATTTGGGTCTGGATGCGGAGGCGTATAGGGTGCGCTTCCGCAAGGAGAGAGGGCAACCTGGGGATAACCCGAAAACATTGTTCTTTCGCCTTAAGTCTGCTGCTGACAAGTGGCTTCTCCCTGCTTCGAGTACAAAGGAGGAAATAATGGACAAGATTTACTTGGAGCAATACCTCGAGGCCCTACCCTTTGGGACACAGAGGTGGCTACGACAGCACTCCAGGTTATCGACTGCCCAAGCAATGGAAATGGCGGCTACCTATGCGCGCGCCCAACCCCGCCTACATGTGTCGGAACCCGAGAAAACGCCACGGCCAGTTCCCCGGCCAGAACGTAGGCTGCGGGCTCCTCCTGGGCTACCGCCTCCAAGACCATTGCCAACGGAGACCCCATTCCGGGGCCCGCAGTGTTTCGACTGTGGGATGTGGGGACACATCGCCCGGCTTTGCCCACAGAAACGAACCCAAGAGGAACCCATGGACGTCAGCTTCCTGCCCAAGGCAGTCATGTATTCAGCGGAGCTCGGCGGAGCCTATCACGTGAGTGTTGCAGTCAACGGTAAGGTGGTCAAGGCTCTCCTAGACTCGGGATGTAAGCAGTCAGTGATACAGGGTTGTTTCGTGAGGCCCCACCAGGTAATACCAGAAGCCTTGGTGTACATCAAATGTGTACATGGGGACGTTAAGGGGTATCCGGTGGCTTACATCCCCATTGAGGTAGAGGGAAAGGACACCATGGCAGTGAAGGTCGGAGTGATGGACGCTCTACCAGAGAATCTCATACTCGGGACCGACAATCCACACTTCCTGGAGATATTCAAAGACCGCCTGCAACGGAAGACGGAGACCGAGGCCATAGCCATCCCGGCTCTAACCTCCCCTGAAACATGGGAGGGTGATAGGAGGGTGATAGGAGTTTTCGCTTTGCACAGGCCAATGATGCCAGCTTACTCAACGCCTGGGAACAGGCCCACCAAGACCTGGACAATCCCCAACCACGCTATCCCCGATTCCTGATTAAGGAAGACCTCCTGTATAGACAAGCCAACCAAGAAGACCCCATGCAACTGCTAGTCCCTACTTGTTTTCGGGAGCAAGTTATGTTCTACGCACACACGCATTTACTTGCAGGCCACATCGGGAGTGAAAAAACCACCCAAAATGTACTACGAAGCTTCTATTGGCCGGGTATCTACCATGACATCAAGATGCACTGTCAGACCTGCGACCTGTGTCAAAGGAAGAACACCCAGAGGCCAGCCGCTGTGCCACTTCAACCCCTTCCCATTATCGGAACCCCATTCGAGAGGGTTGGCATGGACCTCATAGGTCCACTACCCCCGACACGAAAAGGATACAAATATGCCCTCGTAATCATGGATTACGCCAACCGTTTCCCTGAAGCGTTCCCTCTGAAGACCCCCACTTCCAGGAACATCGCAGATAAGTTTATGGAACTGTTTTCACGGGTGGGATTCCCCAAGGAGATCCTGACGGACCAGGGGACGCCATTCATGTCCCGTGTTATGAAAGAAGTATGCCATCTCCTGGGGCTCCACCAGATAAAAACATCAGTATATCATCCCCAGACGGACGGCCTGGTGGAGCGTTACAACGGGACCCTTAAGACCGTACTCAAGAAAATGCTAACAGTGAACGAGAGTGATTGGGACCTGCTCCTTCCGCTGGCCCTTTACGTTATCCGGGGCCAGAAACAGAGCAGTTTAGGCTGTTCTTCATTTGAGATGCTGTACGGACGCCAACCCAGGAGCCTCCTGGACATGACTAAGGAGGTGTGGGAAGCCGAGCCAACGGGTGAGACCAGAACCTTGTTAGAGTACAGCCAGAATCTGAAGAACAAGCTCGGGAAGATACGGGAATTGGCATTCACCCACCTGGAAGGAAGTCAAAGAAAGCAGCAAGTACAGTACGACAAAGGGAAGAAGTGGAGACACTTACAAATAGGCAAATGGGCCCTGGTACTGCTGCCGTCCACCTCCAAGAAATTCCAGAACGAGTGGCAAGGACCATACGAAGTCATCGAGACAATAGGGAAAACCACCTATCGTCTACGCCTGACGGGGAGGAAGACACAGATATTCCACATTAATCTATTGAAAAAATGGCTGGGTACAGCCCCGGTGACATCCAATCTGGCAGACACGGTCAGTAACCACAAGGAGACCACGCTGGGAGAGCTGGTGATCAATGAGGACTTATACAGGAATGAGCAAGAGGGACTACAAGCCGTCCTACACCCTTTTGAACATATTTTCTCTGACCTACCGGGCCTAACCCAACTGGCTGAACACAGGATAGAGACCCCCACCGGTGTTACAGTCAAGCAACGCCCATATCGGATACCAGCAGCAAAAAGAGAAGCCATCAGGAGAGAAGTTGACGAAATGATCAGTTTGGGAGTGGTTCGGCCATCCCGAAGTGAATGGTCCTCGCCCATCGTAATGGTGCCAAAACCCGACGGCAGTAGGCGCTTGTGTATGGACTTTCGGGCGTTAAACGCGGTGTCTACCTTTGACGCATACCCCATCCCCCGGATTGACGAGCTCATCGAAAAACTTGGAGACTCCAAATACATCAGTACCCTAGACCTGACCAAGGGATACTGGCAGGTTCCACTTCGGGAAGAGGACCGAAAGAAAACAGCTTTTGCAACCCCAGACGGGCTATATGAATTTAACGTCCTCCCGTTCGGTTTGCATGGCGCCCCGGCCACATTCCAGAGACTAATGAACGAAGTGTTGCGGGGACATCAGAAATACAGCTCGGCGTATCTCGACGACATCATAATCTGTAGTCCATCATGGGAGGACCACCTTCAACATATCTAGATCATCCTCCGACAGTTGAGAGACGCAGGACTCCACGTCAACGCCAAGAAATCCAGTGTTGGATTTCAGAAGGTGAAATACCTGGGCTATATGTTGGGACATGGAGCAATAGAACCGCAGATAGAAAAAGTAAGAACCATTCCCCAAAAACACCAAAGACATGAGAGCCTTCTTGGGTTTATTGGGCTACTACCGAAGGTTCATTCCCTCTTTTTCGGACATAGCTGCCCCATTGACGGATACTTTGAAGAAACATCTGAAGGGGTACGACTTCCACAACCCATCCCCAGCTATGTGGAAGGCCTTCCAATCACTGAAACGAGCCATCACAACGAGCCCTGTGTTAACGTCACCTGATATCACAAAGCCGTTTATCCTCCAAACGGATGCCTCGGACTTTGGTATCGGGCCGTATTATCTCAGGACTCAGGGGAGGGGGGTGAGAGGCCCATTCTGTATATCAGCCGGAAGTTGTTCCCTAGAGAGGTGAAGTATCCCACCATTGAGAAAGAGTGTCTCGCCATCCGATGGGCGGTCGACAAACTGCGGTATTACCTGGAGGGGCATCCGTTCGTATTGTACAGTGACCATGCTCCCCTGTTATGGATGAGCAGAAACATCTCCAATAACCCGAGGGTTATGAGCCGGTTCCTTGCACTGCAACCCTTCAGGTTCCAGGTCCGCCACAAGAAGGGAAGTGACAATGCCAACGCGGATTTCCTGTCCAGGTTTCCTCTCCCCGATCGGGAGAATCCTAGGGGGGAGGTGTGTGACGCGGGGGACCCGGACACGGGCCCCCCTGGCTTGCCTATTCATGTGTTGCCTCTGTTGTTTCAGCACACAGATTCATGGAAAACCACGGACATGGTCAGCTGCCTGCCGGTGTTGGAGAGTGAGGAACCCTGCACCTTTAAGTGGGCGGCAACGGAGACTGGACCCTCCCACGTCAGCTCGGTAAAACCCTGCCCTGCACCAAGACAGGTGTGTGTTACACCTGGAGGAGGGGAGTGGAGACTGGAGTGCGAGGACGGAGTGGAGAGGTGAAGGAGCGAGGACGGAGAGGAGAGGCGAAGGAGTGAGGACGGCAAGGAGAGGCGAAGGAGCGAGGACGGCGAGGAGTGGTGGAGGATCAAGGATGGAGAGGAGCGGAGGAAGAGCCAGGACGGAGAGGAGTGGCGGAAGACCGAGGACGGAGCGCAGGAAGGTGAAAGCAGCGATCCCAGCGGGAATAGGCTAGATCGGGACGGACTGGGAGAGGAGAGCAGTGCTACGGAGAAGCGAGACAGCAGCGACACGCCAGGAGGCCACCGAGAAGGCGCATCGCCCAGCCACGCTTCCCGGGAAGTGTGGCTCGGACAGGTACGGTCTCGTTTCCTGGGCTGGGCGGGACGTAGTCTGGGCAAACCACCTTGACCCTTACGCGACACGGTTATCGTAAAATCCCCGACGTTCCCCTGCACAATCCCTCACGTATAGCGGGGTAGATAACTTGCACGAGTGTTTCCTCACTACCCAACCCCCACTCCGATTCGGCTAGAACAGCCGAGTAACCCTGGTTTTTTCTTTGTTTTCTGCATTCTGGCAACCTCCCCCGGACTCCACGCGACCACGACGGAGGCACGGACTACGACTCACAGCAGACACCGGGAGACGAGGAGGAGGAGCGGAGTACGGGAGGCCGCTGAAGAGGCTGCTAACCCTCTACCATTCTACCGGATACCGGTTGCAAAACGGAGACTGTATAAAACAATAAAACCTGCACTACCCACAACCCCCTTGTCAGTGGATTTGTTTGACAACCCAGCTGAAACCCCACATTTCACCACCCATTTGAAAAATGCACAGGTCTCTCTCATTAATGGCCAGCACCGACATACACTTTTAGACACACCTACTGCCACAAGTTCTAGAATTGCGAACTTTAGAGCTGGGGAGCTACGTTCGAATCACGGCATCGGCTCAACATCCTGTGATTCCAGGCAAATCGCTTTGTCTCCCCGTGCCTACCACAAATGAATGTGTTCTTCTGTATTGTAAATTGTGCTCATGCCATGTTGTTAAGTTTGCGCTATATAATATTGCAAGGAAAAATAAAGTAGGGAAACTCGAGTTCACACACTACTGAACGCACACTCTTAAGTGCATCAGCAGTGCACTGTGAATCGGAGCGTTTCACAGGCCTGTCACACATAAGAAATGCTATCAAAACCGAAATCCTACAAAACAATATACTACTGGCCGGCAACTATTCATACCCGGACAACGTCGGGACGGGCTGCTAGGATATATATATATATATATATATATATATATATATATATATATATATATATATATATATTGAGAAGAAGCTAAAGCGTTTCCCGAGCCCCAGGCCCTTCAGGGCGGCCTCACTGCATGGGCACGGAGCAGCCCACAAACGTCACACTGACAAGAAAACAATTTGAGGCCCAATACCTTGACAGTTTGCTTTATTTCGAGAGTCTTTTCAAAGCGCCTGTTTCCTTATTGTCCTATGTTTCTGCTTGTTGCCTTGATCACGGACAGGAACACAAGCGCCCAGGTGCTCTCTGGCAATATTTAACAGGTATGTCTCGTGACTGCATCTTCCAGCACTACCGTTCCCATAGTGCATTGTGCATGTTGGTCAATTGTATGCTGGCAATCCAGGGATGTTTTTATGCCCCAGAGATGATGTCTGTTGCACACGCACTGATGCCTTTAAGGAATCGGTTTTCAAGCAGCTAGGTGAGTTTAATCCACATCGCAAATGCATCAGCAGTGCACTGTGAATCGGAGCGTTTCACAGGCCTTTCACACATAAGAAATGCTATCAAAACGAAATCCTACAAAACAATATACTACTGGCCGGCAGCAATTCATACCCGGACAACGTCGGGACGGGCTGCTAGGATATATATATATTCGTGGAGGTGACCGACTACGCAGACTAAGGAGACTAGAGTCCCGTTACATCATTGATCTGTGTACAAAATATCCCAAAGGTCTCAACAGTGGGGAGGAGATGGCCTTCCATCTAGGGAAATGAGCAGTCAAGATCTGACATACACCATTCCAAGATGATAGTGCAACTGATCATACTGAAACTAGAACTTCTCACATTATCATACTTGGAACATGTGTATACTAATGTATATAATAGCTCTGAAAATTGCATCCAATTCGTTTCTTGTACATAGTAGCTTTTTGTACATAGTAGTATGTGAGAGACAATTCGTGGTTATTTGACTGATGGCATATGCTTCCCTTGGTATAACCCATAATCAAGTATTTGGGAATCATCATTAATATCTTGTGACCTTGATTGAATGAATATGATATTTGATCGGACAGAATGCAGAAGCTTATTTCTAATGCCTCTCTACATACACAATTTCCACTGTATATAATATGCACTCTAACCACTTTTGTTTCAATTTTGAATTCATGTAATAACTTTCGTCCAAAATGTGGTTCATATTGTGAATAACTATACATGCCCTCCCTGATGTTGCACGCGATGCATTTCACTTGACACCCACCTATTCAAAACCCCCCCTGTAGCTATGTTCAGCTTGCAGCTGTGGTTTGAGAATTGATTTAATTTTCTTTTTTGTACAGGTGATTTGGCACATGTAATATATATGGGGACACAAGCCGATCCACGGCTTTATTATTTCATGCTAAATTTTTTGCCATTTTATTGTGACAGCCTAACTGGATACAATGCAATTGCCCATCTGGGGGCTTCATTTAGTTAAATCCTACTGTTGTGTTACATTCACTATACACTACAAGATGGCCGCCTTGTTTCATGTTAGGCTCTAGTCCCCTTGTTTGAGTCCACACCTGACCAGTAGTGGGAGTGATTATGTATGATAAAAACAATGTCGGATACAAACACAGTGCATCACACACTGACGAAGGCAGACCGCCGAAACGCGTCTGTGTGCACCCCTCCGCTGAATAAAATCTAGCGCGTTTGTATTCCTCAACCTCGAGTGCTGTCATTCTTTCCAGGAGGATTGGGAAGGATTTTGGAGCGTTAATATATATATATATATATATATATATCATTATATCCACGGTTTCCTCTTGTGATTAGAGCAAAAGGACAACAAGCCACACCATCCAGGTACCGGAAAGTTTGTTTATTCGGGCATAAACAGACGCGTTTCGAGCTCACTGGCTCTTGGTCACATGACCACCATTTTTTTAGACTTTGTTTATATAGTGGTTCAAAACAATAGAAAGGGAAAAAAGTATCCGTGTTTACAAACATCACACGGAGACTCTAACAGTGCAGATTCTTAATTCAAATCATATAAAGCAAAATAAATAGTGCACATTTCCTAAGTGTTTAGTTGAATGCCATTCAAGTATTAAATGAAAATTATTTACAGAGAAAGCGCGATTAATTTGAATTATGGTATAGTACCCATTTGAGCATTGTAGAAAAGACAGGTTTAAAGAGAAGGGACAAAAGAAGGTTCAAGAGAGGTATAGATAGGTCAATGTGAGTACCAGATACGAAGAAAGGCGAGCGAAAGATAAGAGGGAGAGAGATGGAAGGTTAGGTAAGGGAATAACCAAGTCGATTGGGTCTAGTGCCCATTTCACCATTATGTCCATCTCTAATAAATTATCCTCATGCCTATATGTCTATTAATATCTATATCTCAATCATTTGAATCAATAGGGTCACTATTACTTCTATACGGTCAAAAAAGGTCAAATTCTAGGTATCAAAACGATATCTGCAAAATATTTGCTATCCCGTGCTCTTAGTCGTAATTTGTAATTTCTTGTGAAGTGGTAGTGCTCGTAACAGTATTCACTATTAGTGGTTTGTCACTCCCTTCAGAACAAATTGTTTCTAAGGGGAAAGTAAAAAATGGAAAGAGAAAGTAATTAGTTCAAGGCAATTTGACAAATATCTTGTTATTCGAATTAACAACATGTTGGAACTTTGTCCTCTCTCAAAAATGTCAAACTGTCTAGTCTCCAAAGACTATCAAGTCAATAATACTCAAAGGTGCAACAACAAAACACATTATCAAAAAAATCATATGTGAGGCATTAAAATCAGATATTTGTCATGGAATCAGAGTATCACTCAGGGGGGGTTAGGAAGTTCACAGTTCAATATTTCATAAGTGTACATACATCTCCTCGTCAATGTTCATCCCAAAAGGTACGATACATCCTGCTTGTAAAATAAATTTGGACTCTGCTCTGCGTAATGCCGTTAAACGGTCTCCTCCTCTGACATGTTTTGGGATTCAATTAAGAGCGAAAAATTTCGTCTTGGTCCAGTCTCCATCATGATATTGATGGAAATGTTTGGCCGTGCTGTAAGCGAAATCCTTATTCATGATTGCACCCCAATGTTCCAAGATTCGCTTTTTCACAGGGAAGGTAGTTGAACCGATGTACCATTTGCCACACGGGCAAGTTACTACATAGATAACATAATCAGTGGTACATTGGATGTTTTTATTGATTTTCCATTTCTTTTTCACTCTCTTGAGTTCAACCTCCCTTACATTGGTGCTATAGCTACAGGCTTTGCATTCACCTGAAAAATACACCTTTTGCTGTCAGCCATGTTTTTTTCTTATCTAAGTGACTTTGCACTGTAAGGTCTTTGATGGATCTGCCTTTTCTGTATGTTATGGAAGGGTGTGGATCTAGTCTTTCCTTTAACACCTTGTCCTGTAATAGGATGTCCCACCTCTTTCTTATTATCTGGCTGAATGCGGAGGATTGTGTGTTGTAGGTGGTTATGAGTCTTATTGGGGTTTTAGGATTTGGTTGTCCGGCTACTGAGTTTTTAAACAGTGCATCCTTCCGGTCTATGAGGACCACTTTTTCTTCACCTTATTTAAGCATACTAGGGTGGTAACCCCTCATAGTGAACCTATCATGCATATCATTATATATATATATATATATATATATATATATATATATATATATATATATATATATCATTACATTGTGTGCATATCATGTATAATATGTATTCTTGACATGGAAAACTGTTTGTCAACATTAGTCAACATTAGGTACATCCCCAACTCCCTTCTTTTTACAGATATTCCCACCCTGAGGAAGGTGAAGACCGCCATATAGGTTGTACACCGAAACGCGCGTCAGCAACACATTTGAAAATACATGTAGACCATATGATATTTATCATTTAATTCGTGACTCTGTGCATGTTTCTGTATTTAGGCCAGTTGCCTGGGAATGTATCTATGGGCAACTTGTTAGCGCCTGTTTGATCCACACAGGTAGAGACTTTTTGTAGTAATTATTTGTCAATTCCAGAATAACCCCACTCGCTAGCATCATCTGCGCAAACACAATCAGCGTCATATCCTCTACTGTAAAGTAGTAAGTTCATTCTGTGAATGCCAAAAGTAGTAAGTGCATTCTGTGAATACCAAAATAGTAGTAAGTTTAGGATTGAGTCTTAAGTTCATTCTGTGAATCGGGCCCATAGTGTCCACCTGTGGTGAGGCACTATGCCCTGAGTCCAGGCAACCCATAGTGAAAGTGTTAAGGTCCCTGATACTCAGAGCTCCCAAGGGGTAGCTGTGGCGTGCAGTTAAGGCTTACTCAGGAGGGTGTAAAGTGGGTGCATTTACTACTATAGTCAGTCAGCAAGCTTTCACATAAGAAAGAACTACACAAGTTTTTACAAAAATACTGTAGTATTTCTTGCACAACACTCAGAAGTAACTTGGTATATCTCCTACCCAGAGTTATCAAATACACATCAGAAATACTTAGAAATCAGGTAAGTAGCATAGAAAAACACTTGGGCCTCTATGTGTTTGCAGGGGCAAACCATATGACATCAAAGTGGTATGTGAGGTAAGAACCAAAATGTGAGGGATAGCCAAAGATGGAGAAGCCCAGGGGAAGCACAGAGCCATTAAAGGTGAGTAACTAGGGACCCCAAGACGCCCGGGCGCAGAGTGGTGACACTAGGTCAAACGTCCATAGTACAACACAGGGTAAGTCGTGATTGGTTGTTTCTTGTTTCAGGACCCTTCCCAAAGAACCCAGAGGACACCAATTGGATCAGGGAAGGTTGGAGAGCAACCCCACCTGTGGATACTCAGGGAACTTGGATACCTACACTAGGTGCATAGTGGTGTGAAAACTACTCATTGAAGCCCATGGGGGGGTCTTAGAAGTCCGGCGGCCACAGCGACTCGTGGACCAGAACGGAGGAACCCAAACATGATTCACCTGAAAGCAGAGGGGACAGAGTCCACGCCACCCAGGGGTGTCCAGGAGACACAGAAGCAAAATGCTACCCCTTGACAGAGGTACATGCTGAAGCACAACTTTCTTGATGACAAAGCTGTGGAGCCCAGGCAATGATGTGGGGGCACAGGAGTCATCCATGAGCTGTCCCATGACGGAGGAGGAATGCTGGAAGGTCAGTGGCCGGCAGGTCCACCAGCAAGCCTTGGCAACCACAGCAGTTGGGTTAAAGGAAAAGATGCTTGGTTTGCTAGGTCTGTGGGACAAACCAGCCAGGGTAAGTCAGAGCCGGCCCTCAGCATGCAGGAAAGCCAGCAGGAAACACTGGAGTCCCCTCGAGGACTGTCTGGCAGGAGACAGACGAAGTTGTAGGGAAGCCTCAGCAGCCCACAGATGGAGGTCCACAGTGCAGAGGATGCAGGCATTATACCGTTCTTGGAGCAGGGCGATGCTGGAGGGTGGGGCTTCTTTGAGCTCGAATATCTTCCTTGAGGATAGTCAACACGCCTTGGCAATGGCAGACAGACGCAGTGCACAGGAAGGCAGCTCAAGACTGCTGGAGAGGGATTAGAGTCTCCCAAGTTACAGGGAAGACTGGTCAGGCCTCCAGGGAGCCAACATATCACCAACTGTGTTGCAGAGCACAGGGATGTCCATGAGACAACAGGATCAGGAAACTGGTCATTAACATGGAGATGTCTGCGGATGCAGGGAAGTGATTCCTTCACTCCAAGTGCGATTCCTTCTTGCTTGGATGCATGCAGAGCCTTTGCTGACTCGGAGGATGCTCCCATCCTGATGACAGAATATTCCTGTCAAACAGACTCCTCTCTCTCCTCCATAAACTGCACCCGCAGCGCTTCTATACATAGAGCGCTTCCAACAACTTCACTCATCCTTCCTCATCGGCCCTTGCCCTGCTGGTCTGTTTTGTACTGCCTTAACCACAGATTCAAGGTTCCTTCTTACATCAAATTTTCTTTGAATAGCATCCATTTTGAACCCAACAGCTATGAGCCTCAGACAGCTCCAAAAAAAAAGCAAGATCATGCACAAGCTAAAAAGTGACCAATTATAGGCAGATACACACTTTACCCGTGAGTTGCTATCAATTTACATAGCAACTCTGTTATGATTGGCCTTCTCAGGAATCTCACGCTTCCCATGTGGCAAGCATCCTGCTGCCCAACTCTTCCACTGACGACTGTCGTCTCAGAATAATTTATCATAGAATGAAGTGCCGGGTGAACTTCATGAGCAAACCGCACACCTCTGCACTATATTTGTGCTAAATAGAGATTGGTAGCGCCTCCCTATACATGAATGGCCGACGAGGTGGATTGTGGACCCTCTAGACTAGACACACGTACCAACTATAGAGGTTTTTGGCGGAGGAGATGCATGGCACTCGCTGCCATTGGAATAAATAGGTGTAGATATAGATCCCCCAGTGTTCAACCAAGATGTACCGCCAGGAGGTTTTGTGCCAGACAGCATCTCTTAACTTAAGGAGACCCTTACAAATTGTCAACAGGGTCGAAATATTGAAAACTGTATATGAGATTGTCGACTGTATAATGAGATGCGAAACAGGAATCTGTGATAAGCAAAAGGACTGTTTTGGAATTTATAAACTTGAATAGATATCCCAGTTGTATATATATATATCCCTGTAAATATTGCACAATATCACATACTAGAGCACTGGGCTGTCTGCACGTTTTTAATCTGTTGTATTTGTTGAACCATACCTATTGTTGGAAAATAAATGCGGATTGCAGATTGTAATAAAGAGTTAGCACCAAATTACGATGGTGGTTGGATGAGCGTCCGACCGCCATCGCTCAGAGTTAGAAACTCACCGACATGTAGTCGGCGGTTCCACCCACCAAATTAAGATGCGACCACCATGAATGCAATTGTAAACATCCCCTTTTCTTTTCTGGCTTGTGCTCCAGCTCAGAAAAGGGTTGCAGCACAAGGGATGTATGGGGGCACCACAGGTGCCCCCCGGGCCTCATAGCAGGGGCCATGGGGGACGGGGCCCTGCGAGGGCCCCCAACATCCTTTACAACAGCATTTGTAGAGGCTGTCGGAAAGGGACACTTAATCCCTACGGCTTTGTCTGTACGTACCCTTCCCCTATTGTAGGAACTGCGAACTGACCGAAGGGCTCCTTGAACCTGACGGACAATTCGGTCGGTAACTCCAACTGCAGCGGTCGGACCGACCACATCCTAATGCGGCAGTCGGACTACTATGCTGAATGGTGGTCAGACTGCCACTGTCCAACTTAGCAAACTCCAACAGCAACAGAGAAAACTTGACTTTCAAATTAAAAAATCCCCATCAACTACACCCTGAGCACCAATATCATCAGTCTACCTCCCGGGCCTGGGACAACTTCAGAAGCACAGCCACAGATTTTGGTCTCCACCTTGATACTTGACTCCATGGCCTTCATTCTCCTCGGTGACTTCAACTACCACCTAGAGGACATCATTGACCCCAACACTAGCAACCTCCTCGAGGGCCTGACAATAAACTCCTCAAGAAACCCCTAGTAGACCCAAAACACTAGTCACCTACAGCTCTATCGTTCTTCTACCACTCCTGGCAAACATCGTAGAAAAGAACATGAACAAACTTCTAGCCTCCTACCTCAAAAACACCACCTCCTCCACACCACTCTATCCAGATTCAGACCCAATCACAGCACAGAGACTGCCCTCACAGCCACTGCGGATGACATCTGTCAGGACAGAGGAGACACCGCTGCCCAGCCTTCTGGATCTACTTGCTGCCTTCAACACCACTGCACACATGCTGCGTAGAACTTAGTCTGAGGTGAGACAATACCATTCAGCAAATGCACACATGCCGTATAGACCCAAGTCTGCAGTAACTGTACAGATGTTCCCTAGGCTCTTGGTCTTGGCATGTGCAGTCTGGGTAGGTCATAGGCTGAGGTGAGTTCCCACATTTTGCATAGACCCAAGCTTTTGGGGATGGCGCACAGGTTGTACAGCCTCTAGGCTCTCTTTAAGTTCATACATGTGGCGTTGATTGGAGGAACAGCATACATGCTTTAGAGACTCTAATTTGCAGAGAGTGTACACATGCTGCATAGACCCTACCTTCCACTGACTGCACACAGATTGTGTAGACCCCAGCCTATTGCACATATGCTGAGAAGGTCCTATTTTGCGGTGATTGCTCATTTGGTGTGTAAAGTCTAGCTTGCATTGACAACAATGTTTGTAGGCAGAAGAGATTTCGTAAATGACCACTGCTCTATGGCTCACCCTCTGCATCCAAGAGCTATTCCAGAGATGGCCTTTTGTCCACTGGGCATTTCCCAGGTGGGCGGGAAGCTTTTGGGGCAATAGGCTTCTTCTGGGGCTTCTGCCACTTTCTCCAACTCCCTGAGGTTCATTGCAGCAGGAATAGGAGGCTTCATCAGAGATTAAAGGACACGGAGGGAGGAGAAAGGTAGAGAGAAAGCAATGACAGATGGAGAAGAGAGAGAGAAGAGAAGGAAAGAGAGAGAGAGAGAGAGTGGATGGATGGATGGAAAGAGAGCATGAAGAGATAAAGGAGCAGTGCTGGTTTGAGCATGTTTGCCAGGGCTTTTTTGGTTCCCGAGAGACTGTCCCTGGAGTCATCCTATCATTTAAAGCAAGCCTGGTATGACTAATACGAAAGACAGGTCTTTAAAGCATTGCTTTTTTACCAGCCTAGGAATGATAGGGCATATTATCAAGGGGGTTTATCTCTACGCTTTTTTGGCTTTAAAAGCCAAGAAAGCGGAGATAAAATTATCTCCCTATTACCTAGCTGTCGCTAACACCAGTTAGCGACAGCGAGTAGGAGATAGTGACCATCTTGGGCCCCACTTTGCATGTCAGAGAAATTTATCTCTAATGACATGCAAAGTGGGCGTGCCAAGATGTTAGCGACTAGAAGCAGTCGCTAACATCGCTATCTCCTATTACCAACTTTTGGAGATATTGGCGCTAAGCACAAATATCTCCAAAAGCTAACACCTGCCCTGAGCAATTCTTAGCGATGTTATCCAATGGGAGGTGGATAACATGGCTAAGAGCATTAGCTCGGTAATGCATGAATATCGCTGACTTTTCAGCGATATTCAACGCATTGCGGCCGATTTTTTTCACATTTGCGATAAACCTTGGTAATACCAAGGTTTATCTGCGATAAAAATCGCCGCAGGTCAGCGATACATTTTTGTCTCTAACCAAGCAGTAGTGATAAATGCCCCGATGTTTGTGCTTTAACCGAGCTAGTGTTTACCTCTACCTGAGCATCTCTCTATGAAAGGTGTGTCTTAAATTACATATTTACAGCTGTGCTTAGCTACGCCTTACTGCACAGAGATGCTTCTTATAATGCGAGCTCTCCTGTTTAAGGCTTGCAACCAAGGAAAATGACTATGTTTACACTGAATCTGAAATGACATGTTTACAGCTCTGCTTAAGGATGCCTCACTGCACAATGTCAGCTCTTCTGCTTACATCTGGTAACCGAGATAGTCGTTACTTCTTCCTGCTATTACTATGTTCAAGCCATCTCTGAAAATACATGTTTACAGCTGCTTGTCACCATGACTGTCTGTCGAGCTTTGTCGGCTTCACATCACTGCTTCAGCTTAAGAGCTAATGCCCAGGTAGCGTCAGCCAATCAGATTTACACAAGAGAGGGGTTAAGAGAATTCTGAGGTTTCAGTATGGGCGCGTGAGACCATGCAAATGGTTGACACCCATATAAATAAAACAAAAAAGAGCTATTCCTAAACACTCTATAAGTTTCTTAAAAAGATAGAGAATTTAAAACCATTAGGGTGACACAAAATACATTTTGAAACATGTAATTACACAACAAAAACACATTCACAAACAATAATCACATTTTGTGACAGACCAGAGACTTAAATACATAGTAATAAAGCATTCAACCAAAAACCCCACAAACAAGGGGACATTTCAGTCCAGTACAAAAAAAATTCTGAGACACACAAACATGACACATGGTATAAATATAATACCCACCAAAGGGTATGTGTAGGTTTTCCTGTTTTCAGTTTCTATTTTTGCTAAATTTTTGGTGTTTTATTCCCAGTGTTTTCAAATGATTTCAATACCTTAAAAAAATAGTGGTTGTCAGTGGTTACACAAAAACAACATAAACATTGTTTTTCCGGTCTTTATGGAACATTTTGCTTTTCTTAATGCTTGCCTTCTGCACTGATAGCGCATGGTATATACACAGTTTACGTATAGTATGTATGAGGTCCAAATACATTTTTGCAAATTAATTATTATAGTCACTATACATACTTCTTCATTGAGTCTTTGGTCATGTGCGCTCACTCTGTCCTTCCAATGTAAACTTTTTTCGAGGGCCAAGACTGAGGACTTGGCCTTCTCAACATTGGCACTTGAGATGTACAACGCCAAAACAGCCAGTACACAATTTGTTAATGGCTATTTGTATATGTATTTGTATATTGTTATTTATAAAGTGCACTATCGCTCAGAAAGGAGCATCCTGGTTCTAACAGATACAGTGTGTCGTGTGGTGTGAGGGAATTAAATGATAGTATTAACAAAGTCTGATGATAGGCTGAAGATCCAAGTCTTTAGTTGCTTTCTGAAAAGGCCTTCTGTCTGAAGGAATCTAAGATCTTTGGGCATGACATTCCAGGCCTTAGAGGAGAGATACGTCAGGGTTTTCCCCCCTTTGGTTTTAAGATTGAATTTAGGCATAGAAATCAGATTGCAGTCTGAAGATCTTAGCCTCCTTGATGGATTATAATGAAAGTATCGTTTGGTGAGATATCTTGGACCCGTATTATTGAAAGCACGATGGGAGATCATGAGCATCTTGTAAAGAATTCTCTTATTAAGAGGCAGCCAATGTAAGGCCTTCAAAACCACCGATGCAGATGATCGTCTAGGTAATTTTAGTACCAGTCTGGCTGCGGCGTGTTGTACGCTTTGTAGCTTTTTTAAAGTGGTTTTATTATTCCAGCCAAGAGCCCATTACAATAATCTAGGCGGGCAAGGATTAAAGCCACAGCTACTGCCTTTTTCGCGACTATGGGCAAGAAATCGAAAAACTTTTTCAAGGACTTGATAATGCTAAAACAGCTTCCAGCCACATTTCTTACATGCTGGTCAAATGATAATTCGGCGTCAAATAAGACACCTAATAAGACACCTAGATTTCGCGCTGAGGCAACAGCCGATGGAGGGGCTGGGGAATCTTCGGGCCACCAATCAGCGGGACAAAACTGAAGCTTTTTTCCCATTGGGATAATTCTGTCTTATTGACATTGCATTTTAACTGGTTGGTTTCTAACCAAAGGAAGACGTCCTTTAAACAATTATTTAAGTTTTTTAGATTAAGTTCCGCCTTGCTGGGATTCCTATCCAGAGGTACGATTAATTGAGTATCGTCGGCATATGATGTTACTAAAATGCCATACGACTCAATTAAAGAGATGAGGGGAACCATGTAGATATTGAATAATAAAGGGCTCAGAATCGAGCCCTGAGGGACTCCGATTGACACCTTCTTTTCTTTAGATAGGATGGGACCAAAAGTGACCGTTTGGGTTCTGTCTTCCAAAAAGGAGGTCAGCCAGGCTAGTGCCACTTCTGAGATTCCGTTATAAAGAACAAAGGTGCTTAGCTTATTTCAAAATCAACGCAATACAGTATAGGTACACAATGGAAAACTATACGAGTGAAAGTTTCCAAACCCAGCCGGGAAAGGAGTTTATTTACCGGAAGCAATGTCCAATCTTGCAATATAAACCAAATAGCTCGACACAAGCCTGTGCCGTACACAAAACAGGAAAAAAAGAAGGATAGCGTTAAAGTGAAAGGGGTGTCTTTCAGGCAAAGGAAGAGAGCAAGGACAGGGTACTGTAAAAAATCAAGGATCAGTAACAGTATCGCCTGGAGTTGAGTCTACACAGTTTCATTTAACAATATTATAAGTGTAAACCCACGTGTAAGAATGCCGTCCTGATCCTATTGGACTTCACGGCGGCATTCGATACCATCTCGCATAGAATACTGCGCATAGAATACTGCTCAGCAGGTTGAGAGACGCTGGAATCTCAGAAGTTTTTTTTAGTACAAGGGGGACCCAACAGATAGCTAAGTACAATGGGTATAACTACGTTATAAAGAACAAAGGTGCTTAGCTTATTTCAAAATCAACGCAATACAGTATAGGTACACAATGGAAAACTATACGAGTGAAAGTTTCCAAACCCAGCCGGGAAAGGAGTTTATTTACCGGAAGCAATGTCCAATCTTGCAATATAAACCAAATAGCCCGACACAAGCCTGTGCCGTACACAAAACAGGAAAAAAAGAAGGAAATCGTTAAAGTGAAAGGGGTGTCTTTCAGGCAAAGGAAGAGAGCAAGGACAGGGTACTGTAAAAAATCAAGGATCAGTAACAGTATCGCCTGGAGTTGAGTCTACACAGTTTCATTTAACAATATTATAAGTGTAAACCCACGAGTTTACACTTATAACCCACTCGTGGGTTTACACTCGTGGGTTTACACTTATAATATTGTTAAATGAAACTGTGTAGACTCAACTCCAGGCGATACTGTTACTGATCCTTGATTTTTTACAGTACCCTGTCCTTGCTCTCTTCCTTTGCCTGAAAGACACCCCTTTCACTTTAACGCTATCCTTCTTTTTTTCCTGTTTTGTGTACGGCACAGGCTTGTGTCGAGCTATTTGGTTTATATTGCAAGATTGGACATTGCTTCCGGTAAATAAACTCCTTTCCCGGCTGGGTTTGGAAACTTTCACTCGTATAGTTTTCCATTGTGTACCTATACTGTATTGCGTTGATTTTGAAATAAGCTAAGCACCTTTGTTCTTTATAACGTAGTTATACCCATTGTACTTAGCTATCTGTTGGGTCCCCCTTGTACTAAAAAAAACTTCTGAGATTCCAGCGTCTCTCAACCTGCTGAGCAGTATTCTATGCGAGATGGTATCGAATGCCGCCGTGAAGTCCAATAGGATCAGGACGGCATTCTTTCCTTCATCTTGAAGTATTTTTATAGTCTGCAAGCTCTTTCAGAGCTGTTTCCGTAGAATGGTGTGGGCGGAAACCTGATTGTTGAGGGTGTAGAACATTATGTGTTTCAACATAATTTTTTAGTTCTCTATGTACCATTTGCTCAGTGATCTTACTTAGAACGGGGAGGAGAGATATTGGCCTAAGATTAGTAAGATCTGAGGTGGGTTTATTCTTCTTCTTCATGAGTGGTTTTACGATGGCTTTCTTCCACTCTGAAGGGACTTTGCCTGTATTGAGCGACGTATTAACAATGTTGTTTATTATAGGATTGACAACGTCAATTAACTGATGCAGAATTCGAGGGGGGCAGGAATCCGATGGAGATCCCGATTTACACAACAGGATTGCTTCCCGTGTTTGAGCTAGGGAGACCGGTTGGAATATGCTAATGTTGTCCTTGTTATTTGACTAAGTCACTGGTTCTTCAGAAGAGGGAAAATCCCTCTGTAGCAGATTAATTTTTTCTTTGAAGTAATCCGCAATTTGATTGCAAAAAACTAATGAAGGGGGGATTTCGGGTTGTAGAACTTTTGAATGGCTAAAGGACTTCACTATTGAAAACAATGTTTTCTGCTTTTGTTTTGCTTCATTAATCTCCTTGATGTAGTGCGCTTTTTTGGCAGACTTGCTGCTCATAAGGTATAATTTCCTCTGTTGAGTATACAGCAATTTATCTGCAAACTCGTATGTTTTGCGTCATTTACGCTCCTTTTTCTTACAAAGGAGATGGAGGTTAGCAAGTTCCGGGGTAAACCCGGGGGTATTTTTCTTTCCATACTTTCTCTTAACAGCAGGGCCGGTGGCATGGGTTCTGTCTGTAATTAGCTGTTGTAACCAATTATGGAAACATTTCGAGTCGTGAGCTACTTCTCCCGTCATGCTTGGGACTTGAGACTGCAGGATGGGTTGGCGCCTAAAACTGTCCTCTATTTCCCTCCAATTTTGGAAGCTTTCGGAATGCTGCTTACCCTTAGCAGATTTTTGTGCAATAGGTATTTTCACATCGAAGGGAATAAAATCATGGTCAGTCTAGATCAGTGGCAGTGGGGATTGGGTCTCTAAGAAAGGGAGATTAGAACAGATTCCATCTAACGTGTGGCCTGCTTGATGTGTAGGCTGGATAATTTTCTGCTGTAGGTCAAAGATCTCCAAGGTATGCTTAAAATTACGTGCTGAGACCTCTGAATTAGATTACAGCAGTAGGTTGACATAGCTTTCCATGCTAAGACTGGTACACTTGAAGATTGCGATTTTCAGGGAAGGTTCTGCAACATTTGTGATGAACTTGGAACTTATGCCCTCAGAGTTATTGTAGTGGTCAAAAATTAAGCAGCACTTTTGCAACTACAGAGGAAATTCCCCTTACGGAAAGGATCTAGAGGCCAGATCTATCAGAGGGTTTTACCTATTCTGTATCTATGGGAAAATGTGTTTGTTCATATGGACCTGGAATTGTACAGAGTACCACAGTGAGGTTTCATTGACTTTAAATGTCATGGTTGGTGAGAGGACATTTCTATGCATCACTGTAAGCCATTTCCCATGCATTTTAAAGTAAAAGTTCCTGAATTGCTCTTTAACATTGCTTTGCTTACCAAGTGGTAAGCACTCTAACATCGAATATGTTGCAGTGCCAAGGGGCCAGATTCACAGAACTAACTTAAGACAAATTCCTAAACGTACTACTTTTGGTATTCGTATTCACAGAAGTTAGGAATTTGTCTTAAGACAGACTTAAGACAGACTTACTTAAGTCTGTCTTAAGACAAAATCCTAACTTCTGTGAATACCAAAAGTAGTAAGTTTATGATTTTGTCTTAAGTTAGTTCTGTGAATCGGGCCCAAAGTCACTAAAGGTGTCACCCAGCCTACTCTCAAGAGATTTTACACATCTACACCAACTATGCTGAACACTTGGTAGACAAGGGTGTTTTCAGACTCTGCTTTTTTTAATGATGTCTACTACAATAGTTATGTTTTCCTGTAAAAATTTAAAAATGCAGTAGAGTATACTTTTTTCACACCACTATCAATATGTGACCAAAGATCCTCACAATTCTTACCTTTGGCATCATCAATTAGCGAAAATTCTGCAAACGGTTGCTACAGGGATAATATGGCATTCATAGCTCCTTGGACTAAGAACCATCATCTAAGTGACACAGTTGAGCTAACTCTTTCTTTGATACCACACAAAGCTCAAAATGAGAAATATTTGCATTTTACTTCCTGTGCATAGCAAAACAGAGCATCAGATTGACCTAAAAATTCAACAACATTTTTCTTTAACTCTGAAGATTGTAAACATATCATCTAACAAGTGGCAAGTATCTCTTACAGGGAAGAACTTCAGCTCAGGTATCGATTTTGACAGGTCATCACACAACTTTTTCATATATGTTGCTGTATCACTGCAAATACAAACAATAATACAAACAATATCACTCCAATCTTTGTTCAACTAGGAAATAACTTTTTTGCAGAGCATTCCAAGTGACACTGCGTTCCAGGTTTTCCAAAAGTTTGGTGCCATGTTTTCACCACTATCCCAGATGCTTGGTGATAGCACTCTTTTCACATATACTTGTCACTATACCTTGCATTGAATGTTTAAAGCCTGAGGTCTTGGCAATTTACCTACTATCAATACTGACTCACTAGAAACTGGGGGCTCATTTATCAAGGATTTTTACCCATTCTCTTTGGGTAAATGTGATGGCACGTATTGGGAAACATTTTAACCCATTTTACCTATCAGTGAAAAAATCAAACACAGCCAAAATATCAAATACGACCTTTGGTATTTCCTGATTCTCTGCAGTTTATGAAATAATTAAACAAGACCTAAAGGATGCTTCTAAACCTTGCATCTTTAGACCAAATACCACAAAACTGAAACAAACAAAAGGAAGAAGAAACAATATTTTAGTGGCATCCCCAAACAACAAAACTCAAGCAGGATAATGTTAGCACAGTCTTTCTTGCTACTAGCTTGTATAACAAAGATACATTGTATTGGCCCCTTCAGGAAGATAAAATTGACACTTTCGCTCTCTTTTTTCTTTCTTTGAATGGCATTTAGTTTGTGGTTGTGCAGGTGTTTTTTTTCAGTTTTTATATGTTTTCACTGGTGAGGGATATATCTTTTTCAGTGGGGTTTTATCAGTTATTAAAGGTTTAAACCTAAAACCAGACAGCCTAGCTAAGTGCAAACAATCATAAACAGATAAACTTAACACAAAAACAGACAGAGAGATTGCAAATATTAAGATAGTAATATATACATGAAAACATGTATCCCTAACTGCATAGTGCAGCCTGAAAATCCAAGGCAAAAGGCTACCAAAACATGGTATAACAGATGTGCAGAAGGGCACAGTCCAGAGTGTCCGATAGTGAGTATATCGACAGTGGTTACCAATTTTACCCTACAAAGTCACAAAGAATTATCCCAAAATATCTATATTATAATTATATTAGAAGGGCAACGCATCCATGCCTCTTTCCGATTGCATCACTGAAGAAACTGCTTGCGGTATGAGAAACGCCTCACGCCACATCGAGTGCACCGATCTACAAAGGTCATGATCACTGCACTGATTCCGACGCAGGCCCTGCAGTGTGTCTGCAAGAACCAATGCATCTGCTGCCGACGCATCCCGATCCTCCCGCATCGTACCAGGGTGCCAAGTCTACAAGAACACCAGAACCACAGAAAGAAACAGACTGATCATCACCTCGCACAGTAAGAAACCCACGCATCACCTCCCCTTCAGTAAGGAGCCCATGCATCACCTCCCCTGCGTGGCAGTAAGGAACCAATGGATCACCTTCCCTGTGGCTGTTCTTGTTTTTGATTTTGAAGCATCCAAGGTACTTTGTGTTGAAAGTGTCGCATCACAATTTGCTTTGAACAGAATTATTCCTACCTTTTGAAGGTCATATTTTTAATGCTGTATTGTGGATTTTTGTTGTTGTGGTCATGTTTGGTTTAGATAAAGATTACTTATTTTTCTAAACTGGTGTGGTGTCCATTTGTAGCATTTTCACTTTATTACTGTATGTGTTCACAAATGCTTTACACACTGCCTCTGAGATAAGCCTGTCTGCTCATGGCAAGCTACCAAGGGGTGAGCAGGAGTTTTTTTTAGAAGTGAATCCCCCTTACCCTAGAAGGGTCCCTACTTGGACAAAGGTGTCAACCATTGCCAATTAGAGACCCCCATTTCTAACACTGAGTTCTAGATCAACAGAATAATATTAAGGATTTATTTCAAACATTCAAAAGTGCAGTACAGAATAATTACTATGAAGGCTCCTTGTGGTGGCATTACAGAGAAGTGCAAATTCAGACATTTAAGCATCTAAGCCTTCAGGAAAGTCTTCTGTCTCAGCCCCAAAATCAAAGGTTTTAATACAATATTTTTCCAAATTAAATGAATAAAACTGCAGATTTGTCATGGTATGATCAAATGTGTAACATTCTCAGCAAATCAAAGTCATCTCAGTAAACATCTTCTTTGCCTTTGCACCTGAGCGCTATCCCACTACATGAATATTAATTCTGCTCACTCTGTGATAATGCCATACGTAGATGGTAGAAAACACTAGCTACATGAACAACAACAAGCTATTGTGTATGACTAGGGTACTGTGAGCGAGAAGAAGGTCTGCGAGGGAAAGATACAGTTTCATGACTGGGCTGGTGAAAGATTCATCGAGAACAGCTTAAACAATGACAGTAGAAATAAACGAATAGGATTCTGCGTTACTGTCTGCTGCAGAAACAACAAACAACAAACAGTGAGATGTGCAGGGGCATATGGGGGGGGGGGGGAATCCATATTTAGAAGGATGGCTCCTAGGCCATTATTGGGGTTTGGTTAACAAGGATCTGGAAAGCATACTTTGATGTATCATAGGAAATTAGTGTACAGGGAAACTGTATTATATCAGTGTGTAGATGTGTAATTGGGTCTAAAATTACATTCTGCACGTAATTAATAATGCACAAAAATATAAATGCAAACACATCTCTAACCGTAGCTGGAATAGTAATTGCTTTTCAGATCCAGCTAAGACTGCACAATAGCTTGATGTGTGCATGAACATCCCTATATCCCATGGAGAGCGGCAACGCTCACTGAACACTCTATAGACCACTTTCACACACACACACACACACACACACACATATATGTGTGTATATGTATATATTCTTTTTTTATTACATTTTTCAATAAAGAAAACATAAACATACATACAATAATTCCATCCTTGCCTGCAGTGTTTCCTTACAGAGAATAACACTGTCCGTGTGCCGATATCTAACATGAAACAAGAAGTTCAACAAATTAATACTCATTAGAAAGGGGTAGGGTTAAGGAGGGGGGGTACGGGGGCCCTCCACTTGAGCATATGTTGCGTTACACTATATCTGCTGTGCTGGTGGAGCGTAGTCTGTTCCTTATGTATTAGTCAGTGAGAAGCTAAAATGGTGTGTGAGTAGCGCTTATCACAGTCGTCGTAGGCCTGACGGTGTGATGCGCTATGGCGCCGGCAGAGCGGTTGACCCTGTGGGGGTATTGGGTGTCGAGCCTTCTGGGGTCAGCGGGTGGTGCTCTGAAGAGAGGGTTGGGGAGGAGTGCTGCGCCTGACGTAAGTAACAGCGACAGACGTGCCATATTGTCCTCAGGTCGTGAGGTCGGGGGCTGGAGTGTTGCATATATTTCGGTTTGCATATCGCAATACGACATGCTATGTATCCATGCTGTTTTCGTGGGACTGTGGGGCATATTATCAAGGGGGTTTATCTCCGCTTTTTTGGCTTTAAAAGCCAAGAAAGCGGAGATAAAATGATCTCCCTATTACCTAGCTGTCGCTAACACCAGTTAGCGACAGCTAGTAGGAGATAGCGACCATCTTTGGCCCCACTTTGCATGTCAGGGAAATTTATCACTAATGACATGCAAAGTGGGCGTGCCAAGATGTTAGCGACTGGAAACAGTCGCTAACATCGCTATCTCCTATTACCAACTTTTGGAGATATTCACGCTAAGTGCGAATATCTCCAAAAGCTAACTCCTGCCCAGAGCAGTTCTTACAGAAAGGGGGTGGTGATGAACAGAGTGTCTGAATTAAACAGATGCAGTTCTTAGCCATGTTATCCAATGGGAGGTGGATAACATGGCTAAGAGCATTAGCTCGGTAATGCATGAATATCGCTGACTTTTCAGCGATATTCATGCATTGCAGCCGATTTTTATTGCATTTGCGATAAACCTTGGTAATACCAAGGCTTATCTGCGATACAAATCGCCGCAAGTCGGCGATACATTTTAATCTCTAACCAAGCAATAGCGATAATTATCGCTATTGCTTGGTAATATGCCCCTGTGTTTGGTTCTCCAGTGAATCACGACTTCGCTCTTCGCCAGGAGCAGCCCTATTGTGACAAACCTACAGTTGCACAGTTTTATATTGCTAACCATCCCTAGCAAGGCTAATTTCTGAGAGGGAATAAGCGACGTGGCAATGACGTCAGAGAGTGTCTGGAAGACATCTATCTAGTAGGTGGTTATCTGGGGGCCCATCCAGGTCATGTGAGTGAAGTCAGCGTCGGGGGTTTGACATTTGGGGCAGTTGGGTGGTTCAGTGGGGTCATATTTGGTCCGCTCTTGTAGAGTAATGTATACCTTGTGCACAAACTTGAAATGGAGGAGTTTATGCCTGTGGTTGGGGGATACCCTCTTTATTTGTTCATGACAGTAGACCCACTCTTTGTCAGTCAGTGAGAGACCCAGGCCCTCCTCCCATCGCCGCCTCACACCCCTGTCTCGGACCTGCTTGAGTGCCATACACGCCTGGTGCAGCTTGGTAACCAAGTGATCTCCTCACACCCCATATATAATGAGGACGTGACCCTCTCATGAAATGTGAACCTGCTCAAGATCTGTGATTATCACTCATTTCACCAAAGTAGAGCTCCAAGAATCCACCAATGAGCGGTTCAACCTGATGCCAGTGACAGCCAACAATCAAGGACCCCTTAGCCCTGCAACAGCCGCTCTCTGGAAGATGAGTAAAAAGTAACAGACCAGCAGGATCTAAATATTGCTCTGGTATGCTTGAGTAACGTACACAACTGTTGGTGTTATTGACACGGGCCATGACACGGTAAGCAGTTGCTGGTGTCATAGACATAACTCCTATGCAGCAATCCAACATTATAAACAACTGCTGGGGTTATAGACATACCAACTTACAAATATTGTAAGAACTGATCATAAAATAAGCATAAGCCCGGCTCACAGCACCCCCTCACTGCTAGCGTCGCCCACCCTCCGTCCCCACAGGTTAACATTGCAGGCTCTTCTCTGCCCCCTCACTGCTAGCGTCGCCCACCCTCCGTCCCCACAGGTTAACACTGCAGCATCTTCTCTGCGCTGCCCCCCTCACTGCTAGTGTCGCCCACCCTCCGTCCCCACAGGTTACCACTGCAGCCTCTTCTCTGCGCTGCCCCCCTCACTGCTAGCGTTGCCCACCCTCCGTCCCCACAGGTTTCCACTGCAGCCTCTTCTCTGCGCTGCCCCCCTCACTGCTTGCATCGCCCACCCTCCGTCCCCACAGGCTAACACTGCAGCCTCTTCTCTGCGCTGCCCCCCTCACTGCTAGCGTTGCCCAACCTCCGTCCCCACAGGTTTCCACCGCAGCCTCTTCTCTGCGCTGCCCCCTCACTGCTAGCGTCGCCCACCCTCTGACCCCACAGGTTAGCACTACAGCCTCTTCTCTGCGCTGCCCCCCTCACTGATAGCGTCGCCTACTCCGTCCTCACAGGTTAACACTGCAGCCTCTTCTCTGCGCTGCCCCCTCACTGCTAGCGTTGCCCACCCTCCGTCCCCACAGGTTTCCACTGCGGACTCTTCTCTGCGCTGCCCCCCTCACTGCTAGTGTCGCCCACCCTCCGTCCCCACAGGTTAACACTGCAGCCTCTTCTCTGCGCTGCCCCCCTCACTGCTAGCGTCGCCCACCTTCCGTCCCCACAGGTTAACACTGCAGCCTCTTCTCTGCGCTGCCCCCCTCACTGCTAGCGTCGCCCACCCTCCGTCCCCACAGGTTAACACTGCAGCCTCTTCTCTGCTCTGCCCCCCTCACTGCTAGCGTCGCCCACCCTCCGTCCCCACAGGTTAACACTGCAGCCTCTTCTCTGCGCTGACCTCCTCACTGCTAGCGTTGCCCACCGTCCGTCCCCACAGGTTTCCACTGCAGCCTCTTCTCTGCGCTGCCCCCTCACTGCTAGCATCGCCCACCCTCCGTCCCCACAGGTTTCCACCGCAGCCTCTTCTCTGCGCTGCCCCTCTCATTGCCAGCGTCGCCCACCCTTCGTCCCCACAGGTTTCCACTGCGGACTCTTCTCTGCACTCCCCCCCTCATTGCTAGCGTCGCCCACCCTTCGTCCCCACAGGTTTCCACCGCAGCCTCTTCTCTGCGCTTGGCCCCATATGACATCCTGGGGCGGATTAGGAGTCACATTTCATAAAGAGATTGTCCACGCTCTGGTGGAAATAGGAAAAGGGGTTTAGCATCTCTTTAGCATTCAGGATCCAGGAGATAAGGGGCCAGAGGCTGATGGCAGCACAAAGGCGGTCTGAGCTGCATGGCGGGCCGGCAGCAGCGCAGGAAATGCGGGCCAAGGAGATTGAACCGAGGCCCTGCAGATAAGGGCTCTGATTACACACAATGTGCTGAGCATATGAGAGGCGACACGCGGATTTCATATCTTGCGGTCCTTCAGTCGGGGAATAATGGAAGGCTTTGTATCACTGTGCGTGTGTGTGTGTGCGTGCTGCATCTGTATCAGAGTTGGTGAACGTCTCCATTTATTAAATCTTGTGCCTGATTGTAGGTGTGTATCTAGGAGCATTTGTTTTCAGCATCTATGTCTGGATTGGTGCAAGTATGTGAGTGTGGTTGTGTGCCGATATATGTATCTGAAAGAGACCATTAGTTATAGATTCCTTACCTTAGTATTAACCCAGGATGACATTGCGGTGTCTACTTAGATGCTGCCAATGCACACTGACGCCAATTCTTTCTTTTTCTGCGCCAGCTAGCGCAGATCTAGAGTGAGCGTACCCCTTAGTCACTTTTTGACTAAAATGTTTTCGACTTTTGTTGACATCTTTTTTGAGTCTTTTGACTCCTCGTGCAAGTAGGGATGTGCCATCTTCGGACCGGCTTCAAGCCTTGTGACTCCTGTAACAAGCTGATGTCTTCACGGATCCGCACCTCGTGCACCTCTGGTGCCTGGAGCGTGACCATGACCTGA
Source organism: Lissotriton vulgaris (assembly GCF_964263255.1). NCBI lineage: Eukaryota > Metazoa > Chordata > Amphibia > Caudata > Salamandridae > Lissotriton > Lissotriton vulgaris. Next base: position 276,177,268 of record NC_141686.1, read on the forward strand.
AGTCGTGCTCCGACTGTCGGGCCATAAACCCGATGTCTTTGCGGGAGCGGTACGGAAAGCTTCTGTAGGCCCTGAAGTCAGCTCTGCTCCACTTGAGGTCCCGGTCAAGAGGAAGGTCCCGGAACCGGTCGTGGAGCCTCATCACTGATCATCGAAGTCTTCGCATTCCTCAGGTAAGTCAAAGCACAAGAAGAAGGCGAAGAATTGTCTCTCTTCACCTTCTCCCCATCCGTTGGCTGACATGACGCAGGAACTGGAGCATCATCGCTCTACGGTTCCACCTTTGGAGCCCGCTTCTGGGATGACTCTGCGCTTCCCTCCCTTTTACAGAGCCCGAGGGTCCCCTGCCTAGCTCAGAGCATTCTACGAAGTGCTGCTTAGCATCTTTGGTCAGCCCGACTCCGCTGGTGCACCTTCGGGCCCCACAGACTCGGCTAGGGACCCAGGGCCCACGAGGCCGATGGCTTCGGCTCCGGCGCTGAAGGGCCTCCGTGGATCCAGGCCTGGATTCGGATCAGTGCCGGTCGACCTCACAGTGCCTTCCCCAGCGCTGATTCCAGTGAAGACTCCCCCAATGACAGTTGTGCCCCCATCTGGCGTTCGATCCCAGCCTCACCCCTGACTGGGACACGAAGCCTTACCGGCGTCGACTGTCGCCGGTACAGGCGCCGACTGGTACTTTTGTGCCTCTATTCTTTCCTGGCGTTCCCTACTGCCCTGACTGGCAGGCAGAGGAGGGTGAGGAGGACTGGGAGGGATCTGGTGACCCTCTAGCAGACCATCTTGAGGAGCCGGACTGGCAAGAGTAGTCTGGGGAGGCCAGTGATCTGGATAGCTCACCAGACCTTGGTATGCTTTCTCCCCCTACTGTGGCTATGGAGGAGGTGGCCTCCTAGGCTGTGGTGTTGCACAGAGCAGCTGAGGCCTTGGACCTTGAGCCTCCTATGGTGGTAGTCAGGACTAACCTCCTGACTGAGGTGCTCCAGCCGGCAGCAGCCTCTCCGGAACCCCTGCTGCCTTTTAACAAGGCCCTCACTGACATACTTCTGGGCAGTAGGTCCAAGCCCAGCACAGGAGACCACTGCCCGGCTCTGGGTGACCCACTTTTCCTCTCTCAACACCCTACTTCAAGAGCTTGGTGGTCCAAGCCTCAACATCAAAAGGCACGCTCCCTACTGCTCCCCCAGATAGGAATCCAAGAAGCTGGACCATTTTGGTAGGAAGATGTTTTCTTCCGCCAGGTTAGGACTCCGGTCGGTGAACATTGCATGTCTCTTGGGCTGAAAGGGACACAGTTGTGCAGGTGCTGCAGCTTTTCCGGAGGCACGGTCTGTGCTCCCCCACGCTGTCGCAGAGGGTAGAGAGTAGAGACCCAGTAAAGTTCACCATCAGGTATGGGCTGTATGCCACCGACCCGCTGGGAAAAACTATTTCAATGTCAGTAGCTCTGAGGCGCCAGGCCATCGTTTCCCACCTCCAGACTAAAGTGTACCTCTTACATTCACTGGGGTTCACTATCAACATGCTAAAGTCACACCTGATTCCCTCTCAGAAGCTCCTTTTCATCTGAGTGATTCTGGACACAGCACAGTTTCTCATCTATCCTCCCGAGCATCAAGTCCAGGATATTCTGGCTATGATACCGAGGTTTCAGCCTCTATCCTGAATTTCGGTGAGAATGACCCGAAGCCTGATAGGCCTCATGACCTCCTGCATCCTGCTGTTAGATCATGCCAGATGGCATATGCAGGCTCTGCAATGGGACCTGAAGTTCCAGTGGGTGCAGCATCAGTAGAATCTTTCAGATGTCGTCCAGATCTCCGAGAGGACTACAAGTCAATTGCAGTGGTGGCTCACAAACCTTTGGGTCAGCGGCAGATCCTTCTCCCTTTCCCAACCAGAGTTCACAGTGGTGATGGATGTGTCACTCCTGGGTTGGGGTAGCCACATGGGGGAGCCGGAGATCAGAGACCCCTGGTCTCCGTTGGAGTCCGGGCTCCATATCAACCTTCTGGAGCTCTGCGTGATTCATATTGCACTGAAGGCATTCCTTCCCTCTGTCAGAGAGGAAGAGTAGTGCAGGTGTTCACCGACAACACCACCGCCATGTGGTATTGCAACAAACAGGGCGGGTGGGGTCATGGACCCTATGTCAAGTTCTTCACCTTTAAAATGGCTGGAACATCATGGTATGTCCCTGGTGGTTCAACACCTGGCTGGTTCCCTGAATGCCAGGGCAGACTAGCTCAACAGCCGGTGCATGAAGGATCACGAATAGCGTCTTCATTCACAGGTGGTGCAACATCTATTTTAGCGGTGAGGAGAGCCTAGGTTAGATCTAATTGCCACCGAAGAGAACGCGTAATGTCAGCAGTTCTGCGCATTAGAGTCTCCAAGGCAGCACTTGCTCGGCAATGCTTTTCATCATGAGTGGAATTGCATCCTCCTGTACGCCTTTCCGCCTGTACCACTTCAAACCAGAGTGCTGAAGAAGATCAAGCGCGACCGGGCCCAAGTAATTCATGTGGTTCCGGACTGGACATGAAGAGTCAGGTACCCCAAGCTCGCGAGAAAAGGCCATCAATCCTCCGATCAGACTGCCTCTTTGGGAGGATCTTCAGCCGCAGCAGCAGGGAACGGTCCTCTACCTGAACCTGTCCCGTCTCCAGCTCCTTGCATGGAGATTGAAAGGGTGGCAGTTGACAGCTTTCGACCTTTCTCCTGAAATCTGTTATGTCATCTTGGCAGCCAGGCATCCCTCCACTAAAATGATATACGCCTGTAGATGGAACAAATTTGTTGCATGGTGCACAGCAAAGGCTGTGGATCCCCTTTCTGCCCCTCTTTCAGAGGTTCTCCTCTCAATTCTTTATTTGGCACAACAGGGCTCTGCTCTGGGAACTCTGAAAGGCTATCTTTCGGCCATGATCAGCCTTCTCTTTTCAAGTCCCCAATTGTTAATAGATTTTTTAAGGGCATTACTCATCTCTTTCCTCCTTCTCCTTTCATAATGCCCCAGTGGCACTTGAATCTTGTTCTCACTTATCTTATGTGTGCTCCCTTTGAGCCACCACATAATTGTCATCTTTGCTTCCTCACATTTAAGATTGCTTTCTTGCTTGCCATCACTTCTGCTCACAGAGTGCGCCAGCTTCAAGTATTATCTTCCAGGCCTCCCTTGATTGCTATCCATCTGGACAAAGTAGACCTCCGTACAAGGCCCTCTTTTCTGCCCAAAGTGGTTACTTCTTGCCACATAGGTCATCACATTGTTTGCCTTCATCCCTCTTCTACACCCTTCCAAAGAGGAGAAGAGACTCCAACTTCTGGACCCAAATTGTGCGCTTTCTTTCTACTTTGGTCACACTAAAGCCTACCGGGTGGAAGATCAACTCTTTGTGGGTTATGAGGGCGCCAAGAAAGGTGAGGCGGTGCACCAAGGTACATCTCTCGATGGGCCGTCCTTTGCATTGCGATCTGTTATTCTTTGGCTAAAAAGGAACCACCAGTAGGACTGCACGCCCACTCTACCAAGAAGATGGCAGCTACTACTGCTTTGGGACATGGAGTTACGTTGGTTGACATCTTCCAGGCAGCCAAGTGGGCATCCCCGCACATGTTTACTAAGCACTACTGCTTGGACAGCCAAGTCCGAGGAGATGGCTTTTTTGGCCGTTTTGTTCTCAAGGACTTTCTGGTGTGAACTTAGTTCGCAGACCCACCTCCGCATTGGTATTGCTGGGGTATCTATTCTAAGGTAAGGAATCTATTACTAATGGTGTCTTTCAGATGAACAAGTTACTTACCTTTGGTAAAGATGTATCTGTAAGAGATGTTATAGATTCCTTACCGCCCCACCCATCCTCCCCGTTCTGCGAACTGACTTCTAGGGATAGGTACTCCCTTCCAGGGCCCTAGTCTTGTCCACCAGTGGCAAGTGCGGTGCATCAGAACTGATGACAGTGCGCTGGGGCGGCGCCTAAGTAGACACCGCAACGTCATTCCGGCGACCACGATGCCGACACCGAACTCAGAGTCAACTGATACCACTTACCTGCACGCAGGGGTAGTGCTATGAAAAGATTTCGCTCGATCCAGTCTGACGCCAGGGGGTAATTCTAAGGTGAAGAATCTATCACTAATGTATGTATCTTACAGACACATCATTAACGAAGGTAAGTAACTTGTTCGTCAATATCTATTTAAGGAGTTGTGTATGTCTATGCAGGATATGTCTGAATATGTCTCTGTGTGCCAGGTTATTCGTCTATTGTGCATGAAGTATCTGTGTGCATGTGTACTTGTACCCATCTTTGTGTGTGTTTGTTTGTGTGTGTGTGCATGTGTGTGTGTGTGTTTGTGTTTGTATGCATGGTTGTGGCGGTGTTTGTGTTAGAGTTATCTGTGCTTGGGTCACAGATTGTACGTCTGAGTGTCTGTGTATGCTAAAATATATAATTTTTTCAGAGTGTGTGTGTCTGTAGGTGTCTGCCAGGTTCTGTGCATGTGTCAGGGCTAGAGTCTGTGTTTACTGGTCGTTAGTGTCTGGCTGCAACACTGTCTCCAAGTTGGTACCCGTAATGATCAATGTGTCAGTGAGAGACCAGTATGTTGAACAATTACCTGTCGACCAATCAATAAAGGTAACCACTCTCTAAGTAGGTCTGGGCGAAATTTCAGTTACGCAGTAGTAATCAGAATAATTTAGGTAATTCTGCATTAAAGTTTGATGCTTAATTACCAATAATAATGGAATTACGTCTGCTTGCGTAATCAAGAGTAATTTGGAGGTAAAAATCCTACTGCAAGAGTGCATTTAGGTGACACGAGCAGCTGTTCATGCTGCTGTGCGCTATGCATCCTTGCATCCATTTTGGACACAGCGAAGAAACTAGCGATCAGTGCCGGGAGTAAACTGGGTGAGAATTGTACCCAAGTGCACATTTAATGAGCGCAAGTGGTCGCTCGCATTGCTATTCATGTTCTGTTGCACTTAGCGCTGTATCTTAGTGTAAAATGCATCATGTCCATTTTGGACACAAGGGGCACTATATGCAGAAGTACTCTTCTTGCGTAGTTTCATGTGTTCTTCCAGACTTTTTTTGTGATTCCTCATAACAACGCTACATGGAATCACGCGAGTTGCGCCCACCCCTAGTTTTAAGATAATATTTGCTCACCTTTGGTATAGATCCCTGAACACCAAGACAAATCAAAGAGAAGGCAATGTAGGATCTGTGTTCAATAAAACAACCACTACAGCAATACATTAGGAAGCAAATAACTCCAGTGTTTACACCAAATTAAAATAAAAGTTTAAAATTGAATAAGAATCTTAAACAAAAAATACACAAACTAGATAAGGCATTAAAAGTTATGCCAGAAATAAAACTGATAAAAAGGGGGATAACAAAGAAATGAAAAAAAGTGATGAAACCAATACATAGTTAGACGGAGGGAAAACTGTCTCATTAGCTGATTAGCTTCAAGTGGGTTTAATGCAAATATAAATGTGTATAAAATAAGATAAATTGAGCCTTTTCTGATAACCATTTTTAACCTACGCATTTATATGGCACTAGAAATTGACAGAATATTCTGTACAACAAACATTGGGGCATATTATCAAGACAGGCGATAAAATTATCGCCATTTTAGCGGCAGGAAACTGCCTCTGAAGCGGTGATAATGGGCTTGCTAATATGCGTTATAGAATTCCAATAGAAGCCCAGGTTAGATGTGCAGGACATCTAACCTGGGCTTCGATTGGAATTCTATAACGCATATTAGAAGCCCATTATCACCGCTTCAGAGGCAGTTTCCTGCCGCTAAAATGGCGATAATTTTAACAAGCTTCTTGCTAATTTGACCTAGAAGACTACAGACCATCCAGAACTCAGAACCTCAACCTCCCACACAGAACTCACATCACACCACACCTCAGGGAGCTCCACTTGCTCCCGATACACTAGCGCGTTCAATTCAGACTCCTAACAGTTACATTCCGGACATTACAATACTCAGCCCCCACCTACTTGAACATCTCCTTCCACCAACCACCCCACCACCTCCCCTCAGCGGGACTCCTACTCGTAACATCCCACACGTACATGGAACCAGGATGCACAATCTCTTATATCACTTCTAAAGTGTGGAACGACCTCCCACTCCACATCCGAGCCTCCCCCTCTCTCCCTGAATCCACAAGAAGCTGAAGACCTGGCTTTTCAATTAACCAAACTTTCACGGCAGGGACAGGCACACACTGCTGCTCAGCACCAGAATACCCTTGCGGGCGACAGGGCGCTTTACAAATACACAACATAAATTGGCTCTTGCATGCTTGCAAGGACTTCAAATACATTTTTTGGGTTTTGCCTGAACTTTGGGGAGTATTGAGGGGCATATTATCAACAGCCAATGATAATTATCGCTGGCCGTGCTTAGCAATAATTTTATTATCGCAGGATATCTCTGGAATTTATAGCCCTGGTAGCGAGTTATTAACAACGCGTTAATCCAGGGCGATACAAATTCCAGAGATAGCGAGGTTATCGCCATTTTGCAGGGAACATCGCTTCTAGCGATGTTCCCTGCAAAACGGCGATAACCTTGCTGATATGACGGTCATATCAGCATAATCCACCCCAATGTTGGGGATCGGTAAGTTTGCATTTTAGCAGATGTTAGTTTTTGGAGAAACCAGCGGTTTTCTCCAAAAACTAACGTGTGCTAAAATGCTGGGGCAGCCTTGTAAATATCATGATGTGAACATCAGCGATATTTGCAAGTTTGTCCATCTGGGGTATGCACAGTGACGCCCACTTTGCATCTCATTAGAGATGCAAAGGGAGGAGTTGGGAAAAAGGGTGCTAACTTGCGATAATCTATGTTAGCACCCTCTTGTAAATAGGGTGATAGTTATATCTCCGCGAAGATAAAGCCCTTGTAAATATGCCCCTACGATAGTTGCTCTGGAACCTTGGAAAGAGATTATGCCCGGTTTTCTTTCTACTTTTGAAAGTGTTTAGAACTGAGCACACTCTAGCCGCTATTATTATTGCTTGCCAATTTTAAGGCGGGGGACACTAGACAATACCTGCTAGTGAGAAAAGAATAGAAGATGCCCATTTATTTCCACGACTGTTACACCGAGGTCTTCATCCTTCTGCTTCTTCTCTTCTTCGTCTTTTGACTAGCTGGATGCGGTTAAGCTAGTCCCCTCAATGAAAACTCCAGCTACGTCACACGATAGGGGAACTACTGCCTGAGTTAAAATGCATCAAACGTACTTCACTATACCTTCAAAATGGCGTCCGCGAAGTTCTGTGAGATTTCATTTCCAGCTATCAAAATCTCACAGAGACATGTGTGTAAATTTCCCAAAAAAGACTTCCTTACCACAAACACCTCTCGCTCGTAAATGAAAAAGAACATTGCCACAGAATGTAAACATTTTCCTCTCAAGAAACAAAGGCATTCCTAGTATGCCTGTGACATAAACTGACCTTACCCCTCAAGGTCTATGTATCTACAAGATGCCCTCTGATAAACCAGATTAGTTATAGTAAACAGCCAATCACAGATAGAGACGAAGAAACGAGTACCCTCACACATCAGCCTCAACCCCTACACTTGTCCAAGGATAACTTTATTAATGTTAATAAAAAATATGTATTTGATAAAGTCTTTATTCCAGAGTATTTACGGTTTGCAAAACAAGAAAAAAAGTATGGAATACTTAATGTTACATTTTCTATTTTTAAACAATACAACATATTTTTTTAAAGTTGGATGAATTGGTTACTAAAGCCAAAATGAGAATCGTGTTTGGAAAACCAGATCTGGACATTTGCCCCGTGGTTGTTAGCTTCTGGAGCCGGCTGTGTACGTGGAAATTGTCAATTTCCCAGTATGTCTAATTGAAATCTGCCACCGGTTCGAACTGCAAGTCACCTGGTCAGGGCGGCTTAAATTCTCCAGCACCATGGGGTCACCTCAGCCATCCACGAATCAAAACAAGGCAGAAGGGTGTGATGAAGAAAGTTTACTTTTAGTTTTTACCAGGCACTCAAGTATTCCCAATCCCTGGATCACTGAATAACAGGCAAGCACATAATTTCATGAGAGTGTAAGGAGAGATTAATTCCCTTCTGTAATCTTCTATATCTTCTATACTAATATAATAAAGAGAGAGCCCAAACCTTTAAGGCGGGTAATCTCAGGAACCACAGCACCAATCACAACACCCAATACAGCGTTGGGAAGGGCAGTTGCAGCAGAAGGACATAGGCTATGCAGACGCCCACCATATACATTTAAAAGGTAAAAGAACCGTGCCAGTAAAGTAGTCCCTTGTGGGCGTGTCTGCGTTGTGCTGTGGGCGTGTGCTGGGGGCGTGACAAATGCTGGGGGCGTGTGGTACGTTCCGCCCTTCATGCCATGTCTCATACCGTGTGCTAATCCCACCCTGCTCCCTTTAAATACCCCCGCACCCCATAATCATAACCCACCCTTACTCCTTAAAATACCCCAACACCCTTAAACACTAACCCATCTTAACCCTATAAATATACCCTGTACCCCAAAACTCAAACCTATCCCTAAACCCTAAAAATACCCCTGTACCCCAAAACCCAAACCTAGCCTTGAACCCTATAAATACCTCTGTACCTCAAAACCCAAATCTACCCCTGAACCCTAAAAATACCCCTGTACCACAAAACCCACACCTAGCCTTGAACCCTAAAAATACCACTGTACCCCAAATCCCAAACCTACCCCTGAACCCTAAAATACCCCTGTACCCCAAAACCCAAACTTAGCCCTAAAGCCTTAAAATACCCCTGTACCCCAAAACCCAAACCTACCCCTGAACCCTAAAAATACCCCTGTACCCCAAAACCCAAACCTAGCCCTGAACCCTAAAAATAACCCTGTACCCCAAAACCCAAACCTAGCCCTGAACCCTTAAAATACCCCTGTACCCCAAAACCCAAACCTACCCCTGAACCCTAAAAATACCCCAATACCCCAAAACCCAAACTTAGCCCTGAACCCTAAAAATACCCCTATACCCAAAAACCCATACCTATTACTAAACCCTAAAACTACCCCTGTACCCCATAACTCAAATCTATATCTGTACCCTTAAAATACCCAAACACCCCAAAGCATATACCTCAGTACCCCAAAACATATACCCCTATACCCATACTTACCTTATCCAAACATTTTTAAAAAAACATGCTTTTACCATTCATGCATTTACAACAAATTTCGTTGTAAATGTATGCGTGGTAAAAGCGTATAAAATGTAATGCCATGCGTTATACTGGCATTGCGGAGTCATGGTACTTTAGTAATGAATGTATGCGGAGTGATGGTATGCGAAAAGAAAGTTGCGGAATCATGGGTGTTTACCCTCCCCCAGTAAGGACATTGGTAGCACGGCTGCACACATCTCCAGCAACATACTCATATTTTTTCACCACCCATTTGAAAAATGCGCAGGTCTCTCTCATTGATGGCCAGCACCGACATACACTTTTAGACACACCTCCCGCTACAAGTTCTAGAATTGCGAACTTTAGAGCTGGGGAGCTACGTTCGAAACTCCGCATCAGCTCAACATCCTGTGATTCCAGGCAAATCGCTTTGTCTCCCTGTGCCTACCACAAATGAATGTGTTCTTCTGTAATGTAAATTGTGCTCTTGCCATGTTGTCGAGTTTGCACTATATAATACTGCAAGGAAAAATAAAGTAGGGAAACTCGAGTTCACACACTACTGAACGCGCACTCTTAAGTGCATCAGCAGTGCACTGTGAATCGGAGCGTTTCACAGGCCTGTCACAGATAAGATATGCTATCAAAACGAAATCCTACAAAACAATATACTACTGGCCGGCAGCAATTCATACCCGGAAAACGTTGGGACGGGCTGCTAGCATTCTAATAAAGAAGAGAGTTTTCAAAGCATGTTTCCACACCAAATGGACAAATACAAATACACCTCTTAAGTTCTGTGATACAAATACGATATGTAATTCATAGTCTCATTTTCAGATGGACCCAAAAGACAGATGCCCTTCCACAAGTTCATACCAGTGCTGGAATAAAAAGCATCATGACAGCAGTCACAAAGATTCTGGAAGGCCACATCACAAAGCAACTTTGCAGCCAACTTCAAGCCTGTAGCGTCTTAGAAGATGTGGCTTGGGATGTCCTACAACCAGGACACATACTACATGAGCTGTCCTTGTCGTCCCGGATGGTCTCAGGATGAAAGCTGATTCTGGAGGCATCATTGCCCTTTTTTTTCTTGACCCATCAACAGAATTTGGTATCGTTGTTTAGTTCATCATTTTGGACTCCTGAATTTGCCTCCCACCCATCCTCTAGCACTGCATGAAGTTGGATGTTCTCTCCTACTCCATCGCTTCAGCCTCTCATTTAGAGTAAGGGGTCTCCCAATGCTTTTCATTATCACCTCACCTGTAAACATCCACCTTCAGTCACTGGCGAGTCATCTGATGTCCTGGACCTGAATTCTACATGTAGGCCAAAAATACCCAACCTATTGCCTGTGATTCCAACTTCCTCACTCTTTGAAATGACTCTGAGTTCCATACAAATTGACTGTACTCTGCCCCTGTGTCCATCAGATCTATTCCACATTATAGAGCAGTCCCTGTGAATACATGTGAGGGTCAGATCAAGACGTGTACCTCAAGTATATGGACAGTGTTAGATCTGTCAGCCGTAGGGGGGTCTCACCCAAACCTTTTGCCTTACTCCTCCATTTATTCTGATCTCGTTTTTGTTGGACTTAGGACTCTGTGCATTTTACCACTGCTAATCATGGCTAAAGTTGCTCAACATGCAACTTCTGTTTAGACCCAGTCATATGCAAATCAGACTTGACCCTGTGCTTCATGGGAACAGTCCAACCAGAACAGCCAAGCCAGGTCCACCCTGAACCGTAAACAAGCATCCTAGGACTGGATTCGGGGTTTCACCCCTCATCAGCCAGGCTAGCTTGAAACCAGTCTCACAGTGAGCCTGTGACCCACGTCTGGGCACTCCCAGCCCACTTAGGGCGAGAAAGCAAAAGACACAAAAATGATGGACGGAATGCAGAACAAATCATATCATTCATCCCCAGTCAAAAGATCTGGGGTAAATCCATTGTTCTTTTGCTAACCATGCCACCCCAGTGTAGACCCAGCCAATTGCAAATCGGATTTGACCCTCTGCCTCATGGGAACAGTCCAGCCCGAACAACTTACCCTGGTCCGCCCTGGACTGGAAACAAGAATCCTCGGACCGGTTTTGGGGTTTCACCGCTTATCAGCAAGGCTGCCTTAAATCCAGTGGCACAGTGAGCCCGGGACCTACATCGGGGCATACTTGACGCAAGAAAGGACAACCCTGTACCCGCAGTTCCTGAGACCCAAGGTGCCCGAGCAATGGTATCCTTGTGTCCAGCAACTCTTCAACTTCATCCTCCAGTCATTGCTTCCCTTCGTCCAGTCTTCTGGCTCCATCCTGTAGTCCTTTTCCGTGAACAACATCCTCCATAGGAAAGCATTGGGTTCCAGACTCCTCCTGAGCACCCTGCACCTGGCCACCCCTGCGCTACTGGTGGTGGACTTGATGCTAACCACCCTTTATCCTGACCTTAACCCTAGGAGCTTGGCTCCCAAGTCTGAGTGACTTGCCCGTGACCAGCCCCCAATCGAGGTGTTTCCTTGCTCCATTGGCTAACATTGGCACTCTGCACTCTGCAGTCTGCACCTGGCCACACTGGTAATGTTGGTGGTGCCTGTTGAGTGCCAAGCTGAACCATGGGAACCTTGGTTTTACCCCCAAAAATCTAATCCTAAAACCGTTTACTTACTTGTAAGCTTAACACAATCTTTTTCTCCATAGGACTGAATGGTTGGTTTTCTCTGAAAATCCTTCTGTTGAACCGTCTTGTACTGCAACAAAATGTAACTTAGGGCTTCATTTATGTTTTTTTTCCATGGGACAGAGCAGCAGGTCATGCTGCTGTGTTGCCCTAAGGCAAAAGAAAAGAGAAGGAATGCTCCATTTCTATTGAATAAAGCGCATTCCTGTCCTGTCCTTTTCACCTGCGCCGGCGTACAATGGGATGCCGTGCGCCAGCACAAGGACATTTGCACCATAGTGCAGGGGTGCCTGCATTGCGAGGATGATTATTTTTGTGTAGAAAGGGAAACCTTCCTGCACAAAAATAATCACAAAAGGCTTTTTCCTCTTTCAATGCATGCTGCATAATGTAGCACACATAGAAAGAGGAAAAATGAGGAGGAATAAAGAAATTTGTCCTCGTTGTGCCTCGGTAAGATTTTGTTGCTGCCTCAGACTTATGATTTCTCTTAAATCTGGGGCAGTTTCAGAAGGCATGGATGTTGCTGGGAACCCCCTAGCAACACCCTTGAAATGCCCTTTTCATGCAGTTTTCAGCTTTAAAGGGAAAGGTAACGTGGCTTTACATGGCCTTATATATATGCCAGTAACACATTGCTCCAAAGGTGCTGGTAGCGCCTCATAAATGAGGCCTTTAATGCCTTCACAAGAATTAACATGTTTATCAATGTCCTGTGTTGCTTAAACAGTGTTAGAAGTGTGTTTCATGGCAAAGTGGAAAAGTAATCACAGAGTAATCTAAAAGTAATTTCCAGTGTTTTAGAACAGTTTACCAGTAGTTCTCTCACTGCAAAAGTAATTTAAATGTTCCTATCAAACCAGTAATCATTGTTTATTGAAAAGTAACATTGAATGAAGGGTTTTACTTACCTGCTACTGAGTAAATCTTGGTTCTAGAAATAATACAACAAAACAACAAGTTTTTCTGCAAACAATTGACCTGGATTCAGTCTTTGAGTGTGTGACATCGTTTCTTGCTTGAGTGTGTACAACAAATGCTTAACTCTACTCTCTGACAAGCCTGACTGTTCAACCACACTATATACATAAACAAAGGAAGAGTGTCCGTCAGTATGGCGTTTAATATAGTGGAGATAGCATGTAAGAATATGAGGCCAGCTGTGGTTGGTCAAAGGACTGGACCAACTTTCAAGAAAAAATGCATGATTTTTTCAGGAAACCCTCACTCACCCTAGTGGTGACATGCTTCATCATCGGGTCCACTGGGGAGATCGAGTACCTCCCCAGTGTGCTACGACGCCAGGAGACTGCGGAGCAGGTTTTGTGAGAGTGAAGAGTGAAAAAAGTGTGGTTAAAAATGTCAGAGGTTGTCCCAAAAAATCATTTATTCGCTGGTCAACTTGACATAATAAAATAAAAGACTATGTGCAGGGAAACTATCCAAAAGAAATACTGGTGTTTCCCTGTTAGGGGAAGGTCAACATGTTTCTGCCCTTTAAGTGTGTGAATTTACAGGGCTTTCGTCAGGACCAGTAAGCGAGTGTTACCTCAGCATGTATAGGCGCGCTAAGGCCTACCCTGCCGTAGGCAGTGAAAGTTAAAAAGTAGCACTATGTGTAAAAATTGGTGCGTTTAAAAGTACAAACCAAAAGGCTAGGGGATTTGCCTCTATTGCGAGGAGCCCAGAAGTTTGTACTCAATGTGAACCACGCCCCATAGATTCAGGGGGGGGGTGGGAGCGACAATGGCACACCGCCCGCAACGCTCAGCACCCACTCGGCACCTAGCTGTCCCCCGCTGGATCGAAGGATCGAGGATCGAGATCCAGCGGGGGACAGCTAGGTGCCGAGTGGGTGCTGAGCGTTGCGGGCGGTGTGCCATTGTCGCTCCCACCCCCCCCCTGAATCTATGGGGCGTGGTTCACATTGAGTACAAACTTCTGTGCTCCTCGCAATAGAGGCCAATCCCCTAGCCTTTTGGTTTGTACTTTTAAACGCACCAATTTTTACACATAGTGCTACTTTTTAACTTTCACTGCCTACGGCAGGGTAGGCCTTAGCGCGCCTATACCTGCTGAGGTAACACTCGCTTACTGGTCCTGACGAAAGCCCTGTAAATTCACACACTTAAAGGGCAGAAACATGTTGACCTTCCCCTAACAGGGAAACACCAGTATTTCTTTTGGATAGTTTCCCTTCACATAGTCTTTTATTTTATTATGTCAAGTTGACCAGCGAATAAATTATTTTTTGGGACAACCTCTGACATTTTTAACCACACTTTTTTCACTCTTCACTCTCACAAAACCTGCTCCGCAGTCTCCTGGCGTCGTAGCACACTAGGGAGGTACTCGATCTCCCCAGTGGACCCGATGATGAAGCATGTCACCACTAGGGTGAGTGAGGGTTTCCTGAAAAAATCATGCATTTTTTCTTGAAAGTTGGTCCAGTCCTTTGACCAACCACAGCTGGCCTCATATTCTTACGTGCTATCTCCACTATATTAAACGCCATACTGACGGACACTCTTCCTTTGTTTATGTATTTACTGATTGGGGACTAAGAGTGCCCTTGAACCCTGTCTCTCCCTTTGTTGACGGATGTTCAACCACACTGCCACAAAAGAGAGTAATGTGTTATCTACTATAGCTATTACTATACCTTTGTGGATCCACTGGACTCTGTGCACACTGTACCTTACTTTGGTATAGTACATACAGAGCCAGCTTCCTACATCATGCCACTGACTTTCTTGTGGCCTCAATTTCCCCAAAAGCTCGGGGCTCCATGCCACTGAGGTGTGAAGTCTTTGTCAAATGGGAAATTGGAATCGATTTCCCCATAGACACAGATCAGTCCTGGCCAGAAATGCAGTGCTGGCTGCACTGCCAAAGCAAGCAACAGAACAGAAGCAAGGCATCAGACTGGTGCAAGGTGCTGTGGTAGTACTATGATGGATGACATTAGTCCAGTGGACCTCTATCTCCTTTTCCTTACCCCGTTTTTCACTCATTTTTCTACCCTCATTTTTATTCTCATTTCTGCATTTCTGCCCTTTTTCTGAATATTTCCACTCATTTCGTTTTCCTTTATTCCTCCTTTTTCGCTCCTTTCCCGTCAGCTATCCCAAGGACTGCTGCCCCCACCGCTCCTCCCCCCCAGCACGACCAGCACAGCCAATCCAGCTCCCCTCCCTGCTCCGGCCTCCCAGCTATCCAGCCCTCCCTGACCCCTACTTAATGGCGGCCGCTTTGTGGCCAGGCCGCTGGCGTGCCGCTGGCAAGCCCGTCTGCGCCCGTCCGCAACCCAACCGCGGCCATGCCAGGTACCCTGGACCTCCGCACTGCCAACTCTATGAACCAGCAGTACTCCATGCACTCAACCCAGGCCGCAACAACAACTGCAAGCTAGCCTTACCAGTGGACACCCATGGACCCTTCAGCTGTCACCGCAAGGAACATGGATACAGCACAACCCTACCACAAGAACACACCCGGACCGAAGTCCGTGCAATGCATCCTCCTCAACGTCCAATCCCTCCACAAACATGCCACCGAAATCTGGGACCTCCTCAACAGCGCCACTCCGAACGTAGCATTCTTCACCGAAATCTGGGCCAACACTACCTCGGGACCAGATATCGCCATTGCCATCCCCCAAGGATACAAGATTTTCAGGAATGACCACCCCACCCACCCGGGAGGAGGAATCGCCATCGTCCACAAATCCACCCCGTGCCAGAGCTCACCCTCCAACGAGCCCACAGACCTGATGGAACACTTTCACTTCAAGATACTAGCCAGGCCCACCGCCACCCTCCAAGAATTACTCATCTACCGACCTCCAGGACCCTGCGGACCATTCGCCTACTCTATCACAGACATCATCTCCCCGCAGGCCATCGCATCCACCAAGTACACCTTAATTAAACTGATTAATTTAATTAAACTTAACACCTAACTTACCTGCGGTAACTAAAATCAGCTCACTCTTTTTTAATGTGAATCCGTGCCGCAGGAATAGCATTAGCAACCAATGCCGCCTTGTGACCTATCTCTCTTTGTGCCACACAAGACTGGGAGAAACAGCCTCCTTCCACCCCCACACTGTTCATGTTGTGTGCACATTGACCCAGTCCAGACAGGCCCTTTGTACCACATATGCTCCTGCTGTTGCAGCAGAGCCAGGATAGGCTGGGGCAGGGAAAGTCACTGCTCATTATTGAGTCTGGGAAGCTGCGCTTTGAGTCACCCCCAGCTCAGTAATGTGCAATGTTCGCAAGAGGCCTAGTGCGCATGTTAGGCTGGCTGGAGAAAGGCAGTAGTCTTTTGTACCTGCTGCTTAGTGTGTGTGGTGTGTAATGTTGGTGTGGATGGTGTTGTGGAATGTTGGATAGGTTGGTGTCAGTTGGAGGATGGGCTGAGTAGCAGGAAGGCTGCTCCTGGTGGGGCTCTCTGTACCTTTTATCTTGAACCTACTATCTGAATAAATACCATCTTAAGTTACCCTGGACCTGGTTCCTCGTTTCATTGTAACACAGTCCAACCCGACTCGAGCACCCAGGCTCGCTAGCTATACGGGTGTCTGTCTGTCAATATTGTAGCAGTTAAGCAGCCCCAGCATACTGCTTTGAGGCGGTCCTTGAAGGACATGAAGGCGTCAGGGGCTCCATCCTGGGACGAAAGTATGAAATTATCTACATTATGCACAATGTAGTTTGGCAACCTCAGTTATCTGCATTTCAAGTTATGTTTTTTATCTGCGCATGCTACGGAAGATCTTCCGGTGGATCCCCACCGAGACCAGGAAGACGGTCACCCAGGCCCTCGTCACCAGCCGACTGGACTACGGCAACGCCCTCTACGCCGGAACCACCGCCAAGCTCCAGAAAAGACTCCAGCGAATCCAGAACGCCTCAACCAGACTCATCCTCGACGTCCCCAGACGCAGCCACATCTCCGGACATCTGAGAGACCTGCACTGGCTCCCCGTCAACAAGAGAATCACCTTCCGTCTCCTCACCCACGCACACAAAGCCCTACACGACCAAGGCCCGAGCTACCTCAACAACCGCCTCAACTTCTACGCTCCCAAACGCCACCTCCGATCGACCAACCACGCCCTTGCCGCCGTCCCCCGCATCCGAAGAGCAACAACAGGAGGTAGGTCCTTCTCCTACCTGGCCGCCAAGACCTGGAACACCCTCCCTACCGACCTTCGCCTGACCCAAGACCACCTCTCCTTCAGGAAGAAGCTCAAGACCTGGCTGTTCGAGCAGTAGCGGCACCCCCCCACCCCCCAAGCGCCCTGAGACCCTCTGGGTGAGTAGTGCGCTTTATAAATGCCTTGATTGATTGATTATAATGCCCCTTCAGTTGCTCCCTAGGTCTGAAGAGCTATCAATTACTCAACAAAGTGCTTATTTCATTTTGTTTATGAAGAAAAAACCCTGTTAAATTTGATCAGAATCATTGAGTAATGCTGCAAGGGTGAGTCAAAAGACAATTGAATTTGTGACGTGTTCCATAAAAGTAATTAGTAACATCCTTACATATGGGACGACATTATAGGCCCTTGACCCACTCGCGAGGGAGGCTTTTGTTTGTAGCACACATTCCTTAAACTGCACCTCTTCTGCTTCCAGTTATGTCAGGCAATGAAAATGAGGCTCAGAGACCTACAAGATTTGCGCAGGATCAAACAGTTTGACGATAAGAGGGAAGCGAGAATTTCAGTCCATGTTTCCTGGTTCTATGTTCTGCAATGTATGCACACCCACGCCATATCACTTTTTGTCTCTACCTTTGTGCACATGTGCAATGCTTTGTACATGTTTTTCTATGCAGAATAACTCTAGTGCTCTATATATCGGAGATTGATATAATTATTGGAAGGTCGACTACGCTCTTGCACAGTGTAAAAGATAATCCTTGTGCAAAAGATATGCTTCGAAGTTGTAGAGGGTTTTGTAAGAAAGTATATGTGCTGGTGTCAGTTATGGAAAGCAACAGAAAATGTAGGGGCATATTCTCAAGGACTTATCGCCGAGTTAACGGTACCTTATCGCAGCCAAAGTGGCGATAAATGTATCACCCCATTCACAAGCTGGTGCTAACGGCCCATATCACCAGTTTACCTGCGAAAGCAGCCACAAAAAACATCGCCACCGATGACCCCTGCAACTAATGCTAATGAGATGTAGAGTAGGCATTCCAGTGTCAAAAGCCGCAACAGCAATCCGCAACATTCTCAATGACCAGCCAGATCGGCGATAGGATCACAAAACACGAAATAAGGCGTGTTAGAAGCAGGAATCTAACACCTGCTCTGACCTGGTGTAAAGTCGGACGACAGCCTGCAGCACAAAAGGGAGCCCAGCCCACAGCCACACCTGAAGGGCAACAGATACCATGGAGCCCCTGATCATGCAGCCCGGACATCCAAGAGGGCCACAACACCCATCGCCACCACCCCCAGAACACCCCGAGCACCCCACTCCCGGCAAAGACATGTCACATCAACTTCACAAAATCATATACCAAAGAATCTGCATGATGTCGCACATCATGCATGTGTCATCACAAAATTGAGCATCACACAATCACCTCCGATTTACCAAACAAGAATTTATTCAAACACAAGAGTACATCAATGAAGATACATGGCAGCTCCCCTCGGAACAACCTGCAGGTCACAGCCTGCAAGACAAAAATCTAGATAAGACGGTGTGTCATGCGTCCATCAAAGGACAGAGAGAGAGCGGAGGAGAGAGAGAAAGAGATAGAGGAAGACTGAAAGAGAGGGAGGGAGAGAAAAAGATGGAAAGAGAGGGAGGGAGAGAGAAAGACAGAAGGAGAAAGAGAGAGAGAAGAAGACAGAAAGAGAGGGAGAGAGAAAGACGGAGAGGGAGGGAGAAGAAGACGGAAAGAGAGGGAGGGAGAGGAAGATGGGAAGAGAGTGGAAGAGAGACAGGAGGGAAAGAGAAAGACGGAGAGGGAGGGAGAAGAAGACGGAAAGAGAGGGAGGGAGAGGAAGATGGGAAGAGAGTGGGAGAGAGACACAGAGAAAAGAAGAGATTGACAGGGAGAGAGACAGCTGACACTGCGCACCCAGGTGTTACTGTTTACCTGCTGCCACCGGTGTGTCTCCAACCACGTGCCGGTATGTAGTGCAGTTTACCAGGTTCATCATCTGAAACAGATCCCTCATCTGAAACAGAGTCCAGATTCATAATTGGCAAAGTACATACAAGTGCACACGCTATCTTCGCCTGTCCAACCCTGCTCACCCATGCAGCTGAACCCCAGCCCCTCCCGCCACCGAGCGGTGCCAGCCCACCCCTGTGCACCCATGCAGCTGAACCCCAGCCTCTTGCGCCGCCCAGCGGTGCCAGCCTGCCCCTGCGCACCCAGGCCTCACTGCTCACCTTCTGCCACTGGCACGTTGCAAAGAAGGCCCACCACATGCCGGTGCAAGCCCCAAGCCCGAGACCAGCGAACATGGCACCCTCCACATCATGCAGCCCACTCTGCGGCGCACCAGGTAGCACACTTGATTCTGGGCTTTGATTTCGCTATGGCAGAAGACATATCAGTGCACAGGGCATTATTACAGGCTGCACACCAGCTCAGCCCTTAAGGTGCCACCAACTCTGTGATTCGCGAGGCAACGCCACGTGGCGGTAGGCCCGCACTGCCCGCTGGCTCTGGCTTACAATGCGGTCCAGCGGGGCACACAATTCCTGAGCAGTCTGGACTGCCAGAACGGGGCATCATGGCAGGCTGCACACCCGCTCAGCACTTGAAGGTGCCCCTACCTCATTGCACTGAAAGTCACTGTCCCGTGGCGGTGTGCCTGTGCCGGCCACAGTGTATCCGACGCCACCAAGTCTGTGCCCTGCAAGTCATGGACCCTCTATGATTGGGTACCGTGGTGCGGACGACATCATGTCATCTCCCGCCCTGGGGAAGGTGATGTTGCAGGGCCCTAGGCCCTCATGCATAAATAATACCCACACGGACACACCCAGATCGAGAGTGGAAATGGCGTTGAGCACTTTTGCCCGGCCCTTTTTATTGGCAGGGTCACAGGTCCTGTGAGGTGTGTGCTGGATGGGCGTGGGTGTAAACCAGCTGTGAGGGAGTGGCTGTGGCAAACTGACAACTAGACCTGTGATCAGCAGATCACTTCAGGGAAGACCTGGGACATGTAGCGTTGTGAGCGCCAGTGGTGTGGGCTGGCCTGGGGAATGCCATTCCTTCATAAGGGTGTGAACAATGACCCTGGGCTCTGGTCGTGGTTCCATTCTGGGCTGAACAAGAAAGTAACTGTGTCCCTGTTGTAGTGCCGGCACCACCCGGACCACATTCGGCAATGTGTCACCATGTGACTCAAGTCCCATAACATGAGCAACATGGACGTAAGGGAGAATCACTGACCCTGCAGTCATCCATACTTCCACACTTGAAGATCATAGGCATGACACATCTGTGTGATTGAGAATGTTTAATGCACATTCAGTGGACTGTTGCAGCTGGAGCAGTACAAGGACAAGCAAACCCCACATAACAATGTTGGCCCGTGGTGGGCCAGCCAGAGTCCTTCATGGAATGACAAGTCCAAAGGAAGAGAAAGAGTTCAGTCTATAATCTGAATGCTGTGTCATTGGCGATTGAACAGCATATGGCAGTTCATATTGAGGTCCAAGGTGAGTGTTACAGAGCAAGTGTATCGGGAGACAGTGGAAGGTGTTAATGCAGAGGGCAGAGCCAAGCAGAAACCGTCCATATGGTGGAGATGAATGCTACTGTGTCCTTCTTACCACGAAGGTAGGTTCATCCGCATCTTCGTCCACTGCTGTTTCATGTGCCTCACGTGTGGGTGGTGCTGGATGTTCTCCAGCACTGTGTGGCAGTGACACCTCAGGGACCGGAGGTGGATCATTGGCATGGACACTTCAGGGGTCGGAGATGTGGTTGAAGTGGTAGCAGCAGCATTCATCAGCGCCAGGCCTTGTTGCAGCAATGCCATGAGGATGGTCTTGAGGTCATTGAGGAACCGAGCCACCTCTCGCTGGTGTGCAGCCGTGGCAGCCACTCTTTCCACCTGTGTCCACTCAATGTTCTCCATTAACCTCTGCATGTGTCCCAACTCCTGTGTGACATCGCCGGAGCCACTCTGACTGGACAGTTGTTCTTGTCACTGTGTCAGGGCTCCAACGATGTCAGCCATGGATCATTGGAGAGCATGGAGTGGACTGTGGGTGTCCGTTAGGGACCGTTAGGGACTGTGAGTGGTCCCTGATGGGACTTAGGCACCCATGTATGGCATCTAGATTGGCTGTCATGCAGTCGAAGTCCAACCACACCTGTTCCGCCAGATTCTCCTGGCACCGCAACACCAGCTTTGGAAGGCCAAGTGTTCTTCGTGAGGGACCAGGGCAGCAGCTGTGTTGGTGGGTGTTGCCTGCTGTGTGGTCTGTGTAGGGGGTGGGGTCTCATCGATGCAGCTGGGCTCCCCTGCTCCAGGAGGTGTATTGTGGAGGCTGTCAATGAACTCTTACAGGGCATCGGAGTCAAAGCTATGATGGTCTTCTTCGTCATCAGAGAAGAAAGGTTCAGATTGCTCTGCAGGAGGTGTTGATTCTCCCTCTGCAATGTGAAGGGGAGATGCAGTTTAACAATGTGTTCACATATATGTTGTCACATTGTACATGTTTACATACAGACTGCGGGCCCGATTCACAGAATGAACTTAAATGTTAAGACTCAATCCTAAACGTACTACTATTTTGGTATTCAAAGAATGCACTTACTACTTTTGGCATTCACAGAATGAACTTACTACTATTGGTATTCACAGAAGTTAGGATTTTGTTATAAGTTAGTCTTAAAACAGACTTAAGACAGACTTAAGACAAACTTAAGACAAACTTAATACAGACTTAAGACAGACTTAAGACAGTCTTAAAACAAACTTAAGACAAAATCCTAACTTGTGTGAATACCAAAAGTAGTAAGTTCATTCTGTGAATACCAAAATAGTAGTAAGTTTAGGATTGAGACTTAAGTTCATTCTGTGAATCTGGCCCTGCATGACTGTGTACATTGTGGCTGTTTGTGAGGAGCTACATATTTGATGGTGGACAGTAGACAATTCGACGACATAACGGATGGGTGTTTGTACTTGTACATTATCCACTCACATTTCCCTGCAATGCAAAATGTGAGTGCCCAGTTTCTACACATAAGCAGCACCAGCTGTGTCCTGCGTTCTGTTGTGGACGTGTTGCGCTTTGTTCCACATCAATGTGGATGTGCTCAGCTTATTATGTTTGTGTGCTACATTTCGGGGGAGTGGCCCCTGCAGCTCTGATTTTGCTGCCCCTTATCTCTTTCATGCGGTGTGCCTTTGACTTCTGTGCTTATGCAGTGCTGAGATGTTGCATATTTGGGGTACATTGGTCTCTTGGATGGGAGTTGATGGCTTGTGCATGGTTTGTTGGCAGATGTGCTCTGCTTCATTGTACATGTGTGCCATTGTGCCCATCTCCACCCGTCCTCCCCAGTCCCTGGTCGTTACTCACTCTGGTGCTGTTGTGTCCGGTCATTTTGAGCAGTGTCCGGTCCCCCAACTCCTGCCACCGTCTCCTCACTGATGACTGTGGACACCATATCCTCCATCTCATCCAGCTCCTCCTGTGGCGCAGGACTGCCACCTCCAGTCTGCATTGCTGCCTTCCATTTGCCGGTGAGTTTCAGCTTGGTTTTGCGCTTGACGTCATTCCAGCGCCTCTTGACCTCTTCCATTGTCCTCTTCAACACTCCGACTGCATTCACCTTGTCCACGATGGACTGACATTTTTCATTTTTTGTTGCCAATGACACAGTGGAGGTGATGAACAGTTGTTGATGGTGTTCTACCACCTCCGTTTTCAGGATCCTGTTTTCCTGTGGAATGAACCGCTTCTTCCTACTCTTCTTCTCCTTGCCCTTCCCTGACCCGAGGTCCCAGGCTGGTCATCCGTGGGGCTTGTGGGGTTCTGGTTGTCCTCCGTACTTATTCCGGCAAGATCCATTATACTTCACTGTTGTTTGGCATTTGTTTGTATGTTTTTTTCTACTTTTATGGTGATTTTTCCCGCCTTTCATGTGTAACTTGCAGGCCTGTCGCTGGTTTTCGTTGATTTTGCATCACGACTGGCCTCATCGCAACTTTTTTGGAATTCATGTTTTGCATTTTTGCAGCGTCACGTTGACTTTATCACGTAGATTTGAGGCTTTATTGTGGGCCTATCGCATGGTACCACCGTGTTGTGAATACAACGTCAACATGGCGTTATTTTCTCGCGATAGACTGCAATAAGATGAGTTGCGTTAAGCTACTTTTACGATAATTAGAACACATTCTTGAGAATGTCCCCCAATATAGTATATATTGAGAGCTGAACAGCATTGGGAAGAAGGAAAAAAATAAAATGCTTGACGTTGAACAACATTGGCAAAAATATAAAACTAAAAGCCGCCCAGCATAATGATGCCATGACGAAGTGGCCACTTTGGCTTTTGGCCCCAGTGCGATTCATGCACGCTCATGCATCACCACACATCTAAACACATAATTCATGATTTGGCAGCCATTTTTCTCTTCTAATTTACTGTTCTAAGCTGGCTGATGACATACTTGGAGCAGTAAAGGAAGAATAAATAAATAAAACGCCTGTGAAAATGCATTTATCGAGAGGAGCAGCCTGGAAGCACATTAAAGCTGCCAGATCCCCTTAAAAGTACAACAAACGTAAATAAAGGAATTGTGACAAGGGAGCAATGGAGGAGCAATGGAGGGGATCAAGTCAATGGTGTTGACAAATGGCGGTGAGCAGTAAGGGCGGAGGATCAATAGAGGAGCGATGAGTTTTAATAATTTAGAAACATAGTCAGATAGTGAGGGATGGGGAATAAATAGATGAGCTGGGGTGTGGAAGTAACACAATGAGCACAATGAGGGGAGAGATGTGATGTGGGAAACAGAACACAGAGGATAGGTGGCAAAAGCAATAAAAAAAACACGTGCACTCACATAGAGTCCTGAATGAAAAAGAAAAAAGTAGTTCTCTGAATGTAAGCAATGGAAGGATACAAATCATCCAGTCAAAGTAAGGTGAACAAGTAATTTGCTGAAGTGCATGGACAATCTCAAGACAATGGAAAGCCATTGAATGAGGAGATTGACAAGAAAACCAGTAAACAGTAACCAATGGGGTGGCTAAAACTCGATGTATTGGTGCTGTGCATAACAGGCCATTGATAACAGCTAAAAGCTGTAGATAGGCAAGACCTAAAAAAGTATGGATGATTGATATGCCAGATAATGGCCGTCATACCTCCGAACATGAGATTCTATCAGTTACCCTGCAAGGGATAACCAGAGCCACATATAGTTTATCTCATTACGATAGCTTCTGTTGAAGCCAACGCCCTACAGAATCCCTGGTACATCCGGTGTCCTTGTGAATTACAATGGGTCGTATTTAGAGATTACTTGCATTAAGTGGGTATGACCGATTTGTTTTAACCCGTTTTAGATTTGGGCTTTTTCATCACTTGATAAGTTTTCCTGAATCAAACGATTGGTCCCCAACATTAAGTAGTTGCCCATGTGGTAAACAATCTCTGCAAACAACTATGCATGTGGTTTTATTCTGTAAATTTTATATGATGCAAAGAAAAAGATGGATTTTACCTATTTTAAGACTTTTAGGATGTAGACCAGCGTTTTTATCACTACAATTTTTAGAAAATGAATGTTTCGCAAAGTCAATAGCATCTTTTTTTAAAAGCACTGTTAATTATAGTAAAGGAATTAACATATGAAATTTACCATACATGACAAAATGAATTTGTAAATTAATTTTGGAATTAAATACCCTATCTTTGAGTAATTTGTATTACTATGTAATATTGATGTTTTAACTGTTTGCTTTTATGATTATCTGCACAAAAAATCGAATCAAGCTGGCATTGAATTGAATTGAATTGACTTTAATTGCTTCGGGACATCTGCCAAAAAGAGACAAATGTGTTTTCCCCCTGCTAGGAGTGCAGAGATGCTCTATATACACTCCAAATAGAGCTGACGGAACATCCGCCACTTTTTTAGTGGATGTCCCGGATCCACCAATCTCTACATAGCCCTTTGAGCCAAATTTGATAGACTTGCTTTGATGAAACTTTGCTATTTCTGTCAATTATGAACAAAGATCAAGATTTTTTCCCAAGAATAATTTGTCAAATCAAGTTTTCATTAGATTTATTTAATTGGCTGTTATGGTTACTATAGTAATTTTTGTGATATTGTTTGTCGCTTTTAAACAAATGACTGTTCCTATTTTTTAAACTGTAAACAGACAATTACAAAATAGAAATTATACGGTAACTATCCTCCTTGCATAAATCAGCTATTACATTGGCAGTTTCCAGCAATGTTAGAGTTTCAACTTGGAAACCGAAAACGATCTTGAAATACGTCCATTGATTGTTTATGGATGCTGTAGAGTTGTGTGCTGTACCATTTAGGGCGCTACTCTTCTGAAGCAGTGACTCTCTTGCAGGTGCTGCATCAGGAGAGAAGCACGTGTGAGCCTAGGGGCAGTTGGAGCCTAGTTGGCGATTAGGAAGAATCAGCTAGACCATTTTTAGGTCTCAGCCTGCGATGGCTGCGCTTGCGCAGTCTCGCTAGCGAGATTTAATGAGATAGAGAGAACATCACTAGCGAGGTTAAGCCCTGCCCCTCTTCTCCATTGGCTGGCCTCCTAAACGGTGGCTAGCCAATGGAGAAGAGGTGCTAGTGACGTTCTTCTTTTTCTTTGAGCCCCGTCCTTTTCAGATTGGCTTCCTTGACTTACTACTGAAGTAAAAGGTTTCTTATCTTCTTTATGGGTCCAAATGGCCCCATAAAGAAGATAAGGAAACTTTTAAGTCAGCAGGAAGTCATGCTGAGCCCTTCTGCAAAGGACGTGGCTAAAAGAGAATGTCTTGGCGTCGTGGTGCGTGCTTGTTTTCTGAACTGCTTGTAGGAAACGTGATCCTGGAGTTCAGGTTTCCAGAGCAGCCTATCAGGAGAGATTTATTGCGGACTGTACCTGGGGATTATGAAATATATCGTCCTCTTCAAATGCTCCGCCTTCCCATCTTTTATTTTGCATTGTAAAATGTCTGACCTCAATGACTTATCTTGCGGTGTGCTATGAATATAACCCGAGACGATAAACGTTAAACGTTATGAGTACCCGCCCCTGCAGCTCCCGTGCCTCCCCATCTGAAGTGGCTCTACGGGTCATGTGAAAGCCTGGCTGATGTGAAAGCCGTGTTTATTTGAGGAGCCGGCGGAGAGGGGCGGGTACACGCGAGGGGACGGGACAGGGGGACAGCAGGGAGGCTCGGCTCACCGGTCCATGGCTTGGGAGTGTGGATAGCCACATTGAGGGAGCTATCCAACTGGGCAGGAGCGAGGACTCGTTTGCTTTGCCTGAGGGCTTTGATAAAGGCAGCAGCTGCTGGCAAGTGCCTGTTGAGACCTCTATTTGCCCGCCTCCCCACCTCGATGCAGCCCTGGTCGGGAGTCCACACAAGTAGCCGTCTCGGCTTATCTCTCCCGCACAGCGCCTCACTGCCCTCCCCTTCTCTGCACAACACCTCGCAGCCCTCCCCTCCTCCGCACAGCGCCACGCCGCCCTCCCTTCCTACACATAGCACCTCGCGCAGAGATTGGTGGAATCGAACGACAAACTGCTGCAGCGAAGGAGAAGGCCCCGGAGGAGCTGCTGTTCCCCTACAATGGAATGTTGTACCCCTGTATGCTGTGCAGCCCGGATACCTTCCAGGCGCTGGA
Organism: Lissotriton vulgaris; assembly: GCF_964263255.1. NCBI lineage: Eukaryota > Metazoa > Chordata > Amphibia > Caudata > Salamandridae > Lissotriton > Lissotriton vulgaris. The sequence goes on from NC_141686.1 coordinate 276,204,071, forward strand.
TGCTTTCCAGCTCAGGGCAGACAACCAGCTCATAGTTTCTTACCCTAAATGCGATGAGTAAATGCACTCTTTTTTCACATAATGGAGGGCTGTCTCCAGGAACGGGGAATCCTTGCAAGGGGCTGAAGACTGGAAGAATCCGTGCAGTTTTGCTAAAAGTGCAACCCCTTACCCCCTCTCCCAAAGCCATTGAAGCTATTTGGTGGCACGCCTTCCGTGTTTGCTGGCAGTGTTATTTCCCTTAAATGTTCTATTCTCAAGGGTGACAAAATACACAGGCGTTCACCTCTTATCAAGGCAGTGGGGAGTCGCACTGCAGCCGGGCTCTGCGGCTGTAATTACGGAGGGAGTGGGGACCCACCAACTCACCCCTCTTGAACCCATGCTTCAAATTCATGTGGAGTGACGGTCAGACCTGCCCACTTTGGAGCTGGGGAACCAGCTTCGAGTGCCGGTGTTGGCTGATAGGGACTGGTTGAGGGTGATAAGGGGTTGTGCCTATCCCACTCCAATCTGCACACTTCATCCTGGCTCTCTTCTCTGCATCTTAGTGTGTGTGTGATTACATGTGTGGACGCGTTTGTGTATACACGTTTGTGCGTGTGTCCGTGGGCATGTCTGATTGTGTGTCTGGATCTGTATTTGTGTGTGCGCATGTGTGGGTCTATGTGCGTTTGTTTGATGATGTGTGTCTGGATCTGTAAGTGTGTCTGCATCTGTGTGTCTGGATCTGTGAGTATGTGCGTGTATGATTGTATGTGCCTGCTGTGTGGATCAGTGTGTTGGATGGTGTGTCTGGATCTATGATTCTGTGTGTATTTGTGCCTGTGTACGCATCTATGCTCCTGCTGCTCCTTTTATGGGATCACCCGGGGTCTCAGCCCAGAGAGTCGGTCCATGTTTGAATGATTTATTTGGACTGGGTGAGGGTGGGAATGGGTTGTGCATATCCCTCTCCAATCTGCACACTTCATCCTGGCTCTCTTCTCTGCATCTTAGTGTGTGCATGATTACATGTGTGGGCATGTTCGTGTATGCACATGTGTGTGCGTGGGCCTCTCTGATTGTGTGTCTGGATTTGTATTGGTCTGTGTGCATCTGTGGGTCTATGTGTGTTTGTTTGATGGCGTGTCTGGATCTGTGAGTCTGTGTGTATGTGCGAGTGTGATTGTATGTGCATGCCGTGTGGATCAGTGTGTTGGATGGTGTGTCTGGATCAAAGAGTCTGTGTGCCTGTGAGTCTGTGTGTATTTGTGCCTGCGTACGCGTCTATGCTTGTGTTTGCCCGTGGTTAAGTGTGTAAGTCTTTGAGTAGGGGTCTGTATGTGAATGTTTGTGTTTGTAAACAGCCATCGTTGGGTCAATAGTGCTTTCTTAAGGCCAATGCATGCACAGAATAGCATATGGTTGCCTTAAAGATCTCCACCAGCAGAATGTGTCAGAATAAAGCAGTTCACGCACATACCATGCTCTACAGATGCAAGGACTGGCTCAAACCAATTATTTTAACAACAAGCATTTTCAATGCAACGGCTCTGCGTGTGGGGGGGCTCTCTGTGTGTGTGGCTCTGTGTGTGTGGCTCTGTGTCAGTGTGTGTGGCTCTGTGTGTGTGGCTCCGTGTGTGTGGGGGGCTCTGTGTGTGTGTGTGGCTCTGTGTGTGTGTGTGTGTGTGTGTGCGGCTCTGTGTGTGTGTGGCTCTGTGTGTGTGTGTGTGTGTGGGTCTGTGTGGCCCGATTCACAGAATGAACTTAAGACTCAATCCTAAACTTACTGGGCCCGATTCACAGAATGAACTTAACACTTAATCCTAAACTTACTACTATTTTGGTATTCACAGAATGCACAGAAGTTAGGATTTTGTATTAAGTTTGTCTTAAGACAAACTTAAGACAGACTTAAGACAGACTTAAGACAAAATCCTAACTTCTGTGAATACCAAAAGTAGTATGTTCATTCTGTGAATGCCAAAAGTAGTAAGTGCATTCTGTGAATACCATAATAGTAGTAAGTTTAGGATTGAGTCTTAAGTTCATTCTGTGAATCGGGCCCACTATTATTTTGGTATTCACAGAATGCACTTACTACTTTTGGTATTCACATAAGTTAGGATTTTGTCTGAAGTTTGTCTTAAGACAAACTTAAGACAGACTTAAGACAAAATCCTAACTTAAGTCTGTCTTAAGTTTGTCTTAAGTCAAACTTAAGACAAAATCCTAACTTCTGTGAATACCAAAAGTAGTAAGTTAATTCTGTGAATACCAAAAGTAGTAAGTGCATTCTGTGAATACCAAAATAGTAGTACGTTTAGGATTGAGTCTTAAGTTCATTCTGTGAATGGGGCCCTGTGTTTGGGTGTGTCATTTGCGAGAGATTAAGCTATTGGCATTGTAAATGACAATGCCATTTATTTATCTGTTTTCAGCACTTAAATGACAATTTTGTCATTTACAATGCCTATAGCTCTAACGTTTGCAAAGGCGAGACCGGTGCATTGTAAAGGCTTGTTGTTCTTGGGGCCTTATTCGGCCTCTACACTTTTGATAAAAGAAAGAAGGTTAAACCTCCAATAACTAAGGTTTTCCTGGTATCACCAAATGTTGATCAGTAGCTGAATCCAGGGGTAATGAAAGCATTACAGAGACTCCTGTTAACTGGAAAAATGGCCAGACTGGTCTTTTCTTCCACCAGGCATTTCTCTGGTGGGCAGGGGCCCTTGGAGGCAGGTGTTGAAAGTGCCAGGCAGTTTCAGGTGCCGGTGTCTCATTCCTAAGCTCCCCGAGGTTAATTGCAGCAGGCCCATGAGGCTACAAAGGAGAGAGAAAGAGTCAGGGGGGGAGAGAGAGAAAAAATGTTCAGAGAAGATTGGGAAGAGCAGGAAGAGAGAGGGGAAGAGAGAGAATGGATGGATGGATGGAATGAGAGAGATAGCACGAGTAGACAAATGGAGCGGGGCTGGTTTGAGCATTTTTGCCAGGACCAATTATCATTCTCCAGCCGGCCCGTACTAGAGATTTACTTTTTAGCAAGCTGCAGGCAAAGTTACAGTTGCAGCTCAGGTGGCCTGTTACCTCCACATGAAGGCTAAACCCAGCTGAAATGGGGGGGGGGGGGTGATGTCCGGCAGCAAATGGCACCCTAGATGATGCCCTATGAAGCCTATGGCTATAGAGAGCCTTGATCTGGGTCCCAAAATATCAAATTCAATATTCTATGCAGCTTCAATGGATGTTTTGCGGAAAAACACCAAAGCACTGGAGGAAGCCACTCCTCAAAGTTATCCATGCTTTTAATTTAAGATGGGACAACTGTACCAAAGAGCCTGAAGGAGAATCAAGACAAATTTTTCAGGGGTACTCCTATTGACATCTCTGGGGATTGTATGGAGGCCATGTTACATCTGGGATCTCAGTATGGAAGATTGCAGGAGGGGTAGGAGTGAAATAGAATGAGCTCACTGTAGGTATGGCAGAGGGCAGACTCCAGTTTTGTAGCTGTGGGAAAGGTGAGGAATACAATGATGAGCTTGCACTGGATACGCAGAAGGTGGACTCTCAAAATCAGCACAAACTCCATCAACCTGTCTTCTCTGTAATTGGAGATCTGCATTGGCGTCCATAGATCTTTTAGATAGAGGCACCTTCAAATGTCATCTACATTAACTGGCTTATCCACTTTGCTGCTAATTATTCTACCTTTCAATTCCAATGTTGTCTTACAATACATTTTTTATTTTTGTATGCTAACCTTTGTATCCACTGTGTTTCAGACACATGCAACTCAAACAATGCCCTTATGTAAAATATTTCTAAGGTATATCTTCTTAAATGATGGTCAACTTGGAGAACAAATCCAACATCACCTTAACTTGCGCATCATCCCTGAGCACCCACTCTGTGGGGTTGCTTTCCCCTCCAAGCTGTGTGTTATTTCTTCACACATATCTCTCATCTCCTGTTATTTCTTGGTAGATGAAGTAGCAGTTTTACAACTCTGAATGTAATTACCTTTCTTCCAACAATGGCTGCAAGTAGATTTGAGTGCTGAACACTCTTTGTTATTGGCCATGTGGCCCACCATAACATAGCCCCTTACATCTTTACTTCACCCTTCCACCCCATCATTCATCACAGCCATCACAGTTGCACATTCTCTTTTTTTTCGCTATCTGGCTTCATCACGTTCACGCACCTCATCATGTGTTCAGTTCTCATAGCCACCAGACAAACCTACCTCATCGGTGGATCGTTCTTCAAATTCAACTCTCCCCACACCTTCTCACACTTACAGTTCATCAAAAACTGGACACAAATCCTCTCATATGTTAATTTTCCAAATTTAACACATATTTTTCCATGTTCCTCTTTCATCTTAAATGCTCCTTCGAAGTGATATCTTTGGAAAATGGTTGGGATAAACAACAAATTATGAACTACCAACATTTTAATGCATAACTCATATTCATTCACATACCCCATATGGTATCCCTTTCTAGAGATGGAAAATTATCTAAAACCTCCTGCCCTTCCACTCCAAGATTGTGCAACAAGTGTCATTTTATTTCCCACTGTCACGTTGGGTCCACATTCTATGGTATAGTTTTGAAAAACTTTTTCTATTTTTTTTCTACCATATAGGTTACTGTAATGGGTAACTTAAATAGCAACAGATGGCCTGATGTTCGGCATTGTTGCCTACAGACCTTCAGACTCATCCTAATTCTTCCAACAATTAATTCTCCTCACTTCAAGGTTCGCCCAGACTTCCTTTATAACCTATTTTAACTTCTCAACAAATTTCACCAGAGGAACAATTTACTTATTGGAAATTGTTGGATCTGGCCCTCTCCACAGGGTCACCCCCAATCTCCTTGCTTTTTATCCTCTACTTTTTTGTGAGTCTGTTTGTGTTTGCTTTAGGACTTTGAGCACTTTATCACTGCTAATCAGTGCTAAAGTGTGTGTGCTCTCTTCTTAAAACATGATAGAATTTGCTTATACCTAATTGGTATTTTTAGTTTACTTGCCCTTGTAGAAGGGCATACCAAATACCCAGGTCCTGTGAATTATATGCTACCAGTGGGATGTGTATGCTCAGACGTGAGTCCCATGCTCTCCACATCACTGGATTCAAGCAAGCCGGGCTGAAGACGGCTGGAATGCCCGAAATTGGTCCTCGGAAGCTTGTTTCCAGTCCAGGGAAGGCATGGTTTGGCAGTTCGGGCTGGACTGTTCCCATGAGGCACAGGGTCAGACTGATTTGCATATGGCTATGTCTGAACTGGGATGGTGTGGAGTGCAAAAAAACGATGGATTTAGGCCCAGATCTCTGTACTGGGGTGAATGTATGACATAGTTCTGCATGCTGTCCATCAACTATGGTTTTTGCATTTGTCACCCCGGGTGGGATGGGTATGCTCAGACGTGAGTCCCATGCTCTCCACACCACTGGATTCAAGCAAGCCGGGCTGAAGACGGCTGGAATGCCAGAAACCGGTCCTCGGAAGCTTGTTTCCGGTCCAGGGAAGGCATGGCTTGGCAGTTCGGGCTGGACTGTTCCCATGAGGCACAGGGTCAGACTGATTTGCTTATGGCCATGTCTGAACTGGGGTGGTGTGGAGTGCAAAAAAACGATGGATTTAGGCCCAAATCTCTGTACTGGGGTGAATGTATGACATTGTTCTGCATTCTGTCCATCACTGTGGTTTTTGCACCAGTGGGATTGCAGCGCTTATTGTGCCACCCACTTAAGTATTAAAGTAGCCCTTGGAAACATATCCCAAGCCTGCCATTGCAGCCTGCATGCAGTGTTAAACTGCCATCTTGAATTGGCATTTGAACCCCTTTGCCAATCCTTAACCTCCCCTTTTATTACATATTCATCACCCCTAAGGTAGGCCTTAGGTAGCCCATAGGTCCGGGTGTTGTGTAATTAAAAGGTTTGATGTGTATTTTTAAGTTTTACATGTCTTGGCAGTGAAAACTCCTAAATTAATTTTTCACTATGGCGAGGCCTACCCTAGGATAAAATTGGGGATTCATTATTACATTTAATAAGTTGTAATTCATAATTGGGAGCAGGTTAATATGTCATGTTTTTTACCTATGAAATTGTACTGATAAACCTTATTTATTGCTAAAGTCCGAGTATTTGTGGAGTGGTGTGGCTCACTGGTTAGAGGCGGCAGACCCGGAAGCAGAGAACGGCCCGGGACCAGGGTTCAATTCCCAACGCGGCAGGGTCGTGGACCAGGGTCAGCGGACTCGATAATTCTCGCTCGGTGCCTACTCTAACCAGTGATCACTCTGGGCATTAGCTTGCCTCATCTCTACAACGGCCCCCCGCATTCGCCGGGGATGCCTGGTTTCACCTTGGAGATACCTGGTAGGGACCATCTCACAGGGATAGCCAGGACGGGTTCCCCAGGTGTCTACAGCGCCAGGACGCCTCAGGGCAGCAGTGCGCTTTACAAGACACATTACATTATATTACATTTGATTTCAAGTTTGAAAATGCCACTTTTACACAAATTGAAAATGTTCTGCCCTTAGCCCTTTGTGCCTGCAGCCAGTCTTGGGTCACGTGATTAGGTAAAGCTGACAGACTTTGTGAATTATTCACTGTGAGTCACACGATATAGGGATTGTGTGCACCTCAATGAGACATCTGCTGGCAGGATGGGGTAGCAGAGCTGAGCACAGCCCCTCTTACATCTGAATAGCCTGTGCTCTGCCATCAAATAAGGAGCCTAACAACCCTTTTTTGTCACTACAGCCAACTTGGAACCAGGGCATTAGAGTCAGGAAATTCCATATACCTCAAAGAACTTTTCCAGAAGCTTCTATCACCTTCCAGAAAAAGGGCACCAGGGTATAAAAACAGGAACTTCAGACCCACTTTGCCATTCACTACTGTACCTGTGGAAAGACTCTCAGAGAACTGCTTTCTGCGCTAACCTACTGCAAACTCTGCCACACTACTGCTGTACCTAAAAGGACTGCCTTGCTGCCTGAAGCCTGCCTTGATCCCTTAGAGGCCAGCCCTGCAGCTAAGCCCCGCATCGTCCCTGGCACCCAGGACTGCTAAAACTGGCTAATTTATTTTCTGAACACGCACCTGGACACAGCCTGATTGAGTCCTGAACCCCCAAGAGGAGTCCCACCTGTTCTAGACCCTTGGTTGTGCTGCAAAAGGTGCCCAGATGGCCAATTTTAAAAACTGAGGGGCATATTAACAAGGCGTTGATATAAAATTATCGCCGCTTTTGCGGCCGTTTTTGGGCGAAAAGCGGCGATAATTTCATCGCCTTATCAACAAAGACATGCTATCGCGTGTTTTGCTGATTTTGCTCCCGTTTCCAGCACGCCTAACTTAGCTTCTCTAATGAGATGCAAAGTAGCGTGTCTGTGAAAACAACATGGGTAAATATCGCGAAGGCAGCTTTGCGATATTTACAACGCGGGGAATCGATTATTTTAATCACGCTAAGTATGCCTTAACGCAGGAATTTAATGTCCATTAAATTCCTGACTAAGGCATACCTAACATGGGAGGTGGATACATATAATATGACCACAGGGTTGTATTATCAAGCATATCGTCGTTTTACATGGAACATCGCTGAAAAACCAGTGAAGTTCCATGGAAAAGGGCGCTATCGCTGGAATATTCATCGCCATGGCGCAAACGTTGTTAATACAACGCTAGCCTGGCGAAATATTCCAGTGTTAGAAAATAATGCGGTATACAAGGTCAGCGATAATGATCGCTGCCTGTTGCAAATATGCCCCCTGAGCACTTAGTCAAAATGTGACCAAAGAGTGCTGTGAGAACCAGGAGGAGACCATGACCAACCTGCTCGCCAATCCACATGCGTTGCATCACTGAACAAATTGGCTTTGCAATTTCTCCTGCTGCGTTTTTCTCTGCACCAGCAAATCTGTTTCAGCAGTCCTTCGTCGAAGGGGTATCCAACCTTGTGGATCTGTCTTTGTCTACAGTCCTCTGCTTCATCCTGCTGGAGTTTTACTACCATTTCGGGACTGAGTCCGAACGTAGAAATCTACACCATGTCTTTGATCCAAGGCCGACCCACGATGGCGCTCTCTCCTCAGACACCTCCTGCAACCTTGTCCTGCTGAACTTTACGTTCCCTGACGTTTTTTTAATGACGTTTTCTAAGTCCGGTTTTGAACTGCACTCCATCACAGTCGGACATAACTTCCGACTTCAACACTGTATCATCCATCCTGGCCTGGCACTTCAGGCTGGACTGTTCTAATGAGGAGCAGGGCAAAGGGTTATATGTCTTACTTAAAGGTCCTGAAGACCATCTCTCATCACATTTGAATGTAACCTGAATCGAAGGAGCTGTCTGAAGTGGCTCTGAGCCATGTGGTTCAGAGGCAGAACCCCCCTCCACTGCTGCCAGGTGGGTCAAACCTGGTTTAGACCCTGCTGGTTGGCACAAGAAGCCCTTGCTAATGGACCCCAGTTTCATGGCACTTGCAGCATTGGGGGGACTCTGCGCCTGCTGATAAAGTATGTGTTTAGATGAAAATAACTCCTTCCCTCATGGTTTCTCTTTGCATCTAGTATTTGTAATTTTGGGTTTATAATGGAAAAAGCAAGCATGCGTTGTTCCCCGCTGGAGGTCTGCGGATAGTGTAGCCGCTCTTGCGGTCTGGCCTGGTGTGGCGAGTGCACTCTGCTGAGACGGGGGGATGCACCATTCCCAGACTCAGCTGTCACCTCGACCTTCATCAGATGAATGGTGCACAGAAAGTGCCCACTGGTGATGGTGCCAGCCCCTGCAGTGACTTTATAAATGTCAGTCCACGAGCCGCTCGCGTCATTTGCTCCTGAAATATAAGACTGGCCACAGCAGTAAAGAGCCTCACAGGCAGCAGGGCGGCTGCTAAATGATCCCAAGCAGCAGGGTCCTGAAAATTACATTCATATTTCACAGCAGCCTTGCAGTATTTCACCACAGGCTCCGGCCGGCCAGGGCTTAAGCGCAGTATCGGCGTCTCAAGCAGCAATCATCGTCGCAAGCGAGTCAAGTGGCTGCAGCTTGAGTCGGACAAGGGACGTGATGGAGCTGGCGGCATGAGAGGTGGACTGCAGGTTCCGCCAGGTGTGTGTGAGGAGGCAGAAATGAGGCAGCCCTTATCTACCAGAGAAGGAGGGCAGCATCAGAGGTGGACTGTAGACTCCACCAGGTGTGTGTGTGTGGAGGCAGCAATGAGGGAGCCCTTACCTACCAGAGAAGAAGGGCAGCTGAGGTGGACTGCAGGCTCTGTCAGGTGTTTGTGTGTGAGGAGGCAGCACTGAGGCAGCCCTTATCTACCAGAGAAGAAGGGCATCAGAGGTGGACTGCAGGCTCTGTCAGGTGTTTGTGTGTGAGGAGGCAGCACTGAGGCAGCCCTTATCTACCAGAGAAGAAGGGCATCAGAGGTGGACTGCAGGCTCTGTCAGGTGTTTGTGTGTGAGGAGGCAGCACTGAGGCAGCCCTTATCTACCAGAGAAGAAGGGCATCAGAGGTGGACTGCAGGCTCTGTCAGGTGTTTGCGTGTGAGGAGGCAGCACTGAGGGAGCCCTTATCTACCAGAGAAGAAGAGTGGCAGAGGTGGACTGCAGGCTCCACCAGGTGAGTGTGAGGAGGCAGAAATGAGGCAACCCTTATCTACCAGAGAAGAAGAGTGGCAGAGGTGGACTGCAGGCCCTGCCAGGTGTGTGTGTGAGGAGGCAGCGATGAGACAGCCCTTATCTACTAGAGAAAGAGGCTCCATCAGGTGTGTGTGTGTGTGAGGAGGCAGCGATGAGACAGCCCTTATCTACTAGAGAAAGAGGCTCTATCAGGTGTGTGTGTGTGTGAGGAGGCAGCGATGAGACAGCCCTTATCTACTAGAGAAAGAGGCTCCACCAGGTGTATGTGTGTGTGAGGAGGCAGCGATGAGACAGCCCTTATCTACTAGAGAAAGAGGGTCCACCAGGTGCATGTGTGTGTGAGGAGGCAGCGATGAGACAGCCCTTATCTACTAGAGAAAGAGGCTCCACCAGGTGTATGTGTGTGTGAGGAGGCAGCGATGAGACAGCCCTTATCTACTAGAGAAAGAGGCTCCACCAGGTGTATGTGTGTGTGAGGAGGCAGCGATGAGACAGCCCTTATCTACTAGAGAAAGAGGCTCCACCAGGTGTATGTGTGTGTGAGGAGGCAGCGATGAGACAGCCCTTATCTACTTGAGAAAGAGGCTCCATTAGGTGTATGTGTGTGTGAGGAGGCAGCGATGAGACAGCCCTTATCTACTAGAGACAGAGGCTCCATTAGGTGTATGTGTGTGTGAGGAGGCAGCGATGAGACAGCCCTTATCTACTAGAGAAAGAGGCTCTATCAGGTGTGTGTGTGTGTGAGGAGGCAGCGATGAGACAGCCCTTATCTACTAGAGAAAGAGGCTCCACCAGGTGTATGTGTGTGTGAGGAGGCAGCGATGAGACAGCCCTTATCTACTAGAGAAAGAGGCTCCATCAGGTGTGTGTGTGTGTGAGGAGGCAGCGATGAGACAGCCCTTATCTACTAGAGAAAGAGGCTCCACCAGGTGTATGTGTGTGTGAGGAGGCAGCGATGAGACAGCCCTTATCTACTTGAGAAAGAGGCTCCATCAGGTGTATGTGTGTGTGAGGAGGCAGCGATGAGACAGCCCTTATCTACTAGAGAAAGAGGCTCCACCAGGTGTATGTGTGTGTGAGGAGGCAGCGATGAGACAGCCCTTATCTACTAGAGAAAGAGGCTCCACCAGGTGTATGTGTGTGTGAGGAGGCAGCGATGAGACAGCCCTTATCTACTAGAGAAAGAGGCTCCATCAGGTGTGTGTGTGTGTGTGAGGAGGCAGCGATGAGACAGCCCTTATCTACTAGAGAAAGAGGCTCCACCAGGTGTATGTGTGTGTGAGGAGGCAGCGATGAGACAGCCCTTATCTACTAGAGAAAGAGGCTCCACCAGGTGTATGTGTGTGTGAGGAGGCAGCGATGAGACAGCCCTTATCTACTTGAGAAAGAGGCTCCATTAGGTGTATGTGTGTGTGAGGAGGCAGCGATGAGACAGCCCTTATCTACTAGAGAAAAAGGCTCCATTAGGTGTGTGTGTGTGTGAGGAGGCAGCAATGAGACAGCCCTTATCTACTAGAGAAAGAGGCTCCATCAGGTGTATGTGTGTGTGAGGAGGCAGCGATGAGACAGCCCTTATCTACTAGAGAAAGAGGCTCCATCAGGTGTATGTGTGTGTGAGGAGGCAGCGATGAGACAGCCCTTATCTACTAGAGAAAGAGGCTCCATCAGGTGTGTGTGTGTGTGAGGAGGCAGCGATGAGACAGCCCTTTTCTACTAGAGAAAGAGGCTCCACCAGGTGTATGTGTGTGTGAGGAGGCAGCGATGAGACAGCCCTTATCTACTTGAGAAAGAGGCTCCATTAGGTGTATGTGTGTGTGAGGAGGCAGCGATGAGACAGCCCTTATCTACTTGAGAAAGAGGCTCCATTAGGCGTATGTGTGTGTGAGGAGGCAGCGATGAGACAGCCCTTATCTACTAGAGAAAGAGGCTCCATTAGGTGTGTGTGTGTGTGAGGAGGCAGCGATGAGACAGCCCTTATCTACTAGAGAAAGAGGCTCCATCAGGTGTATGTGTGTGTGAGGAGGCAGTGATGAGACAGCCCTTATCTACTAGAGAAAGAGGCTCCATCAGGTGTATGTGTGTGTGAGGAGGCAGCGATGAGACAGCCCTTATCTACTAGAGAAAGAGGCTCCATCAGGTGTGTGTTTGTGTGAGGAGGCAGCCATGAGACAGCCCTTTTCTACTAGAGAAAGAGGCTCCACCAGGTGTGTGTGTGTGTGAGGAGGCAGCGATGAGACAGCCCTTATCTACTTGAGAAAGAGGCTCCATTAGGTGTATGTGTGTGAGAGGAGGCAGCGATGAGACAGCCCTTATCTACTAGAGAAAGAGGCTCCACCAGGTGTATGTGTGTGTGAGGAGGCAGCGATGAGACAGCCCTTTTCTACTAGAGAAAGAGGCTCCACCAGGTGTATGTGTGTGTGAGGAGGCAGCGATGAGACAGCCCTTATCTACTAGAGAAAGAGGCTCCATCAGGTGTATGTGTGTGTGAGGAGGCAGCGATGAGACAGCCCTTATCTACTAGAGAAAGAGGCTCCATCAGGTGTATGTGTGTGTGAGGAGGCAGCAATGAGACAGCCCTTATCTACTAGAGAAAGAGGCTCCACCAGGTGTATGTGTGTGTGAGGAGGCAGCGATGAGACAGCCCTTATCTACTAGAGAAAGAGGCTCCACCAGGTGTATGTGTGTGTGAGGAGGCAGCGATGAGACAGCCCTTATCTACTAGAGAAAGAGGCTCCACCACGTGTATGTGTGTGTGAGGAGGCAGCGATGAGACAGCCCTTATCTACTAGAGAAAGAGGTTCCACCAGGTGTATGTGTGTGTGAGGAGGCAGCGATGAGACAGCCCTTATCTACTAGAGAAAGAGGCTCCACCAGGTGTATGTGTGTGTGAGGAGGCAGCGATGAGACAGCCCTTATCTACTTGAGAAAGAGGCTCCATTAGGTGTATGTGTGTGTGAGGAGGCAGCGATGAGACAGCCCTTATCTACTAGAGAAAGAGGCTCCATTAGGTGTGTGTGTGTGTGAGGAGGCAGCGATGAGACAGCCCTTATCTACTAGAGAAAGAGGCTCCATCAGGTGTATGTGTGTGTGAGGAGGCAGCGATGAGACAGCCCTTATCTACTAGAGAAAGAGGCTCCATCAGGTGTGTGTGTGTAAGAGGAGGCAGCGATGAGACAGCCCTTATCTACTAGAGAAAGAGGCTCCATCAGGTGTGTGTGTGTGTGAGGAGGCAGCGATGAGACAGCCCTTTTCTACTAGAGAAAGAGGCTCCACCAGGTGTATGTGTGTGTGAGGAGGCAGCGATGAGACAGCCCTTATCTACTTGAGAAAGAGGCTCCATTAGGTGTGTGTGTGTGAGGAGGCAGCGATGAGACAGCCCTTATCTACTTGAGAAAGAGGCTCCATTAGGTGTGTGTGTGTGTGAGGAGGCAGCGATGAGACAGCCCTTATCTACTAGAGAAAGAGGCTCCATTAGGTGTGTGTGTGTGTGAGGAGGCAGCGATGAGACAGCCCTTATCTACTAGAGAAAGAGGCTCCATCAGGTGTGTGTGTGTGTGAGGAGGCAGCGATGAGACAGCCCTTATCTACTAGAGAAAGAGGCTCCATCAGGTGTGTGTGTGTGTGAGGAGGCAGCGATGAGACAGCCCTTTTCTACTAGAGAAAGAGGCTCCACCAGGTGTATGTGTGTGTGAGGAGGCAGCGATGAGACAGCCCTTATCTACTTGAGAAAGAGGCTCCATTAGGTGTATGTGTGTGTGAGGAGGCAGCGATGAGACAGCCCTTATCTACTAGAGAAAGAGGCTCCACCAGGTGTATGTGTGTGTGAGGAGGCAGCGATGAGACAGCCCTTATCTACTTGAGAAAGAGGCTCCATTTGGTGTATGTGTGTGTGAGGAGGCAGCGATGAGACAGCCCTTATCTACTAGAGAAAGAGCTCCATCAGGTGTATGTGTGTGTGAGGAGGCAGCGATGAGACAGCCCTTATCTACTAGAGAAAGAGGCTCCATCAGGTGTGTGTGTGTGTGTGAGGAGGCAGCGATGAGACAGCCCTTATCTACTAGAGAAAGAGGCTCCACCAGGTGTATGTGTGTGTGAGGAGGCAGCGATGAGACAGCCCTTATCTACTAGAGAAAGAGGCTCCACCAGGTGTATGTGTGTGTGAGGAGGCAGCGATGAGACAGCCCTTATCTACTAGAGAAAGAGGCTCCATCAGGTGTGTGTGTGTGTGTGAGGAGGCAGCGATGAGACAGCCCTTTTCTACTAGAGAAAGAGGCTCCACCAGGTGTATGTGTGTGTGAGGAGGCAGCGATGAGACAGCCCTTATCTACTTGAGAAAGAGGCTCCACCAGGTGTATGTGTGTGTGAGGAGGCAGCGATGAGACAGCCCTTATCTACTTGAGAAAGAGGCTCCATTAGGTGTATGTGTGTGAGGAGGCAACGATGAGACAGCTCTTATCTACTAGAGAAAGAGGCTCCATTAGGTGTGTGTGTGTGTGAGGAGGCAGCGATGAGACAGCCCTTATCTACTAGAGAAAGAGGCTCCATCAGGTGTATGTGTGTGTGAGGAGGCAGCGATGAGACAGCCCTTATCTACTAGAGAAAGAGGCTCCATCAGGTGTATGTGTGTGTGAGGAGGCAGCGATGAGACAGCCCTTATCTACTAGAGAAAGAGGCTCCATCAGGTGTGTGTGTGTGTGAGGAGGCAGCGATGAGACAGCCCTTTTCTACTAGAGAAAGAGGCTCCACCAGGTGTATGTGTGTGTGAGGAGGCAGCGATGAGACAGCCCTTATCTACTAGAGAAAGAGGCTCCATTAGGTGTATGTGTGTGTGAGGAGGCAGCGATGAGACAGCCCTTTTCTACTAGAGAAAGAGGCTCCACCAGGTGTATGTGTGTGTGATGTGGCAGCGATGAGACAGCCCTTATCTACTAGAGAAAGAGGCTCCATCAGGTGTATGTGTGTGTGAGGAGGCAGCGATGAGACAGCCCTTATCTACTAGAGAAAGAGCTCCATCAGGTGTATGTGTGTGTGAGGAGGCAGTGATGAGACAGCCCTTATCTACTAGAGAAAGAGGCTCCATCAGGTGTGTGTGTGTGTGTGTGAGGAGGCAGCGATGAGACAGCCCTTATCTACTAGAGAAAGAGGCTCCATTAGGTGTATGTGTGTGTGAGGAGGCAGCGATGAGACAGCCCTTATCTACTAGAGAAAGAGGCTCCATTAGGTGTGTGTGTTTGTGAGGAGGCAGCAATGAGACAGCCCTTATCTACTAGAGAAAGAGGCTCCACCAGGTGTGTGTGTGTGTGAGGAGGCAGCGATGAGACAGCCCTTATCTACTAGAGAAAGAGGCTCCACCAGGTGTGTGTGTGTGTGTGAGGTGGGCAGCAGAGGTGGACCCTTATCTACGGAGAAGAAGGGCAGTACAGGCAAGCTGGAAACCTCTCTGCCAGGCCTGTGTGCTGAGATAGGAACAGGCCAGTCAGCTACCAGTTTGTGCTGAGTTTGTGAGACACCATTGTGTGTACTGAGGTCATGGGAGGCAGACCAGCCCGCTGCACCAGTTATGTGTACTGAGATAGGGTCAGGCCAGTCAGTTACCAGCGTGTTCATAGACTGGAAGAGACCATTGTGTGTACTGATGTCGTGGGAGGCAGAGACAGGACAGCCAACTCCACCAGATATGTGTGCTGAGATAGGAGCAGGCCAGTCAGCAATCAGTGTGCTGAGACTGGGAGAGACCAGTGTGTGCTCTGAGGTCATGGGAGGCAGAGGCAGGACAGCAAGCTCCACCAGTTATGTGTGCTGAGATAGGGCCAGGCAAGTCAGTTACCAGTGTGTGATTGGAAGAGGCCATTGTGTGTACTGAGGTCATGGGAGTCAGGGGCAGGACAGCCAGCCCTACTAGTTATGTGCACTGAGATAGGATCAGGCCAGTCAGATACCAGTGTGTGCTGAGACCGGAAGAGACCAGTGTGTGTACTGGGGTCATGGGAGGCAGAGGCAGGATAGCCAGCTCTACTAGTTATATGCACTGAGATAGGATCAGGGCAGTCAGATACCAATGCGTGCTGAGATTGGGAGAGACCACTTTGCGTACTGTGGTCATTGGGGCCAGAGGGAGAACAGCCTGCTCCAGTAGTTATGTGCACGGACATAGGAACAGGCCAGTCATCTACCAGAGTGTGCCGAAGATGGCCAGCATAGTCCAGATCCACTGGCTATGTGTGCTCTGGCAGGAACAGGCTGACCAGTTATTCACAAGTGTGCACAGAGGTTGGGAAGAGGCAGGCCAAGCAGATTCCACATCCATGTGTAAAGAGGCAGACAGACCGGTGTGAAGAAGGTCACACTTCTGAAGGGGGCACGAATGTGGTATAAGTAGACTTCCATATTGAGTTGAGGATTTTGTTCACATTCTAGAAAGGTCAGGCATAGAGGTCATGGAGAACAGGAACACTTGAGCTACAGTAACATGCCAAGCCGAAGTGCTTACTTTTTTGTGTCAGGGGCAGGACTTCTGTGGCAGGGACAGTAAAATCAGTATATAAACACTTCACACTCACCTGAAGGTGCCTGGCAACACCCTGCGTTGTTTTGGCTTTTCGCTGCCGCAAAGGTTTGCCATCCAGCCCTGATTACCCCTCATTTTATTGTTTTCCTCCCCCTCACCTTCTTTCCACACAGGAGAGTTACATCCCTAGATCCTTTGTTTGCTATCCCTGAGTACCTGTTGAATGTCGCTGCTGCCGCCCCACCTTGACTCTGCGGCAGTGCCTGCTTGGGATGACCTGTTCTGAGTATTGCTTCCATCTACCCTTGCTGCTTTCTCAGCTTCCTGGGGTTTTTGTTCCAATTCCTGGTCGAATCCAGGGATCATTATGACCAGCACCAGCCTCTATAAGGGTAAGCTGCAAAACCTTGTGTCTGCCGTTGGGCACAAATCTTAGTGAAGAAGTTATCTTTAAAAAAGTGGGCCCGATTCACACTACAGTCAACACTGAGGGGCGCGCCAATCATGGACTGCATGTACCATGATGCAAAGGAGCAAACTTTTCGGGGATATGATGTAGTGTCCGGCCAAACCCTTTCCCTACCCACACTGATTTTCATGACCTCCTCACCATTTATCACACGTTCCTAATGTACCTTTTTGTAAGAAATTGTATTCTGGGCCATTGATTACAGTTCATCCGGCCTGAGCCGGAGAGTAGGGCCCGGGTGTGGAGATACCGGCCCGACTGCGGACATAAAGATACGACTCGTAAATGAATTCTGTGAATACCAAAGTCATAAAGTTAGACTTTTGTCTCAGATTGCCTTTGTGAATCAGGCTCACTGTGTATTTGTCGTGTCCTCTTACGATTAGGTTCAGAGTCACAGCTGACACCTGAACACCAGTCAGAGGCAGACTTGCCAGCTCATCTAAGTCTGTGAGCTAAGATAGGAACACGTCACTATTTGTGATGAGGTCATAGGCCGCCAGATGAGGAGGCAGGGCAGCTGCACTAGGTATGTGTGCTGAGGTAGAAATAGGATGGTGAGTCATTTCTCAGTGTTCTACCACAATACTGAGTTTTAACTATAAGCAGAATTAAAACATTTCAGAGCAGGTATTTGAGTATTTATGTGATCATATGAAACTATAAAGGTGTTAAAAAGCTAAATTCCTGATAAATATATGGGAAGAGCATTATTAATTGAAAGATGTTCTGGCAACATTTGTGAAATTCAAAAACATCTCGTTACAAATTCCAAAAATGTCTTGAAAATTTGCAATACACTTTTTTTTAGGTCAAGCATTCGAGACCTGTTGTAATTTCTCATGTTGGCTTAACGGCTTAACCGCGTCGGCAATTGCACTGCGGTGTGGGCATTCTAATGGGTGGGCGGGGCTGCGACAGCCAATGGTCGTCCGCAGCACCAGGGAGGGATTGCTCCCGTCGGTCGTTGGCCGACATATGCGCGGAATGGGTTAAAGCCTCCCCTCTGCTTTTGATTTGTTTGTTTCAGTGTCCTTCAAAAATCCTTGCTTGCCAGTGGTCAGTCCTGCATCTTTCTCCCTCCTTTTTCTCTTCTGTTCCTCCCATGCAGCAGGGACTAAGTACTGTCTCATCACACTACAATTCTTTGTCTGTTCTCTAGGAGACTACTTTTCTTTTTGGTTTCCTGCTCAGTTTCTGTTTGCCTGTGTGTAGTTTCGGCACCATAGCTGATTATATTTAAGTATAGTTTTCCTCCCTCCCAGCTCCTCCTAATTCCACAATTGCATTGGGTGTATGTTTGTTAATTTCTGCTGTTGATGATCATTTGGGCTTTTTTTAAATAGGATGTTAATTTGGTTTTGAGCTTTGCTTTAAGGAGGATTGGGATTGTGTTTTTTTTAACGCTACATAATGGCAGCCATGCGACCACTCAGCCGATATGGACGCTGTGCTCGGTAGTAGCCTGGTACCCGCCCATCTGCTCTCTGCTGTCTTGACAAGGGTGTAGGGGGCAGCATGTGTGCGGTAGACTACCTTCTACAATTTTCCAAGAAGATTGCTTCGATTGGATGGGAAGCTTGCATGCTGTTGCTAAGGTAGGAAAGGACTTGACAAGAGCCAGCCAGATTAAGGCCGAAGGTGGTTGTGCTTCAGCGAGCTGAGAAAATTCCTATGGCTGGCACTACCCAGGCAGACAAAGACCAGCGCAATTCTGCTTTAATTTTGAGAACTGTGGGCAATAAAGTGGTAAACATTTCGCCTTTCAGTACAAACAAGCTGAGACGATCAGAGACTGCATAAGTGTGTTTAATGCCAGATAAGAACTCCTAACCTCAGCTATATGTTTTTTATGCTGCTGTACTGTTCATTAATTAGTCATCTGCAATCTGTAGGTAAGGCTGTTACAGCTCTGTGCTGTCATTGTCCAGTCATTTTCTACGTGTTTAATTGTATAATTTACCAGGGGCGATGAACTGTGTCATCACTGGAGCAGATGCAGACGGGAATTCACAAAGCTGAGAAGAGTTGTACACATCTGGGTTCCACTAAGAATTCATTATTTACTAGCACTCCCCCTGCTAATGCAAAGCTTGTTTCTCCTAACGGAAAACTGGATGGAATGGTGGCATCTTCCTTCGCAGAGAAGGCATTGGACCTGCTGACTCTACTTTCCAAACAATATATAGATTTAGGCCCAGATCTCTGTACTGGGGGTGAATGTTTGACATTGTTCAGCATTCCGTCAATCAAATGTTCTTTTTGCATTTGTGGCCATACGTGGGAAGGGTGTGTGCAGACATGGGTCCCCTGCTCACCATGCCATCCGCAGTCAAGCTATCCTGGCTGATGAGGAGCGATACACTCAAACCAGTCCTCGGATGCTTGTTTCCGGTTCAGGGAGGACCTGGTCAGGCAGTTCGGGCTGGAATGTTCCCATTGGGCGCAGGGTCAAGACTGTTTTGCATATGGCTGAGTACAAACTAGAATGGCGTGCTGAGCAATAAAACAATGGATTTAAGCCCATACTGAACTCGGGTGAGTGTTTGACAATGTTCAGAATATTGTTCATTGTTCTTACTATCAAACAGCACAACCCTCCACACTCACTCAGTCTGATTGCTTTGAGGAGAATGAATCTTGGCACCAGTTGCATCATCAAAGCAGGCCTCCACAATCAGTCTGAACTCAGACCATGCATCTGTGTCTCAGGGGTCTGAGCCAGCTGACAAGAACAAGAAGAACGGTGACACAGGCCCTCGTCAGCAGCAGACTGGACTAAGGAAACGCACTCTACGCAGGAATCCCAGCCAAACACCTACAACGACTAAAACGCATCCAAAACGCCTCTGCCCGACTGATCATCAACGTCCCCCACCGCAGCCACATCCCCCCCTTCCTGAAAGACCTACACTGGCTCCCCCTCGACAAGAGGATCACCTTCAAGCTTCTCACCCACGCACACAAAGCACTCCACAACGACAGACCAGCCTACCTTAACAGCAGACTTAGCTTCTACACCGCCACCCTCCAGCTCCGCTCCTCCAGCCTTGCCCTCGCCCCTGTCCCCCACATCCAACGAACGACCTCGGGCAGCAGATTCTTCTCCTACCTCGCCGCCAGGACCTGGAACACCCTCCCTACCCACATACGGCAGAGCCAAGACCTACTCGCCTTCAGAAGACTCCTCAAGACCTGGCTCTTCAAACAGTAGCAGAACCCCCCTCCTTTCCCTTCAGCGGCTTGGGACCCTCACGGGTAAGTAGCTAGATGCTTTGCCCAGCATTTGCTCTCTTTTGGAATTTTGAATTGCACATACTTGACATTTTTTCTTCACTGCGACTAATTCTTTTGAGGATGACTGCGAAATAAATATTGATTCCCCTTAAAGGAAGCTTAAAAAATATACATTTATGACTACTATTTGTTCTGAAAAGAGTTTTGGTGTCCAGGTGGCTATTATAATCCTACCACTAGGGGCACAGCGTGATAAACAATAAAGCAGTTCTTGTGGGCCCTCTGGGTCACTCTCTAAATGTGTTTGCCTCGTCTTTGATTCTGGCTTCCAGTTACCTCCAGGTCTCTGAAGTGGAGACACCTTACTGCTAACTTTCATTTACACAGGAGTTAGATCGGGACTCTCTACAACTATCCAACCGAGCATTTATTTTACAACATCATGTATCATAATAATCCAGGGATCGCGGAAGACGGTTCTAGCCGAGGGGTCTCCAACCTTTTCTGTAATAAGGGCTACTTATATCCAATGAAAACCACCCTGAGCTCCTACTAGTGTCCATCATATGCAGGATTGTCAGCTGTGATCTCCTTGGTTCTCAGGCATGGTTGCCAGCAGTATTGTAGGAAAGACTTTGTCAATGTGGAGTGTCTCTACGTGGGTAATACATAACAGCCCTAAATGCAGGTTCTTGGCTTCCAGGTAGTAATACGTCTCACCACCGTTGCATGACTTATCACTCAAATCTCAGCTTTTAGACAAATATATTGTTGTATATTTTATTTCAAAAATCAGCCTATGAATTCAGAAAATATACACATTTACATCTTGAATACACACTTTTCAATTTTGGTAGACTTATATTAATTAAGCTAAGGAAAAGCTTTTTATATATCAGGCTGGACTGCACAGAGGAGAGCTATTTCTAGGTAGCTGGAGAGCTAGCGCTACCAGTAGCTTGCGAGCTACTCTTTGAGGAAACCTGCTCTAGTTAGTTTTCCTGGTCTGTTGGCTTGGTTTGAACTTCACAGACACCAGTGAATGGTAATTTGACTCATTCCAACACAGGGAGACTTGTCTCAAAGGGAGTTTGACCTTCACGTGACAAGGTAAAGGGGAGTGAAAAGGGGGCTGTCTTTTGGCACCCCATATCTCCTAAGTATCCAGGAGTAATTGTTTGAGCTACTCCAGGTGGGCCAAAAAAACTTCTGACGAAGGCGGCTGGCCTTCTGAATGAAACGATGGACAAACTTCAGGGAACTATTTTTCCAACACTGGAACTTGTAACCTGCAGGCTGCACATGGCTCATTGCTGCAAGAGCATTACTTGACAGAGGGATCTTATTAGGATGCAAATGGGTGACCTAGGTTTTTCCCACAATGCACTAAGTCAGCCTTGGTAACCCTCTCAGGCAAAATTAAGAGAAGTGCAATAACCGTCTGAGTTATTATACCAGTATTACACCCCTAGACCTGCTAAGCACACATAGGGGCATATTATGAAGCCCCTGTCGCCACCACAACGTCACTTTTTGTGACGTTGTGGTGGCGATAGGGTCAGCGCCCTAATATCAAGGCAGAGTTAAGCCACTTAACGTGGCTTAAAGCTATGTTAAGTGGCTTAACGCTGCCTTGATAATAGGGCCACTTTCACGCTAAACTTAGCATGAAAGGGGGCGTGCAGTGGGTTTTGCGGTGGGCGTTCCACTGCAACACCCATTGAAGTCGACGCTGCCACGTGTTAGCAAGTTTGGCGATAATAGGTGGCAGCGCCGAACTTAAGACCAGAAAAATCCTGGTCTTAAGGTGGCGAAATGAGGAGAAATGCTTTATTTCTTCTCATTTTTGCTTTTTCCATGTGTGCTGCCTTGTGCAGCACACATGGAAAAAGGAAAATGCCATGGTTTGTTCATGTACAGGAAGGTGCCCCTTCCTGTACATGAACAAACTGTTTTTCAAAATACCATTTTGTAACTTCCATGTGCGCTGCACAAAGCAGCACTCATGAAAGTTACAAAATGGCATTTTATGTTTGTTTATGTACAGGAAGGAACCTCTTCCTACACATAAACAGACGTCCCTGCTCGCAGACATCCTTGCACTCTGGTACAATCGTGCCTGCGTTGGTGCTAAGTTGTAAAACTTAGGGCCATATTATCAAGAAAGAGCGATACATTATCGCAGCTTTTATCAGCAGGAAACTGCTGCTGAAGTGGCAATAATGGGCTTGATAATAGGCCCTTGTGAATTGCCATAGCAGCCCAGGTTAACACTAGAACCTATTTCACAGAGGGTGAAAAACAATGGATTGGAATGCTACCCCTGGGAGATCGCCAGTGGTTTGATATTTGCCAATTTTCATCCCAACTCTTTGGGGTATTCAGGGCCGGATGGCAAACTATGGGAATTTACAAGGTCATATTATCAAGCCCATTATCGCCGCTTTAGCTGCAGTTTCCTGCTAATAGAAGCGGCGATAATGTATCGCACTTTCTTGATAATATGGCCCCTAGAGCCATCGCAGGGGGAAACGCAAGGCTGCTGATAACATGGTGCAGCCTGGCGTTTCCGTAGTGGTGGAGAGAGACATTGAGCCAAGGCGGCTAACGCCTCTCTCCGCCACTTCCTTGCTGGTATGCCCCATAGTCTATGAAGAAGGTGCCTTAACCTTCTAAGCTGTATTAAATGCAGCCTGTTTCTGGCAGAGAATACAAGCCAGAACAGGTTTGCTATATTTTTCCCCTTTGTTAAATCCTCTGGGGGTAGAATGTGAAGCGTAAACACTGGCAGAACATTGAGTGTCACTGCCTCCTCCCCTCATGGCGCCGCCCTGCCGGCCCCACCCACCTCATAACTCCATCTGCATAATTTATGCATTCCCAGCGTGCAAGTTCTGGAGCATTAATAGATCTGTTCCTGCAAACAACCTGAACGCTTTTCATGACAAAGTTGCTGGATACTGTTTTTTTTAATCTTAGATGTGTAATTTTGAATGGAATTTATGCATGAAAATTTGGTTAACTTACTGCTTATTCAAATATTTATTATAAACAGTTATGTACTTATTGTAACGTTTATTTAGTATATAAATATATTGATTAAGTGGGAAACAAATGACAGCTTTGTGCAGTGTTTGGCCTAACATGCTCATGCTTGCAGATAAATGCAGGCACTAGAGGTACCTTTACCAGCACATCATACACTTTGTCAGCCACAGGCTTTTAATGGACCACCTCGCTGTGGGAGATTGTTAGCGCGTGCCATAGGTTTTCAATACTTCATTTCAATTTGCGTTCAATTGTATTTTCCACTTCTTTGATATGTGTCGCCCACATCCCCTGTCAAGTTTCAGAGTTGATTCTAATTTTCAACCCTTTTAACCCATGTCACATGGAGAGTGGCATTCTGCTATTACCCAATTCAATGGTCCTCGGTTTATCAAGCTTGGAGGGAACAAAAGACTCAGTGAGCTGTGCCCGCCAGGTTACTGACGCTGACCTATACTTACCTGTCGTTCAGTGGCAGCGGGCTGCCAGAAAATCTCTCCATTTTACCTATACAACTTCGGCCTCCATATGTTGATGATTTCTCTATCTGGACTAACTATTAGGGCATATCATAAAGGGGCGACGATAATATTATCGCCACTTCAGAGCCCTTTTTTGGGCAAAAAGCGGCGATAATTTATCTCATTATCATCAAGGACACGCTAGCGCGTGATTCCTTGACTTATCACCCGTTTTTCACATGCCGTGCATCGATAATGAGACGCAAAGGAGGCGTGGCTGTGAAAACAACATGGGATAATATTGCGAAGGCAGCTTTGCGATATTATCAAGGAGGGTTAGCAATATATACAATTGCGTTAAGTATGCCTTAACGCAGGAATTTAACATCTGTGAAATTCCTGACAAAGGCATACCTAACATGGGTAATGGATTGTGTGGCTAAGACCACAGGCCCTACCATCTAGGATATCGCCCTTTTCTACCATGGAAAACTGCGATATCCACACTATCTCTGGAATTGTTATCGCCTCAGCGATGCGCGTTGTTGATAACGCACTAACTGGGCGATAAATTCCAGAGATAGCCGGAGATAAATATGCAATCGCTAAGCGCGCTTTGCGATATTTATCGCCGACCCTTGATATTATGCCCATATTGATTCTTCTGCAGTCTTTACACTGTATTCTTTCATGCAATTGATTCAACGAAATGCAAGGGGTAGTAGAAGTGACATCACATGCCCTTTCACCCTTAGTAAACTCAGGGGACTGATTACTTTTCCCATCTTAGCTTCCAACTCAACTTGACTTCTTAAAGGTCAATGGGATTCAATTGATCGAAAATTGCAGAGATTAAACAGATCTCTAAGAGCCTATGACAAGGGTCTCTGTGCCTCCTATAGGGGCAGAAAGGGGAGGTAAGACCCCATCAGAATGACAAGATCCTGTTTCTTTCATACCAGGATCTGGGCAGTTGGTAGTACCAAGGGCTTACCAGGGACAGTCTGTGGTAATAGCCCTTTGCAAGATGGTGGTGTGACCATTCTTTCCATGTGTGAGCTTCCCAATCCAAGATGTCGCAGTCTTTTCCTGTGATGTCAGTTCTTGTTTAAAGCATATGAAAAAGAGGCTTTGTTGGAGGAAGTTGTGTCATAACTCATTTTGGTCTCAGATGTTTCAATGAGTTTACCCCCCCCCCCCCCTTGCTACTTTCTTTGTCCCTGATTTCTGCTCCTAGCCTTTTGAACCATTTTTATTTTGGATTCATCTCTTTGCATAACCTGGATGTTTTCTGCTTCCTGATCAGAGGCTTAGCTTAGTCAGTGATATTTGGGAGGGGGTGTGAATCTCAAATGTCCCTACTCAAAAAGCTGTGGGCATCAGGGTAAATGTGTGAGGTGTCCAAGGTTTGGGATGAACTGTTCTCAGGAGACGAGGAGGAGCAGGGTCAATATTGATTTGCATTAGGTGGGCCTCTGGCGTTGATATAGAGTTTGGCGAATAGGTACTCTGTTACAATGGATCACACTAAGGTTCTACCCATCCAACTGAGTTGGGAGGGCCACAAGTTTTTCCCCGAGGGAGGAAACTTTACTCTGTCAGCGCAACACTTCCTCTGATTACAGCTGAAGGAGTATGTGCCATTAGAAGTAAGCCATCCGACTACCTGCTCTATTTGGATCACGCCTATTATATTGTGGTAGTGAGGGAAAAAAAGAAAAATGACCGCCACACCACTGGAGAAAAATGTTGGGAGTGTCATTGTTTTTTTGTTTTTTTTCAAAAACAAATTCCTGCTTTTGGAGTTTGTGTTTGGAGAAATAAAAAAAAATCTTTGGAAAAGTTTGACGGCCAGCCGTCATGTTTGACGGAGCTGTCCATTACACTTTTCCTATATTGACAAGAACATCCATGATGGACTGCAGGTATCCCAGACATCTGTAAATGTGGCAGGCGGACTAGAGGCAGTAAAGTCCTCTGCAACCCTGTCTGTGTTTACACTGTGTGCTTTAATCCTGAATCAGGCCATCTGTCTAGAATGCTAATCCCTGGGGGATCGCCAGTGGTTAGATATTTTGCCAATATTCAGCCCAACTCTTTGGGGTATTTTACGCTTATTACTGCCAATATTTGGGAATTCTAGGAAGTAGTAAATGTGCATGGACTCAAGAAGTACTTCTATGGGTGCAGATTTTTGACTTTTTTGGTAAACAGGTCACTATGGACATATTTACAGAGAAGTGGCGTATTGCAGCGCAGAAAGAAAAGTTGCTGTGCGGTATGGCATGACTTGAAGCGAGCAGCACTGGGTCATATCCTCAAAGAAATGGCAGAGTCTTACTCTCTCCACGGCAGGCACCCTGGCGCCATTGTCCAAAGGTGTCTGCGTTATGATCAAGATAGTTTTTGATGAGGAAGGAGTACTTTCCTGAACATAAACAAGCCGTGAAGACTTTTTCCTCTTTGCATGTGTGCTGCAGTGGAAATAACAAAGAGAAATAAAAATATTTCTCCCACCAAAGCTATTGAAGCCTTGGAATAAATTACCGGGAAGAAAAGAGGAATTACTGGGAAATCCGAACTAGAATTATTGACCCTCCCCCCGCTGCAGCCATTCTTCAGGGTCTCACTAGTAACCGTCATCAATCCAGGCCCTCCAGAGTTCCAGGACCCCCAGTGTCACTGACACTGGCGAACATTTCTAGGTGTGCATTTTGTAAATAAAGTCATTAAGCGATTATAAGAAGTAATAAACATTTTATGGGGCCAATGCACAACCACACAGATGAAATGTGGTCTTGTGGTCACGCCGTCCACCTTAGAACCTGGAAGACATCTGTATTAAACCTGGATGAATTGACCAATTTTGGACATCGTGTGATCCTGTGCGCATCAGTTTCCGCCCCTGACTCTTTTGTCCCCCTGCTTTAATTGTGCGCGCGTCGGGATGGGCAGACGTCAGAACTGAGTGCCAGGAAAACGTGCACTGCTTTGCTGAGTGGGCTAACACAGCTGCTGCCCTGCCAATCTGCCATCAAAACATCTTGTTCAGCGAGACATGCTGTTTGCCATCAAGACAAAATGCATTTTTGAGTGGAAAACATGACAGAATGATTGGCAATTCAGATTGAAGAACTTGCCATGCACAGCATGGACGCAGAACATTGTTAGACATGCGTGCTGGCCGTCCCACCAATCACAATCGAGAGCAGCATGTGATTAGCACGTGGTTGTGTCATGACAATTTCTGTACCAACTGCATGCGTCCCTACGTGCTTCAGAACACGTGTGAGGCCCAAGCCCGGTGCAAGGCCAGTGCTGCCTTTGCCAAAGGCCAGTCCACAGCTCAGCCTCTTTTGAGGGCCACTGTCGAGTGCTGGAAAGGCCTGAGCCTCTCTGAAACCTACCTGTCTTTGAGGGCCTCATTTATGAGGCTTT
The DNA here is from genome assembly GCF_964263255.1 of Lissotriton vulgaris. Lineage (NCBI taxonomy): Eukaryota > Metazoa > Chordata > Amphibia > Caudata > Salamandridae > Lissotriton > Lissotriton vulgaris. The sequence goes on from NC_141686.1 coordinate 276,230,899, forward strand.
GCCGTAGGGCAGCACCCCAGGCCTTCCTGCTGTACTTCCCGACGGCAAAAGAAAAGGGCAGGAATGCGTCGTATCTGTAAGATACAGCGCATTCCTGTCCTTTTCCCCTGCGCCGTCGCACAATGGGCTGCCGTGCGCCAAAGCAGGCAATTTTGCGTGCAAGGGTGCCTGCGTTGTGGCGATGATTATTTTTGTACAGGAAGGAAAACTTTTCTGTACAAAAATAATCACAATAGGTTTTTCCTCTTTCTATGTGTGCTGCAGAATGCAGATATTTCTCCCCATTGCGCCTCCCTTACGCTTCCTATGGGGAGGCGTAAGCTTTTGGCACTGCCTCTGATTTACGATTTGTCGTAAATCTGGGGCAGTGTCCAAAGGCCATGGATGTTGCTGGGAACGCCCCCAGCAACACCCATTGCACGCTCCTTTAACGCAGAGCACTGTGTTAAAGGGACTGATATTCATCAGGCAACATTAAGCCAAGATAAGTGGCTTAGTGCTGCCTCATAAATATCACGCCGGTTCTGCGCCACGGAGCGTCACAAAAAGTGACGTTCCGATGGAGCAAGGGGCCCTTAGTCTTTTATATGTGTGCAGTGCTGTTGGAAGTGAGTGCGAGTGTGGAGGCCGCTGGACTGCTGAGGTTCAAACCGCTAGCCCTGGTGCTCAAAGTTAGGGGCAGCAGGTGCTAGCTTCGACCGGTGGCAGCTGGTAGGGAACAGTGGAGCAGGGTGGGGGAGGGAGGAGGGCACGGTGGGGGTTTAGAAACAAAGAAAAGAAAAGAAAAAAACGTACCTGCTGGTCGCCAGCTGCCGCCTCTCCTTCATCCTCAATGTTTCCTGGCTCCCATCAGCACCCAGGCTCACAGACTCCCCTAGCCAATCACGATGCTGCTGTCACCAGCATCACAGTAGCATCGTGATTGGTCTGAGTGCCACGGTTCAGCGCTCAGACAGGGAATGGGAGCCTGTGCATGTTCCCCATCCAGGCTGTGCTCATGACGGTTTGGCCGGGCCAAGGCAGCCGGTCAAAAACCATAAGGTATACGTATGGTGCACCACCCACTCCTCCTCCCTCTGATGTCATGCGAGCCCCCAGCCCCACCCCACTCTAACCTGGCTTCAAGCTCCACACTAAAAATAAAATGATAATAATGTTATGTTATTAACATTCTATTTCTCGTTTGCACTGCTCAGAGAGCAATGTGGTGACGGGAGGCGTGCAACACCCATTGGGCTGAATGGGCTTTCAGCCCCTCCGTCGTGTGTCTCACCCCCGAGCTGCTGCAGCTGTGGGATCGGCTGGGCAATATCTGTAGTCTTATCGCCGGCACGCCCGAGTTTTCACAGGTCTTTAAAGACCATTTGCATATTTACATACCTTTGTAAACTGGTGACCAAGGCTTACTTTTTGTTCCGGTTCCGTACCCCCTGTGCCCCGACTCTGCCTGTTCCTTACATTGTATTATACATTTACTGCCGTAGTGTGAAATTCATTTAATGAAAAGGAATATAACGTAGGGTTGACAAAAGAAAAATGCCAGCCATGTCTTGTTTAAAGTAATGTGATCACTGGTAAGTAATTAAAGCGTTACCTTATCGCCTCCCCCTCACATTCCTTCCTTAATTAATTGAGAAGTACCAAGCAAAATAGAAAACAAGAACATCTTAAACTTGTATGCTTCATCCCCACAGAGTCTTATAATTAGAGAAACAACACCAGACCAAAAAATAATCACCTCTATTACTTTATAGATGACAAGACTCATGAACCAAATCCATTTCCTTTGCAGTTCTGTAATGTTTCACAAAGGCGGATGGTGAAGCCCACGTCCCCTCCTAGCAAATAGCTAAAATACATGCACCTTGCATCTCTGAAAGGATGCAGGCATTCCCCAAGTAGATTTGCACTGAGCAACCTCTGAAAGGGCATTCACAAATAAGGACTCTGACATCCTAAAAGCAGCAAGCCTCTCAAGATAGATGAGGAGAGCTCTCCTAACATCCAAATTGTAAAGACCCTCTTCTTTCTCAGAAACTGGAGATGGGAACAACTGAGGAAGAGCCACTTCCTGATACTTTTCATGCTGATTATGTTACATTTATAAAAACATGTGATTCATTGTTTTTGTTTATTGATGTTTTTATGTAGTAGGGAGGAAGTTGTATTTATCTTAAATAGATTATTTTTTGCCATTCAATTTAATTTAATTTTTGCCATTTCATATAATTTATTATAAATGATATAGCTTTTATTTTACATATATTTAAATATTTTTATTTTGTTATATAGGTATTTTTTATTTATTTTCATAGTTGGAATTCCTTTATCTAACCCCTCTAAAGTCCAACACCTTCTCTACTGTTGTTCAGATTGCAGTGAGATTAGTAAATCGAACCCCTCCTAAGCACAACACTTTCACAGATTGGAGTGGGAATAGTACATCTAAGCCCTAAAACGTTCAGTATTGTCCATGCTTTTGCCTATTTTGAAGTTTGAATAGTAAATCTAACACTCTGAAGTCAAACATCCTTTTTCTACTGTTGCTTAGATTGGAGTGGGTATAGTAAATATGAACCCGCCAAAGCCCAATACGTTCCAAGTGTTTGCATATGTTGAAATCTGAATCCTTCAAAGATCACCTCTTTCTCTACTATTGTCTAGTTTGGATTGTTTTTATTTATTTTAATATTTTTACAGTCTTTTACATTTTAAGAGGTTAATATAAATAATAATTTTATAGTTTTTTTGTTGTTTCTTTTTTTTATTTCAGTAACTTTTATTGAAATGTATATTTATGCTTCAAATATTTTATTAAAACAATATTTTTGTTGGTTTTGTAAAATATTTGTTTTTTAATTAAAGTTGATATATGTTTCTCATAAATATATGTTTGTTAATTTTAATGTATGATATATTACTACTATATATTTTTACAATTGTTTACCTATTTTTTTATTTTTAAGCTATATATATTCATTTACAATGATAATAAAACTATTTGTTTTTATTGAATTAATATTTTAAACTTTAATATTTTTAAATACATTATATATAGAGCTCTATATATGTGTGTATATATGTAATCAATATACTTACCTTTTATGACAGTATTCTGTTCCGCAATATCTTTTTCCATATTTTTGTACTTTACAAACAAAGGGGCCCATTAGGATGGTGGGCGGATTGCCTCCGCCAGGCTGGCAATAGTCACAGCCGGCCTGGCGGTAGTCACCGCTGGCCTGGCGGGGGCAATCCTGCCCGCCATCCTCACATAGATGACCCCCGCTATATTAGTATGGCAGGGGGACCGCGGCGGATGGAAAGATCATCCGCCACTTTTCTGCCCCGGTCGCCTTGCGGCCGGGGCGGAAAAGGTTTAATATGGTGGCGGTGTATATTAGACACCGCCAGCCATATTACCATGGGCTTAGTTAGATGCCTTTCCGTGGAGGCGATGCCGCCACAGAAAGGCATGCGGTTTTCACTCTGGGGGCCCCCTGAGGGTCTCCAGAGTGAAGAGTGAAGGAGAGGTGGGGGTGCACACGGGGGTACCACCCACCTGCATTTGCATTAACAAAGCGTCAGGCACCGCGCAGTGCCTGACGCTTTGTTAATGCAACTGCATTCGTGCAATGTTAGCATTGTGGCGGGCGGTGCTGAGAGCACCGCCCGCCACAATGCTAACAATGCAGGATGCACCCACCACAGTGGCAAAACAAAAGGGGAACTGGGGGTGAGTGTTTGATTTGCTCAAACGCTCCATCCATCATCCCCTTTTGTCTTGCTTTGTTCGCCCTAAGTTGGCAGGGTATGCTCAGACGTGAGTCCCTTGCTCACTTGGCCACTGGATTCAAGATAGCCTGGCTGATGAGGATTATGAATCCGAAACCGGTCCCAGGATTCTTGTTTCCGGTCCCGGGAAGACATGGATCGGCAGTTCAGGCTGGACTGTTCCCATGAGGCACAGGGTCAGACTGATTTGCATATGGCCATGTCTGAACTGGGGTGGCTAAGTGAGCTAAAGAATGGTGATGGATTAAACCCAGATCAGTTGACTGGGGGTGAGTGTTCGATTTGCTCAAACCCTCCGTCCATCATCCCCTTTTGTATCACCACAGTGGCAGGAGCATCCTAATATCCCCCACGGGACTCCCGCCCTTATGGTGGGCGGTCCCAATACCCGATAGGACGGCGGGCGGACTAAGTCCGCCTGCCATCCTAATGACCCCCAAAGTATGTAAACTGATTATAGGGTTGAGTTCTTGTCCTTGTCCTTGAGATGAGTAACACAAAGAATTTACTTTGTTCTTAATGAATTCTAAGTACTGTATTTTGAACTATTAATGTTTATACTTTTTTTTTTAAACACATTTTTATTGCATTTTATACATCATGTAACATACCCCTTTCGGGTGTTAATGTACAGTATACAGGACAAAGAAAGAGACATATCTGAATCACTGTATTCATCGTTACCCTCGCTTGGCCCAACTCGTATATGATAACTAGAATGACCAGATTGCTGTCTCCTTGCAGTACACCATGTATGCAAGATAAACCTCCCTCCCCTTCCCCCAACAATAAGGCAACATACTAAAACTTCTCCCTCTTCCCCCCTCCCCGCACTGCTGTCTCCCCATGACTATTGTTCAGCTCGGTTAGTAGGCTCTCTGGCACGCGAGGCATGAGTAGTGGTGCTGTGAAGTACCTTTCGTTTGCCACCCCTTCCTACTATGAATGTTTATACATGACGCTACATGGAGAGTCAGTTTTGCAGGTGCGTCAGTTCCTTGTAAATCTGCGTAGAGGGATATGACATCCTGCCATTGCGGGTTCCACCTCCGTTCCCAGTATCTGTGCATGCCCCCTTACCCAGTAGGCCAGGTCAGTGCTTGAGTAAACAACAGGGAGGGAGAGTGGACATTCATGCCTCGTCCTTCTTCCCAGACTGAACTCCTTCAACATCATACCATTGACCCTACTCTTCACCACTGGGTTTGCTTACAGTAAATGTACTCAGGATAAGGACTCCGACTGAATCATATTATCTGCAGAAATGCCAGCAATTAGCCCCACTATATTGGGTCAAAAGCTTTCTTGGCACCTAGAGCTACCAGAACAGTGGGCTTTCTTAGAGTCCGCCTTCTCGTCAGGCATCCAAGTAGCATTCTACGTTTGAACCCCAACCGATTGGATGCAATGAATTCATCAATCACCTGCATCAATCACCTGCAGAAGTCTGTTGGCCAATATATTGGCCAGAACTTTTACCTTGTTATGAAGCAGGGACATTTGCCTGTAGGAGGTGCACTGGTCCACAGGTTTACCATCTTTGTGAATATGCACTATGGTTGTAATTCTGAGATCCTTAGACTCGTACAGCATACGTCGGAAGGGCTCACCCTCCAGTCGCTTTTACCACATAAATAACTCTAAAAGGAATACGTTGTGCTATGGGGCCATCCCCCTCCAGAGCTGTTGGACCACCTCCTGGATCCCATCCACCCGTATATCCCTGTTTGACATTTCCGCATCGTTCCAGCCAAACACCAGCATTGAGATGTCTCTTATAAATGTCTGGTCCACAGCCTCCAAGTCTCCGTGGGGATACAAGTAAGCTGGATTGGTCGCAAATGCATGGACCATTCTGTCTGCCATATCCACCAACCTCCCATCTCTGTTTACTACTTTGTGGATCCAGCGCTGCCGTTCTTTCTACCAGGAAAGCCATGATAGTAATTTCCTCGCCTTTTTGTCAGACTTTTCCATTTTGTGTTGTCAAAATTGTGCCCTTACTTCTCCCTGTGCCGGGAAACATCCATTACAACACAGTCATTACATTGTACTGCATTTACAATGCAAGTGTTAAAACGCAACTGCCTTTAAATCGCATGCCATTACAATGCTTGCCATTACAATGCATGTCATTACAATGCATGCCATTTCAATGCATTATGAGGTAAGTAATGGAGAGTTTTTAGTTTTAGGGTGGGTATGGGTTTATGTTATATGGGAATAGTAATTTTTAGACCTAAGCTATCCAGCACTTTCCCTATTGTTGCACTCACTGTGGTCAGAATAGTAATTTTCACACCTTCATTATCCAACACTTACCCTATTGTTGCACTCTCCGGAGTGGGTATAGTAATTTTTACCCCTAACTATCCAAAACTGACCCTGCAGTTGCCCTAAAAGTATTATGCGTTGTAATGGTATGCGTTGTAATGGAATTTGTTGTAATGGTAGTTTTTAAAATGCGTTGTAATGGCATGCATTGTAAAATCATGCGATGTAATATAGTTATGATGTCAAAAACGCTTTGTAAAAGCATGCGTTGTAAATGCATGCGTTGTAAATGCTTGTGTTGTAACGTCATATATTCCCCTGTGCCAGCCGCTTATACTCATTCCTAACCATAGCTATTTGGTACAATAATTATAGACTATGCTGATGGATGTATTCAGCCTTCCACACCACCAGGTTACATTCCAGCTTTGTTAGTTCTTTAATTTTCTCCCTTATTTCCACCAAAGTGATATATAATACACCCCCTTATTTTAGCCTCATTTGCTCCCAAACCACCAGTCCTGATCCCACTGTTCTTAATTTCCCTTGAAATATAGGGGCTGATTATGATAGCGGAATGACTTCACTCCGTCCACCATCGTTTTGTATTTGGGACCCCCGCCTACAAGGTGGCTGTCCCACAGTACAAATTACAATGCAACTGCCACCGACTGGGTTCATTGCCTATGTTTTGCATTGTGGCGGGTGCTCCTGACTGCAGCGCCTGCCACATTGCAAAAAAGGGGCATTTTACATTTCCCTGTCCTACGTGGCAGGCACCATGGGGTGCCTGCCACATGATGCAGGGATATGTGCCCCCCGGTCCCATCCACGGGGGCCAGGCATTAAGGGGGGCCCACTACGGCCCCCAAAGTCCCAGATGATGTTTTATGTGGCTAATGCAGCAAATCTACAATTATGCGAATCTTGCTGCACAATAATTCCACTTGCCCTGCATATGGCCTTTTGTGAAGGATCCTATTCTGCTTGTGCAGAGTTCTCCACAGTGAAAAACTTTGCACCAGGGAATGGAGCCCTCTCTGCAAGGACACTTTTTTTCTTTTATATCTTTTTTCTAAAATATCATCAACTAATCTGGGTGTGATCCATTATTCTTCCCATCCTGGAATGGGAGTTACTTTGGAACTTGGCCGATGTAAATCTCGGACCCTTTTCAAGATGGAATGGTGGAAGAAAGGAATTAGTGCTTGTGCACAAATGTATATTTTTGTGGGTGCTCTTAAACTTCCATGGCAAACCACGCCTTTGAACACCCACCTCTCACCCCTTGAGGGGGATTTACTACTGTGAATCTTTCCACACTCGTGGTACAGAACTCCACCAGAGACAATGTATATATGCTGGCACAGGATCCCTTTGTAAATTTCTAGAAGGCAAAATATTAGTAACTTTGGGCCCGATACACAGAATGAACTTAAGACTCAATCCTAAACTTACTACTATTTTGGTATTCACAGAATGCACTTACTACTTTTGGCATTCACAGAACGAACCTACTATTTTTGGTATTCACAGAAGTTAAGATTTTGTCTTAAGTCTGTCTTAAGTCTGTCTTAAGTTTGACTTAAGTCTGTAAGACAAAATCCTAACTTCTGTGAATACCAAAAGTAGTAAGTTTATACTGTGAATGCCAAAAGTAGTAAGTGCATTCTGTGAATGCCAAAATAGTAGTAAATTTAGGATTGAGTCTTAAGTTCATTCTGTGAATTGGGCCCTTTGTTTGTAAAGTTGGAAATTAACTTTGTGATTAGGACTAGGGGTGGGCGGACAACTCCGTTCCGCCCAGGGAATGCGCGGTATTTTGCCAGTTCCACGTTCTGTGAAGTAGGCGGAACAGGCAAATCTCCGCACACTCCGGGCAGAGCGGAGTTGGCCTCCCTCCCGCCTCCCTCCCTCACTATTAAAACATTATGAATAAGAATTTAAAACACCTTACCTAATAGCAGCATCCCCGGGCTTCCCTCCTACTCAATTGTGACTTATTCTTGAAAACTGCGCGGGCGCATGCGCCATCTCGCCAGAAATGCACATGCGCGGACACCCGCGCATGCCCAGTTTTCCAGAATAAGTCACGATGGAGAAGAAAGGAAGCTCGGGTCCACAGCCAATAAGGTAAGGTGTTTTAAATTCTTATTTATAATCTTTTAATAGTGCAGTGGGAGGGGGGCGGGAGGCGGGCAGGAGGAGGGTGGCGCGTAGTTGAGCTACACGGAGTGCGTGGAGATTAGTTCCGTCTCCGTGGCACTTTGCGTAGCCCCGCTACACGCACTTCGCCCACCCCCACTTTGCCTGAGGTTTGCAATGATGCTCAGGCTCGGTGACGAAAGGCAAGTACAGGCAGTGGTCGAAGTTGGCAGGATTGTAGAGGCACAGTGTGGCCATACTTTTTTACTTTAACAACAACAGTTCTCTTACTTTCTGTGAAAACATAACCGTCCCCGGATGGGTAATTCTGAGAGCTGAACTGCTTCAACTGCAGTGAAAGACAGAGAGTCTCCTGTGCCTTCAAAGCGAAGGCAAATAGACAGAATAGTCCTGAAGTGTAAATGTGTACAACGGATCAATCTGCAAATATAAAGGGAGCTTGGAAGCCTGTATTGACTGTAATTAGTGGAATAATTCGACGCTTCCTGATGAGCAGATTTATACTTTTTGAGCGGTATTGGAAAGGAGATACTAAAATTACTTTTTAAAGGGACGTAACACAGGCCACTGTGCTATGCCCCCATTTATTCTCCACTGTCCAATCACTGTCCAATTCCATGTCTGTCTGGTTCAGACACAGACCTCTGCAATGGGGTGAACAGTCTAAATATCGAGTTTTTATTTTCGACCTACAATAATATCGAGTTGGAACTATCGTAGGGACACAATATCGAAATCAAGAATATCAACAACCAGAATATCGACCTGAAGTTAAGAAATATCGTTTTTGTTAATATCGAAGTTAGTAATATCGATAGCAAAAATATCTATGTTACTAATATCGATATTTATATTAGTGTTATGTATTTTATTATGTTTTTTATATGTTTGTGTTTATATTTTTTGTTAATTATTGTACTAGTTTTATTAGAATATATGTATAACATTTTTAGGAGTTAATACGTTTTTTTAAAATAGATTAAGCGTTTGAGTACCGTAGTGGGTTGTGGGTTTATAGGGGAATAGGGTGTGAAGTAATTTAATTGTAGTAAATTAATTCATTTTTTTAGGAATTCGTAATTAATTATTAGTAAATTTTGCGTTTTAGTCTTTAGTGGGTTGTGGGTTTATAAGGGAATAATGTGGGAAGTAATTTAATTGCAATTAGGTCATTATTTATTTTTATTTATAGGTATTGATAATTAATTTTATGCTAAATAATTATAAATTGGTAATTCATTTTTATTAATTGGTAATTCATTTTTATTAATTGATTAATTGGTAACTATATTAAGTGTATTAATTTATTATTGAAGTGTGTTGTAAGCTTATAGAACAATAGGGAGGGAAGTAATTTAATTTTAATTAACTATTCATTTTAATGTTGAGTATTGATAATTAATTTATTGTTAATAATTATAAATTGGCGATACGTTTTAATAATTAATATTTTTTGTTTTATAAAATTAATTTATTGTTCATCGATTATCAATTAGTACATAATTTTGATTAATTATGTATTTATATTTATTAATGATGTATTGTTAATTAATTATGAATTGCTAAATATTTTTTATTATTTATTGTTTTTGGGTAATGAAATTGAATTATTTGTTATTTAATTATTATTTGGTAATTAATATTTAATAATTATTATTTATTTGTATGTATGATCAATTTAATTGTTAATTAATATTAATTGATAATTTTTTTAAATAATTATTTATTGGTATTGGTTATTAATTTATTGTTATTTAATAAGGAAATAATTATTTTTACCCCTCACTATCCAACACTTTCCCTGCTGTTGCACTCTTTGGAGTGGGAATAGTAATTTTTACCTCCACGCTATCCAACACTTTCCTTACTGTTGCACTCTATAGAGTGGGACTAGTATTTTTTACCCCTACGCTATCCAACACTTTCCCTACTGTTGCACTCTTTGGAGTTGGAAAACTAATTTTTACTCCTACGCTATCCAGCACTTTCCCTACGGTTGCACTCTCTGGAGTTGGAATAGTAATTTAACCTTTACGCTACCCAACACTTTCCCTACTGTTGCACTCTCTGGAGTTGGAATAATAAATTTTACCCGTACGCTATCCAACACTTTCCCTACTGTTGCACTCTCTGGAGTGGGAATAGTAATTTTTACCCCTAAGCTATCCAACACTTTCCCTACTGTTGCACTCTCTGGAGTGGGAATAGTAATTTGTACCCCTACGCTATCTAATATTTACTGTTTTAGCTAATGTAGTGTATCATTTTTTTTTATTTGTTATATATATTTTTTATATTTCTATCCATAATATTGTTGTATGTGTTTGTATGTATTTATAATTTATAAAATGTTTTTAAAAATGTATAAGTTATTAAAATAATTAATTGTAAATATTAAGTAAGTATATATATCATATTTTATATGTATATGTTAAAAATTTTTTACATATGTATTAATTTTAAACATATTTTAACCATGTTTATTTTAAATACATGTATGATTTACTTCATTCTACAATATTTAAAAAAAATAATTTTAAACCAATATTTTTCACAACAATTTTTTCGAAAATATTTTTTTTCTGATATTTTTGTACTTACCATAATGTAGATAGGTCTTTGATATTCTTGATCTCGAGATTTCGACGTCGATATTTTTGACGTTGATATTCTGCCAGTGATTCCTGCAGTGGGGGTTTCATAAAGTAGGATTGTGCATTTTCCACTGGTTAAGTTAACTTGCATTAACTTTACATTTAAACTGCATGTTATTTTATATGTACATGCCTGAAGGTGAAAGACCAAAAAAGTTGCTGAATATTCTGTTGTTGTTTAGCTACACTTTTGACCCCGCCCCCATTGTGCACAGCATCACAGTTCCCTTAATTTATTTATTACACTTTGCTCACTGAGTTCAAGTTATCCTTATTGAAACCTGCTTATCCTGGTGGAATGGATTATGGATCATTACCGAATAGGACAATCTCTGACAAGAAATAAAAAGAATCAAAGTGTTCCATTCCTAGTCACATGTGTGGCTGCCATCTGAGATAGTGTCTGTTCCATTTCAGGCTTCGATCAGAAAGGTCTGCATTACCTGGGGCAAGATACGTGACCGGTCAACCCTCTAAAAGGCTGTAGGGCAGCACAAGAGTCAGTCTCAGGACAAGCCATTGACAGAGTCACAAACTTGTCAGTATCAGGTGCTTAATTTGAGCCAGTTCTTTCCGGTGCTTGGCCGGCATTAATTGTCAACACCAGTGATTGTGACAGTCTGCCACAAGATGGCACTGTCAGGCTAATTTAATGATGACCACACAACAGTTAAGGATTACTTCAATATTGTTAGAAATGAAGGTCTCTAGTTGGCAATGGCTTGTACCTTTGTCCAGGTAGAGACCCGTCTTCCTAGTCAACCTAAGGAGGATACACTTCTAAAATACCCCTGCTCAGCCCCTTGGTAGCTTGGCATGAGCAGACAGTCTTATCTCAGATGCAGTGTGTAATGTATTTGAGCACACATACAGTAACACAGTGAAAAGACTACAAATGAACACAACACCAGTTTAGAAAAATAAGTAATCTTTATCTAAACCAAACACGACCAAAGCAACGAAAATCCACAATACAGTAAGTAAAATGTAATCCTTAGAAGGTAAAAACAGTTCTGTCTAGAGCAAACTATAAATGCGACACTTTCAACACAAAGGGGCACATTAGTATGGCCATGTTGTGCTTGGAACAGAAGAGGGGTACCAAAGGTACCCCCATGTGCACCCCCCGAATCCCTGGGGGCCCACTACGGCCCCCAATGCCGTCACGGAAAGGCAGGTCCCCGCCTACATGGTAATGTGGATGGCGGTGTCTACCAGACACCGCCACCATATAAACTGGTTTACCGACCGGTAGGGAATCGGGCAGATTTCCTACCTGCGGAAAAGCAGTGGACGGTCTTCCAATCTGCCAGGGTCCCCTCTGCCATGGTAATGTGGTGGGGGGAAATGCAGAACGGGTGGAGGTTTTTGGCGGGCGGATCACCACCGCCATGTGGGCAGTGGCGATCAACCCGGTATCCTAATGGGGCCCAAAGTACCTTGGATGCGTCAAAATCATAAGCAAAAACAGCCACAGGGAATGTGATGTGCTCCTTACTTACGCCCATGGAAGGTGATGCATCAGTTCCTTACTCCAGGGGAGGGGATGCATTGGTTCCTTAGTGTGTAGGGAGGGGATTAATCGGTTTCTTACTGTGTGGGGAGGTGATGCATTGGTGTCCTACTGCGGCTCCGGCATTCTTGTAGACTTGGCGCCTCGGTTTGAAGCATGGAGATGGGGGATGCATTGGTTCTCGATGCAGCAGTGGTGATAACGGCGCTGGGTTGGTGTCTCCAGCTGCAGTCCCATGAAGTGTTGGGGGCCGATTCACAGAACTAATGTAAGACAAAATCCTAACTTACTACTTTTGGTTTTCACAGAAGTTAGGATTTTGTCTTAAGTTTGTCTTAAGACAAACTTAAGACAGACTTAAGACAAAATGCTAACTTAAGTCTGTCTTAAGTTTGTCTGAAGACAAACTTAAGGCAAAATTCTAACTTCTGTGAATACCAAAAGTAGTAAGTTTAGGATTTTGTCTTAAGTTAGTTCTGTGAATCGGGCCCTCGGTTTTTGCAGCCACACAGCAGGGCCTGCGTCAGAATCCATGCGGTGATATCGGACTTCAGAGATGGGTGCATGGGATTCGTGTGCAGCGATTTCTCAAGCGATTTCTTCAGCACAGCATAACAAAGATAAGTGCAGGTGATGTGCAAGGCGAAGGTGGTGCGGATATATACATCAACAATCAGTGATGACAACCTATCCTGCCAAATGTCTGGCATATGCATGAATGATAAATCATAACAAAAAAGAGATGCAGATGTACATTCTCTGTCATCCAAGTTTGATACAGAAATGAAAACAATGTAAGTCAAACACACACATCAGGACATGTCCTACCTCTCACATACACTGCACCCTGTCCACAGGGGTACCTTGGGCCAACCTTAGGGGTGACTCACATGTGGACTGGTTCAGATTCCCAAAATTCGCAGGGCAAGATGGGGAGGCAGGAGCCTATCCCACCTTGCTGCTAAACTCTGGAACAAGCTGCCGACCTCTTTTAGGCTGCAAACAAATAGGCTCCAGTTCAGGAAAATGATTAAGACCTGGTTGTTTCCCCCCAAGTCAATTTGAAAAAGGTCTATAGCTAAGTAAACAAATAACAATAAATTGACTAAACTGATAAATGACAAAGTAATAGAAGGAGCCCACATAGAGAAGACTAATCACCAAATTGATAGAAAAATTATTTAATTTTTTATTATATTTTAAGTCAATATGTTTATTTTATAATTCTTTGTTAGATTTCATGTTGTTAGTAGGGGTCCCCTACTTTTAAAACAATGTTTCCCTTTAAGTGTCACGCCGTTCCTGAACAAAACACATCACACTCCCTCAGCACCAAGACGCCTTGGCATTCGCACGCTTCATAAAACTCTACTTACTTACTTACTTACTTTCATGTAAGAAAAGGGAAATTTAGGGACTGGCAAGTGGGTGTACTTGCCAGGTCGACATGGCAGTACCAAACTGCGCACAGACACGACAGTAACAGGTCTGAGAACCGTTTGCAAGGGTGCTTGTGTGGGTGGCACAATCAGTGCTGCAGGCCCACTATCAGCGTTTGACTTACATGTGCTGGGCACACACAGTGTACTGTGCTAGGGACTTAGTAGCAAGACAAACAAGCCAATCATGGAAACACCAATCCATATTCACAATTTACAGAGGGAGCATGTGCACTTTGGCACTGATCAGCAGTGGGAAAGTGCCCAGAGTCATAAAACCAACCAAAACAGGGTCAAAAACAGGAGGCCAAAAAGCAAAAAAAAGTCTGGGGATAAACCGCTGAAAAAGCCAGTACTAACAGATTTACATTAAAAATGACTATTACCTGCTTCCCAAGAAATTCTTACAGCTTTGGGGACCTGAAATAGTTTGAATTGCCAAACTTGTAGGAGTGTGATGGTTAGTTGTTGTGGTGTTGCTAATATTCACATCTTGACAGGGGCAATGTGTGATGCAAGCTGCAATCAACTCCTGATGAGAGCACTGGTATTTATTCTTTTACAAAAGAAGCACTGTCTATATTTCTTCCTAATAGCCCACTGGGATGAATGAGCTCTCCTGTGACTGTCTCTACTCACCTCTGAAAGGCCATCAAACAATATTCAGTTATGTCAGGATCCCTCTTAGACAGGACTGAGGAGGAGTCAGTCATATCCGCCTCACTTTACCATCTTTGTCGCAGCCCTGCTCACCTCTCAGAGACACCGAACAGTCTCCTGGTTTCCCCTTGCCCATATCTGTTCCAAGCAGAAGGCAGAGAATTGAATAAAACAATACTAAGAAAAGAGTCTGGGGAATAAAAGTATGGATTAACCCTTGAGAAGAGAGGGCAGGTCGGACAGATCAGAGGAAGGAGAAAACAATACAGGGGACATGCTGTATATGAAATGAATGGAATCTAGCGGAGAAGAGGGTGGGTTGAGAGGGAAAGAGCAAAGAAGAGAAAGGAATAAGAGAGGAGGGGAGTGTGGCACAGATGAAGAAAGCCAGACACAGGTGGTGCGTAGGGGAGAGTCAGAGTGGGAAGAGAAACAGATGAGTGATAGGTTTATGTAGGGTGCAGGAAGCAGTGCTTATTGTGAGCCTGTGGTTTCTGGTGCTCAGCACTGGCACTTAATTGTCAACACCTGCAATTATGACAGCTTCCACATGGTGGCACTGTTTCTGCAATTAAAAGATGAGCAGAACAACAGTTGTTTATGAATTCAATATACATTAAAAACAACTAATACCGGCCCCCTAATCCCTTCTTATAGCTTTGGGGTCTGGAATAGTCAGAATGTTCATATTTGTAGCAGTGTGATGGTTAGCAGTTGTGTAGGTATTGTGATTGGCAGCGCTGTCGGGGGCAATGGGTAGTGCAGCTGTGGCGGCCTCCTGACACGGGCCCTGGCTCTTATTTCTTTTACAAATTAAGCGCTGGAAGGTGGTGGGAGGAGAAAAGTCTTGGAAGGAGAAAGCGAGGAGCTGGGTAAGTGTTATTGATGAAGATGGGAAGAAGCCTGGAAGAGGGGGCGGGACGGAGAGGGAGGGTCTGGAGAAGAGGAGATAGCAGTGGAAGTTGATGGCCTTTGCAACACAATGTGAGATTGATTTACTGTTGTGCTGAGTGCTTATCTGCAGGCTGCACAGGCCTCGCTCTGCTGAATCAATGTGGATAAATGGACCTGAAAATAAATTTGTATCTTCCCAGCCTCAGCTTCCCCAGGACCCGGACTCATAAAGCTGCTTGTCAGAAGGCGGTGGGCTTTGAAAACTCACTCACAGCCCTGTTTTAGATGGACCCTCTAACCTGTGTTAGACATACATATATGTATGCAGCAGGCACTGGAAACTTGCAGATGGAACATACGGTTGAAGTTATAGATATTCATTTATCCAAAGTCCACAGGTACTCAATAGGGATGGGTGAGATGAGGTACAACAGCAGAATATCAGAATAGTATTAGTAACATATTGTTTCACATTAATAATATACATCATCGCACTGGGTGTAGAACTTCTTGTATGAACTCTGATGGGAGATATTCTGTTGATGGCATTTAGAACAGGATATTCTGTTGAAGTGGCATTATACCTGTAGACATGCCACTTTATTCAGTCTGAGCGGCACCTCTAATTGTTGATTGTATCAAACCTTATTAAATCTTCTGCAACCATAAGATTATCTCTATTTTTCCTAACTTCTGAAATAATCTTGACATTTTGTGGGGCAGTCGACCTATCGCTTTACCATCTTAAACTCATTTAAAAAAATGTATTTCCTAATTTTTCAAAGCCCTTGTTTAGCCCTTTGGCCCAGTGTTTGTTTTCATTGACCATTTATTTGTTTGCCAATATTCAAAGTCTCAACTTAATATGGACAGAAGGTGGAAGTCCTCATCTTTGAAAATAACCCCACGCCATGGAACGACACATGGTGGCTCGCAAATCTTAAACGACCCCCAACCCCAACAAACCACGGCCGCTACCTCCGCATCATCCTGGATAGCAAGCTATCTATAAAGAAACAAGTCAACACAGTTGCATCTGCCTGCTTCCACACCCTTTCCATGCTACGCAAGATCCTCAGGAGGCTCCCGGTAAACACCAGACGGATTGTCACACTGTCCCTCATCACAAGCAGATTGGACTACGGAAGCACGCCCTACCTAGGAATCACTGCAGGCATCCTGAATAGACTCTAGACAATACAGAACTCAGCAACAAGACTCATACTAGACAGCTCCAGAAGGACCCACATCATCCCCTTTCTGAAGAACCTACACTGGCTCCTGATCCAGAAGTGATGTCAGTTCAAGATGCTGACCCACACATACAAGGACTTGCACAACAAAGACCAGCATAAATCAACACACACCTGACCTTCCACCAACTGACCAGACATCTTCCCTCAGCTTCCCTCTCTCTCGCAGACCCCCATGGATCCGCAAGCCGACAGTGGAGGATTATCCTTCTCACACCTGGCTGCCGAGGCATGGAACAACCTGCCCCTGCACCTCTGGACAGCACCGTCGCTCCAACAATTCAGAAAACAACTAAAGAGCTGGATGTTTGAATGTCCAAACCTCCACGCTGCAGCAAACAGCTCCAGTGCTCTGAGACCCCAAGGGGTGAATTGCCACGCTATATAAATGCATGATTAATTGATTGATTGAAAATAACTTAACTATAATATCCTCACTCATATTTATTTTCTGCTAACCTCAAATAAACCTCCCCAGTTGCTGTTTATTCCTGACATCCTCCCCACCTGAGGCATCCATTGTAGATTAAACGACTGGTCCAGCCCTTGCATCACAACTATCTGAAATGTGTCCATGGCTGAAAACAACAAATCGGTCTGGTTGGGACAATATCAATATGGTTCACAGCGAGAGGCCCCTTCTTAAAGTTCAACCCAGTGATGTCCCTGCTAAGCTCCCTCCCTGCCTCGCGACCCACCAGTGGTTTTCTACCCCCCCACAAACATGCCTGGGAAGTAGTAATCTCCTGTTAATCCCATATGACAGCCTTCTTCTCTGTGCTCACAGTAATTCCCTCTTTATCGTCTTTACAACTCTAATCCTGTAATGTCTTGTGTTGCAGGGCTGCTGTGTGACAATAATGCATGTTACGAGCACGATATCCCAGATTGCCTGTAAATATGGCTTCAGTTATTTTGAGGGAATGTGTGCAATATGATTTGGGCCTGGACATGGACTGTGTGACTGGTAATAAAGCTGGCTGTGTGCTTGATCACTATGGCTTCAGCTTAGAAACTACAGCCTCATTTATGAGGCTGTGCGTCACTTTTACGCCGCCGGTGCGTCACTTTTTGTGATGCACCAGCAGCGTACAAAATGTGCCATGTTGCACCATATTTACAAAGTGACGCATCTATGTAGATGCGTCACTTTGTAAACCCCTGCACTACAATATACCTGCGCCTGGTATAATGTATGCAGGGGGGGGGGGGCATTCTGACGCAAGAAAGGGTCATAGAAGTGACGCAGTGAAATCTTTAAGATTTCACTGCGCCACTTCTAGGACGCACATGCAACAATTTGTTACACCTGCCTCACAGCAGGTGTAAGACTGAATCAGGCCCCCCATGTGAAAGGACACATTGCTGGAGTTGCGTCACTTTTGTGACCCACTCCAGCATGCGTCACTTTTGCGCCATACAGATACAACAGAAACAGACGTATTTGTAACTCCTTACTACATGATGCGCCATACAGTAAATATGACACATGAATCATGTCGCAAGGAGGGCTCACTGAGAAGTGACGCATCGCTGCTTTCACGCAGCAATGCGTCACTTCTCATAAATGAGGCCCTACATGCTTTCTGACAAGGTAGAGTAGGAAACCTTCCATTCCTCCAGTGTACACTTGGGAACCGCGATCTTTCTTGGAAGGAAGGGAAAGTAGCATTAGACTCCACAGCTTTTTGCATTCCTCTGCGATCAGTGCTGAATTTGCAAAAAAAAAAAAGGTGCCAGGTTCCTCGTCAGGAGGCCACCACAGCTTGCACCACCCACTCCCACTGCCAGCACTGCCAATGACAGTACCTACACAACTACTAACTATCACACTGCTAAAAGTGTGACATTTCAACTGTCCGAGGCCCCAAAAGCTGTAAGAATGACTTGGGTGGCTAGTATTAGTTTTTTTAAATGGATATTGAATTCATAAACTACTGTGGTTCTGCTCATCTTTTAATTGCACAAAACAGCGCCACCATGTGGCTGCTGTTATAAGTGCCAGTGTTGACAATTAAGTGCCAGGGCTTAGCACCAGAAACCTCCAACTCAAATTAGGCACTGTCTGCATTGCAGCATTGTTTGCATGTTTTCTCAGCAAATCAAAATCTGAGCATGTGACCCCCTCGATATCATTGGTGGTAAAGGTATATAAAGTACCAATATAAGGACAGAGTTTGACACATGTACCAGTTTTGGAGACAAGATTTTGAGGGGCTGAATTCCCACTGCTAACCCAATCCTAGCAGAGAAACAGCATTTACAACGCTGTCAATACCACGCATGTAGGTAACTATGCGGTCGCTACAATGACCACGTTGTTACCATGCGTGGCTAGGTGGCGTGCAAGACCCGGGAATGTGTTGAATTTTAAATCCAACACCTTAACTGCTGTTCGCGATAACTGGAGTAGGAACTTTAATTTATACTATTCCTAAGTCCAGTGCAAGTCGTTGAAATGACTTGCGTTGTAACAACTGCGTTGTTACCTACTGTGTGGTAACAGCACGCGTTTTATCGGCTACAATAATCACAGTATAATGTATATAGGGAAACTATACACGGTTTGACATAATTTTGGTATAGTAAATTGATACAGCCATATAAGATAAGTGGCTAACAATATTTGTGCAATATCTAGATACTATGGGTAGTGAACAGACTACGGTTAGGGATGTCTGATAAATATAATTGGGCTTATATAACATTACCTTGACTCCGTTTTAGCCGCTAAGTTGACTCCTAGTAACTATGCTCATGCTCATACACAAGAATTGTAGACAAATATTGCAAAATATATATTAACGTTATAGTGAAATAATAACCGCTGTGTGTGCGCACTGATGTGCAGTACAAGAACAGTGCTCCATTCTATCATCAGCTGCGGAGAAGAGATTCTCTGACAGGCTTGTCTGACTCCAACACTCCCCAGCTAATAGAGTGGACCTAATTAGAGAAGGTGGGACAGGCAGTTTAGAAAACATAGGGCTAAGAGGTGGAGCTGGCTTGTAGCTAAAATGTTCCCAGCGCCGCACAGGTCCAGAGTGTTAGGGCCCTTAACTTTACTCTTGGCAGCAGAACACTTTTCTCCACTCCCTGCTGCTGGATTTTCCAAATCAGGACATACAAGAGCAAAAGGAGGAGATAAGGTTTCTAAGCAGTGATCATTGAGTTAATTTCAAAAAGTGAGGCCTTACCACGGAGTAGGGACTGGTTGTGACATGGTCCTTTATATGGGAAGATCAGTGGCCATTGCCATCACTTGGTTCCCCCAGAGTAACACATAATCGGTGGTGCATGGGCACACATAGGGCGAGATTTATAATAGTGTCGTGTCACCCTTGCACCACGCAACTAGTCCCGGGTTGATGCAACACTAAAGTCAGATTTATCAAGCCAGGCAGGGCCACTTTACATGGCTTGATAAATCTGGAGTAACGCAGGGCATCACAGATCACTGCCTTGCGTAACTCTGAGTCAGGGAAGCATTCCATGGGTGTTCCCGCGCATCCACTCATTGACTTTGCACATTCCCAGACAGTGGTAGACCTGGGAACGTGTCAAAATGCTACCGCTCTCCAGGTGAGGCATAATGAGGAGAAATATCTTTATTACTCCTTGTTTTTTTGGACAGGAATATGCCCCTTCCTGCACAAAAACAATCCAGCCTACAACGCAGGCATTCTTTCACCATGGTGCAAGGGTGCAGCAGTTGGAGCAAGGCAGCACATTGTGTGCCAGTGCTAGAAAATGATAGGAATGTGCTGTATAATGTTGAATATGCCACATTCAAGCCCTTTCACACAGTGCAGCATGGTGTCTTGTAGCGTTGCGTGAAAGTTTGACAAATTAGGCCCACAGTTCCTACTGCCAAGCATGCATCTGTGGTACAAAAGGGGGTGGTGATGGACGGAGCATCTGAACCAATCAAACACTCACACCCAGTCAACAGATCTGTGTTTAATCCATCACAGTTCTTTAGCCCACTCTGCCACCCCAGACATGGCAACATGCCAATCAGTCTGACCCTGTGCCTCATGGGAACAGTCCAGCCCGAACTGCCAAGACATGCCTTCCCTGGACCAGAAACACGCTTCCGAGGACTGGTTTCTGACATTTCAGCCGTCTTCAGCCCGGCTTGCTTGAATCCAATGGCAAAGTGAGCAAGGGACGCTCGTCTGAGCATACCCTGCCAACTTATGGCGAGCAAAGTGGTACAAAAGGGGGTGGTGATGGACGGAGCATCTGAACCAATCAAACACTCACACCCAGTCAACAGATCTGGGTTTAATCCATCACCCTTTTTTAGCCCACTCTGCCACCCCAGTTCAGACATGGCC
Organism: Lissotriton vulgaris; assembly: GCF_964263255.1. Classification (NCBI taxonomy): domain Eukaryota; kingdom Metazoa; phylum Chordata; class Amphibia; order Caudata; family Salamandridae; genus Lissotriton; species Lissotriton vulgaris. The sequence continues at coordinate 276,251,887 of NC_141686.1, forward strand.
ATGTGCAAATCAGTCAAACCCTGTGACTTATGGGAACAGTTCAGCCCGAACTGCCAAGCCATGCCTTCCCTGGACTGGAAACAAGATTCCGAGGACCGGTTACTGGCATTTCAGCCGTCTTTTCCCGGCTTGCTTGAATCCAGTGGCAAAGTGAGCAAGGGACGCTCGTCTGAGCATACCCTGCCAACTTATGGCGAGCAAAGTGGTACAAAAGGGGGTGGTGATGGACGGAGCATCTGAACCAATCAAACACTCACACCCAGTCAACAGATCTGGGTTTAATCCATCACCCTTTTTTAGCCCACTCTGCCACCCCAGTTCAGACATGGCCATGTGCAAATCAGTCAAACCCTGTGACTTATGGGAACAGTTCAGCCCGAACTGCCAAGCCATGCCTTCTCTGGACTGGAAACAAGATTCCGAGGACCGGTTACTGGCATTTCAGACGTCTTTTCCCGGCTTGCTTGAATCCAGTGGCAAAGTGAGCAAAGGACTCAGGTCTGAGCATACCCAGCCAACTTATGGCGAACAAAGTTCTACAAAAGGGGGTGGTGAAGGACGGAGCATCTGAACCAATCAAACACTCACACCGAGACAACAGATCTGGGTTTAATCCATCACACTTCTTTAGCCCACTCTGCCACCCCAGTTCAGACATGGCCATGTGCAAATCAGTCTAACCCTGTGACTTATGGGAACAGTCCAGCCCGAACTGCCAAGACATGCCTTCCCTGGACCAGAAACACGCTTCCGAGGACCGGTTTCTGGCATTTCAGCCGTCTTCAGCCCAACTTGCTTGAATCCAGTGCAAAGTGAGCAAGGGACGCTCGTCTGAGCATACCCTGCCAACTTATGGTGAAAAAAGTGGTACAAAAGGGGGTGGTAATGGACGGAGTATCTGAACCAATCAAAAACTCACACCAAGTCAACAGATCTGGGTTTAATCCATCACCCTTTTTTAGCCCACTCTGCCACCCCAGTTCAGACATGGCCATGTGCAAATCAGTCTAACCCTGTGACTTATGGGAACAGTCCAGCCCGAACTGCCAAGCCATGCCTTCCCTGGACTGGAAACAAGCTTATGAGGACCAGTTTCTGGCATTTCAGCCGTCTTCAGCCCGGCTTGCTTGAATACAGTGGCAAAGTGAGCAAAGGACTCAGGTCTGAGCATACCCTGCCAACCTATGGCGAACAAAGTTCTACAAAAGGGGGTGGTGATGGACGGAGCATCTGAACCAATCAAACACTCACACCGAGTCAACAGATCTGGGTTCAATCCATCACCGTTCTTTAGCCCACTCTGCCACCCCAGTTCAGACATGACCATATGCAAATCAGTCTGACCCTGTGCCTCATGGGAACAGTCCAGCCCGAACTGCCAAGCCAAGCCTTTCCTGGACCGGAAACAAGCTTCCGAGGACTGGCTTCTGGCATTTCAGCCATCTTCAGCCCGGCTTGCTTGAATCCAGTGGCAAAGTGAGCAAGGGACTCATGTCTGAGCATACCCTGCTAACTTATGGCGAACAAAGTGGTACAAAAGGGGGTGGTGATGGACGGAGCATCTGAACCAATCAAACACTCACACCCAGTCAACAGATCTGGGTTTAATCCATCACCGTTCTTTAGCCCACTCTGCCACCCCAGTTCAGACATGACCATATGCAAATCAGTCTGACCCTGTGCCTCATGGGAACAGTCCAGCCTGAACTGCCAAACCATGCCTTTCCTGGACCGGAAACAAGCTTCAGCGGACCGGTTTCTGTCATTTCAGCCGTCTTCAACCCGGCTTGCTTGAATCCAGTGGCAAAGTGAGCAAAGGACTCACCTCTGAGCATACCCTGCCAATTTATGGCGAACAAAGTGGTACAAAAGGGGGTGGTGAGGACGGAGCATCTGAACCAATCAAACACTTACACCCAGTCAACAGATCTGGGTTTAATCCATCACCGTTCTTTAGTCCACTCTGCCACCCCAGTTCAGACATGGCCATATGCAAATCAGTCTGACCCTGTGCCTCAGGGGAACAGTCCAGCCTGAACTGCCAAGCCATGCCTTCCCTGGACCGTAAACAAGCTTCAGAGGACCGGTTTCTGGCATTTCATGTGTTTTCAGCCCGGCTTGCTTGAATCCAGTGGCAAAGTGAGCAAGGGACTCACGTCTGAGCATACCCTGCCAACTTATGGCGACCAAAGTTCTACAAAAGGGGTGGTGATGGACACAGCATCTGAACCAATCAAAAACACTCACACCGAGTCAACAGACCTGGGTTTAATCCATCACCTTTCTTTAGCCCACTCTGCCACCCCAGTTCAGACATGGTCATATGCAAGTCAGTCTGACCCTGTGCCTCATGGAAACAGTCCATCCCGAACCTCCAAGCCATGCCTTTCCTGGACCGGAAACAAACTTCCGAGGACCGGTTTCTGGCATTTCAGCCGTCTTCAGCCCGGCTTGTTTGAATACAGTGGCAAAGTTAGCAAGGGACTCACGTATGAGCATACCCTGCCAACTTATGGCGAACAAAGTTGTACAAAAGGGGGTGGTGATGGACGGAGCATCTGAACCAATCAAACACTCACACCCAGTCAACAGATCTGGGTTTAATCCATCACCCTTCTTTAGCCCACTCTGCCACCCCAGTTCAGACATGGCCATATGCAAGTCAGTCGAACCCTGTGCCTCATGGCAACAGTCCAGCCCGAACTGCCAAGCCATACCTTCCCTGGACCGGAAACAAGCTTCCGAGGACCGGTTTTTGGCATTTCAGCCGTCTTCAGCCTGGCTTGTTTGAATACAGTGGCAAAGTGAGCAAGGGACTCACGTCTGAGGATACCCTGCCAACTTATGGCGAATAAAGTGATACAAAAGGGGGTGGTGATGAACGGAGCATCTGAACCAATCAAACACTCACACCCAGTCAAACAGATATGGGTTTAATTCATCACCGTTCTTTAGCCCACTCTGCCACCCCAGTTCAGATATGGCCATATGCAAATCAGTCTGACCCTGTGCCTCATGGGAACAGTCCAGCCCGAACTGCCAAGCTATGCCTTTCCTGGACCAGAAACAAGCTTCCGAGGACTGGCTTCTGGCATTTCAGCGGTCTTCAGCCCGGCTTGCTTGAATCCAGTGGCAAAGTGAGCAAGGGACTCACGTCTGAGCATACCCTGCCAACTTATGGCGAACAAAGTGATACAAAAGGGGGTGGTGATGGACGGAGCATCTGAACCAATCAAACACTCACACCCAGTCAACAGATCTGGGTTTAATCCATCACCGTTCTTTAGCCCACTCTGCCACCCCTGTTCAGACATGGGCATATGCAAATCAGTCTGACCCTGTGCCTCATGGAAACAGTCCATCCCGAACCTCCAAGCAATGCCTTTCCTGGACCGGAAACAAGCTTCCGAGGACCGGTTTCTGGCATTTCAGCATCTTCAGCCCGGGTTGCTTGAATCCAGTTGAATAGTGAGCAAGTGACTCACGCCTGAGCATACCCTGCCAACTTATGGCGATCAACCTGTTACAAATGGGGGTGGCGATGGATGGAGCATCTGAACCAATCAAACACTCACACCCAGTCAACAGATCTGGGTTTAATCCATCACGTTCTTTAGCCCACTCTGCCACCCCATTTCAGACATGGCCATATGCAAATCAGTCTGACCCTGTGCCTCATGGGAACAGTCCAGCCCGAACTGCCAAGCAATGCCTTCCCTAGGCTAGAAACAAGCTTCCGAGGACCGGTTTCTGGCATTTCAGCCATCTTCAGCCCGGCTTGCTTGAATCCAGTGGTAAAGTGAACAAGGGGCTCACGTCTGAGCATACCCTGCCAACTTATGGCAAACAAAGTGATACAAAAGGGGGTGGGGATGGACGGAGCATGTGAACCAATCAAACACTCACACCCAGTCAGCAGATCTTGGTTTAATCTATCACCGTTCTTTAGCCCACTCTGCCACCCCAGTTCAGACATGGCCATATGCAAATCAGTCTGACCCTGTGCCTCATGGAAACAGTCCAGCCTGAACTGCCAAGCATGCCTTCCCTAGACTGGAAACAAGCTTCCGAGGAACGGTTTCTGGCATTTGAGCCGTCTTTAGCCCGGCTTGCTTGAATCCAGTGGCAAAGTGAGCAAGGGACTCTTGTCTGAGCATGCCCTGCCAAATTATGGTGAACAAAATGGTACAAAAGGGGGTGGTGATGCACGGAGCATCTGAACCAATCAAACACACACACCCAGTCAACAGATCTGGGTTTAATCCATCACTGTTCTTTAGCCCACTCTGCCACCCCAGTTCAGACATGGCCATATGCAAATCAGTCTGACCCTGTGACTCATGGGAACAGTCCAGCACGAACTGCCAAGCCAAGCCTTCCCTGGACCGGAAACAAGCTTCCGAGGACTGGCTTCTGGCATTTCAGCCATCTTCAGCCCGGCTTGCTTGAATCCAGTGGCAAAGTGAGCAAGGGACTCATGTCTGAGCATACCCTGCTAACTTATGGCGAACAAAGTGGTACAAAAGGGGGTGGTGATGGACGGAGCATCTGAACCAATCAAACACTCACACCCAGTCAACAGATCTGGGTTTAATCCATCACCGTTCTTTAGTCCACTCTGCCACCCCAGTTCAGACATGGCCATATGCAAATGAGTCTGACCCTGTGCCTCAGGGGAACAGTCCAGCCTGAACTGCCAAGCCATGCCTTCCCTGGACCGTAAACAAGCTTCAGAGGACCGGTTTCTGGCATTTCAGGTGTCTTCAGCCCGGCTTGCTTGAATCCAGTGGCAAAGTGAGCAAGGGACTCACGTCTGAGCATACCCTGCCAACTTATGGCGAACAAAGTTCTACAAAAGGGGTGGTGATGGACACAGCATCTGAACCAATCAAAAACACTCACATCCAGTCAACAGACCTGGGTTTAATCCATCACCTTTCTTTAGCTCACTCTGCCACCCCAGTTCAGACATGGCCATATGCAAGTCAGTCTGACCCTGTGCCTCATGGAAACAGTCCATCCCGAACCTCCAAGCCATGCCTTTCCTGGACCGGAAACAAACTTCCGAGGACCGGTTTCTGGCATTTCAGCCGTCTTCAGCCCGGCTTGTTTGAATACAGTGGTAAAGTTAGCACGGGACTCACGTCTGAGCATACCCTGCCAACTTATGGCGAACAAAGTGGTACAAAAGGGGGTGGTGATGGACGGAGCATCTGAACCAATCAAACACTCACACCCAGTCAACAGATCTGGGTTTAATCCATCACCCTTCTTTAGCCCACTCTGCCACCCCAGTTCAGACATGGCCATATGCAAGTCAGTCGAACCCTGTGCCTCATGGCAACAGTCCAGCCCGAACTGCCAAGCCATACCTTCCCTGGACCGGAAACAAGCTTCCGAGGACCGGTTTCTGGCATTTCAGCCGTCTTCAGCCTGGCTTGTTTGAATACAGTGGCAAAGTGAGCAAGGGACTCACGTCTGAGAATACCCTGCCAACTTATGGCGAATAAAGTGATACAAAAGGGGGTGGTGATGAACGGAGCATCTGAACCAATCAAACACTCACACCCAGTCAACAGATATGGGTTTAATTCATCACCGTTCTTTAGCCCACTCTGCCACCCCAGTTCAGATATGGCCATATGCAAATCAGTCTGACCCTGTGCCTCATGGGAACAGTCCAGCCCGAACTGCCAAGCTATGCCTTTCCTGGACCAGAAACAAGCTTCCGAGGACTGGCTTCTGGCATTTCAGCGGTCTTCAGCCCGGCTTGCTTGAATCCAGTGGCAAAGTGAGCAAGGGACTCACGTCTGAGCATACCCTGCCAACTTATGGCGAACAAAGTGATACAAAAGGGGGTGGTGATGGACGGAGCATCTGAACCAATCAAACACTCACACCCAGTCAACAGATCTGGGTTTAATCCATCACCGTTCTTTAGCCCACTCTGCCACCCCAGTTCAGACATGGGCATATGCAAATCAGTCTGACCCTGTGCCTCATGGAAACAGTCCATCCCGAACCTCCAAGCCATGCCTTTCCTGGACCGGAAACAAGCTTCCGAGGACCGGTTTCTGGCATTTCAGCGTCTTCAGCCCGGGTTGCTTGAATCCAGTGGAATAGTGAGCAAGTGACTCACGCCTGAGCATACCCTGCCAACTTATGGCGATCAACCGGTTACAAATGGGGGTGGCGATGGACGGAGCATCTGAACCAATCAAACACTCACACCCAGTCAACAGATCTGGGTTTAATCCATCACGTTCTTTAGCCCACTCTGCCACCCCATTTCAGACATGGCCATATGCAAATCAGTCTGACCCTGTGCCTCATGGGAACAGTCCAGCCCGAACTGCCAAGCAATGCCTTCCCTAGTCTAGAAACAAGCTTCCGAGGACCGGTTTCTGGCATTTCAGCCATCTTCAGCCCGGCTTGCTTGAATCCAGTGGCAAAGTGAACAAGGGACTCACGTCTGAGCATACCCTGCCAACTTATGGCAAACAAAGTGGTACAAAAGGGGGTGGGGATGGACGGAGCATGTGAACCAATCAAACACTCACACCCAGTCAACAGATCTGGGTTTAATCTATCACCGTTCTTTAGCCCACTCTGCCACCCCAGTTCCGAAATGGCCATATGCAAATCAGTCTGACCCTGTGCCTCATGGAAACTGTCCAGCCCGAACTGCCAAGCCATGCCGTCCCTGGACTAGAAACAAGCTTCCGAGGAACGGTTTCTGGCATTTGAGCCGTCTTTAGCCCGGCTTGCTTGAATCCAGTGGCAAAGTGAACAAGGGACTCACGTCTGAGCATGCCCTGCCAAATTATGGCGAACAAAGTGGTACAAAAGGGGGTGGTGATGCACGGAGCATCTGAACCAATCAAACACACACACCCAGTCAACAGATCTGGGTTTAATCCATCACTCTTCTTTAGCCCACTCTGCCACCCCAGTTCAGACATGGCCATATGCAAATCAGTCTGACCCTGTGACTCATGGGAACAGTCCAGCACGAACTGCCAAGCCAAGCCTTCCCTGGACCGGAAACAAGCTTCCAAGGACCGGTTTCTGCATTTCAGCCGTCTTCAGCCCGGCTTGCTTGAATCCAGTGGCAAAGTGAGCCAGGGACTCACGTCTGAGCATACCCTGCCAACCTATGTCTAACAAAGTGGTACAAAAGGGGGTGGTGATGGACCCAGCATCTGAACCAATCAAACACTCACACCCAGTCAACAGATCTGGGTTTAATCCATCACCGTTCTTTAGCCCACTCTGCCACCCCAGTTCAGGCATGGCCATATGCAAATCAGTCTGACCCTGTGCCTCATGGGAACAGTCCAGCCCGAGCTGCCAAGTCATGCCTTCCCTGGACCGGAAACAAGCTTCCGAGGACCGGTTTCTGGCATTTCAGCCGTCTTCAGCCAGGCTTGCTTGAATCCAGTGGCAAAGTGAGCAAGGGACTCTCGTCTGAGCATACCCTGCCAACTTATGGCGAACAAAGTGGTACAAAAGGGGGTGGTGATAGGCGGAGCATCTGAACCAATCAAACACTCACACCCAGTCAACAGATACCATCGTTCGGCGATAGGAATGCCGGAGTGTGGATCAGGGAGCCAAATTTAAGCATTCCATGTGCAGACGTCTAAGGGTGAAACATGGTCCTGAATATAGGAGTGTCAAAATCCGGGGTTACAGATTTTTTCATATACAGGGTGTTCAGTCTCCCTCTCTAAGGGAGTAAATCACTTTCTAGTTAGACCCACAATGGAGGAGGCATAGTATGTGTATCAATAGTGAGCAATAATACGCTAGGTAGAAAGAGAGTATATGCGATAGCCTGATACCCCCACCCCCCTCTCAGCTATTGTATAGACATTTATTTGGAAGGGGGCGGAGCTAGCCGGCAGACGAAATGGCTGCCTAGTCCCACAGCACCGCCGTGCACAACCACAAATATCCTCCAAGATCCTTCTCCAGCAGCGTAAACACGCCGATTCCGGGTCCTATCGGCACCCCAACGAGTGAGGAAAGTGCAGGTACCCCGGCAGCACCGAGGAACGAGAGACGCGGCTGAGCGAGGAGGCGCTCGTGTACCCGTGGGTCCAGGCCGTGAAGCAGCGGGCTCGAGTAGTCGCGGTGCCCGGCCGACGTAGTGCTACGTGCGGCTGCGAGCTCCGCCGGCTGCCGGTCCGGAGGTTCCCCCGCCCGAGTGCGGAGGGCACTCGGGAGGGATTGCGACCTTCTGCCACGGCTCCGGTGCAGCGGTCCATTGGAGCGGGACCCAGGCGGGCTGCCCCCGAGCCCGCGGACTACCGTAAAGAAACGGACAGAGGCCGTGGCCCCCCCTCGGGGCGGCGAAGGTACGGAAGCCTCCCATTGGTGGACCCTGAGTGACTTGCTGGGGAGTGGACGACGCTGGGGACCACTTTGGGGTCTGCTGCCCGGGTGGACAAGTGGGGCAAGGTGATCAGCCCCCGGGAGAATTTCACGCCATTTCCCGGCAGTGCACACTTGCTGCGACGCTGTTGTGGCCATCGCGGAGATGACTGAATCTGAGTGCACAGGAGGAGGGGTGCCCACCTGGTTGGACAAGAACAGAACACACGGCCGGCTTAGGGGCGCTTGGGACCCTCCATTCCCTCCCCACTTTTCCTCTGACTGAACCTCTTTTTCGGACCTTGGCCCGCTACACAGGAGGGCAGGGACATGCACCCGGGGGCTCTGACCGGCGGCTCCCCTTGGACCACGCGTAGCATCGGTGAGGGCGTTGACATGTTTTTTTTTTTCCCATCGGCTTCCACTTAAAGGCTGACTGGAGGCGCGGAGGTGAACCCAAACGATATAGTCCCACATCTAACAGCACCGCATACTGCCTCGGGGACCCCACACTTTCTAGTGAACTGCTGATGATCGCTGAGTTGCAATGGGCAAAGGGGATCGCACCCAAAGCACGCTGCCCTTCTCGCAAAAACGGCTGCTCCAGCAGAGCCCGACCACGGAAGATGGACCTGCGACACGTGCGGAGGAGGCTCGGAGTGTTGATCCGGACCTTAAAACCAAGCTGCTCTCAATGGAACAGGGAATACAGACTAGCATCTCTGCCCTGGGGTCCAAGATAGACGCCATGTCGTATAGAATGGACTGGATGGCGGAACGACTAGATAAGCACGCAGAGAGACACAATATGGCAGAAAGACGGATGACGGAGGTGAAGGAGGCGCAAACGGACCTGGACACGGCGCAGAAAAAGATGGAGAGGATGATGCAGGTCCTGAGTGATAAGACTGAGGATTTAGAGGCGCGCTCTCGACGCTGCAATCTACGTATAATGGGCCTTCCGGAGAGCACGTCCACCGGTCCTATGGAACGTTTTGTGGAGCAGCTACTCACGAAACTATTGAGGGACGGAGTGTTCTCGGCCATGTTTACAGTTGAGAGGGCGCACAGATCGTTGGCCCCGAGGCCGCAACCGGGTGCGCCACCGTGCCCAATTATAGCAAAACTCCTCAACTACAGGGATAGAGACACTGCGCTCCGCCTGGCGAGATCCAAACAGCGTCTGCAATATGAAGGGTCCGCCATCTCGCTGTATCCAGACTTCAAGGCTAAGGTACAAGAGGAGCGGAAACAGTTTATCCCCCACAAGAAGCGTCTCCGTGAGATGGGCCTGGACTATGCCTTACTGTACCCAGCCAAACTGCGCGTCAACAAGGGGGGGCATTCTCATATATTCACGGATCCGAAGGCACTACAACAGCCGATTAAGAGGTGGGCAAAGGAACAGAAAACAAACTCAGAGCAGAACTCCGAGGAGGAAGGGGCTGACGGCCGACTGGACGATCAGGACTGATCATTGTCTTCGATGGATTGCTTTTCATATGTCCGGCACGGTTGTCCCGAGATAGAGGTGTGCAGCGTTCTTCCCGGAGGAGATTCGGGACGTTCGATGCCTCACATGAACATGGCTGGTTACACAGATAAGTGATATAGTCGGGGAGTGTAGGGGGGGCGCTCGGGGGGCGGCATGCTACTCATTTGGTCAGGGTACAAGCTGGGGCCTGCTGCAGGAGACTATTTGAGTGCCCTTTGATGATGATGGACCTGGAACTGGGGACCTTGGCAGGGCGTAGCCTTGTGCACGATAGGGTAGGTCATGGCGCGTAACAGACAATCATTATAGTTACGACTGCTGCGTTACTCCTGGTTATTGTGCATGGCGGGAGCGGGGGGAGGGCCACACGAGAGTTCTGAGAAGTAGGCAGAGACTGTGTCACTTGGCTACCTGCTTCCCCGCACGTTATGCACACTGTTGTGGTGGTTGAACCTAGTTGGGGTGGCACTGTTGGGGTGTGGGGTGGGCGAGCTACTGTCGGAACGGGTTGGGGTGGGTCTGCTGTGGGTGGGGGGTTGGACTGTCTTGCTGTGGTTGGGGGGATGGAGTTTGTTGCTATGGTGGTTACTGTGTTTGAGAGGGTTGGGGGAGGTGGGGGGTGGGAGAGGGAAGGGATTGTTCACGAAATGTTCGCTGTATCATTCAGATGACTCGAGAAATGTTGGTGGCATTGTAGCAGTGTGCTGTTGTACTGCACTATGGTGGTTCCGATGGTGGTCGCCCAGGTAACGGCCTCGGTTGATTCTGCTGATACCTTACGAGTGTTAACTTGGAACGTTAGGGGTCTCAATGATCACAGGAAATTGAGGAAGGTACTCCATTATCTACAGAGACACCACGTGGATCTCGCTTTAATTCAGGAAACCCATTTACCACTCGCGAGCAAGACATTACAACACAGGGGCCTCTTGGGTAACTCTGCGGCGGCGGGCTACACTACACATTCGAGGGGCGTATTGACATGGGTGAACCTGCGCTCCAAGCTGGTCCTGCGGCCACTTAAAACAGACCCTGAGGGCCGTTACCTCATTTCGAGGTGCGAGGGAAAGGGACATGATCTAATTGTAGTTAATGTGTATGGCCCGAATTATGACTCCCCGGACTTCTATGCCCGGCTGGCCCTTTGTTGCAGAACGTATGCCTCGGCACACATGATTTGGGGGGAGACTTTAACCTAGTGCTAGACCCCGGATTGGACAGGTCATCCGGCCCTGTGAGGAGGCCTGCAGCAGCAGCGGTGACTCTTGCGGCTGAGCTGCTGACTCTAGATTTGGTTGATGCGTGGAGGAGTAGGAATGCAGGAAGGGGGGGGTACACACATTACTCTTCCTTTCATGACATCCATACCAGGATTGATTATTGGTTGGCCTCTCATTCCATCACTAGCCGCATTGTAGCGTGCACTGTACTCGCGCGAACACTGTCTGACCACTCGCCAATACTGTTGGTTTTGGAGACGCCCCGTTCACCTGGCGCTTCCCGCCATATGCTCTGCTGGATGACACTTTCAGAGGGGAAATGGCGGAGGAAATTGATCTCTTCTTTGAGAAGAATTTGGGTCCGTGGACAACTTCCATACAATCTGGGAGGCATTCAAGGTCTTTATTCGCGGGACGGCTATGGCCAAACATTCCAGCGTCTTAAAGGCCATACGGCAGCGACTACACGCCCTGGAGTCCCAGTTGGCGGTCCTCGAGACGCAACTCTTGACGGACCCTGACCCCACGGTGGCTGACAGGTTACGGTCTTTGGTCTTGGAATTCAATGAGGAGGCGGACAGGGAGGTCTTTTTCATGGGGAAATACGCCTCGGCCAGGACTTACGGAGAGAGTGAACGCCCCAGCCCCCTGTTAGCCAGAATATTGCGCGACGAAAAAAGAACCCCCAGACTGACGGAACTTGACACCCCGGGAGGAAACTCGGTCTCGACAGACGAGGATATTCTCTCTGCCTTTCGTGACTATTACTCGGATTTGTACACCACCAAAACAGCAGATCTGGAAGCAGATATGGACGACTACCTGGAGCATATACAGCTACCGTTTCTGGCGCAATCGGACAGGGAATTTCTTATGTTGCCCATTCAAGCGGACGAGCTCTCTGAGGCCTTGGCTACCATGTGCGCCCACAGCGCTCCCGGGGTAGACGGCCTGACAGTGGGGTTTTACAAAGCTTTCAAGGACAAGCTCATTCCACACTTATTGTCCTTATTTGATGAGATTTGCGAGGAGGGCAGCATGCCCGGCACAATGAGAGAAGCCCTATTAGTTACCATCTAAAAGCCGGGCAAACCCCCGAATGTCTGCAGCTCATACAGGCCAATATCCCTCTTAAACGTGGACGCTAAACTTTATGCCAAAGTCCTGGCCACCCGGCTGTCTCTCATTGCACCGGAGATAGTAGCCCCAGAACAGTCCGGTTTTGTTCCGGGACGTAACTTGTCCTATAATATACGTACAGTGCTGGGTACGATGCAGCATGTGCGTCAGGATGCGAAAGCGGTAGCCATTTTCCTGGACATGGAGAAGGCATTCGACTCAGTCGAATGGCCGTTCATGCTACGGGTCCTGCGTCGTATGGGGCTGGGAGAGCAGTTCTTGCGAATGATAGGTGCGCTGTATTGGAGACCGGTGGCTAGGGTGCGACTAGGGGATCGGGTTTCAGACCCCTTTACTATCAGCAGAGGAACGAGACAGGGCTGCCCCCTGTCCCCCCTGCTATACGCCCTTGTGGCGGAACCACTCGCGTGCGCACTGCAAGAGTACCACTGGTACCGGGGAGTTAGCTTCCCGTCCTACAAAATACTCATCTCGACGTACGCGGATGACACGTATGTGCGAAACCCGGAATCAAACCTTGCCCCAGTTCTCAGGGAGGTAGTACGTTTTGGCGCCCTCTCCGGTCTAAAGGTGAATTGGGAAAAATCGGTGGCGTTTCCGCTGACACCGGTGACGGATCAATTTGACATGGACTACCCATTGCGCTGGTCTACGGACCCGGTACGATATCTAGGCGTAATGATTCACACAGATCCGGAAGTGCTCTTCAATGAAAACTATGGGGTGGCTTTTAGTAAATGTGAAGACGACGTAGAATGATGGTGCAAGCTCCCGCTTTCCTTGATGGGCCGAGTGGCGATCATGAAGATGGTGCTTCTCCCGAGATTTTTATTCCTGTTTGCCACTCTGCCTATAACACTTTCTAAAGCCTTCTTCCAAAATGTAACGAAACTTATGATTCACTTGGCCTGGGGAGGTAAACAGCCGCGTGTGCGGTGGAGCATTCTCACACTGGCATGTGAGCTGGGAGGGCTCGGTGCGCCTGACCTAGAAAGATACTATAGGGTGGCTCAGGCCACGCACCTGCACACATGGATTCATGGGGACAGGAACATCCCGCACGTACGCATGGAACAGCTCTTCGTGGAACCTCTTGCGCTCCCGGCCACGGTTTGCACTCCTGTAGACCGCTGGGTTGGCGTACTGGACTCGATAACGGCTACAAAACATGCATGGAATGAAATTTTGAAAGCTAGGAAGGAAACGGTTGAGAGCCCGACACTGTTGCAGCGGTTCCAGTTCCACAGGCTTCGAGGTGCCTTGAGGGACGTCCTAGGACCGGATATGGTTGAGCCACCGGACATTTCAGAACTCTCTTATGTCATAACTACTGCTTCCCCACGACACTTGACGGCGCACCTGTACAAGAGCATTATCTCCGACAGAGCGCAGGAACCTTCCAAGGCCCAATTGGCTTGGCAGAGGGACCTGGAGGTGGAGATAGATGATTCAATGTGGACATACTGCTGCGCCAACACCAGAAAAGTGTCTCTGAATGGACGGCACAGGTTGATACATTTTAAATTCTTACAGAGAGTGTATTACTCTCCCGAACGCTTACACCGATACTGCCTCAGACAATCTCCGGAGTGTGAGCGCTGAGACGTACGGTGGCGCAGTGTTGGATGAGAGGACCGACCCCGACCAAAAAACGATGGGCCAGGGACATGGTATACTGTTGCACACAAGCGGAACATTACAGCAAGCTCCTCCCCCCACTAGTAGGCCGAAAAACATCTGGGGCTTATATAACGCCTTCAGATACGCTAGGGATGACACAGTGGACACGCAGGGAGGTGAGAGGGAGGATACACAGTAACTGGCACTTGTACGATACACTCCTGAGGCCTCAGTGGCGGGTGGGACTTCGGTAGCTGGGGAGCCTGGGTGGAGCATTGAAACCAGGCTGTCCTATCTGTTCTATAGCGAAGGCCGGTTGGTAGGGTACATGGGTTGAAGCGAGAGGTACGGTCGAGACACACTCAGGCTACTCCGAGGAAGGTACGCTAAGGGCGAGAGTGATGTACAGTGACACGAGATTCGACATAGCACTGTCAGTAACGAGTTGATCAGCGAACGGGGTGGACAGTGAGAGGGGGGATCGGGAGTTTTCGGGGTGTTTTATTTCCTGTTTGAACGAGGGGGGGAAAGGGGCCTCATGTAAGGGAATGAAGGGGGGGATACATAACACAAAAAACACCTACACTTCTGGCTTTACAGCACTCGACCTACATACCCCATCTTCTGAGAATGTGTGGGGCATTAATGAGTATGCCGTCACAGCACCAGCAATAACTCATAGCTCACTTGCTTGTTGTACAGTGATATTACGCCGCCGTACCCCAGGGTTGAGGGCATCAGGCTGTATATTTTGGATTACCTGGTTCTCGACTGCATTCATCATTGTCGCATCGCCGGCCCGAGGGGGTTGTAGGCGGGATGCTGTGTACGACGTGGACTATGTTAATAAAGGTGTTACAAAAAAATACAAAAAAAAAGACATTTATTTGGAAATCTTAAAGTTTTGGTTTTGCCCCTCCCCAATTAATTTGCTGATGGTGCCAAGATATTTCAAACCATTGGGCAGTCACTTCAAGTCATACTCACAGAGACTGCTACTAGCAATTGCCTGTGTCATGGGTAAAGCTCACACTTCCTCAATTAATATTAAATCCAGAAATCTCCAAGAAAGAGTATGTCATATTAGTGATCATAAACAGGGATCAGAGATGTAATGGAAAGATGTCAGTGTGCGTATTCACAGGAGTAGTAACCCTGTAATAACTTAAACATATCAGTTAACATAGATATAAACACATGTAGGTGCTTGACTAAAAAAGAACTAAAACTACGCTGTGCTTGTGAGAAGTGAGAAGTGAAGAAGTATTGAAATACAAAAGTACAAAAACACAATGCCCATCTTTGTCAGTACAATTTTTCGAAATAGGCAATCAGTAATATCAGTGACTTTGCGCACACACAATCTTGCAGCCCATTTATCTTTAAATAGATTGTCAAAGTTTCGACCCTTAGGGATAATAATTTAAAAAACTGGGTCTTCATCAGGACTAGTCAATAAATTACAAAATTGGAAGAGCTCTCACCTCCAGGTAGTTAGAAATTACCACTTGAGGAGGACACAGAAAGGCACAGAGAATCACCTCTGCAAAAATTAAAACAAGTATCGAATCAGAAGTTGCCATCTTATAAATAATTTAGAAAATCCTGGTGGTGGAGTCAATCACTCACTCACCAATAAAAGTATACAAAATGGGCTAATATCATTCCCGTAATAATCTGAACCAAAAATAAATAGACGTGCTTGCATCGCAGGACTCCACCAAATATCTGTCTGTTGGTGAATATAAAGAAACAGTAGCAGTCATGTTTACTCACCACAATATTTGCCACATAAGTGTCAGCTGCATTGAGCGTGCAAGTGCAGAGACTCAACAAAAGCACAGAGGGATGCCAGATGTTGTTGTGCACTTTGAAAACTGGCCAAGAGATACAATGCTTCATCTTCAAAACACGCAGAGTAACCTCACTACTGCCGGGCCAGTCTCACAACAAGCATATAATAGTGGAAATCCAGTAACCCTCAGCATAGTTTGCATAGTAGCACTACATGTAACTGCACATATTATACTTTAAACCACATGCAGTACACATAGTTCACTACTTCGAATCCACGCTGTTTGAGTAGCAGGTCACCATGCCGGTCTCGAGTCATTCCTGAATACCCATAGGATATGACAGATTCTACAAGTTCTTTGTGAATACCAAGAATTCTCCAGCCCATACCGCTTAGTGCAAAAACAGGTGTTTTGAGCCCTGAAGAAGTCTCATCAAAAGAGACGAAACGCGTTGGCTAGAAAAGAGAAAAAGAAAAATTCATTGTGATTTGGAACATTTGTCTACAAAAAAATAAAGGGTTTAAAATATACGTCTATCCAGCTCGGTCCTGTTCATTTGACACGGATGTTTCCTATTATCGCAAAGGACATTACTTGTATTTCACAAGAACAACTTTGTTGATGGGTGCTGATTCCAAAGTGTATGCTGTTTTATTTAGGACTTTTGTCCTTGAGAGGAACGTATAGGGTTGTGTTCCTAGGTCTCTCAAGCACCATCATATTACTTTAAGTCACGGACTACGACAGGTGCAGGTACTTTGCTCCAACCCTTCCTTTGTCAGTTTGCAGTACACATAGTAGTATAGCTAAAAAGCACTTTGTACTTGTCTACACTGTAAAATAATTGCAAATTACAGCTTGCACAATGCCAGTTGATATCAATTAAGTAATACTATCTTTATATGCTAAACAACATAGAGTACTTTCATAAAAGTGAAACTGAAAAATTAGCAAGCAGTGAGAGAAGTGATGATTTTGGGATCCTCCCTAACCCAGGGATAGAACCAAGCAGATGCCTTGAAAACAAAAAGCACATCTTCTTGAACGATTCGGTGGTGGTCACTTCCTCTTAGGACTACCCCAAGCACAGTTATTGGCAAAAAAACAATCCCAACCAAAGGCCCTGCAAAGCATTATGGGATGAGATTAGCAGTGGGCAGTGAATATTATAGTATCCAATATCAAAGTAATTCTAACAAGAGCTGCAGTTCAACTAGTCGTTACTAGATGTCCCTCACGAGTCAAATGCAAATGCTTGTTGAAAGGGTTTCAATGGTTTTGTATTTGACTCATGTGGGACATCTAGTAACGACTAGTGGAACTGCAGCTTGATGAAAGAATAATTTCAATGCTTTTCCATTTGACTTGTGAGGGGCATCTAGTAACGACTGGTTGAACTGCAGCTCTTTGTAGAATTATTTTGATATTGGATACTATAATATTCACTGCCCACTGCTAATCTCGTCCCATAATGCTTTGCAGGGCCTTTGGTTGGGATTGTTTTTTTGCCAATAACTGTGCTTGGGGTGGTCCTAGGAGGATGGGACCATCACCGAAGTTCAACAAGATGGGCTTCTTGTTTATGCTCTTTGTGTTCAAGGCATCTGCTTGGTCCTCCCCCTAGGTCATCACCTCTCTCATTGCCTTACGTTTTCATTTGAAAAAATTCACTTTTGTGAATTGAATATATGGTTTTTAGCTGTAAAATTGTTTTATCAAAGCATCTGAGAATGTTGTTGATATAGCTGCTACTCTGTATGATTAGACACAGTTTTTGTTCTGTGATACATGCAATTTTCTGAATTAGTTCAAACTATGTATGCTCCGTTAGTGTAGCAAAGTGTAGTACTATGCCCAGGGTTAAAGCCTAGGCACTGTTATCAGCGTGCACACTGATGCACAGCATTTCCCTGTGATTTTTTTGTTTTTGCACTTGCGCACTCAGTGCAGCTTTTATCAAACCAGAGAACAAATGTGTGAGCCTGGTAAGCATCTGTTTTTCAGGTTGCTGTTAAGAAACCAATTTTTGTTTTTTGGCCTTTAAAAATCGGCAAGTTGTCTTTTTTTCAGATATTCGTGGGCATTTGTTGACCCTGAGAATCATTTTACAATGTGTTTTAAATAACTATTGTGTACATATTAAAACAATTATTTAAACAATAATAAACAGCAATAAAATATTTACATTTGTCCTTTACTTTAAATCAATATGAACAAATATTGTTACAAATAATCATTTTTATTAAAAAAATATTAAAAACATCTAACGATTTAATAATATTGATTTTACTTACTAAGAAATACTACCCAATTCAATTTTACCTATATAATCCAATCCGTGAAACAAATTTATGGCCATTGGGGCAATCAAGCAACAGGCATTGCTAACTCCATGGCACGGTACCCACTTCTTGATAGTTGATTGGTAAAAAGTTAAGTTAGATCAGCACATTTGAGACGATGACCAGTTGGTTTCAATAATATATCTCTGTGACAAGCACATCAGCCCACCACATTATCACACTAGCGGGCTCGGTAAGGCTTATCTCATTCGCCAGCCTTTGTGCCCTGAAGACAGTGTAGATTTTCATGGATATTACCCCAGAACTCGTGAACTCTGCCCGTCCTTATTCTCCTTTAGGTTGGAAATAAGTCAATTTTCAACAGGGACAGCTGGACATTGGATCTGACCCGCGAGTAACACTCCACACTCTCTCATAGTGTGGTGTGACCGAAGTAAAGAAGACAGTAAAAAAGGGGGTGGTGATGGACGGAGCATCTGAATCAATCAAACACTCACACCCAGTCAAAAGATCTGGGTTTAATCCATCACCGTTCTTTAGCCCACTCTGCCACCCCAGTTCAGACATGGCTATATGCAAATCTTTCGGTCTGACCCTGTGCCTCATGGGAACAGTCCAGCCTGAACTGCCAAGCCATGTCTTCCCTGGATCGGAAACAAACTTCCGAGAACCGGTTTCTGGCATTCCAGCCGTCTTCAGCCCGGCTTGCTTGAATCCAGTGGCAAAGTGAGCAAGGGACTCACGTCTGAGCATACCCTGCCACACTTATGACGGCCAAAAGCGGTACAAAAGGGGGTGGTGATGGACGGAGCATCTGTATCAATCAAACACTCACACCCAGTCAAAAGATCTGGGTTTAATCCATCACCGTTATTTAGCCCACTCTGCCACCCCAGTTCAGACATGGCTGTATGCAAATCAGTTTGACCCTGTACCTCATGGGAACAGTCCAGCCCGAACTGCCAAGCCATGTCTTCCCTGGACCGGAAACAAGCTTCCGAGGACCGGTTTCTGGCATTCCAGCCGTCTTCAGCCCGGCGTCCTTCAATCCAGTGGCAAAGTGAGCAAGGGACTCACGTCTGAGCATACCCTACCAAACTTATGGCTGCCAAAAGCGGTACAAAAGGGGGTGGTGATGGACGGAGCATCTGAATCAATCAAACACTCAGTCAAGAGATCTAGGTTTAATCCATCACCGTTCTTTAGCCCACTCTGCTACCCCAGTTCAGACATGGCTGTATGCAAATCAGTCTGACCCTGTGCCTCATGGGAACAGTCCAGCCCGAATTGCCAAGCCATGTCTTCCCTGGACCGGAATAAAGCTTCCGAGGACCGGTTTCTGGCATTCCAGCCGTCTTCAGCCCGGCTTGCTTGAATCAGAAGACAACGTCATCAGCATCACTGTCGTCTGTTTTTAGGTCTGAATTGACAGTTTTAGCTGTTGCCAGACAAAAGTGGGCATTGGGTCACTCCCATTCAATCATTGGCTTGTGTGGGTCAGCCCTCTTCAGCCATTGGGTAACATCAGTTACATCTTGGACCAGCCCAAATCAGGGGCTCCCTTCGCCTACTGGAGCCATTTCATTCCTGTGCTTTGTATTTACAAAGTTACTGTTGCTGACCCCACTGATTTAGCCGCTACCTCGTGTTAGCTATTCCTACCTCATGCAGTTGTTATATGGCCTGCCCCATGTCTAAACATTAGCGTTCTCAGAGGCAGTGTGCAGGATTTGAGACCTCTCAGCTGAGCTATAAACACCCTGTGGCCCTGCTTGAAGGTCTGAGCTCTGAATGCTTCAATCTTCCAAAATAATGACTTATTCTTTCCACTCTGGAGATGTATGTGTGTGGGAGTCGAGAACTTCCAGGCAAGTGCAAGTGGAGTGACAAGAGGGACGCCCCAGCCTTCTTATAGCCGCAAAGCCTGGGATGACTTCTGGTGGCCCCGTGCATAGAGGTTGAGATGTCTCCTTCCCCTCCCCTTACAAATGATGTTGTTCGCACACTCCACACGACCTTTAACCCCTCCTCAGCCACCCAAGGGACAGAAGGAGGCCTGGCCCTCAGTCACGTTGCAGCAGAAGGGGTCTGGTACTGAGACCCCTTTTTATTCATCAAAGGGCCATTTTTGACCCCCTTTTGGCATTTAGGGTACATGGGCTAGAACATCATAGGGGTGTTGACCAGCTGGAATCAGCAGAACCAGACCACCATGCCTGCAATCAAATTTAAATCAAGCCCAAAACACTGGCACAGATTTTGTTTGTAATATATTGATACAACACATCCCTACAACACACATCTTCCAGATATCATTTGGAATCCATTTGCAATACCATTTTAAGAGCCATTTAGTAAATCTTTTCTAACTCCTAATATAGGAGTAGAACATCTGAAAACGCATTCTTACTGTCACAAATGGCAAATCAGAGCATCTATCACAGTAAAAATGCTTCAATCACTCAATCACTGCATTTGTAAAGCGCGCTACTCACCCGGGAGGGTCTCAAGGCGCTGGGGGAGAGGGGTGAGTTACTGCTCGAACAACCAGGTCTTGAGCTGCTTCCTGAAGGAGAGATGGTCTTGGGTTCGCCGTAGGTGGGTGGGGAGGGAGTTCCAAGTCTTGGCTGCCAGGTAGGAGAAGGATCTTCCTCCGGCGGTGGCTCTGCAGATGCGTGGTACGGTGGCAAGGGCGTGGCTGGTCGATCGTAGCTGGCGGGTGGACGTGTAGAAGGTCAGGCGGTCGTTGAGGTACTTGGGCCCCAGGTCGTGGAGAGCCTTGTGTGCGTGGGTGAGGAGTCTGAACGTGATTCTCTTGCTGACGGGGAGCTATTGCAGGTCTCTTAGGTGTCCGGTGATGTGGCTGTGTCAGGGGATGTCCAGGATGAGTCGTGCGGAGGCGTTCTGTATGCGTTGGAGTCTTTTTTGAAGTTTGGCTGTGGTTCTGGCATAGAGGGTGTTCCCTTAGTCCAGTCGGCTGGTGACGAGTGCCTGGGTGACGGTCTTCCTGGTTTCGGTGGGGATCCATCTGAAGATCTTGCAGAGCATGCGCAGGGTGTTGAAGCATAAAGATGAAACGGCGTTGACTTGTCTGGTCATCGACAGGGAGGAGTCCAGGATGAAGCCCAGGTTGCGTGCTTGGTCCGTTGGTTTGGGAGCGGTGCCCAGGGCCGGGGGCCACCAGGAGTCGTCCCAGGCAGAGGGTGATGATCCCAGGATGAGGACTTCCGTCTTGTCTGAGTTCAGTTTAAGGCAGCTGTTCTTCATCCAGTCGGCGACGTCTTTCATCCCTTCGTGCAGGTTGGCTCTGGCGGTGGTGGGGTCATTGGTGAGGGAGAGGATCAGCTGGGTGTCGTCGGCGTAGGAGATGATGTTGAGGTTGTGTTGGTGTGCGATGGCTGCGAGGGGGCTCATGTAGACGTTGAAGAAGGTTGGACTGAGTGAAGATCCTTGTGGTACGCCGCAGATGACTTCAGAGGCCTCGGATCTGAACGGAGGGAGGCGGACTCTCTGGGTTCTTCCGGCGAGGAACGAGATGATACACTCCAGTGCTTTCTCTCAGATTCCAATGTTACAGAGGTGCTTCACTAGGGTGCGGTGGCAGACAGTGTCGAACGCCGCAGAGAGGTCCAGGAGGATGAGGGCCGCTGTTTCCCCGTTGTCGATGAGGGTTCTGATGTCGTCGGTGGCTGCGATTAGGGCGGTCTCGGTGCTGTGGTTGGCCCGGAACCCGGATTGCGAGGGGTCGAGGGATCAGTTCGTCTCAAGGAAGGCGGCAAGTTGTCTGTTGACGGTCTTCTCGATGACTTTGGCCGGAAAAGGAAGGAGCGAGATGGGACGGTAGTTCTTGAGGTCGGTGGGGTCCACCGTTGGTTTCTTCAGGAGGGCGGTCAGCTCGGCGTGCTTCCAGCTCTCCGGGAAGGTGGCGGTGTGGAAGGAGGAGTTGATGATGTCTCGGAGATGGGGTGCGATGATGGCGTCGGCTTTGTTGAAGACGTGGTGTGGGCATGGGTCGGTTGGTGATCTGGAGTGGATGGAGTTCATCGTGCGGGTGGTGTCTTCGGTGCTGATCGGGGCCCAGTTGCAGAGGGTGGTGGTGGCGGGCGTTGGTTCGGTGGTAGGGTGCGTGGTCTGTGCGTCAAAGCTGTTGTGTATGTCGGCGATCTTGCGGTGGAAGAACGAGGCGAGTGAGTTGCAGAGGTCTGGCGAGGGAGTGATGTCGTTATTTCCAGCGCTGGGGTTGGAGAACTCTTTGACGATGCTGAAGAGTTCCTTGCTGTCGTGGGCATTGTCGTCCAGTCGTTCTTTGAGTGCAGTCTTCTTGGTTGCGCGGATCAGCTGGTGGTGTTTGCGGGTGGCGTGCTTGAGGGCGGTCCTGTTGTCTGTGGTCTGGTCGATCCGCCAGGCTTTCTCGAGGGTGCGGCAGTTCTTCTTGGATTCCTTGAGTTCGTCGGTGAACCAGGGGGTTTTCTTGCTGCCGGGTCTGCTCGGAGGGTTCTTTAGTGGTGCGAGGTCATCGGCGCAGGCGGTCAGCCACTTGGTGAGGTTGCTGGCTGCTTTGTTGGGGTCCGTTGTGTTGGTAGGAGTGTTCTGGTTGAGGGAGGCGGTGAGCTGTTCGGCGGTGATCTTGTTCTAGCTTCGGCGGGGAACCTGTTGCGGGTGGTGGTGGGTCGTAGTTCTTCTGAAGCTGAAGTGGACGCAGCTGTGGTCGGTCCAGTGGAGTCCGGTGGCGTGGCTGAAGGAGATGTGCTTGCTGGATGAGAAGACGGGGTCAAGCGTGTGGCCGGCGTAGTTTGTGGGGGTGTTCACCAATTGCTTGAGTCCGAGGTTGACGAGGTTGTCCAGCAGGGCGGTGGTGTTGCGGTCGTTGTTATTCTCCAGGTGGAAGTTGAGGTCCCCTAGGAGGATGTAGTCGGCGGAGGGAAGGGCGTGCGGGCTGATGAAGTCTGCGATGTCTTCGCTGTATTGTGTGCGTGGTCCCGGTGGCCGGTAGATGAGGGTGCCTCGGAGGGTGGTCTTGGGGTCAGTGTGTATCTGGAAGTGCAGGTGTTCGGCGGCGGTGAAGGTTTCGTCGGAGTTAGTCGAGATGCGGAGGGTGTTCTTGTGTACGATGGCGATGCCTCCTCCCGTCTGGTTGACGCGGTCCTTCCGGGTGATCTTGTATCTGTCCGGGATGGCTATGGCGATGTCGGGCGCTGAGGAGGCGTTCATCCAGGTTTCGTGAGGAAGGCGACGTCCGGTGCTGTCGCGTCGAGCAGGTCCCAGAGTTCCACGGCGTGCCTGTGGACGGAGCGGGTGTTGAGCAGGATGCACTTCAGGTGGTTGCTGCTGGTGCTCGACTTGGCGGGGGTGGTGCAGGTCCGGAGGCAGGTGAATCGCAGGCTTGGCAGGCGAAGGGTCCATGGTTGCGTCTCGGGGTGGCTCGGTAGCAGGCAGGGTTCCTGCCGGCTTTGAGTGCGTTGAGGGTGGCGGCCGCGGAGGCCCGTCGGGTAGTCTTGCATCGGCGGGGGCCAGGGTTCCTGGCGCTGGGCGCGGTCCAGGCACGGACGGGCGCAGACGGGCTTGCCTTTGGCGCGTCTTTGAAGCACAATCGGCGTGACCGCTGCGTGTGACCGCTGCGCGTTCGCAGGGGTGACATAAGAGGGCAGCCAGGAGGAGGGTCGGCGGTGGGTCGGCCAATGGGCTGTCAGGGGGCGGGCCGCAGGGAGGCAGCGGCGGGAAACTCTGGTGCAGGCGGCTCAGCAGCTGCTGGGTCGCCCGGGCGAAGGCAGGCAGGCAGGCAAGTTGAGGCAGCAGGAGGAGCGTGGGGGCGACCAGGCCAGAGGAGTGGGCACAGTAGTCGCTCATTGCATTTGGCGCATATAAAATAAAATGGTATAAATACTTCTACGTGTTAACTTTAGATTACATGAATAGCTGTCATTAAAAACCTTGGGCCTCATTTATGAGGCTGTGCGTCACTTTTACGCCGCCGGTGCGTCAAGTTTGTGACGTACCAGTGGCGTAAAAAATGCGCCTTGTTGCGCCGTATTTACAAAGTGACGCATCTAGGTAGATGCGTCACTTTGTAAACCCCTGCGCCACATTATACCTGCGCCAGGTATAATGTATGCAAGGGGGGCGTATTGATGCAAGAAAGGTCGTTGAAGTGACGCAGTGAAATCTATGAGATTTCAATGCATCACTTTTAGGACGCCGTTGCGTCAAAATCTTGCGCCTGCCTCACAGCAGGCATAAGACTGTCGCAGGCCCTTTCACATGGGGCTTGCCCCATGTGAAAGGACGCATGCTGGAGTTGCGTCACTTTTGTGACACACTCCAGCAATGCGTCACTTTTGCGCTTACAGATACGTCAGAAATACTGACGTATCTGTAACTCCTTGAGACATTATGCGTCATACATTAAATATGATGCATCAGGAATGTCGCAAGGAGTGCGCACTGAGAAGTGACGCATCGCTGCTTTCACGCAGCGATGCGTCATTTCTCATAAATGAGGCCCCTATCTTTTGTAGAATGAAAGTCTACCGCCATGTTAAAATGGTCACTCATTTCTAGGGATCTTTCCATGAGAAGGGTCCTTCTTTTATATCCATGTTGTTAAGTGGCCTAGGAAGAGTCTGACGGGCTGAGAGAAGCCTGAGAGGTGCATTAAAGCAGGTTTAACCTTTACTTTTCAACATTGTTGAAATCCATTCCCAGTTTATGTTATTGAGTTACCTTTTATCTGAGTGCCAAATAATCTGACATACTTATAATTGGATTAAATGTGTATTAGAACATTGGAATGTTGGGAGCTCCATTGCAGACAATGGAGTGCTACCTGCTTCTACAGGCCGTTAAAGGCCCGCAGAGCAACATTCCAATGTTCTACAAAGGCTTCTCGAAGCTCGAGGGGATTTATATCCCCTCGAGCTTCGAGAACCCTTTGTTTAATATGTTAGAACATTCTGCCCTCTAGTGGCAGAATGTTCTAATAGCCTTATAGCCCTTCGTAGCAGGGCTATACCGGCTATTAAAGTCCTGCTGTCTCGTTAAAGTCCCTCGCCTTCGGCTCGGCCCTTTAACGATTCAGCGGGCCTTTAATAGCCGGTATAGCCCGCTACAGCGGGCTATTAAAGCTATATTAAAGTTCTTCAGCACTACTTTTAGACACACTTAGGAGAATGCAGTCCATCTTCCAGATGACTCTTTTAGTAGGCCCTCTATGTTTAGTGATCTACATGGATCTGTGACCATCAACAAATGCAGAGAACAGAACTGATTGGATGAGGATTGTATACTGGCGCACGCCTTCATTTTATATTGTCTGTAAACATAATATAGAAAAGCGGAGTTTTGTGAAATTCATTATTTAGATATCCTCTGCCTCAGAGAAATATGTCTCTGCAAAGAGGAGTTTTCTTTTACCAAATTGAACATGAACCTCTTAATTACACTATCATCAGCAAAGAGCACCTCAACACTCACAGAGGCGATGTGCCAATCTTTAACAAAACTCTCTACTCAGGAGAATCCTTCTCTGTAGGGTTCGTCTGCTTTCAATGGGCCTGATTCACAGAATGAACTTAAGAAAAAGTCCTAAACCTACTACTTTCGGTATTCACAGAAGTTAGGATTTTGTCTTAAGTTTGTCTTAAGACCGACTTAAGACAGACTTAAGTCAGACTTAAATTAGGATTTTGTCTTAAGTCTGTCCTAAGTCTGTCTTAAGTCTTTCTTAAGACAACATCCTAACTTCTGTGAATACCAAAAGTAGTAAGTTTAGGATTTTGTCTTAAGTTAGTTCTGTGAATCGGGCCCAAAGACTATGTTTTGCTGTTAGGTGAGTTTCACCTTTGGTTAGAGCACCCTCAAGGTTTTTCAAAAGTATTTCTGGATAACTCTGCACTCGATTACTGCCTCGACCCATAGTTGTAGTCATCTGTTAGATGTGATCTTTGCCTTTTCTAATTTGTCCAGAAAGACAAAACACTTTACCCACCTGCTCTGGTTCATGTAGTAATCCAGTTCTGCATTTATAGCAGAAAGCAGAGGGTCCCCAGACAAGATACATTGAGTTCCACTAATGAAGTCGCTGGGCCCCTTTGAAGATCCCTCATGACTTGCTAAAGATGTTAAACAAATAATCAACTATTTGGAATCTAACATCGTGTTTAGACCCCCTGTTGACAGGGCTGTCAGGATAACTGGATGATGAAGCTCATATGTACCATCCTAATCTCTACCTTGGTCTGTGCATTCAATCTGTCCTTTTCCTAATGTAAGGTTCCTACTTCCTGGAAATCTGCTATTGTGAACCCTTGGTTAAATAAAATTCTCTACCAGTTGGCGATTTATCCAATTATTGGCCAATTGTCCGTTTTACACATTTGAGTAAGATCTAGGATAAAATGCCATTCAGACATCTGCACGTTTTTATTGAATCTTCAAAAGTCCTGAGGGCCTCATTTATGAGGTTTTATCGTAGGGCAGCGCAGCAGGCCTTTCTGCTGCGCTGCCCTATGGCAAAAGAAAAGGGCAGGCTCATTCCTGTAATTTTTCCCCTGCACCGGCGCACGATGGGCTGTCGTGCGCCAACGCAGACACCTTTGCACCATGGTGCAAGGGTGCCTGTGTTGCAGGGTTCATTATTTTTGTACAGTAGGGGAAACCTATCTGTACAAAAATAATCACAAAAGGCTTTTCCCTCTTTCTGTGTGCTGCAGAAGGCTGCACACAGAAAAAGGAAAAACGAGGAGAAATAAAGATATTTCTCTTTGGGCCTCCCTTACACCTCCCCTGTGGAGGCGTAGGTTTTTGGCACTGCCTCCGCTTCACGATTTCTCGTAAATCTGGGGCAGTGACAAAAGACAATGGGGCAGATTTACGTTTCCTGGTGTATCCCTGCAAATCAGCAGGGATGCGCCAGGAAATATGCGTGATACAAGTTTACCCTTGCACCACCACAGATGCACCGCATTTACAATGCGGCGCATCATGGCACAAGGATAAACAGATCCGTGTCGCATCTGCCGGCGTAAGGTTGGTGCAGTGCTGGAGTTGTGTCGCGAGCACGACGCAACTCCAGCACTGTTCTAACCTAGCCTATCCTCAACATGATGTGTCACGCCTTACTCCTGCTTCAAGCGGGCGCAAGGTTTTGACGCATCGGACAAGTGACAGAGTGAAATCTTGTAGATTTCACTCAGGCACTTTAACGAGGTGTTCCTGCGATGGAAGGCCCCCGCCCCTGCGCCGGAACGCCCACATGAAACCTGACGCAGGTTTTATGTGGGGCAGGGCTTTACAACGTGAGGCATCTTCCTAGATGCGTCATGTTGTAAATAGGGCACAACGTGGCGCATGGTTTACACTGCCGCTGTATCACAGAAATGGCGCAACGGCGGTGCAAATGTGGTGCACGGGGCTCGTAAATCTGCCCCCATGGATGTTGCTGGGAATGCCCCCAGCAACAACCATTGCACGGCCCTTTAACCCCATCGGCACTCATGACAAGCTAAGCTCGTCATGTGGCACAGGGGAGCTGTGCTCATGACGAGCTGCCCTCGTCATAACTGATGCTGCACGCCCACGTGGGGCTAATTCCCCTCCTGTGTGGATGTTCCACAGGAGTGGGCGGAGTTGTGACGAGCTCAGCTCGTCATGAGCACAGCTCCACTATGCATCATGACGAGCTGGGCTCGTCACAAGCACCTTGGTGCCGCATGAGGCCCCCCACCCCACCGCACCGTGGGGGAATTAGCCCCACGTAGAAGGGTTAACACAAAACACTGCGTTAAAGGGGCTGATATTTATCAGGCAGCATTAAGCCAAAAAAAGTGGCTTAGTGCTGACCGATAAATATCACACAGGCTTCTGCGCCACGGAACGCCACAAAAAGTGACCTTCTAATGGCTCAATGTCCCAGACAGGCGTTAGGCCCGGTTGGAGCACAGAGTTGGTGGTAAATGACCGCTGGTGAATATCTGACAAAGGAGAGGTTAGTGGCTGATCTCACTGGACCTCTCCACAGCATTCAACACTTTAGACCACCCTTTCCTTCTCAAGAGAGGCCGCAGTCTAGGCCTCAGTGACACAGGTGTTAATTGGGTTCAGTCCTTCCTTTCTGGCCATCAGCAAACTGTGAAACTGAAGTTTCATTGTTCACTCTCAGCTTAAGTTAGATTGGGGGGGGTGCACCAAGGATCATTTCTGTGCCTCTTAATGTTTAAAGTCTACAGCCCCGACCCCCTAAACCCCTTTGTTGATTCACTTCAAAAGCTGGGTGCACATATTCAAATTTATGCAGACAACACCTAACTACTTTTCAGACCGAAGATTATTTTCAGAGATGCTTCAGAACCATAATCCCTTTTGCCAGAAATGCTTATTTTTGTTCATTCCTGGATGGCAGCATATTTTCTAAAATTAGCTCCATTCACACAGAGCTGTTCGTGTCCAGCAACTGATCAAGGGACTGGAATCAAGAGCCCTGAGCCTTACCATTAGAGCCTTCCCAGAGCTGGTGGACTCAGGAGAGAACCTGGGACTAACCACTGATGGAAACCATTCCCTGGACCCTCAAGCGGCCAAGGTAACAAGCGCCTGATTCTGGCACCTCAAGCTCTGCACGAAGATCCTACCCTTTCCTTCCAAATGCGCCCACAAATACGTTATCACCACATGTATTTATACCCGACTACATTATGCCAACTACAGCTACCTGGTGCTCCCTCAGAATCTTCTTTAGAGCCCGCACCAAGGGGCATATTATCAAGCAGGGCGTTAAAATTATCGCTGTTTTAGCGGCAGAAAACTGCTGTTAAAGCGGCGATAATTGGCTTGATAATATGCTCTGGAGATTTCCAATAGATGCCCAGGTTAACACCAGAACATGGGTTTCTATTGGAATTCACAAGGCCATATTATCAAGCTCATTATCACCGCTTTGTCAGCAGTTTTCTGCTGCTAAAATGACGATAATTTTTAACACCCTGCTTGATAATATGCCCCCAAGTTCTTAATGCGGCAGGCTGTCTAATTACTAACCGTTTGCTCAGAGATCACATTTCTCCTGTTCTTTTCTGTCTCAACTGGCTCACAATGAACAGTGCATAGTTTCTAAGTGAATCGTCATCATGCATAGGGTGGTGCATAGTCAGTCTCCATCTTAATAGCTGATAAATTCCTCCTTCGCTCACTCAAACGCAATGGTTAATATGTTAAAAAAATAAGTGCTTGTCAGGAGGCAGCTGGCACCAGTCCAGTTCTTGTCTTAGCGTTGCCAAAATCAGAACCAACTACTGAGCATGAAAGCCAGGAGAGGGTGTGGTATAATGGCCAGACCTGCCGACTTTGGAGCTCTGGAACCTGGTTCGAGTCTCGGGGTAGACTATCAACATCTTGTGGTCTGGGCAAATCACTTGTGTCCTTAAGTGGTGCTCATGAAAAGCGCTGGTGTTGATGGTTACCTGCCAGTGCTGATCACCAGAAACCACTGGCTCAAATTAGGCACTGCTCATTTGTCCTCTTTGTTCCTGTATCATTTTTCTATTTGTGGTCCTCAAGGTAAGTACTTCAACCTGGGGTGAGGAGCTTTTCTGTGGCAAGTGCAAAGTACTGAAATTCCCTGCCAATGACGATCCAATCACATTCCTCGATAGGCACATTAAAAAAAACATTAAAAATTTGAGTGTCTAAAGAGACCTTCAATATCTACTAAGTCTTCTTCCACATTGTGGGCACCAGGAATATCGAGGTAGCCACAGCGGAGGCCGCTCCTTTTCCCACCGTGCTGCTGAGTCCTGGAACGCACTCTCCCTCCACCTCAGAACATCGCCCGCCCTGCCCGACTTCAAGAAGAAACTCAAGATCTGGCTTTTCGACTAAGTCCTGCAATTTGGTACATGAATACCCTCACATGTGAAAAGCCACGCTCTTCAAAAACTGATTGATTGATTGATTCATTATTCATTCATCGATTGATGACACAAATATCATGACCACTATATCGAAGGGCAAAATATCAAAAGGTAAGTAAGTATGCGTTTTCTATACCTCAATCCACATACTGATGACATATATGCATCTTCAAGGTGCCTAGATGTGGGGTTAAAAATAATGGGACAGATTTACAAGCCCTTTGCGAAAACTTTACACTGCTATTGTGTCACAGCGGCGTCATAAACAATGCGCCACAATGCGACATATTCACAACGTGACACATCTAGTGAGATGCGTCACGTTGTAAAGCCCTGCGCTACATTATACTTGCATCATGTATAATGTATGGAGGGTGGGTGTTCCGACGAAAGAAAGCCTTGTAAAAATTACGCAGTGAAATCTACAAGATTACACGGAGTCACTTTTACGACGCCACTGCGTCAAAACCTTACGCCAGCTTGAAGCAGGCGTAAAGGAGTGACACAGCATGATGGGAATAGTCATTCCTAACCAATGCTGGAGTTGCGTCGTGCTTACGATATGACTCCAGCAATGTGCTGCCTTTACGCCAAAAGATGCTTCACGCTTCTGTCTGTCCTTGTGCTGCGGTGCGTCGCATTGTAAATGCGACGTATCCATGGTGGTGCAAGGCCTTTTTTCATCATGCACTTTAGCTGACACATCTCTGCTGATATGCAGGGATGCACCAGTTATTGTTAATGTTCCCCAGAAAGTCCATACTTCCTCTACATGCACTATAGTTTGTCGCCCAATATTCTGTCCCTGATACCAGTGTTTCACAATCTTCCACATCACATCTAATCTTGTTTGTTCTATGCACAGGTGCTATAAGGTTTTCTGTTCCCAGACATTGGGAGGAGTTCGGTCAGCTCTCGTCTCAGCAATATGACACTAGGGTGTATAATGCTCCTTACAAAACACACCGAACTGAGCACAACTTATTCGGCCACATGCATCAAAGTCCGTTTTTGCGATTCCTTATTTGAGATTTTTAGGGAATCGCAAATAAGGAATCGCAAAACGGGATGCATGATTGAAATTGCATAAAATTTGCGATTCGGTAAAAATCGCAATTTTTACCAAATCGCAAATATTATGCGAATTCCAATTTGCGATTTCGCAATTCCCATTGATTCCTATGGGCCAAAAGGCCCATAGGAATCAATGGGAATTGCGAATATGCAAATTGGAATTCGCAAAGTGTTATTGCATTCCATGGGTGCAGGGGGGGGGGGTCCAAAGAACCCCTCCCCTGCACCCCTGAAATTTATTTTAAAATAGATGTTTCACACACACATGTCCAAAGGACATGTGTGTCTGTAACAGGACAGTGTTTAAAATGCTAATTTGAGCATTTTAAACCTTTTTCGCAAATTACTACGAGGTTCACCCTCGTGGTAATTTGCCCCCCCTAATTGCGAATTCGCAATTTTAAAAACAATCATGCATTGCTTTTAAGGAATCGCAAATTTGATGCATTAATGAACATGAATGAGTGTTTTCCAGTTTTCTTGATGTGCCTTACAAGCTGTGTGTCCTTGTGTGTTATAGCAGGTGCTCCAGTACCTTCGACTCGAATTCGCATTATATAAAACTGTTAAAAAAAGAAAAGAAATCTTCGCTTGACACTCGCCCTTCCTTTCGAGAGGCGTCTGCATTCACTGCCCACCGAGCTCTCAGGGGAGAGATGCTGCCTGCTGATCACTGTTTGGTTGATTAAAGAGGCCATTGTGTGGCTGTGACCCCAGACTCATCCCTCTTGACCTCAGGAGAGCTCTGACGTGTGCGTGGCCTTCATTCATCGCTGCATCAGTGCGTCTGACCTCCAGCAGGCTCGGCTTTTGAGCTGTTTACACGCATCCCTTCAGTGGTTCAGTGTCTTACAACAACCCTCAATGCTCTTTGTTCCTTGAACACTCCAGCCAAGAATACCGCACCTGGGGCGCGTGCAGAGAGCCCCTGAGCGCTGCTTTTCATGAGCTGCCAAGGGCCTGTTGAGGTGTTTACCATTCAGACACCATCTGACTCCAGTGTTGGGCCGAATAAAACCACTGCTTCCTGGAGCACCTGCTAAGCCTTGATAAGGTTATGTGACATGCCTCAAGTGTTTGAAACTTTGATTGACATGAGTGTATGGGGGTGTGTGTACCACTTCCGGGGTCTTTGCTACCCCATCTGCCCAACACCTTTGCCAAGGTTTGCAGTAACCTTTTCCAAGCATGACATTTTCTTGATATCTGTGTCTCATGTAGACATATGTGTCTTTGGTTTGTAGAACAAAGTGTGGGCGGGTTGTCAGATATGTTTTTGCTCACTATGTGGTAAAGGTGCCCACTATATGCCCGCGCCATCTTTGAGTACTCCAAGAGGTCTGCCAATCACTGGAAGTGTCTTTTTATTGACTGCTAAGTTTGGGTGAGCAGAAATGTGTGAATGGAACAAGTCGATGGGTGCAGGGACGAGTGACAGAGCTCATTCATATCTGATGAGTGCTTGAGTTCATGAATGGATAACTGAGAGGATGGATGGAAGAATCTATTAATCCAGCCATTGACTGATTCTGTCACTCACACACTCACCACACACACAAACTCATAAATCAATGAATTAGGCACTGTCAGCTGTAAACCACGCTTTGTCCATGACTGTTTTATAAAGTTCCAAACGAACCCAGAAGGGTACCTGACGTTTCATGTCAAGATAATACAAAGGACGCTAATCACAGTTGGAAAGATTACATTTGTTTCCTTAAAGTCAACAGATGGTAGACCAGTCCAATCATGTCAGACAGCCGGCTGCAAAGACCACCAGTGCTTTGTCTCTGCTGCAGTCTAAAGGCCCGATTCACAGAGTGAATTTAAGACTCAATCCTAAACTTACTACTATTTTGGTATTCACAGAATGCACTTACTACTTTTGGTATTCACAGAATGCACTTACTACTTTTGGTATTCACAGAAGTTAGGATTTTGTCTTAATTTTGTCTTAAGACAAACTTAAGACAGACTTAAGACAGACTTAAGACAAAATCCTAACTTCTGTGAATACCAAAAGTAGTAAGTACATTCTGTGAATGTCAAAAGTAGTAAGTGCATTCTGTGAATACCAAAATAGTAGTAAGTTTAGGATTGAGTCTTAAATTCATTCTGTGAATCGGGCCTCAAGATTTCAGCTTGTCAAGCATTTTCCGTCTGAGCAGAATCTTGGATTAGGATTGCAGACTTTATTCTTCAGCTATTTAGGGTGTGGCCACATACTGCCATGTACGTGAGAGCAGAATCTAAAGACAACCCCTGTTTTACTGACATTGCCCGGGGTGATTTATGCTTTACCCGACACTTTCCCGGCTCCCCAACAGTAGGTCACATCAGGCTACAGAGAGATTCCCTCCTCGCTGTCATCCATGGATGGCAATACAAAAAGCGAAATATCTAGCAGCTAGTTAGTTCTCATTCCTCACTGCTGAAAGTCCTGCCTTGGCAGTTTCAGTACCAGAGAACGGATTTATGTACATTCATCAATCTATCAGCTCGGATTTGTATAGCGCAGTTAATCATCTATGAGGGTATCCAGGTGCAGGTTCTTGCTGGGATCAGTCGAAGAGCCAGGTCTTGAGTCACCTTCTGAATTCCGGGAGCAAGCATGTTGTTCATAAATGGAAGGACAGGTAGTTCCAGGACTTGGCAGAGAAGTAGGAGATGGAGTGTCCTCCACTGTGGCCTCGGCGGATGCGGGGATTGTGTGCGAGGGCAGGGGAGATGGAGGGAAGGTGTCTGGATGGTTTGTGAAAGTTCAGGCGGTGATTGATGTAAGGTGGTCCCTGACCAGGCAGGGCCTTGTAGGTGTGTGTCAGCATCTTGAATTTACATCATTTCTGGATGGGGAGCCAGAGGTTCCTGAGGTGGGGGATGACGTGTGTCCGTCTTGGGAGATGGAGGATGGGTCTGGGAGCTGAGTTCTGTACTGTCTGAAGTCTATTCAGGAGTTGGGCGGTGATCCCTGAGTAGAGTGTAATGTATTGCAATTTATATAGCGCACGTATCACCCGAAGGCATCAAGGCGCTTGCCTTGGAAACCCGTCCTGGTATTCCCCTGTGAGATAACCCCAGCAGGGTATCCACAAGGTGAAAGCCAGGCATCCCGCCGCGAGGGGCCGTAGTGGAGATTAAGCAAGCTATTGCCCAGAGTCGCAGAGTGTGAACCCGTGAGTCGAGTAGGCACCGGAACGAGAACGAGTGCATTGCCGTAGTCCAGCCGGCTGGTTCCTAGGGCTTGATTGACGAATTCCTGGTGTTGTCGGGGAGCCATCTCAAGATCTGCGTTAAACAGGTGGTTGTGGGTGGCATCAGTTGGGCTGAGTAGGTTGTAGAGGTTTGTGGGTTGGTTTCAAAGTTACTATAGATGGTGGATATCTTGTGCAAGTAGGCTGCCAAGTTGTTGCAGAGTTCCTGGGAATGCTAGGTCATGTTATCGGAGCCTAACAGGCAGGAGAACGTTTTGACAATGCTCAGGAGTTGCTTGCTGTGGTTAGAGCCAGCAACAATGTGGTCTGCTAAGGTGCCTCTTTCTGTGTCTTTCAGATGATTGTGGTATTTGTTGAGTGCTGTCTTGAAGGTACATCGGTCTGTGGGATCTTTGCTCATGCGCCATCTCCTTTCAAGCCATTTGCAGATGCAGTACTCATAGCAAAGGTGCGGCTGTCATACCGTCCCTCCTGTGTCAGACCCTTTGTTTACCACCAACAGCTTTGAGACTGTGAGGAAATTTGAAAAGCAAGCATTGACAAAGCACAAAGACCTGGCTTTGATGTGCTAGCACACAAAAAAAGCATTTGCACATGCTTGTGTTTACACGTGTTTGCTCGTTAAAACTACACCTATTAGTTTTGGCAAAACTTTTTGGGGAAAACAGAGTAATAGAGCAATAGATAAGAGACTGATGGAAAAAAAACTATGGGGAAACACACAGAGAAATAAAACAAACATAAGAAAGAAACCTCATTGGAAAGTCAGTCAGAGAGAGAGGAGGAATAACACTGAGTAAGCCAGGTAAAAGATGGGCACAAGCTGTGACTAAAACATTTTTATATCCTGTTGCAGTGAATAAACAGAAAAAGATTGCTTTTTGTTTTTAATTGGAGTATGAGATAAATAATTATAAATATAAGTGATATTCCGATGTACTTTGAGATGCAAAATAGCACCTTATGGTTTTCAATGCAAGACTCCAAGAAAGTCAAAATGATATTCTTAAACCTAATAGCATGAGGTAAGAGAGAAGCAATCCTGGGGTGGAACCAAAGTGTACTCTGTATATTTAAAAATATTCATAACATTAGGGCTGCAGACAACTACACTGTCAGCCAGGCCAAAAGTGCAAACTTATTAGTCTTTGCAACTTGCAGAACCTGACCCTGTAAGGCTCAGAAAGAGTGAGCAGTAGTTTGTGCAGCAGTCTCAGATATTAACTGCAGGCCCGATTCATAGAATGAACATAAGACTCAATCCTAAACTTACTACTATTTTGGTATTCACAGAATGCATTTACTACTTTTGGCATTCACAGAATGAACTTTCTACTTTTGGTATTCACAGAAGTTAGGATTTTGTCTTAAGTCTGTCTTAAGTCTGTCTTAAGACAAACTTAAGACAAAATCCTAACTTCTGTGAATACCAAAAGTAGTAAGTGCATTCTGTGAATGCCAAAAGTAGTAGTAAGTTTAGGATTGAGTCTTAAGTTCATTCTGTGAATCGGGCCCTGCATGTTGACAATGTTAACTTCACCTCTTGCTCCTGGGAGAAAACAGCCTTTGATGTCATACCC
This sequence comes from Lissotriton vulgaris, assembly GCF_964263255.1. Taxonomy (NCBI): domain Eukaryota; kingdom Metazoa; phylum Chordata; class Amphibia; order Caudata; family Salamandridae; genus Lissotriton; species Lissotriton vulgaris. Next base: position 276,287,606 of record NC_141686.1, read on the forward strand.
TGTTGCTCTGGACTGACAATAAATTCCTACCAGGACCTCTCCATCCCCTTCTTCTGCCACCCAGCGGTCAGGAGTGGAAGGTGCAAGCTCTGAGTAATGAGCTCTCCAGCCATGGAAGGATCCAGCAGCACCATCATTCTTACACAGATCAAGTCAAGGTTTAGGAGCATCGACATCTTCCTGACTCAGGCGCCCGTAAATGAAATGTGCTTTACGAGAGGGGCGGAGCTGGCAAGGTCGGTCACAGCTCTTCTTCATCTGGAAGGTCCCAGCGGAGCCTTGGTGCCAGCTCAGCACGTAGCGCAGGGAGGGTACTGCTGAGAGCAGCCCTGTCTCAAGGGACAGCTGCCCTCTGTGCCAGGGTCAGGGAAAGGATGGGAAGCCAGGCCTCAGGCACAGATCAGTCAGAAAACAAAGAGGGGCAGATTTATTAAGAGTTCATGCAATGCGGCGTTGCATGCTAGTTGCTGCGCTGCGTTGGGAGAGCGCTGTACCTACTAAGAGGCGGTGCTGTTCAGCTCTTTCTCTGGCTTGCGCACTTCAGGCTCCCTGCACAAAAACAATCCTTAGAGGCAGATTCCTCTCCCTATGCAAGGAGGAAGTAATGATGAGAAATAAAGATATTTCTCCTTTTTTACGCCTCTGTCGGGTAGGTGCACCATTTTTGTGCAAACCTTGATCTAGAAGACTCCGTAAATCTGAGTTTGTGCCAAAATACGTGGGTGGATAGGAACACACATACTCCACCCATGAAACACCTACCCAATGCAAAGTTATGCAAGGCAGCGCCATGTGCTTTGTTGCGTTACTTTGTGTTTACTGAACCACTCAAAGCCACGCATAGTGACTTCTCATGGCTTAGTAAATAACAAAAATCATTTTGCATGTGGGCTGCAACACAACAGTAACATATCCCTGATGCAAAACTATAGTAAATCTACCACCAAGAAACTACACACCAGTGACAAACAGTGCAACTAGCCCTGCATCCTTTTTTAAATTAAGAATGTTCATTTCAGCAGGGCAGCAGCCAGTGCGGCATACACTGTCACTTTTGAAGTAACTCTCTCCCCAAGGATCTTCGCTGCAACCCTTCTTACCCTCTCTTCAATAGAGGGCTCAAAGTACTTCTTCTCAACAAATATTGGGGTATCTAATGTTACTGACTCTGAACCTGTTCACTCTGTTCTCTTCTCTTGTCCACGCCTCTCCCCACCCCCTCTCACTCTTTTCATATTCTTACTCCCCCTCTCTACACCCCCTTATCTCTCTTAATTTTCAACATTCATCTTCCCCTTAATTTATCTCTCTGTTTCTTTGCCCCCATAGCTCTTCTGAATGCAATACTATATCCCTTGTGAATTTTTTGCACATTGTTAATTTTATCTTATTAGGTTTACCTTCCTTGTAAAGCGCTCTGATACTCTTGGGTCCAGCAGCGCTATATAAAACCTTTGAAATAAATATAATGGATGTATGTCAGTACTACGCGATCTTTTAGATCGCGGTACTTGACAACTTGGGGCCCGATTCACAGAATGAACTTCAGACTCAATCCTAAACTTACTACTATTTTGGTATTCACAGAATGCACTTACTACTTTTGGCATTCACAGAATGAACTTACTACTTTTGGTATTCACAGAAGTTAGGATTTTGTCTTAAGTTTGTCTTAAGACAGACTTAAGACAGACATAAGACAGACTTAAGACAGACTTAAGACAAAATCCTAACTTAAGTCTGTCTTAAATTTGTCTTAAGACAAACTTAAGACAAAATCCTAACTTGTTTCTTGGAGCCTCTTCCTCATGTCGACATGAAGATGCTACAGGAGATTATACTGAAAAGAAGCGTTCTACAGGTCACTGAAGTTAAACTGAGCGATGGCAATAAGATCCTCTGATAAAGTTTATTAGGATAGATAGATCAGAGTCTACATGTCATCTATTTGCTGATGACATTTTCTAATGGCATCAATCAACCAATCAATCAATCAAACAGGATTTATAAAGTGCAGCTAATCAAACTGGAGGATGTCCGGGCGCTGAGGGTCTTCCTGCTTCACGTGGGTTCAGTTGAACAGCCAAGTCTTGAGTCACTTCCAGGATTCTAAAAGAGATGTGAAGCTCTAGAGGGAGGTTGTTTCAGAATTTTAGCCACAAGGAAGGAGAAGGAGCGTGCATCACAGACAGCTGGTAACTAGGGCTTAAGTGACAGTTTGTTTGGTGTTGATGGGGAGCTATTTGAAAGTTTTCTGAAGTTGGCGAAGTGCGAGAGAGCAGGAAAAGGAGATTGTGTTGATCTAAGTTTTCATGGTGAGTTTGCTGTCCAGGATTATGCCAATGTTTCTAGCATGGTCAGTCGGTGTGGATGAGGGGCCCAGTTCCAAAAGCCACCAGGAGGCGTTCCACGGGGAGGAGTCGTTGCTGAAGATCAGCACTTCTTTTGTGTGTCCGTGTTGAGTTTCAGGCAGGCAGTTGTTCTTCATCCAGCCGGTGATACTTATCAAACATCTGAAGAAGTTGTCTCTCGTGGTGGGAGGGTCTTCTGTGAGCGAGAGAATGAGCAGGGTGGTGCCTGCATAGATTATGATGTTTAATTCGTGGGCTCTGATGATTTTGGCAGGGGGTCATGTAGGTGTTGAACAGAGTGGGGCTGGGGGATGAGCCTTGAAGGATGCTACAGATGAAGTCCTTGGGATCCAAGGTGAATGGTGGTAGGTGGACTCTCTGGGTTCTTCTGATGGGGGAGGAGGCAATCCACTGAGGAGATCTCCTTGGATTCCTATGAGATGTCACCTTTTGATCACAGTGTGGTGGGATACGATGTTGAACACTGCCGAACGGGTGAGAAGGATCAGTGCCGCTGTTTCTCCCCGGTTGACGAGGGTTCTGATGTCAACTGTGGCAGCACTCAAGGTGGTTTTGGTGTAGTGGTTGGTGCAGAATCTAGATTGGGAGGTGTAGAGAAGAAGTTTATTCTCCAGTGTTCTGTGATTTAGCAGTTGATGGCTTTCCTTTAGGACTTTGGTTGGGAAGGGGAGCAGGGAAATGAGATGGTAGTTTTTTAGTTCGCTGGAGTCTGCTGAAGGTTTTTCAAGAAAAGGTTTGACTTTTGAGTGTTTCCATTCCTTGGGGGGAAGTGGCCATGGTGATTGAGGTGTTAAAGAGGGTTATGAGCTCGCTGATAGTCTGCTAATTTTTTTGCTCCCAAGGCTGAAAATGTGATGCTGACAGGGGTCAGCGGGAGCTCTTGAGTGGCCGAAGAAGATGGAAGGAGTGGGCTGCGGTTCAAAGTTGATGTAGATTGTGGCGATCCTGTCTTGGAAGAAGTGTGCCAGGGTGTCTCAAAGTTCCGTTTCAGTACTAATATGACAGACCAGATTTGACCTCATTAGAAAGTTCCACTTTTAATGAAAGTTATGTTTGATTGAGATGTCAAAACTCTCATGCTGGATTAGACATATTTAAGAGGCAACCCTCATTGTATTTAAAGGCCTTGAGTCGTTATCAGAAACTATGGAATATATGTGGGCTAGTAACAGGCAACATGTAAAGTTGATGCTAAAGATCTTGAAATTGTTAAATGTGGCCCAAATTTAACAAGTGACTTATCGAATTAGTGGCCAAATAAAAAAAAAACATTTAGAGATTCCAAAAACGCTTCATAAAACTGTACAATTATGGTTCCTTCACAGTACTGAACTGAACTGTATTGAGATATATTTATCAGTTAAAGATGTATTTCCCTTTTATTTCCCTGATTTGCCTTGAACTAAGGGGCATATTATCAACAACTAGCGATATATATAGCTAACTAAGCTTAGCAACATTGTTTTTATCGCTGCGCATCGCCGGAATTTATCACAGAGATAAAGTGCTATTAGCAACGTGTATCTCCAATGCGATAAAATATCCAGCCATTGCGGCTCAATGCGTGAATATTGCTGGAAATCCAGCAATATTCAGGTATTAACGGCAAGAGGTTCTTAACCTGAATATCCAACTCCCATTGAATATACAGGTTAAGAATTGGTCTGAGCAGGCATTAGTTTTCAGCGATATTCGCGCTTATCATGATTTTTTTAATCGCTACACCTGCGTTGATAATAGGCAATAGCGATGTTAGCAACTGCTTTCAGTCACTAACAGGTTGGGTACGCCCACTTTGCATGTCATTAGCTATAAATATCGCTGACATGCAAAGCGGACCCTAAACCGCTCGCTATCACCTAAAATCTGTCGCTAACTGATGTTAGCGACAGCTTGCTAATAGGGCCATTAGATTATTGCCGCTTTGCGGCCGAAAACGGCTGCAAAAGCGGCGATAATTTCATTTCACCTGCCTTGGTAATATGCCCCTAATTTGTTTATCTATGGAGTCATGGGGACAGGTAGGAGTTGGCGGGCCGTTGTCCATCAGGAGAGTTGAGTTAACAGTCTGCGCCCCCTGCTGTATTTAGAGATCTCCATCTGCCTGGGCAGGGCGTGCTACTGGGCAAGACAGGCATCAACCTGCCACCCTGAAGAGAAACCGAGAAAGAAAGAAAGAAAGAAAGAGCCCTGGCAAGATAGATTAATTTAAGATTTAATACACATCATTTTATATTAAATATCTATACGTAAAAAAAAAACTGGATTTAATTATGAATTAGAAAATGATCTTTCCAAAATTATTATTCTCAAGGCATTGTTGTACTACAGTCAAGAAAGCAAATAACAAAAAATGTTATACAAAAAATGTTTTTAGTTTTTAGATTTTCGACACCAATATTTTGACAAACAACTCCATACACACAGGTTGTGTTCAGTGAACAAAACAATATTTTAGAAAGTGGATATTTTCACATATTCAAAAAGATCAGTCAAACTTTTGCTAGGGGAATTTTGTACATGCAATGCAGGACAGATTCATTACTCAAGGAAAACCGGTAAGAGAGCTTTAATTCAACAGACCCGCAAATCTATCCGGCTACAGATCTCTGATTCTTTACTCCATTGCTTTTGGTGCAGCCCAACTCTCAATCAATCAATCAATCAAGGGATTTTTAAAGCGCGCTACTTACCCGCTAGGGTCTCAAGGCGCTGGGGGGGATGGGGGCAGCAGCAGCCTGTGGTCGAAGAGCCAGGTCTTGAGCAGTCTTCTGAAGGCCTGGGAGGTCTGCGATCTGTCCTAGGTGGAGGAGGAGGGCATTCCAGGACTTGGCGGCACAGTGGGAGAATGATCTGCCCCCGGAAGTGGTTCTGTGGATGCGCGGGACGGCGGCCAGGGACAGGTCGGCGGAGCGGAGTTTCCTGTTGGGTAAGTGGAAGGTGAGTCTTTTGTTGAGATAGGCAGGGCCGGTCTTGTGGAGTGCTTTGTGTTCGTGGATCATGAGTTTAAAGGTGATTCTTTTGTCGACGGGGAGCCAGTGCAGGTCTCTCAGGTGCAGGGTGATGTGGTCCCTGCGCAGGACGTCAAGGATCAGGTGTGCTGAGGCGTTCTGTATTCTTTGGAGTCTGTTGATGCGCTTGGACGGGGCTCCGGCTTAGAGGGCGTTCCCGTAGTCATGTCGGCTGCTGACGAGAGTGTGGCTGTCCATCGGGGTCCATCTGTAGATCTTGAGTAGCATGCAGAGGGTGTGGAAGCAGGAGGAGGAAACTGCGTAGGCTTGGTTGGTCATTATGAGCTTGTAGTCGAAGATGACTCCTAGATTGCGTGCGTGGTTGGTAAGTGCCGGGGGAGCGGTTCCCAGGGATGCTGGCCACCAGGAGTTGTCTCACGCTGAGGGGTTAGGCCCGAGGATGAGGATCTCAGTCTTGTCCGTATTCAGCTTGAAAAGTAAAAGGAGGCCCCCTTATCTATCAGATTTGGGACAGGGGAAGTATGTTGTAAAACAAAGATGTCCCACACATTTGCCACTAAGTTGGTAAGAGGTGAAATACTGGTACCAAGTTTGTTGTTGTTATTTAGCAATACCAATCAAGATTAAGATTGTTGTCACCAAGGTTAAGCCATGTGATGAACTCTCTGAACACGCTGCTTAAAAACGCTACCAATACCAGCAGGTAAACAAACGAGGCGTCATGTGACATCCCGTCATCCAATCACTAAGCAGGACATTACCCGCCCAATCAGGAACGCGGTAATATAAATATACCAAAACAAGCGTCTTCCTGCTACTTTCAATTTCGACCAGACCCCAAGATACGCTGACGGAGTAGGAGCAGGGAGGCCGAATCTCATCCCCAAGGTAAGCCGAAGGCGGCAGACTATGTTATTATTGAACTCGCCCCGCGCCTAACTAAGCCCGGTTAGCATTCCGTCGGCTCTGCGCTTTATTAATTATCGGCGCTTGAACTCCTCAACCTACCTGACTGGTGGGTGGGGTCCCAAATATATGAAGCAAATTCCGAGCGAGCAATGTGCTAACATTTCCTGAAGGGCTACCAGACCAGCCGGCGGGTGGGCTCCTAAAGATATTAGATAAAGTCCTAGCGAACGGATTGTAAGCATTCACTGAATGACTGAATCTTGCATTGTTTTAGCCTTCTGGCTAGATAAATTGTAACACAATGTCACGTGTTATGTACAGAATGAAGAACTAGACACGCTATATAACTATACTAGCAGCCCGTCCCGACGTTGTCCAGGTATGAATTGCTGCCGACCAGTAGTATATTGTTTTGTAGGATTTCGTTTTGATAGCATTTCTTATCTGTGACAGGCCTGTGAAACGCTCCGATTCACAGTGCACTGCTGATGCACTTAAGAGTGCGCGTTCAGTAGTGTGTGAACTCGAGTTTCCCTACTTTATTTTCCTTGCAATATTATATAGCGCGAACTCGACAACATGGAATGAGCACAATTAACATTACAGAAGAACACATTGATTTGTGGTAAGCACGGGGAGACAAAGCGATTTGCCTGGAATCACAGGATGTTGAGCTGATGCCGAGATTCTAACGTAGCTCCCCATCTCTAAAGTTCGCAATTCTCGAACTTGTGGCGGGAGGTGTGTCTAAAAGTGTATGTCGGTGCTGGGCATCAATGAGAGAGACCTGTGCAGTTTTCCAATTGGTGGTGAAGAAATATGAGTATGTTGCTGGAGATGTGGGCCGCCGTGCCACCAATGTACTTACGGGGGAGGGTAAACACCCATTATTCCGCAAATTTCTTTCCGCATACCATCACTCTGCATACTTTCATTATGAAAGTACCATGACTCCGCAATGCCATTATAACGCATGGCATTACATTTTATATGTTTTTACCACGCATACATTTACAACGAAATTCATTGTAAATGCATGAATGGTACAAGCATGTTTTTTAAAAATGTTTGGATAAGGCAAGTATGGGTATAGGGGTATATGTTTTGGGGTACTGAGGTATATGTTTTGGGGTGTTTGGGTATTTTAATGGCTCAGATATAGTTTTGGGTTATGGGGTACAGGGGTATTTTTAGGGTTCAGGGCTGGGTTTGTGTTTTGGGTATAGGGGTATTTTTAGGGTTCAGGGGTAGGTTTGGGTTTTGGGGTACAGGGGAATTTTAAGGGTTCAGGGCTAGGTTTGGGTTTTGGGGTACAGGGGTATTTTTAGGGTTCAGGGCTAGGTTTGGGTTTTGGGATACAGGGGTATTTTAGGGTTCTGGGCTAGGTTTGGGTTTTGGGGTACAGGGGTATTTTTAGGGTTCAGGGGTAGGTTTGGGTTTTGGGGTACAGGGGTATTTTTAGGGTTCAGGGGTATGTTTGGGTTTTGAGGTACAGGGGTATTTATAGGGTTCAGGGCTAGGTTTTGGTTTTGGGGTACAGGGGTATTTTTAGGGTTTAGGGATAGGTTTTGGGGTACAGGGTATATTTATAGGGTTAAGATGGGTTAGTGTTTAAGGGTGTTGGGGTATTTTATAGAGTAAGGGTGGGTTATGATTATGGGGTGCAGGGGTATTTAAAGTAGGGGTGGGTGGAATTGGCGCGAACTTGGTACAATAAATTCGCAATATTTCGTTCCGTCAGATTTCCAATTATTAAAACAGAAACCTCATATATTCAAGGTAAAATAACAAGTATTTCTACATGCTAAAATGCATATAGTCATTTCACAAAAGTGAAATTAGCTTCCAGCAAGGAGTGAGAGAGGTGATGATTTTGAGATCAAGCCCCTGCAAACCATTATGGGACGAGATTAGCAGTGGGAAGTGAATAATATAGTATCCAAATAATTCTACAAAGAGCTGCAGTTCACCTCGTTCTCCCCAGTTGTCCCCAAGAGGCAAATGCAATAGCATTTAAAATATTATACATCAAGCTGCAGTTCGCCTCATGGTCCCTAGATGTCCCTGATGAGGCAAATGCAATAGCATTTAAAATATTACACATCAAGCTGCAGTTCACCTCATGTCCCTAGATGTCCCTGATGATGCAAATGCAATAGCATTTAAAATATTATATATCAAGCTGCAGTTCACCTCGCCGTACCTAGATGTCCCTGATGAGGCAAATGCAAAGCATTTAAAATATTATACATCAAGCTGCAGTTCACCTCGTCGTCCCAAGATGTCCCTTATGAGTAAAATTCAAAAACATTGAAACCCTTTCATGAATGCTAAAATTGATGCTAAGCCTATCCCATAATGCTTTGCAGGGCCTTTTAGTTGTATTTTTGCCCATAACTGTGCTTGGGGTGGTTCTAAGAGAATGGGACCTCCACTGAATTACTATTTAAAGGGGGCAGTAATGTATAGAACCTGGGAAGAAAAAACAACACTCGTGACGGAATGCCCCCAGCGATTGTCACGCCTCCAGCACACACCCACAGCACAATGCAGACACGCCCACAAGGGACTACTTTGCTGGCACGGTTCTTTTACATTTTAAATGTATATGGTGGGCTTCTGCATAGCCTATGTCCTTCTGCTGCAACTGCCCTTTCCAACGCTGTATTGGGTGTTGTGATTGGTGCTGTGGTTCCCGAGTTTACCTGGCCAAAAGGTGCAAGTTCTCTCTTTATAATAGTAGTATAGATGCCACCAAAAGATACCACTACTACCATTGCGAAGAGACCCATGGTAGTAAAATTGGTCCTCATAAAAAGGAATTGAATCTCTCCATCGATAGTTGATCATAGGGCAAAATGGCCATAATTTTGGGCGCTACTGCACCGCTATGCCTTGAATACAACATAGAACTAACAGGCTAGCCATTATTAAAACCTCCAGTAACACCTACACCATGAAGTTGTACACTAAATTAATATATAGTTAGTGTTCAGACACTTTATGTTAATATTATACAGGACAATGACCAAATGAATAGCGATCCTAATAAAAGTTCCATTCTTTATATTATCAGCGGCAGGAGAATCCCCGCCAGGGCATGAACGCCAAATTTGAAACACAAGCAAATTGAAAAGCTCGTGATAGTTCTAAGTTGCCAGTTATTAAAACCTGGGTAAGTACGAATAATTACAACCACAGAGGACATTTGATAATCACTCCTTAATTGCACTATAGTAACAGAGGTATATTTATTTACAACATTTTTGTAAACCAATATCGGTGGCTCCTACTACCAGAGCGTGAACCCTCCCAATACAAACACAAGGTAGTTATGTGATATATTGATTAGTACCACCAAAGACAAATAAGAGCACATTAATGATTGATCCATATTTTATTATCACCCACAGAGATCAATATTGTGTATGCTATATCAAAAGCACTACAAATTGATAACAAGTATTGTCCGGATTTCATAACCGGCCGCTGGCACTCCAGGATATTTCTGGAAGCCAATGTTAAATACAGGTAACTTTGTTGTCTGTCGGACATGATGAATAAGATGTCTTTGCTATAAAAGTGACCCACTAATAGATTCTGGGATTCTTTTAATGATGGCCCTATTAACTGGACAGTTGCTTTAACAATACCAATACAATTTAAAAAATCACCAGCTTTTGACTAGTGCCAACCACTTAAAAGTTTAGCCAACTAGAAATGTTTTTTTGGAAATATGCGGCTGTGAAAAACTGTATGCGCAAAAAAGTAATTGTTTGTTTCCTTTTAGAACTTGGTCCTGAAGAAGGTTGTTTATTGTTAGCTCTTAACCGAAACGCTGCGTCGACCCCTGTTCTTACGAACTTTTAAACCAACGTTTGTTTTGTCTATTTTGGTGACTTTTTTATGCTTTTAATGAAATGTACAATATACTTTATGTGTATTTTTTAATGATTTGTTATGATTGTGATAAATTGTAAACACTTGAATAAATATACAAATGATATATCTTTTTTCAAAAAACAATTTTCTGGCTTTCCCTTTTTTTAATCCTGACTTGAATTTAAGTGTTATGTGTGCTATATTGGTTTATTTGCTGGTTGTTAAATGACTATAATGGTTGGCCTATGTCTAATAATGTAATTTTCTGTTCCATCTATATCTGTGTGATTGGTATTGCTAAATAACAACAACAAACGTGGTACCAGTATTCCACCTCTTACCAACTTAGTGGCAAATGTGTGGGACATCTTTGTTTTACAACGTATTCAGCTTGAGCCTGCTTGCCTCCATCCAATCGGCGATGGCCTTCATGCCCTGGTGTAGGTTGGATTTGGCGGTGAGGGGGTCCTTGGTGAGGGAGAGGATCAGCTGGGTGTCGTCGGCGTAGGAAATAATGTTGAGGTTGTCTAGTCTGGCGATGCGAGCGAGGGGGGCCATGTAGACGTTGAACAGCGTCGGGCTGAGGGAGGATCCCTGGGGGACCCCGCAGATGGTTTTGGTGGTTCCGGAATGGTACGGGGGAGGAGGAATCTCTGGGTTCTGTTGGTGAGGAAGGAGGTGGTCCAGTCCAGGGCCTTGTCTCAGATTCCTGCGTCGTAGAGGTGTGTGCGTAGTGTGTAGTGGCATACTGTGTTGAAGGCGGCAAAGAGGTCCAGGAGGATGAGGGCCGCTCTCTCGCCGTTGTCGAGTAGGTTTCTGATGTCATCTGTGGCAGCGATGAGGGCGATCTTGGTACTGTAATTGCTGCGGAAGCCTGACTGGGAGGGTCCAGGATGCTGTTGTCTTCTAGGTAGCGGGTGAGCTGGGTGTTTATGATCTTTTCCATGACTTTCGCTGGGAACAGAAGCAGGGAGATGGGCCAGAAGTTCTTGAGGTCGCTCGGGTCAGCCTTGGGTTTCTTTAGGATGGCGTTGATCTCGGCGTGCTTCCAACTTTCCGGAAGGTCGCCGTCTTGAAGGAGAGGTTGATGATGTTACGCAGGTGGGGTGCGATGAGGCTGTTGGCTTTGTTGGCGAAGAGGTGTGGGAGAGGGTCAGACGGGGAGCCTGAGTGGGTGGTGCTCAAGGTCTTAGTTATGTCTTCGGTGCTCACGTTGGTGCAAGTGGTCAGAGGGTCATGGTCGGTGGGGCTTGGGGGGTTCATCGTGGCGGGGTCCGTAAGGGTGTGTCCGGGGTTTGAAGCTGTTGTGGATGTCAGTGATCTTGCGGTGGAAGAAGGCCGCGAGGGTGTCGCACAGGGCTTGCGATGGCGGGATGTCGTTGGTGCAGGAGCTAGGAGTGGAGAGTTCTTTCACGATATTGAATAGCTCTTTGCTGTTGTGGGCATTGTTGTCGAGGCGGTTTTTGAATGCAGCTCTTTTGGTGGTCCTGATGAGGTGGTGTTGGTTGCGGATGGCGTCTTTGTGGGCTGTGCGGTTGGCGGGAGTTCTATCGTTCAGTCAAATCATCTCGAGTTTCCGGCAGGTGTGCTTGGAGGCTAGGAGCTCCGGGGTGAACCAGCTGGCTCTCTGGCTGGTGTCTCTGTCGGTGGGTTGTTTCATAGGTGCTATGGTGTTGGCGCAGTCCTCCATCCAGAGCCTGAGGGTGCGGGCCCCCTCCTCGGGGTCGGTGGGGCTGGTTGGTGGTTGATTGAGAGGTAAGTTTCCAGTCGCTCCTGGGTGATTTTGCCCCAGCGATGGCGGGGGATCTGTGGAGTGCGGTGGTGGGTGACGGGTTTCTGGAGGGTGAAGTGGACGCAGTGGTGGTCAGTCCAGGTGAGCTTGGAGGCTTGGCTGAAGGTGACGTGGGGGCTGGCGATGAAGATGGCATCGAGCGTGTGGCCGGCAATGTGGGTTGGGGTTGTGACAATCTGTTTCAGTCTGAGGGTGGCGAGGTTGTCGACCAGGGTGGAGGAATTGCTGTTGTTGTTCTTTTCTAGATGATAGTTCAGGTTGCCGAGCAGAATGTAATTGGTGGAGGTCAGAGCGTGCGTGCTGATGAAGTCGGTGATGGAGTTGCAGAATTGGGGACGTGGGCCGGGTGGTCTGTAGATGAGGGTGCCTCTGAGGGTGGTCTTGGGGTCCGTGTTGATTTTGAAGTGCATGTGTTCGGCGGTGGTGAGGGTGTCGCCGGTGTTTGTGGAAACCTTGATGGTGTTCTTGTGGATGATGGCGAGGCCTCCTCCCACTCCATTGGTGCGGTCTCTGCGTGAGATTTTGTATCCGTCGGGGATGGCCACTGCGATGTCTGGGGCGGAGGCTTCGTTCATCCAGGTCTCAGTCAAGAAAGCGCCGTCTGGTGAAGTGGTGGTGAGCAGGTCCCAGAGCTCGATGGCGTGTTGAGCAGGATGCATCGCAGTCGGTTGGGGTCCGTTGCTGTGGGTGTCTCAGCATTGTTGTTGCAGGAGAAGTTGCAGTTCTGGCAGGTGAAGGGGCCGTGGGTGCACTTGGGGGTGGCCTTGTAGCAGTTGCTGGTGTGTCCATGGTTGAGTGAGATGAGGGTGCTGGCGTTGTAGCGGTAGCGGGTGTCATGGGTAGCGTGAGGTTCAGGGGTTCTGGTGCTGGGCACTGTCCAGGCTCGGACGGGATCAGCTGGGAGGCGGGAGGTGGTATGCCAGGCAGCGAATGGGCACTTGGGGGCGGGGCCGCAGGGGAGGCAGCGGCAGAAAAAATCTGCAAAAATTGGAAGGCAGGGCACAGGCACACAGCGTACAGAAAAAATGGGCAGGGGCACAGGCACCCAGGCAGCAGGAAGCAGCTGCAACGGCGCTCGGGTGCAGGGCACAAGGAGCACGAGGAGGCAGCAGAAGGGTGGCACGAGCACTGGTGGTGCTGCAGCAGAGGGGGAGCAACCTACCTGGGAGGTCAAGGGTCGCCTCTAGAAGGGAAGAGGCAGAATGAGGAGAAGAAACACCAGGCAGCTGTTAAGAAAAGTCTACCTGCTGCTCGGTGATGAAATGAGTGAATCAGTGGGCTTTTTCTTGGGGGTAGGGAGATGGACTTTGGAAGTGTCATGCTGCGCATGTGCCAGTCTGGATAAGGCTATCATCCCATTGTGGTATAAGCTACAGCAGTAACATCATAGTATTGGGAGTTGCTGAACTACAATGCAGGGCCAGACTGGGAACTAAGGGTGGGCGTAGTTGGCGGAGTACTACTACGCAGAACTCCACGAAGTTGAACAAAAACTCTGTCAAATCCGCTCCGCCAACAGAGACCTCATATATTTTTGGGAAAATAACAAGTATTTCTGTCTTCATATGCTAAAATGCATATAGTCATTTCACAAAATTGAAAGTATTAATTTAGCAAGCAGTGAGAGAGATGATGATTTGGGATCCTCCGTAACCTAGGGCGAAAACCGAGCAGATGCCTTGAAAACAAAGAGCACATCTTGCTGAACGATTCAGTGGTGGGCCCATCCTCTTAGGACCACTCCAAGCACAGTTATTATGGGCAAAAATACAATCCCAACCAAATGCCCTGCTGGTACTGGGAGGAGGGAAATGCAGAGAGGAGGTAAACAAAGGGAAGAGGGAAGACCCAAGCAGAAAATGGCAAAACAGAGAGCAGAAAAGCAAGCAGAAAAGGCAAAACAGAGGGCAGAAACACAAGCAGAAAAGGCAAAACAGATGGCAGAAAATGAGGGGAAGGGCAAAACAGAGCAGCATAGGGCAAAACAGAAGGCATCAAAACGAGCAGCAAGGGCAAAACAGAGGGCCAAAAAATGAACAGAAAAGGTACAATGGAGGGCAGAAAAGCAATGAGAAAGTCAAATCACAGGGCAGAAAAATTAGCAGGAAAGGCAAAACAGAGCAGAAGACGGCAAAACGGAGCAGAAAATGCAAAACAGAGCAAGAAACGAGCAGAAGAGGCACAAACACAGGGCAGCAGGTAGTCAGGCAGCAGAGGGTAGTGGACTATGGGCAAGCTGGACAAGAGAACTGTCATGGGGGAGCTGGACCCACAGAAGTGCAGAGTGAGTGCTGGTAGCATATGTCAGACGAGTGCGCACATCGGATCCACAACACTATTTCCAAACCAAGCGGTAAGCACTGGCAGGGTATTGGAGTTGTCACCATTTTCACATCTATGTATATGGCCACTCTTCTACTTCTGACACAGACCACAAGCCCCCCTTGACCCCCTGTTCAAAAGATCAGTATACAATCCCTCATTAAGAAATGGACATTACAACTGCAGGCCATTGACAGTGTCTACAGACAAGGGGGCCAAAACCATGCTGACTACTTCTTCATGCGTCCTTGAAATGCCACAAGAGATGATGAACTGAAAGCACAAGACACCAAAGAATATGCACTGTTGACAACTGAGAGTTCATGATCCATTCCAGTAACACTCAAGGACATTGTAAAGCTACAGCGCAGAATGCTTTCTGCGTTCTCTGCTGTTCCAGGAGTTTAGTCTGAACATGATGTGCAAGGTCGATAAACATGCCTCTTGTTATTCTGTTCTGGTCAGTCCCTAGCACCTAGACAAAACATGCTAAACACAGCTGCACTGCTGGAAAGCTTGTGCCTTGATATTATGGGGATGCATGTTGCTCACACATACTTTGAGAGAGACCTTTCCTTGGATAAGTTGGTTAACGTTAAGGAAAACAGGGTTAAACCCACTGAAGTCAAAAGGACCTGGGTAGTTATCAGTACGAAAGGTAGGGGTCCTACACACAAAACAAATGGTTCAAAATTGTTTCATTTATATTCACTGAATTCAAAGAGCAAAGGTATTGAATGCAAAAGAGTTTAATTGGAATTTGCATTTACATCCTATTCAATGGTTGAAACTCATAATACATTTGATTATATACATAACAAGTTTCTATGAATGTGCGTGCCCACATTCACAACGGGGAGGGGTGAAGTGAGGAAGGTAAGTGTCAAGGGTAGGGTAAGGATAATCTGATTCATTCAGTGACAAGTCTTATTCTCAATTTAAAGACTGTGTATAAGTGAGAGAAAGAAACTCTGTTTATTTAGACCGTGGTCTTTAAAGAATGAGATCGAAATGCATCACATCAATATCAAAACCATACAAAATTTATAAAATCAGGCTGTTACTCTCCATGCCGCTTTCTATATGTTATACAAAATTTAAAAAGAAAAGGCATTCTATGGGTAGCACAGACATAAAAAATGTTAAGAGGAATTTTAAAACACATGCTATACATAATAAAACTGGAAGATATTACATTAAAAATAGGCAATTTCGATATGTTTCTCATTACAGTACTATCCGATATCTTATAGGCTTGCAATCCCTCGTAACTTAGCTTTTACTTGTGTCTATCGATGTAGGTTCCTCAATTTGATTTATTTTGTTGTTCCTGTGCTATGCGATTCACCTTTTTCAGAAAGTTACCAAGTGCAATTGCTATTTCCAGATTTTCCATTCCTATCAATAAGTTTGCCGCTTGTTCTCGTTGTCTTATGCCATATTTTATAAATAAAGGTCGTAAGAACTGTTTTCTCACTTCTAGACATGTCAAGCAGTCAAGTAGTATGTGCAGCATTTCACACTTGGCCCCCAGGCCACATTTACATGTACCATCTGGATATAACATTTCTGCCTTAACTCTCCCTTCCATTAGCCAAGGGATGGTGCCAATTCGGATTTTCAGTATCTCCCACCTAAATGCATAATTTGGCAGGGTTTCTAAGTATGGGTACCCAGTCTCGTTTTCCCATGATTCTATCATATTTACCACTGATTTTTTGTTTCTTAGATATCCTATATCCTGCCTTCTGGAGTACTCCCTTCCTTGTACTCTGAGTGTACTCTTCGTGAACTCTACATCTAGAGAATTTTGGTTTACTCCCACTTTTAGATTCCCGATTATTTCCTTTATTTTTCTTTTTGCGTCTAGTGCCCACCTTAGGTTACTGTGGCGGATTTCTTCACTACACCAATGTGAGAACTTTTCCCCTACCCCCTGGGATTGGCGTTTCCAGAATCTTACCATCGCCATTTTGGCCTGAGTAGTCCATCCAATCATATCTGTTTCCAGTCTAATTGCCTGTATCATAGATGACTTAGGTAGTGACAATAATGTTTTCAGGGCCTTACCTTCCTCCCGATCCCAGCCTCCCTTTCCGCTTAGAAGGAGTACTTCTGCACCATACAGTACTTGGGGCGGTATCATGGACTCGTATGCTTTTAATAACGGTTTGTGTGACATATCCCCATAGTTTTTATTGAATTTTTTCAGGCCACAAATGGAGGAAGATGCTTTTGCGTTTTGGTGTGCCAAATGTATGTCCCATTTTAAGGAGGGTTCAAACCAAAGACCAAGATATTTATATTCTTTTACCGTTTCTAATTTTATTTTATCTAGGTACCAGCTAAAATTCTTGGTCCCTTTACCGAAGCACATGATCTTTGTTTTTTCCATGTTCACTGTCAGCAATTTATCCTTACAGTAATCATGGAATACATTTAGTTTTCTTTGTAGCCCGAGCTCTGTCTGGTCAGTAATCACAAGATCGTCTGCATACAGCAAGCAAGAGACCTTTCTACTATTCATTCTCGGGCTCGCGCTTCTTTCCACCTCTAGTGCTGCTGGGAGATCCGCTAGAAATATTGAAAAAAGGAGCGGAGCTAGGACGCAGCCCTGTCTCATTCCATTCCCTATTTCAATTTTCTTTGTCAGCGCCCCTTGTATATCTTTAATGACTTGGGCCCAGTTCCCTCTGTGTAATTCTTTCAAGATTTCAAGTAAGCACACAGGGATTTCATATTTAATCAGGCACTCCCATAGTTTCCCCCGGTCCACTGAGTCAAAGGCTGCCCGGAAGTCGACGAAACAGCAGAACAGGTTCCCCTTTTGTTCTATCGACTTCCGGGCAAGGGCCCACAGGGCATAACAGTGATCCACGGTGGAGTGCCCTTCTTTAAAGCCTCCCTGTTCCACCGGGATAATTGAGTTCTCTTCCACCCAGTCCTTTAATTTGCCAAGAACTATTTTTGCAAATATTTTCTCCCCGATGTCCAGTAGATTAATTAATCTATAATTTTTCGGGTTGTTCATCTCCCCTTTCTTATGTATTGGCCTTATTATGGCCCCATTCCAGTTATCGGGGAGTTTGCTAGTATCTAAGATGACTTCAAACATATTTGCAAAAAAATCCGCCCACCAATCTACTTGAGTTTTGATTATTTGAGCCGGGAGGTTATCTGGGCCTGCTGCTCTTGTGAGATTCAAACCTTTTATCGTCTTTTTAACCTCTGGGGCAGAAAAACCGGGTTTTATTTCTGCTACCAGACCGCTCCAGTCTGTGTACAGATTTTCTTCCCGGTCTTTCCCTGGGCTGTACAGATCGTGTAAATACTGCTTCCATGCGGACTCTTCTACAATGCAGTTCATTTTCCCTGGTTGGCGATCTGCTGCTGAGTGGACTAACTTCCAGAAGTTTCGTAAGTTCTTAGTTTCAATTGCCTCGAGTAATTTTTGCCAGCATCCCTCTTTAAATTCCCTTTTTGTCCTTCTGATAAGCATGTTATATTCTCTTTTTAGGCCCACTAGGGTGTTTACATTATCTTGGTCACTCTTTTGCTGAATGCGGCGGGTCATTCTCCTAACTTCCCTTTTTTTCTCCAGGCATTCTCTAGTAAACCAGCCGGTAAGTTTCTCTATCTTCTCACTTTTCGCTTTATTTTTGTTTTTGCCTCTATTTATATTTTTTAGACCTATACTAAGAGTTTGAACCACCTCCTCGATTTTTCGTACATACCAACCGAGGTTTCGACCCCTTGCTACATTCAGGTCTAGGTTCTGTTGTAATTTTATTAATCTGGCAACATATTCTTCTGTAAGCCTAGTTGAACGGCGTCTGGGATAATCCACCTCTTGTTCCATAACCTTTGGGCCAGATTCGAAATGCACACCCGGGATCTCTAAGGCTACCATGTTATGGTCACTTCCATCTCTATTCACAATTCTGAACCCTGAGATTAATCTAAAATTCCATGGTGTGGTAAAGGCATAATCTATGGGGCAGATTTGAGAGCCTGGTTTAAATGTTTTTTTAGCGGGGCAGTCTAGCTCGCATCTTCCATTTAAACAGAACAGGTTTTTTGTTCCCAGGAGGTTTCCCAACTGCAAATCTTTAGCACTAGATATACTTTCAGGGAAAGTTGCTTGAGGTATTTCATAGGCCTCCAATATGTCTAGAAACCAACAATCTACCTTCTCGGGGTGAAGTTTGTGATTAAAGTCGCCCACGAGAATAAGCATATCCCTGCCGTATTTTTCACTAAGGTAATCTATATCCTCCTTAAAGAGAGCCATTTCCTCTACATATTGCTCTGTGGTGGCCCATTGCATGTACACATTTAACATTAGAATTGTATCCATTTTTATACACCCTGATAGTATTATTCTACATGCCAACAACCATTTGCATTTCACATTTATTTCAATTACTTTCTCCATGATCTTAGTCGATACCAGAGTCATAATTCCACCAGCAGAACGCCCAAATCTACATTTCTTTGCAGGTCGGTTTAGCTGGTAGAAGCCATCAAAAATCGGGGTCTTGCCACATAGCCAAGTCTCCTGGATACACATAATGTCTGTATTTTCCCCCAATTCCCTTATATTATTTTGTTTCAAGTAATTTCCTAGGCCATTTATATTCCAGGAGATTATCCTTATGCTATGTGGCATACCTTTTCCCTATTCAATATCATCTAGCCAACCTTCCTCCCCGCAGTCATTTGTGTGTCTCGATGAGGGTCCTGCCTGGTCAGCCTCCTTACTCCAGTTTCCCCACCCATGTGCCATCTCTGAATTGTTTGCACCTATTTTTATGTTTCCTAGGGGCAATACCTCCTCGTCCTCCAGGTCACATAACCTAACCTGTCTCTTTCCTAGCCCTGCGTGGCATTTTAGAAAGTGGTTTCCATGCCATCCCTTTCCTTCTACTTCTACTAAAACTTCGTTCTCATTTAGTAGGCGGATACCTTCTTTTTGTAACTCGTTTACTGCCTTTTCAATCGTGTCTTTTACCAGGTTTGAGTACAACGTGATTCTAGTAATCTCTTTTCCTTCTCTATTTTGTCTAAAACCCACTTCCCTAATATCGCTTGTTCTTATCGCTTTCAGCTTCTGGCATTTGGAAAAGCCCTGCAGGAGTTGAGACCTATTCAGAGGCCGCCTCTTACCTAGCTTTTTTCCCCCTAACCTTAGCGGGATTTGTTCAAGGTATAGCCTCATATTATCGTTTTCATCTTTCCTTGACCTGCTGGGTATAGGATGTTCATTCGTATCTACCTTTTCTGACTGGATATAGGGTCTGTTTACTCTCACCTCCCGTGTTACCCAAGCCTCTAAGTTTCCTCCCAGTTTCTCCCCCCCCCCCCCTTCGGCTGGCCTATGTGTTTGTTATCGACTGTCTTCTTCAGGGGTTTGTGTGGGCCTACACCTTTTCCCTGAGGCTTTGTGTTGTTTGATTTTCGGATGCACATCTGCAGGTGGGGACCTTTTATTTCCTTTCCAGTAATCCTATCTTCCTCTTGCGTCGTGACTACTTCCTCCAAGGAGGGGCACACCTTCCTAACTGGTTTAGTTCCTGCTCGTCTTACTCTATTTATTGTCCCACGTCTTGTCTGCTCTGCCCTTCTTATTATCCTCATTGGCCACTTCGAAATATATATCTGGTGGCCCTCATTGGATTGATTGTCAGATTGGGGCAGGGCCTCCCTCTGCGGGGCTGGATCAGGGTTAGGGATTTTGCCTGCCGTACTTGGTTTGTGCTCATTTCCCTTTGGATTTTTTACGGTTTCTCCCTGTGCCTGAATTTGGGGCTCCAGATCGGGGATTTGTCTTATCATGTTTGGCATATGTGATTTAATCCCCCGCAGCTCCCCCTCTATATTTGCAAGATATGTTTTCTGAGTTTTTAAAATAGAGTTATTAGACAGGGTGACCTCTAAGAGGCCTTGCAGGGTCCTTTGTAGCATTAACATTAGGTCCAGCATTGATGTGGCTGACAATGATGAAAGATCGCGATTAGGTTCGAGGTTTAATTCAGATGTTTTATCCAGTTCGGCACAGTGTTTTGAGCTGGTGTTTACAGTTTCCGATGGACATTTATTTTGGCTCCTGTTCTGACTTGTCCTTTTATTCAGGGAGGTTTCTTTCTCCGTTCCTACCCGAAGTATTGGGCTGTCCAATGGGATTGGGCTGTCCAAGGATCCTCCCTCCACTTCATAGGAGAAGGATAGACGAGGTGATGATGACAGCCGTGGCGGGATCATGCCCCCCTGGTCCAGTAAAAGCTGTAGCGATTGATTAGCCAAATTGAGGGAGTTGGACCCATGTATCTCCAGGGGTAGGGAGGTCCCTGCGTTCTTCTTCCCCTCTTGGCTTGCATTCAGAGATGCCACTTTACTAGTTGTAATGTCTTTGTCTTTTGCAGGTGAAAACACCTTTTTAAAGTGCTTCCCCATAAACTCCTTTATTGAGTTTGACGCTGCACTACCCGGGGTTTTGGCCGTCACCTTTGGTCTTTTGGCTCCTTTCTTTTTAGTTTTCGGTGTAAATTCCAAACACTCACTGCTCTCTTCCAAGCTGCCCGGGTTTGTCGCATTTATAGTGTTTACAGCGTTGAGTCTTGGTCTCAAGTTATGTTCTACCAGTTTTTTCCCTTTTTTTGAGGCCATAATTGGCTTTCACCCAGCGCTGTTAGAGCTCGCCGGGGCTTGGTCTCCCTTATTTCACCTGATGAGTTCTGTTTTTATCCTTACTCTATGAAAGTTGATTCAGTTAAAGTCTGAAGGATAGTTCCGTGCGTCTATTGGATCAGAAAGACTTTTTAGGCTCACTACTAGTATCTAGACGTGCTCTGTAGAAAGTCTTTACTTAAATTTGGAGCGGTCCAGACATCATATATTTATTCATGTGACTCTCCAAGCCAGGATTAAAGATACCGGTGAAAAAGAGAGGAAAAAAAAACAAAAAAAAAACGGGTAAAATGCAAAGTTGTGTTCGGCGTTTTCACCACCTCGCCGTACCCCCACTTAGGTGAGTGGCAGGTGAGCAGGCAAGCAGGTGGTGTTCTGAGGCTAAAAGAGCTGTCCAAAACTAAGAGGGGCCAAAATAAGCTGATATCAGGAGCGTGGGCAGAGTATGAGCGAGCAGGGTACAGGATGCAAGGTAGTGCCGCTCCTCTCCTCCTCTCATAGCCCCTGCCGTATGGCTCCTGGCTCCTGACACCCAACGCTCGTCTTTCGGCTCACCTGTAGTGATTGCAGGATCGAAGTGGTACGAGGGTAGCGCGGTGCAATGTCCCATATCCCGTGATACAATCAGTATTGTTGTCCCGACTCCCGGGTGCGCTCCTGCACCTCCTGCGGAGGTGAGGCTGGGGCTGTCAGCTGCAGGTCGATTCGTCCGGTGGGGTTAATGAGCCGTGGAGCCTAAGACGGCCCGTCACCTCCAGAAATCGGGAGTCGGGCAAAAATACTTTCTGCCGGTCTGCCTGCCGTTCTGCCTGGAGCAACGATGTAAGCAGCTCCGTGCACTCCACTTCGAGTTTCAAGCTCCGGCACCGGCACCAGGCTCCTGCTCCAAGCTCCTGCTTCGCAACAACGCTCTCACTGATTCGCTGCAAATCTGGTACTGGTGGTCCCTTTAGCCAAAGGCCAAACCATGAGGCTCCTAAAGAGTCCAAAATATAATTGATGAACAAGGGCCTAACTCCGCTGGAGTCGTTAATGTCTTGCTTGGGGTCGGAGTTGGTCGTTGATTATGTAGTCTATGTTTCGACCCAGATTAACAGTAGGAGTGTGTTCCTTACAGAGTGGGTCTCCGTCAGGACAAAGAAGTTGTGGGTGGGCAACCTCCTGGGGGTTAGGTAAAAAAGAATCAATTAGACCACATCCATCCTGTTCATTATTACAAGGATGGCGAACTTTTTGAGAGCGGTTTAGCAATTAAAAAGGTGTTGTCAAATTGTGTCGAAAACACAATACACATAGTATTAGGTTAGAATACATAGAATATGTCATTAGCTCACCTATCGCGAGGGGCGAGAGGGGCTGGATCAACAGAAGGTGAATTCTCACAGATCGCGAGGGACGAGAGGGCTGGATCAACAGAAGGTGAATTCTCCCAGATCAAAATGATATTTTCTAACTGAAAATAACGAGGAGAAGGTTTATTCATCTACAAATCTTTCGATTACCAGTTTATTCAAACAAGAAGTAGAAGCACAACAGGGCCTATTAGGTCATTTCTCTTTGTGGTCAAAAGGTTGTCTCTATTTCTCAAAACACAGAGGAGTGCTGTTTAGTCATTTGTAAATTGAAAGTAAAATACGTCAAAGTGATGACATCTTGTCCAATATGTGGTGCACAGTATATACAACTCCACCCATTGTCAGTGGTCTCACAACTCTTAGATAGGATTGTAGATAAAGGGCAATCCTCTGGTATTCAAGGGCAGTTGTAAGATTTCCTCTCATTGTACTAAGTCTGGATTACAAAATTACAAATAACTACTATCCGGGGTCTATAATTTACCTCTGATCTCTGAAGGTTTTCAGGACGTCTTTACAGTGCAGAAAAACGTTCTTAAGGGTTGTTGAAATGGTCACCTTAAAATAGGGAAACAGGGTTTTTTCACATCATTGAGGCATTAGTTACATGATTGCTCTAAAGGTCAGGGATAGTCCATTAGACGAGGCTTACCCCTAAGATCCAATTGGATAGCAGACAGGATGGATTCTGTGCCTGCGGCACACTTTTAAGTGCTTTGGACCTCGTATTACCCAGGACGGATTTGATTAGAAAACGCCTACACATTGGGGACACAAAAAAAGGAAATAATTTTAATTGTAAAATTGTCTAAGTATTCAGTGCCTGAGCATAATTAGTATAAAGATTACCTCTCATGTGCGGAAGGTTCTGGGAGCTTTAGTCGGTAGAAAATTCGTTTTTTTTTTAAATATTAAACCAGGAAAATGAGGAAGGCATATTAGATATTGATGCCATGTTGGACTGCAAAAATAAAAGGGCGTCTATGTTGGAATCCTTACCTCCACAAGTAACAACTCATCTGGAGGTAGACTGGATCATACTTGATTGTCACAGCCTCCTGTAAAACAATAAGGCACCCATGGGTTCATAAATCGAACCACGTTTCAGCCGCGTTGTCTAGATTTGTTCACAAAGAGGGGCGGGATGGACTATTTACCTTAGACGTATAAAAATCGGCCGGAATCTATCCGATGTACTCGAGATGCTGAACGCTCTGCCAACGACCGCATCGAGCCGTTTACTTCCTGGTTGGTTTGAAAGGGGGCGGGGCATCTGGTTCCGATCGGGAAAAATAGAGGAAAGACTCGCCCGTCCGGATTTCTTCAAAGTATGAAAATAAAATCATTACAAAATGGATAGTATTATCCGTGTATTTATTATGGGGGGCCGTGCTTCTATACCATGCAAACATTGTAAAATTAATCTAAGCCCGTTCGGAGGTATCAAGGTAGTACATCGAGGGGTCGACCCTTTTTAATACAGTAATACTTGCGACTCCATTGTAGATCAACCCAATTGAGGGATACTGGCTACATCGCTCTATGAGAGCTAAGTTCAACAGAACTTACATGTTAAAGGTAAATTGGTATTGTCATACGATTATCATTCCTCCAAACAATAAGTGATCAACTCATACGATATGATCTACCTAGACATTTATAGACTCCTCTTAGCACGTACATGTCGTGTCTAAATGATGGAGTGCACTTATCACGTAGGATAGTGTAACTCTTACGATATTTAGTTCAGAAAAGTAATTTATACAGAATAAACCTAAAAATAAAAATTAAATTAGATAAATTAAATTTAGATAAACATTGCACTTTATACTCCTACCGTGTTATACATCTAGACATTTTTGCGGTCTGTCATTACCAAAGCATGTCGTGTCCCAAAAAGTAGAGTGCACTTATCTCATAGGATAGGGTAAACTCAAGCAGTTTGTTTATAGTATAATTGCGAAGATAGAAACAAAACATTCTTAGGATCAATTATGCTGTTTTATGATTGGATAACTGCAAATGGTTCAACATATAGTCCTGGAAATCAAAGATTGGCTAATTGCACAAAGCTGTTTTCAGATTCATGTAGACCCTCAGCTACAGAGTTGAAGATATGAATCCACTTAAGTTTTCTGATATTCAGAATGCTTGGTAGGTCACCACCCCTTGGACCTAGTATGACATGTTCCAAAACCACCCATTTCAATGATTCAGGCAGGTGGTTTTGTTTGGCGCAATGCTCAACCAGGGTTGCCCCAGGTACCTTACATCTGATTCGACTACAATGTGAGAGAAATCGTGCTTTCACACGCTGCTGAGTTTGGTCTACATAAATGAGATCACATGGGCAGATTATGCCATAAATCGCATTCTTGGTGTTGCAATTTGTGTGGCTTTTATGTACATGTCGATGGTTTTTGAAAACAAAGTCTTTGGATTGGATGGTTGAAGGGCAAGCTTTACAGTTCCCGCATCTAAAATGTCCAACTATCGGTGGTTGTTTCCAGCATGAGGTTCAGGTGGGCATTCTAAGAAAGATGAAACTACGTAGTCTTTCACATTCCTCGCTTTCTTAAAGGCGTGCATGGGTACGTTTTTGATCTCCAGATCATTCGCAATAAGACCCCAATTTTTGTTTATTGCTTTTTTTATGGAATGGCTCTTCGTTGAGAAGGTAGTTACGCAGATCATGCGTTCTTCTAATTGACGATTACGTGCGAAAGGTTCCAAAAGTGTTTTGCGGTGACAGAACCATGCTCTCTTCCTAGAGCGTTTGATTAACCGTTTTGGGTAGCCTCTCTCTATTAGACGTTCCATCATGATGTCTGACTGTAGCATATAGTCTTCTTTCCTGCTGCAGTTCCTTTGAACCCGAAAGAACTGGCCATAGGGCAAGATGTCTCGAAGGCTCCGTGGATGGTGGCTGGAATACTGCAACAATGAGTTCCGTTCCGCAGGTTTTCTAAATAGAGTAGTATACAATGTGCCTTCCTCTGCTACTAGCGTGATATCAAGGAAATCAATCTTCTTGTTGCTGGATTGCATCGTAAATTGGATGTCAGATGATTATAGGTTTAGCCAAGAGTGAAAATGTTCGAGTTCTTTGACATTACCCTTCCAGATTAACAGCACGTCATCAATATAACGCACCCAAAGTTGTATTTGGTGCCGAAAAGGGTTGTGATCACAAATGACAAAAGTTTTCTCAAAAAAGGCCATGAATAAAATTGCCAGGTCCGGGGCAAAGGCTGCCCCCATTGCCACGCCCTTCGTTTGCAGGTAAAATACATTTTGAAACATGAAGAAATTCCTCATCATGGCGATCTTCAATAGAAGGATTATAAATGAGGTGGGTACTTGTACCGGGGCTACGGTATACCGGGGCTTCCCGACTGTCTGTGTATATGCAGAATCTCCGCAACATTGTCTTTGTACAAAATCAGGCAGTTGACTGCCTTAGAGGATGGCTGTCTGATGAGAGGACACCTTTTGGTGATTTCCCAATGTTTGTATTCTAAAGTCATCCAACCAGCTCATGGAGGCCACCGGGCTGTGGTGTGCACAACAAGTGTGGTTCCCATTACTCGATGACAGGCAGCAGAGGCAGTGGACATTCCCCAACATCCCTGGGTTAGGGCGAATGCAAATTTCAGCAATCTCCATGATGGTCAAAACATTCTTGTAGTAATCCTCCAAATATCCTGAAGTTGATAGTTTAGGTGGCTCTGCTGCAGAGGACATTATAGCCAAGTTAGAAAGAGTTCTGTCCACTTACGGTTTGGTCCAAGAACTGCATTACCTATGGGCCCCTGTTCCAGGTGCATGACTTTGTAGAGTATTTACAGTACCCGGGGTCTGCCACATCACTCTGATGCGCCTCACTGCAGGCAAATAGGGAAGCAGAGAGATTCATGCCCACCCTCACAAAAGCAATTTGCATTGCTCATGCTCAGAACCATCATCTGGAATGGGTTCAATACTTTTTTGCCCATGAGTAACGGTGCACCCCGCATGCCAACACAGGCCGGATCCAGAGTCAGCTGCCTTTGTATTGACCCATTCACGATGTGGCACCTCAATCGTCTGACATGGGTGCTTAAACCATTGAATGCAGAGGGTGTTACTGCCAGGCGATACCAAGGATGCCATGAGTCAAAATCAAGGAGATTGTCCGACAGATCTCAGAGTAAGATGCTTTGTGGTTCTGCAGGATCATAACATGGGTAACAGGTTCAGGCTTCTGTTTGATCTGAAGACCTTGAAAGTGGTGAGGGCAAGGTCACGATGGTCACTGCTTGCAGACGTCAGGACACTGTGACTCAAAATGTGAGTTGATTCCAAAAGTTTGTGCAGTTACCTAGTGGGGTACCAACCAAGAGACTAACCCTAGAAAGTGACACCGCTGAGAAGGCAGGTGTGGATGACATATCAACTCCTGAAACAATGATGATCCCCGGTTCTCAGGTGGTTGCAACAGAGCTGGGCATTCCCAGGGTGGGCAACTCTGGCAGGGAGGAATCTGTGGCAAATCCAGATGCTGATGCTGGGGGTTGGCAATATCCTCGGTATGATTGCACCCCACGGCGTTATCGGCATACCAGGACTGTTATAGCATGATGTGTGGCTGGATTTTTTTTTTTTTGTTTAATTTCCGTAGGAATGTTAGCCATAAGGCAGTAGGATGCCAATATGTTTGGGTGGGGCGGGGTTGTTTCACTCCGCCGATGTTGGTCAGCGATGGTTAGTCTTTCCTGTGAGGTTACCAGACCTATTTTGAGGACTGGGCATTTGGAGAGTGTAACAGAAGTTAATCAAATAAAAAGACAATGAGCCAACCATGTTGTCCTTATGGTGTGCCATCTTTAAGGTGTGCCGGAAGTCCATTATCATGTGTCGGAAGTCACTTATTGTGTACCGGAAGTCCATTATCATGTTCCAGAAGTCCTTTATTGTAAGCTGTAAGTCCATTATTGTGTGTCAGAGTCCTTCTTTCACCTTGTGACAGAACACTGGGATCTGCTTGTCTCCAAGACGGGCTCCTAAATGTAGGAAATTCTTGTTCTTTATTACTGCCTTGGCTCACTGGATCTTTTCGGCTAATCAAGTCAATGTACAAATCAATATTGAGGTACAAAGGAGGGTGCTTGGTTGTTTCAAGTTCAAATGAGGTACAGCTTCCCCAGTTGGCTCTAGTGAAACCCGGCTGTGTTTGCTGTCCAGCACTGCCTACCAATCAAAGAATGCTTAGAGCTGGTTAACCCAAGAAAAAAACACTGTTTTTAATGATGGAGACTTAAACATGTATTTCTAAGTAAGACATTTATAAAAAAAATAGAAATTAACACTTACAGTCAGACAAAAAAGTAATTCCTTTCCCTTCTTTGTTCATTATCTAAAACACGACTGCCAAAAAAGGCTTTCCTATGACTCAGCAGTGCTCTCTGCCTGTAACGAAAGATCTCATGCAGCAGTCCATTCACAACCTAAGGGGCATATTATCAAGAACGGCAATAAAACTATAATGATAATGGCCTTGATAAAATGCCCTTGTGAATTCCCATAGCAGCCCAGGTTAACACCAGAACCATTTTATCGCTTTTCTTGATAATATGCCCCCATAAGTCTATAGAAGATAGTCACTACACACCTTTGATGTGTTATAGTTAGCAAGGTCAAGGGGACAGGTCGAACAAAAGCACCAAATTGTGGGGCATATTTACAAGGGAAGTGACGGAGTGAGGAGTTAGCCTTCCAGGCTTAACGCCTCACTCCGCCACTTCAGAAACGCAGGGATGCACCATATTTACAAGAATGCGGTGAAGCCCTGCATTTTCTCCCTGTGCTGGCACTACACTAAGCTGCCTAGTGCCAACGCAGTCACCATTGCACCATAGTGCAAGGGTGTCTTCGTGCAAGGGAAGATTCTTTATGTACAGGAAGGAAACAATCTTTAAATGCTGTTTTGTAACTTCTATGTGTGCTGCTTGACGCAGCACACATAGAAGTTGCGAAACAGAATTTCAAAAAGTGATTTTCATGTGCAGGAAGGGGGATCTTCCTGTACATGAACAATCATTGGCCTTTTGCTGTTTTCATGTGTGCTGCACAATGCAGCACACATGAAAACAGCAAAAACAAGGAGAAATTAAACACTTCTCCAAGTTGTGCCAGGGTAAGACTAAGTTTACCCTAGTCTTAATTCTAGCACTGCCTCCTATTTCTGCCTCCCTTATAAATAGGGGGCAGGGTCAGAATCAATGGGTGTCACGGTGGAACGCCCACAGCAACATCCATTGCCCTCCCCTAAGCATAGCATGAAATGGGGCCTTATTTACAAGGCAGTGTTAAGCCACTTAAGTAGCTTAACACTGGCTTGTAAATAAGGTGAAGCTCATATCGCTAGAGGAACGTCATAAAAACTGACGTTCCTGTGGTGATAGGGGCTTGTAAATATGCCACTGTGTGTGTGGAATTTTGGTTGGCTGTATACTAATAGTCTTTGGTAGGATCCACGTGATCAGTGCTCATAAATGGTGTCACGTAACATTTTTCAGAAATCGGGCTGTGCAACAGGCACTGAGGAACAGGGTAAGCATTAATACTTTGTAACTGACTTCAGAAGAGGACATGAAGGAATAGTAAAACAAGACCTCTTACATGTAGAACTCATTTAATTGCAGATTTCTACTGTCTTAAATGAACTTGGTGGAGAAGTGTGGCTCAATGGTTAGAGCAGCAGACCCTGATGCAGAGGTCTAGCCCGGGACCAGTGTTCAATTCCCCGCCTCGGCGGTTCTTGGGCTAAAAATTCCATGGACCTGATAATTCTTGCCTCAGTGCCTATTCCAATCATGGGTCCCACTCTGCAACTCTGGGCAATAGCTTGCTTAATCTCCACAACAGCCCCCACAACGCTAAGGATGCCTGGCCTCCACCTTGGGGGTGCCCACGAGTGGACGCCTCACAGGGAAAGCCAGGATGGGTTCCACAGCGGTATTCGTACAAGCGTCTTGAGACCCTTGTGGGTGAGTAGTGCGCTATACAAGTATCAATTTACATATCAATTTTCATTTACAACTTCCAAGGTCTTCCAAGTTGGCCAACCAAGCAGTTGCATAATCAATGTCATCGAATTCAAGGATGTTTGGTGCTTCTTTCTCTGATGTTTTTACCAAACATGTCATTAGGTCAGATCTATTCCCAAAACAAAGCATTCTTTTATCAGACAGGGATGGTGGAAAAGGGTGGTTTTCATGGCTGAAACAAGTATTCATTTCACACTCCCGGTGTTGTGCGACGATGTACAGTCTCGAGAAAAGGTTGACATTTGTCTTCAGACTTGCAAACTTGTATGCTTGTCGTCTGCTGATTTTCAGAGCAAGACACTTGAACAGTCTGAGAAAGTTCTTCTTAATTGGGTCATGAATAGACCTTTTTCACAGTCAGTGAGGACTGACTTGCAGTAGTCCTTGCGCTGCTGTCTGCTAACCTCTTCGGTAGAACGCACTGTATCAGCTACAGACTGCTTGGGGACATCATGCGATTGTAATATTACCGACACCCGCAAGTCGCGGCCAACCTTCAACCCTGCACCACCCATAAGTGTGGTATTTTTTTTTAAATTTCTTTATTTATAATGTTTTATATAGCGCGAACATGATCCCGAAAGATATCAGAGCGCTTTACAGTACCATAAAAGAGAGGACATGAATGAGGTCTCAAAATCAATTGGGAAAAGGAAAATAATACAGTAAACTGACGAATTCAAACAACAAAAGGGGGTAAAATATACAGTAAGGAGGAGCCATATCAAATGAGGGTAACCCTGGTGATAGCAACAAAGTCAACCAGTCAATGCTCTCATACTCGTGCATGGTCCAGTGGCAGAAAGCAATGATCAAAGGAACCAGAAGTGCATTGTTCCTCTCAGCCTTCCGCACGAGGCTTTTGTTTCCTCTGTCATGCTTAGCATCGCTGGAGCGCTCCATGTCAGCAGAGGAGCAAGATTAAGACCCTGGGCTTTCACTGGCACGTTTTTTATCTTCCTCATACATTTTTTATCCTCCCCACAAACTCTTTGGGCCCGATTCACAGAATGAACTTAAGACTCAATCCTTAACTACTACTATTTTGGTATTCACAGAAGTTAGGAATTTGTCTTAAGTTTCTAATAAGACAAACTTAAGACAAAATCCTAACTTCTGTGAATACCAAAAGTAGTAAGGGGCAGATTTACAATAACTGGCGCATCCCCAGGGATGCGCCAGTTATTGTGCGCCGCAGCTCCGCCACCCATGGTGCGCCGCATTACGGCACAGATGCGTGACGCATCTGTGCTGTAAAGGTGACGCATTGCTGGAGTTGCGTCGCAAGCGCGACCAGCTCCAGCAAGGCTCGGGGTGCCCTATCTGTCCAATGCTGTGTCAAGCCTTACGCCTGCTTCAAGCAGGCGCAAGGTTTTGACGCAGCATTGGCCTAAAAGTGACTGAGTGAAATCTTGTAGATTTCACTCAGCCACTTTTTGCGAGGCGCACCTGCCCCGGAATGCCCACCCTGCGCCGGAACGCCCAAATGTGGCGCAGGGCTTTACAACGTGACGCATCTGCCTAGATATGTCACGTTGTAAATAGGTCACAGGGATGCGCCACGTTTACGCTGCCGTTGCGTGATGCAAACGTGGCGCAAGTCCAACATAAATTTGCCCCTAAGTGCATTACTTGAATACCAAAAGTAGTAAGTGCATTCTGTGAATATCAAAAGTAGTAAGTGCATTCTGTGAATACCAAAATAGTAGTAAGTTTAGGATTGAGTCTTAAGTTCATTCTGTGAATCGGGCCCTTTATTCTCTTCATGAATTCACCACTTCTTCGGTTATTACCTGCCTTTTCAACTTAATTGTACGATGGGAAACAAGGTTTCCTCATAATATGCAACCTCATACTGTGATTTTGAACAGTAACTCGTTTTATTGTTTATTACAGTGCTGTGTATGTTCTTTTTTTGGGGGAGAAATAACAACCCCTGATGAAGGGCTATGCCCGAAATGCATTGGGCAAGGGTATGATATTATTGACAAAATGTCATTTGTGCTTGAATAAATGAATGATTACAAATTTAAGAAAACTGAAACATCTGAATAAAACTCGACAAAAAAGATTCACAACCAGTGTCAATGAACTGAAACAAACATTCTGAGTGCATTTGGAGACGTTTTCCACGATTAGGATAACGCGATTGCTTTCACTGGCATACCCATGCCAGGCAAAAAGTATGCCAGACCAGGCGGGGGCACACTGTTAGGTTTATACACATACACAGGTTTCTCCTGCAAAATAAGTACACAACGGAGTAAGAAAATAGCATAGGAACCTAACAAAATCCTATAAACACTAAAACAAAACACAGACATTTAATGCCAGCTGCTGCTCTGTGTACAATTCCTGGAGTAGAGGCCTCCCTCCCACCCAGGGAGTTCATTCATTCACAAAATGAGCCTTGGAAAAAAGTTAATTCGGAATCTCTGATATTACAGGCGCTGAATCAACGCGCTGCCAGCTACTGAATATTTGATATCAAGAGAGCACCTTGGGGTAATTCGAGACATCTGATGTAATCTCGAGCAATTAATTAATTGTAGCAGGTTTTAATGCAAACTATCAAGGTGGAATTTATATTTTGCCTCGTGCCTCACGCAGTAAGGCCTGAAACCCTTCCTCATGTGATCTTGAGCTCCCTGGGCTTAATAAACATTTAATTAGAAACCAGGTAAGTGCTATCAGCCAATCAAGTCTCTTAATTTGCATGAAGCCCTGCAAACCACTGCGTTCGGAGTTTGAAGCAGTGACTAACAGCCCTGGATTCATCCACTTAAGTTGTGCTTCAAAAGCTGGGGGACTGTGGGCAGTAGCTCTAAGTACAAATTGCTGTAATGCTTCATAAATAATTATTGTGTTTTGCAGGTGTGTTGTACTCCTCTGCAAGAGATTCTATTTATTGCTGTATCGAGAATTCACTCCAGCAGGCACACTTGACGGGAGTTCTGTAGGGGGTCTTAGGCAGGTGTAGTGTACCTTTATCTGCCAATTTATAAGATGAGCACTTCTCACATTGAGGAACCCCAACAGTGCTATCTGGGCGCATTATGACTGTGATTCCTGAACCTTATTGAGAGATGTGTATTTTGACTGGTAGAGTGGCATTGATTGGGACCAAACCTGCACTGGCCCTCTCGGGCACCAGGCATTTCCCCAGGAGGGATGGGGCTGGTTTTATATAAAAAAAGGCCACTCCTTTGACCACCAGCAGGTTTCCACTCACTTTCCTGTGTGTGTGTGTGTGTGCATGTAAATGTGTGTGTGTTTGCGTGTGGGTGTGCATGTGTGTGTGTGTGGGTGTGTGTGTGTGTAAGCCTGCACGTGTGTCCATGAGTGTGTCTCTTTCGCTCTTCCTGGTTCTGGTTGGGAACTAATCTGGCATTCGTGAGTGTTAGACCTGGCACCATTGGCGTGGGTCTCCCTTCCATTTTTTCCTTTGCCTCATGTGTTTTTGCTGGTGTTAGATGCTTTGGGCACAGTGCCACTGCTGTCCAGTACCACAGTGCGAGTGCTCCCTACTGTAAATTGATATATTGATTAGTGGTTCCATGATTGGGTATATTGGTTTACTTGTCAGACCCTAGTACAGTGCACTAAATGTGCCAGGGCGTGTAAATCCAAATGCTGCTAGTGGGCTTGCAGCACTGGTTGTGCCACCCACAGAAGCGGCCTTGTAAAATGTGTCCAAGGTCTGCCATTGCACAGCCTGCGTGCAGTCTGGTACTGTCATGCTGACTAGGCAAGCGCACCCACTTGCCAGTCCCTAAACCTTCCCTTAACTTCATATTAGTCACCCCTATGGTGGGCCCACGGGCAGGGTGCATTGCAAGTATAAGGTAGGATAAGCCCTGATGTGTGTGGCATGTCTTAATAGTGAATTACAGCCATTTTCGTTTTTCACTATTGCAAGGCTACCTGTTCTCCATAGGCAAGAATTTTGTGGACTTTTCTTTCAACTTGTGCAAAGATCTCCAAGGGCTTGGAAGAGAGCTTGCCTCCTGAATGAATTCCCAAGACCAGCGGACTTCACCAGCCTTTGTGAATTGCTGCTGGAAACAAGTGGCTACAGAGGCAGGGAGCTGTGACCAACTCTCACAACATCGATTTACAAAAGGGGGTGGTGATGAACAGAGTGTCTGAATTGAGCAGACCACTCTTACCCAGTCCAAAGATCAGGGCTTGATCCATCACCGTTATTTATCTCACTGCCCCATCCCAGCTCAGAACCTGGCTATATGCAAATCAGTCTGTCCCTGGCCCAGTGCATCATGGGAACAGGGCAGACTAAACTACCAAGCCAATTCTTTACCAGAAAGGAGACAAGCTACCGGGGACCGGTTTCTGGCATTTCAGCCTCTTCGGCCCGGCTTGCTTGAATCCTGATGGAGCAGTGAGAAAGGGACTCATGTCTGAGTATACCCTGCCACACCTATAGTGGCCAAAATCGATTTACAAAAGGGGGTGGTGATGAACAGAGTGTCTGAATTGAGCAGACCACTCTTACCCAGTCCAAAGATCAGGGCTTGATCCATCACCGTTATTTATCTCACTGCCCCATCCCAGCTCAGAACCTGGCTATATGCAAATCAGTCTGTCCCTGGCCCAGTGCATCATGGGAACAGGGCAGACTAAACTACCAAGCCAATTCTTTACCAGAAAGGAGACAAGCTACCGGGGACCGGTTTCTGGCATTTCAGCCTCTTCGGCCCGGCTTGCTTGAATCCTGATGGAGCAGTGAGAAAGGGACTCATGTCTGAGTATACCCTGCCACACCTATAGTGGCCAAAATCGATTTACAAAAGGGGGTGGTGATGAACAGAGTGTCTGAATTGAGCAGACCACTCTTACCCAGTCCAAAGATCAGGGCTTGATCCATCACCGTTATTTATCTCACTGCCCCATCCCAGCTCAGAACCTGGCTATATGCAAATCAGTCTGTCCCTGGCCCAGTGCATCATGGGAACAGGGCAGACTAAACTACCAAGCCAATTCTTTACCAGAAAGGAGACAAGCTACCGGGGACCGGTTTCTGGCATTTCAGCCTCTTCGGCCCGGCTTGCTTGAATCCTGATGGAGCAGTGAGAAAGGGACTCATGTCTGAGTATACCCTGCCACACCTATAGTGGCCAAAATCGATTTACAAAAGGGGGTGGTGATGAACAGAGTGTCTGAATTGAGCAGACCACTCTTACCCAGTCCAAAGATCAGGGCTTGATCCATCACCGTTATTTATCTCACTGCCCCATCCCAGCTCAGAACCTGGCTATATGCAAATCAGTCTGTCCCTGGCCCAGTGCATCATGGGAACAGGGCAGACTAAACTACCAAGCCAATTCTTTACCAGAAAGGAGACAAGCTACCGGGGACCGGTTTCTGGCATTACAGCCTCTTCGGCCCGGCTTGCTTGAATCCTGATGGAGCAGTGAGAAAGGGACTCATGTCTGAGTATACCCTGCCACACCTATAGTGGCCAAAATCGATTTACAAAAGGGGGTGGTGATGAACAGAGTGTCTGAATTGAGCAGACCACTCTTACCCAGTCCAAAGATCAGGGCTTGATCCATCACCGTTATTTATCTCACTGCCCCATCCCAGCTCAGAACCTGGCTATATGCAAATCAGTCTGTCCCTGGCCCAGTGCATCATGGGAACAGGGCAGACTAAACTACCAAGCCAATTCTTTACCAGAAAGGAGACAAGCTACCGGGGACCGGTTTCTGGCATTTCAGCCTCTTCGGCCCGGCTTGCTTGAATCCTGATGGAGCAGTGAGAAAGGGACTCATGTCTGAGTATACCCTGCCACACCTATAGTGGCCAAAATCGATTTACAAAAGGGGGTGGTGATGAACAGAGTGTCTGAATTGAGCAGACCACTCTTACCCAGTCCAAAGATCAGGGCTTGATCCATCACCGTTATTTATCTCACTGCCCCATCCCAGCTCAGAACCTGGCTATATGCAAATCAGTCTGTCCCTGGCCCAGTGCATCATGGGAACAGGGCAGACTAAACTACCAAGCCAATTCTTTACCAGAAAGGAGACAAGCAAGCCGGGCCGAAGAGGCTGAAATGCCAGAAACCGGTCCCCGGTAGCTTGTTTCCTTCCCAGTGTAAGAATTGGCTTTTGTAGTTTGGTTTGCCCTGTTCCCATCATGCACTGGGACAGGAACAGACTAATTTGCATACAGCCAGGTTCTGAAACTGGGATGGTGCAGTGAGCTAAAAAACGGTGTTGGATCTAGCCCTGATCTCTTGACTGGGTGAGAGTATTCTGTTTAATTCAGAGACTCTGTCCCTCACCACCCCTTGTTGTAAATAGTTTTGTCCACCCTAAGCGTGGAAGGGTATACTCAGATGTGAGTCCCTTGCTCATTGCACCATCAGGATTCAAGCAAGCCGGGCCGAAGAGGCTGAAATGCCAGAAACCGGTCCCCGGTAGCTTGTTTCCTTCCCAGTGTAAGAATTGGCTTTTGTAGTTTGGTTTGCCCTGTTCCCATCATGCACTGGGACAGGAACAGACTAATTTGCATACAGCCAGGTTCTGAAACTGGGATGGTGCAGTGAGCTAAAAAACGGTGTTGGATCTAGCCCTGATCTCTTGACTGGGTGAGAGTATTCTGTTTAATTCAGAGACTCTGTCCCTCACCACCCCTTGTTGTAAATACAACTCTCACAACAGGCATCACATAAAGCAACGTCCGCCTCGAACAACGCAAGTTCTGCGCTCACCGACTCCGTCCAGACGCCGTCACCGAGCCGTAACCTGCACCGCGACTGGTGGACACCGCGACGTGCAATGCCTCGCTACACCGAATCGTACTGGTCTGACTGACGCGGTCACTGCTGCTGACTTTGAGTCCTGTGAATGCACCGGAGTTGGGCAACGCCTCGCAAGCTTAGTGACGCACCACCCAACTCGCACCGCTGTCCGCGACTGATCGACGCCAGTCCCCGAACTCCGGCTCTGCCGCCGCACCGCAAGCTGCAAGCACCACAATGAAGCACCATCTCACCCTGCAACGCAAGCCTTGGATCCACCAACTCTGTCAACAGCCGCTTCCTGCACCACATCGAGGGACAACGCGTCCTGCAACGCTTCCTTTCTGCACCGCGACGAACACCGGAAACGGCTCGCACATCCGTGCAGGCCACCTCAAGTAAAAGGTACTGTGACGGAGTCTGTCGACATTTGAGTGGGCCCGTACCGACACGGTCCGCTGATTTTGCTAGACTCTGTGTTATTTTCAACAACGCAGTAGCCTGCCCGGGCTACCGACTCGCACAGGACCTTGATTTATTCCTTTTTAACAAGAACTCTTGAAATCTAATAGTACTGTGGATTTTTTTGTCGTTTATTGGTCTTGTGGTAACTCTATAAAAAATATACCTATTTTTTGTTTTTGCATAGGCAAAGGATGTGTAGGAAGTTACAATAATTAATTAATAAATATTGTTAATTTCTAATAACTGCTTAAATGATAATTAATTATGTAAATATGTAATTGAAATATTTTTAGGTTATATGTGTATGTTGTTTTTGTAGGGGTAAATGATGGAAAGATAATTAAATATTATAAAATATTCTTAGTTAATTAGTAATATTAATTATTTAATTGATTGTTAATTATGTAAATGCTTTAATTAACTTTTTGAAAATGTATATACTAGGTGTGCGTTGTTTGTTGTGTACGGATAAAGGGTGGAAAGATAACTAAATATAATTATTTTATTAGTATTAATATTTTAATAGATATTTAATTCTGTAACATGTTTAAATATTATAAATTAAAATATAATTTTAGATGTGTGATGTGTAAAGTGTAGAGGTATACGGTAGAAAGTTATGTAAGTAATAAAATTAAAAAGAGTAACTTTTTTAATTGTAATTTATTATTGTATGTTTTAATTGTGTTATGCTTTTGAATTGTAAATAATATTGTATTTATTGGTTGTTTATCATTTTGACAATGGATGTTGGTATTTTGACATATATCATATTTGTGTTATTTTATAATATGTATAAAAAATGTTATAAAATAAGTTGTTAATTACCAAAATATCGATTTTTGCATATTTAAATATTTAATTTTTTTGTTATTTAATATGGTTTTGATATTATTTATTTCACTTGGAGTGAAATAGTTTGTTTCTAATGCTGCATGAAGTGCAGTGGTAATAGTGAATTTTCATCCTCCACAATCTAACACTCTCCATACTGCTGCACTGACTGGAATGGGAAAAGTTATTTATACCCCTACCCAATCCAACACTTTCTATTGCACTAACTAGAGTGGGAATAGTCATTCTCATACCTCAAAAATGCAACACTTTCAGTACTATCTCGTTGACTGGAGTGGGAATAGTAAAATGTACCCCCCCCCGCAATCCAACACTTTCCCCACTGTTGCACTAAGTGGACTGGGAATAGCAAACTTTACACCTCCTAAGTTTGACACTTTGGGCCTCATTACGATGTCATTAGGAGGCACCGTCGAGGTCTCTGCACTGTCCCCACACCGTAATTACAATGCGACCGCACATGGTGCGCCTCTTAAAGGCATAATTGGCTCTATGCCCACGTCGGTAATACACCCTTTCTGTAATTCCAGGTGTGCCCCCCGGGTGCAATGTATAATACGTGGCCAGGACTGCAATATGAGGGTATTCCCTATAGTAAGGGGCCTCTCTTACTGGGCTGTCTGCTTCTTATGAAGGAAGCTTGTTTGTCTGCTCTTTGTCACAGCTGTTTCACTCTCAATCGGATGAGTGGTAGATGAAGCCAGTTTATGCGGAGTAATCATGACAGTAACAAAAGTCCCCTGCCCATTATGAATTCACTTTTGGTGAGGCCTCCAGGTCACCTGAAAGGTCCAGGACCTCACACAGTCAGGAAAGGCCCAAGCCTCTGTGCATACACTTAAATTAGCATGACCAGAGGCCCCAAGTAAAAATAATGATACCAGACAAACATGCAGTTGTGCCTTCAGGGCAGGGTGACACGCCCATATACCATGTGCCATGCATTCCTATCCCAACAGACTGAAATGCTTTTACCTGATCTTATCCCTATTGAAAAGGCTGATCCATCTGTGTTAATTTCTTGATGGGATGAGAAATGGGGGAGTTATTTAATAAAATGTCTATAAAAGTTGGTTATCTCTAAATATCTTGGAATTACTGACAGAATCAAAGGTGATGGCCAGTCGAGAAAAGCTTTGGCCTTGTCCATATCCGCGGAAGGTCACACAAGAGACTTAAAAAACACTTTTTTCCTGATTTTCCATCCAAGTAATAGTTTCTAAATCTGGTAAGTAATTCTATCATGCATCCAATGTTGTTCCAAAATCTCTAAACATATTAGAAATGTGATCAAGGTGTACCATGATAAACATAACCAAAAGGTCTTGATAGATATAATTTGCAAAGTGCTTGATGACTACCAGGCAGGTCGTTCCCCTCGCCACACAGCACCACCTGTGTGACGCTGCCCTGAGCCCTCTGCTGCTGCTCGGGTAAGTTTGTGCCTTGTATAGACTTCTTTGTTTTCTGCTTTCCCCTGTTGCATTTTATTGTATCTTTTCCACTGTTGTATTTTACTGTATCTATTTTATATTGCTCATTCCGCTGTGACTGTTTTTTCCCTGTTTTGTGCCCTTCTTGCCTTCTGTACCTCCCCGCCCGCTTCCCCCTACGCTCTTTCCGCTGCTACATCCCCTGCGGCCCACCCCCCTGCTCTCCCATTCACCGCCCGCTCCCGCCTCCCAGCTGCTACTCCCTCCCACCAGCCCCTCATATGGCGGCCGCTGCACGGTGAAGAGAGCGACCCTTGACCCTGCTACCAGGTAGGTCACCCCCCTTGCCGCACAGCACCACCTGTGGGACACTGCCCTGAGCCCTCTGCTGCCGCTCGTGTAAATTCATTCCTTGTATAGCCTTCTTTGTTTTCCACTTTCCCCTGTTGCATTTTATTGTATCTTTCCCCCTGTCGTATTTTACTGTATCTGTTGTATTTTATATTGCTCATTCTGCTGTGACTGTTTTTCCCAGTTTGTGCCCTTCTTGCCTTCAGTACCACCCGCCCATTCCCCTTCTCTCTTCCCGCTGCTGCGTCCCCTGAGACACCGCCCCGCTGCTCTCCCATTCAACGCCCGCTCCCGCCTCCCAGCTGCTCCTTGCTCCCACCTCCCCTCATATGGCGGCCGCTGGTCGACCGCGCATAGCGGGCGTGCCTAAGGCAAGTCCGTCTGTGCCCTTCCGCCGAACACAGAGCGTCAACCTCCCTCCTTTCCAATCTGAAGCCTCCAGGATCATTGGCTGCGTACCCCAAGGATCTTCCCTCAGCCCGACGTTGTTCAACATCTACATGGCCCGCTCGCCCTCGTCGCCAGACTGCACGACCTCAACATCATCTGATCCTCTCCCTCACCAAGGACCTTCTCACCACCAAAAACAACCTCCACGAAGGAATGAAAGCCATCGCCGAAGGGATCAAGAACAGCCGCTTGAAGCTGAACACAGACAAGACGGAGGTCCTCATCCTTGGCTCCACCCCTTCTGCCTGGGACGACTCCTGGTGGCCGTTGGCCCTTGAAGCAGCTCCGACACACACCGACCACGCACGCAACCTGGGATTCATCATCGACTCATCACTCTCCATGACCAAGCAAGTCAACGACATATCATCCTCCTGTTTCAACACCCACTGCATGCTCCGAAAGATCTAAAAGTAGATCCCCACTGACACTAGAAGAACAGTCATCCAGGCCCTCGTCAGCAGCAGACGGGATTACAGAAACGCCCTCTACGCGGAAGCCCGGGTCAAACTGCTGAAACGACTGCAATGCATACAGAACGTCTCTGCACACCTGATCCTTGACATCCCTCGCCACAGCCACATCACACCCCATCTGAGAGACCTGCACTGGCTTCTCGTCAACAAGAGGATCACCTTCAAGCTCTTCACCCAACCACACAAGGCACTCCACAACATCGGACCAGCATACCTCAACGAACGACTCATCTTCTACACCCCGAACCGCCAGATCCGCTCCGCCGACCTCGCCCTCGCCTCCGTCCCTCACATCCGAAGAGCGACCACCGGTGGCAGATCGTTCTCCTACCTCGCTGCCAAGTCCTGGAACATCCTACCCATCCTCCTACGGCAGACCGAAGACCTACTACCCTTCATGAGTCTACTCAAGACCTGGCTGTTCGAGCAGCACCAGCCCCCCAGCGCCTTGAGAACCTAACGGGTGAGTAGCGCGCTTTACAAATGTCTTGATGATTGATTGATTGTTTTAACCGAATAGCATGCTGGTTTTGAAAACAGTCTTTCCCTTATCCCACTCAAAATTGCTCACTGATTCCCCTCACAAATACATTCTAGATAAGTGTTTCCAAAACTGTGGGCCGTGAGATAGTTTTTGGTGGGTTAATTTAATCCAAGTAATGAATAAAGATGTCTTTACATTCTGCATTTATTTTGTCACATTTTCTGTGCTTCAAAGACTTCAAAATTTCAGACTATGTGTTCGGACAAATTGTGTTTTCTTTTTTTAACATGGTGACTGGGGATTACAAATTCCTCACTTTTTGGAGTCAGAGAAAGAAAAGTGAATTATGTGACAATCTTACTGGGGTACAGGTATTGAGGAAGGAAAGAAAGACTGCAGGATGTAATTTCTTTGTAGCACCCAAGAGAATGTAGACACCTGTAAATCAATTGTACACATTCAGTAGCTAGGAAAGCAAAAATGAAGCACATTTTTTGTAATTCTGAAGTAAGATGGGATCAAAGATTTTAATAGGATCAGAACCTATCAAGACACTGTACTTAATAAGTATTCACCGAAACCCAATGTCCACACTTTAATATTTCTGCACAGAATAGTTTTAACAATAAAACTGTATGTCGGTGCAAATGTAGTGGCCATTTCAATGTAAAATGTGTTGTCTGTAAATGTCAATTCACTACCACACAATGCTTTAGTTAAATTAAAAATATGCCTGCCTCGTGTCTAATAAACGTAGGTGAGTAGCAAAAGTTTGTTGCTCTAAAAAGTGGGTTATGGTACTGAAAGGTTTGTGGGGCACTGTTCTAGATTATAAACCCCTCGAACATCTATTTTAGCATTCTTGACCTGCTCTAGCAGTACAGACATGACAGGGAGAGGATACCTATTTCTGATAGTAATAGCAATAAGCTCTTGGTATTCAGCACAAGATCTGTATTCTCTATTTGGTTTAGGGATGAAAAATATCATCTCTCCAGCAGGTGAAGTCGAGTGACAAATAAAACCGTATTATAGGTGTACTTTGAGATACTCTTCTTTCAGTGTTGCAGGATCAATCTCCCCATGAATAAAGAAAGCAAATTTCAGGGATAAGATCAATAGTTCAGTCATATTCTCGATGGGTAGGAAGTGTGTGCCCCTTGCAGCTAATCACATCTCGAAAATCTTGATAAGCCGGGGCAATTTTCGCCTCATGCTCTTGTTCCACAATACGTCGTTTCTATTGAACCTGATCAATATAAAGCAAGTTATCAGCTGCATTATATCAATGTCTCTGCAAGGATGACAATTCTCAAGGCAATCGTGCGAGCAGAATTTGATTGGGTGTTTAAAGAGAATATCGGAAACAGAAATATTGTGGGACAAAATATTGTGTCAAGAATAATAAGAACAAAAATCTTGTGAAGGTATGCAAAGTTTTACTATATATAATTCCATATATGTACCTTCATGATATATATATCTTTATGGTAGGTAGATGTGGATTTAAGAATAGGAAATCTATACTTACCTAGCTGCAGTTACCTTCTTGATATTTTGATCCTTTATATTTTTTAAACAATATTCTGTCCACACAATATTTTTGTTTCAGATATTCTGTCAGTGATCCTTTGTTAACAGGAGCCTTTCAATAGATCTGTCGAATCCGCTTTCATAATTATGTAGTTCCTAATAGTATTGTAGTAGCTGGAGCATCAATTATGTCCTATTTTCGGCACTGTGTATGTCCCGATGGCTTAGATATACATAGACAAAAACAACAATTGATGGACAGAATGCAGAACAATGTCATACATTCACCCTAGTACAGAGATCTGGGCCTATATCAGTCGTTTTTTTTGCTCACCATGCCATTCCTGTTTGAACCCAGTCATATGCAAATCAGTCTTGATCCTGCACCCAATGGGAACAGTCCAGCCTGAACTGCCAGGCCAAGTCCTCCTTGGACTGAAAACAAGCATCCTAGAACTGGTTTTGGGGTTTCACCCCTCATTAGGCATGGATAGCTTGATTCCAGTGGCAGGGAGAGCATGGGACCAAAGTCTGAGCATACCCGTCCCACTCGTGGTGACAAATGCAAATGGTTTTGAGGTTTCACTTGGCAGTTCGGCCTGGACCTGCAAAATTAGCTAAAGAACGATCATGGATTCAACACAGATCTGTAACTGGAGTGGAGTGTCTGAAAAGTTTCAGCGCTCCGTCGATCATCTCCTTGGGGCCAATTTACAGTACTGATCTGAGATAGAATCCTAAACGTACTACTTTGGGTATTCACACAAGGCATTTCGTAGTAAAGTTAGGACCCCTAACTTTCCTACAACTAAACTGAGACAAAATCCTAACTTTAAGACTTTTGGTATTCATGAAAGCCATTTAGTAGGAGTAAAGTTAGGAGTGCTAACTTTATTACTACTAAATGACTTCTGTGAATACCAAAAGTAGCAGTCCCTTGTGTTTGCTTTAGATATAGATAGAGTTCTCATTTCTTCACATATTGCTCCTAATTTAGGAAGTGTTTAATTGATACCTTTGCTCTCTTCAGGTCTTTTTTTGTTCTGTGTGAGGTTGTTAGCTCATTTGAACAGTAGTATTGCTGATGCCCCTGAATCAACTAAGGCCTAAACTACAATTTGTTGCTTGTCTGTGGTTAACATGCCATGCATGTCGAACTGGGTCCTGTCACTGGCAGAAAAATTATGAACACTTTGGCTTAACTGTTCTTCAAGGTCAGACGTTCTCATTACCCAACAAAGTAAAAGAGGTTCTTACAACGAGACTGGCTACACCAGTTTGCCACAGTACAGACAGCGGGTCAAATTTACAAGAAACTAGTGGAGCCTGGTGTTACGTCAAAGTTGGTAATGCCATGCTCCAACAGTTTGGATGCACCATACTCACAAGAATGCAGCTCACCCCTGTGTTACCCCTAGTACTGGCACTAAAAAGCCTGCTTAGTGCCAGCACAGGCACCCTAGTACCGCTTTTGCTTTGGACTCCTTCCTGAACAAAAACAGTCTTTACCAGTGATTTGCTCTATCTATGTGTGCTGCAGAATGCAGCACACACAGAAAGAGAAGAAAACGAGGAGAAGTTATTAATTTTGCTTGCTTAAGACCAGGGCCCTCATTTATGAAAAGTGATGCATCGCTGCGTGAAAACAGCGATGCGTCACTTTTCACTGCGCACTCCTTGCGACATTCCTGATGCGTCATATTTTATGTATGACGCATCATGTCGCAAGGAGTTACAGATACCTCAGCATTTCTGACGTATCTGTAAGCGCAAAAGTGACGCATTGCTGGAGTGTGTAACAAAAGTGATGCAACTCCAGCAATGCGTCCTTTCACATGGGGAAAGCCCCATGTGAAAGGGCTTACGTCAGATTTTGACGCAACAGCGTCCTAAAAGTGACGCAGTGAAATATCATAGGGACATCTAGTAACGACTAGTTGAACTGCAGCTCTTTGTAGAATTATTTTGATATTGGATACTATAATATTCACTGCCCACTGCTAATCTCGTCTCATAATGCTTTGCAGGGCCTTTGTTTGGGATTGTTTTTTGCGAATAACTGTGCTTGGGGTGATCCTAAGAGGATGGGACCACCACCGAAGTTCAAGAAGATGTGCTTTTTGTTTATGCTCTTTGTGTTCAAGGCATCTGCTTGGTCCTGCCCTAATGTTTTCATTGAAAAAGTTCTCATTTGTGAATTGGTTATATGAATTTTAGTGTGTAAAAGGGCTTTAGCAAAGCATCTGAGGATGTTGTTAATTTAGCTGCTACACTATATGATTAAGCACGGTTTTTGTACTGTGCTACGTGCAATTTATGTGATTAAGCCCAGTTTTTGTACTGTGCAACGTGCAATTTATGGAGTGCAGCGTCGTAGTACTATGCCCAGGGTTACTATGG
The DNA here is from genome assembly GCF_964263255.1 of Lissotriton vulgaris. Taxonomy (NCBI): domain Eukaryota; kingdom Metazoa; phylum Chordata; class Amphibia; order Caudata; family Salamandridae; genus Lissotriton; species Lissotriton vulgaris. The sequence continues at coordinate 276,332,198 of NC_141686.1, forward strand.
AACTTCCAAGGACAATTGTGGACAGATGAGGTAAATTGACTCCACTTTATGTCTTGCTTGGAAGTTTAAATTGTCCTTGTTCTGAGTTATTGCTGATCCGGAGTGTCCTCTATAAGCATTTCTAGGGGTATAGATTTCTCTATGTTTGTCAGTTCCTGGATTTTTCTAGGAGACCACACAGAGCATCCATGTCTGTCTTCTAGTGCAGTGTTTGCAGTCTGTCCATCTGTCCATCTGTCAACTCAATTGTTCACTCTTGTTGTTTCTCATTACTCCTCTGATGCATTCAGCCATTCTATCTGACAAACGCTTAACAAAGAGCAAATATCATGAAAAAGATGTAGAAGGAGCAAACTGGAACAGAAACGTCTCTGAAAAGAACTAAAAGTACATTTCATGGGAAATGTGCATATGTATATATTTAGAGACAGACAAGGGAGGGCTTGGAGCTCCACTGTGGTTTTGAGTTGCATCCTCATTATGTTTCATGTACTCTAAATGAATAATTAGCCCTCTTAAAAGTGAAGATGGTGCATGCTTTCATTCAACAAATGTTTTACTACCAGAATATCAATATTGGGGTACAAAAGTATCATACTCAAAATATGGACAATCTAATATTGTGAAATTAATTGTACATAGAGATAAGTAAAAGTTTAAAACATCTACCTTGATGATATGCATATTGCCAAGGTAGGTAGATGGACCTTTAGAAGCACTATCTATAAAAACTTATGTCTATGATATTTTGGTAGTCGATGCTTGTGTTACAATATTTTTGTTGCTCAATATTTTTATGCTGGCTATTCTGACATACAGCACAATACACCTATAACGTTCTGAGCAAACATATTAAATACTTTTGGTTGTTGCTACAAGTTGGTTTGTGTCAGACCAGCCAGAAACATCTATTCGGATTGTCTGGGTTCACTGCTGTATTCAGCCAGGAAGTGTGATAACACTGTTGTATAGTTCCCACTAATACATGGGGGCCCATTAGCATGCAGGAAGATTGCCACCGCCCGACCGGCGGTGGCAATCGCCCACTAAAACAACCCACCAGATGGCCTTTTACCCTCGCCACATTAGCATGGTGGGGGGTACAGCGGCGGACCAAAAGACCGTCTGCCACTTTTCCGCTGGTAGGCAATCGTCACAATTGCCTACCGGGCGGAAAAGGCCTATAATATGGTGTTGGTGCCTTGCAGGCACCGCCATCCAAATTATGATGTGGGCGGTGTTATGCCTTTCCATGGCGGAGACTTCGCCATGGAAGGACATGCGGGAATCACTTTAGGGGCCTGTCCTGGGCCCCTAGGGGGTGTGGGGCTGCACATTGGGGGTACCCATGGTATCACCCTACATTGGCATACACAAGTTTGCAGGCACCTCGCGGTGCCTGTCATGTTGTACATGCCAATGCACAACATGCATATTCTACATTGTGGCGGGTGCTGCTCACAGCACTGGCCACCACAATGTTCAATATGTGGGATGCAACCGCCAGGGTGGCGGTTGCATACTAATTGGTGGTGCGGGACCACCACACCACTTGCGGCTGGTCCCAGCACCACATTAGGATGGTGGGCGGACTGAAGTCCGCCCGCCATCCTAACGGACCCCATAGGCTCTGTGCATTTTGTGGACAACATAAACTTTGGGTGAGGAGCTCAGAGTGATTCCATGCACCCCGTAGTATATGTTGGCTTAAAGACCAGCTAGCTCATCGTGCCACCATAAGCGCCCCTAGCCCAAATAAGGAGCAAATGGTTTCTGGCAACCCTGACCCTTCAGGTGATCGTGGTAACAGATCAGAACCTTTTCGCTCAGTCACTCGTGCACCCTTGTTCTCGTAGAAATATACAGAGAATACACAAAGGGACTTTTTCAATATATTCATTGAACCAACTTGATTTTTGTATAGAATACATGTGCTGTGATAATCAGAATACAGAAGCAGTTGAAAGTGATTACAAGCACCAAAAGTGTAAATAGTTCATATAATCTCACTATGGTGCTAAGACAGTGTATATATGTAGGCATATAATACATGGTATTAATTAAGGCATACTCCTACTTTACAATCTCTACACTGTGTATGTTTAGAGTGTATGTAGGTGTAAAGCCAAGGATCCCCTCACGGGATGATTCAACCCATTATCTGGCGAGAAAGAATGTAGGACCGTGTCTTGGTCACAAATTGGACACCCCTCAACGAGATGTCAGACAGCTGCTTGGGGAAGCCTCAGCTTGCAGGGACCCTCAGGGTCAGCTGAAGTGTCTCCTCTGCTAACTCCTGGAAATGCTTCTTTATTAATAATAAAAAGCATCCTTGTGATTCACACACAGATTAGCATCGTGGTGGATATGTAGATTGTCCCGTATGTAGATAGCCTTGTTGCCCTTTAGACGAATATAGAACAACATTTGTACATCATGCCTAAAGGTCTTGTACTTGGTCTTAGAGGCATCGTGATAATGTTGTGTGAAGTCAGATGTGTAAACAAAAGTAGTTTCAGAGAAACTAATCCAACATTGTCACACACGAATATGTGCAAAGGTCACTGCAAATAATGTTACTGTGCTGAAACAAGGACAATGTAAAAAAACGGGGCGGGTTGCTACATGGTTCTAATTTGGGCACATAACAACACAACAACATACACATTGTCTGCCCACCTTGCTAATCTTTACAGTATATGAAGTGTATGGATAGGAGAGAATGAACATTTCGAGGCAGTCGACGTTGAGCACATATCACTCTTCATGACTGGGACTGCTTCCAGTTTCGGTGAAGGCATTCAGTAATGGATCACGGCTAACATACAGCGTCCTTTTCTTGCTCTGCAGTCCTTTCAGTGATACCTCGTCGCTCTGCCCCCTCTGCTCAGCCACGTTACCGACTAGGATTGTTTTAGAGAGTGAAGCTTAAGAAGCGCTTGGGGTGAAACTCACTGGCATTGTTTTTTTCCCTGTTGTGAGCAGCATCAGCGCTGGGTGGATCCCGCTAGAACATCCGACAGAATTCTTCCGACCTCACCACCAGATTCAGCTGCATGTAGATAAGTTATTGGGTAGTCAGGCCCTTGAAGGTACAGATGTGCGCACTGTTAGACGGAGACCTGGAGGGTCGGCCGAGGACAAGGGGAGAGGCCTCCGGTGAGGGCCGTCTCCAGCAATCGTACAGACAAGTAACTTACCCCCCACAGATGGACACCACACGTAGATGAGGTTGACACTCTTTATATGCAGTTTCTTGAATTAAGGTAGTACGGTACAATGCGGTCAGGACACGAGGGTCCTCTCAATATCTAGTCTCTGGAAGGGAAAGGGGGTAGCGGGACAGTCTTGTTACCAATCTGGTATTGAGATGAGACGATGGGTAGCTCACAATCCTCGAGCTCGGCGTTCGGCAGGTCGGGCCGCGGCAGCGCCGGCAGGTCCCGACGAAGATGCTGGTTGCAAGAGGCCGCGGCAGCGTCAGCAGGTCCCCACGAGGATGAAGGTTACAACGGGCCGCGGCAGCGCCGGCAGGTCCCACGAGGATGAAGGTTACAATGGGCCGCGGCAGCGCCGGCAGGTCCCACGAGGATGAAGGTTACAATGGGCCGCGGCAGCGCCGGCAGGTCCCACGAGGATGAAGGTTGCAGAAGGCCGCGGCAGCGCCAGCAGGCAGGACGACGGTTCACAAGGCAGGGCTACGGCAGCGCCAGTAGTCCGTCAAGGATGAGTTCTTCACGGTGTCTCTCGACTCCAGGATACAACTGCCTTCCTGCTCTGGAGCTGCCTCAGTTATAGGTCTGGCGCCCTTTGATGTCCGGACCCTCGCACTTGGAGGTCGGGAAGTCCGGGATGAGGGAGTCCAGACACCCGGGGAGGCTGGGGGCGATCGGCACCTGGCGGGGGAGAGCCATCGACACTTCTTTCTCCCATTGACCTGCCAAGTGGGCTGTTCACCTCCTGGGTGGATGGTGGTGCCGGGATGTCGGGGCCTGGCCAGGCCCAGGGTTAGGGTCGAGCTGAGGCCACGCGGCCTCGTGGTGCAGTGTCCAAGATGGCGGCTGGTCCGGGCCAAGGATACAGAGATGTCCGGGCCCTGTCATGCGGGGAGGGAGCGAGCCCTTCATGGGGCCTGTCCAACATGCGTCCCCCCCAGCTGAAGGCGGGGAGAGTCACCCATCCTCTTGGGGACTCTCCTCGTCGAGGCGGAAAAAGCGGGACAGGCCATCCGCGTTGGCGTGGTCTTGGCCAGGGCGATGTTCCACAGTGAAGTCCATCCCCTGCAGGGAGATGGACCATCGCAATAGTTTGGGATTCTCCCCCCGCATCTGCATCAACCATTGCAGGGGGCGATGATCTGTTTGCACCCGAAAGTGGGTACCGAAGAGGTAGGGCCGGAGCTTCTTAAGGGCCCATACGACTGCAAAGGCCTCCCGCTCGATGGTGCTCCAGCGCTGTTCTCGGGCCAGTAGGCGTCTGCTGATGAAGGCCACTGGTTGGTCGACTCCCTCGGGGTTCAGTTGGGAGAGGACGGCCCCAATGCCATGGTCCGAGGCATCCGTCTGAACGATGAACTCGCGGCTGTAGTCGGGGGCCTGGAGCACAGGGGCGGTGCACATGGCGGCCTTCAGCTTCTCGAAGGCCGCTTGACAGTCGGGAGTCCAGTTGACTGTTTTTGGGTGGTGCTTGGATGTTAGTTCCGTGAGGGGCCCCACAATGCTGCCATAGTCCTTCACGAACCGCCGGTAGTATCCGGTGAGCCCCAAGAAGGCTCGGACCTCGGTTTGGGTTACGGGGGGCTGCCAGGACTGGATGGTAGCGATCTTGAGCTGGAGGGGGGCCACCAGACCGCTTCCCACTTGGTGTCCGAGGTAGGTCACGGACCCCTGACCAATTTGGCACTTGCTGGCCTTGATTGTGAGGCCGGCCTGTTGGAGGGCCTGCAGGACCTCTCGGAGGTGGCGGAGGTGGTCTGTCCAGTGGCGGCTGTACACCGCGATATCGTCCAGGTAGGCGGCGCTGAACTCTTCGAGGCCCGCCAATACCTGGTTCACCAGTCGTTGAAAGGTGGCTGGAGCGTTTTTCATGCCGAATGGCATCACCGTGAAATGGTAGTGTCCATCCGGGGTGGAGAAAGCGGATCGTTCTTGGGCTCTGGGAGTGAGGCCGATCTGCCAGTAGCCCGCTGTCAGATCGAAGATGCTTAGGTAGCGGGCAGCCCCCATGCGGTCAACCAGTTCATCTGCTCGGGGAATGGGGTGAGCGTCGGTTCGGGTGACAGCGTTCAGGTTCCGATAGTCGACGCAGAATCGGAGCTCGGGGGTGGTGCCCGGGGGAGCAGCTTTGGGGACCAGTACGACTGGGCTGGCCCAGGGGCTGTCCGAGGGTTTGATGACTCCGAGTGCGAGCATCTTGGAGACTTCTTCTTGGATGCAGGCGCGCACCCGATCTGGCACTCGGTACGCCCGGTGTCGGATAGGGGGACTGTCCCCAGTGTCTACATCGTGCAGGCACCAGGGGGTGACCCCAGGGGTGAGAGAAAAGAGGTTTGCAAATTGCCGTAGGAGGACCCGACAGTCTTGGCGCTGCTCTGGGGTTAGGGCATCGGAGAGTCGGACCCCGTCCACCGAACCATCTTTTTCACGGGTCCTCAGTAGGTCAGGGAGGGGCTCGGAGTCCTCTTCCACCCCACTGTCCGTAGCCATCAGCAGGCTGAGCTCCGAGCGCACGAAGTGTGGTTTGAGTCTGTTGGCGTGGAGGACCCGGAGGGGGTTCCGGGGGGATTCCATGTCGATGAGATAGGTGACGGGGCTCTTGCGCTCGACCACCTTGAAGGGCCCCGTCCATTTGTCCTGCAAGGCACAAGGTTCGGTGGGGGACATCACCCATACCTGCTGTCCGGGCTCGAACTCGATGGAGGAGGCATGTTGGTCGTACCATTTCTTCATGTCCTCCTGACTGGCCTCAAGATTGGCTTTGGCGATCTCTCTGAATCGCCTGGTCTGATTGCGGAGGGTCAGGAGGTACTTGTAGACGTCTGGAGGGGTCTTCAGGGGGGCCATTTCCCATTCTTCTTTCACTAGGCTGAGGGGCCCTCGAACGGGGTGCCCGTACAGGAGTTCGAAGGGGCTGAAGCCGAGGGACTTCTGGGCGAAGAGGAGGCACGGGAGTAGCACGTCCCACTGGCGGCGTAGGGGTTCTTCCAGCCCCATGATCATCCCCTTGAGAGTGCGGTTGAACCGCTCGACCAGTCCGTTTCCTTGTGGGTGATAGGGGGTTGTGAATCTGTAGGTGACCCCGCACTGCTGCCAGAGGGATTTCATATACTTTGAAATAAAGTTTGTGCCTCTGTCGCTGACGACCTCCCGGGGGAAGCCCACTCGAGAGAAGATCCCCATTAAGGCTCGGCCTACCATTGGTGCTGTTACAGTTCGAAGGGGAACGGCCTCGGGATAGCGGGTGGCGTGGTCCACCAGGACCAGGATGAATCGATGCCCTTGTGCTGTTCGGGGGTCCAGGGGCCCCACAATGTCTATTCCCACCCTTTCGAACGGGGTGGTGACCACGGGAAATGGTTGTAGGGGTGCCTTGAGCTTGCGGCCGCTCTTCCCGCTGGCCTGGCAGGTGGGGCAGGACCGGCAGTGGTTGGAAACGTCATTTCTCATTTTTGGCCAGTAAAAGTGGGTTACCAGGCGGTTGTATGTCTTGTCTTGCCCCAAGTGTCCAGCCAGGGGGACATCATGAGCCAAGTTCAAAAGGAAGTCTCTGAAGCGGAGGGGCACCACCAGCACTCGACTGGCCCCCAACTCTGCAATTCTTTGTTCGCTGTACAGCAGATCATTGTCCCAATAGATCCAGTGGGCCCCGGCGGTGTCTCCCGCGCTCTGGGCGAGTGCTTGCTGTCGCAGTCCCTCGAGGGAGGGACAGGTCTTTTCCTCTTGCCGGAATTGCTCCTGGGTGGGCCCCCCTTCTTGACGCCACTGAGCCAGGTCTGGAAGGCCTTGGAGCTGAGCGGGCCCTTCTTGTGCTTGTTCTGGGGGGTCGGTACGGAGGGCGTCTCTCTCTGGAGCGATCGGGGGAGGAGGTGCTGGCCATTCGGGTTCTTCAGGTCTGGGGATGGTGCGGGCGGCCATGGACCGGGTTGTTACGCACGCCCAGTCCGGGAGGCCCAACATCCCCAGGTGTTCTCTTCTTTCAACGGCCGCCCACGGTGAACTCTCAAGATCGTTTCCCAGGAGGCAGTCCACGGGGGCATCATTGCGGACAGTCACTTTTAGCATACCGGACACTCCTCCCCATTCGAAGGGGACGCAGGCCATCCGACACAGGCTTTCAGAATTGTCGGCCGTTCGGACGGGGCAAAGAACGTTTGGCAGGAATTGTTCTGGGGTCACCAGGTGACAGCGGACGGCCGTCACACTGGCCCCCGTGTCCCGCAGGGCTTCGGCCTTGCGCCCATTTATGTTCACCCACTGGCTGTATTTTCTGGTGTTGGCGGGTAGGAGAGCCCGCGGGACCATGTCTCTTCCCCCTAGGCAAGCCAGGACCATGGCGGCGGGTTCCCACTCGGGCTGTTCCTGCTCATACTCTTCATGTTCTTCGGAGATTTGCTCTTCTCCTAGGGCGGCGGCAGCTACCTGGCGGGGCCCGGGAGTCTGATTCTTTGGGCAGTTCGGGTCACTGGCATAGTGGCCGACTCGCTGGCATCGGTGACAAGTAACATTGGCTCGGAACCCCGGGCGCATCGGGGGGTTGCCCCGGCCGGCCAGGGGCGGGGTGTTGTGAGCGGGAGCGGCCGGGACGGCGTCTCTGCCCCGGCCCTGGCCTCCTCCTCCTCCTCGGGGACGATGATGACCTTGGTTGGTTCTGTTCTGCTCGGTTGGCCCACTCCGGGCCACTCGGGTGCTTTCCCATCGGTCAGCCTCAGCGGCGAGCTGCCGTGGTTCAGTCAATTTACTGTTGAGGAGGTGCTGCCTGAGCTCGACGAAGCAGTTGTTGGAGAGGTGCTCCCACACAATGAGGTTGAAGAGCTGCTCGTAGGTTGTTACGTGGCTACCCTTGATCCATCCCTCGAAGGCTCGGCTGAAATAGTTCACATATTCTACCCAAGTTGTACCCGGGATCCGGGTGCAGTCGCGGAACCTCTGGCGGTACATCTCGGGCGTGAGCCCATATCGAGTGAGGAGGGCGGCCTTCATGTGGTCATAGGACGTCATTTGGTGGTCCGGGAGCTGTAGCAGGGCATCGCGGCCTTCATTGACGAACCTCCCCCATAGACCGGCTCCCCAGTCACTTCGATCAATCCGGTGGGAGGTCATGGCGATCTCGTAGGCCTTGAACCACTGCTGTATGTCGTCGTTCCGATAGTATTCACGGACCACATCCTTGGGGATGTGGACCTTTTGTTCGGTAGCGCCTGGGGTGCGCGGTTGTTCGGGCACCCCTAGTTCTTTGTTCTGTTTCCGCAGTTCGATCTCTGCTAGCTTGCGTTCGTGTTCGTATCCCAGTCTTTTTTCTTCGAGTTCTCTCTGTCTTTGCTTTTCTTCCCGCTCTTCTCGGAGCCGTAAGTGTTCTAAATTTATCTTTTGTTCCGCCAGAGTCAGCTCTCCGTCCAACTTGAGCCGTGCCAGCTCTAATTCGTGTAGTCTGCTTTTTTCTCTTTCTTGGATTTCCAGCCTGAACTGCCAGGCCAAGTCCTCCTTGGACTGAAAACAAGCATCCTAGAACTGGTTTTGGGGTTTCACCCCTCATTAGGCATGGATAGCTTGATTCCAGTGGCAGGGAGAGCATGGGACCAAAGTCTGAGCATACCCGTCCCACTCGTGGTGACAAATGCAAATGGTTTTGAGGTTTCACTTGGCAGTTCGGCCTGGACCTGCAAAATTAGCTAAAGAACGATCATGGATTCAACACAGATCTGTAACTGGAGTGGAGTGTCTGAAAAGTTTCAGCGCTCCGTCGATCATCTCCTTGGGGCCAATTTACAGTACTGATCTGAGATAGAATCCTAAACGTACTACTTTGGGTATTCACACAAGGCATTTCGTAGTAAAGTTAGGACCCCTAACTTTCCTACAACTAAACTGAGACAAAATCCTAACTTTAAGACTTTTGGTATTCATGAAAGCCATTTAGTAGGAGTAAAGTTAGGAATGCTAACTTTATTACTACTAAATGACTTCTGTGAATACCAAAAGTAGCAGTCCCTTGTGTTTGCTTTAGATATAGATAGAGTTCTCATTTCTTCACATATTGCTCCTAATTTAGGAAGTGTTTAATTGATACCTTTGCTCTCTTCAGGTCTTTTTTTGTTCTGTGTGAGGTTGTTAGCTCATTGAACAGTAGTATTGCTGACTACAATTTGTTGCTTGTCTGTGGTTAACATGCCATGCATGTCGAACTGGGTCCTGTCACTGGCAGATAAATTATGAACACTTTGGCTTAACTGTTCTTCAAGGTCAGACGTTCTCATTACCCAACAAAGTAAAAGAGGTTCTTACAACGAGACTGGCTACACCAGTTTGCCACAGTACAGACAGCGGGTCAAATTTACAAGAAACTAGTGGAGCCTGGTGTTACGTCAAAGTTGGTAATGCCATGCTCCAACAGTTTGGATGCACCATACTCACAAGAATGCAGCTCACCCCTGTGTTACCCCTAGTACTGGCACTAAAAAGCCTGCTTAGTGCCAGCACAGGCACCCTAGTACCGCTTTTGCTTTGGACTCCTTCCTGAACAAAAACAGTCTTTACCAGTGATTTGCTCTATCTATGTGTGCTGCAGAATGCAGCACACACAGAAAGAGAAGAAAACGAGGAGAAGTTATTAATTTTGCTTGCTTAAGACCAGGGCCCTCATTTATGAAAAGTGACGCATCGCTGCGTGAAAACAGCGATGCGTCACTTTTCACTGCGCACTCCTTGCGACATTCCTGATGCGTCATATTTAATGTATGACGCATCATGTCGCAAGGAGTTACAGATACCTCAGCATTTCTGACGTATCTGTAAGCGCAAAAGTGACGCATTGCTGGAGTGTGTAACAAAAGTGACGCAACTCCAGCAATGCGTCCTTTCACATGGGGAAAGCCCCATGTGAAAGGGCTTGCGTCAGATTTTGACGCAACAGCGTCCTAAAAGTGACGCAGTGAAATATCATAGGGACATCTAGTAACGACTAGTTGAACTGCAGCTCTTTGTAGAATTATTTTGATATTGGATACTATAATATTCACTGCCCACTGCTAATCTCGTCTCATAATGCTTTGCAGGGCCTTTGTTTGGGATTGTTTTTTGCGAATAACTGTGCTTGGGGTGGTCCTAAGAGGATGGGACCACCACCGAAGTTCAAGAAGATGTGCTTTTTGTTTATGCTCTTTGTGTTCAAGGCATCTGCTTGGTCCTGCCCCGTGGTTAGGTGGGGCCCCAAAATCATCACCTCTCTATAGCCTAATGTTTTCATTGAAAAAGTTCTCATTTGTGAATTGGTTATATGAATTTTAGTGTGTAAAAGGGCTTTAGCAAAGCATCTGAGGATGTTGTTAATTTAGCTGCTACACTATATGATTAAGCACGGTTTTTGTACTGTGCTACGTGCAATTTATGTGATTAAGCCCAGTTTTTGTACTGTGCAACGTGCAATTTATGGAGTGCAGCGTCGTAGTACTATGCCCAGGGTTACTATGGAACTTCCAAGGACAATTGTGGACAGATGAGGTAAATTGACTCCACTTTACGTCTTGCTTGGAAGTTTAAATTGTCCTTGTTCTGAGTTATTGCTGATCCGGAGTGTCCTCTATAAGCATTTCTAGGGGTATAGATTTCTCTATGTTTGTCAGTTCCTGGATTTTTCTAGGAGACCACACAGAGCATCCATGTCTGTCTTCTAGTGCAGTGTTTGCAGTCTGTCCATCTGTCCATCTGTCAACTCAATTGTTCACTCTTGTTGTTTCTCATTACTCCTCTGATGCATTCAGCCATTCTATCTGACAAACGCTTAACAAAGAGCAAATATCATGAAAAAGATGTAGAAGGAGCAAACTGGAACAGAAACGTCTCTGAAAAGAACTAAAAGTACATTTCATGGGAAATGTGCATATGTATATATTTAGAGACAGACAAGGGAGGGCTTGGAGCTCCACTGTGGTTTTGAGTTGCATCCTCATTATGTTTCATGTACTCTAAATGAATAATTAGCCCTCTTAAAAGTGAAGATGGTGCATGCTTTCATTCAACAAATGTTTTACTACCAGAATATCAAGTTTTAAATATTGGGGTACAAAAGTATCATACTCAAAATATGGACAATCTAATATTGTGAAATTAATTGTACATAGAGATAAGTAAAAGTTTAAAACATCTACCTTGATGATATGCATATTGCCAAGGTAGGTAGATGGACCTTTAGAAGCACTATCTATAAAAACTTATGTCTATGATATTTTGGTAGTCGATGCTTGTGTTACAATATTTTTGTTGCTCAATATTTTTATGCTGGCTATTCTGACATACAGCACAATACACCTATAACGTTCTGAGCAAACATATTAAATACTTTTGGTTGTTGCTACAAGTTGGTTTGTGTCAGACCAGCCAGAAACATCTATTCGGATTGTCTGGGTTCACTGCTGTATTCAGCCAGGAAGTGTGATAACACTGTTGTATAGTTCCCACTAATACATGGGGGCCCATTAGCATGCAGGAAGATTGCCACCGCCCGACCGGCGGTGGCAATCGCCCACTAAAACAACCCACCAGATGGCCTTTTACCCTCGCCACATTAGCATGGTGGGGGGTACAGCGGCGGACCAAAAGACCGTCTGCCACTTTTCCGCTGGTAGGCAATCGTCACAATTGCCTACCGGGCGGAAAAGGCCTATAATATGGTGTTGGTGCCTTGCAGGCACCGCCATCCAAATTATGATGTGGGCGGTGTTATGCCTTTCCATGGCGGAGACTTCGCCATGGAAGGACATGCGGGAATCACTTTAGGGGCCTGTCCCGGGCCCCTAGGGGGTGTGGGGCTGCACATTGGGGGTACCCATGGTATCACCCTACATTGGCATACACAAGTTTGCAGGCACCTCGCGGTGCCTGTCATGTTGTACATGCCAATGCACAACATGCATATTCTACATTGTGGCGGGTGCTGCTCACAGCACTGGCCACCACAATGTTCAATATGTGGGATGCAACCGCCAGGGTGGCGGTTGCATACTAATTGGTGGTGCGGGACCACCACACCACTGGTGGCTGGTCCCAGCACCACATTAGGATGGTGGGCGGACTGAAGTCCGCCCGCCATCCTAATGGACCCCATAGGCTCTGTGCATTTTGTGGACAACATAAACTTTGGGTGAGGAGCTCAGAGTGATTCCATGCACCCCGTAGTATATGTTGGCTTAAAGACCAGCTAGCTCATCGTGCCACCATAAGCGCCCCTAGCCCAAATAAGGAGCAAATGGTTTCTGGCAACCCTGACCCTTCAGGTGATCGTGGTAACAGATCAGAACCTTTTCGCTCAGTCACTCGTGCACCCTTGTTCTCGTAGAAATATACAGAGAATACACAAAGGGACTTTTTCAATATATTCATTGAACCAACTTGATTTTTGTATAGAATACATGTGCTGTGATAATCAGAATACAGAAGCAGTTGAAAGTGATTACAAGCACCAAAAGTGTAAATAGTTCATATAATCTCACTATGGTGCTAAGACAGTGTATATATGTAGGCATATAATACATGGTATTAATTAAGGCATACTCCTACTTTACAATCTCTACACTGTGTATGTTTAGAGTGTATGTAGGTGTAAAGCCAAGGATCCCCTCACGGGATGATTCAACCCATTATCTGGCGAGAAAGAATGTAGGACCGTGTCTTGGTCACAAATTGGACACCCCTCAACGAGATGTCAGACAGCTGCTTGGGGAAGCCTCAGCTTGCAGGGACCCTCAGGGTCAGCTGAAGTGTCTCCTCTGCTAACTCCTGGAAATGCTTCTTTATTAATAATAAAAAGCATCCTTGTGATTCACACACAGATTAGCATCGTGGTGGATATGTAGATTGTCCCGTATGTAGATAGCCTTGTTGCCCTTTAGACGAATATAGAACAACATTTGTACATCATGCCTAAAGGTCTTGTACTTGGTCTTAGAGGCATCGTGATAATGTTGTGTGACGTCAGATGTGTAAACAAAAGTAGTTTCAGAGAAACTAATCCAACATTGTCACACACGAATATGTGCAAAGGTCACTGCAAATAATGTTACTGTGCTGAAACAAGGACAATGTAAAAAAACGGGGCGGGTTGCTACATGGTTCTAATTTGGGCACATAACAACACAACAACATACACATTGTCTGCCCACCTTGCTAATCTTTACAGTATATGAAGGGTATGGATAGGAGAGAATGAACATTTCGAGGCAGTCGACGTTGAGCACATATCACTCTTCATGACTGGGACTGCTTCCAGTTTCGGTGAAGGCATTCAGTAATGGATCACGGCTAACATACAGCGTCCTTTTCTTGCTCTGCAGTCCTTTCAGTGATACCTCGTCGCTCTGCCCCCTCTGCTCAGCCACGTTACCGACTAGGATTGTTTTAGAGAGTGAAGCTTAAGAAGCGCTTGGGGTGAAACTCACTGGCATTGTTTTTTTCCCTGTTGTGAGCAGCATCAGCGCTGGGTGGATCCCGCTAGAACATCCGACAGAATTCTTCCGACCTCACCACCAGATTCAGCTGCATGTAGATAAGTTATTGGGTAGTCAGGCCCTTGAAGGTACAGATGTGCGCACTGTTAGACGGAGACCTGGAGGGTCGGCCGAGGACAAGGGGAGAGGCCTCCGGTGAGGGCCGTCTCCAGCAATCGTACAGACAAGTAACTTACCCCCCACAGATGGACACCACACGTAGATGAGGTTGACACTCTTTATATGCAGTTTCTTGAATTAAGGTAGTACGGTACAATGCGGTCAGGACACGAGGGTCCTCTCAATATCTAGTCTCTGGAAGGGAAAGGGGGTAGCGGGACAGTCTTGTTACCAATCTGGTATTGAGATGAGACGATGGGTAGCTCACAATCCTCGAGCTCGGCGTTCGGCAGGTCGGGCCGCGGCAGCGCCGGCAGGTCCCGAGAAGGTCGTAGATAGCAACGGGCCGCGGCAGCGCCAGCAGGTCCCGACGAAGATGGTGGTTGCAAGAGGCCGCGGCAGCGCCAGCAGGTCCCCACGAGGATGAAGGTTACAACGGGCCGCGGCAGCGCCGGCAGGTCCCACGAGGATGAAGGTTACAATGGGCCGCGGCAGCGCCGGCAGGTCCCACGAGGATGAAGGTTACAATGGGCCGCGGCAGCGCCGGCAGGTCCCACGAGGATGAAGGTTGCAGAAGGCCGCGGCAGCGCCAGCAGGCAGGACGACGGTTCACAAGGCAGGGCTACGGCAGCGCCAGTAGTCCGTCAAGGATGAGTTCTTCACGGTGTCTCTCGACTCCAGGATACAACTGCCTTCCTGCTCTGGAGCTGCCTCAGTTATAGGTCTGGCGCCCTTTGATGTCCGGACCCTCGCACTTGGAGGTCGGGAAGTCCGGGATGAGGGAGTCCAGACACCCGGGGAGGCTGGGGGCGATCGGCACCTGGCGGGGGAGAGCCATCGACACTTCTTTCTCCCATTGACCTGCCAAGTGGGCTGTTCACCTCCTGGGTGGATGGTGGTGCCGGGATGTCGGGGCCTGGCCAGGCCCAGGGTTAGGGTCGAGCTGAGGCCACGCGGCCTCGTGGTGCAGTGTCCAAGATGGCGGCTGGTCCGGGCCAAGGATACAGAGATGTCCGGGCCCTGTCATGCGGGGAGGGAGCGAGCCCTTCATGGGGCCTGTCCAACATGCGTCCCCCCCAGCTGAAGGCGGGGAGAGTCACCCATCCTCTTGGGGACTCTCCTCGTCGAGGCGGAAAAAGCGGGACAGGCCATCCGCGTTGGCGTGGTCTTGGCCAGGGCGATGTTCCACAGTGAAGTCCATCCCCTGCAGGGAGATGGACCATCGCAATAGTTTGGGATTCTCCCCCCGCATCTGCATCAACCATTGCAGGGGGCGATGATCTGTTTGCACCCGAAAGTGGGTACCGAAGAGGTAGGGCCGGAGCTTCTTAAGGGCCCATACGACTGCAAAGGCCTCCCGCTCGATGGTGCTCCAGCGCTGTTCTCGGGCCAGTAGGCGTCTGCTGATGAAGGCCACTGGTTGGTCGACTCCCTCGGGGTTCAGTTGGGAGAGGACGGCCCCAATGCCATGGTCCGAGGCATCCGTCTGAACGATGAACTCGCGGCTGTAGTCGGGGGCCTGGAGCACAGGGGCGGTGCACATGGCGGCCTTCAGCTTCTCGAAGGCCGCTTGACAGTCGGGAGTCCAGTTGACTGTTTTTGGGTGGTGCTTGGATGTTAGTTCCGTGAGGGGCCCCACAATGCTGCCATAGTCCTTCACGAACCGCCGGTAGTATCCGGTGAGCCCCAAGAAGGCTCGGACCTCGGTTTGGGTTACGGGGGGCTGCCAGGACTGGATGGTAGCGATCTTGAGCTGGAGGGGGGCCACCAGACCGCTTCCCACTTGGTGTCCGAGGTAGGTCACGGACCCCTGACCAATTTGGCACTTGCTGGCCTTGATTGTGAGGCTGGCCTGTTGGAGGGCCTGCAGGACCTCTCGGAGGTGGCGGAGGTGGTCTGTCCAGTGGCGGCTGTACACCGCGATATCGTCCAGGTAGGCGGCGCTGAACTCTTCGAGGCCCGCCAATACCTGGTTCACCAGTCGTTGAAAGGTGGCTGGAGCGTTTTTCATGCCGAATGGCATCACCGTGAAATGGTAGTGTCCATCCGGGGTGGAGAAAGCGGATCGTTCTTGGGCTCTGGGAGTGAGGCCGATCTGCCAGTAGCCCGCTGTCAGATCGAAGATGCTTAGGTAGCGGGCAGCCCCCATGCGGTCAACCAGTTCATCTGCTCGGGGAATGGGGTGAGCGTCGGTTCGGGTGACAGCGTTCAGGCCCCGATAGTCGACGCAGAATCGGAGCTCGGGGGTGGTGCCCGGGGGAGCAGCCTTGGGGACCAGTACGACTGGGCTGGCCCAGGGGCTGTCCGAGGGTTTGATGACTCCGAGTGCGAGCATCTTGGAGACTTCTTCTTGGATGCAGGCGCGCACCCGATCTGGCACTCGGTACGCCCGGTGTCGGATAGGGGGACTGTCCCCAGTGTCTACATCGTGCAGGCACCAGGGGGTGACCCCAGGGGTGAGAGAAAAGAGGTTTGCAAATTGCCGTAGGAGGACCCGACAGTCTTGGCGCTGCTCTGGGGTTAGGGCATCGGAGAGTCGGACCCCGTCCACCGAACCATCTTTTTCACGGGTCCTCAGTAGGTCAGGGAGGGGCTCGGAGTCCTCTTCCACCCCACTGTCCGTAGCCATCAGCAGGCTGAGCTCCGAGCGCACGAAGTGTGGTTTGAGTCTGTTGGCGTGGAGGACCCGGAGGGGGTTCCGGGGGGATTCCATGTCGATGAGATAGGTGACGGGGCTCTTGCGCTCGACCACCTTGAAGGGCCCCGTCCATTTGTCCTGCAAGGCACAAGGTTCGGTGGGGGACATCACCCATACCTGCTGTCCGGGCTCGAACTCGATGGAGGAGGCATGTTGGTCGTACCATTTCTTCATGTCCTCCTGACTGGCCTCAAGATTGGCTTTGGCGATCTCTCTGAATCGCCTGGTCTGATTGCGGAGGGTCAGGAGGTACTTGTAGACGTCTGGAGGGGTCTTCAGGGGGGCCATTTCCCATTCTTCTTTCACTAGGCTGAGGGGCCCTCAAACGGGGTGCCCGTATAGGAGTTCGAAGGGGCTGAAGCCGAGGGACTTCTGGGCGAAGAGGAGGCACGGGAGTAGCACGTCCCACTGGCGGCGTAGGGGTTCTTCCAGCCCCATGATCATCCCCTTGAGAGTGCGGTTGAACCGCTCGACCAGTCCGTTTCCTTGTGGGTGATAGGGGGTTGTGAATCTGTAGGTGACCCCGCACTGCTGCCAGAGGGATTTCATATACTTTGAAATAAAGTTTGTGCCTCTGTCGCTGACGACCTCCCGGGGGAAGCCCACTCGAGAGAAGATCCCCATTAAGGCTCGGCCTACCATTGGTGCTGTTACAGTTCGAAGGGGAACGGCCTCGGGATAGCGGGTGGCGTGGTCCACCAGGACCAGGATGAATCGATGCCCTTGTGCTGTTCGGGGGTCCAGGGGCCCCACAATGTCTATTCCCACCCTTTCGAACGGGGTGGTGACCACGGGAAATGGTTGTAGGGGTGCCTTGAGCTTGCGGCCGCTCTTCCCGCTGGCCTGGCAGGTGGGGCAGGACCGGCAGTGGTTGGAAACGTCATTTCTCATTTTTGGCCAGTAAAAGTGGGTTACCAGGCGGTTGTATGTCTTGTCTTGCCCCAAGTGTCCAGCCAGGGGGACATCATGAGCCAAGTTCAAAAGGAAGTCTCTGAAGCGGAGGGGCACCACCAGCACTCGACTGGCCCCCAACTCTGCAATTCTTTGTTCGCTGTACAGCAGATCATTGTCCCAATAGATCCAGTGGGCCCCGGCGGTGTCTCCCGCGCTCTGGGCGAGTGCTTGCTGTCGCAGTCCCTCGAGGGAGGGACAGGTCTTTTCCTCTTGCCGGAATTGCTCCTGGGTGGGCCCCCCTTCTTGACGCCACTGAGCCAGGTCTGGAAGGCCTTGGAGCTGAGCGGGCCCTTCTTGTGCTTGTTCTGGGGGGTCGGTACGGAGGGCGTCTCTCTCTGGAGCGATCGGGGGAGGAGGTGCTGGCCATTCGGGTTCTTCAGGTCTGGGGATGGTGCGGGCGGCCATGGACCGGGTTGTTACGCACGCCCAGTCCGGGAGGCCCAACATCCCCAGGTGTTCTCTTCTTTCAACGGCCGCCCACGGTGAACTCTCAAGATCGTTTCCCAGGAGGCAGTCCACGGGGGCATCATTGCGGACAGTCACTTTTAGCATACCGGACACTCCTCCCCATTCGAAGGGGACGCAGGCCATCCGACACAGGCTTTCAGAATTGTCGGCCGTTCGGACGGGGCAAAGAACGTTTGGCAGGAATTGTTCTGGGGTCACCAGGTGACAGCGGACGGCCGTCACACTGGCCCCCGTGTCCCGCAGGGCTTCGGCCTTGCGCCCATTTATGTTCACCCACTGGCTGTATTTTCTGGTGTTGGCGGGTAGGAGAGCCCGCGGGACCATGTCTCTTCCCCCTAGGCAAGCCAGGACCATGGCGGCGGGTTCCCACTCGGGCTGTTCCTGCTCATACTCTTCATGTTCTTCGGAGATTTGCTCTTCTCCTAGGGCGGCGGCAGCTACCTGGCGGGGCCCGGGAGTCTGATTCTTTGGGCAGTTCGGGTCACTGGCATAGTGGCCGACTCGCTGGCATCGGTGACAAGTAACATTGGCTCGGAACCCCGGGCGCATCGGGGGGTTGCCCCGGCCGGCCAGGGGCGGGGTGTTGTGAGCGGGAGCGGCCGGGACGGCGTCTCTGCCCCGGCCCTGGCCTCCTCCTCCTCCTCGGGGACGATGATGACCTTGGTTGGTTCTGTTCTGCTCGGTTGGCCCACTCCGGGCCACTCGGGTGCTTTCCCATCGGTCAGCCTCAGCGGCGAGCTGCCGTGGTTCAGTCAATTTACTGTTGAGGAGGTGCTGCCTGAGCTCGACGAAGCAGTTGTTGGAGAGGTGCTCCCACACAATGAGGTTGAAGAGCTGCTCGTAGGTTGTTACGTGGCTACCCTTGATCCATCCCTCGAAGGCTCGGCTGAAATAGTTCACATATTCTACCCAAGTTGTACCCGGGATCCGGGTGCAGTCGCGGAACCTCTGGCGGTACATCTCGGGCGTGAGCCCATATCGAGTGAGGAGGGCGGCCTTCATGTGGTCATAGGACGTCATTTGGTGGTCCGGGAGCTGTAGCAGGGCATCGCGGCCTTCATTGACGAACCTCCCCCATAGACCGGCTCCCCAGTCACTTCGATCAATCCGGTGGGAGGTCATGGCGATCTCGTAGGCCTTGAACCACTGCTGTATGTCGTCGTTCCGATAGTATTCACGGACCACATCCTTGGGGATGTGGACCTTTTGTTCGGTAGCGCCTGGGGTGCGCGGTTGTTCGGGCACCCCTAGTTCTTTGTTCTGTTTCCGCAGTTCGATCTCTGCTAGCTTGCGTTCGTGTTCGTATGCCAGTCTTTTTTCTTCGAGTTCTCTCTGTCTTTGCTTTTCTTCCCGCTCTTCTCGGAGCCGTAAGTGTTCTAAATTTATCTTTTGTTCCGCCAGGGTCAGCTCTCCGTCCAACTTGAGCCGTGCCAGCTCTAATTCGTGTAGTCTGCTTTTTTCTCTTTCTTGGATTTCTTCCCGGGAGAGACCCGCTCTCCTTTCTTCCGTCAGAGTGGTGTTTGTCTCTGGTGCTTCGATGTTTTGGTCCCGGGGACCGGCGGCATTTGTTTCTGCCCAGGATTCTAGGGCGTGCTTGAAGTCATCTTTTGTGCTGAGTCCGGTGGTAGCAATGCCTAGTTCTATACAAAATTGTTTTAGCTCTCGGTGGTTGTACTCCTCTAGTTTTTCCATCTGGAATTTCTCAGTAGATCCGCTCTCTTTGGTCGTCATTGTGGTTTAGTCGTAGGGTGAGTCACTCTCTGTACGATTACGCGTTGGTTCGGATCCCGCCGCTGGCCACCAATGTTAGAAGGAGACCTGGAGGGTCGGCCGAGGACAAGGGGAGAGGCCTCCGGTGAGGGCCCTCTCCAGCGATCGTACAGACAAGTAACTTCCCCCTCACAGATGGACACCACACGTAGATGAGGTTGACACTCTTTATATGCAGTTTCTTGAATTAAGGTAGTACGGTACAATGCGGTCAGGACACGAGGGTCCTCTCAATATCTAGTCTCTGGAAGGGAAAGGGGGTAGCGGGACAGTCTTGTTACCAATCTGGTATTGAGATGAGACGATGGGTAGCTCACAATCCTCGAGCTCGGCGTTCGGCAGGTCGGGCCGCGGCAGCGCCGGCAGGTCCCGAGAAGGTCGTAGATAGCAACGGGCCGCGGCAGCGCCAGCAGGTCCCGACGAAGATGGTGGTTGCAAGAGGCCGCGGCAGCGCCAGCAGGTCCCCACGAGGATGAAGGTTACAACGGGCCGCGGCAGCGCCGGCAGGTCCCACGAGGATGAAGGTTACAACGGGCCGCTGCAGCGCCGGCAGGTCCCACGAGGATGAAGGTTACAACGGGCCGCTGCAGCGCCGGCAGGTCCCACGAGGATGAAGGTTGCAGAAGGCCGCGGCAGCGCCAGCAGGCAGGACGACGGTTCACAAGGCAGGGCTACGGCAGCGCCAGTAGTCCGTCAAGGATGAGTTCTTCACGGTGTCTCTCGACTCCAGAATACAACTGCCTTCCTGCTCTGGAGCTGCCTCAGTTATAGGTCTGGCGCCCTTTGATATCCGGACCCTCGCACTTGGAGGTCGGGAGGTCCGGGATGAGGGAGTCCAGACACCCAGCAGGGGGGTGGAGCCAGCGCCCGGGGAGGCTGGGGGCGATCGGCACCTGGCAGGGGAGAGCCATCGACACTTCTTTCTCCCATTGACCTGCCAAGTGGGCTGTTCACCTCCTGGGTGGATGGTGGTGCCGGGATGTCGGGGCCTGGCCAGGCCCAGGGTTAGGGTCGAGCTGAGGCCACGCGGCCTCGTGGTGCAGTGTCCAAGATGGCGGCTGGTCCGGGCCAAGGATACAGAGATGTCCGGGCCCTGTCATGCGGGGAGGGAGCGAGCCCTTCATGGGGCCTGTCCAACACGCACTCAACAAGGTTGACTAAACTAGCGTGGAGTCACAATTAGGCCGTGGCTGTGTGGGCATAGAAACGTGCTGAGCAGAGGGGGGGGGGGGGGGGGGGGAGCGAGCACCAGCTACTGGTGTTGAGCTGTGGGGAGACTCATGTGAAATGTCTGGAACCCAAGGAGTGCGATATTCTAAAGACCTGTGAGGGGTTCAACATGCACTGCTCACAAGTGGACAGGGCCGGACTGGCCATAGCGGGCACCGGGCAATCACCAGTGTGCCGCACGGGTGGGGGCCGGTTTTGGGCCCCTAGGGGCCGTTTTTGTTATAGGGCCGTTTTTGCAGCATAGCTGCAAAATCGGCTCTGTACCAAAAGCGGCCGAAAACCGGCGAGCACAGAATCCGGCGCCTCGCATCTCTTTTGCCCTATCAAAATACTGTCATACCTCCAATCTTCTCTGCCGTCCCCATTGGCTGCCAATTGAACAGAGTGTCCAGTTTAAAACTCTCTGCATCACACATAAGATCCTACATGACCAGGGTCCTCAAATTCTGCAGGGTCTTTGCACACCATATGCTCCATTGCGAGCTCTGCGCTCTGCTGACCTGCATCTGGCTTGTACTCCTCGTGTGTGCAGGTGCACAGCAGGGGGGCGCTCTTTCACGGCTCTGGCCCCTGCCCTGTGGAACCCCATTCCACTTGCCGCCCAGAGCACATAAGATCACTGGGCATTTAGGAAATCGATTAAAACTTGGCTTTTTTCTTCTTCCATCTAGCCCTTCCCTCTGGCCACCTGTCTGCTAGCGCAGGGATGCACCGTTGTTGGGGCAGCCATGCGCTCTGTAAATGTGCCTAACATAACATAACATAGCATAACATGCAGGACAGCTGCCAGAAATCAACTCCAAAAGTCTTTGGAATGGAACAGACTGAGTCTCCACGCACCTCAATTGTGACAGATGCAGCATCTAAGGATGGGACCTTTTTTCCTATGTTTTTAGATACTGGTGCTAAGACACTTCAGAAAGAGGTCCTCAATCTATCACACATGCAATTACAAATGCAACATAAGCCCAGCTCTAATGGTACTAGCAGCACCGAGGTACTGCAAAACAGGGTCACCTACACCTCAGGGGGAGACTGGAATGCTACATGAGACACAAAAGGGTTCTGGGAAGGATGTGCAATGCATGCTGGTGGAGGGGGCATCTTGCAGCACAGAGCCCTCTTTAACCCAGATGCCATCAATCACCAGCGCTACTACAAATGCTCAATGAATGAAAATCAATGACAATTTCTTAAGAACTGTCCCACAAGGAGGCCGGTGTGCAACTAATCATGATTAATACTAACATGCAACATTTGACAACAAGAGTAGCTGAGGTGGAGAAAATAGTATCAGCCTTGAAAGATGTTAATCACTGGCAGGCGTGTATAACCTCCAAGCTTCAGCCAGAACTTGCGGTGTTACAAATGAAACTGGACGATGCAGAGAACAGATCACTATGATACAATCTTCACTTCACAGGGATACCAGAAGGGCAGGAAAACAGACCATGGGGGGCAATTACTCCTTTAAAATATACTCAGACATGTCAGTGATGGCAGCATGACGATGCAAGGAGTTTTAATTGTTTGATTGACTGTTTTCAGAAGTGTGGGGCCCCCACATGTATCAGAAGCAGTCTAAACTATAAGTTTCACACAAAGGACAATCACACATTTCCCATACATGTGAAGTTTTTATAGCATCTTTGCATAAATCTTAAAGGAGAAGCAGAAAATGGCGCTATTTTAGGCTTATGCTGTGATGTCGTAATGCTGTAATGTCCCCTCTCCTTTTTTTGCAAGATATCTTATCCTTTTCTCATGTCACTTGCACACTGCAGACTAGAGACTGGTATGCCTAAGCCACCCTGTCAACCCGAGTGGGACGGGTATGCTCAGACTTTGGTCCCATGCTCTCCCTGCCACTGGAGTCAGGCTATCCTGGCTGATGAGGGGTGAAACCCTGAAACCTGTCCTAGGATGCTTATTTCCAGTCCAGGGAGGACCTGGCTTGGCAGTTCGGGCTGGACTGTCACCATTGGGCACAGGGTCAAGACTGATTTGCATATGGCTGGGTTCAAACTGTAATGGCATGGGGAGCAAAAAAACGATGGATTTAGGCCCAGATCTCTGTACTGGGGTGAATGTATGACATTGTTCTGCATTCTGTCCATCAACTTTATGTTTTTGCATTTGTCACCCTGAGTAGGACGGGTATGTTCAGACGTGAGTCTCGTGCTCTCCATGCCACTGGAATCAAGCTATCCTTGCTGATGAGGGCTGAAAGCCCGAAACCGGTCGTAGGATGCTTGTTTCCAGTCCAGGGAGGACCTGGCTTGGAAGTTTGGGCTGGACTATGCCCATGGGGTACAGAGCCAAGACTGATTTGCATATGGCTGGGTTCAAACTTGAATGGCATGCTGAGCAAAAAAACGATGGATTTAGGCCCAGATCTCTGTACTGGGGTGAATGTATGACATTGTTCTGCATTCTATCCATCAATTGTTCTTTTTGCATAAGCCATCTTTTTGGCAGTCTCTTGAATGCAATATCAGGGCACTCATTCAGGGGGTTTGGGTTGGGCAAGGGGAGATGGGCTGGGGGTGGCAGAGAGGGGCACATGGTCAGAGCGGGGGAGGAGGCGTTCTAAGGGTGAGGGCACAGAGGGGGGGTGCATGGAGGTGAATGAGTGGGACAAGCAAAGGGGCGGGCAGGCAGGACAAGGGCAAAAACAAAAAACTGTAGCAGCACAGCTAGTATATTGTGTTTATTGAGCAATAATACAAGTGCAAGTGCAGCTAAAAAAAATTATTTCAGATTAGCCCAAGGCCCATGGATGGTTAAAAATTCTTTTATACAATGCTAACAGCTTTAACAACAGGTTGAAATGGGGGGCAATGCTTGCTTGATTTTAGTCGCTTCAGGCGAAGATAATTTTTTTGCAAGAGATGCATTATAAAAATGGGGCTTCTTGTGGAAAGTTCCTGGATATATTGAACATTCATTTTATGCTTCATGTAATACAGCCATTAGGGGAGTTGCCATATTAGTTGTTAAAAAGCTTCAATTTGAAGTATTTAAGGTTCACAGAGATTTAAGTGCGAGATGACTATGGGTTCAAATGAAGTCTTCAATCCAGCTGAAGAACTTCTTGAGCTCTTATGGCACAATTGAGGATCCCCCTGAGGCTTTACAATCTCTATATAAGTTTTCAAGGGATAAGTCTGCCTTCTTTTTGCTAGGGGGTGATTTTAATATTATATCTTACCCGGCTTTAGACTCCTCTCGGGTCAACAAATTGCAGAAGAAACCAAAATCAAGCAAGCGGTTGCATATCCGATTCCTAATGTGGGATATTGCTCTGATAGATTGTTGGCGAAGTGACCACCCTAAATAAAAGGTTCTATACCTGCTACTCAAAAAGATGCCCCTGATCATCTTGAATTGATTTCTTTTTGGTTTCACAGGCGCTCCCAAGAGCCCAGTCAGATATAATAGCAAACTCTTTTTCAGATCATGCTGTGATTATGGTTAATCTACATTTTTTTGATCAGTGACGCGATCAGACCAGATGGGTTTTTGATGAATCTTTAATCACTGATGAACAATGGGTAATTCAAATGCAGCAGGCCTTCGAGGAGTTTGTAGAGCGTAATATAGGTACTGCCTCTAAGCCTTCTTCAGGTGAGAGTTGATTGCCTTTCGGTCCAACTTGAGGCAGCTTTAAATGAACGAAAGCCAGATATTACCATTTAAACAGGCAACAGGAAGGTATTTAGCCTTCCCCTAGAGAGAGGCGAGTTCCAAGTTGGCTCAAGCTAAATATAATCTGCAAGACCACTTTCCATCCAGAGAGATATTAAATCCTAACTCAGTCCTACAGAAAAGATATGAAGAAAATAAACACATAGGTAAATACCTAGCATGGTCATCTAATTGGAGATCTAATGCTCACTGTATTAGGCAGATTTATGAATCAGCATCTGCCAAACTAGTGTCTCACCCACAAAAGATAGCTGATGTATTTCTTAACCACTATACAGAACTCCACTCAGATCCACATAATACACCAATTGTGATGGTCAAAAAATGGCTAGAAAGGCAAAGTATTCCCTCAATAACATCTGAGCAGGGGGATGCATTGGTTAGCCTAATCACTTTAGCTGACGTCGCTGAGGCTGTGAATGCATCCCCCCGGCAAAAGCTGAAATGTATAAGCTGTTTGCACCTCAACTGAATAAGTTTCTAGTTGTTCTATATAATAATATTTTGGAAGGGTGTGAAATTCCTGACTCATTCACTCAATCAGTAGTGGTGAGATTTTTGAAAAAAGGTAAACAAGAGGATGATGCAAACTTGTATCGCTCTATAAGTTTACTTAACTTTGACTATAAAAATGTTAGGAAGATCATGGCATATCAACCCACACAAGTGGTTCTTTCTGTTTTTCATGAAGATCAAAATGGGTTTTTTCAAGGCAGGAGTATGGCAATAAATTCACACTATTTGATTCAGATGATCAATTATTTTACTGTACATAAGATTAAAGCCGCAGTCATAATGTTAGACGCAGAGAAAATGTTTGATTGTGTGCAATGGAATGTCTCTTCTCTGTGCTATCATAATTCACCTTCCCGCCTAAGTTTGTGCAGGTAGTTACAGTCAGTAAAAAATTCACTTTATTCGGTTAATTAAAACCATAAAAGCATACTACAAAAAACACAGTACATTTTTTTCAAATTATTACAAAATCACGTTCATCACAGAATACAAATAACAAGATCTAAATCATCGATATACTCATAAATATTTCATGAGTTTTCAAAAAGAAAAAAAGTGCTAATTATTAACAGTTCTTCCATTTCTCCTTAATCTGACAGCTGCGGTCAGAAAGCTAGCTATGTTAAAAAAATTCTGAAACGTTGGTCAACATTTGTAAATATATAAAAGTAGGTCTAGTAAAACCTTTGCCTTTTAAAATGGGTAAAATTAACCGGTTTCGGATATCCAAAAAATGCTCACAAAATCCTGGGTGGAAAAATTATCACAAGTACATACATTTAGGTCCTCCGGCTTTTTCCATCCCATTGGTTCAGCAAGGAGCAAATGTAATTGATTCAGTCTGAATCTCACCAGAAAACGAAGATGCTGATTTGTAACTATAGTTAAATATGGCTCAACCGTTTGTGATGTGCATAACAACTGGTGTGCCTGCACAAGCGGCTTCCTTAATTCCCAGGTAGTACCCATGCAGTCAAGGAATCCCCCTGTCATTTACCATGCACTTTTGCAATCACCCATACAACACTATCGACTTATCTAATCACTCCGCCAATACACAAACACTTATAAATTCACCATGCACTGTCTTTGCAGCACTGTAATCATCCAGTTACTATCTGTTATCGGAAGAATACTTTGTGATTTGTATGATGTGTGTGCCACTGGCTAACGAACATTGAGGGGGCCTCCCTGCAGGGTAGGAAGAGGGGCCCCCTCCAGGCTCAATTAGGAGCTCCCTGGCCAGAGTGCAGCGCCGAGGGGGCCCCCCGCACCGCGGGGGCTGCAGGGGCCTGTGTTACGCCCCTTGTGTGTGCTTTTTGTGCTGATACAGTGTCTAAAAAATAAAACAATTAAAAAAGAATATAAAAAAAGAACTTTTTTGAGCAGTTGGGGGTTTTAACATCCACAAGAACTGTTGATTTTTTTTCTATTTGATGAAATTGTGGGTGCAAATTTACTAAGAAGTTGCACAAAGCAGTGCAGCACAGTGGACACCCTTGACTTTGCTTTTTGAGGGGGACTGTATTTTGGTACAAGAATGCCATTAATAACTTGAGTTTGGGCCTTGAGCGATTCCACCACTCAAATTACTTTAATATGTTCACTATACTAATGGAAAGGGGCGACCATTCGGTCCCCCCGAACGTATGGTGGAGTACCACGATCCCCCCGGGAAGCCATCTTGGGCGGGAGGCGAGCCTCGGCTGGTATGCCCAAAGCGGCGTAGCCGGGGCGCGCCTTTTTCCCGCCCTGGAGTGGGCTGGCCTAGACACTGACGCGGCCGGCCACGCCCTTTGGGGCAGGCAGGGGCGGGTGTACGCCCGCCCTGAAGACGGATAAAAGGAGCAACAAGCCAAGAAAGCATCCTCTTGTTCCTGTGCTCTGAAGCTGCACCTCCTCGCTGCACGTGAGCTCGAGACGGAACGAAGAGCCAATTTTGACCCACCCACCAGCCCCTGAGGACAGCTACTTGTTGTGAATAAAGTTTTGATGTGGTGACTCTATTTTCTTTCAGGTTGTGACGACTGTCGTGATATTTTGAATCTGCAATAAAGATGGTCATGTATTGGATATTTTCAAATAAAGTATTTGCACTAGTGTTGATCGATAATCATGCTTATAATATATAATTCTTTAGTAAGTTAGTTTTAGATAGTTTGTCGTATTTATTGTCGGGCGGTAAGGTCATGATCGGTGAGCACTAATTGGTAGATCCCTATGAGTGGGCGTCACCCATTACGGATGGGAGCGCTCGAGGGAGGTGGCCATTGGCCCCTCAACGGGGAGGCGGTTCCTTCTAAGGATGGGCCGCCGAAAGGAAAGGAAAGGCGGTCAAGGCCCCTTCCTGGGTAGGAGGGGTTACAGCCCCCTCCTGGAGAATTTCCCGGGGCCAGGTCATCTGCGACGGCAGATGTGGTAAGTTGTGTGGGGTTTGGGAGGGGGGTCTACGCTACCTTCTAGATACCTCACACGAGTCCTCGAACGACCTTTAAGTGGCGTCGAGTTTAATGGGGCCCCCGTCAAGTCAAGGGAAATTGGTAGTGGCACTTGAGGTACGCCTCTGTGCGGTCGCCCCTCACAAGTGAGGGGGTCATTTCTGGTTTAGGGATCTTGACACCGGTTACGACCTTGCCGTTGGCCCTTAAACGTTAGGATGTACAATTTCAAATTACAAGTTAATATTTTGTAGGATGTTAGTTCGGCTAGGAGAACCTTTGTATTAGAGCATATGTTAAGGTTAGCCAAACATCGCAAATGTGGAAATGAAATTGTACATAATATGAAACTGTTATTTTCATGTTTTTAATTTTGTTTCATATTTTAATAAATACGGCCGGGAGGGTCACTCCCTCCCGTCTTCCAAAAGTTCAGAACTGTTTCCGGTTGCCCATCCTTGGGGATTGTGTTGCGAGGGGGTGGCGGGTATCTCGGCCATATTCACTACTAATCCTTTGTGGGTTTCAGAAGTAGCGTGCTACTCACCGAAAAAGTGCTTCAACACCCCTTCAATGGTAGCAAGAGCTATATAAATGCAAACCTTTTTCCCTCTTCCATCCCTCCACTGTCCTTCTCAATCCAAATAACTGACTAACATATCCATCACTCTAATTACTTTCATATTTCACTATATTAATTCACCACTAATCCTCTATGGGTACCGGAGTAGCATGCTTCTCACCGAAAAAGCGCTTCGACTCCTCAACAGGGGTAGTAAGCGCTATGGAAATGCATTTACAATAAGATAAAATACTGTGACCAAAATTGCACTATATTGCAAAGCTATGTGTATGATATCTAGCAGAAGTTTTGAACTGGAAGGAGAGCCCTGATAGAAGGGCATTATCCGGATGACAGGATACACCATGGTTTTGCATATATTTCATCTACTAGGACAATCTGTTCTATTGGTATCCTGACACAAAGTCTATCCCTAGTAACAGAGTGGGTGCTGTGAGCTGTAAATTCAAGGATCGTGCGCAGCGGCTTTAGATTGTATGTGTAATGGGCTCAGAGGATTGAGTAGTTCACCATCAGGAAGCGTCCTGGCGGAGAAGCGCACTTGGATGCCGCGTGACCTTTATACGCCACGAAACGTAATGGAGTGGACAGCAGCAAGGAGAAAGTGTCTGTGTGTGATGTCCAAAGCCTTGAAACTGGCATTTTTTTAACTATGCTCTTGGTTCTATAAACCTAGATTGAAAATGCTAAAACCATTACTTTTAAGTAATGGCTGCAGAGCTTGTAATGTAGTCATGGGCTCCTGAAGAGCAATGCTGAAAAGAGTCATCTGTGTGTGATCTTTTTCACATTCATAGGGCCCTGGAACTCTGTGGAAGGAATAGACAGGAGCTGAGGAAGGTATTACCAAGATCCAGGCACAGAGAGGTAGGGGAAGCTGAGTACAGTGTGAGATCTGTGTTAGGTTTTGTGAACATTGTAAATAAGATAACTGAAGGTGGGGATGTAAACAACATATACCTTTTTAGTAGTTTGCATACATTTTGGGTACTCTAGTCTTGAATCACTGAGTCAATCCTGTTTCCATACTACTTACAAGATGAATGCATACCATGGCAACCTCTCGTCAGACATCAAACCAGGAAGATGATGGCTCAAACACAACACATCCCAACCTAAAGATTGAACTTCTAGCATCACATGTTCACAGCTCATCAAAGGTGTTTTTATTCTGCCTAATAGTGCATGTATCAGAAGTGATTTTGTGCCGGATTTCGTCTTCTGCAGTAATTATCTAGGGCTAAGTTGTGCGAACGTTTTTTGTGTGATTTTGTGTGTGGTGTGGCCTTTTTCCAAATAGTTTAGGCTGCAGAATTTCCTTCAGATAGAGCTGGTGGGCCTTGTCTGCACTAAGACACGGAGGTCCTCATTTATGAAAAGTGACTCATCGCGAGAAAACAGCAATGCACCACTTTTCATTGTGCCCTACTTGCGGCATATTTACAGTATGACGCATCATATTGCAAGGAGTTATAGACATGTTAGTATTTCTGGCATATCTGTAAGCACAAAAATGACTCATTGCTGGAGTGTGTCAAAAAAGTGACGCAACTCCAGCAGTAGGTCAGTTATACATAAGCAAATCCCATGTTAAATGTGCCTGCGTTAGTCTTACACCTGCCTTGAGGCAGGCATAAGATATTGGCGCATTTGCATCCTAGAAAAGGTGCAGTGAAATCTCATAGATTTCACTACGTCACTTCTACGACCATTTCTTGCATCGGAACACCCCCTGCATACATTTTACCTGCCAAAGGTATAATGTGGCACAGAGGTTTACAAAGTGACGCATCTACCTAGATGCATCACTTTGCAAATATGTCCCAACATGGTGCATTTTTTACATCACTGGTGTGTCACAAAAAGTGACGCACCGGCTGCGCAAACGTGATGCAAGGGCCCATAAATAAGCCCCGGAGATTTTATATAATTTCTGTTATTCCTGTAATGGAGCGAAGCGTAATACTGGGCACAGAGCGTCGGAGCCCTATTGACCACGCTCTGGGCACTACAATGATTGAGCCCCTTACTGAAACAGGGTATAAGAAATCACAAAGTTCATGGCATTGTGACCTTTCCAGAAACAAATCATTACAGGAAAGATAAATAAGGGGTGCAGTGGAATAAACAATTTGCAAAGGCAAAATGTTTGGGGGAATACAACAGCAAGGGTTTCTGGGTTAGCAGTGAGGTGCATGGGAGATCCGACCATGAAACTTTAAGTCCTGCTATGTACCTGTATTGTCTGCACTCGCCTGTTAACAGCAGTTTATTCATTGAATTTATATTACTGTTAACAGATATTAACTGTACTTTTAATCTAGTGATTCTATACCTTGAAATAGTGCAGTTCTCAATTAAATTACATGACTGGATTTGGTGGGGGTGTTTTATATTTGTTTTACATTGGTTGATTTTACCTTGGTTGTACCCACTTGCTTGCATTCAATAGAGCATGTTGGGTTAGGTTTTGCTACCTGAGCCCACCGATCCTAGACATCTAGGGGCATATTTACGAGGGCCTTGCGTCATGCTTGCACCACCCAAAATAATGTATGCACAGCCAAGCTCCAAGTCATATTTATGAAGCCACACAAAACCACTTTGCATGGCTTTGAATGGCTTCATGAATATGAAGTAATGCAACACAGCACACATTAATGTCTTGCATTACTCTGCACAAGGGAGGCATTCCATTGGGTGTTGCGGTGGGTGTTCCCATGCAAATCCCATGGTTTTTGACAAATTCCCAGATTTATAAAACATGGTAAACCTGTTATGAGCCAAAAAGGTTCACCTCCCCAGGTGAGGCACATCCTTGTTTTTCCTCTTTTTATGAATGTTACATTCTGCACCACATATAGAAAGATGAAAAGACCTCCAAGGATTGTTTTGTGAAAGAAGGCGTCCCTTCCTGCATAAAAACAATCCTGCCTACAACACAGGCAGCCTTGCACCATGGTGGAAGGGTGCCTGTGTTGGTGCTTTACTGCTGCAATGGTGCCAGCACAGGGGGAAAGGAAGGAATGCATCGTATTGGATAAATACGGTGCATTCCGACACTTCCCTGTGACCCAGGGCAGTGCAGCAAGGTGGCTTGTGGTGTCGCTCTGCTCCACAATTCCCTTACCCCCGAGTGCTTAAGAAAGTGACTTGAGAAACTCGATATGTTGGTGCTTTCATTGCCTGTGTAAGGTAAGTGTCTGAGATCATTTACAGTGAGATATATTGGTGTTTTCTACTGTATCCCTTTGACCCTGACTAACAGGGTGTTGTTGGGTCATGTTGGGTTGGTTTAAGTCTTGCATGTTGTGGTTTAACATCCTGATCTTCCTGTCCACTCTGGACAGAAGGTGGCATAGTTTGCATCTGTAGATCTTCACACTCCTGGTCTGGCAAGCAATGACTGTCAATAACATCCTTATCAGCCCTTATATTTACTGGGCCTCATTAAAGAGCCCTTGCGTCACTTTTACGCCGCCGGTGCGTCACTTTTTGTGACGCACCAGTGGCGTAAAAAATGCACCTTGTTGCGCCATATTTACAAAGTGACGCATCTAGGTAGATGCGTTACTTTGTAAACCCCTGCGCCACATTATACCTGCGCCAGGGATAATGTATGCAAGGGGGGCGTATTGACTCAAGGAAGGGTCGTAGAAGTGACGCAGTGAAATCTATGAGATTTCACTGCGCAACTTTTAGGATGCCGTTGCGTCAAAATCTTGCGCCTGCCTCACAGCAGGCGTAAGACTGACGCAGGCCCTTTCACATGGGGCTTGCCCCATGTGAAAGGACGCATTTTTGGAGTTGCGTCACTTTTGTGACACACTCCAGCAATGCGTCATTTTTGCACTTACAGATACATCAGAAATACTGACGTATCTGTAACTCCTTGTGCAATGATGCGTCATAATGTAAATATGACGCATCATTGGTGTCGCAAGGAGGGCGCAATGAAAAGTAACGCATCGCTGTTTTCACGCAGCGATGCGTCACTTTTCATAAATGAGGCCCATTGTTTTTAGCAGCTCAGACTGTCATACTTCTTCTCATTTACCGCCCTCCATGAAATCCAGAAGATGTGTTAAAGGGTGGTTTTCTGAGTGAGGGTGCTCTATCTAAAATAAGGAAACACACCTGTGAGAGCAGGAACTGAGTCAGAACTGAGTCAGAGTGGAACTTTATTAAAGAACAATTTTAATCATTATATGTCAAAGGCACATTGTTAATAAAAATAGCATTGTATAATCTAGAAGATAAGTTTCAGAGATACCTTGCTGGATGAAGAGTCAATCATGCAATTTTTTAAGTTTAAAAAACACTGCAAATGCAGAGGAGAGAGAAAGAGACAATTTCAAGATATTGTAAGCATTATAGCCTCAGCTAAAACCAAAGATGTTAGAAAAGATGGCTAAGGGAGACCACACACATGTCATGACCCATGGGATCACTTGTGTGAGGTAGACCGCTGAATGGACTGAATAGCAGATCATTTATACTCTTTTAATGAGGAACTATCGACCACAGAATCACAACATTATCACGTGCTTTGACCACAGAACATAACGCACTTCTCGGAAATTGTAGGAGGAACACTTTGGTCACTTCTCTGAATTATTAGGAAAACAGAAGTGACACTACATTACAAACGTTTACCAAAAGGTCACTTGATGTTTGACCATAAATCATAATAAAATTGAACATTTATCGAACATGATTTGTGACACTTCTCGGAAACGTTTTATGAGAAAGCAGAAGAATACAAAATGTTAGACGTCATTTGTAATTTCTAAAGCTGTGGAAAGTCCCAGTTGGCCAGTTGGCCCCCACTCCTATGCTTGGCCAATTTTGTTCTCCTAAATGACAGACACATCCTGTTAATGTTACATCTTTATGTACAAAAACGATGTCATAGGAGAGATACATCTGACTATACAGGAGGGCTTGGGGCCTACTGCCTCCTAGATGCTCAACGCAGTGTGGACAATTGTAACATAAAACCCTGTCTGTGGGCTGGCAGGGACAATGGAGATGCGTATGCTTCAGATGTGGACAGAATAGGCTTGGGGCACTGTATGGTCAAAACTAGACCCTGCTTCAGATGTTAGTCCCATATTAATGGAGAGGCATGGTCTCATGAGATACAGCATCATTTCACTGTTACAACCAGTAATGGACCATGGTTCTTGTACAGCTGTTTCTCATACAGATTTGGACAGGTTTACTAGCACATTTAGGCTCCCACCCACAGACATAGATGCTCGTCTTGCTATGACATCACAAAAGGTAAGTCCATTTACTTAATACGGCCCGTATTATCTACAAGTACTATGAGGCTCTCATCCAAAGATATACATTCCATTCTAACAAGGAGGCTAAAGGATTTGATATCCCCAATTTCTGACATTAGGGAGACAGGGCATCATGAGATCTGGTAAACATTTTGCAAGTATAATCCCGGTCACATTAGGGGTCATATAGCTCTTTTATTAACCCTCTTTCTCTTTGTCAACTAGAATTTAGTAGTGAGTGGACCTCACAGAGTTTCACTCGATGACATTCTTCAGAGTTACATAAAACTCTGTGAGATTCTGCGAAGTTCTGCGAGTAGCAGGAATTTGGCACATCGCACTGGTTGCACTGTTTTTTAGGACCAGGGCCTTGTTCTGAGCTGTAAAATAAGGGTGATTGGAACCACGTGGTACGCCAGAGGACGGTGCTTCTTTCTGGTGCTCAAGTAGATTTTTTACCCGAGTGGCCGCTTTCTCAACGCGAACCATTGTGAACCATTGTGAACTGCCCCGGCTGCCCACATTGAGAAATCTCACTGGGAGGTGTTTTCTCATCCAAAAATCATGCTAACGGATGCAAGTTCTCACTTGTGCTTGCCAGCTTAATGTTGGTGAGCCACACACGAGAAGAAATACTGCCACACAGCAGTTGGCACAGTGTTGCCAGTACTCTGTGCTCCAAGTGGAATGTGGTGTGGGTAAAACTCAGTGAACGCTGCCAACAGAGCAGAATTTTTCACAAAAAATTGGGACTAGTAGTTCACTAGAGCACCTGGGAGCACCCTTCCATCGAGATGTATGCTACTGCAACATGACGGCTGCAAACTAAAAGGGTCTACAACTATGGCACTAGACACATAACCCACGTTCTGGGAATAGAGGTAGAAACTGCTGGTTCTTCTTCCCTCATTGTGGTGGCGCAGCGGATTCCGTGGAAACAAGAGAAAATGTGGCAGCGGGTCTGGGTACACTCACTACCTGTCATGCTTCATAACCAAGAGAGAGGGGTACGTTTTCCAACTTTGGGAACAGGAAAGGTAATAATTTCTGTTTGGAAGTGTAGGTAGGTTACCTAAATACTTGATCCTGGGTAGAACACTCCATTAGGCTTGGTGTGAACCTTAAATTATCCGCCTGTGGGAGATTGGGATAATGTTGCAACTGTGGCTCAGACTCAGAGGGGGATCTTGGCGGTAACCTTGTGATGACAATGGCAATAGGGGCATATTTAGCTCAGCGCGCTTCCACTACCGACTCATTATATTATTCTCTCATTCTTTGGTTTTGTTAATGGCACTCCTACTATGAAATAAGTTAGGGACCATCTTAGCTAAATGAATTGCAGTGTTTCTTAATTGCAGATTTGATGTGCTTCTGTATTTCCCCCTCACCAACAGCCTTTGACATGAAATGCATTGGGGTATTTACAAAATAACAGAATGAAAATAATGATTATGAATGTATTAAATGAATGTAAATAGAAATTAAAAAAGAAAATCCTGCAACAAAGCAGTTTCTTTAAATGTATTGAATTTGAACAAGCTAGCACAAACCCTCAAGGGTGTGGAGAGTGGTGCCTAGTATTGATACCCAGAAGGGATGTGAATTTAGGGACAAACAATCAGAGCAAAGTTTGACCTGTGGCATAGCAAAGGTCCCGTAGCCCTTCGGTGCAGAGGAGGGGCCTGAGCTACAGGGTTCAACTATGGCACTGTGAACAGGAATTAGGCCCCTGGCCTGAGATCTCCTGAATAGAGCATGGGGGGGGGGGGGGCCCTCCATGCACTGTGCAGGGGACCCCCATCAAGTTTCGCTATGCCACTGGCATTAACAATGCTAACAGGCCGGTCTTTACAGGAATGTTGTATGGTAATAACTTTCCTTCGTCTCATCTGTGCTGCTGTCAGAGCAAAACACCATAGACTTTCTAGTTATCTAAGACACTTTAACATGCTGATGACAGCCCCCAGCCGTCATCCACTACAGTGCTCGTGTGCTGATGACGGCTGGGGGCCATCATGACCGCACCCACGATCGGAATGTGCCACACAGGCACAGAATCGTGGCAGCATGCAAGCGGTAAATATTACTGCAATGTCATATGTGTAGACCTGAAAGTTTAAGAACAGGGAGCTGAATAAATAAATAAACTGATCAAAGTTTTTTGGAGAGCAAACACTTTTTTTGTGGAAGCACAAATTCTGCACAATCAGATCCTTGATCCCAACACGTGGGCGGAGCCAAAGCCCCACTCTAGTGATGCTCACATAATAGTCTGGCAACAGCTGCACTGTCAAGACAAAACAAAAATACAAAAACAGATGAAACTAGCCTGTGTCAAGCCAGCCTGACCGCCATTATTGTTTTAATTAGTGATGGTTAGATTATGGTGTGCGTTTCACATTAACTCGCATTCCACGCTTTTGCATTTCAGACCTTTGTCACATGCTCCTTGTAAGGTGATGTTCATGTACTTTGTATACATATCTGATATGAGGGGTGGCCAGTGCAATGTGATGGGCAATCAATGCATGCTGATTCACACAGTTACCCTTCCCATAAAGCTATCACAGCGATGTCCGCCTCTAATCTGTTTGCTTAACATCTGTGAAAAGTAAACACTCAGCAGAACCGCAGAGAATTGCAGTTTGATTGTCTGTGGAAACCTGATTCTATTAGTGTTATTTTAAGCCTCTGGGCTTTGCAAGATAAGCTAGTCAGATAACTCAACCAGCTAAGTGCTTAAGACGTCTATAAATCTACCCACCAATGTCTTAGTTTGATTCCTAACACAGCACTTTTTTGTTGCCCTGGCATTAGCTAAGCTTTCAGTCAGCCTTTTTCATCCATTGGTCTATTGCTGTGCTGTTCACATTTTTCTGCCACCCACTACAGTATATAGAACGGGGCAGAGGGTCAGCCCACTTAAGCCGTTGGCCAATAACTTGATTTTGAGTGATGGCATTCTGCCCTTTCATAAAAATATGGGGGCCAATTCACAGAACTAACTTAAGACAAAATCCTAAACTTACTACTTTTGGTATTCACAGAAGTTAGGATTTTGTCTTAAGTTTGTCTGAAGACAAACTTAAGACAGACTTAAGACAAAATCCTAACTTAAGTCTGTCTTAAGTCTGTCTTAAGACAAACTTAAGACAAAATCCTAACTTCTGTGAATACCAAAAGTAGTAAGTTTAGGATTTTGTCTTAAGTTAGTTCTGTGAATCAGGCCCAACATTCACACAAACACATGGGATCATGATGCCCCAAAAAGAAAACTTTTTTTTTATTTGACCCAGTAGTGGCCTCAAACCCCACCCCCTTCCCCCGCCCCCCACACCACCTACAAGGCCCAGGAGCTCATGGTACCCCTGCCCAGCTCACTTATACCTTATTTTATACCTTATCTTTTACTTTTCAGGCACTGGGTCCAAGCCCTTGAGTCTTGGAAGTCACAAAATTTCTCTTAATGTTGTGGCCACCAAATCAGAGCATGAGCTCCTGTGTGACTCACCGGAGCGAAGAGGCCAGTGGGAAAAAAGCCCACTTGAACAATCAGAGTCTTTTGGGACATAGTCTATTCCAAATAATTCTATCCGCCTCTATGCACCTCACTAAAGTGTCAGGCTGTGCTAAAAACTCAGGTCACATGTAGTTATGGCCCTCATGTGCTCCAATATGTGCGTTTTCACTGAAAAAATTATACTTCCCACATATCGCGGTCTACATGAGCAGATTGTAACATACACAACAATTTCAGCCTTACGTGATATATGGTTATTGATATTACATATGTACTGCGTTTGCAGGCCTTTCAGTGGATGCATACAAAAAACCTGGGAAGAAGGATACGCAAACTGTTGGCATCTATATCCAAATGACTGCATACTAGTCTGTCTTTCAAAGAAGGGCTCTTCCTGTGAGTAACTGATGGTTTGGCCCCAACCATCTCTTTCAGTGTCTCCTCATTCTTTGTTGCGTGTTCTGAGTTAGTTGTGTGTTGTCTTGTATAATATCTCTGAAAAGGTTTTTTTTTATTGCAAAGTAAGATATTATTGCCATACCTAACTATAACGTCACATTAACCTTTGTTTTTTTCTGCAAATTCAAAATGTTCTATTTTCTTTATAACCGGTGACTAGTGCCATACTCAGTCAGTGATTATAAACAAAAGACATCAGAAATCGACTACTATAAGTTGTTACTGTCAGGTTCTGACGTCACAATGTCTTCTGCCATTTCCAGCAGCCGAGGTGAAAGGGAAGTCAGTTCCTGGAGCATAATTGAAGCCACTGTTTAAAGCAATGAAACTGAATGTTGCTTTCACTTTTTCTGCTCTCTTTTAATAGCTTAAAATGATAAGCAGAGACCTCCAGCGATCCCGAAGCCCCAATCGGCTCCCCACCAGTATGGGGGCAGCTATTTCTGCAGCTTCCTCAAGACAGGAGCAATCTGTTTCCCTGACCTCATCAGTGCAGGCAGGGAAACAGATCAAAAGCCTGCTCCCACCCAGCAGGAGAATTTTCAAAGCTTCCGCCCACTGAAAGCAGACTCAGTGTTTGCTCCCACGTGGCGGAAGATTCAGAAATGTTCCCTCCAGGCAGAAGCAAATACAGATTTCCCTGTCTGTTGTATTGCAGACATGAAAAACAAACAACTGTGTCCTTGGGATGGGCTTCCCAGGATACAGCATGTGAGCTGGCCCCAGGGGATGGGGTCTCGAGGCCATTGATGGCTCAGGGAGCATTCTGGAGCAGGCACTTACTTGTTGACTGAAGGGATTTCCCCAGCCAGGCGAAACCTACCGCTCCTATCAAGGTCGGGTGATGAAATGTAAATGTAAATGTTTTTGTACTTGTATAGCGCACAGCTACCCGCAGTGGGTTTCCCGGCGCTTGTACGAATACCACAAGGGAACCCTTCCTGGCTTTCCCTGTGAAGTGTCCACTCCTGGGCTCCCCCATGGTGCAGACCAGGCATCCCTCGCATTGTGGGGTCCGTTGTGGAGACTAAGCAAGCTATTGCCCAGAGTTGCAGCGTGGGACCCATGATCAGAATAGGCACTGAGGCGAGAATATCCGGTCAGGGGAATTTATGAGCCCGAGACCCACCGGGGCAGGCATTGAACCCTGGTCCCTGGCCAGAGCTCTGCATCGAGGTCTGCCTGCTCTAACCATTGAGCCACACTTCTTCACATTACACTCACCGTATAACCTGTGCTCACCCTTGGGTAGCTTGGCACTGAGCAGTCAGGCTTTCCTCAGAGGCAATGTGTAAAGCAAAAGCACAGCAGTCACATGTTATAAATGTAATGTAATGTAAAACATACTTACATAGCGCGTACTGTCACCCAAAGGGTATCCTGGCGCTTTGACTCAGCATACATCACAAGCAGAGAGGGATCACACAGCCCTAGGAAAAAGATGGGACTTCAGCCCCTTTTTGAAGACAGACAGTTCGTTCAAACTCCTTAAAGAAAGTGGAAGGGAATTCCAGAGTTTAGTAGCAGTGAAGCAGAAGGAACGGCCACCCATCCGTGTCCTCAGGATTCGGGGAACTGCCACCAAATAAGCAGAGGAGGAGCTAGGAGTCTAGCTGCCGAGTACCATTTAAATAGATTCTGGAGTGCCCTGGGCCCCAGCCCATGAAGTGCCCTGAAGACAATGCAAGGTGCCATGAAGCAGATCCGCTGATGTATAGGCAGCCAATGAAGGTCTCTGAGTGCCAAGGATGACGAAGCTGAACGCACCCGCGAGAGGGCCAACTTGGCTGCCATATTCTTGATCCGCTGTAATTGTCTAATCAGGGAACTAGGGCCACCAAGAAGCAGTGCGTTGCAATAGTCAAGTCTGCTGAGTATCATACTACGCACTACCTCAGGTCTGGTCGCTGCAGGTAACATAGGGAGGATCTTACGCAGCATTCGTAGTAGCATCATACAGGTGCCAATGGATGTGGAGAAGTGTGGCTCAATGGTATGAGCAGGCAGACCTCGATGCAGAGCTCTGGCCAGGGACCAAGGTTTGATTCCTGCCCCGGTGGGTCTCGGGCTCATTAATTCCCCTGACCGGATATTCTCGCCTCAGTGCCTATTCTGATCATGGGTCCCACGCTGCAACTCTGGGCAATAGCTTGCTTAGTCTCCACAATGGCCCCCACAACGCGAGGGATGCCTGGTCTGCACCATGGGGGTGCCCAGGAGTGGACACTTCACAGGGAAAGCCAGGAAGGGTTCCCTTGCGGTATTCGTACAAGCTCCGGAAAACATTTACATTTACAATGGTCTTATTCACAAAGGCATCCAACTGTGGATGTGGGCCAAAAATAACACCCAGATTGCGGGCAGCATCTGCTGATTCCACAATGACCGAGGTTGTGGGAGGCCAGAAGTCAACAGGCCGAGGGCGAGGAACTTTATCTAATGAGCAATGCAACACCTCTGTCTTTGGTCCATTAAACTGGAGGGAGTTTTGTCTCAACCAGTCCGCAGTGGCTAGCATACAGCGGTGAAAGGACCCTCTAGAGACAGCATCCTTATCTTCAGAGGAGAAGATAAGTTGCGTGTCATCGGCGTAGTTTACTACAGTGATACCAAAAGATTTAATCAGCCTGATCAGGGGGCAGAGATAAAGATTAAATAAAATGGGGCTGATCGCTGACCCCTGGGGTACGCCTTGCCCTACCATTCTGGTGTCAGATCTAAACGGAGATAGAGTTACCACTTGATGTCTATTGTGGATGCAGGAGACTAGCCAATCCCAGGCCGAGCCGACCACCCCATAGTCTTCCAGTCTTCTGAGCAGGGTAGCGTGGTTCATGGTATCGAACGCGGCCGACATGTCGAGCAACACGAAAAATGCTGCTCGTCCACTGTCAAAACGCGAACGAAGATCATACAAAACAACCACCAGTTCAGATTCCGTGCCATGGGTAGGCCGGAAGCCAAACTGGGCTACATCTAAACAGGCATTCACCTTTATAAAACCTGATAGAGACTTAGTGACATATTTTTCCAAGATTTTAATTGGAAAGGGCAGTAAAGAGATAGGCCTATAGTTCGCAGGACAAAGGGGGGATTATTGTGGCTTTCTTCAATAAAAGCGATACCACCGACAATTTCCAGCTGTCAGGAACCGTGGCAGTGCTAAGAGACTGGCAGCAGATTGAATATAAGGGAGGAAAAAGCTCTGCTTGGAACAGCTTCCAAAACTTATGTGGCAACGGGTCCAGTGGAGAACCCGATGAGACACTGTTGGCCAGGGTACAGAAATGCTCATAAGATGGAAGAGTAAAGCTAGACAGCACCGAATGCGCAGTAACCTCCCTTGTGTCAACTGGGGTCTGTATAGGTAATGACTCAATAGTAGGCTGGATGTAAGAGGTACTTGAAGCACAGAGACCACTCAAAATGGCGGTGATCTTGTCCTCAAAAGTAGAGGCCAAGGAATCACACAGTGCCTGCAAAACAGGAATGCTATTAATGGCACATGCAGGGTTGGAGAGTTTGTTAACAATTTTAAAAAGGGTTTTGTGACTTATTAGCCGCAGTGAGCATCACAAAAGAAACTTCACACAGTATATGTGTAAATAAAGTTTATATTCAACTTGCAAGGTCAATAATTATTACATGCGCATCATAAACGTTTGGGCAAAAAACACATTGAAAATATTATGAGTAGGCCCACTCCTATCGTTATGATATCAATAGTATGCACATTGTAGACCATTCCTAATATAACCTCCCCACTAGAGAGAGAGCACCCTTATGCGGTGCGACACGCTATCCACCCCACACCCACCCTAGCAATCCTGATAATACAGTCTCACGCGGTATAAGGGACACCTCGGGTCACAATGATGACAAAGATTTGTACATACATGAAAAAAACACTTTTTAGCAGCACCAAGGGCTGGAGCCATACGGGTAAACCCAATTTCACATGTATTGTGCTTTAAGGCATGAGATCAATGTATAAAGCATCACTACTGGTCAGTGTCGTGAAGCACAGGAGGTCCTCAGACTGTCACTCGACTCACACACTCACTCCGCACTGCTACATGATGAGACAGGTGCAGCCCAGTCCGTACGAAGCGCTCTTGCACACATATACACTCAGCACCCTAATGAAGTGATACTGGTACCCATCGGATCAACTGATTCACACCCTGCAGGCTCTGTGGCCCCAGCCTCCCTCCACCCTGTGGTTCAACTAGATTCTCTGAATCCCCCGAATGGAATATAACTAGCCGTGCCTCCCTGATACTAAGCCAAAAGTAGCCAAAATGACACTTAGTCTGGGTCCTCTGGAAGCGGATGGGGATATGGAGCAAGCTTTAATTAGGAGGTAGACGGAAACAATGATGGTTAACACCCCGCCGGTACCAGTTTGCACTCCCTGATCTGCATTGGTAGACTGGCCCATGTTTCTGAACACTGTGTCAGTGCGTCTTCCTAGACGGGATAGGAAGGCGCATGCACTTCCACACTGTCTTGACAGTGAGGATGTGCTCAGAGCCCTAAGGCTACACAAGAGACTCTGCAACTCCCAGGAGTATCCCATGGGAAGCGCTGAGCTCCAAGGCAGGGGATGCCCTGCGTGGGAGGTTCATCACTACCTGGGCAGGGAGCATCCATATGTAAACGCCCGGACTTCAGCCTACCACTCCCTCTTGCACCCTTCAGGGCTTCCCTGGGGGGTGGGGTGCTGTCAAAGGATGGCTCATGCAGGGTCAGCTGAGGCGAAAGAAATGCCAACCTAGGCAGGGGTGCAATGGTGCCCCACCTGCATGCAATGACAGGCCTGATACAGGGTTGACAGGCTATCTGGAGAGTGGCACACTGATTAGTACATCCCACTATAAGCTTGTGCAGTACCCGCTCCGAGTATGTGGTCTACCTATTCATGGGGCACACAGAGGTATGGCACCTAAACCCATTCGGTGACCCCCCCCCAGTGGGCTAGGTTGGTGAGCACACATTCCCTCTAAAGTGCAGGGGGACGTTGCCCAGATTCCTAAGGTCATGCTGACAGAGTCAGCAATGACTGGGAGGAAAATGCAAACATTTGTGGGGTAATTTTCCCTAAGAAGGGCCTTGTCTAACAGAGGTAGACCAAACAGTCCGTCTCCCTTTTAAGAAGTTTAGCAGCCTCAGGAATGGGGCCCTGGGGCCTGTGGTGACTCAGTCAATCATACAAATTCAATCATACAAATTTGTAAAGCGCACTACTCACCCGCTAGGGTCTCAAGACGCTGGGAGGGGGGGCAGTCTCTACTGATCAAACAGCCAGGTCTTGAGTTGTTTCCTGAAGGAGAGGTCAGCCGTAGGTGGGTGGGGAGGGAGTTCCATGTCTTGGCCACCAGGTAGGAGAAGGATCTTCCTCCAGCGGTGGTTCTGCGAATTCGTGGGACGGAGGCGAGGGCGAGGCTTGCCGAGCGGAACTGGAGGGTGGGTGTGTAGAATGTGAGGCGGTTGTTGAGGTATTTTGGGGCCCATGTCGTGGAGAGCCTTGTGTGCATGGGTGAGGAGTCTGAACATGATACTCTTGCTGACGGGGAGCCAGTGCAGGTCTCTCAGATGGGCAGAGATGTGGCTGTGACGGGGGATGTCCAGGATGAGTCGTGCCGAGACTTTCTGTATGCGCTGGAGTCTTTTCTGGAGTTTGGCTGTGGTTCCAGCGTAGAGGGTGTTTCCGTAGTCCAGACGGCTGGTGATGAGGGCCTGGGTGACCGTCTTCCTGGTTTCGGTGGGTGTCCACCGGAAGATCTTTCGGAGCATGCGCAGGGTGTTGAAGAAGGATGACGAGACGGCATTGAGTTGCTTGGTCATCATGAGGGAGGAGTCCAGGATGAAGCCCAGGTTGCGTGTGTGGTCCGTTGGCTGGGGGGCGATGCCCAGGGCCGGGGGCCACCAGGAGTCGTCCCAGCAGGAGGGGGTGGTCCCAGGATGAGGACTTCCGTCTTGTCTGAGTTCAGTTTCAGACGGCTGAGCTTCATCCATTCCGCGACGTCTTTCATTCCTTCCTGGAGGCTGGTTCTGGCGGTGGTGGGGTCGTTGCTGAGGGAGAGGATCTGCTGGGTGTCGCCTCCGTAGGAGATAATGTTGAGGTTGTGTTGGCGTGCGATGGCTGTGAGGGGGCTCATGTACATGTTGAAGAGGGTGGGGCTGAGCGAGGATCCTTGCGGAACGCCGCAGATGACTTCAGTGGCTGCGGATCGGAGCGGGGGAGGCGGACCCTCTGGGTTCTTCCGGCGAGGAACGAGATGATCCACTCCAAGGCCGATCCTTGGATACCAGTGTTGCTGAGACGCTGTATCAGGGTGCGGTGGCATACAGTGTCGAAGGCTGCTGAGAGGTCCAGGAGGATGAGGGCAGCTGTTTCCCCGTTGTCGATCAGGGACCTGATGTTGTCGGTAGATGCGATGAGTGCGGTCTTGGTGCTGTGGTTGGCTCGGAAACCGGACTGCGAGGGGTCGAGGGATCCGTTTGTCTCAAGGAAGGCGGAGAGTTGTTTGTTGACGGTCTTCTCGATGACTTTGGCAGAAAAAGGGAGGAGCGAGATGGGTCGGAAGTTCTTGAGGTCCGTGGGTTCTGCGGTGGGTTTCTTCAGGAGGGCGCTCAGCGCGGCATGTTTCCAGCTCTACGGGAAGGTGGCGGATGCAAAGGAGCTGTTAATGATGTCCCGGAGTTGTGGTGCGATGATGGAGTCGGCTTTGTTGAAGATCTGGTGTGGACAGGGGTCGGTTGGGGAGCCGGAGTGGATGGTGTTCATCAGGCGGATGGGGTCTTCAGTGCTGACCAGGGTCCAGGTGCCGAGGGTGGTGGTGGGGGGCGTTGGTTCAGTGGTTGGGTGCGGTGGTCTGTGCGCTGAAGCTGTTGCGTATGTCGGCGATCTAGCGGTGGAAGAATGAGTGAGTCGCAGAGGTCTTGCGAGGGTGTGATGTTGTTGTTGCAGGCGC
Source organism: Lissotriton vulgaris (assembly GCF_964263255.1). NCBI lineage: Eukaryota > Metazoa > Chordata > Amphibia > Caudata > Salamandridae > Lissotriton > Lissotriton vulgaris. The sequence goes on from NC_141686.1 coordinate 276,376,629, forward strand.
TGGGGTTGGAGAGCTCTTTAACGATGCTGAAGAGTTCCTTGCTATTGTGGGTGTTGTTGTCCAGTCATTCTCTGAATGTTGTCCTTTTGGTGGTGCGGATCAGCTGGTGGTGTTTGCGGGTGGCGTTCTTGAGGGCTGTCATGTTTTCTGATGTCTGGTCATAGCGCCAGGCTTTCTCGAGGGTGGGGCAATTTTTCTTGGAGTTTTTGAGGTCGTTGGTGAACCATGCTGTTTTTTTGCTGCCAGGTCTGCTGGGGGGGTTCTTCAGTGGTGCGAGGTTGTCGGCGCAGTTGGTAAGCCACTGTGTGAGGTTGCGGGCTGTTTCGTTGGGGTTCGTCGTGTTGGCGGGGGGTTCTGGCTGAGGGCGGTGGTGAGCTGGTCGGCGGTGATCTTGCTCCAGCTTCTGCGGGAAACCTGTTGCGGGTGGTGGTGGGTCATGGTTCTCCTGAAGTTGAAGTGGACGCAGCTGTGATCTGTCCAATGTAGTCCGGTGGAGTGGCTGAAGGAGATGTGCTTGCTGGATGAGAAGACAGGGTCAAGCGTGTGGCCGGCGTAGTGAGTGGGGGTGTTTACTAGTTGCTTGAGTCCAAGGTTGGCGAGGTTGTCCAGCAGGGTGGCGGTGTTGCTGTCATTGTTGTTCTCCAGGTGGAAGTTGAGGTCCCCTAGGAGGATGTAGTCTGCGGAGGAGAGGGCGTGCGGACTGACGAAGTCTGCGATGGCTTCGCTGAATTGTGTGCGTGGTCCCGGGGGTCTGTAGATGAGGGTGCCTCTGAGGGTGGTCTTGGAGTCGGTGTGTATCTGGTAGTGAAGGTGCTCGGCGGTGGTGAGGGTGTCTTCGGAGTTGGTCGTGATGCGGATGGTGTTTCTGTGGACGATGGCGATGCCTCCTCCGGTTTGGTTGATGTGGTCCCTCCGGGTGATCTTGTAGCCCTCCGGGATGGCTATGGCAGTGTCGGGGGCTGAGGAGGCGTTCATCCAGGTTTCCGTCAGGAAGGCGACGTCCGGTGATGTGGTGTCGAGAAGGTTCCAGAGTTCGACGGCGTGCCTTGGACAGAGCGGGTGTTGAGCAGGATGCACTTGAGGTGATTGTTCCTGGTGCTTGGCTCGGCGGGTGCGGTGCAAGTTCGGAGGCAGGTGAATTTTCAGGCTTGGCAGGTGAAGGGTCCATGGGTGCGTTTCGGGATGGCTTGGTAGCAGGCAGGGTTCCGGCTGGTGTTGAGTGCGTGCGTGGAGGGTGGCGGCGTTGTAAGTCCATCAGGTGGGTTGGCATCGTCGAGGGCCAGGGGTTCTGGTGCTGGGCATTGTCCTGGCGCTGGGCGTTGTCCCGGCACGGACGGGCGCAGACAGGCTTGCCTTTGGCGCGCCTTCAGAGCCTCAGGGGTTGTGGGGCCCCCTCCCTTTTTTATGATTTGGGCCCTGAGGGTGGGCTCCCTGGGGTCTGTGATGGCCCGGTGTGGGGGGTACACAGCCCATAATGAAAAAAAGCAGCCGACCACCATTACTTTTTTTTTTGTATTCCACGGAAGTCCTGACACAATTTGCTTATTTTATTGTATTTTGTAGCCTCGGGGGTCACTCTGGGTCCCCCCTTTATGCCTAGGGGGGAAAGGGTATCCCTACCCTGACCTCATATATTTTTTTAATTTAACACATCAGGACAAGGTACTAAGTCCCGGAGTCCTGTAATGGCGGCCAGCAGCAATTGTTTCCAATGTTGCTGGGAGCCAATAAGAGAGCTTGTTCCTGAGGAGTCTGACTTCTGTGGGAGTGAATTGACCCAAGGGAAGAAAAGCTCCCTGAGCCAATCAGAACACTCCACTCGTAAACTGGCACTCCCGCAAGAGTCTCTTAAGCCTCTCGTGGACCCAGACGTCCAGATGTACAATGTTTTTGACCCTTATCTTCTAAAAAACTACAGAACAGATTTACCAGTGGCGGCTTGTTGATACTGGGCAAAAAGGCCGTAACCGCTGCTCGACAGTGCCTTATTCCTACCCCCGTGCCGCTCCGAGGAGAACATCAGCTTCACCTCGCCTTCGTCTATTTATACATATGCCGGTATTGCATTGTCATTGGCATTTGTATTGTTTCCAACTACTAGTCTGCTAACCCAAAATGGCCGCTTGTTTTTGGAACACTTACCAGCAGCGGTTACGTAAGTAAAATCAACTGCGAACTAACAGCCGAGGGTGACAGACCTTCAGAAACAAAAAGGTAAAACAAGCTCCCGTAAACAAAGCCATCTAACGAGAGTATGCGGCTCTATCTATCCCCTTTTTAGTTGACCGCATCGAAAAACCCTCGTATCTGCCGGCTCATGAGGCACGTTTTCAGAACCGGGAAAGTATGTATACCATCTATATATATCTCTGTGCCTCACACCACCAGCTGATCCGCGCCGCCAAGAAAACAGCATTCAAGGACCGGTTGGACAACAACGCACACAACTGCAAGGAACTCTTCAACATCGTGAAAGAGCTTTCCAACCCCAGCGCAGGAAACAACGACATCACCCCATCGCAAGACCTCTGCAACTCCCTCGCTTCATACTTCCACAACAAGATCGCGGACATACACAACAGCTTCAACAACCAACCAACGCACACCATGACCGAACAACCATCCCCCACCACCACCCTCCACGCCTGGACCCCGATCAGCACCGAAGACACCATCCGCACGATGAACTCCATCCACTCCGGATCACCGACCGACCCCTGCCCTCACCACGTCTTCAACAAGGCCGACGCTGTCATCGCACCCCACCTGCGAGACATCATCAACACATCCTTCGACACCACCATTTTCCCTGAGAGCTGGAAACACGCCGAACTCAGCGCTCTACTCAAGAAACCAACAGCGGACCCCACCGACCTCAAGAATTACCGCCCCATCTCGCTCCTCCCGTTTCCAGCCAAAGTCATCGAGAAGACCGTCAACAAGCAGATGGCCGCCTTCCTCGAGACGAACGGATCCCTCGACCCCTCACAGTCCGGCTTCCGAGCCAATCACAGCACCGAGACCGCCTTCATCGCCGCCACCTATGACATCCGAGCCCTGATGGACAATGGAGAAACAGCGGCCCTCATCCTCCTAGACCTCTCCGCGGCATTCGACACGGTCTGCCACCGCACCCTAGTACGGCGCCTCAGCAACATCGGAATCCAGGACAAGGCGCTGGAATGGATCATCTCCTTCCTCGACGGAAGAACACAGAGAGTCCGCCTACCACCGTACAAGTCAGAGGCCTCCGAAGTCATCTGCGGCGTCCCCCAAGGATCATCTCTGAGCCCCACCCTCTTCAACGTCTACATGAGCCCCCTCGCGGCCATCGTACGCAAACACAACCTCAGCATAATCTCCTACGCCGACGACACCCAGCTGATCCTCTCCCTGACCAACAACCCCGCCAACGCCAGAGCCAACCTGCACGAAGGGATGAAAGAGGTAGCCGAGTGGATGACGACCAGCCGCCTGAAACTGAACTCGGACAAGACGGAGGTCCTCATCCTGGGCTCCTCACCCTCCGCCTGGGACGACTCCTGGTGGCCTCCCGCCCTGGGCAACGCACCCAAACCGACAGACCATGCACCCAACCTGGGCTTCATCCTGGACTCCTCCCTCTCCATGACCAGGCAAGTCAACAACGTCTCCTCGGCGTGCTTCAACATCCTACGCATGCTACGGAAGATCTTCTGGTGGATCCCCACCGAGACCAGGAAGACCGTCACCCAGGCCCTCGTCACCAGCCGACTGGACTACGGCAACGCCCTCTACGTCGGTACCACCGCCAAGCTCCAGAAGAGACTCCAGCGGATCCAGAACGCCTCAGCCAGACTCATCCTCGACATCCCATGAACCAGCCACATCTCCGGACATCTGAGAGACCTTCACTGGCTCCCCGTCAACAAAAGAATCACCTTCCGCCTCCTCACCCACGCACACAAAGCCCTACACGACCAAGGCCCGAGCTACCTCAACACACACACAACTTCTACGCTCCCAAACGCCACCTCCGATCAGCCAACCACGCCCTTGGCGCCGTCCCCCGCATCCGAAGAGCGACTACAGGAGGAAGGTCCTTCTCCTACCTGGCCGCCAAGACCTGGAACTCCCTCCCTCCCGACCTGCGCCTGACCTGCGCCTGACCCAAGACCACCTCTCCTTCAGGCGCCTTGAGACCCTACGGGTATGTAGCGCGCTTTATAAGTGTCACTGATTGATTGATTGATCTATCATTTGCAATCGCAACTCAAAAACGAGTAAACCGATCGCACAATTTTCTATCATCAAAAGAACAGAGACATTGGTAGAAATGGGTGTCAGTCCTTCTCTGTGAGTCACTGTTATATGTGTGTTGAGACTTTATGTATGTTTGTCTTACCGAAAAACAAAGCTCTGCAATCAGGAGTATATTTGGTAATAGCTATCTTCAAATTTTTGCTAGATATGCATGTGTTCAAAAATTCAATGACAAGTTTGAGTCTAACCATGTGCTATGAATGTATTTACTTCATCCTGTTATTTTTCCTTTCTCTTGCAGAGACCACTGCGTCTTTTTTCATTTTCACGCTTCACATTGGGCCAACTCATGCCCTGAAGCACAAACTGTTAGCCGATTTTTGTTATCAGTTTGTAGGACTCTAGGCTATACTACTTAGAACTGAGTACCTCCCAGTAGGGACCACCACTGGTCCTGATGATCAGACAGTAGGAGACTGTCTGTGAAACATGTCGACCCGGTAGTTGCTAAATAGCCCTACCCCACAACCCCTTTTTAATATTCCCAGCCAGGGAAGCGAATAAAATTATTTTTTCCACTAGCCAGATTTCTAACTTTTTTAATCACATCATTAGGTCCCTACACCTCACCACCTCCACTGTCACTGCACAAACACATAGTCTTTCACCACAAAATTAAAGTGCTCCCGCGTAGCTCGTAGGTCGTAGCACGCCCCGCCCTGTAGAGGGACGGGAAGACCCCCATGATGAAGCATGACACTAAGGGACTCTTAGTGTGTGAGGGGTATTTTAAAAGTACATAGTGCCTTCATCCCACTGATCTGATGAAGAGCCAACCTCCCTTTCAAAAATATATATATGAAAACCCTTAAAAATAAACACTTGCACTTTTTCTTGATAGAATCTCTTTGTTTATATGAATCTTCCAGGAGGGTGATTCTATCGCTTCCTTTACACTTCCTTTTTTTGATTAACAACTTATTTGAAAGACCTACCATGTCATACAGCACAGCAATGAAGAAGTTAGGCTAAACATATTTATTTATTTATTTATTTATTTATTGACATTTGTAGAGCGCGGCGAATACCCGTGGGCGTCTCGGCACTAGTTAAGGGATGGATCAGCAACTGGGGTAAAGAAGATATACAAGGCTATTGGTCAAATAACCACGTCTTTAGCTGTTTGCGGAATGTGAACAGGGAGGGACTTGCTCGGATATGTGCAGGAAGGGTGTTCCAGAGTCTAGGGGCGGCAACCAGGAAACGCCTGTCGCCCCAGGTGACTGTTCTAGTGCAAGGCACAGCCAAGAAGTTCTGAATAGAGGAACGAAGAGATCGGGTTGGGACATGATGGAGAAGATTCTGTTTGAGAAAGTGGGGACCTTGATTATTGAGTGACTTGTAAACAATACACAGCGATTTGAATTTGATACGGCTGCGTATCGGGAGCCAATGGAGATCCCTAATGATGTTTGTAACTGGTGCGAACTTGGGGATCCCAGCCAGCATTCGTGCGGCTGCATTTTGGATTGACTGCATCTTATTTGTCACTCGGACTTGGGCATTTAAGAATAGAGCGTTACAATAGTCCAAGGAGGACAGGACTAGTGAGCTGACCAGTGTTTTCCCGGCCGTGTTCGGTAGGAAAGGTAGTATTTTCCTAATCATTCTCAATTTCATATGAGCTGAAGCCGCAGTTTTATTCGCATGTGCCATAAAATTGAGGCCAGCATCGAAGATGACGCCTAGATTTCTCACTCTGCTAGCTGGACTGGGCGGGGGACCGAAAGATGGTGGCCACCAGACAGGTGACCAGCCCGGGGAGAGGTGACCGAAGATGACCACTTCAGTTTTTTCTGAATTGAGTTTCAGACAATTCGTGGCCATCCAGTCACCTATTGCCATCATTCCTCTCGTGAATCGATTGGCCACTTCCTCCCCGTCCCCTTTGATAGCCAGTACCAATTGGGTGTCATCGGCGTAGGAGGTCAGGCTCATCCCAAATGCTTTGATGACATTTGCAAGGTCCGACACGTAGATATTAAATAGTGTCGGACTCAGGGATGAGCCTTGAGGGACCCCACACGGCAGAGACACCTTCGATGATTGGTAGGGTCCTAGAGATACTGCTTGTGATCTATTGGCCAGAAACGATACAAGCAGGTCCAGAGCAGTTTTCTGGACCCCCAGTCGTTCGACACGGTCGACTAAGATCTTGTGGTCGACCGTGTCGAAGGCCGCCGAAAGATCCAGCAGTACCAGGAGTGCTGTCCCCCCCTGGTCTCGTATGGCTCTGATGTCATCCGCAACCTTTAGAAGGGCAGTTTCCGTGCCATGACATTTGCGGAATCCGAACTGGGTGTTATCGAGCAACTGGTGCTGCTCCACAAATTCCGACAGTTGCTGATTCATGGCTTTTTCTATTACCTTAGCCAGGAAAGGAAGACTGGCTATCGGACGATAGTTTTTCAGGTCATCTTTATTCAAATTGGCTTTCTTTAAGAGGGGTTTGACCAACGTATGTTTCAGAGAAGCCGGGAAAATTCCGGAGCTAAACATAGTGTTGCAAACATGAGTTATAGCCGGTATCAACGTGTCCATAACTGGCATAAGAACTTTGAGCGGACACGGGTCTAATGCAGAACCTGATTTGATTCTTGAAATAATACTCCTTGTCTGATCCATAGTGAGCTCGACAAAGCAGGTCAGTGTGTTATCCCGTGAGGTGGAGGACAAGGATAATGGTGTAGAGTCCGTGTTTAGAGAAAAAGCCTGATAGATGTCGTTAACTTTTTTGAAGAAAAAATCAGATAAGGCGTCGCAAAGATGTTGTGAGGGAGGTGGTGTGAGGTCGTGCGTGCCACCCGACAAGCGTTTAGTGATGTCGAATAACTCTTTGCACGAGTTTTTGGCAGTCTCAATTTGTGCAGCATAATAGGCTCTTTTCGCCTCTGCGATCATCTGTTTGTACCGGGCAAGTGAGTCTTTATATAATGATTTACTTTCTGGGTCATAGCGCTTCCGCCAAAGTCTTTCTCTTTGTTTATTTAATTGTTTCTGTTTTTTAAGTTCATCCGAGAACCAGGGAGCACTGGGGGAGGCTCGATTCTGGGAGATAGATTTTACGGGCGCTAGCTCAAGTGTGGCCTGATTGATCCAGGTATTGAACTGATTTATGGCAGCGGTGGGGTCATCTGACAGCAATGGCGATGTTCTAGCCAGGAATGTGTTCAATGTCCCCGCCTTTATGTCCTTCCATGCTCTCACCTGTTTGGGGCTATTGTTAACAGCCCTCCTCTTAGAGGCATCGGGGATAGCTAAATGACTTAAAATGGCGTGGTGATCGGTCCATGCCAGGGGGAGGACATCTGCAATATGTAGCAACTCAATATTAGTAAAAATGCCGTCAAGAGTGTGACCAGCGTCATGGGTAGGGGCAGAAATACGTTGATACAGACCTAGTGTTTCCATGTCCGCTAAGAGGCATGCAGTGTCTGTGTCACTACTTGATTCAAGGTGGAAATTAAAATCGCCTAACACTGCAAAGTGATCTTCAAGGGCTATGGATTCCAATATAGACCCTAGGCTGAATAAAAATGGGGCACGTGCTCCAGGTGGGCGGTATACCAGTACGCCTTTAAAATTGAAGAGGGGTGTGAGCTTAATACTAAATAGTAGGGCTTCGCAACATGTGGATGGTATCGGTGTGGTCCTGATTGGGAGGTAGTCCCTGACAATAATTGCTACCCCACCTCCCCGCTGGCCTACATATCAGTCATAATGAGGCTAAGGCAATATGTACAATGTTTGAGTGAAAACATTTAATTGTAGAAGCAGTGAGACAGGAGCACAGAGCTAATGTACGCTTTTATGTCCACAGGCGAGACATCTCGCAGGCGTACCAGGGAGAAGGAAGGCACAGCACCACAGAGGGATGCCAACCAGGAGGCAGGCACAAGTGCAGAGAATGTCACAGAGAACACTGGTGCACAAACCCCACTGCCACCATCCCAAGACCTTCAAATGACTCCACATCTGCAAGCATCCCCAGAATGTTCAGGATCCCCTCTGCTACTGTCCTCATCTGAACTGCCTGCATCACTGCCACAAACAACACCTGCACCTCAAAAGAGCAGGAGGCATGCAGTAGCTCCTCTGGTAGAAATGGAGACTTCAGCTGGTTAAATGGAGGGTGAAGACACTCAAACCTTGGCTGGGGAAGGAAGCACTGCCACATAGCAGTCCAGTGCAGATGTTGGCCGTTTACGTATCAGACGCCGCAGGCCCAGAGATAGCAGTGCTGCACAACATGTGGCGGGTCCCAGTGTCTTCCGTGGGCTGGAGGGTAGCATGGTTAAGATCCAAAGAATGCAGGGGAAGGCCATCCAGTCTGTGCAATGCCAGGTGAGGACCCTGAATACACATATGGAAAACATAGGGAAGGGCATCAGTGCACTGATAGAGGAGAATAAAGACATGGCATCAGGTATGAGGGAGATGGCTGCAGGGATGCGGGAGATGGCCACAGGTATGCGGGACATGACAAAATCAGTGCAGCTCCTTTGCAGTAAACTGGACCAGGACAGGTTAGCAAGGCACAAGGACAGACAACATGCGCATCAACAAACTAAGACTATGAACCGCCTGGCCACAGCCACTTCCCTTCTATGCAGACGATGCATCAACATGCAAGAGGGACTAACACACAGCAGCAATGAGGTGTCTAGGGGCCTTGCAAGGGTGACCAGTGCTTTAGAGGTGCTGCTCAATGCACAGACAGCACAAACTGTTGCTCTGGATGTACCAGAAAGTGAGGAAAGCACCAATAGGAGCAGCATGACAAGCCCCCCTGTAGTTAAGGCACGGAGGAGCAGTAGGCGCCATGGTGAGCCAACACCCCAAACACCCAGTGAGGACAGCCAGCCACTTTCATCTGGCACTGATAGTCGTGCCCCGAAATGACTCATACAGCCCACTCTCCATGAACTTAAATGGGGAAGTGAGACAGGACTACCATTATTGCATGGATGATATTTGTGTTGCAAATGTGTGCTTTTGAGTACCTGCGTAGTGCCAAATATTAAACTACGTTGGGTGCATACTCCACTTGTATGTGTATATTTACTTAATCAAAAAAAGTTCTGTGTGATCTCTGCCCGTCTCTGTCTGCCATCAGTTGGTGGCGCAACTCCTGCTGTGTTTGGCTCAGGCAGTGCACGTTCATCATCGTGGTCCTCAAAGTCGCTCAAATCCACCTCTGTGCCCCTCTTTGTAGCAAGGTTGTGTAACATTGCACAAGTTGCAATCATCTTACAGCAGATGATTGGTGAGTACTGCCGTGGCCCTCCACTTTTGTGCAGGCAGCGGAACCTGCTTTTTAACAGGCCAAAGGTGCGCTCCACAACATTACTGGTGGATTCGTGTGCAACATTGTATCGTGTCTGGCTGAAGGGTTGAGGTAGGGTGTCAGGATGAATGAGCGGACGGCATATGCACTGTCCCCTATAAGTAAATGAGAAAAACATTACTCACATGCACACATACACATACATCTGCTATATCTATCAGGGTGTGTTACAGTGTTTTACCTATAAGGTATCCTTCGCCAAATTTCCCTGCTGTCAGGCGTGTGTAGATCCCACTGTTCTGAAAGATGTAGGAGTCATGGGTAACTTCCTGGGAACTTGGCCACAATGTCTGTGATTATGTTGTTGGCATCACAGGTTACTTGTACATTGATGGAGTGGGTTGACTTCCTGTTTCTGTATATGTACTCTGAGGCAGCAGATGGGCATATAGGGATGTGGTTGCCATCAATACAGCCGATGACGTGTGGGAAATGTGCAATTTGATAAAAATCAGTCTTGGTCTTCAGCAGTTACGCATGTGTGTCAGGGAAGCAGATGTAATGATGCTTCCTCTGCATCATGGCCTCTAGGAACTTCCTGAAGAAATAGGACAGGCAGCTCTGAGACACCCCACCTGCCACAGCAATGACCCCCTGGTAACTCCCAGATGCAAGCAGGTGTAGGCTACAGAGTACCTGCACATGGGGTTGGATTAAGCATGGGCGAATTTTGCGGATCTCGCGTTCGCGAATTTTGCGGATTTGCGAACTCGCAATCCGCAAAATCCGCAAATTCCCGCGAATTTGCGGATTTTTTTTTTTTTGTGTTCGCCCGTGTTTCTGCCAGTTCGCGAGGGTTTTTACAATTTCGCAATTTGCGAACTTACCTGTCGGGTCGCAAGTTTTGCGAACTTGTTGTTTCTACGTGTCCAGCCTGTTTGGGACACTCTTCTTCATCACTGCCACTCTCTGTCACCACTGCCACTCTCTGACTACTCATGCCACCCTCTGGCCCACCCATGCCACCCTCTGTTTCATCACCACACCCTCTGGTTGTCCAGTGTACATTATTTTCGGCAAAGCAAAGCACACCTTCCCTGCCTCAAGTGACCTGAATTAATTTGGGGCTGATTAATGTGTCACAGAATATTTTTTTAGCTGGCACCTGCTTCCTTAGTGCGCCCTGATTAGTGATCTTTTGCACTTGCTAAGTGTTTTCATTGTTGCAAAATTAGTTACAACACCTGCCCTGCCCCAACTGACAATAATGAATTAGGGGCTGATTAATGGATTTTAACTTCCAGCCTGGCTCCTGCTTGTCTCCCTTAGCTGTAATTCAGGACCTTTGTGGCATATGTGTAACTATTCTGAGGTTCAGAGCAGGGTCACATAATAGTTGCAACTGGCAACTGAACTCTGGAGGGGCCCCTCAGGAAGCACTACAGGAAATGGCTACTAATGATGAGCCTGAACTTTTGAACCTGGTAAGTAGTTTCAGTTTTGCTAAGATCGTATTTCTGCAATTTAGCACTTATTCGCGGGGCGCGAAGTTGTACTGGGAAGCCGCGAACTCACGCGAACAGTGCGAGCAGTGCGAGCAAAATCCGCTGCTCGCGGATTTGCGGATTTTGCGGGAGATTCGCGAATCTCGCGGATTGCGAATTTCCCGAAAATCCGCAAAATCCGCGAGCGGAACGGATTTTCCGCCCATACCTAGGTTGGATGGCGTGCGCCCTTGGGGTTGGGTGCTCCAATAGTGGGTGCAGGTCCCTGATCAAGTCCAGGATGGTTTGGGGGTGTAATCTGTACCTTTGTAATAGCTCTGGCTCAGTTTGTTGGAACAGCGTAATCCTCTGACTGTGGACTTGCTCCTCCCTCATCCAGACCCTCTCTCCTGCTGCCTGTAGCCTTAGCCGCCTTGCTATCATGTAGAATGCCACCATTCTGGTCACAAGGTTAATATATCTAAAACCTTTTCCATGTCTTGCCGACAAGGTACAACGAAAAGAAAATTTTTATTGAGGATAGAAAGATAGAGACTATAGATCAATTTCCCTATCTTGGGATCTCTTTTCACAGGAAGTGTTCTTGGCATACAGCAATTAAAGCCAGAAAACTTGCTTTTTCTAGGGCAATCGGAGCCTTGCAAAACTTTGCGGTTAAAATTGGGGGTAGACCCGTATAGGAGTTGATTGTAATTTGCAAGGCGAAATGTGTATCTACGGCGACCTATGGTTCTGGTATCTGGGGGATTGATACTTCAACCTCAATTCAGCAAATCGAAAACTGTTTTCTCAGATACCTCCTGGGGGTTCCCAAATCTACAGCTAGCTATTTAGTACACATAGAACTTGGCCTCCCTTACATCTCTGATATAATAATGACTGAGCCCATTTTGTTATGGCACAAGCTGTGGCTAACTCCAGAGACAGTCTTCAATCGTAATATAATATCTGATTGCCTAAACCTTGACGGTGTAAAACAAATCAAATGGTTGTCTTTTGTGGGAAAAATGCTGACTGAGATTGGCCACCCTGAGTTTTTTAAGAATCCATCTAGTATGGAAACAATGCCAAGAAAAATGCTAGGCAAATTGGCTATGGACCACCTAGCAAATAAAAGATGGTCCACAGAAAAACTAAAAAAAACAGTGTTGGCCTATCAACAAATCACAACCGAACAAGGCCTCCAAATGTACCTTGCTAGCGATATTAATTGCTACTCTAGAATGCTTCTTGCAAGATTTAGATTGGGAACTTTTTTTTGTCTAATTACCTTTCCATCTTGTAATGACTGGTCAAGAGAAATGCCGCCCTGTCCCTGCGATGATCTCGCCCTCCAAACTAATTTGCATTGTATTTTATTCTGTAAATTTTATCAGGTCCCAAGAAAGATCCTACTTAAACTAATTCTTAAGGAGTGGGGCCTCCTGTCTTGTAGAAATGCTTTTATTAGACTACAACAGCTGGAAAATATGGAAGTGGTACACTCCTTAGCTACATTTTTGAAACTGTTGGTAAAGTTTAGGAACTCAATGTAATATATTAAATGTACTTACCTATTTTAAAAACGTTTTAAATGCACAATATTTTAAAGATCGTTATATTGTTAAATCTTGTTTGTATAAAACTGCACTTGTCACTTTTCTGATAAATACCCCTGTTTTTCTAAAACGCTTGATCCTTCTAAAAAGGAATCGCACTGGCACTTTGTGACTTATATCTGTTTTTAACAATGTATTTTTCTAACAATGTATGCTTTTATGATATCGCTGTGAATATCGACATAAAGCTTTTTTTAATTTGAATTTGAATTTAAATCTGTACCCAACGCTCTGCGAGCATCAAACCTCCTCTGCTCATGATCTTTAGCCGCACAAAGTATACGTTTTACACAGGGATTCCACTGTGGTCAGGGTCTGCACCCAAAGCTCCACAAGCACCAAACCTCCGCTGCTCATGATCTTCAGCCGCATGTATAATACGTTTTAAACAGGGATTAGACTGTGGCCGGGGTCTGCACCCAACACTCCATAAGCATCAAACCTCTGCTGCTCATGATCTTCAGTCGCACGTAGTATACGTTTTACACATGGATTAGACTATGGCCAGGGTCTGCATCCTATGCTCCGCAAGCATCAAACCTCTGCTGCTCATGATCTTCAGTCGCACATAGTATACGTTTTACACATGGATTAGACTATGGCCAGGGTCTGCATCCTATGCTCCGCAAGCATCAAACCTCTGCTGCTCATGATCTTCAGTCGCACATAGTATACGTTTTACACAGGGATTAGACTGTGGCCAGGGTCTGCACCCAATGCTCCGCAAGCATCAAACCTCTGCTGCTCATGATCTTCAGCCATACGTAGTATAACTTTTACAAAGGGATTAGACTGTGGCCAGGGTCTGCACCCAATACTCTGCGAGCATCAAACCTTCCCTGCTCATGATCTTCAGCTGCACGTAGTATACGTTTTACACAGGGATTAGACTGCGGCCGGGGTCTGCAGCAAACGCTTCGCAAGCATCAAACCTCTGCTGCTCATGATCTTCAGCCGTAAGTAGGACAGGTTTTACACAGGGATTAGACTCTGGCCAGGGTCTGCACCCAACCCTCCGCAAGCATCAAACCTCCGTTGCTCATGATATTCAGCCGTACGTAGTATACGTTTTACACAGGGATTAGACTGTGGCCAGGGTCTGCACCAAATGCTCCGCAAGCATCAAACCTCTGCTGCTCATGATCTTCAGCCGCACTTAGTATATGTTTTACACAGGGATTAGACTGTGGCCGGGGTCTGCACCCAACGCTCCGCAAGCATCAAACCTCTGCTGCTCATGATCTTCAGCCATACGTAGGACAGGTTTTACACCAGGATTAGAATGTGGCCAGGGTCTGCACCCACTCCCTCTGCACCATGCCCAGACTTTAGGCATACACAGTGGTGGTTATCTGCAAGGCCTGTTGTCACACCAGTCCCAGAATCAACCATACAATAGGAGTTGAGCTGTGGGCTTGCCCTGTGGTAAACAAAAAGAAAATGATATCCATCAAATTTGCCTCACTTCTGAAATACCTCATTTCTTTTGTTTCCTTCGAAAGCTGACATACACGTTTATGAGAATAAAACCATTTATTTAAGTTGTGGTATTCCTCCTTATTCACAAACTTACATTACACTGCCAGAATCATTGGTTGATCCCATTAAAAATTTCAACCAAACTTTTATTTGAATATAATTAGTGATATCATTTAACATGTCATGAGTGATGTAAACAAGGAATTGTGACCAAATGGAATTGTATTCTATATCAACGGCAGTGTCTGCCTTAGAAACATAAACCCTTCAAGGACTTCCTGTCCAAGGGTACAAGTGTGTGCCGCTCATTCGCATCTTTGGCTGCTTGACAACTGTGGGTAATTAAGCAGCTCTTTCAGATTATGGAGCTGGTTTAATGTGCCTCAGGGGCAGTCAGCAGTGACACCACTTCCATGAGCCCTGACATCCCTCTGATTCATGTGCTGACTGACTGGGCGCAGCAGGTGGTGAAAGAATTCAGCAGATGAAATGAGTTCCAATCCCTGCCTGTGGAATAGCAAAGAGAACAGATGATTGATAAAATGCTGAACAATGCAAACATTCACCCCTAATCACAGATTTGGGTTTAATCCATCATTTTTCTTCTCACCATTCAAGTTTGAACCCAGCCAAATGCAAATCAGACTTAATACTATGCATCATGTGAACAGTCAGCCCCAAAATGCCAAGCCAGGTCTTCCCTTAACCAGAAACAAGCATCATTGGACTGGATTCAGAGTATCACCCTTCATTAGCCAGATTAGCTGGAATCAAGCAGCACAGAGAGCATAGGACCCATGTCTGGGCATACCCCTCACACTTAGGGCAACAAAAGCAAAATGAACACATGATGGACGAGATTCTGAACAATGCATACAGTCACCCCCAGTCACAGATCTGGTTTTAATCCATTGATTTTCTTCTCCCCACACCACCCCAGTTTGGACCCACCCATATGCAAATCAGTCATGACCCTTTGCCTCATGGGAACAGTCCAGCCCGAAGGTGAAGGCCAGATCCTCCCAGGACTGGCAACAAGCATCAAAAGACCGATTTTGGGATATTAACCCTTGTCAGCGAGGCTAGCTTGACTCCATTGGGACAGTGAGCACGCCACCCACGTCTGTGCATACCCTACCCATGTAAAACAACTAAAGCAAAAAGAACAGATGATGAACGGAATGCTGAACAATGCAAACATTCCGGGCCCGATTCATAGAATGAACTTAAGGCTCAATCCTAAACTTACTACTATTTTGGTATTCACAGAATGCACTTACTACTTTTGGCATTCACAGAATGAACTTACTATTTTCGGTATTCACAGAAGTTAGGATTTTGTCTTAAGTTTGTCTTAAGACAAACTTAAGACAAACTTAAGACAGACTTAAGACAGACTTAAGACAGACTTAAGACAAAATCCTAACTTAAGTCTGTCTTAAGTCTCTCTTAAGTCTCTCTTAAGTTTGTCGTAAGACAAACTTAAGACAAAATCCTGACTTCTGTGAATACCAAAAGTAGTAAGTGCATTCTGTGAATACCAAAATAGTAGTAAGTTTAGGATTGAGTCTTAAATTCATTCTGTGAATGCCAAAAGTAGTAAGTGCATTCTGTGAATACCAAAATAGTAGTAAGTTTAGGGCTGAGTCCTAAGTTCATTCTGTGAATCGGGCCCATACCTCCTTCAAGGACTTCATGACCAAGGGTACAAGTGTGTAGCGCTCATTTGCATCTTTGGCTGATTGACAATTTTGTGTAATTAAGCACCTCATTTAAATGATGGAGCTGGTCTAATGTGCCTCAGAGGCAGTCAGCAGTGACACCACTTCCATGAGCCCTGACATCCCTTTGATTCATGTGCTGAGTGACTGGGCACAGCAGGTGGTGAGGGACTTCATCAGAGGCAGTGACTTCCAAGCCCTGTCTGTGGAATAGGACACGTTTGAGTGCTTGGAGACAGATGTCCAGGCCCACAATGGTATATTTGCCTCTGAAAGGTTCCCTTGTGCCACCCCTTTGTATCCACGATACAAAACCGCACCGCCTTGTGCTGTGCCAAACGAAGAGGATGGTTTCCAGATGTGAATCGTAAAAGGGCCCACAGACCATGAACCAGAGATCCAGTCCATTCATGCTAAGTGTCTGAATAAATTATTTCCTCTGACATTTGAAGCCAGCTTTGGGAAAGCACCGGGAATGATCAAACATGTCCTTGACAAGTTTGAAAGTCAACAAAAGGGATGCGACCCAGCACAAAGGGCCCGATTCACAGAACTAACTTAAGACAAAATCATAAACTTACTACTTTTGCTATTCACAGAAGTTAGCATTTTGTCTTAAGTTTGTCTTAAAACAGACTTAAGACAGACTTATGTTAGGATTTTGTCTTTAGTCTGTCTTAAGTCTGTCTTAAGACAAATTTAAGACAAAATCCTAACTTCTGTGAATAGCAAAAGTAGTAAGTTTAGGATTTTGTCTTAAGTTAGTTCTGTGAATCGGGCTTAAAGTATCGATTTCTAGTGCATTTTCCAGCACAAAACATGCTTTGCTTTGGAAATGTGTAAAAGTAACGCAAATCAAAGCAGTACTATGTGTTACTGTGCACTAATTTGCATCAAGGGGTGTTCCATGGATGATACATGGGTGTGCCCATGCAAACACTAATGCATTTTCATGCAAAGCCCTATACACTCACATTTGGAGGCAGGGTTTGCATTAAAGAATTATGAGGCATATTATTGAGGGGGTTTATCTCCGCTTTTTTGGCTTTAAAAGCCAAGAAAGCGGAGACAAAATTATCTCCCTATTACCTAGCTGTCGCTAACACCAGTTATCGCGACCACTCCTCGCTCCTCGCTCCTGCCTCGAGTGGTCGCTCCCCTGCCTCAGCGCTGCAAAGCGGTAACGTGGTTTGGCTTCTGAAAAAGTGATCTGGGACAAAGTTTTTACTTTTATAGCGCCAGGATAAATATAGCGCTTTCATTGCTTGGCTTGCTCTGTTTTACATCTGCGCATTGTTGTTGTGTTCTCCCCCAGCGTCCTGCTCTGCCCTCCCCTCCATTTTAACGCTGTTGTTGTTGTGCTCCGTTCCCTTTAACCCGCCCCGCCTCCCAGCTGAGACGCCCTCCCACTACCATTATAGAGCGCCCCCTGACCTCGCCGCGACGTGATCCACTCCTTGCTCCTGCCTCGAGTGGTGGCTCCCCTGCCTTAGCGCTGCAAAGCGGTAACGTGGTTTGGCTTCTGAAAAAGTGATCTGGGACAAAGTTTCTACTTTTATAGTGCCAGGATAAATATAGCGCTTTCATTGCTTGGCTTGCTCTGTTTTACATCTGCGCATTGTTGTTGTGTTCTCCCCCAGCGTCCTGCTCTGCCCTCCCCTCCATTTTAACGCTGTTGTTGTTGTGCTCCGTTCCCTTTAACCCGCCCGCCTCCCAGCTGAGACGCCCTCCCACTACCATTATAGAGCGCCCCCTGACCTCGCCGCGACGTGATCCACTCCTCGCTCCTGCCTCGAGTGGTCGCTCCCCTGCCTCAGCGCTGCAAAGCGGTAACGTGGTTTGGCTTCTGAAAAAGTGATCTGGGACAAAGTTTTTACTTTTATAGCGCCAGGATAAATATAGCGCTTTCATTGCTTGGCTTGCTCTGTTTTACATCTGCGCATTGTTGTTGTGTTCTCCCCCAGCGTCCTGCTCTGCCCTCCCCTCCATTTTAACGCTGTTGTTGTTGTGCTCCGTTCCCTTTAACCCGCCCCGCCTCCCAGCTGAGACGCCCTCCCACTTCCATTATAGAGCGCCCCCTGACCTCGCCGCGACGTGATCCACTCCTCGCTCCTGCCTCGAGTGGTCGCTCCCCTGCCTCAGCGCTGCAAAGCGGTAACGTGGTTTGGCTTCTGAAAAAGTGATCTGGGACAAAGTTTTTACTTTTATAGTGCCAGGATAAATATAGCGCTTTCATTGCTTGGCTTGCTCTGTTTTACATCTGCGCATTGTTGTTGTGTTCTCCCCCAGCGTCCTGCTCTGCCCTCCCCTCCATTTTAACGCTGTTGTTGTTGTGCTCCGTTCCCTTTAACCCGCCCGCCTCCCAGCTGAGACGCCCTCCCACTACCATTATAGAGCGCCCCCTGACCTCGCCGCGACGTGATCCACTCCTCGCTCCTGCCTCGAGTGGTCGCTCCCCTGCCTCAGCGCTGCAAAGCGGTAACGTGGTTTGGCTTCTGAAAAAGTGATCTGGGACAAAGTTTTTACTTTTATAGCGCCAGGATAAATATAGCGCTTTCATTGCTTGGCTTGCTCTGTTTTACATCTGCGCATTGTTGTTGTGTTCTCCCCCAGCGTCCTGCTCTGCCCTCCCCTCCATTTTAACGCTGTTGTTGTTGTGCTCCGTTCCCTTTAACCCGCCCCGCCTCCCAGCTGAGACGCCCTCCCACTTCCATTATAGAGCGCCCCCTGACCTCGCCGCGACGTGATCCACTCCTCGCTCCTGCCTCGAGTGGTCGCTCCCCTGCCTCAGCGCTGCAAAGCGGTAACGTGGTTTGGCTTCTGAAAAAGTGATCTGGGACAAAGTTTTTACTTTTATAGCGCCAGGATAAATATAGCGCTTTCATTGCTTGGCTTGCTCTGTTTTACATCTGCGCATTGTTGTTGTGTTCTCCCCCAGCGTCCTGCTCTGCCCTCCCCTCCATTTTAACGCTGTTGTTGTTGTGCTCCGTTCCCTTTAACCCGCCCCGCCTCCCAGCTGAGACGCCCTCGCCCCTCCCCCTCCACTATCCATATATGACAGCTCCTCCCGCGCGCAGCGTTCACGCGCAGCCACCGCGCCCAATCCACGCCGGGGGTGCGCCAGGGGTGGGCCCTTCTGCGCCCGTCCGTGCCTGGACCGCGCCCAGCGCCAGACCCCCTGCCCCTCGCGTTTCCCAGCCCTCCCGCATCACCTACGATGCCGCCACCCTCCTAGCCCTCAACCCCGGTCGCGCCCCCAACTGCGTCCAAGCAGCTCCTGGACACACCCATGGACCTTTCTCCTGCTTCTCCTGCAAATTCATCGGCACCGTCTACAACTCCGCTACGACCACACCACAGATTCCCGACCCCAACCACCTACAATGCATCCTTCTCAACACCCGCTCGATCCACAGACACGCCATTGACCTATGGAATCTACTAGACACCATCTCTCCAGACATCGCCTTCCTAACGGAAACATGGATGAACGCTTCCTCTGCCTCAGACATCACCATTGCCATCCCTGAAGATTATAAGATCACTCGCAAAGACCGTACCGGCCACACAGGAGGAGGAATCGCTATCGTCCATAAGAAATCAATCCGCATCTCAACCAGCTCTGACGCCAACCTCGCCAACTCTGAACACCTTCACTTCCAAATCCACATCGACCCCAAGACCACACTCAGAGGCACCCTCCTCTACAGACCACCAGGACCCCGTGCTAAATTCAGTGAAGACATCACGGACTTCATCACTCCACACTCGCTCCCCTCCAAAGATTACATCCTTCTGGGAGACCTCAACTTTCACCTTGAAAACGACCGCAACACCACCACCCTCTTGGACAAACTCGCCAACCTCAGACTTAAACAACTGGTCACTTCCCCCACCCACATAGCAGGTCATACTCTCGACCCTATCTTCACCTCCAGCAACCACGTCTCCTTCAGCCACACCTCGGCTCTCCTTTGGACCGACCACAGCTGCGTTCACTTCACCTACAACAAGCCAAAACATAACAACAACCACCCCCAACCAACTCTGCAAAGAAACTGGAACAAAATCACCATTGACCAGATCTCCTCATCGCTCCTTCTAAACTCCCCAGCCCACTCCTCGGACCCAAACCTAGCCGCCGCCAACCTCACCCTATGGTTATCCAACACCGCCGACACCTTAGCACCACTGAAAAAACGTCAAAGCAAACCCGGCAACAAGAAGGCCTCATGGTTCAACGATGATCTTAAGAAGTCCAAGAAACTCTGCCGCTCCCTTGAAAAGGCCTGGAAAAAAGACCCAACCACCAGCACCAAGGACGCCTTCAAAAACGCCACCCGCACTCACCACCAACTAATCAGAAAGGCCAAGAAAACAGCATTCAAGGATCGACTTGACAACAACGCCCACAACAGCAAGGAACTTCTCAACATCGTCAAGGAATTTTCCAATCCCTCGGCCAACTCCAACGACATCACCCCCTCTCAAGCCCCCTGCGACTCCCTAGCCTCATTCTTCCACAACAAGATTGCAGACATCCACAACAGCTTCGACAACCAACCCGGAGACCAACCATCCCAACCATTTGCTGAACACTCCCCCCCCCGCGAACACCCTTAACGACTGGAAGCCAATCTCCACTGAGGACACCATCCGCCTGATGAACTCCATCCACTCAGGATCCCCCACAGACCCATGTCCTCACCACATCTTCAACAAAGCAGACTCCGTCATAGCACCGCACCTCCGAGACGTCATCAACTGCTCCTTCAATTCCGCCACCTTCCCGGAAGACTGGAAACACGCTGAACTCACCGCCCTTCTGAAAAAACCCACAGCGGACCCCACCGAACTCGAAAATTACCGCCCCATTTCGCTCCTTCCATTCCCAGCCAAAGTAATTGAGAAAGCTGTCAACAACCAGCTCGCCGCTTTCCTCGAAGCCAACAAATCCCTCGACTCCTCACAATCTGGCTTCCGAGCAAAACACAGCACTGAGACCGCCCTCATCGCAGCAACAGACGATATTCGAACTCTAATGGACAATGGAGACACAGTCGCCCTCATCCTCCTCGACCTCTCTGCAGCATTCGACACAGTCTGCCACAGCACCCTTTTACAACGCCTCAGGAACATCGGAATACAAGGAAAAGCACTTGAATGGATCACCTCGTTCCTCACCGGAAGAACCCAGAGAGTCCGCCTTCCACCATTCAAGTCCGAGGCCTCTGAAGTCATCTGTGGCGTACCACAAGGATCTTCACTCAGCCCCACCCTCTTCAACGTATACATGAGCCCCCTCGCGACCATCGCCCGCCAACACAACCTCAACATCATCTCTTACGCGGATGACACTCAACTAATCTGAATGGATGAAACACAGCCGTCTGAAACTGAACTCAGATAAAACAGAAGTCCTCATCCTAGGTACATCCCCCTCTGCATGGGACGACTCTTGGTGGCCGGAAGCCCTTGGAATAGCACCCATCCCGACAGACCACGCGCGGAACCTAGGCGTCATCCTGGATTCCTCACTTTCGATGAACAGACAAGTCAGCACCGTATCCTCATCCTGCTTCAACATTCTTCGCATGCTCAAAAAAACATTTCGCTGGATCCCCACCGAAACCAGGAAAACGGTCACCCATGCTTTGGTCACGAGCCAACTGGACTACGGAAACACCCTCTACGCAGGTACTACCGCTAAACTCCAGAAGAAACTCCAACGAATCCAAAACGCCTCAGCCAGGATCATATTAGACATCCCGCGCAACGAACACATCTCTGGTCACCTGAAAGACCTCCACTGGCTACCCGTCAACAAGAGAATCACTTTCCGACTTCTGACCCACGCACACAAGGCACTCTACGACATCGGACCAGAATGCCTCAACTCACGAATGTCCTTCTACACCCCCTCCCGCCAACTACGTTCTTCCAGCCAAGCCCTCGCCACCGTACCTCGCATCAACAAGACCACCATGGGAGGCAGATCCTTCTCATACCTGGCTGCTAAAACATGGAACTCACTCCCCACTTACCTTCGCCTTACCCAGAACCACGTAGCATTCAGAAAGCAACTTAAAACGTGGATATTTGACAAGTAATCCTCCTCCCCTTCCTAAGCGCCTTGAGACCCTCTGGGTATGTAGTGCGCTATATAAATTCTCTGACTTGACTTGACTTGACTAGTAGGAGATAGCGACCATCTTGGGCCCCACTTTGCATGTCAGTGATATTTATCACTAATGACATGCAAAGTGGGCGTGCCAAGATGTTAGCGACTGAAAACAGCCGCTAACATCGCTATCTCCTATTACCAACTTTTGGAGATATTCGCGCTAAGCGCGAATATCTCCAAAAGCTAACACCTGCCCTGAGCAGTTCTTACCCATGTTATTCAAGGGAGGTGGATAACATGGCTAAGAGCATTAGCTCGCTAATGCATGAATATCGCTGACTTTTCAGCGATATTCATGGATTGCGGACGATTTTTATTGCATTTGCGATAAACCTTGGTTGCAAGTAAATTGAACCATTACAAAAGAAAGAAAAAAATATATATAATAAACACAGAAATAAAAACAGAGGGCCCGATTCACAGAATGAATTTAAGACTCAATTTTAAACTTACTACTATTTTGGCATTCACAGAATGAACTTACTACTTTTGATATTCACAGAAGGTAGGATTTTGTCTTAAGACAAACTTAAGACAGACTGAAGACAGACTTAAGACAGACTTAAAAAAGACTTAAGACAAAATCCTAACTTCTGTGAATACCAAAAGTAGTAAGTTCATTCTGTGAATACCAAAAGTAGTAAGTGTATTCTGTGAATACCAAAAGTAGTAAGTGTATTCTGTGAATACCAAAAGTAGTAAGTGTATTCTGTGAATACCAAAATAGTAGTAAGTTTAGGATTGAGTCTTAAATTCATTCTGTGAACCGGGCCCAGAGTTTGGCCTACAAGCAATGGCACTAAAGGGCCCTAATTTTTAGGGGAATGTATTCAGGCGCGAGAGCAAGATGCCTGACAGTGAAGAAAGCCAATGGCTGAAGTGGGCTGGGCTGTATACTGTGGTGGGCGGAAGAAAAATTGAATGACATTTGAACAGACCAACAGATGAAGACTGACTGAAAGCCCTCAATGTGCATATATGCATTTTTATTGTGATTGTTTTGAAAAACATGAGTCCGTTGAGGCAGCTAAAGCTGTCTATAAGCCAGACCTACAAAAGCACCATAAGGCCCAAGGCCCTTTGTTGCTTCAGCATGATAAATATGTGTGCAATTAAGTAGATTTAGAAACAAAAGGCCTGTGGTCCTGCTGCAAGAGTATTTTCTTGAAGGATAGGTAATCCTTTTATTGAGCTCAGCACCACAACACTAGTGATGCTTGTCTTTTTGCTCCTAGGGAATTATAGTATTTGGGGACATTATCCTTCTGAAGCCAAGGAAATGTATTTCTATAATATTTTCATTTAAAAAACAAAAGTGATGCTTGCCTTTGTACTCCTAAAGAATTATGGGGCATATTATCAAGACAAGTGATAAAATTATTGCCGCTTTGGCGGCAGAAAACGGCTGCTAAAGCTGTGATAATGGGCTTGATAATATGCCCTTGTGAATTCCCATAGAAGCCCAGGTTAACGCCAGAACCTGGGCTTCTATGGGAATTCACAAGGGCATATTATCAAGCCCATTATCGACGCTTTAGCAGCAGTTTCCTGCTGATAAAATAGGCGATAATGTATCGCCCTTTCTTGATAATACAGCCCTTAATTTCATATTCCACATTCGTTCTATCCATGCCCCTGTCAACAAATGTTTTGCAACACCAGTCACTTTTTCAAGGCCTTACAATTAGCACTAGTCCTAGGCCTGCATCTTAACCCCTTCGATGCTCATGACGAGCTCAGCTCGTCATGAGGTACACCTCTCGTACACTCATGACGAGCTGAGCTCGTCATGAACAATGGGTTTTTGCAAACTTCAGCCTACGAGGGGAATCTGCAACGCACCGATGGTGTTAACCTCTAACGGATGGATTTCATTGCTGCTAATACGACAACGTTATACCTGTGTCCCAAGACTCATTCCGCAGCTAGCGCATTCCTCTGCCAACACCCATATGGCAGATATCTTACTCCAAGAGGGTAAGAATGATCACCATAGCCATATGTTATTGCACTGTTATCTTTATGTTATAACTAGATATTTATTGATCCTTTCACCAAGTATATTTACGCATGGTTAGCGTATGTTTTGTCAGGTGTTTACCACTTGCCTGTTTGTTTGTTTTTACATGTTTGCACGATCACTGAATGCGATTTTTTGCCTAAGGCATGATTATGGAGATTGTTGCCAGATGCATTTTTAAATCACTGGTGGAGGCCATTACTCATTCACCCATTTTAGCAATACATTTTGCCTACTGTCTCTGATTGCATTGCATACATTAACCACCTCAAGGTACACCCTAAACCATACGGGTGATTTCATGTTTAGGTACTGCACTAACACTACACCCTCAACCCCAATCAGCTGTAGATTAGGTTAATTTATGGTCCTGATCAATTGCCAAGATCAATCGTGACTTATTAAAGGCAAGAAACGTGTTGACACCTGTTTTCACCACATTCGAGCTGCATAGGATCATTGCATCCAGCACTGCCAAACACTATTTTTACTAAGACCTTACAGGCTTCCTGGAGTCATGCTTAAACCACTTAATCACCATCCTACATACAGTGCAACTCCACACACACTTCATTATAGTTTTTAAAATCTTTAAAAGATCTCTGGCAAAGAGCCGCCTCAAAGGGCCCGTTGGGAATTGCAGCACCGGTCCAACGAGGAGCTGCCTGATGATGAAGCATGACACCCATCTGGGTGTATGAGGGCTCTCACTTCTTATCAATCAGATCCCTCTGATTTGTTTGACCAGTCTCATCTGACCTGTTTTCAGGCTTTCTCTTTCCCCTCTATAGAAACTGCATACCTTTGTTCTGGAGGCATACATACTTAGGGAGCATGTCGGCTTGACTGTAGATGGGCTCTTAGTCCCTCCTTGTTGTTTTTGTCTTTGCATAGAGGCCAGTCCCTCACCAAACCCTACAATTCACATACTTCACCCTGTACAGAGGTCTTCACAGAGAGGCCAGTCCCTCAAGAAACCATACGGTTCACAAACTTCACCCTGTACAGAGATCTTCACAGAGAGGCCAGTCCCTCACCAAACCCTACGGTTCACAAACTTCACCCTGTACAGAGGGATTCACCGAGAGGCCTAGGGGGAGGACCAAGCAGATGCCTTATACACAAAGAGCGTAAACAAAAATAACATCTTGTTGAATGATTCAGTGGTGGTCCCATCCTCGTAGGACCACCCCAAGAATAGTTATTGGCAAAAAAAAAATCCCAACCATAGGCCCTGCAAAGCATTATGGGACGAGATTAGAAGTGGGCAGTGAATATTATAGTATCCAATATCAAAATAATTCTACGAAGTACTGCGGTCGTTACTAGATGTCCCTCACAAGTCAAATGCAAAAGCATTGAAACCCTTTCATGAAGCTTTTGCGTTTGACTCGTGAGGGACATCTAGTAATGACTAGTTGAACTGCAGCTCTCTGTAGAATTAATGTGATATTGGTAAGTCCCTGCAATAAACATTTAGGGGCTGATTCACAGAACTAACATAAGACAAAATCCTAAACTTACTACTTTTGGTATTCACAGAAGTTAGGATTTTGTCTTAAGACAGACTTAAGACAGACTTAAGACAGAATCCTAACTTAAGTCTGTTTTAAGAGAAAATCCTCACTTCTGTGAATACCAAAAATAGTAAGTTTAGGATTTTTTCTTAAGTTAGTTCTGTGAATCGGGCCCATAAAGGTTAATGTGATGTTCTGGTTAAGTATGGTAATATCTTACTGTATGCTTATAAATACCAAGAAATTCACTGAAAGGAACAAAAGTTAATGGGACATTTTAGTTAGGCATGGTGATAATTTAATGTTAAAAAATTAGAAATTCACTGAAATAAACATGAAGGTTAAAGTGATGTTATAGTCATGTTTGGTAATAATATCTTACTTTATGTTTTAAAAAAATCTTAGGAATCCAGTGAAAACAACCAAAGGTTAAAGGTGCGTTATCCATCCATACTAATATAATAAAGAGAGAGACCAAACCTTTGAGGCGGGTAATCTCAGGAACCACGGCACCAATCACAACACCCAATACAGCGTTGGAAAGGGCAGTTGCAGCAGAAGGACATAGGCTATGCAGACGCCCACCATATACATTTAAAAAGTTAAAGAACCGTGACAGCAAAGTAGTCCCTTGTGGGCCTGTCTGCATTGTGCTGTGGGGGCGTGACAAATGCTGGGGGCATGTGGTATGTTCCACCCTTTGGGCTGGTCTGTTCCCATGAGGCACAGGGTCAAGGCTGATTTGCATATGGCCATGTCTGAACTGGGGTGGTGTGGAGTGCAAAACAACGATGGATTTAGGGCCAGATCTCTGTACTGGGGTGAATGTATGACATTGTTCTGCATTCTGTCCATCAACTGTTGTTTTTGCATTTGTCACCCCGAGTGGGATGGGTATGCTCAGACGTGAGTGCCATGCTCTCCAGGCCACTAGAGTCAAGCTATCGTGATTGAAAACGGTTGATAGTCAGAAATTGGTTCTAGCATGTGTGAGTCAGATCCCAGAAAGACATGGCTTAGCAGTTCAAAGGGCCTGAAATGTTTGTTTTAGGCACAGGGTCTTGGCTGTGGAGGTGTGGAGTGCAAAAAAAATGATGGATTTTGGCCCAGGTCTCTGTATTGGGGTGAACGTATGAGATTGTTCTGCATTCTGTCCATCATCTGTTGTTTATACAATCTGCACTTCATGCCATGTCTCATATCCCGTGCTGGGGGTGTGGGCGGTTGCGGGGCGCGCGTCATGTCAAATATTTCATTGTTTTTTATTCCCAGGTTCTGCACATTCCAGCTCCGGGTGTTCACCCTGCTCCCTTTAAATACCTCTGCACCCCATAATCAAAACCCACCCTTGCTCCTTTAAATACCCCAACACCCTTAAACACTAACCCATCTTAACCCTATAAATATACCCTGTACCCCAAAACCCAAACCGATACCTGAATCCTAAAAATAGCCCTGTACCCCAAAAACCAAACCTACCCCTGAACCCAAAAATACCTCTGTAACCCAAAACCCAAACCTAGCCCGAACCCTTAAAATACCCCTGTACCCCAAAACCCAAACCTACCCCTGAACCCTAAAAATACCCCGGCACCCCAAAACCCAAACCTAGCCCTGAACCAAAAAAATAACCCTATACCCCAAAACGCAAACCTACCCTGAACCCTAAAATACCCCTGTACCCCAAAACCCAAACCTAGCCCTGAACCCTAAAAATACCCCTGTACCCCAAAACTCAAACCTAGCCCTGAACCCTTAAAATACCCCTGTACCCTAAAGCCCAAAACTACCCCTGAACCTTAAAAATACCCCTATACCCCAAAACCCAAACCTAGCCCTGAACCCTAAAAATACGCCTGTACCCCAAAACCCATACCTATCCCTAAACGCTAAAACTACCCCTGTACCCCATAACCCAAAACTATATCTGAACCCTTAAAATACCCAAACACCCCAAAACACATACCTCAGTACCCCAAAACATATACCCCTATACCTATACTTACCTTATCCGAACATTTAAAAAAAACATGCTTTTACCATTCATGCATTTACAACGAATTTCATTGTAAATGTATGCGTGGTAAAAGCATATAATATGTAATGCCATGCGTTATAATGGCCTTGCGGAGTCATGGTACTTTCATAATGAAAGTATGCGGAGTGATGGTCTGCGGAAAGAAAGTTGCAGAATAATGGGTGTTTACCCTCCCCCGGTAAGTGCATTGGTGGCACGGCGGCCCACATCTCCAGCAACATACTCATATTTTTTCAACACCGATTTGAAAAATGCACAGGTCTCTCTCATTGATGGCCAGCACCGACATACACTTTTAGACACACCTCCCGCCACAAGTTCTAAAATTGCGAACTTTAGAGCTGGGGAGCTACGTTTGAATCTCGGCATTAGGTCAACATCCTGTGATTCCAGGCAAATTGCTTTGTCTCCCCGTGCCTACCACAAATTAATGTGTTCTTCTGTAATGTAAATTGTGCTCATGCCACATTGTCGAGTTTGCGCTATATAATATTGCAAGGAAAAATAAAGTACGGAAACTCGAGTTCACACACTACTGAACGCGCACTCTTAAGTGCATCAGCAGTGCACTGTGAATTGGAGCTTTTCACAGGCCTGTCACAGATAAGAAATGCTATCAAAACGAAGTCCTACAAAACAATATACTACTGGCCGACAGCAATTCATACCCGGACAACGTCGGGACGGGCTGCTAGTACTAATATAATAAAGAGAGAGCCCAAACCTTCGAGGCGGGTAATCTCAGGAACCACAGCACCAATCGCAACACCCAATACAGCGTTGGAAAGGGCAGTTGCAGCAGAAGGACATAGGCTATGCAGACGCCCACATATACACTATCAGCCCGATTCATCAAGCTGGATAGCGCTCACAAAGGGCCAGATTCTGAGAATCTGGCCCTTTGCGAGTGCGATTTTTGCATTTGGGATTCATCATCCCAAATGCAAAAATCGGTAATAGCGATTTCGCTATTTTGTGAGGAATTACATTTAAGGAATCTCTATTTGAGATTCCTTAAATGCAATTCATCATCCATTTTTAAATAGCGAATTCGCAATTTCGGCCCGCTATTTACCGCGAGGTCAAACCTCGTGGTAAATAGCGAAAACTTTGGACATGTGTGTGCGCAACACCTGTTTAAATTTGCATTTAAGGGGTGCTACAGGGTGTCCTTCGGACACCCCTGGCACCCTTTAAATCGCTATCTTATTTGCGATTAGCAAATTGCTAATCGCAAATAAGGAATACTCCCCATTCATTCCTATGGGCCTTTTGGCATGAATGGGGAGCCTACATGAATCCCGTTTTGCGAGCCTGTAATAGCGATTTCTTATGAATCGCTATTATAGACTCGCAAAACGGGTCTTTGATGAATCAGGCTGTTAAAAGGTAAAAGAACCGTGCCAGCAAAGTAGTCCCTTGTGGGCATGTCTGCGTTGTGCTGTGGGCGTGTGCTGGGGGGGTGTGACAAACGCTGGGGGCGTGTGGTACGTTCCGCCCTTCATGCCATGTCTCATATCGTGTGCTAATCCCACCCTGCTCCCTTTAAATACCCCTGCACCCCATAATCATAACTCACCCGTACTCCTTAAAATACCCCAACACCCTTAAACACTAACCCATCTTAACCCTATAAATATACCCTGTATCCCAAAACCCAAACCTATCCTTAAACCCTAAAAATACCCCTGTACCCCAAAACCCAAACCTAGCCCTGAACCCTATAAATACCCCTGAACCTCAAAACCCAAACCTAGCCCTGAACCCTATAAATACCCTTGTACCCCAAATCCCAAACCTAACCTTGAACCCTAAAAATACCACTGTACCCCAAAACCCAAACCTACCCCTGAACCCTAAAATACCTCTGTACCCCAAAACCCAAACCTAGCCCTGAACCCTTAAAATACCCCTGAACCCCAAAACCCAAACCTGCCCCTGAACCCTAAAAATACCCCTGTACCCCAAAACCCAAACATAGCACTGAACCCTAAAAATAACCCTGTACCCAAAAACCCAAACCTACCCCTGAACCCTAAAATACCCCTGTACCTCAAAACCCACACCTATCACTGAACCCTAAAAATACTCCTGTACCCCAAAACCCAAACAAAACCCCATAACCCTTAAAATACCCCTGTACCCCAAAACCCAAACCTACCCCTGAACCCTAAAAATATCCCTATACCCCAAAACCCAAACCTAGCCCTGAACCCTAAAATTACCCATGTACCCCAAACCCATACCTATCCCTAAACCCTAAAACTACCCCTGTACCCCATAACCCAAAACTATATCTGAACCCGTAAAATACCCAAACACCCCAAAACATATACCCCTATACCCATACTTACCTTATCCAAAAACATTAAAAAAAACATGCTTTTACCGTTCATGCATTTACAACGAATTTCGTTGTAAATGTATGCGTGGTAAAAGCATATAAAATGTAATGCCATGCGTTATAATGGCATCGCGGAGTCATGGTACTTTCGTAATGAAAGTATGCGGAGTCATGGTATGCGGAAAGAAAGTTGCGGAATAATGGGTGTTTACCCTCCCCCGGTAAGTACGTTGGTGGCACGGCGGCCCAAATCTCCAGCAACATACTCATATTTTTTCACCACCCATTTGAAAAATGCACAGGTCTCGCTCATTGATGGCCAGCACCGACATGCACTTTTAGACACCTCCCACCACAAGTTCTAGAATTGCGAACTTTAGAGCTGGGGAGCTACGTTCGAATCTCGGCATCTGCTCAACATCCTGTTATTCCAGGCAAATCGCTTTGTCTCCCCGTGCCTACCACAAATGAATGTGTTCTTCTGTAATGTAAATTGTGCTCATGCCATGTTGACGAGTTCTCGCTATATAATATTGCAAGGAAAAATAAAGTAGGGAAACTCGAGTTCACACACTACTGAACGTGCACTCTTAAGTGCATCAGCAGTGCACTGTGAATCGGAGCGTTTCACAGGCCTGTCACAGATAAGAAATGCTATCAAAACGAAATCCCACAAAACAATATACTACTAGCCGGCAGCAATTCATACCCGGACAACGTCGGGACGGGATGCTAGTAGTTACATAATGTAATGTTTTAAACCAAAAACACGAAAATTCGCCAATTAAGCGCTCTAACCATAAAACAAACAAACAAAGAAAAAACCCTTCTGTTGTACGGAGAGACAAAGAAGGACATGAGCCATAACTTCTGTACAATGCTCCATGTGCAATAGAGTTATTGCAGCAAAGGTGAGCTCTAGAATAAAGTGCAGAGTGAGATACATCATAGTGCTTAAGAAAAGGTATAGTTTCTACTTCTGGCTTTACTGAGCTAGAAATGCATTAAAACACAGCTCTATGCTCAGCTCAAGTGTGCCTCTGATAAATGTATTTGGTAACAGATAGTTTGTACATTATAAGTAGCATGAATCTATACTACTATTATAAAGAGAGAACTGTGTCCTTTGAGCCAGGTAAACTCAAAAAGTACACCACCAGTCGCAACACCCAATACAACGTTGGAAAAGGAGGGTCCAGTAGATGGACATAGGCTATAAAAAAAATAAAAATAAACGTTATTTAAAAAAATAAACAATAAAAAAAAGTAGTCCCTAAGAAGTTGCGCCGGCCGTGTGTGCTAACAACGTGCGTGCTGACATCATCGGAGGACAGGAACGGGGGGCGTGGCTTAGCAAGCCACGATGGCCGCGGTGTTTTGCTGAGGCTCCGCGATCGGGCTTGCATCTCACCCGTTTCCTGAGATCGCAGTGAGCCTCAGCCAACACAACAGCGACCGGCGGAGACGGCAGCACCGGGGGCTTCCTTTGTGAGAGCCGCGGCCGCTGCTGAAGTGCGGCATCCAGGGTGGTAGATTCGACTACCGGAGTGGGGAGTCGGACCGCAAGATGGCGGCCGCGTCCCCGGCCACTTAGACCCGAGGCGTCTACACCCTCGTTGCTGGACCGGAGACCCCGGGGAACGCGCACACGGACCAGAGCTGCGGCGCCCCCGGCAGATCGGCGCATCTGACACCCGGAGGGGTGTTAATCACTGGATCCGCTGCGACGAACGCGCATCGGCGCTCAAGATGGCGGCACCCGGACTGGGGCCTCACCCCACCAGCACTCCTGCCCGGTTGGATGCCGGCCCGACCACCGAGCATTGAGGGACGTCAACGAGCACACCACCAACGCGGCGCCCGGACCCTCCTGCGGCGGAGAAGATCCCGTCGGGCGGTGAGTGTCGGCTCCCCCCACGCCCCCAGGGGCCCTCATCGTAACCCCCCCCAGTGACTTCTGACCCCCCCTGAGACCCCCAGTGGTTCTCCAACACCGCACTTCCTGGCCCGGGGAACGAGGCAACACAGACACCCCTGGCGCAGCGGACAACTCCAAGGATCGGGCTGCCTGACCTTAACATGGCGCTCGGAAGGGCTCAGAAACCGGGCCTGGTCCGGGCCCTCCCATAACGACGGCGACGACGACTCCCCCCCCAGGGCACAGCGGAGGCGCGCCACATTAGGGCCAGCTCCTTATCACCACGGTCCCACAGGAGCCCTCTACCCGGCCCGCCCGGCCTCGGCTCCCGCCATAATTTATTCACAGCCTTGAGGGAGTGGCGCTGCTGGCCCCACACCGCGCCAACTACCTGCTGCCGTGAGCCTGCAAACGCCAGCACAGGCCCCACCACCGAACCAGAGGGACCCCGAGGCGAGCCCGGGGGTACCACGACAACCACAAAGACTGCATACCTGATCCCCGCAGGATTGGCCCCCGCCCCAACAACTCGTGGCTTCAGGACCCCACGACGCCACGGCGCCCCATCCCACCGCCCAATGGGGAAACCAAGGGGCACGCAGACGACAGCCGTCCCCGAAACGGCCATCGAGAAAATGACGCACACAAGGACATGGACTCAGGCAAACACGCCGAACGCGGACCCCACGCTGTCGGCGAAACTGGACCAGGTACTGGCTGCGATCGAAATGTCCCGGCTCTCTATGGAGGAACGTCTGGGCGCCCTGACGACAGACATCAGCCTAATCCGTGACGATCACCGCAAGCTGGCGGACAGAGTGAAGGAGGGAAAGCGAAACGTGGCAGCTATTCAGCCCACGGTGAAAACACAAGAAGCAGACATGAAGGAAGTCATGCGCCGAGTGGCGGCCCTTGAGGAGCGCGCAATCGATTTGGAGGGACGCTCAAGACGATGCAACATCCGCGTCCTGGGTTTACCGGAGGGGATCGAAAATTCGGACCCGCTGACCTACAAGGAATCATGGACCAGTTCTTTACCCCCGAGTCGGAGCGGTCAGCGTTCTTCTCAATCGAGAGAGCACACAGGGTCCCCACCCGGAAGCCCAAGCCGGGCCTGCCTCCACGCCCTATGCTGGCCAAGTTCCTACACTTCCGGGAACGAGACGCGGTGCTTCGCGCGGCCCGGGTGGCGGGCCCTCTGCAAGTGGAAGACCAACAGGTCGTGGTGTTCCCGAACTATGCCCGCGAGGTACAGCAGCAACGCTCGACCTTTCTGGAGGTTAAAAGACGTCTCCGCGAAAATCACCTACAGTACTCCCTACTGTTCCGGGCCCGCCTCAAGGAGCTTCATAACGGGAAATCCATATTCTTCACCACGGCGGAGGAGGCACAAGACTGGGCGTAGCTCCACTGTCCGTTGATCCCTAAACCCGGTCCTCAGCGGAGACAAAACAACGACTCACGACGATCCAGAAGACGTGGCATGAATCGCACCCAGACAGGCAACTCCAAGAGTCAAGCGTCCTCTCCCTCGGGCTCGCCCGATCTCACACAAATTATGCAGGAGCGACGGGACGCCCTACGAGCGGTGACCGAACTACACACCTCTCCCCAAGCCTCGGACCTGGAGAGCCGGCCACACCTGTTCACCTCTGAGAAGGACCGAGACAGCGACGGCACAATGTCAGTATTTGGTCCGATCTCATCTCCCCTCCTTGTGATGCATACCACAGACACTACCCAAGCGGGCCAACCAGGCGCCTCTTCAGGATGAACAACTGGACGATTGCTGTATCCTCTTTCTTTCTGGTTGTTGCTTGCGCTGTGCGTAATCTGCGCGCCGAAGAAGTTCAGTTAATTGGCTGTATGTGCACACGTGCGAATGTCACTTCTCCTACAACAGCCCGATCCGCGAAGAAGCCCGGCAGTAACACTTGCTGCCACCCCCACAGAATTTTGTTATATTTCTCCCCTAGTGGGACACCAGTTTCGATATGCCACCCTCGGTGATATATCCCTCGCATTGGGTCTGTTGCCCACCTTTGGTTCTACCTGTTGTAACCCCCGTTAGACCCCCCTACACATACGGAAGCATGGCGCGCAGGTGCACATACGAAACACAGGACCACGCGATCCATGGGAGGTACAGGGGTGCCCCACTCGCAAGCACGAACTCACAGCAATGGAGACTTCACGGTCGGACGTTAACGTCCTCACGCTGAATGTACGGGGTCTCCACACACCTAGCAAACGCTACTCCGTCTACTCCTACATTAGGCGTATGTCAGCATGCGTGGCACTGTTACAAGAGACACATACCAACGCTGCCGAACTGGGCCGATTGCAGGCCAAATGGCGAGGGACCTTTTGCGCCACGACCTACTCAGCGTTCGCTCGAGGCGCTCTAGTGTGGGATAGGCCAGGCACTCCTTTTCGAACACTTAGACGGGTGGTTGACAGGGAGGGCAGATACGCATTGTTAGAAGGAATCTTAGATGGGCAAGGGGTCCTCCTGGGCAGCATTTACGCCCCTAACACTGACCAAGATAAATTCTGGGATCACCTCACAGTAGTCCTGGCCCAATTCACTACCATTCCATGGATTCTGGGAGGAGATTATAACTGCACATTGAACCCCGCCCTGGACAGATCACACCCCCCCCCCCGTAGGCTCCCCAACCCCCCGACAGGCGGAACTTTTCAGGGCCTGGGCAACACACTGGGCACTCACTGACGCGTGGCGACACTTACACCCGCTGGCCCAGGTCTATTCGTTCCACTCGATTCCACACAACCTTCGGGTCCGTCTGGACAGGTTCTTATGCTCTGCACTCATCCTCCCGAAGGTGACATCCTCGGACTACCTGGGTCGGATCCTCTTGGATCACGACGCTCACATCTTACGCCTGGTCTGGCGCCCCCCACACCCGCCAGTCCCCACCTGGCGCCTCCCTAAGGACTGCTTGTCAGACCAGGTCTTCAGGGATACGCACAAAACCAGCATACAGGAATACTTCCTAAACAACGCGGATTCGGCATCATCGGCGTTGATGGAATGGGATGCATTCAAAGTGGTGGCACGGGGGGACTGCATACAACAAATCGCTAGGGTTCGCCGCATACTAGAACAGACACTCCTCACGTCGGAGCGGCGCCTGGCGGCGCTCACGAAACAAACCGATGACTCGGAAGAGACTGTCACGCTCACGGCCAAGGCGAAGTCGGTATACCAAGCTGCTTGCGCCGATCTCCGGAAATATAATTTCCGGGCCTACGCCTCCAGGGTACACAAAGACCAGGACAAAACGGGGGCAATGCTCGCCTGGATGGCAAGGCAGGACACCGAGATCAAGCCAATTACGGATATCATCAATCCGGAAGGCATGCTAGTCCGATCCCAGGCCGAGATCCTCCTGGCGTTCCAACACCACTACGCACAGGTATACGAGGCCCCAACCCGCTACACTCCATCATGCGTGGATCGACGCTGAAAAGCGCACGCTCGACAATAAAATAACGCCCTCGGATATCACTCAGGCGTTGCGCACCCTGTCCCGGAATAAAGCCCCGGGACTCGACGGCTTCCCATTGGAGTACTACTCGACGTTCTCTGCCCTGCTGGCTCCCCGACTGGCTCGGATGTTCGCGGCAGCCCTCCATCTGGGAGTACTTCCCCAGTCACTACGGGAATCCGTAATTGTGACCTTCCCCAAACCCCACAGGGACCCTCTACAATTGGGATCGTATCGTCCTATCACGCTCTTATCGGCGGACTGCAAAGTCCTCGGGAAGATCTTGGCTGACAGGTACGTCCAGGTCATTTGCCCGCTGGTCCATCCAGACCAATGCGGGTTCGTTCCAGGCAGGAACACCTCACAGAACATCCGTCGCGTCTTCCATGTTCAGGATCAGGTTCGGGACATATTCCCATGCGCCGCTTGCCTGATTATGGATCTGGAA
This sequence comes from Lissotriton vulgaris, assembly GCF_964263255.1. Classification (NCBI taxonomy): domain Eukaryota; kingdom Metazoa; phylum Chordata; class Amphibia; order Caudata; family Salamandridae; genus Lissotriton; species Lissotriton vulgaris. The sequence goes on from NC_141686.1 coordinate 276,412,502, forward strand.
AAGGCGTTCGACACTCTCACTTGGCCGTACCTATTCGCGACCCTGAGTTGTCTCAATGTTGGCCCGACACTCATGGCATACACCCGCCTCCTATACACCGGCTTAACAACACGAGTGCGGATTGGGAAACACATCTCCTGTGCATTCGAGGTCCGCCGAGGCACGAGACAGGGGTGCCCCCTATCGCCCCTGTTGTTTGCCCTGGCGGTCGAGCCGCTGGCGGCCAGACTGCGTCGGGAGGGAGTCCGCTGGGGCATCCCGCTAGCGGACGAGACGCATTGCGTCTCTCTGTACGCAGATGACCTCCTAATATATGTCCGTGACATAGAGGCGGATCTAACTCCCATAGGAGTAGTGCTGACGGAGTTTGCGGACGCCTCGGGTCTCCGGGTGAACTGGGACAAGTCCACGGTCTACCCCCTCCACCCGCACTTGCCTCCCCGGAACGTCAGGCTGGGAACCCATACACTCTCGTGGTCCGCGGAGGCTCCTCGGTACCTCGGTGTCCGCCTGTACCACTCTCCGGCGGACATCTTCGATGGCAATCACCGGAAGATGCTCGCTGACCTACGTCCGACTGTAGCCTTCTGGAACAAGCTCCCGCTGGCCCCGATAGGACGGATAGCCCTGGCAAAAATGGTGATGCTCCCCCGCCTTCTCTATCACTTCACGAACCTACCGGTGGTGCCGCCCAGATCCTTCTTTCGGGACCTTAACACTCTCCTAGGCACCCTCATTTGGGGCGCGAACCGACACAGAGTGGCCTTGAAAACCCTCCAACTCCCCACAACACTAGGCGGACTCGGAGCTCCTTCCTTCGAGTCCTACTTCCTGGCGGCACAGCTTCAATGGTTATCGTATTGGACAGCGGACCGCTACACCCAGGAGACTCTTACCCCGGCCGGTAGAGTTTCGACCCCGGAGCTCATCCGTCTCCTCCTTCCGGGTACCAAACCCAGACGAACGTACCCCCACCAGGTCACGATGGCGCACCAATGTATGATGCGGATCCACCGGATGGCCCCAAGTAGGACCCCATACTCCCCGTTGCTACCGCTGGCGGGCTGCCCCAGACAGGACTCCTATTTCTCGGCGCCGATGCTGGCTGAGTGGACACGTTGCGCCATCATGGATATGGAGTCGCGCTTCGAGGAGGGACAGCTGAAACCAATCACACAGCTGTTTGCAGAATATGACCTTCCCCCGGGTCAATTCCTCAGGCACCGGCAACTACTCGAGGGATTCCGCCCTTACCATAATCTCAGGGCAGGGGAACCAGACACGCACCCAGTAATACATGCTATCTTGCGCATGGGAGTGGGACGCCACTTGGTCACCTGGTTGTACAAATCAATCCAGGAACTCTCGCTCACCCCTCTGACGGCCCTATGGGCCACCTGGGAGGAGGACATCAGTCGCCCATTACACGACTCAGAATGGACCAAGGCGCTCGAGGCCCCGAAACGCGTCTCCAGGAATGCTCGATTCAAAAACATCCAATACTATATACTACATAGGGCATACCTTACACCGGCGCGCCTACAGCGGTTCTACCCATCCACACAATTCCTATGTCCCAGGTGTCGATCCCCTGACGCAGATTTCCGCCACATGTTTTGGGACTGCCCCGACCTCCGCCCCCTATGGAAAACAGTGCACGACACACTGACAGATCTCACAGGCCTCACAACACTAGCCTCATGGGAATCCAGCGCTCTAGGCATCCTACATATCCCTAAGCAAGAACCAGTACACAGGCGGTTTGTGTCCTTGGCGTTGCTGTTGGCAAACAGATGTATAGCTATGCATTGGCGTTCCCCGGAGGGCCCCCCTATAGCAGCCTGGACGGGAGCGGTTTGTAAGTGGGCGGCGGCGGAGGAAGATGCCCTCAGGGAAGAAGAAGCCAGGGGCGCGCGTAGACATCCCATCTCCATGGAATGGGCCATGCTCCTGCACAGCTTCCGGCAGTCCCTGCACACAGAAGACCCGCCTACGGCCCCCCCCACCCCGCCACCCCCCCTCCCTCTCCCGAGTGAACTCATAGCTCCTGGCCAAGACCCTGACCCCACACTAGCCATCCCACTAAGCACTAACATGGATTGCCCCTGCTCCCTGACTACGCCACCTTGACATGGGCACACTTTGAGGGTACCCCTTATCTCCCAACATCCGACACCTGTTTATCCTCTACCGTATGTCTGCTAACGCCTATATGCTCCCCTCCACAGTTGTGTTTCCCCAGTTACTAGTAAGACAGTTATAGGAACTGTACAGACCCCGATCCTACGCCGCTAAGACGGGCAACATGTACCCGCTAGAGTTCTCCCCTTTCCCTCACGGAGCGCGATTATAGGATCCTAGCCTGGGAATATATCTGATTGATCTGTACTGTTTCACTGAAGAAATGTCACATTCTACAAGTTTGTACTTAGAAAAGTTGCGCGCACGGCTGACCGCGGATGAATGTTGAAGCCACGCCAGCAGCTGATTCTCTCAATGTAACCAATTATAATGATGCAACAATAAAAATAAATTAAAAAAAAAAATCGGAGGACAGGAACGAGGAGCAGGGGCGTAACAAACGCCCCTGCAGCCCCCGCAGTGCGGGGGGGCCTCACTCTCTACAGTTAATGAAGGGGGCCCCAGGGGGCCCCGGCCCCCTCAGCTCTTCTGAGAGCTGTGAGAGAGGTCTGCGCTGAAGCAAGCCTCTCTCCCTCTGCATCTGAAGCAGGTGCAGCCTGCTCGGAGCCCTTTGCCCCATCCCTCTGACTGAAGAGAAACAAAGTATCAATATACATTGTTTCTCTTCAGTCAGAGCCAAAGGCAGTCCCGGAAAGAGGATGGGGGCACCAGAGACAGCAGTCTCCACTGCTCCTCTGAGGCAGCACAGAGCCGGCCCCCACTCTCTCCTCTTGATAAACAAAGCCCACCCCACAAGAAAAGAGAAGAGACAGGGACAAGGATGGGGTGGGGGGCCCACCCCACAAGAGAAGAGAAGAGACAGGGACAAGGATGGGGTGGGGGGCCCACCCCACAAGAGAAGAGAAGAGAAGAGACAGGGACAGGCCCCCATCCGAGAAGAGACAGGGACAAGGATGGGGTGGGGGGCCCACCCCACAAGAGAAGAGAACAGAAGAGACAGGGACAGGCCCCCATCCGAGAAGAGACAGACAAGGATGGGGTGGGGGACCCACCCCACAAGAGAAGAGAAGAGACGGGGACAAGGATGGGGTGGGGGCCCCACCCCACAAGAGAAGAGAAGAGAAGAGACAGGGACAGGCCCCCATCCGAGAAGAGACAGGGACAAGGATGGGGTGGGGGCCCACCCACAAGAGAAGAGAAGAGACAGGGACAAGGATGGGGTGGGAGGCCCACCCCACAAGAGAAGAGAAGAGAGGGTGGGGGGCCCACCCCACAAGAGAAGAGAAGAGACAGGGACAAGGATGGGGTGGGGGCTCCACCCCACAAGAGAAGAGAAGAGACAGGGACAAGAAGAGACAGGGACAAGGATGGGGTGGGGGGCCCACCCCACAAGAGAAGAGAAGAGACAGGGACAAGGATGGGGTGGGGGCCTCAGAGAGCAAGAGACAGCACAGAGCAGTGCTCGGGACCCTGACAAGGGTGGGAGTGGGGGCCCCCAGACAGAGTATTCTCCAGGGCAAAGCTCACATGAGAAGGGATGAGGCAGCAAAATGGTGCCCTCAGGTAAGCACGCTTGTTAGAACACACCATGGGCATCCGCAGGGAGAGGGAAAGGGGGGCCGAGAAGGGTGCAAGGCAGAGGGGGAGAAGGATGCATGGTAGAGAAGGGTGCAAGGCAGAGAGGAGAAGGGTGCAAGGCAGAGAGGAGAAGGGTGCAAGGCAGAGAGGAGAAGGGTGCAAGGCAAAGAGGAGAAGGGTGCAAGGCAGAGAAGAGAAGGGTGCAAGGCAAAGAGGAGAAGGGTGCAAGGCAAAGAGGAGAAGGGTGCAAGGCAAAGAGGATAAGGGTGCAAGGCAAAGAGGAGAAGGGTGCAAGGCAAAGAGGAGAAGGTTGCAAGGCAAAGAGGAGAAGGGTGCAAGGCAAAGAGGAGAAGGGTGCAAGGCAAAGAGGAGAAGGGTGCAAGGCAAAGAGGAGAAGGGTGCAAGGAAGAGAGGAGAAGGGTGCAAGGTAGAGAAGGGTGCAAGGCGGAGGGGGAGAAGGGTGCAAGGTAGAGAGGAGAAGGGTGCAAGGCGGAGGGGAGAAGGGTGAAAGGCGGAGGGGAGAAGGGTGCAAGGCAGATAGGAGAAGGGTGCAAGGCGGAGGGGAGAAGGGTGCAAGGCAGATAGGAGAAGGGTGCAAGGCGGAGGGGAGAAGGGTGCAAGGTGGAGGGGAGAAGGGTGCAAGGTGAAGGAGAGAAGGGTGCAAGGCAGAGGGGAGAAGGGTGCAAGGCAGAGGGGAGAAGGGAGCAAGGCAGGGGGGAGAAGGGTGCAAGGGAGAGAGGAGAAGGGTGCAAGGTAGAGAAGGGTGCAAGGCAGAGGGGGAGAAGGGTGCATGGCAGATGGGAGATGGGTGAAAGACAGAGGGGAGAAGGGTGCAAGGTAGAGGGGAGAAGGGTGCAGGGTAGAGGGGAGAAGGGTGCAAGGCAGAGGGGAGAAGGGTGCAAGGCAGAAGGGAGAAGTGTGCAAGGCAGAGAAGAGAAGGGTGCAAGGCAAAGAGGAGAAGGGTGCAAGGCAAAGAGGAGAAGGGTGCAAGGAAGAGAGGAGAAGGGTGGAAGGTAGAGAAGGGTGCAAGGCGGAGGGGGAGAAGGGTGCAAGGTAGAGGGGAGAAGGGTGCAAGGCAGAGAGGAGAAGGGTGCAAGGCGGAGGGGAGAAGGGTGCAAGGCAGAGGGGAGAAGGGTGCAAGGCGGAGGGGAGAAGGGTGCAAGGTGGAGGGGAGAAGGGTGCAAGGCAGAGGGGAGAAGGGTGCAAGGCAGAGGGGAGAAGGGTGCAAGGCAGAGAGAAGAAGGGTGCAAGGTAGAGAAGGGTGCAAGGCGGAGGGGAAGAATGGTGCATGGCAGATGGGAGAAGGGTGAAAGGCAGGGGGGAGAAGGGTGCAAGGAAGAGAGGAGAAGGGTGCAAGGTAGAGAAGGGTGCAAGGCGGAGGGGGAGAAGGGTGCAAGGCAGAGGTGAGAAGGGTGCAAGGCAGAGGTGAGAAGGGTGCAAGGCAAAGGGGAGAAGGGTACAAGGCAAAGGGGAGATGGGTGCAAGGCAGAGGGGAAAAGGGTGCAAGGCAGAGGGGAGAAGGATGCAGGGTAGAGAAGGGTGCAAAGCGGCGGGGGAGAAGGGTGCAAGGCGGAGGGGGAGAAGGGTGCAAGGCAGAGAGGAGAAGGATGCAAGGTAGAGAAGGGTGCAAGGCGGCGGGGAGAAGGGTGCAAGGCGGAGGGGAGAAGGGTGCAAGGCAGCGGGGAGAAGGGTGCAAGGCAGACGGGAGAAGGGTGCAAGGCAGAGGGGAGAAGGGTGCAAGGCAGAGGGGAGAAGGGTGCAAGGCAGAGGGGAGAATGGTGCAAGGAAGAGAGGAGAAGGGTGCAAGGTAGAGAAGGGTGCAAGGCAGAGGGGGGAAGGGGTGCAAGGCAGAGAGGAGAAGGGTGAAAGTTAGAGAAGGGTGCAAGGCGGGGGTGAAACAGGGTGCAAGACAGAGAGGAGAAGGGTGCAAGGCAGAGGGGAGAAGGGTGCAAGGCAGAGGGGAGAATGGTGCAAGGTAGAAAAGGGTGCAAGGCGGAGGTGGACTAGGGTACAAGGGGAAGGGGAGAAGGGTGCAAGAGGGAGGGCAAGAAGGGTGCAAGGCAGAGGGGAGAAGGGTGCAAGGGGGATGGTGATGAAGTTAAAAATGTGCCCCCCCTGGAAACATTTCTGCGGACACCCATGGAACGCACACTACTTTGTGAGGGAGAGTGGAGAGAGAGAGAGTGGAGAGAAACAGTGGAGAGAAACAGTGGAGAGAGAGAGTGGCTAGAGAGCGTGGAGAGAGACAGTGGAGACAGAGTAGACAGTGGAGAGAGAGTGGAGATAGACAGTGGAGAGACTGAGAGTGGAGAGAGAGTGGAGAGAGCATGGAGAGACACTGGAGAGAGTGGAGAGACCGAGAGTGGAGAGAGAGAGAGTGGAGAGAGAGAGAGTGGAGAGAGAGAGTAGAGAGAGAGAGTAGAGAGAGAGAGAGTGGAGAGAGAGTGGAGATAGACAGTGGAGAGACCGAGAGTGGAGAGAGAGTGGATAGAGCATGGCGAGACAGTGGAGAGAGAGAGAGTGGAGAGAGAGAGAGAGTGGAGAGAGAGTGGAGAGAGAGAGAGTGGAGACAGAGAGTGGAGAGAGAGAGTGGAGAGAGAGTGGAGAGAGAGAGTGGAGAGAGAGAGAGAGTGGAGAGAGAGATAGAGTGGAGAGAGAGATAGAGTGGAGAGAGAGATAGAGTGGAGAGAGATAGAGTGGAGAGAGAGAGTAGAGAGAGCGAGTAGAGAGAGTGGAGAGAGAGAGTGGAGAGAGAGAGTGAGTGGAGAGAGAGAGAGTGGAAAGAGAGAGAAAGAGTGGAGAGAGAGTGGAGAGAGAATGGAGAGTAGAGAGAGACAGTGGAGAGAGAGACAGTGGAGAGAGAGACAGTGGAGAGAGAGACAGTGGAGAGAGAGTGAGTGGAGAGAGAGTGAGTGGAGAGAGAGTGAGTGAGTGGAGAGAGAGTGAGTGGAGAGAGAGTGGAGCGAGAGAGTGGAGAGAGAGAGTGGAGAGAGAGAGTGGAGAGAGTAGAGAGAGAGAGAAGGGAGAGAGGGTGGAGAGAGAGAGAGTGGAGGGAGACAGTGGAGGGAGACAGTGGAGAGAGAGTGAGTGGAGAGAGAGTGAGTGGAGAGAGAGTGGAGCGAGAGAGTAGAGCGAGAGAGTGGAGAGAGAGAGTGGAGAGAGAGAGTGGAGAGAGTAGAGAGAGAGAGAAGGGAGAGAGGGTGGAGAGAGAGAGAGTGGAGGGAGACAGTGGAGAGAGAGACAGAGGAGAGACCGTGGAGAGAGAGACAGTAGAGATAGAGTGGACAGAGTTGAGAGAGCGAATGGAGAGAGTGGAGAGAGAGTAGAAACTGACTGACTGACTCAGAGACTGAGTACTGACTGACCGAGAGACTGACTGACTGACTGAGAAACTGACTGAGAGAGAGAGTGACTGACTGACAGAGAGAGAGAGACTGATTGAGAGTGAGACTGACTGACAGAGACTGGCTGAGGTAGAGAGAAACTGACTGAGAGAGAGACTGGGAGAGAGAGGCAGAGAGACTGACTGACAGAGAGATAGACTGATTGACTCTGAGAGAGACTGACTGACAGAGAGAGACTGCCTGAGAGAGACTGCCTGAGAGAGACTGCCTGAGAGAGACTGACTGAGAGAGAGACTGACAGAGAGAGACTGACTGAGAGACTGACTGAGAGAGAGACTGACAGAGAGAGACTGACTGAGAGAGAGACTGACAGAGAGAGAGACTGACTGGGCGAGAGACTGGCAGAGAGAGAGACTGACTGAGTGAGAGAGTCTGAATGACAGACTGACTGACTGACAGAGAGAGACTGACTGACTGGGGTAGAGAGAGAATGACTGACTGAGAGAGACTGACTGACTGGGAGAGAGAGAGACTGACTGGGAGACAGAGAGACTGACTGACTGACTGAGAGACTGACTGACTGACTGACTGAGAGAGAGACTGACTGACTGACTGAGAGAGAGACTGACTGACTGAGAGAGAGACTGACTGACTGAGAGAGAGACTGACTGACTGACTGACAGAGACTGACAGAGAGAGAAAGAGACTGAGAGACTGACAGAGAAAGAGAGACTGACCAACAGAGAGAGACTGACTGACAGAGACTGACTGATAGAGAGACTCACAGAGAGACTGACTGACCGAGAGAGAGACTGAGACTCTGACAGAGAGAGAGACTGACTGACAGAGAGACTGACTAAGAGAGACTGACAGAGAGAGACTGACGGACAGAGAGAGAGCGAGAGACTGACTGACTGAGAGAGACTGACTGAGAGAGACTGAATGACAGCGAGTGATAGACTGACTGACAGAGAGAGAGACTGACTGACAGAGAGAGACTGACTGGCTGACAGACTGAGAGAGAGAGAGAGACTGGCTGACTGACAGAGAGAGTGACTGACTAAGAGAGACTGAATGACAGAGAGAGATAGACTGACTGACTGAAAAAGAGATACTGACTGACAGAGAGAGAGAGAGAGACTGTGATGGAATTGGGGTCAAAGTGTGTATGGAGCTATGCAATGCCTCTTAAGATTGCTATTGTCTAATAAAAATAAAAATGTATTATCGAAATGTGCTCTTTGTGGCTACATCTGCTTTTGAAATTCTGCATTGAAGCTTTGTCCAATGTCTTAAAACGGAAACGAGAAGGAGCAGTGGATGCACTTTTATCAAAACTAAACGATGAGTGGGCCCGATGTTGTATATCATGACAGGAGTCTGCATCAGGAAACCCACCTAAAATTGGGCAAACTTTCCCGGCCTACTCATGGCAGGGACCCTGTAATGAATGGACCACCACATATGATAGCCTGCGGGCAGACTAAGCCCAACCTTTGACTCCACCATCCAGTGTTACTTATAACAGCTGTATTGGTGACAGTGGCATAACAATCGCCCCGCATCCCCTGCAGTATGGCGGGTCGCTGGCCTGAGAGCTCTAGACTGGCACGGAGAATGGGAGGGGGGCCCCCTCCATGTAGTTTGCAGGGGGGCCCCCTCAAGTTTCGTTACGCCACTGGCGAGGAGGAGCGGACAACAGCGCAGGGAGGAGTGGAACACTTAGCCAGACTGGAGGGAATGAGGTACGTGAACCGCGGGGAAGAGCGGTGAAGTAAGGCGTACTGCAGCGGAATGGAGGACAACAGCGCATGGAGGAGCGGAGAACGTAGCAAGACTGCAGCGCCATGAGGTATGTGAAACGCGGGGAGGAGCGGTGACGTACGCGGGGAGGAGTAGGCATGAGCGAATTTTGCGGATCTCGCGTTCGCGAATTTTGCGGATTTGCGGATTCGCAATCCGCAAAATCCGCGAATTCCCGCGAATTTGCGGATTTTTTTTTTTTTGTGTTCGCCCGTGTTTCTGCCAGTTCGCGAGGGTTTTGTACACTTTCGCAAATTGCGAACTTACCTGTCGGGTCGCAAGTTTCGCGAACTTGTTGTTTCTACGTGTCCAGCCTGTTTGGGACACTCTTCTTCATCACTGCCACTCTCTGTCACCACTGCCACTCTCTGACTACTCATGCCACCCTCTGGCCCACCCATGCCACCCTCTGTTTCATCACCACACCCTCTGGTTGTCCAGTGTACATTATTTTCGGCAAAGCAAAGCACACCTTCCCTGCCTCAAGTGACCTGAATTAATTTGGGGCTGATTAATGTGTCACAGAATATTTTTTTAGCTGGCACCTGCTTCCTTAGTGCGCCCTGATTAGTGATCTTTTGCACTTGCTAAGTGCTTTCATTGTTGCAAAATTAGTTACAACACCTGCCCTGCCCCAACTGACAATAATGAATTAGGGGCTGATTAATGGATTTTAACTTCCAGCCTGGCTCCTGCTTGTCTCCCTTAGCTGTAATTCAGGACCTTTGTGGCATATGTGTAACTATTCTGAGGTTCAGAGCAGGGTCACATAATAGTTTCAACTGGCAACTGAACTCTGGAGGGGCCCCTCAGGAAGCACTACAGGAAATGGCTACTAATGATGAGCCTGAACTTTTGAACCTGGTAAGTAGTTACTTTCAGTTTTGCTAAGATCGTATTTCTGCAATTTTGCACTTATTCGCGGGGCGCGAACTCACGCGAACTCACGCGAACAGTGCGAGCAGTGCGAGCAAAATCCGCTGCTCGCGGATTTGCGGATTTTGCGGGAGATTCGCAAATCTCGCGGATTGCGGATTTCCCGAAAATCCGCAAAATCCGCGAGCGGAACGGATTTTCCGCCCACCCCTAGGGAGGAGCGGTAAGTGAGGCGGAATGGAGCGGGATAGCGGACTGCAGCGGGCGTGTAGACTGGCTTGGTGTAGTGGGGTATTTACAACAAGGGGTGGTGAGGGACAGAGTCTCTGAATTAAGCAGAAAGCTCTCACCCAGTCAAGAGATCAGGGCTAGATCCAACACCGTTTTTTAGCTCACTGCACCATCCCAGTTTCAGAACCTGGCTGTATGCAAATTAGTCTGTTCCTGTCCCAGTGCATGATGGGAACAGGGCAAACCAAACTACAAAAGCCAATTCTTACACTGGGAAGGAAACAAGCTCCCGGGGACCGGTTTCTCACTGCTCCATCAGGATTCAAGCAAGCCGGGCCGAAGAGGCTGAAATGCCAGAAACCGGTCCCCGGTAGCTTGTCTCCTTTCTGGTAAAGAATTGGCTTGGTAGTTTAGTCTGCCCTGTTCCCATGATGCACTGGGCCAGGGACAGACTGATTTGCATATAGCCAGGTTCTGAGCTGGGATGGGGCAGTGAGATAAATAACGGTGATGGATCAAGCCCTGATCTTTGGACTGGGTAAGAGTGGTCTGCTCAATTCAGACACTCTGTTCATCACCACCCCCTTTTGTAAATCGATTTTGGCCACTATAGGTGTGGCAGGGTATACTCAGACATGAGTCCCTTTCTCACTGCTCCATCAGGATTCAAGCAAGCCGGGCCGAAGAGGCTGAAATGCCAGAAACCGGTCCCCGGTAGCTTGTCTCCTTTCTGGTAAAGAATTGGCTTGGTAGTTTAGTCTGCCCTGTTCCCATGATGCACTGGGCCAGGGACAGACTGATTTGCATATAGCCAGGTTCTGAGCTGGGATGGGGCAGTGAGATAAATAACGGTGATGGATCAAGCCCTGATCTTTGGACTGGGTAAGAGTGGTCTGCTCAATTCAGACACTCTGTTCATCACCACCCCCTTTTGTAAATCGATTTTGGCCACTATAGGTGTGGCAGGGTATACTCAGACATGAGTCCCTTTCTCACTGCTCCATCAGGATTCAAGCAAGCCGGGCCGAAGAGGCTGAAATGCCAGAAACCGGTCCCCGGTAGCTTGTCTCCTTTCTGGTAAAGAATTGGCTTGGTAGTTTAGTCTGCCCTGTTCCCATGATGCACTGGGCCAGGGACAGACTGATTTGCATATAGCCAGGTTCTGAGCTGGGATGGGGCAGTGAGATAAATAACGGTGATGGATCAAGCCCTGATCTTTGGACTGGGTAAGAGTGGTCTGCTCAATTCAGACACTCTGTTCATCACCACCCCCTTTTGTAAATCGATTTTGGCCACTATAGGTGTGGCAGGGTATACTCAGACATGAGTCCCTTTCTCACTGCTCCATCAGGATTCAAGCAAGCCGGGCCGAAGAGGCTGAAATGCCAGAAACCGGTCCCCGGTAGCTTGTCTCCTTTCTGGTAAAGAATTGGCTTGGTAGTTTAGTCTGCCCTGTTCCCATGATGCACTGGGCCAGGGACAGACTGATTTGCATATAGCCAGGTTCTGAGCTGGGATGGGGCAGTGAGATAAATAACGGTGATGGATCAAGCCCTGATCTTTGGACTGGGTAAGAGTGGTCTGCTCAATTCAGACACTCTGTTCATCACCACCCCCTTTTGTAAATCGATTTTGGCCACTATAGGTGTGGCAGGGTATACTCAGACATGAGTCCCTTTCTCACTGCTCCATCAGGATTCAAGCAAGCCGGGCCGAAGAGGCTGAAATGCCAGAAACCGGTCCCCGGTAGCTTGTCTCCTTTCTGGTAAAGAATTGGCTTGGTAGTTTAGTCTGCCCTGTTCCCATGATGCACTGGGCCAGGGACAGACTGATTTGCATATAGCCAGGTTCTGAGCTGGGATGGGGCAGTGAGATAAATAACGGTGATGGATCAAGCCCTGATCTTTGGACTGGGTAAGAGTGGTCTGCTCAATTCAGACACTCTGTTCATCACCACCCCCTTTTGTAAATCGATTTTGGCCACTATAGGTGTGGCAGGGTATACTCAGACATGAGTCCCTTTCTCACTGCTCCATCAGGATTCAAGCAAGCCGGGCCGAAGAGGCTGAAATGCCAGAAACCGGTCCCCGGTAGCTTGTCTCCTTTCTGGTAAAGAATTGGCTTGGTAGTTTAGTCTGCCCTGTTCCCATGATGCACTGGGCCAGGGACAGACTGATTTGCATATAGCCAGGTTCTGAGCTGGGATGGGGCAGTGAGATAAATAACGGTGATGGATCAAGCCCTGATCTTTGGACTGGGTAAGAGTGGTCTGCTCAATTCAGACACTCTGTTCATCACCACCCCCTTTTGTAAATCGATTGGTGTAGTGGGGGGCAGTGAAGTGAGGCGGACTGGAGGGTGCAGACATTTAAGTGAGAGTAGTGGGGGGCTGTGAAGTGAGGCGGACTGGAGCGGGGGCCTGGGTTTGTGCGACTGGGAGCAAGCGCTGAGGTAAGGTGCACGCAAGCCTGGAATGCTACCCCCAGCCCCCTTCTGCCCCAGGCAACGCTGGGGCAGGCTGCTAGTATATAAATAAATGCATAAAACTTGCAAATTCAGTGTGGGTAAGTAAGTATCAATTTCCTATGAGAGAATCTATTGCACTGATCACAATCAAAACCCCTGTGAGTCTTATAAAGAACTGGGCATGGTAAAAAATCTAACATAAATATACCCTAACTCCAGATCATCAAGCGCCCTCTGTCCATATGAAAGGAACCTTTTATGAATGTACAGGGACTTGCTTGCTCTTCACAGCAAATGATCTACATGTGACACATGCACCTGACACGTCACAGTCCCCTACCCTACACGTCTGAAGAAAGGCGAGTGTTACACATGTATTTATCACACACGTCCCTGTGAGGAAACCCCTCCCCATCTTCAGACAGAAGCAGGGGGTGGTTGTATTTGTATGTATCTGTGGCTGTCATCTGGCTGCAGCCTCTTCTCCTGCCCCCCCCTCCCGCGCACCCCCACCTGGGAGGCAATGACGCAAATACAGGCAGTGTGACTCTCACAGCTGCTGCTCCCCCAGTCACCCGACTGTGGGCCCCTACAGATGTGTATGGTGCCATTGCCTGCACCAGACCCCACTGTGCTTGTGTTGGCAGGCAGGCAGAGGGCATGGGGCTGCTTCTGCTGTCAGTTCATTGGCACTGCCCTGCTCCAGATGTTGCCTTCTGCACAGTGCTGTAGTGACACAGTGACACACCAAGGCACCCTCCAGTAGCCACCTTATGTGCTCTGGTCTCAGGGCCTCATGCTCAGCCCCCATGTGGTGGAAGAGAATGACACAATGACAAACAGGGTGTGCAGTACTGCTGGTTTCCACTGATGCTGTCCCAGTCACCCTTCATGTTAGGGGGCGTGGTCTCTAGAGCTAGTGTGTAAGGCCTCGCTGCCTGCAGGTCATCTGCCGGTACCCCACATGCCACCTTGTGGGGGGTACACATTTGGAGAATAGGCGTTTGGAGGACTTAAACCCTGCAGCAGGACCAGAGGACCCCACTGGACTGTACAAAGCAATAAACAAGAAAGATATTTTTATTTTATTTTATTTTAATAGTTTTTTATAGCACAAAGACGACCCTTGTGGGTATCAGATTGCTTTACAAATTTTCAGAGAAATAGTGCAATAATAATATCATATTTGAGAAAAAAATGCAGGAGAGGGGAGTACCCAGAAAAAGGAGGGTACACTTTACAATGTTCAGAGAGCAGAGGAGCTAAACCAATAAAAACAAAAACTGCAATATCAGGCAGTGTCGAAAAAAGGGAGGGTACACTTTACAATGTTCAGAGAGCAGAGGAGCTAAACCAATAAAAACAAAAACTGCAATATCAGGCAGTGTCGAGAAAAGGGAGGGTAATGTCAGGACTGAAAAGGCAAAAAAACTAAGGAACTTGTGAGAAGCAGGCATGCGTGGGTTTGAGAAAATGGTATCCTAGGATTAAGGGAAGAAACTTGAGTCCTTGGGTGGGGAGGAGATTTATTATATTCAAAGCTGTTGTAGAAAATATAGAAATTAATTAATATTATTGTAAAGGAAACAGTACAATAGCCTAACACAACTAGAGAACAAACGCATACAGCACCAAGCCTTTTTTATTTGCATTCAAAATCCTAGCCTACATTATTTTTCCAATCTGCCCGTCTATGTAGGCTCTCCCTACATTTGGTACCGCCCCAACATCTGGGCCGTTGACTTATCAGAAAGAAATGTCTTAAGGTTTACAGGCTTAGAAGGGGCCATTCCTTCTTGTGGGAGACACAGGGTAACAAGGCCCTGTGTCTGGATGCGTTGGTGCCTATCAAGGACTGAAGATGCTTGTGCATAGTAACACACCACTGAGTGAGAGCACTTGGAGTCCGGTAACTGGGCCCAGAAGCTTAGTAACCAGAGTGTACCTGTGCATAGTAACCCATCACTGGGCGAGAGATAGTGGAATCCTGTAACTGGGCTCAGCCGCTTAGTGATCGAAGGGCCCACATGCATAGTAACAAGCCACTGAGTGAGAGCACTTGGAATCTGGTAACTGGGCTCAGAAGCTTAGTGACCAGAGGGCACCTGTGTATAGTAACCCATTACTGGGCGAGAGAGCATGGGATCCTTTAACTGGGCTCAGACGCTTAGAGTCCGAAGGGCACACATGCATAGTAAGATGCCATTGAGTGAGAGCACTTGGAATCCAGAAACTGGGCTCAGACGCTTAGTAACCAGAGGGTACCTGTGCATAGTAACCCATTGCTGGGCAAGAGACTGTGGAATCCTGTAACTGGGCTCAGACGCTTAGAGTCCGAAGGGCACACATGCATAGTAACACACCACTGAGTGAGAGCACTTGGAATCCGGTAACTGGGCTCAGACGCTTAGTAACAAGAGGGTGCCTGTGCATAGTAACCCATTACTGGGCGAGAGATCGTGGTATTCTGTAACTGGGCTCAGACACTTAGGGCCCGATTCACAGAATGAATTTAAGACTCAATCCTAAACTTGCTACTATTTTGGTATTCACAGAATGCACTTACTACTTTTGGCATTCACAGAATTACCTTACTACTTTTGGTATTCACCGAGTGAACTTACTACTTTTGGTATTCACAGAATGAACTTACTACTTTTGGTATTCACAGAATGAACTTACTACTTTTGGTACTCACAGAAGTTAGTATTTTGTCTTAAGTTTGTCTTAAGTCTGTCATAAGTCTGCCTTAAGACTAACTTAAGACAAAATCCTAACTTCTGTGAATACCAAAAGTAGTAAGTTCATTCTGTGAAAGCCAAAAGTAGTAAGTGCATTCTGTGAATACCAAAATAGTAGTAAGTTTAGTATTGAGTCTTAAATTCATTCTGTGAATCGGGCCCTTAGTGACCAAAGGGTGCACATGCATAGTAACCCATTGCTGGGTGAGAGCATTTGGGGCCTCATTTATGAAAAGTGACGCATCGCTGCGTGAAAACAGCGATAAGTCACTTTTCACTGCGTCCTCCTTGCGACACCAATGATGAGTCATATTTACAGTATGACGCATCATGTCGCAAGGAGTAACAGATGTGTCAGTATTTCTGACGTATCTGTAAGCGCAAAAGTCACGCATTGCTGGGGTGTGTCACAAAAGTGACGCAACAGAAGCAATGCGTCCTTTCACATGGGGAAAGCCCCATGTGAAATGGCTTGCGTCAGTCTTACGCCTGCTGTGAGGCAGGCGCAAGATTTTGACGCAACAGCATCCTAAAAGTGACGCAGTGAAATCTCATAGATTTCACTGCGTCACTATTACGAGGCTTTTTGCGGGGGAACGCCCCCTCTGCATACATTATATCTGACGCAGATATAATGTAGTGCAGGGGTTTACAAAGTGACGCATCTGCTTAGATGCGTCACTGTGTAAATAGTGCACAACTGGAGGCATGTTTTACGCCGCCGATGCGTCACAAAAAGTGACGCACTGGCGGCGTAAAAATGAGTCTGGAGTCCTGCCATTGGGCTCAGACAATCTCTCCCGGGGTGGGGTGGTGAAAACCACACAACATGGCGTGGGTTCATCATGGCAGCGGGAGATGTCTCGCCTCCTTGATATATCTCACTTCTACTTGGGAGTTTTTACATCTGCTCCATCAATCAGATTGGAAGCAAACAGGCTCAACAAGGTCCAACACCACTCAAACTTCCATCTTCAAGTCCCTGCAGTCTGGGCTCTTCCAGAGTGTGGTGTGGATGACGCCCAGACAAGCAAATGACTCAATAGGGTTCACCCAAAGCCCTTTTTGTTAATGACAATAAGTCTGTCAAGCAGCTAAATCTGTTTCTAGGCCTGACCTTAGGCCTGACCTTAAAACCGAAAGAACCACACAAATTAGGGGTAGTTTCTCACATTTACCCATTTTGCCAATAGTGCTTCCTGATGTCATTCCCTGTCATATCAATGGGCGCCCCAGGAACAGTGATGTTAAATCAATGTGGTGGCAGATCAGTGTATTTTTGTCTAGGCAGCAAATATTCCTGGACTGCTCTAACCTCCATCTCCTGTGTTGATTTCTGTGCTCACCTCCTGGGGTGGTTTCTCCTGCAAACCTCCCTTCCGTTGTTGGATTTTAGCGGATACCTCCTGTGCGCTTGCCTTCTGTCCACCTGTGGGAGAATCTTCTCACCTTCCCTCTTCTGCTGGGTTCCCCAAATTCTCCACTCATGTGATGGTCTCCCTCTCTGATCTCTCTCGACTGGATAGGGTTCTAGATGCTCTTTGATTGTTGCATTCTCCCAGGGCCGCCCTAAATAGGAATGCCCGGGACAGAGCCCTGGGTCGGAAGAAGACATGGTGTTTGTTGTGGGCGTGGTGGGGTCATTGTGGTGTGATGGCAGGAGGTGTGAGGAAGATGGGAGGAGGGCAGGCAATTGATGGGGTGCTAACAATTATTCTGAGGTACATTAAGAGGTGATCACAAAGTCTTTAACGAGACCCAATTGGACCATATGTTAATGTTAATGTTAATATAAATTTATTAAGCGCTCGCTCGCCCGGGGGCTTCATGGCGCTAAGAGGAAACACAGCGCACCGGTTAGAGACAGAGATGGAGCAGCTCAGCAATACCCCTGGGAAAAGAGCCAGGTTTTGAGGGAGTGTCTGAAACTCAGGATGTTATCGCTCAGTTTTAATTGAAGAGGAAGGGAGTTCCAGAAGGCGGCTGCAAGGTGGTCAAAGCAGCAGCCTCCGAGACGCTTCCTCTTATAAGAGGGAATGATCAGAAGGGATTTGTGAGTGGACCGGAGATTACGGGAAGGGTCATATCTATTGAATAGATCTCTGATAAACTGAGGGCCAGAGTCATGTAAAAACTTAAATAGAATGCACCCGGTTTTGAAGGCCACTCGCTGCTCAACAAGCAGCCAGCGTAGCTGTTTCAGCCCTGATCTGACAGACTGCCTTTTAGATAGGTTCAGAATAAGTCTCGCTGCCTGGTTTTGAACCAACTGGAGACGTTTTAACTCTCCAGCTGGGAGCCCAAGGTAGAGGCTATTGGAAAAGTCCAATCTAGACAGGACCAGAGAAATGACAATCTGAGTAAGGGCAGCCGAGGAGAAAAAGCAGGCAATTTTCTTAATTTTCTTCAGTTGAAAAAAGCAGGATGACACAACTGCGCCTACCTGTCTTTTCAGGGAGAGATCCTCGCTGATAAAAATCCCCAAGCTCTTAACTGAAGATGACTTGGACGGAGGGCTCCCATGCTAGATGGCCAGAAGCTAGGGTTCCAACTAAGTGCACTCTGCCCAGGCAAGACCAGTTCAGTCTTGCCTGGGTTGAGTTTCAGATGATTGCAGCTCATCCAACTCAGGATGTGAGACATGGTGTTTTGAAAATCTTCCACTGAGTCCTTGGTGTTTAAAGGAAAGATGAGCTGCAAATCATCCGCATAGTTGAAGATGGTAACATTCGCTTCCCTGAGAGAATACAGAAGAGGGCGTAGGTATAAATTAAAAAGTAAAGGTGATAATGACGAGCCCTGAGGTACTCCACAGGTGGTAGGTATAGTGAGGGCTGTAAAAGAACCCAATCTGACAGATTGAGTGCGGCCAGTAATAAATGAACGAATCCAGCTCAGTGCAGGGCCCCTAAGACCTGCTTGCTCGACACAGTTGACCAAGATGGCATAGTCAACCGTGTCGAACGCCGCCGAAAGGTCCAGTAGTACCAGGGCCTGGTGGATCCCCCCATCAGCATTCCGCCTCAGAGTATTCTGCACCGCGAGGATAACTGCCTCAGTTGAGTGACAAGGGCGGAAACCCGCCTGATTGGGTGCAAGATACTCTGATTCTTCAACAAATTTGGAGATATTATCGCAGACGTGAGCCTCCAATAGTTTGGCACAGTAAGGCAGCAGTGATATGGGCCTATAGTTGAGAGGGTCCAGCGGGTCAGCTCCGGCTTTTTTCAACAGGGGAATGAGGAGAGCTTTTTTAAGGTTGTCAGGGACTTTACCCTGTGAGAGAGATCCATTCAGCATGGAAAGCATGCTCTCAGGAATGGTAGTTCCCACCTCTCTCAAAATGTGTGGGGGGCAGATATCATCAGGTGAGCCTGATTTGACCCTGGCAAAGAGTTTAGATAAGGTTGCACCGTCAATGAGGGGAAAAGATTCCAGGATAGAAGGGTTGTAGTATGTGTCAGCCAGAAGGGAGGGGGACGGAGTGATGAGGATACTTTGTTTTATAGTGCGAATTTTGTTGAAGAAAAAAGAATTCAAAGAATTGCAGAGGTCCTGGGTGGGGGCCACAGGTTGAGAAGTCCTGTCACTGCCACTGAGACTTTCCACGATGTTAAACAGTTCTTTTGATTTATTGCGGGAATTAAGGATTTTAGCCGAAAAATAATCGGTTTTGTGTTTTTGGATAAGTTTCTGATAATCCTTTAGGGCCCTACAGTAATTGGCTTTATCTAGTTCAGAGTATGCTGTTCGCCACTTCCGCTCCTTTTGACGAACTTCAAGTTTTAAGGCTTTCAGGTGGGGTGTAAACCACCTGTGAGCGTCATTGGGGCGGGAGCGGGGAAAATTAGAGCAAGGGGCATGCACATCGGCAGCCTGAAGTAGCCAGTTGGAGAAGGCTTCTTCAGTCCCATCAATATCCTGATCTAATGGGGGGAGGGATGAAGTTAGAGTATCAATAAAGGCAGAAATGTCAACGTTCTTCCATATTCTGACTTTCCCTCCTTTCTGAAAAGGCTGTTTTCGATTTTTTGCAGTGGTGATAGTAAAATGAATCAGAAAATGATTCGACCAGATGCAAGGGGTGATGGAATTAATAGCCAAGGGAATGTTCTGTGACCAAATTTGATCAAGGCTATGCCCTTTTTCATGGGTGGGTAGGTGTATTTGTTGGGTCAGATTCATATCTAATAGGGACTCTTTCAGCGCGGCTGCCTGAGTGTCCAACTTAGTAGAGTTCAGCCAATGATTAAAATCGCCCAGCAGCACGATTCTTTTGTGGTTAATAATTAGAGGAGCAAGATGTTCTGCTAAAGATGCCGCGAAAGTGGGCATGTTTAGAGGGGGACGATAAATGAGGATCATAAGTAGTGATCCGCTGTAGGTGTCCATTTTGAAAGTCATATTATCAGATCCTATGAGATCAAGAGACGGTAAGAGAGAGAATTTGTGTGTATTGTGAATGATCGCTGCAACACCCCCACCCCTTTTGTCGGCAGGTCTGTTAACATTAAGAATATAGTAGTCAGAAGGAACTGCTGCCAAAATATAGGGTAAGGAGTCTGCCTTAAGCCAAGTCTCTGTGAGGAGTAAGAGGTCGGGTTGCTCGGCCTGAAGCAGGAGAAATATGTCCATGTGGTGTTATGGGATGGCAGAGCTGCTGTTTGCACGACATTAAATCAGGCAGCTCCCTGCTGCGCCCCTCAGAATATTGGCACCCGGGGTTACGGCCTAACTCGCTCATTCCCAAGGTAGGCCATGCGTTCTTCCCTCTCAATACCTTACCTGCGTGTGTTAAATTCTTGTTGCCGCTTCTACACCCTGGATTGGGCTCCATCCTTTCCACAGCAACCTGCCCTCTTGTAGCACAGCCCGCTGTGCCTTGTCTACGTAGCCTGTCGCGCGCCCTACCTGTCTTGGCCTCAATGTAAGTCAATACTGTGTCAATTACTCAGAAAAGACACTGTTTCCTGGAGACATGTCTGAAGCCCACAATGGATGTCGCATTCATTGTTCTGATTTGTAACAACAGTCATCAGATCCCCTTTGACATGCGGTCTGCAGCAGAACTTCCTGAACAATGGTGGCGGCTCTTGTGGCGCAGCAGCAACTCCGGCGCCTCCTCAGCGGTTGTTCCAGAATGATCTCCGGCGACGACTGAAGGCGACCTTGAAATTACAAGTTCAATTAACTCAATTGTGCTGCTCAATAGCCAAGACAATTGCCTCTCATGTGGCAATTAACAGTGGATTGTAATTTCTTTTCAAACTGGGAAATAGAGAACACTCTGAAGCAAGGATCTGCAGATAAAGATTTCAGGCACAGAATGAGAAGAATTTTTGATGTAAAAATGGCTCCTTTTCAAGCTTCGATGGACTCCATCTGAAGCCGGTTGGCTTTGATCTACTGGACAGTGCGGTGGGCGCTCTTTCTTGCCCTTCTGAGGCCATGCAGCCAGCACAAGCAGGGACTTTTAATAACAGAACAAAGCAATTGTAAAAATGTAATTTATTTAGCTTATTTTAAATCTGTTTTAATTTAGTTGAGGAAAGAACACTGCAACTTTGTCATATGTTTAAAAATGGAATGGGATCATCTAAGTGTGTGGTGACCTGATGTCAGACAGAAATGGCAAAGTGAATGTGGAGACAAAGAAGGAAGAGAGGTGGATAAAGGTAACTTATTAGAGCAACGATACTCTATAAATGGGCCTGTCCATCTCATTGATACATTTATTATGAATCAGTGGATCATACACTGTACCTGAGATCTGTATGTTTTGCGGCCAGCATTAGAGCATATGTTATTTAGACGGCTTGAAGGGTAGAGACTCCGTGAAGCGGATTCCTCTCTGTAGGATGTAATTACAAATAGATTTTCATTAAATGAGCTTACAATGCTTTTTTGACTTTCATAAGTAGGCCACAAACTATCTCAAAGTTTCTTTCATTTGGACTGCAGGTCCAGTTTTAGCTGGGGGTAGGTTATCGCATCATCTAAGCAATACATACCTTGAAAAAGTCTTTTTTTTTTAAATGTTTTTTTTAATAAGATATCCAGGCAGGAGGAAGTAATCTTTCCCTAGCTTTACATCTTGTGAGCATGGTGAGGTCCTGGGATGTGTCACTGGAGCCCAAACGGGGACGGGAGCTCTGCCGATCCCGCCAATCTGTTTTTGCGTTTTGCTCTGAAAGAGACCCACATCAGACTAAGCGAAGCCAACATTTTGAGTATGGCCCATGTTCTGCATACTCCTGCTTGGAGCCCGCCACATTGCCACCTGCTGAGTGAGCCATCACTTTGCACAAAGTCTGTGTGTGGGGAGCAGCCTGGAAAAAACTATTGAAAGCAAACCAACCCAACCCCAAACTGAAGCCTCAGTGGATTCACATCCTCCTTCTGGTATATGTGCATATCAATACGATCCACTCAACCCCACTTTGTCACAGGTGCAAGTTCTTCTTGACCAAAGAAGGCAGAGCCCCACAGAGTACTCAAGGACCCTCTGTGCAACCAAGGTTGTTGTTTGCTTGACAGTCAGTCACTAATGAGTGAGTGGACATCACCTGCAGACAGTACTTTCAGCTGAGGGATCTTGGGATCTGCCAAAAGAGTGTTGAAGCTCTCCTGCCTGCTGAGAGGAGGAGGAGTGTGCTTGGCAGTTCAACTAGTCGTTACTAGATGTTCCACATGAGACAAATGCAAAAGCGTTAAAACCCTTTCATGAAGCTTTTGCATTTGACTTTTGAGGGACATCTAGAGCCCGATTCACAGAATGAATTTAAGACTCAATCCTAAACTTACTACTTTTGGCATTCACAGAATGAACTTACTACTTTTGATATTCACAGAAGTTAGGATTTTGTCATAAGTTTGTCTTAAGACACACTTAAGACAGACTTAAGAGGGACTTAAGACAAACTTAAGACAGACTTAAGACAAAATCTTAACTTAAGTCTGTCTTAAGTTTGTCTTAAGACAAAATCCTAACTTCTGTGAATACCAAAAGTAGTAAGTGCATCCTGTGAATACCAAAATAGTAGTACGTTTAGGATTGAGTCTTAAGTTCATTCTGTGAATGCCAAAAGTAGTAAGTGCATTCTGTGAATACCAAAATAGTAGTACGTTTAGGATTGAGTCTTAAGTTCATTCAGTCGTTTATGGGAGAAGGAGAGAGAGATAGATAGATAGATAGATAGATAGATAGATAGATAGATAGATAGATAGATAGATAGATAGATAGATAGATAGATAGATAGATAGATAGATAGATAGATAGATAGATAGATAGATAAAGAGAGGGAAATAGAGAGGGAGAGAGAGAATGAGAGAAAGAAAGAGAGGCCGGATCTCTGAAGGGCCAGATTCCTGAGTTGCCCCTACAGAACATACAGCTTTTTATTTTTAGCAAAATGCATATGAAAACTGTGCATAAAGGTCTCTTTTAGTTTAACCCCTCCTGACAACTCAAAATGGGTGTATTTGCCATCCTCTCCCTTCTTCCTGTTTTTTATATCTGTAAGTGCTTCCTGATGAGGTTTAATTCTTTGGACAGGTGCCTTGTTGCCTACTTGTAACTATTCTCTGACCCTGCTTCAAGGGTCAGAGCAGGGTCAGAGAATAGCTGCAAGTAGGCAACGAGGAGCCAGGAAGCAATTAGCAGCAGGTGTCCAAGTTGAAGTTCATTTGTTTGTAACCCTTTTGTAAAAGGTTACAAAGAAATTAGGTTCAACTTTTGCACCTGCTGCTGTAACCCTTGCTTGGCTGAAAATTCGTCCCCGCTGATTCGCGGATTTTACCGCGATTTCGCGAGATTCGCAGATCGCGAAATCGCGGAAAATCCGCAAATTCGCCCGCGAAACGGATTTTACGCCCACCCTTACTCATGAGGGACGTATAGTAACGACTAGTTATACTGCAGCTCTTTGTAGAATTATTTTGATATTGGATACTATAATTCACTACCCACTGCTTATCTCGTCCCATAATGCTTTGCAGGGCCTTTGGTTGGAATTGTTTTTTTTGCCAATAACTAGGCTTGGAGTGGTCCTAAGAGGATGGGACCACCACCGAATTATTCAACAAGATGTACTTTTTGTTTTTAAGGCATCTGCTTGGTTCTCTCCCTAGGTTAGGGAGGATCCCAAAATCATCACCTTTCTCACTGCTTATTAATTTTTCATTTTCACTTTTGTGAAAGTACAGTTTGCTGGCAATGTGCAAGATGCTATTTGCAATTATTGCACAGTGCTGACAAGTACACAGTGTCATCAGCTACACACTACGCAGTTTGTGTACTACGCATAGTTCAAAGTATACTATGTGTAGCTACGTGTAGTGCTACTATGCAAACTACGCCCAGGGCTAGTAGAAAGCCTTTTAATCAGTAGAAGGAATTGACATGGGCAAGGAATCCAACAATCAAGGGGTAAATAATACAAATTGCACTCTTATTCTGTATTGGATAAAATAGATCTGTTTGTCTGTGGACCGGACCTGGCAACTGAAGGGACTGTGTTTTGGGCCTAATGAAGCATGTTGTAAAATAAGTGCAAATGCTGCCTGCATCCGTTTGACTATCACTCGTGGGTCTTAATTAGGAGTGTGCAACACTTACTTATATGCCCACGAAGTTGGGAATATTTGGAAAACTCTCCTTTACTTCAGTGAACCTAAGTTGTGGAAGTGTGACTGACCACACTGAAGAATTTGTGGGCAGCTGGAATGAGTGCATGGGCCAGGTGGTAAGACGCAGTCTATTGGTAGGCCTAGAAACACAGAATGATGGCCTACTGTGGAGTAGTGGCACTCCACCTGCTGCCCTGTGCATCCTAAAAAAACTGAAAAAAACCCTCCAAAATATCGCCCTTTTACCTGAGTGGATTATGTTCATGGTTTTGGGTAGAACCACTGTTGTGAGCGGGGGCAAGCAGAACACGGTCTATTGGGGTGCAAGGTGGCTGCGTGCGGTGGTGGTGGGTGTAACGGCAGGGTCTAGAGTGTCGAAGCTGTCGTAGATATGCCTGATCTTGTGGCAGAAGAAGGTGCCAAGATTGTTACAGAGGACTTGGGAGGGAGGAATGTCTGTGGTCTCGCTTTTGGGCCTGGCAAACTCATTGATTATGGTGAAGAGTTCTTTCCTGTTGCGTGCATTGGCACTGATTCTGTCTTGGAGGGCAGATTTATTTGTGGTTTTTAGGGTGGTGTGCGTTGATGGCAGATTTGAAAATTGCGTGGGTTTCCGGGGTTTTGTTGTTCCTCCATCTCTTTTCAAGTGGTCTGCAAGTTAGTCTGGACTCGTGGAGGGTGGGAGTGAACCAGTAGGCTTTCTTGGAGTGTTGTTTGCCTGGTGTTTCCTTGAGGGGTGCCAAAGTGTCAGCGCAGTTGGAAATCCATTAGTGGAGGTTGAGTGCTGCGCTGTTGGCATCCGTTGTAGTTGGCAGAGTGGTTGTGCTGAGGGAGTCAACAAGATGTTTTTTGAGGGCCTTGATCCAGCTGCGATAGGGGGTGGCGGTGAGGGTGGTAGTGTACGGTTGGAAGGGCGAAGGGGTAACACATGGTCCAGAAGAGTTCGTGGTGTGGCTGTAGCTTATGTTCCCGCTGACAGAGAAGATGGGATTGAGTGTGTGTCAGGCTGTGTTGATCGGTGCGGTGATGAGCTGCTGGAGTTCGATGTTGGTGAGGTTCTCCATTAGGGAGGCCGTGTTCTGGATACTGGGGTTCCCCATGTGGAAGGTGAGGTCTCCAAGTAGGATGTAGTTGGTGGTTGCAAGAGCCTGGGGTGTAATAAGATCTACGATGGCGTTGGTAAATGGCGGTCCGGGTCCTGGAGGTAGACGAGGGTGCCTTGGAGGTTGGTTTGGGGTTGGTCTGGAACTGGAAGTGGAGGTGTTCCATGGTCGTTGTTGCGTCGTTAGAGGGTGTGGTTAGTCGGAGCGTGTTCTTGTGGAAAATGGCGACACCTCCTACTGGTCGGTCAGGGCGGTCCTGGCGGTGAGTTTGTACACGTCGGGGATGGCGATGGCAATGTCCGGTCCGGAGCAGGGGTTTGTCCAGGTTTCTGTGAAGAAGGAGATGTCGGGGGAGCTGGCATCGAGGAGGTCCCAGAATTCTATGGTGTGTTTGTGTGGAGGGATCGCGCGTTAAGGAGGATGTAGTTGAGCCGGTCGGTTGTGCTGGTGGTCAGCTAGGTGGCGAAAGGAGCTGGTGTGTTAACTTGGTGAAGGCGCAGTTGCAGTAACATAGCTCAAACTTGGCCCAGAGGTGTTAGAGCGCTTCACAGGAGCTCAAAATTAGATTACATCAAGTTAGATTATTGCTCAGGTGCACGGAGGTTAAGTCATTTGTCGCAAATCACAAGGTGTTGAACGAAAGCTGGGAGCCGGTGATAAAGTCAGCCGTTCTGGGTTAGTCCACACCCTCTCCCTTGCGGAGGACACCTGTTTGCAGTTCACTATGCCTCTCGCCGTGCGCTTCTACCTTGTTCATTCTTTGTGTGCTGACTCAGTGAATGAGTGCGAACTGAGCAGTCCTGCTGCAACCCTGAAAAGCTGGCTTCTGGAGATATTGTCCACATTGTTCTTCCTTTTATGATATGAATTGTTCTTTTGTCATTATCATCCCGACCTTTATAATTCTATCGATTTACAAATCTAAATTAATTGGCAGGCTGCGCTGTGTCTGATGCAGTGAACCCTTCAGTTTCCGGGCTGTCTTTTACTGATGCCCTTAACTATTTATGAGCCATCTCTGGGACGACCCTGGTCACCCTCTGTCTCAAGACCCGGGATTCAGCCCCCATTAAGGATGAAGCAAACGGAGTGCTGAAAGTTTTCAAACACTCACCCCAGTCACAGATCTGGGTTGAATCTATCATCCTTCTTTAGCTCACTTCTGGAGTGGTGTGGCTCACTGGTTAGAGGTGGCAGACCCGTAAGCAGAGAGCGGCCCGGGACCAGGGTTCAATTCCCGACCTGGCAGGGTCGTGGACCAAGGTCAACAGACTTGATAATTCTCGCCTCGGTGCCTACTCTAACCAGGGATCCCACTCGGCAACTCTGGGCATTAAGCTTGCCTCATCTCTACAACGGCCCCCCACCGACGCCGGGGATGCCTGGTTTCACCTTGGAGATACCCAGAAGGGACCATCTCACAGGGAAAGCCAGGACGGGTTCCCCAGCGGTCTTCAGCGCCAGGACACCCCAAGATGGGGTAACAGTGCGCTTTACAAGTAAAATCATTACATTACATTACCAACCCAGTTCAGACATGGCATATGAAAATCAGTCTTGACCCTGTACCTCATGGGCATGGGAAAAGTCCAGCCTGAACTGCCAAGCCATGTCTTCCCTGGACTGGAAACAAGCATCCCGGGACCGGTTTCGGGGTAACAGCCCTCTTCAGCCAGGCTAGCTTGAATCCAGATGAAAAGTGAGCAAGGGACTCACGTCTGGGCATACCCTGCCAATTGTGTGTCTTTTGCCCATTAAGGATGGGCACTCCTTCCCTACCATGCCTCCCTCCCGCTCTGTCCCTGGTGTTGAACTAGTGACGTCCTTCTGAGCTCGCATCCCTGTTGGTGGGAGCATACCTGCTCCTGGTGGTACGCCGCACAACCCACCAGACGGGGGTGCTGCTGTCCTAGCCCCAGCCCATCCGATCATCAGGGGTGAGCTCCCATATAACATTGGGTAGGTCACTGCCACACCAAGGCCAGCAGAAAGAAGGTTTCCGGGGTTACGGTGCTTGCAGTCCCGGAGATCTTACAGCTTAGGCCTTCTTCAGGTCCAATCATAAATCTCTCACCCAGAAAATGTATGCGCCCCCTGCGGGTCACGGCAGCAAACATTCATCCTTATTTACAAGCCATTTGCGCCGCCAGTGTGTCACTTTTACCCATATTAAAAGTGACGCATCAGTGGTGCAAGAGGCTTGCAAATAAGCCATTCAATGTGGGCTCAGAGGCAAATTTACAAGCCCCATGCACTTTTGCGTCACTTTCCCCATGTTACAAATGATGCAAAAGTGTCGCAAGGAGCATGTAAATCTGCCCCTCAGTGCTGTGACAGCGTAATTCTTCGTCAGAATGTGCTCTTTTTTTGCTGTTTGACCTCAGACGAAGTCAGTAGTCCTCAGTACTTTGAGCACTTCTTGGCGCTAGATGGCAGAGTAGACCTCGCCCTCCTGAGTTCCAAGACACTCACAGCCTCAGGCGTACATTCAACCGCCTGCACTGTGGGGACACCCTACAATCACAGCAAACAAAAAGAAACCAGAAATTATTCGCAAGAAAATCACCAAAGGAATCAAGGTTTAAGAGAGATTAGAGGTGTGAAAAAGAAACAGACACAATGCCACAATACAGAACTTACTTAGGGAGAAGAAAATCACCCACCTCCAGCTGCCCTGTCATTGGTCATGAGAGGCGGTGAGTGAGGGAACTCAGTCAGTTCACGGTACGCAATCATTATCTAGTGCATGCCCCTTGTGAAACAGTCAGTCGCCTGCTTGCAGCCCTGTCTCCCACCACAGCCACAGCTGTATCACAATGAAGTGCTCATTTCCGGTTGTCCACTTTCTGTCCTCTTTCCCAGTAGGAAGTGGTTGCTTCTGTCTAGTGCCTTGACCTTTACTCGGAGTCCTACGTGGAAGTCATATTTATTGATTTATTTATACATATTTATATAGCACGAATATTACCCATATTGCTAGAGCATTTTAAAAGAGAAATGTTTCGTTACTTGGAAGTTATAGGTGCTCTTAAGATGATCAAATGCTACTCTAAATTTTTGAAAAGGTAGAAAATACAACCTGGTAGATAATTACATAAAACAGAATGTTCACGAGGTATGTACAAATGTAAGACGGTTGAGGTAGGGTAGCTGTCTGTGTCAAGAGTTGATTGCAGTGTCTTCGCTAAGATATCGCTGGAAGAGAAGGGCTTTTGGGTCCATTTTGAAGGTCGCCAGGGAGGTGGTAGTGTGTACATTTGGAGGTATTTGGGGCATATTATCAAGGGACATAGGGGCATATTATCAAGGCGGGCGAAATGAAATTATCACCGCTTTTGTGGCCGTTTTAGGCCGCTAAGCGGCGATAACTTCATCGCCCTATTAGCAAGCTGTCGCTAACATAAGTTAGCGACAGCTTTTAGGTGATGGCGAGTCTTTTGGGGCCAGCTTTGCATGTCAGCGATATTTATCGCTAATGACATGCAAAGTGGGCGTACCCAACCTGTTAGCGACTAAGAACAGTCACTAACATCGCTATTGCCTATTATCAATGCAGGAGTAGCGATGACGCCTGCTCAGACAAGTTCTTAGCCATTATATCCAATGGGAGGTGGATATCATGGCTAAGACCCTATTGGCGTTAATGCGTGAATATCGCTGTATTCTCAGCGATATTCATGCATTTCGCCGCTATCGCTGGATATTTTATCGCTTTAGAGATAAACGTTGCTAATAGCACGCTATCTCTGAGATAATATCCGGTGATGCTTGGTGATAATAAAAAACTTGCTGAACACATTTAGGGATAAATATCGCTAGTTGTTAGTAATATGCCCCATAATGCTGCTTTTTCGGCACGTAGCGGCGAAAAAGCAGCAATTTTTTTATTGCACAATCATTAAGGCGGCGCTAACATGCATTAGTGCTTGTTAGCTGCCGTTTCCGTGAAGATTGCATCTTAGGAATATACATAGCTAATTAGATGCAAAGTAGGCATTCCCGTCAAGGAACAAAATGACAGATGTCGCTAACACGACATTGCAGTATACACAACGCAGCCCAGTAACCGTCAAGCGATTGATAAGGCCGCGCAAACTGCAGTTATCGCTGGATTTTCACACCTGCTAAAAAGTTGACTCAGCCATGTTTTTATGGGAGGTGGATCGTCTGGTTAAGTCCACATTCCTCTATTATTAAGCTTTTCATTAGCGTATAAAATCATTGCTGGATTTCACACGCTAATGAGGATTATCGCTGTCTATCACTGGTTTGTACATCGCCTGTTAGCAGAGCATTGTTAATAAGCCGCTAACACAGCTATATTAACCAGCGATAGACGTCGATAATCAAATTTGCGCTTAGCGCGATTTGCAATATTTACCGCTACCCGTTGATAATATGTCCCTAACTTCCAGAGTCTGGTTGCGGTACCCAAGAGCAATTGCGCCATCAGTATCTTCCTTTACAAAGGATGGGGTTCAGGCTGCATTGCTTTGGCATTTTATGAAGGTCTAGAGCCACCAGATAGCTTAAGTTTTTTTCCGGGTAACAGGGAGTGGATACGTGCAGGGTTTTATCGGTGATGCGCGGTCTTATAAATAGCCCTGGCTTCAATTGGCAACCACTGGGAATTGGTCAGCATAGGTGTAATGTGGTCATTCCTTTTGGCCCCATTGATATACAGTGCTGCCGAGTGTAGTGTCGATTACATGGGGTGAGATGGGTTCTGGGGAGATCAGTCAAAAGAGAGTTACTATAGTCTATTCTTGAGAGCACCAGAGTGTGAACAAGAGGTTTTAGATCTCGCTCTTGAATGTAGCAGTGGATTTACCACAGAAGATGTAGTACATCGCGTATATTTTTGGCGATGGTGCCGATTTGACATTGTAGGTTGAGCCTCTTGTCGAGGATGACTCCTGGAGGTTTGGCACCATAAACAATGGTGTGCAGGCCCGGACTGGCCATAGCGGGCACCGGGCAATCCCCCGGTGCGCCGCAAGGGTGAGAGCCGGTTTTGAGCCCCTGGGGGCCGATTTTGTTACAGGGCCGTTTTTGCAAAATCGGTCCAGCAACAAAATCGGCCGAAAACTGGCCCCGGCAAAGAGCTCGGCGGCACCTCAAAACGCCCCCCCCCCACGGGGAGGGGGGTGGCCGTCCGAGCACTTTGCCATGGCCGGTTGTGGTTCCCAGTCCGGCCCTGATGGTGTGTTTACTGATAAGGATGTTGTGTGTGTCCATCCAGGATTGCAGCGGAAGTGTTGATTTCGAAGGAGAGAAAAGGAGAAATGAAGTTTTAGGGTTTAGCTTTGGGTGCTGAGAGGTAATCCAGGTGTGAACAGAGTTTAGGGTGCTGACGAGATCTGAGATATGGCTTTGTGAGGAGAACTCTAGATCCAGCGGTGTGTCGGCTATGTATTGATGATACACGGTCCCTACCTTCTTCAGGAGGACTCCAAGTGGCTCGTGCATAGGTTTAAAGGGGTCAGGGCAAGAATGGACCCCTGGAGGGACCCATATTCCAACAATAATCAGTGAAGAGAGGTAGTCATCAATTTTTGGCCTCTGCGGCCTGCCCGTGAGGAGTGAATCGGTCCACTCGTAGGACTTGGCTTTGTGTGAGACGGTGCTGTACAGAGCAAGCTCATTAGCTCTGTGGCCCAGACTGCTCTGCGGCTGGACTGATGCTGTGCGGCGGGGAGCAGAGGAGAGTTCCAGGGCTCGCTCAAAAGGCGGCTCTTTGGGTGAAATGATGCTGTGCACCGAGCATCAAAGGACGCTCCTGGGATGTGATTTAGAGGCACACTCTGCAGTCAATGGCCCTTGTCTGCCTCGTCCCTGCGTGCCATTAACTCGAATGGCAGGCAGCAGATTACTAACCTTCCCGCCTTGCACTGGCTTTACATCTCCAGGAACAGCTCACTCCCAAACTCCCAGATCAAGGTCAACTGCCTGTGACCTGCACAGGAGGGAGCCTGGATGGGGGTGGGAGGGAGGGGGCTAGAGCAGAGATGGAGGGAGGGAGAAAGAGAGAGAGAGAGAGAGAGAGAGACTGACTGACTGCAGGAGTAAGGGGCAAGGGCTGGTCCAAAGTGAGGGGCAGTGCAGGGGTCTGGAAATTACAAACCTTCACTTCTTGAACTGAAATAAGATTACCACAAAGTGATTCCCCAGCACTTAATGTGTAAAAAAGTGCCGGTGACTATGACTTTTCTAGGGAAGGGGCTGCCAACGTCACCACTGAGGCAACCAGCTTTTGCGTGCTAACTCGTGCAATGGCTTTATCTCACCCACCATATACCCCACTGGAGTAGGACGTAGCTACGTTTACTTCACTAGAACATAATGCTGAGTAGTATAACACTATAACACATCGCACTGATCCTTGCACTTTATGAACATCCTAAGACAGATATCGGCCTTGAAAAGTCGCACAGATTTGCGAGTTACATCACACTTGGGGCAGGAAGAGGCCCTGGGGCCTGGATTACTCGAAACAGGCTAAAAGGTTATTAACTATTAAGGCAACATTGACAGGAATGACACATTCAGTTTAATAAGGCAGTCACCAGGGACCAGCTTAACACATTGGCCATGCCTGGGCATGCCGTGGCACTCTGGTGGCACCCCAAGATATATCATGGGCACCATAGACAGTGGCGTACCAAAGGGCAGGTAGTCTGCATGGGTGGTTTGAGTTTTGGGGGCAGCAGCCTCCCCCCCTTACATAAGGCCCTGCTGGTGGCCGTCTTGGCAATTGCCAGCACCCTCGCCCACCCCTGGTCTTACATGTGTCGCAAGGCGGCAAATTCAGGGACTGCCACGGGTGGCATAACGGATAGCTATGCCACTGACCAGAGGCAGGGCAAGAGGGCCAGGGCCACCAGCAGGCCAGGCCCTTCTAAGCAGCCCCCTATCCAAAAAACCTGCATCAAGAGATTTTTGCTATTAAACTCAAGGGAACCAAACAGGCGGGCGACAGGCGTTTCCCTGGTGGGCTTCTAAGGTGGGGCCAATTTTAGGCCCCCCGGGAGGGGGGGGGGGCGGGGGGGGGGGGGGGGGTTCGGGGGTTGTTACAGGGCCAATGCTGCAAAATCAGCCCCTGTAACAAAATCGCCCAAAACCGGCCCTGGCAAACAGCTCAGCCGCTCCCAGGGGAGCCGGCCAAGCTCTTTGCCAGGGCCTGTTTTGGTTCCCAGTCCGGCCCTGGCACCAAAGCAGTTAGGTACCCTTATTTGGCATTTTCAACCATATTTCAGCCATCTGTACGTCGCCGGGCCTCGGGAGACTAAGGGGGTACCCAATGGGCAGTTCAGCCTTTTCAACTCCCTGCTTCCTCGTTCTCCTTCTAATGATCACTTCCGGTCAGTTTAACACATTCCAGCTGTTAGCCTCTCTGCAAGGCAAAGGATGCTGGGAAGCCATCTCTGCTAGTTTTAAAAGGGGAATGAAGTCAGGATTGTTAATGATGCCGTTGGATTATTGTGTGAAATAAATTTTCCTTTCGTTCCAATCACAGTGGAACATTTACATTTTTTAAGCAAAAATTGTGCTGATTATTTTTTTTAATTCTTGTTTCATTGTTTTCTCAGTGTAGTCCTTTCTCTTAACTTGTTTGTTTATATGGACAATTCTTTCAGAATAAACGTGTTCGATGCATCCATAATCTAAAACTTCCAGTTGAGTGCCAGCAATAGAAGTATCAGGACCTCCTGACCCTCTCAGGTGGATTTGTCTCTCCAGAGTGGGACCCGCAAGGGTAACCAGGAGCCAGGACCCTGCTGTGAGTGACTGCACCCTCCTGCAATGGGATGTCTGGGGGGGTCAATGGGACCCCCTTTCATCCCTTCAGAGGGCGGCATTTAGAAGACGCACTGAAAGAGTGCCGCCTATTTGTGGAGCATGTTTGCCTCTGCGCCCACGTCGGTAATACTGCACAGGCAGAGGCAAAGCGATTCCCATATTTGCATGGTGCCACGCCCCCATGCAAACAAGGGGAGGCCCTCTAATGATAGCGCTGGCGCACATATCTGTATTACAAAAGGGACCACACAAGCATCTGTGGACCCTTCTGTACAACCAAAGTGCACCGGGGGAGAAGAGCATGAGAGGCAAGGACAGGGGCCCTCACACCGTCCTAACCCAGGAATGGGAGAAAAGAGAGCAGGAGAGGCAGGGACAGGGGCCCTCACACCGTCCTAGCCCAGGAATGGGAGAAAAGAGAGCAGGAGAGGCAGGGACAGGGGCCCTCACACCGTCCTAACCCAGGAATGTGAGAAAAGAGAGCAGGAGAGGCAGAGACAGGGGCCCTCACACCGTCCTAACCCAGGAATGGGAGAAAAGAGAGCAGGAGAGGCAGAGACAGGGGCCCTCACACCGTCCTAACCCAGGAATGGGAGAAAAGAGCAGGAGAGGCAGGGACAGGGGCCCTCACACCGTCCTAACCCAGGAATGGGAGAAAACAGAGCAGGAGAGACAGGGACAGGGGCCCTCACACCGTCCTAACCCAGGAATGGGAGAAAAGAGCAGGAGAGGCAGGGACAGGGGCCCTCACACCGTCCTAACCCAGGAATGGGAGAAAAGAGAGCAGGAGAGGCAGGGACAGGGGCCCTCACACCGTCCTAACCCAGGAATGGGAGAAAAGAGAGCAGGAGAGGCAGAGACAGGGGCCCTCACACCGTCCTAACCCAGGAATGGGAGAAAAGAGCAGGAGAGGCAGGGACAGGGGCCCTCACACCGTCCTAACCCAGGAATGGGAGAAAAGAGAGCAGGAGAGGCAGGGACAGGGGCCCTCACACCGTCCTAACCCAGGAATGGGAGAAAAGAGACCAGGAGAGGCAGGGACAGGGGCCCTCACACCGTCCTAGCCCAGGAATGGGAGAAAAGAGAGCAGGAGAGGTAAGGACAGGGGCCCTCACACCGTCCTAACCCAGGAATGGGAGAAAAGAGAGCAGGAGAGGCAGGGACAGGGGCCCTCACACCGTCCTAAACCAGGAATGGGAGAAAAGAGAGCAGGAGAGGCAGGGACAGGGGCCCTCACACCGGCCTAACCCAGGAATGGGAGAAAAGAGAGCAGGAGAAGCAGGGACAGGGGCCCTCACACCATCCTAGCCCAGGAATGGGAGAAAAGAGAGCAGGAGAGGCAGAGACAGGGGCCCTCACACCGTCCTAACCCAGGAATGGGAGAAAAGAGAGCAGGAGAGGAAGAGACAGGGGCCCACACACCGTCCTAACCCAGGAATGGGAGAAAAGAGCAGGAGAGGCAGAGGCAGGAGCCCTCACACCGTCCTAACCCAGGAATGGGAGAAAAGAGCAGGAGAGGCAGGGACAGGGGCCCTCACACCGTCCTAACCCAGGAATGGGAGAAAAGAGAGCAGGAGAGGCAGGGACAGGGGCACTCACACCGTCCTAACCCAGGAATGGGAGAAAAGAGCAGGAGAGGCAGGGACAGGGGCCCTCACACCGTCCTAACCCAGGAATGGGAGAAAAGAGAGCAGGAGAGGCAGAGACAGGAGCCTTCACACCGTCCTAACCCAGGAATGGGAGAAAAGAGAGCAGGAGAGGAAGAGACAGGGGCCCTCAAACCGTCCTAACCCAGGAATGGGAGAAAAAAGCAGGAGAGGCAGGGACAGGGGCCCTCACACCGTCCTAACCCAGGAATGGGAGAATAAAGAGCAGGAGAGGCAGAGGAAGGGGCCCTCACACCGTCCTAGCCCAGGAATGGGAGAAAAGAGAGCAGGAGAGGCAGAGACAGGGGCCCTCACACCGTCCTAACCCAGGAATGGGAGAAAAGAGAGTGGGAGAGGCAAGGACAGGGGCCCTCACACCGTCCTAACCCAGGAATGGGAGAAAAGAGAGCAGGAGAGGCAAGGACAGGGGCCCTCACACCGTCCTAACCCAGGAATGGGAGAAAAGAGAGCAGGAGAGGCAGGGACAGGGGCCCTCACACGTCCTAACCCAGGAATGGGAGAAAAGAGAGCAGGAGAGGCAGAGACAGGGGCCCTCACACCGTCGTAACCCAGGAATGGGAGAAAAGAGAGCAGAAGAGGCAAGGACAGGGGCCCTCACACCGTCCTAACCCAGGAATGGGAGAAAAGAGAGCAGGAGAGGCAAGGACAGGGGCCCTCACACCGTCCTAACCCAGGAATGGGAGAAAAGAGAGCAGGAGAGGCAGAGACAGGGGCCCACACACCGTCCTAACCCAGGAATGGGAGAAAAGAGCAGGAGAGGCAGAGGCAGGAGCCCTCACACCGTCCTAACCCAGGAGTGGGAGAAAAGAGCAGGAGAGGCAGGGACAGGGGCCCTCACACCGTCCTAACCCAGGAATGGGAGAAAAGAGAGCAGGAGAGGCAGAGACAGGGGCCCTCACACCGTCCTAACCCAGGAATGGGAGAAAAGAGAGCAGGAGAGGCAGAGACAGGGGCCCTCACACCGTCCTAGCCCAGGAATAGGAGAAAAGAGAGCAGGAGAGGCAAGGACAGGGGCCCTCACACCGTCCTAACCCAGGAATGGGAGAAAAGAGAGCAGGAGAGGCAAGGACAGGGGCCCTCACACCGTCCTAACCCAGGAATGGGAGAAAAGAGAGCAGGAGAGGCAGAGACAGTGGCCCTCACACCGTCCTAAACCAGGAATGGGAGAAAAGAGAGCACGAGAGGCAGGGACAGGGGCCCTCACACCGTCCTAACCCAGGAATGGGAGAAAAGAGAGCAGGAGAAGCAGGGACAGGGGCCCTCACACCATCCTAGCCCTGGAATGGGAGAAAAGAGAGCATGAGAGGCAGAGACAGGGGCCCTCACACCGTCCTAACCCAGGAATGGGAGAAAAGAGAGCAGGAGAGGAAGAGACAGGGGCCCACACACCGTCCTAACCCAGGAATGGGAGAAAAGAGCAGGAGAGGCAGAGGCAGGAGCCCTCACACCGTCCTAACCCAGGTATGGGAGAAAAGAGCAGGAGAGGCAGGGACAGGGGCCCTCACACCGTCCTAACCCAGGAATGGGAGAAAAGAGAGCAGGAGAGGCAGGGACAGGGGCCCTCACACCGTCATAACCCAGGAATGGGAGAAAAGAGCAGGAGAGGCAGGGACAGGGGCCCTCACACCGTCCTAACCCAGGAATGGGAGAAAAGAGAGCAGGAGAGGAAGAGACAGGGGCCCTCAAACCGTCCTAACCCAGGAATGGGAGAAAAAAGCAGGAGAGGCAGGGACAGGGGCCCTCACACCGTCCTAGCCCAGGAATGGGAGAAAAGAGAGCAGGAGAGGCAGAGACAGGGGCCCTCACACCGTCCTAACCCAGGAATGGGAGAAAAGAGAGTGGGAGAGGCAAGGACAGGGGCCCTCACACCGTCCTAACCCAGGAATGGGAGAAAAGAGAGCAGGAGAGCAGGAGAGGCAGAGACAGGGGCCCTCACACCGTCCTAACCCAGGAATGGGAGAAAAGAGAGCAGGAGAGGCAGAGACAGGGGCCCTCACACCGTCCTAACCCAGGAATGGGAGAAAAGAGCAGGAGAGGCAGGGACAGGGGCCCTCACACCGTCCTAACCCAGGAATGGGAGAAAAGAGAGCAGGAGAGGCAGGGACAGGGGCCCTCACACCGTCCTAACCCAGGAATGGGAGAAAAGAGAGCAGGAGAGGCAGAGACAGGGGCCCTCACACCGTCCTAACCCAGGAATGGGAGAAAAGAGCAGGAGAGGCAGGGACAGGGGCCCTCACACCGTCCTAACCCAGGAATGGGAGAAAAGAGAGCAGGAGAGGCAGGGACAGGGGCCCTCACACCGTCCTAACCCAGGAATGGGAGAAAAGAGACCAGGAGAGGCAGGGACAGGGGCCCTCACACCGTCCTAGCCCAGGAATGGGAGAAAAGAGAGCAGGAGAGGTAAGGACAGGGGCCCTCACACCGTCCTAACCCAGGAATGGGAGAAAAGAGAGCAGGAGAGGCAGGGACAGGGGCCCTCACACCGTCCTAAACCAGGAATGGGAGAAAAGAGAGCAGGAGAGGCAGGGACAGGGGCCCTCACACCGTCCTAACCCAGGAATGGGAGAAAAGAGAGCAGGAGAAGCAGGGACAGGGGCCCTCACACCATCCTAGCCCAGGAATGGGAGAAAAGAGAGCAGGAGAGGCAGAGACAGGGGCCCTCACACCGTCCTAACCCAGGAATGGGAGAAAAGAGAGCAGGAGAGGAAGAGACAGGGGCCCACACACCGTCCTAACCCAGGAATGGGAGAAAAGAGCAGGAGAGGCAGAGGCAGGAGCCCTCACACCGTCCTAACCCAGGAATGGGAGAAAAGAGCAGGAGAGGCAGGGACAGGGGCCCTCACACCGTCCTAACCCAGGAATGGGAGAAAAGCAAGCAGGAGAGGCAGGGACAGGGGCACTCACACCGTCCTAACCCAGGAATGGGAGAAAAGAGAGCAGGAGAGGCAGGGACAGGGGCCCTCACACCGTCCTAACCCAGGAATGGGAGAAAAGAGACCAGGAGAGGCAGGGACAGGGGCCCTCACACCGTCCTAGCCCAGGAATGGGAGAAAAGAGAGCAGGAGAGGTAAGGACAGGGGCCCTCACACCGTCCTAACCCAGGAATGGGAGAAAAGAGAGCAGGAGAGGCAGGGACAGGGGCCCTCACACCGTCCTAAACCAGGAATGGGAGAAAAGAGAGCAGGAGAGGCAGGGACAGGGGCCCTCACACCGTCCTAACCCAGGAATGGGAGAAAAGAGAGCAGGAGAAGCAGGGACAGGGGCCCTCACACCATCCTAGCCCAGGAATGGGAGAAAAGAGAGCAGGAGAGGCAGAGACAGGGGCCCTCACACCGTCCTAACCCAGGAATGGGAGAAAAGAGAGCAGGAGAGGAAGAGACAGGGGCCCACACACCGTCCTAACCCAGGAATGGGAGAAAAGAGCAGGAGAGGCAGAGGCAGGAGCCCTCACACCGTCCTAACCCAGGAATGGGAGAAAAGAGCAGGAGAGGCAGGGACAGGGGCCCTCACACCGTCCTAACCCAGGAATGGGAGAAAAGCAAGCAGGAGAGGCAGGGACAGGGGCACTCACACCGTCCTAACCCAGGAATGGGAGAAAAGAGCAGGAGAGGCAGGGACAGGGGCCCTCACACCGTCCTAACCCAGGAATGGGAGAAAAGAGAGCAGGAGAGGCAGAGACAGGAGCCCTCACACCGTCCTAACCCAGGAATGGGAGAAAAGAGAGCAGGAGAGGAAGAGACAGGGGCCCTCAAACCGTCCTAACCCAGGAATGGGAGAAAAAAGCAGGAGAGGCAGGGACAGGGGCCCTCACACCGTCCTAACCCAGGAATGGGAGAAAAAAGAGCAGGAGAGGCAAGGACAGGGGCCCTCACACCGTCCTAACCCAGGAATGGGAGAAAAGAGAGCAGGAGAGGCAGGGACAGGGGCCCTCACACGTCCTAACCCAGGAATGGGAGAAAAGAGAGCAGGAGAGGCAAGGACAGGGGCCCTCACACCGTCCTAGCCCAGGAATGGGAGAAAAGAGAGCAGGAGAGGCAGAGACAGGGGCCCTCACACCGTCCTAACCCAGGAATGGGAGAAAAGAGAGTGGGAGAGGCAAGGACAGGGGCCCTCACACCGTACTAACCCAGGAATGGGAGAAAAGAGAGCAGGAGAGGCAAGGACAGGGGCCCTCACACCGTCCTAACCCAGGAATGGGAGAAAAGAGAGCAGGAGAGGCAGGGACAGGGGCCCTCACACGTCCTAACCCAGGAATGGGAGAAAAGAGAGCAGGAGAGGCAGAGACAGGGGCCCTCACACCGTCGTAACCCAGGAATGGGAGAAAAGAGAGCAGAAGAGGCAAGGACAGGGGCCCTCACACCGTCCTAACCCAGGAATGGGAGAAAAGAGAGCAGGAGAGGCAAGGACAGGGGCCCTCACACCGTCCTAACCCAGGAATGGGAGAAAAGAGAGCAGGAGAGGCAGAGACAGGGGCCCACACACCGTCCTAACCCAGGAATGGGAGAAAAGAGCAGGAGAGGCAGAGGCAGGAGCCCTCACAGCGTCCTAACCCAGGAGTGGGAGAAAAGAGCAGGAGAGGCAGGGACAGGGGCCCTCACACCGTCCTAACCCAGGAATGGGAGAAAAGAGAGCAGGAGAGGCAGAGACAGGGGCCCTCACACCGTCCTAACCCAGGAATGGGAGAAAAGAGAGCAGGAGAGGCAGAGACAGGGGCCCTCACACCGTCCTAGCCCAGGAATAGGAGAAAAGAGAGCAGGAGAGGCAAGGACAGGGGCCCTCACACCGTCCTAACCCAGGAATGGGAGAAAAGAGAGCAGGAGAGGCAAGGACAGGGGCCCTCACACCGTCCTAACCCAGGAATGGGAGAAAAGAGAGCAGGAGAGGCAGAGACAGTGGCCCTCACACCGTCCTAAACCAGGAATGGGAGAAAAGAGGGCAGGAGAGGCAGGGACAGGGGCCCTCACACCGTCCTAACCCAGGAATGGGAGAAAAGAGAGCAGGAGAAGCAGGGACAGGGGCCCTCACACCATCCTAGCCCTGGAATGGGAGAAAAGAGAGCAGGAGAGGCAGAGACAGGGGCCCTCACACCGTCCTAACCCAGGAATGGGAGAAAAGAGAGCAGGAGAGGAAGAGACAGGGGCCCACACACCGTCCTAACCCCGGAATGGGAGAAAAGAGCAGGAGAGGCAGAGGCAGGAGCCCTCACACCGTCCTAACCCAGGAATGGGAGAAAAGAGCAGGAGAGGCAGGGAAAGGGGCCCTCACACCGTCCTAACCCAGGAATGGGAGAAAAGAGAGCAGGAGAGGCAGGGACAGGGGCCCTCACACCGTCATAACCCAGGAATGGGAGAAAAGAGCAGGAGAGGCAGGGACAGGGGCCCTCACACCGTCCTAACCCAGGAATGGGAGAAAAGAGAGCAGGAGAGGAAGAGACAGGGGCCCTCAAACCGTCCTAACCCAGGAATGGGAGAAAAAAGCAGGAGAGGCAGGGACAGGGGCCCTCACACCGTCCTAGCCCAGGAATGGGAGAAAAGAGAGCAGGAGAGGCAGAGACAGGGGCCCTCACACCGTCCTAACCCAGGAATGGGAGAAAAGAGAGTGGGAGAGGCAAGGACAGGGGCCCTCACACCGTCCTAACCCAGGAATGGGAGAAAAGAGAGCAGGAGTGGCAGAGACAGGGGCCCTCACACCGTCCTAACCCAGGAATGGGAGAAAAGAGAGCAGGAGAGGCAGAGACAGGGGCCCTCACACCGTCCTAACCCAGGAATGGGAGAAAAGAGCAGGAGAGGCAGGGACAGGGGCCCTCACACCGTCCTAACCCAGGAATGGGAGAAAAGAGAGCAGGAGAGGCAGGGACAAGGGCCCTCACACCGTCCTAACCCAGGAATGGGAGGAAAGAGAGCAGGAGAGGCAGAGACAGGGGCCCTCACACCGTCCTAACCCAGGAATGGGAGAAAAGAGCAGGAGAGGCAGGGACAGGGGCCCTCACACCGTCCTAACCCAGGAATGGGAGAAAAGAGAGCAGGAGAGGCAGGGACAGGGGCCCTCACACCGTCCTAACCCAGGAATGGGAGAAAAGAGACCAGGAGAGGCAGTGACAGGGGCCCTTACACCGTCCTAGCCCAGGAATGGGAGAAAAGAGAGCAGGAGAGGTAAGGACAGGGGCCCTCACACCGTCCTAACCCAGGAATGGGAGAAAAGAGAGCAGGAGAGGCAGGGACAGGGGCCCTCACACCGTCCTAAACCAGGAATGGGAGAAAAGAGAGCAGGAGAGGCAGGGACAGGGGCCCTCACACCGTCCTAACCCAGGAATGGGAGAAAAGAGAGCAGGAGAAGCAGGGACAGGGGCCCTCACACCATCCTAGCCCAGGAATGGGAGAAAAGAGAGCAGGAGAGGCAGAGACAGGGGCCCTCACACCGTCCTAACCCAGGAATGGGAGAAAAGAGAGCAGGAGAGGAAGAGACAGGGGCCCACACACCGTCCTAACCCAGGAATGGGAGAAAAGAGCAGGAGAGGCAGAGGCAGGAGCCCTCACACCGTCCTAACCCAGGAATGGGAGAAAAGAGCAGGAGAGGCAGGGACAGGGGCCCTCACACCGTCCTAACCCAGGAATGGGAGAAAAGAGAGCAGGAGAGGCAGGGACAGGGGCACTCACACCGTCCTAACCCAGGAATGGGAGAAAAGAGCAGGAGAGGCAGGACAGGGGCCCTCACACCGTCCTAACCCAGGAATGGGAGAAAAGAGAGCAGGAGAGGCAGAGACAGGAGCCTTCACACCGTCCTAACCCAGGAATGGGAGAAAAGAGAGCAGGAGAGGAAGAGACAGGGGCCCTCAAACCGTCCTAACCCAGGAATGGGAGAAAAAAGCAGGAGAGGCAGGGACAGGGGCCCTCACACCGTCCTAACCCAGGAATGGGAGAAAAAAGAGCAGGAGAGGCAGAGGAAGGGGCC
Organism: Lissotriton vulgaris; assembly: GCF_964263255.1. NCBI lineage: Eukaryota > Metazoa > Chordata > Amphibia > Caudata > Salamandridae > Lissotriton > Lissotriton vulgaris. Next base: position 276,453,832 of record NC_141686.1, read on the forward strand.
CTCACACCGTCCTAGCCCAGGAATGGAAGAAAAGAGAGCAGGAGAGGCAGAGACAGGGGCCCTCACACCGTCCTAACCCAGGAATGGGAGAAAAGAGAGTGGGAGAGGCAAGGACAGGGGCCCTCACACCGTCCTAACCCAGGAATGGGAGAAAAGAGAGCAGGAGAGGCAAGGACAGGGGCCCTCACACCGTCCTAACCCAGGAATGGGAGAAAAGAGAGCAGGAGAGGCAGGGACAGGGGCCCTCACACGTCCTAACCCAGGAATGGGAGAAAAGAGAGCAGGAGAGGCAGAGACAGGGGCCCTCACACCGTCGTAACCCAGGAATGGGAGAAAAGAGAGCAGAAGAGGCAAGGACAGGGGCCCTCACACCGTCCTAACCCAGGAATGGGAGAAAAGAGAGCAGGAGAGGCAAGGACAGGGGCCCTCACACCGTCCTAACCCAGGAATGGGAGAAAAGAGAGCAGGAGAGGCAGAGACAGGGGCCCACACACCGTCCTAACCCAGGAATGGGAGAAAAGAGCAGGAGAGGCAGAGGCAGGAGCCCTCACACCGTCCTAACCCAGGAGTGGGAGAAAAGAGCAGGAGAGGCAGGGACAGGGGCCCTCACACCGTCCTAACCCAGGAATGGGAGAAAAGAGAGCAGGAGAGGCAGAGACAGGGGCCCTCACACCGTCCTAACCCAGGAATGGGAGAAAAGAGAGCAGGAGAGGCAGAGACAGGGGCCCTCACACCGTCCTAGCCCAGGAATAGGAGAAAAGAGAGCAGGAGAGGCAAGGACAGGGGCCCTCACACCGTCCTAACCCAGGAATGGGAGAAAAGAGAGCAGGAGAGGCAAGGACAGGGGCCCTCACACCGTCCTAACCCAGGAATGGGAGAAAAGAGAGCAGGAGAGGCAGAGACAGTGGCCCTCACACCGTCCTAAACCAGGAATGGGAGAAAAGAGAGCAGGAGAGGCAGGGACAGGGGCCCTCACACCGTCCTAACCCAGGAATGGGAGAAAAGAGAGCAGGAGAAGCAGGGACAGGGGCCCTCACACCATCCTAGCCCTGGAATGGGAGAAAAGAGAGCATGAGAGGCAGAGACAGGGGCCCTCACACCGTCCTAACCCAGGTATGGGAGAAAAGAGAGCAGGAGAGGAAGAGACAGGGGCCCACACACCGTCCTAACCCCGGAATGGGAGAAAAGAGCAGGAGAGGCAGAGGCAGGAGCCCTCACACCGTCCTAACCCAGGAATGGGAGAAAAGAGCAGGAGAGGCAAGGACAGGGGCCCTCACACCGTCCTAACCCAGGAATGGGAGAAAAGAGAGCAGGAGAGGCAGGGACAGGGGCCCTCACACGTCCTAACCCAGGAATGGGAGAAAAGAGAGCAGGAGAGGCAGAGACAGGGGCCCTCACACCGTCGTAACCCAGGAATGGGAGAAAAGAGAGCAGAAGAGGCAAGGACAGGGGCCCTCACACCGTCCTAACCCAGGAATGGGAGAAAAGAGAGCAGGAGAGGCAAGGACAGGGGCCCTCACACCGTCCTAACCCAGGAATGGGAGAAAAGAGAGCAGGAGAGGCAGAGACAGGGGCCCACACACCGTCCTAACCCAGGAATGGGAGAAAAGAGCAGGAGAGGCAGAGGCAGGAGCCCTCACACCGTCCTAACCCAGGAGTGGGAGAAAAGAGCAGGAGAGGCAGGGACAGGGGCCCTCACACCGTCCTAACCCAGGAATGGGAGAAAAGAGAGCAGGAGAGGCAGAGACAGGGGCCCTCACACCGTCCTAACCCAGGAATGGGAGAAAAGAGAGCAGGAGAGGCAGAGACAGGGGCCCTCACACCGTCCTAGCCCAGGAATAGGAGAAAAGAGAGCAGGAGAGGCAAGGACAGGGGCCCTCACACCGTCCTAACCCAGGAATGGGAGAAAAGAGAGCAGGAGAGGCAAGGACAGGGGCCCTCACACCGTCCTAACCCAGGAATGGGAGAAAAGAGAGCAGGAGAGGCAGAGACAGTGGCCCTCACACCGTCCTAAACCAGGAATGGGAGAAAAGAGGGCAGGAGAGGCAGGGACAGGGGCCCTCACACCGTCCTAACCCAGGAATGGGAGAAAAGAGAGCAGGAGAAGCAGGGACAGGGGCCCTCACACCATCCTAGCCCTGGAATGGGAGAAAAGAGAGCAGGAGAGGCAGAGACAGGGGCCCTCACACCGTCCTAACCCAGGAATGGGAGAAAAGAGAGCAGGAGAGGAAGAGACAGGGGCCCACACACCGTCCTGACCCCGGAATGGGAGAAAAGAGCAGGAGAGGCAGAGGCAGGAGCCCTCACACCGTCCTAACCCAGGAATGGGAGAAAAGAGCAGGAGAGGCAGGGACAGGGGCCCTCACACCGTCCTAACCCAGGAATGGGAGAAAAGAGAGCAGGAGAGGCAGGGACAGGGGCCCTCACACCGTCATAACCCAGGAATGGGAGAAAAGAGCAGGAGAGGCAGGGACAGGGGCCCTCACACCGTCCTAACCCAGGAATGGGAGAAAAGAGAGCAGGAGAGGAAGAGACAGGGGCCCTCAAACCGTCCTAACCCAGGAATGGGAGAAAAAAGCAGGAGAGGCAGGGACAGGGGCCCTCACACCGTCCTAGCCCAGGAATGGGAGAAAAGAGAGCAGGAGAGGCAGAGACAGGGGCCCTCACACCGTCCTAACCCAGGAATGGGAGAAAAGAGAGTGGGAGAGGCAAGGACAGGGGCCCTCACACCGTCCTAACCCAGGAATGGGAGAAAAGAGAGCAGGAGAGGCAGAGACAGGGGCCCTCACACCGTCCTAACCCAGGAATGGGAGAAAAGAGAGCAGGAGAGGCAGAGACAGGGGCCCTCACACCGTCCTAACCCAGGAATGGGAGAAAAGAGCAGGAGAGGCAGGGACAGGGGCCCTCACACCGTCCTAACCCAGGAATGGGAGAAAAGAGAGCAGGAGAGGCAGGGACAGGGGCCCTCACACCGTCCTAACCCAGGAATGGGAGAAAAGAGAGCAGGAGAGGCAGAGACAGGGGCCCTCACACCGTCCTAACCCAGGAATGGGAGAAAAGAGCAGGAGAGGCAGGGACAGGGGCCCTCACACCGTCCTAACCCAGGAATGGGAGAAAAGAGAGCAGGAGAGGCAGGGACAGGGGCCCTCACACCGTCCTAACCCAGGAATGGGAGAAAAGAGACCAGGAGAGGCAGGGACAGGGGCCCTCACACCGTCCTAGCCCAGGAATGGGAGAAAAGAGAGCAGGAGAGGTAAGGACAGGGGCCCTCACACCGTCCTAACCCAGGAATGGGAGAAAAGAGAGCAGGAGAGGCAGGGACAGGGGCCCTCACACCGTCCTAAACCAGGAATGGGAGAAAAGAGAGCAGGAGAGGCAGGGACAGGGGCCCTCACACCGTCTTAACCCAGGAATGGGAGAAAAGAGAGCAGGAGAAGCAGGGACAGGGGCCCTCACACCATCCTAGCCCAGGAATGGGAGAAAAGAGAGCAGGAGAGGCAGAGACAGGGGCCCTCACACCGTCCTAACCCAGGAATGGGAGAAAAGAGAGCAGGAGAGGAAGAGACAGGGGCCCACACACCGTCCTAACCCAGGAATGGGAGAAAAGAGCAGGAGAGGCAGAGGCAGGAGCCCTCACAACGTCCTAACCCAGGAATGGGAGAAAAGAGCAGGAGAGGCAGGGACAGGGGCCCTCACACCGTCCTAACCCAGGAATGGGAGAAAAGAGAGCAGGAGAGGCAGGGACAGGGGCACTCACACCGTCCTAACCCAGGAATGGGAGAAAAGAGCAGGAGAGGCAGGGACAGGGGCCCTCACACCGTCCTAACCCAGGAATGGGAGAAAAGAGAGCAGGAGAGGCAGAGACAGGAGCCCTCACACCGTCCTAACCCAGGAATGGGAGAAAAGAGAGCAGGAGAGGAAGAGACAGGGGCCCTCAAACCGTCCTAACCCAGGAATGGGAGAAAAAAGCAGGAGAGGCAGGGACAGGGGCCCTCACACCGTCCTAACCCAGGAATGGGAGAAAAAAGAGCAGGAGAGGCAGAGGAAGGGGCCCTCACACCGTCCTAGCCCAGGAATGGGAGAAAAGAGAGCAGGAGAGGCAGAGACAGGGGCCCTCACACCGTCCTAACCCAGGAATGGGAGAAAAGAGAGCGGGAGAGGCAAGGACAGGGGCCCTCACACCGTCCTAACCCAGGAATGGGAGAAAAGAGAGCAGGAGAGGCAAGGACAGGGGCCCTCACACCGTCCTAACCCAGGAATGGGAGAAAAGAGAGCAGGAGAGGCAGGGACAGGGGCCCTCACACGTCCTAACCCAGGAATGGGAGAAAAGAGAGCAGGAGAGGCAGAGACAGGGGCCCTCACACCGTCGTAACCCAGGAATGGGAGAAAAGAGAGCAGAAGAGGCAAGGACAGGGGCCCTCACACCGCCCTAACCCAGGAATGGGAGAAAAGAGAGCAGGAGAGGCAGAGACAGGGGCCCACACACCGTCCTAACCCAGGAATGGGAGAAAAGAGCAGGAGAGGCAGAGACAGGGGCCCACACACCGTCCTAACCCAGGAATGGGAGAAAAGAGCAGGAGAGGCAGAGGCAGGAGCCCTCACACCGTCCTAACCCAGGAATGGGAGAAAAGAGAGCAGGAGAGGCAGAGACAGGGGCCCTCACACCGTCCTAACCCAGGAATGGGAGAAAAGAGAGCAGGAGAGGCAGAGACAGGGGCCCTCACACCGTCCTAGCCCAGGAATAGGAGAAAAGAGAGCAGGAGAGGCAAGGACAGGGGCCCTCACACCGTCCTAACCCAGGAATGGGAGAAAAGAGAGCAGGAGAGGCAAGGACAGGGGCCCTCACACCGTCCTAACCCAGGAATGGGAGAAAAGAGAGCAGGAGAGGCAGAGACAGTGGCCCTCACACCGTCCTAAACCAGGAATGGGAGAAAAGAGAGCAGGAGAGGCAGGGACAGGGCCCTCACACCGTCCTAACCCAGGAATGGGAGAAAAGAGAGCAGGAGAAGCAGGGACAGGGGCCCTCACACCATCCTAGCCCTGGAATGGGAGAAAAGAGAGCAGGAGAGGCAGAGACAGGGGCCCTCACACCGTCCTAACCCAGGAATGGGAGAAAAGAGAGCAGGAGAGGAAGAGACAGGGGCCCACACACCGTCCTAACCCAGGAATGGGAGAAAAGAGCAGGAGAGGCAGAGGCAGGAGCCCTCACACCGTCCTAATCCAGGAATGGGAGAAAAGAGCATCAGAGGCAGGGACAGGGGCCCTCACACCGTCCTAACCCAGGAATGGGAGAAAAGAGAGCAGGAGAGGCAGGGACAGGGGCCCTCACACCGTCATAACCCAGGAATGGGAGAAAAGAGAGCAGGAGAGGAAGAGACAGGGGCCCTCAAACCGTCCTAACCCAGGAATGGGAGAAAAAAGCAGGAGAGGCAGGGACAGGGGCCCTCACACCGTCCTAGCCCAGGAATGGGAGAAAAGAGAGCAGGAGAGGCAGAGACAGGGGCCCTCACACCGTCCTAACCCAGGAATGGGAGAAAAGAGAGTGGGAGAGGCAAGGACAGGGGCCCTCACACCGTCCTAACCCAGGAATGGGAGAAAAGAGAGCAGGAGAGGCAAGGACAGGGGCCCTCACACCATCCTAACCCAGGAATGGGAGAAAAGAGAGCAGGAGAGGCAGGGACAGGGGCCCTCACACGTCCTAACCCAGGAATGGGAGAAAAGAGAGCAGGAGAGGCAGAGACAGGGGCCCTCACACCGTCGTAACCCAGGAATGGGAGAAAAGAGAGCAGGAGAGGCAAGGACAGGGGCCCTCACACCGTCCTAACCCAGGAATGGGAGAAAAGAGAGCAGGAGAGGCAAGGACAGGGGCCCTCACACCGTCCTAACCCAGGAATGGGAGAAAAGAGAGCAGGAGAGGCAGAGACAGTGGCCCTCACACCGTCCTAACCCTGGAATGGGAGAAAAGAGAGCAGAAGAGGCAAGGACAGGGGCCCTCACACCCTCCTAACCCAGGAATGGGAGAAAAGAGAGCAGGAGAGGCAGAGACAGGGGCCCTCACACCGTCCTAACCCAGGAATGGGAGAAAAGAGAGCAAGAGAGGCAGAGACAGGGGCCCTCACACCGTCCTAACCCAGGAATGGGAGAAAAGAGAGCAGGAGAGGCAGAGACTGGGGCCCTCACACCGTCCTAACCCAGGAATGGGAGAAAAGAGAGCAGGAGAGGCAGAGACAGGGGCCCTCACACCGTCCTAACCCAGGAATGGGAGAAAAGAGAGCAGGAGAGGCCGAGACAGGGGCCCTCACACCGTCCTAACCCAGGAATGGGAGAAAAGAGAGCAGGAGAGACAGGTACAGGGGCCCTCACACCGTCCTAACCCAGGAATGGGAGAAAAGAGAGCAGGAGAGGCAGGGACAGGGGCCCTCACACCGTCCTAACCCAGGAATGGGAGAAAAGAGAGCAGGAGAGGCAGGGACAGGGGCTCTCACACCGTCCTAACCCAGGAATGGGAGAAAAGAGAGCAGGAGAGGCAGGGACAGGGGCCCTCACACCGTCCTAACCCAGGAATGGGAGAAAAGAGAGCACGAGAGGCAGGGACAGGGGCCCTCACACCGTCCTAACCCAGGAATGGTAGAAAAGAGAGCAGGAGAGGCAAGGACAGGGATCTCACACCGTCCTAACCCAGGAATGGGAGAAAAGAGAGCAGGAGAGGCAGGGACAGGGGCCCTCACACTGTCCTAACCCAGGAATGGGAGAATAGAGCAGGAGAGGCAGGGACAGGGGCCCTCACACCGTCCTAACCCACGAATGGGAGAAAAGAGAGCAGGAGAAGCAGGGACAGGGGCCCTCACACCGTCCTAACCCAGGAATGGGAGAAAAGAGAGCAGGAGAGGCAGAGACAGGGGCCCTCACACCGTCCTAACCCAGGAATGGGAGAAAAGAGAGCAGGAGAGGCCGAGACAGGGGCCCTCACACCGTCCTAACCCAGGAATGGGAGAAAAGAGAGCAGGAGAGGCAGGGACAGGGGCCCTCACACCGTCCTAACCCAGGAATGGGAGAAAAGAGAGCAGGAGAGGCAGAGACAGGGGCCCTCACACCGTCCTAACCCAGGAATGGGAGAAAAGAGAGCAGGAGAGGCAGAGACAGGGGCCCTCACACCGTCCTAGCCCAGGAATAGGAGAAAAGAGAGCAGGAGAGGCAGGGACAGGGGCCCTCACACCGTCCTAACCCAGGAATGGGAGAAAAGAGAGCAGGAGAGACAGGGACAGGGGCCCTCACACTGCCCTAGCCCAGGAATGGGAGAAAAGAGAGCAGGAGAGGCAGAGACAGGGGCCCTCACACCGTCCTAACCCAGGAATGGGAGAAAAGAGAGCAGGAGAGACAGGGACAGGGGCCCTCACACCGCCCTAGCCCAGGAATGGGAGAAAAGAGAGCAGGAGAGGCAGAGACAGGGGCCCTCACACCGTCCTAACCCAGGAATGGGAGAAAAGAGAGCAGGAGAGACAGGGACAGGGGCCCTCACACCGTCCTAACCCAGGAATGGGAGAAAAGAGAGCTGGAGAGGCAGAGACAGGGGCCCTCACTTCGTCCTAACCCAGGAATGGGAGAAAAGAGAGCAGGAGAGGCAAGGACAGGGGCCCTCAACCGTCCTAACCCAGGAATGGGAGAAAAGAGAGCAGGAGAGGCAGAGACAGGGGCCCTCACACCATCCTAACCCAGGAATGGGAGAAAACAGAGCAGGAGAGACAGGGACAGGGGCCCTCACACAGTCCTAACCCAGGAATGGGAGAAAAGAGAGCAGGAGAGGCAAGGACAGCGGCCCTCACACCGTCCTAACCCAGGAATGGGAGAAAAGAGAGCGGGAGAGGTGGGGACAGGGGCCCTCACACAGTCCTAACACAGGAATGGGAGAAAAGAGAGCAGGAGAGTCAAGGACAGGGGCCCTCACACCGTCCTAACCCAGGAATGGGAGAAAAGAGAGCAGGAGAGGCAGAGACAGGGGCCCTCACACCGTCCTAACCCAGGAATGGGAGAAACGAGAGCAGGAGAGGCAGAGACAGGGGCCCTCACACCGTCCTAACCCAGGAATGGGAGAAAAGAGAGCAGGAGAGGCAAGGACAGGGGCCCTCACACCGTCCTAACCCAGGAATGGGAGAAAAGAGAGCAGGAGAGGCAGGGACAGGGGCCCTCACACCGTCCTAACCCAGGAATGGGAGAAAAGAGAGCGGGAGAGGCAGAGACAGGGGCCCTCACACCGTCCTAACCCAGGAATGGGAGAAAAGAGAGAAGGGGAGGCAGAGACAGGGGCCCTCACACCGTCCTAACCCAAGAATAGGAGAAAAGAGAGCAGGAGACGCAAGGACAGGGGCCCTCACACCGTCCTAACCCAGGAATGGGAGAAAAGAGAGCAGGAGAGGCAGAGACAGGGGCCCTCACACCGTCCTAGCCCAGGAATGGGAGAAAAGAGAGCAGGAGAGGCAGAGACAGGGGCCCTCACACCGTCCTAACCCAGGAATGGGAGAAAAGAGAGCAGGAGAGACAAGGACAGGGGTCCTCACACTGTCCTAGAGAGGCAGAGACAGGGGCTTCAAATTGACCTAAACCCCAGAATGGGAGAGAGGAGCCTGGGGTTTGCGAAGGGGCTTCTTGTTGATTCCAGCATAGAGAGTGTAGCCGTAGTCCACAAGGACTGAGACACTAATCAAAAGAAGGACAACACTTAGACCCATAACGCTGTGACTCTGCACATCATCCAAGATGACTACATCTCAAGAAAATGGATGTACTGTTTGATTGTTCATTGTGTTTTGCCATCTTTGCTCAGACCAGTAGTTATGTTCTTCGTGTTCCGGCATCTTTGCTCTGATCAGTAGTGATGTTCATTGTGATTCAGCATCTTTGCTTGGATCATTATTGATGTTCATTGTCTTCGGGCATCTTTGCTCTGATCCGTAGTGATATTCATTGGGTTTTTGCAGCTTAGCTTGAATTAGTAGTGATGCTCGTTGTGTTTCGGCCTCTTTGCTCGGATCAGTATTGATGTTCGTTGCGTTCAGTCATCTTTGCTCAGCTCAGTAGTGATGTCCATTTGCATTTAGGCATTCTTGCTCTGATCAATAGTGATGTTTGTTGCATTTTGGCATGCTTGATGTGATCTGTACTGATGTTTGTTGTGTCTCAGCCTCTTTGGTCAGATCAGAAGTAATGTTTGTTGCATTCTGTCATCTTTGCTCAGATCAGTAGGAATATTTGTTGTGTTTCGGCACCCTTGCACTGATTAATAGTGATTTTATTTGCATTTTGGCATGCTTGATGTGATCTGTATTGATGTTCGTTGTGCCTCGGCCACTTTGCTCGGATCAGTAGTAATGTTTGTTGCATTCTGCCATCTTTGCTCAGATCAGTAGGGATATTTGTTGTGTTTCGGCACACTTGCACTGATTAATAGTGATTTTTGTTGCATTTTGGCATGCTTGATGTGATCTGTATTGATGTTCGTTGTGTCTCAGCCTCTTTGGTCAGATCAGTAGTAATGTTTGTTGCATTCTGTCAACTTTGCTCAGATCAGTAGGAATATTTGTTGTGTTTCGGCACCCTTGCTCTGATTAATAGTGATTTTTGTTGTGTTTTTGCACGTTTGCTGTGATCTGTAGTGATGTTCGTTGTGTTTCGGCATTGTTGCTTGGATCAGTACCATGAAAGGGAAAGAGCCAACACTAAGGGGCATATTATCAAGGGATTTATCTCCGATTTTTTGGCTTTAAAAGCCAAGAAAGGGGAGATAAAATTATCTCCCTATTAGCAACAGGGTGCTAACACGCAAATTCGCATGTTAGCACCCTTTTTCTCTAAGCTTCCCCTTGCATCTCTAATGAGATGCAAAGGAGGCGTTCCAGAGAAAAATAATAGGAGAAATGTTGTTAAGCGACATTTCTCCTATTATCAAGGATTTCGCTAACCCTGTTAGAGACAAAAAAAGCAGCGCTAACTGCGGTTAGCACTGCTTTTTTTACACCTGGTATTTTCCTGACTTAGCCATGATATCCTATGGAAGGTGGATATCATGGCTAAGTTTGTGAGCCCCTATTACCAAACTTGGAGAGATTGTCGTTGGTTTTCCAGAGATAATCTCTCAATTGGCAGTTAGCACGAGGATTTTTATCACTTCTGAGATAAACCTTGCTAATAGCAAGTTATCTCTGCGATAATTTCCGGCGATGCTTAGCGTTAAAAAATTTGTTGCTAAGCATCGTTAGCGGTAAATATCGCTAAACGTTGGTAATATGCACCTTAGTTTGCTGCACAGACCACACCCCAAGGCCATTTCCACAAAAAAATGGGGGCTACATGGCCCCCCTCCCCAAGCCTTAAAAGACCCAGGGATTCCACCCCCCAGCTTCAAATGCAATTAAAATAGGAAGGAGAGTATGCAGCCCCTGCCCCTCCTCGAGCCTTAAGCCTTAATAGGTTTCTTGGACCCCAACCCTTGGGGCCAAAATCTGAGTGGAGTTAGGCATGCAGGCCATCTCCATGAGCCTTATTAGGCCCTGGGAACCCATCTCCCGAGGCGAAATCGATAAAAAAATGTTGAGAGTGCAACCCAGTTCCCCATCCTGAGACTTTTTGGGCCCTTCCCCTGGGACGAGACCAATAAAAAAAGCCTAGGGTGCTGTACAACCCCACTCCTGGGCCTTCCTAGGCCACGAAGACACCATCCCTTGGGCCATTTTTTATTGAAAAGGGGAGGGGGCTGTGTGTAGACCCTCCCTGTGCCTTCTCTGTCCCAGGGATCCCATCGCCTGGGCAAGGGGTGGGTACCCTGGTGCCCACCTGAGGAACCCATAGAGCATATAATGGGGACTGCAGGGGGAACCCCAAAACCCCCACAGCCCCTTCCGGCCCACTTATGGTGCAGGAAACAGCACTTCTGCCGCCGGAGGGGGCAGCTATATATGCTCCTTCCCTCCGGACGGGAGCACTATATGTTCTGTTTACCTGCACACATCATTGCGGGCAAGGAAACAAAACACGGATCTGCTCCCAGCCTGCTGGAGCATTTTTAAATCTCCTGCCAGCTGGGAGCAGACTTACGTGTTTGCTCACATTTAGCAAGAGCTTTAAAATGCTCTGGCCAGACAGCAGCGAACAAAGGTTTCCATGGCCGCTCTATTGCGGGCAGGGAAACTATACTGTCCCAAGGGTAGGATCTTTAGGACAGAGTACTTGAGGTGGCAATGAGGGAGCGTTCTCATGGGCCTATAAAGGACCCCTACCTTTCAAATGAAAATATGGCCCTGGGAGATCAGGTCCCCCAGGCTTCTGGAGGCTTGGGGAGGGGGACTGCGTTGCACCCCTCCCCTTTTTATTTACCCATCAGCCCTGGGATGTGGGGTCCCAGGAGACTTTCAAGGCTCTGGGAGGAGGGCCGTTTGGCTCCCCCTCCCCTTTCTTTTAACTTCGGCCCTGGGGATCAGAATGTACTTGGGAAAGGGACCCCTACTCACGAGCCCCTCCCCATACCTTTTTAAAAAATGGTGGCCACGGGATCATGGCAAAAACACAAAACTTTTGGGGGGTTTCCGGTGAGGGGGCCCTCTTGGTCTGCTCCACAGGACCTACGTGGGCAGGGCATCTTTACCTGCCCCCTTATATCATTTTGCTTTCTTTAACTTCTGGACAGAGACTATTGGCCCGATTCACAGAATGAACTTAAGACTCAATCCTAAACTTACTACTATTTTGGTATTCACAGAATGCACTTACTACTTTTGGCATTCACAGAATGAACTTACTACTTTTGGTATTCACAGAAGTTAGGATTTTGTCTTAAGTCTGTCTTAAGTTTGTCTTAAGACAAACTTAAGACAAAATCCTAACTTCTGTGAATACCAAAAGTAGTAAGTTCATTCTGTGAATGCCAAAAGTAGTAAGTACATTCTGTGAATACCAAAATAGTAGTAAGTTTAGGATTGAGTCTTAAGTTCATTCTGTGAATCGGGCCCTATGTCCCCAAATCCAGTAATGACGGCCATCTAAATGTTCTCATGTGGCTGGCAGCCAATCAGAGTGCTCGCTGCTTTGGGAGTCTGACTCCTGTGGGAGCAAGATGGCCCAGGGGAAAAAAGCTCCACGGGCCAATCCGAATGCTCTGTTTTTGACTTGGCGCTCCACGAGAATCTTGTTGGAGTCTCTTACCCCAAATGTCCAGATATACAAATATTGTTGCACCTTAATTTCTCAAAAATTACTGAGCGAATTTACACTAAAAATCACAACAAAACGTTTATCAGTTTTTGCGGTATCGCTTTTTAAAGAAGTTTATGGAAAATGTATGGGAATTGTGCTTTTGGGACCCCTCCCGCTTGACGGATCACCCCGAAACTTTCTATGTGCAAGCTAGACAAAAAAGAGATTTTTTTTAAAGATTTTGGGGGATTTGTGAAATGGTGCTAAAATTATTAGTAATACAAAAAAAGCATTTCGTATGGAAACATTGACCTAATTATAACTACCCAGTATATTTATTCTCTCTTCCAGCCCTCAAGACTATAAACGTTACAGTGAGTGCATGGAATTTGTACCATCCACCAACAAAATAGAAATAAAACAGAAATGCACTGGGGACTGTTGGCCTGCTCTGTTATGCAGAAACCACTCCATCCCAGCTAAGGCACTGAAACTATCAGCGTGTGTGAGCGCCAGCTAATCATGAACACATTATACCCCCTACTGCTGTTTGCATGGAAACCCGCACTCTGTGTTAATTTAACACCTGAAAGGTTTCCAGGCAGCTGCACTCTGCACTGCAATCAGTGGGGTATTAAAGATTGTAAGCGCAGCTCTTTTGTCTCATCCCCCTGCCTGAGATCACAGGTGTGGGTTGTGCATTGTGTGGTGTGTGGGGCTCAGAAGGGAAGATGAATGCCAGACAACAATACCTGACTTCTCTATGCCATCCCAGAGTTTCAGGGGTGTGCGTGAAGCCCCCCCACCCCTCCTTGAGCCTTATAAGGCCCCGGGGAACGCAATCTCCAGAGCCAGATATATTTTAAAAAGTTATGGTGCTAATGGGCCCCCTCCTCCAGGTTTCATAGGCCATGAGTACCTATCCCAATGGGCTGTTGTTGTCTAAATGGGGAGGAGAGCTGCATGGACCCCCTCCCTGGGCCTTCTCGACCCCAGGGACCCCATCACCCTGGGCCAAATGTGGGTGCCCTCGCGCCTACCTGTGACACCCATACTGAATATGTTGGGGCTGTGGAGGAAGCCCCATGGTCCCGCAGCTACAACGACCTCCCTGTATGATGCGGGAGCCAGCATTGCTCCCACCTGCAGGGAGAAGCTAATTATGCTTGCTCCCTTGAGTGAAAGCAATATGTGTTCTGTTTTCCTGCTTGCATTAGAGAAGGCAGGGAAAGAGAACGCAAGTCCAATCCCAGCCTGCAGGAGCATTTTTAAATCTCCAGCTGGCTGGGAGCAGACTTACGTATTTGCTCCCATGCGACAGGAGATTTAAAATGCACCTGCTAGACGGGAGCAAACATATGTTTCCCTGCCAATGCTAATGCGGGCAGGGAAACTACTCTACCCAAAGACTGGGATCCCCGGCACAAAGTTTGAGCCCCAGGGTCTATAAAGACTCAAGGCGGGGTTTTGCGCGCCCTCCCTCCCTTTCAAATTACATCAGACGCTCTCCAAACCTCTAACCCTCCATACCTTCAGGAAGGACCTCAAGACCTGGCTCTTTGACTGATCCGGAGCTTCCCCCCAACCCCAGCCCCTTGAGACCCTCACGGGTGAGTAGTGCACTATATAAACCCTTGATTGATTGATTGATTGATTGATTGATTGAGAACAGCCCCAGGAGATGGGGTCCCTGGGCTTTTAGAGACTCAGGAGGGGACCACTCGGCACTCCTCCCCTTTTTATTTACTGATTGGCCCCAGAAAATGGAGTACCAGTTGTAAGAATGTGTGGTGCAGTCTAGTGTTTGGGGGGTGGAGCCAGGGGAGGAACAGGAATGGGAGGAGCTGAGAGACGGTCGAGAGGCACTCAGAGTAGGGACAGGGTCAAGAGAAGAAGCAGGAATAAAAGCTCCTTGATAAAGTACACTCGGTGTCTGTCATGATTCGTAGCACGATGCTACAGCTGGCGACGAGGGTGGGATCGGGCACATCCTGCAACAAGTGATGATCCCGTGACACTGCGTGACCCTGTCCCCGGTGGCGCAAATGAGAAAATTGCCCACGTGACCACCGTGATCAAAGGGAGCACCGCGGCGAAGATTGAGCCGCCAGGAACACTGCCTGCCTGTCTCCAAAGCTCCGTGGCTGCGAAGGCTGCGTGGAGCGGTGAATGCCGTGAATGAGCATTTGAGCGCGATCGCGCACGAGAGGACCGGAGCTCGCCCCGCGTGTGGGGGCTGGAGCGTAACCACAGAAGGGCCCACCGGGAGCCCACCCCGGCGGCGATTAATCCGAAGCTCGCCCGCATGTGGAGGCTGGAACGTGAAGTCTAAAGCGCCCACCGGGAGCCCACCCCGGCGGCGACTGACCCTGAGATGCTCGCCCCGCGTGTGGGGGCTGGAGCGTGGAGACTGAAGCGCCTACCGGGAGCCCACCCCGGTGGCAATGGCGAAAAGGCAACAATAAAGAAGAAAACAGCCTCACCTGGAGCGGAGACCAGTGGGTGGAATCCAGCGCTGATGAACGCGGTGTCTCCGACAAAGGAAACGGCAAAATCTCGTTGCACACCAGATTCTAGCGGGGGCCATTTCGAGGTCAGGCGCGAGATTTGCCCAATCCCCTGTTAAGGATCCTCGGCAGCCATCATAGAGTCAGGCAAAGACAAGAAACAAGCATTGGCACATACAAAACAAGCATTGGCACATACAAAACAAGCATTGGCAAACAGAAGAAAACAAGCATTGATAAATGCGAGGAAACAAGCATTGACAAATGCAAGAAAACAAACATTGGCAAATGTAAGAAACAAGTAAAGGCAACAATAAAGACAAACAAGCACAGGCTAAGGCAAGAGGCGAAACAAGTAAATGAGCACAAGCAAATACAAGACATAAATGAAGACAACAGTAAATAACGACAAGCAAGCAATAAGGAAACACAACAAGCACAAGACAATGCAAGTCTCGAATACGACAAACACAAGCAAATGCAGATCCGGAACGCAACAAGCATGAGTAAAGGCAAGTACCAAAGTAAACTTCCAACACCACGTGAAGAGAAATAATTAAAATAAAGAAGCTGAGAAACAAGTGATCCAGAAGCATGAGTGGACAAATATCGAGGTGGCCATTCTGAACTCAAGGGTCAGCAAAGAAGACGAGAAGCAAAGGAAACAGTCCTGTGACCGTAGCAGTTCAAAATCTTCCTCCCTCATGGCGGTGGGAAAAGCAACACAACGATCCAATCCCTGCATTGAAGTGCCCCCTCTGATACTACTCCTCCAGCTGGAGGGCCATGAGGGCCGACGCTTAATCAGAACATTTTCTGAAAAGGACACAGAGACCTATGAAAGACTCCAAGAGACGCTACACACCAATTTCAACGCAAAGGAGGATGTGGATCATGAACGCATCGCCTTCAACACAGCACGGCAAGAACCAGGAGAATAATTGCCAAACTTCATCACCCGGTTGCAAAGTCTGGTACAATGCTGCCATTTCAACACATTTACAAATGGGGACGCAGTTCGACTCCGGGTGATCGAAGGCTGTTCAAGTTCTAATACAAAACGCAAGATCCTTCGAGGGCATTGGTCGCTAAAGGAAATTATCAGGAAGGCCGAAGTTGGAGAGCGGGTCAAAGCAAGAGAAATACCAGGAAAGAGACATCTCTCATGTCTGTGAATAAAGCCCAAGAAACAAACAAAACCAGAAACAAGGAGGGTGACGACAGATCAGAGATAAGACAACGGGAGAGACAAACTGACATGAAATACTCTGAGTCAACAACACAAAAGACCGGGATGATCCAGGACTGCAACAGCCTCACTGATACAACCTCAAGGAGTTATCCAACCTCAAGGAGTCATTCAACATATGGTGCGAACGATTCTAAAGCAGATGAAGTGTCAAGTGGGACAGATCGTACCAATGGACCAGATGACAGCCTGCCCAACAAATGTGCAAGAAAGGCAAACTATAGAAGACTGGACCAGTCACGTCAACATTGGAAATCGGTACACGATCACACCCGTAACACAGATGTCATTGCAAAAGACAAGCAGGAAGAAGAAACATACCGCATAAGATGGACTGATCCACTCAGACACCGGAAAGAGGAAGACAAACGCATCCATGACATCCGAGACAATGAAGAAACTGAGAGGAGACCATTATCATCACACGAGAGAGGGAGAGACAAAATACCCTGGGATCAAACACAAGAAATAAATATGTGGTCATCAAACAACCTTTCCAGTGAGATGACACCGGAGTCACTTCGAGAAAGGTACCCGGAGAAATATCCCAAAGAGAATTCCGACTCCAGGAGCAGCTCGTCACGGCCTACCTATTCCAGAAATCCTCCATTCAAGACACACTCAAAGGAACGTTATCAAAGGACATCAACAGAAGACTCCTCTGATTCAGAAAGCACGTCTGTTCGATCCCTCGAGTCGACCGAGTCATGGTCCCGACGACGGCCATGGCATCAACCACCTGAACACACCCTAGAACCAAAGGACATTCTTCTCATCAAGAGCGACATATCTCACACCAATGTCTCTGAATACTCAATCACTCCACAAGACAACCTGTCATGTCAGTTGCGGGTACATCAAGACATAAATAATATACCTTCACCCCTGATGGGGTTAGCGAGGCTGACCCAAAGGGCCTACAGAAGAAAAACAGATGTAGTGGACATTACCCACCGGATGGGAAAGGACCATCCAGTCACTCTGCAAGGAAAGCCAGACGTGGTAACAGAGACAGATCATCATCAAATGAGAGAGAAACATGCGCATGCCCAGACGGTCAAAGGGTTCACCAGTCCCAAACGCGAGTGGGAGTGGGTGAAACAACCAGAGGTTCGCGAATGAGTCCTCGAACCAAACTAAGATTGTCTCTTTAGATAGCGCCTTGCCGTCTGGTATACATGACTTTGAATAGGAGTGCAGTGTTGCCCTCGACCGGACAAGACAAAAAGAAGTAAAATCACATGCGGGTGCTCGGAAGAGAACCAGAACAACATCCCCTCAAGAAGGAGATCGAGCGTCAATCGAACAAGAGCCACAAAGGTAGACAGACTGCCGACATCAAGCTGAGCCTTTCACAGTCACTTCAGAAACTGAAGATGAGTGGATCACCCAGAAGCTGATTGGAAACCACCACGAACCTGAGCACAAGAAGTCCACATGAGACGCCTCGTAATTTCAAAGATACACTCCTGTAATAAAGGATGCTCTCGTCAAGGCGACAGAAAGCCACACAACGGAAATGGAGATGCGTCTCCATGGCTTGAACTTGCGGCCCGCAGACCCGTGTGACTGACTGAGGAACTATAAACATGTTGGACACTAAGCTTATTTTGTTAACAAGGGAGGAGATGTAAGAATGTGTGGTGCAGTCTGGTGTTTGGGGGGGTGGAGCCAGGGGAGGAACAGGAACGGGAGGAGCTGAGGAACGGTCGAGAGGCACTCAGAGTAGGGACAGGGTCAAGAGAAGAAGCATGAATAAAAGCTCCTTGATAAAGTACACTCGGTGTCTGTCATGATTCGTAGCACAATGCTACACCAGTGGACTTTCAAGGCTCGCAGAGGGTTGCTCTTTAGCCCCCTTCCCTTTTTTATAATTTCGGCCTGCGGGATACGGTCCTTGGGCCTGTAATGGGTTTGGGAAGGGAAACACTACTCGTGGCCCCTCCCCCATATATTTTTTTTAATGGCGGCTGGTATTTTTTGTTTCTGCTGTGATCCCGTTTTTTTAAACATTTTGGCCCTGGTGACGAGGGTCTTCTTGTCCCCCCCACAAAGGCTAAGGGGGGCAGGCCATTCCTACCCTGCCTACTTTTATTATTGTGATTTTTATTAAATTTAGGACAGGGACAATGGGAACTAAGTCCCCGAATCCTCAAATGGATGCCAGCAACAATTTTCTCATATTGCTTGCAGCCAATCAGTGCGCTCACCTCCGCAGGAGTCTGACCCCTTGCGGGAGTAAAATGACTCAAAGGAAAGAAAGTTCCATGGGCCAATCAGAAGACTCTATATTTGAATTGGCATTCCCGCAAGACTTGCTGCAGTACTTCGAATCCAATCATCCAGATATACAAAAATTTGTCAATCGGTGTCAAAGTTATTAGCATCACAAAAAAACAATTTTGTATGGAAACGCTGACCTATCTATATATACCCAGTATATATGCTGTCTCCTCCAGCTCTCAAGACCATAAACATTACAGCGAGTGCGTTGGATTTCTACCATCCACCAAAAAATAGAAATAAAACAGAAATGCACTGGGGACTGCTGGCCTGCTCTGTTATGCAGAAACCACTCCATCCCAGCTAAGGCACTGAAACTATCAGCGTGTGTGAGCGCCAGCTAATCATGAACACATTATACCTCCTGTTGCTGTTTGCATAGAAACCCGCACTCTGTGTTAATTTAACACCTGAAAGGTTGCCAGGCAGCTGCTGTCTGCACCGCAAGCAGGGGGGTATTAAGGCTTGTAAACACAGCTCTATTGTCTCCTCACCCTGCCTGAGATCACAGGTGTGGATTGTGCATTGTGTGGTGTGTGGGGCTCAGAGGGGATTGTGAGCGGCACACAATTATGTTTGGCATCTATATGTTGTCCCAGACTTTCAGAGATGTGCGTCTGGTTTTATGATTGGATGAATTTTCTCGGGGACACCCATTTATCCCGGCAGTACATATATTTTTGCTATGTATCATTGTAACGTTTCTTTTTTCAGCTCTATAAATATACGAGAATGAGTTTCCTAAAAATGTGCTGATTCTCCACGCCATAGAACCTCATTGGGGTGCATACTTATGTGGAGCTGATGTACCAGGTAACTCCTTCCTTCATTAGGTTAGGCCACGACCCTTCATATCTACAGCAAAACTCATGCATGAAGCCTTAGTATGTTTGCATTGGTGGGTCCCCCGTCCGATCAAAATGGTGGCGACCGTGACGTAGGGACGTAAGGAATAAAGAGAGCGAGGGGAGATAGCTCAGAATAGTACGTACCACACAGCCACCTGTCGGGGCTCAATTATTTTGTAGCAATAACCGGCCAACTGTTGTGTAGCTTGCACACGAGTCAGCGCGAGTACATGCGTGGCGCGAGGCTTGCTCGCGCATTTCTCCCACATGGACTCGTGCCGACTCGTGCTAATGTTTTCATTTAACTTCTCATCTCGAGCTTTGTTATTGTTTAACTCTGCATCACTCGTGACCATTTACAGTTCACTGTATGTATATGCCTTTTCCCAACTGTAATGTGTGTCAGTTACCACGGAGTCCTTGGAGACTTGAGCTGTATGCAGGAGTGCTTCTTTACATGGAATAAACTTATTCTTTCTTCAAATCATTTGTGGATATTTACTCAACAATTTGGCGACGAGGGACGGAGCATTGAACCTTCCTAGAAGCACTACCTGCTTAATTTTATGCTATTTACGCATTTTTGAGCAATTTTGTATCGGAACTTAGAAAAGTTTCTGAATATCTTCTTCATTTCCTGTACCTGAAAAGGAAGCGACGAACAACCTTCAGCGACGCACTGCATCTGGAAAAGCAGAATTGATTTATTTCTTTTTCTCTGCGCTAGGAAGTGCGCGTCTTCGTTTCTTGCTGTGTGGTCTTCGCGCTTTGTTGAGGAGTTTGGAGCGGAAGCCACTGCTGTATGAGTTTGAAGCGGAAGCCACTGCCGTATTTCTTCCGATACGCTGAAACGCTGAAACGCTTCTCTCCAT
This sequence comes from Lissotriton vulgaris, assembly GCF_964263255.1. NCBI lineage: Eukaryota > Metazoa > Chordata > Amphibia > Caudata > Salamandridae > Lissotriton > Lissotriton vulgaris. The sequence goes on from NC_141686.1 coordinate 276,473,774, forward strand.
TGGTTGCTCTGTTTCTTACGAAACGGAAGAGGTGACTTCATTTTTCTTTATCCGACGGTCTCTCATTACAGTTTAAAATAACGAAGAATCCAACCAAAGAGAAATCGGAGTAAATGGAAAGCGAGAAAAGCGCATGGAGATTGAAAATACAGAACAAACCACGTTAACCTTCAATTGAACACAGGAAAACGCTCTTTCTTCAAGGAATCGTTTGACTATTTTTTTTTCAAGCTATTCAAGTATTTATTTCTCACTGTTATTTTGATGTTGCACTTGTTAGTGATACTCAGTGTGAATTAAAAAAAAAATTTCCCTCTCTTTTTACTTACTTTCATCACCATGTGTGCTCAAGGTTATACCCTTTCCCCTCCAGAAAGTTATTGGTCAGCTGGTAGTTCTCCTTGTATGCCATGGATTGAGTGGAAAGCTTACTTCTTAAATTATATTGAGACATTAGATGCAAATGGTAAAATGAAAGCTCCAGAAAAAAAAGGCATTTTCTTACACTGTTTGGGACCTGAAGGATTAAAAGCCTTCAATCAACTCCCTACTTCACAAGCAAGTGGTGACATGAATGTATTTGATAAGGCTGTATATGATTTTGATAAGTACTGTTCTCCTAAAGTATGCATAAGAATTTCTAGATTTAAGTTTTTTCAAAGAAAACAGTTAAGTGAAGAAACTGTAGATAACTTTGTCTCGTCTTTGAAAACATTAGCCCTAGATTGTAAATTTGGAAATTTACAAGAAGATCTTATAAGAGATCAGGTAGTCATGCACTCTAAAAATGAGACCATACAGGAAAGACTATGGATTAATGGGGATGAAAACTTAAATTTTGTTTTATCCATTGTTAGAAAAGCTGAACTTTCCTGTAGGAGTGCATTACAGGTTAAAGGGAAAGATGTTTCAGTCAGTAAAAATGTTGTTGCAAAAATTAACCATAAATATGATAGTAAAAATAAGGATGCACTTAAGAAGAAACAAATATTCTCTCCCAAAGGGAATTCTGAAATTTCAAAGAGTAATCTTAAATGTTTTAGATGCAACAGCAAATCACATTTGGCAAATGACAAAACTTGTCCTGGTTTGAAACAGAAATGTTCCAATTGTGGTTTAAAAGGACATTTTACTTCTGCTTGTAGAAGGGGTAATGCCAACCAAAAAGTCAAATGCATTGAGTTAAGTGAGAATAGTGATGATGAAGATTTTACAGATGATCCCAATGACTGTTTTTTTGTATTAAACATAAAAGATTCTGCAGTTCCAAATGTAAATGACCATACCATTAAGAAGAAGCCATTATGTGATATGGTTATTGGAGGGGTAAAGATCAACATGTTTGCAGATTCGGGATCACCTTATTCTATAGTATGTGAATCTGTCTGGAGGAAGCTATTTGTACCAAGACTAGGTAGTCATTTGGAAGAAAGTGATATCAATCCTGAGGGATATTCTGGTGGAAGAATAGATATTTTAGGGTTCAGAACTCTAGTTTTCAGGTTTAAGAATAGAAAATGTATTGCGAAATTATATGTTTCAAAGAAGGGTCCTTCAGTTCTTAGCTGGTTTGATTTTGGTAAACTTGACATTGTCCTGGATCCCAATAGTCCCAATCCGGTGATGTTGATTGATGAGCAAAATGGTATTTCTTCGCTGATGTTGAAAAAATTTCCAAATGTTTTTTCTAATGGCATTGGGAAGTTGACCAACTTTAAACATGAAATTCGCTTGAAGGATAATGCTTGTCCTAAAATACATAAAGCTCGAAATATTCCCTTTGCTGTCAGAGAGGAAGTTAAGAATTAATTGAATGCTTTGGTAGAAGGTGGCATAATAGATAGAATAGAGTCATCAGAATGGGTTTCGCCTATAGTTGTTGCTAGACGGGCTAATGGCAAGGTGAGATTATGCATTGACCTTCGCCACCTTAACAATAATATTGTTGTAGACCAGTTTCCTCTTCCTCGTATCTCTGAAATGCTGTCTGTGGTTGGGGGGTCTAATATTTTTTCAACCATCGATTTATCTGCTGCTTATCACCAGATAGAGTTAAATGAGAAGAGCAAGGACCTAACTGCATTCATTACACCTTTTGGGTGCTTCAGATTCAACAGGATGCCTTTTGGTCTGGTGTCCGCTGCAGCAATTTTTCAGAGGGTCATGCAAGACATTTTAAAAGACTGTAAAAATGCCATTTGCTTTCAGGATGACATCTTGGTTTTCAATGATGACAAGGACAAGCACATTACTGCTTTGGAAGAAGTTTTGAATGCACTTAATGAACATGGCCTTACCATTAAGCATGAGAAATGCAAATTTGGTGTGCATTCTGTAAATTACTTGGGTCATGAACTATGTGCAGAGGGTGTCAAACCAAAACCTTCACTTTTGGAGGCAATTAAGTCGGCTCCTCACCCTTTATCTAAAGACGATGTAAGATCCTTTTTAGGGTTAGTTGAGTTCTACGCTAGGTATATTCCTGACTTTTCGTGCAGAACTTATAATATCAGGCAATTAATTAAGAATAGAGTTGTTTTTGAATGGACTAGTGAATGCGAGAAGGAGTTCTGTGATGTGAAGAATGCTATCTGCTCAGCGAGTGCACTCTCTTGTTTTGATCCTTCTCTGGAGAACATTATTACTACTGATGCTAGCGCGAAAGGACTGGGTGCTGTGTTTACTCAAAAGAATAAGGAGGGAAGAGAAGTTATTATTGCGCATGCTTCCAGGGCTCTTACTCCTGCTGAGGAGAAGTATTCTACAATAGAAAGGGAGACGTTAGCGTGCATTTGGGCTTTAGAACATTTCAGGGTGTTTGTCTGGGGTAAGGAGTGTACACTGAGGAGTGATCACAAACCTTTAGTACGGCTCCTCACTACAGAGGGCATGTTGAGAGCTTCAGCCCGTATTGCACGGATGTCCATGCGTTTGCAGGATTTCATTTATAATATACAATACTTACCTGGCAGGGAAAATGTTTCTGCTGATTTTTTATCTAGGATGCCCCTACCTATTCAGGAGGATTTACACAATGAGTGGGACAATTTCCAGATTGCCATGATTCATGATGAGGGTCCTATTTCCATTGATCAAACTTTGTGGAGAGAAAAATTTGAAGATGATGAAATTTTAAAGAATGTTGCAAACTATATCATTGGTACTTGGCCTGACAAAAAGTATTTGAATTCAGAGTGTAAAAGCTTCTGGGAAATAAGGTCAGAACTTTCATTTTGTGAGAATATCATAAAAAGAGGTGAACGTATTGTTCCACCAATGGGTGTAAGGAAAATTATAGTCCTGCAGGGCCATGAAGGTCATAGTGGCATGGTTAGAACCAAGCAACAGGTCAAGCACTTATTTTGGTGGCCAGGAATGGATATGTTTATTGAACGACTGGTTAGAAATTGTGTGGTATGTGCCAACTCAGATAAGTCTTTAGTTACCTTAAAACCCAACATGGGTGCACATACTATTCCAAACAATCCCTGGGAAACCATTGCTATAGATATCATGGGTCCAATTGGTTGCGACTCCAAGTATGTCATTGCAGCCATTGACATCTTTTCTAAATGGCCAGTTATCAAAATCGTCAAAAAGGTAGACACTGATTCAGTGCTGTGTTTTTTAGACAAAGTCTTTATTAATGAAGGTCTACCGGTACGAATTATTTCTGACAACGATGTACAATTCAATTCAAAGAAAGCAAATGATTATTTTTCAAGGCTTGGGATTGCTCATTCCACTACTTCTTTGTACAATCCTAGTGGAAATGGGGTAATAGAGAGGTTTAATAGGGTCCTAAAGGGCGCTATACAATTTACCGGTAATGATGACAAAAAATGGGAAGTTGACATTTTTAAAAAAGTTTGGATGTACAGGACAACCACAAATTCAATGACTGGGTTTTCCCCTTTTGAGATCATGAAGGGAAGAATTCCAAGGACCAAAGTGAATCCTTCGTGGTTGGTGAAATCCACATCTTCAAATGTGGATTTGAGTTTAGTTAGGGAAAATCTTATTCGCACTCATTGCTCTAGTAAAAAGTACTTTGATGAGAAGTGTGGTTCCAAAAAAGATCCGAAAGTGGAAGTTGGCATGATGGTGAAGGTAAAAAAAACATGGAAAGTCAAGAAGGGTGAAAGTTCATTTATGGGCCCTTTTGAAGTATCAGAAGTTTTGAAAAACTCTGTGAGATTATCCAACAATAAGGTTTGGAACCTGAGTAGAATTGCCATTCTCAAAGCTGACAAGGGTGTTTACTGCAAAGAACCTATTCCTGAACATCCTGATCTTTCTTTTTTGGATGAGGATCTCAGTGAGGCTACAGTTCGTGATGGTACAGATGCTATACCTTGTTGCTCTAGTAGTTGTTATACCAATCAAGCTCCCACAGTACCTTCTAGTGCAGGTGACAGCTTCACTAGTCAAGAGGTTACTGTCCAACATGATGTTTCCTTACCCAAAAAAGCTACTAGGAAACCCAAGTGGTTATCAGACTTTGTTGCTTTCATGACAGGAAAAGTGTAACTCTTTTGTTTTTTTTTCTCTCTCTCTCTTTATTTATTTATTTATTTTTTTTCTCATAAGGAGGGAAGGTGTGTTGTGTAGCTTGCACACGAGTCAGCGCGAGTACATGCGTGGCGCGAGGCTTGCTCGCGCATTTCTCCCACATGGACTCGTGCCGACTCGTGCTAATGTTTTCATTTAACTTCTCATCTCGAGCTTTGTTATTGTTTAACTCTGCATCACTCGTGACCATTTACAGTTCACTGTATGTATATGCCTTTTCCCAACTGTAATGTGTGTCAGTTACCACGGAGTCCTTGGAGACTTGAGCTGTATGCAGGAGTGCTTCTTTACATGGAATAAACTTATTCTTTCTTCAAATCATTTGTGGATATTTACTCAACACCAACATTTATGCAGCAGGCCCACCAACTCAACAACTGGTAATCTGAACCCGCCACCTCATCTATTTTCGAGTCCGGGGCGCTGCCTGTTCTACGCCGCCCCCTCCTCCTCTGTTGTGTGGTGCTGCAGGCGTGCAGCTCGCCTGGTGCAGCCTGTTAGGGCAAGTCAGCCGGCAGTGCTCATTATCTGGCCATCTAGCTGAGTGCGTGCCCAGGTGCTGGAGCGCTGCCCCGTCCTTGCCAATCCTGGAGGCGGGACTATCCAGTGTTTTTTTCTGCGGCCCATTGGCCGCTCTGCCATTGTATTCTTTGCCTCTCCTACACGGCTTTGCCTCTCCTTATCCCATAGCATTTGGGAATCAGCCTGCCATGTGGTTTGGTGGTCCTCTTCTGACGTTCTACACCAGCTCTACAGCCATAGGACGATCCTGTAAGCCTAGTAAAATGTAAATGTAAATGTGGAATACTTGTAAAGCGCACAGCTGCCCATCACTGGGGCGTCCCAGCGCTGTATAACGCTGTGGAACCCTTCCTGGCTCTCCCTGTGAGATGCTCCTCCTGGGCACCTCCAAGGTGAAGCCAGGCATACCAGTGTTGTTGGGGCCATTCTGGAGATTAAGCAAGCTATTGCCCAGAGTTGCAGCGTGGGACCCCATGATTAGAGTAGGCGCCGAGGCGAGAATTATCGAGTCCGCAGACAATGAGCCCAAGACCCTGCCGCATCAGGAATTGAACCCTGGTCCCGGGCCAGACCTCTGCATCAGGATCTGCCGCTCTAACCATTGAGCCACACTTCTCCACAAGCCCTCCTGCAGCCCAAGATGGTTGAAGGTTTCTGACATTTTGTTACCCCTATGCATGGTTTCTCTTTGCAGAGGCGAGACCCATCGCTTGTCATCTAGGCAAGCCAACTATCTGGTTACCAGGGGTGGGGATGCCTCCAATCTGACTCTGTGTGTGCAAAGGAAAGTGTGAGCACAGTGCACTATATCCATTGCACCATCTTCACTGTTCAGCACGGCCACCATGATAGCCATACCGCATGTAGAACCATTTCTGGTCGATTGTCCCCCATCTGCACACGCTGCAAAGTGGAAAGAATGAGTGGAGCACAGAGATCAACTTTGCAGCCAACGAACAAGATCTCGACAGATGACGCCCCATGGTCCTACATCTGGGAGGGCCTGTGATACATGAACTGGGAAAATTGGTTGCCCAAGTGGGACCACATTACACATACAAAACACTTATGTGGGTGTTAACGACCCATTTCGAACCTTTGGCCCATCCAGATTATTGAAGTTTTTACCACTTCTAGTCAGTGGGCTACTGGATGAGTCAATTGACAGCTTCTATGCCCGTAGCTAGCATATGCAAACTACCAGATGCAAATGATGAAGTTAGAGCTCAATTTATTCAGGGTTGTTCCTCAACTAAACACATAGAGAACTTCCTTCATGTTCCAGGGATGCCCATGGTGGACATGCTAACCATGGACAGGTCAAAAGAATTGTGCAAGGTGCGAGCAACTCACATGGAGGCAGCACTACACCCCCATCTTAAAATGGAACTGATCAATGCAGTGGCCATACGAAACCTGGACAAAAGTAAGGCCCATACCAAGATGAGTGCGGCGTCCATGACTTACTATGGATGTGGAGGTCCAAATCCACATCAAGGGGCCTGCCCAGTGCAAGGAAAGTGATGTTCAGCATTCAATAATCTGAACCACTTAGCCAAGGTCTGTAGTTGATCAGCGCCCCCAAAAGGTCAGAGACCTCCATGCAGCAGAAGTCCCAGAGGTCAAAGGGAACATGGACGATGATGTCATCAAAGGTGCAGTTCACGTGATACATGCCATGCAACCTGATGGATGCCCCAAAAAGCACATCTAGAGGTGCAGCGTCCTCCTGGGCGATCATCAAGTACAGGTGCTGGTCGATACTCGGGTTTCCATTAACATCATGGCCCAGTCCCTGATGTTCAACCTACTCAGAAGCCCACCACTACGAAGGTGTTCATTATGGATCCACTTCTCTCCTTCCTCTAGTGGGAGTGCTCACAACTGAGATCGCTCATGAATCTCGCTCAACTTGTGCCAAAGTATAAGTCACAAAAGAGGGCACCAGGATGTTGCTGAGTTGCCACACAGTAGAGCGTCTTTAACATGTTGTGTTCGCTTTCAGTATACACAAGGAAAGTGTGGAAGATCTGGTGACTTAGTTTGCATCATTATTTGGGTTCATAGGGTGCCTTAAGAGCTGTTTGATCCACCTTCACATCAATGACTCAATCAAGCCGGTGGCCTTAAAGCATTAACGGGTTGCCTTCCACCTCAGGCTAAAGGGGGGAGACGAATTGATGAAGCGGGAACAGGCAGATTTTATCGAAAAGGTGGAGGGCCCGATTCCATGGGAGTCCCAAATCGTCATGGCATGCAAACCCAAACAGTCAGGAGAAGTCAGAATATGCATAGATATGCGCCTACGGAATTTGGCTATCAAACGGGAGCGCCATCTCACCCCCATCATGGATGACATTGTATTCGAAGTTAATGGATCAAAATGGTTCTCAAAGATGGATTTGAGAGCTGCCAATCACCAGTTATTGTTGGACCCAGAGTCTCAAGCTATTACTACATTCTCTAACTATGTAGGGTAAAAGAATGTACAAACGTTTTAGTTTTGGAATTTCCAGTGCAGCTGAAGGTTTTCAGGACACCATCTGGAGTGTGCTCGCTGGCTTAGACGGAGTCCTCAACGTCAGCAATGATGCCCCCACTTGGGAAGAACATCTCGATTGTTTGAGTGCCACTTTTCAACATCGAAAGGAGAATGGTCTCACACTTCTTTGAGAAAAGTGCGCTTTTCTCGAAAAAGAGATATTCTTTGGGTAGCGTTTCTCCCAGGAGGGTGTACAACCGGATCCTGCCAAGGTCCAGGACATCCAAGCTGCCCCAGCTCCCACCGCTGTGACCAGGGTAAGAAGCTTCCTCAGTATGGACACCTACTGTGGTCAATTTATCCATACTCTGCCAGACCTCACTGACCCATTGAGAGAGCTAACTAAAGCTCTCACTGCCTGGAATTGGGGCCTGATCAAGAGGAAGTGTTCCATGCCACGAAGCAAGCACTGTCAGCTGAAATAACATCATTATACTTTGACCCAGGAAAACGATCTGAGCTATCTGTAGATGCCAGTCTCATGGGCCTTGGAGAGTGTTCTCTAAGAAACAGAGCAATTGGGAGTGGGCTCCCGTGGCCTATGCTTTTTTCAAAAATGTGTTTGTGGTATGTGGTTTGTTTTGAATAAAGGCCCATGTGAATTAAAAATTGGACGATGTACTGTAAATAGGGTAATATGAAGTTCCCTATGAGTTAGTGGATATATATAGATTTCCTTCTTGCCGTTTCCTTTTTCTACTTTTTTTGTAGATCTGCCATGGAAAGCAAAGAGTGGGACACAGAAGAGGTGAAAGAATACGTTTGACTTGTTTTTTAACATTTCTGCCCACTCCCCATCTTGCTAGAAGAGATCACCTGACTGGCGAGTGTATCCAGCTGGCCATATCATCTGTGCTGTCCAGAAAATGGGGCATCTAACTGAATAAGTCCACATATCATACAGACAACGCAAAGTTGATGTTAATCTTCTTGCACAATGATCGCAAAGAATTGGTGGTGTTCCTGGAAAGCTGTCATATGTTGGGTCCTCACCTGGTGGTTCCTAGAGCTCTCCAACAATGAGTGGTGGATCTCGACCATTTGACCCATCAAGGAATCGTCAAAGCCAAGTCTCGACTGCGATGCAAAGTCTGGTTTCCCAATCCGGATGCCCTTGTGGAACGAACGGTGTGGCAGTGCTTCCTGTATCAGGTTGCCAGACCTGCTGATTTACCTGTGGCTATCATCACGGAAGACATCCGCCTTTTCCATGGCAAGGATCCAGAGCTGATTTTGATTTCCCGGATAGTCGGCACATGTTGGTGATTATAGATGATTTTTCGAAGCACCCCGAAGTCGAGGTTAAGGAGTCCACCACTGTCGGCCAAGCCATACCTCACTTAGAGAACATTATGGTCACGAATGGAATGTTGAATGAATTGTTTACTGACAATGGCTCCCAATTTCCAAGGCAAGAATGTAATGAATATTTACAATCCAGAGGTGTTACCCACAGAAAAATCACACCCAGATGGCCGCAAGCAAATGGAGAGGCTGAGCACGTCTCGCACAACCTCAACCTAAACAAAGTGTTCAGAATTGTGGTGGCCTCTAGCCAGAATGTGGATTGTGCTCTCTATGCGTTCCTTAGCGAGCAAGGCTTGACTCCCCATACAACGACACATGTCAGTCCAAGTTCTCTATGCATGAATCGCACAATGGGTGATGTCATTCCCTCTGAGGTGCACCAACATCTTGATGATAATTTTATTAAATGCAGAATTCGCAATGAGCACATGTCACTAACTCGTCAGGTGAAACAGAGCTCAATCCATGTGGGTGTTGTCAAGAACAGATATTCCTGAGGGAAGTGCACACTACCTTTTGAGCACCTGCTCTGGAATGTGCGAACCATAAAAGGACCCATGATTATTGCTCAGAGAGCTGGAGAGACTATCACGAGGAATGTTTCATTTTGTAAGAGCTTTTAGGCCCTGTCAAGCGGCTCTGAGGAAGATCCGGATACCTCATGTGGTTTGGAAATGCATAATGAAGTTTGAAGTTTGAAGTTTATTTATTATTTGCATAGTTAATTAAAGCCATTGCAACGCATATTACAAAATTCTTAAAACATCATTGACTAAAACCCTTAAAATGGATCAGAAATTAGGAGATTCCTTACAATTTTAAAAGTAAACTCAGTAAAACTGGTTGAGACTCACTTTTTTGCATTAACTGCTGTAAAGTGATGATCCCCATATTAATTTGCTCTCGTCCTGTTCAACCAAAAACTGTGTTTGCCACATGGACTCACACAAAGTTGTCCCACTGATGCTAGACTGACATATTCAATAAGATGTCATTAAGTCCTATTGGCCATCTGCTAATCGGCCTGAGTCTGTAGCATTTTCCACCAATGTTGGCATTCTCTGTTCGACCACCATTAGAAATTTCATAATGCATCATGAGAAAGAGCTGTTGCCTATTGAACATCCTATTTCACTCAGATCGACAGGGATGGTTCCCCCACTGTCTGAAGCCGAAGGTCTGCCTACTGTGCCACGTGATCCAGGCATTTTGCCACCTGCTGTCATGCAAAGTGAAGCAGAGAAAAAATCCAGTCTGCAAGGAATGGAGAGATATCTTCTTCGGCCCCATCAGGCAAGATCCTGTTGTTTAAATGACTTTCTAATGCACTGAATTATGCTCACTGATCCTAATGTCTGCCTCTCTCTCTTTCTTTCTCTCTCTCTATCTTTCTCTCTTTCTCTTTGTTATCAATTTCCATCATTTCATGACTGACCCCTACATTGTATTTTACTGTTTTGTTTTTCTTGTGGGTAAAGGGGGAATGGTATGTTTACATTGGTGGGTTCATCCAATGCTGTGGACCCTGGAGGGGTATTTGGGGTTTTGTTCATTCCTGCACCGTCAAAATGATAGTGACTGTGATGTAGGGACATGAGGAATAAAGAGAGTGAGGGGGTATAGCCCTGAGTAGTACGTACCACACAGCCACCTGTCTGGGCTCCATTATTTCATTGTGACACCCAGCCTTCTTTCATGCCGCAGGCCCAGCAACTCAACAGGCCTCAGTAAAATCTACGCTTGCATTTGTGCAAAGCAGTGATTTGTGAGTCATGAGTTTCATCCTTCCTAGGTTGCGAAATAGGATATTGTCACATGTTGTTTTCAGTGCTTAAGAACAAGGTGGTATCAAACACTATATAAAAAAAGAAGTCATTATTATTGTTATAGCCATTCTGATGGTAGAGAAAAATGCATATTTTCAGGTATGCAAAGCCGTGACAATGAAAGACATTTGTCCACTGGCAGAGGGACCACCTTTGATGTATTTCTGCACCATACACATTTTTCGTGTCCTCTGTTTAGCACTCTCCCCTGAGCTGAGCTGCAATGAGGACAACTCTAAGGGCCCGATTCACAGAACTAATTTAAGACAAAATCCTAAACTTACTACTTTTGGTATTCACGGAAGTTAGGATTTTTTCTTAAATTTGACTTAAGACAGACTTAAAACAAAATCCTAACTTAAGGCTGTCTTAAGTCTGTCTTAAGTCTGTCTTAAGACAAACTTAAGACAACACCCTAACTTCTGTGAATGCCAAAAGTAGTAAGTTTAGGATTTTGTCTTAAGTTAGTTCTGTGAATCAGGCCCAAAGCCTCTGCTCATATTTAAGTAGATGAGGCACCTTGAAACCCCTGTGTGACTTTGGGCGCATAACTGAGTCACCTTGAAACCAATGTGTGACTGTAAGCGCATAGTTGAGGCATCTTGAAACCGCTATGTGACTTTGGACACATAACTTTGGCACCTTGAAACCACTGTGTGACTTTGAAATAACACTCACCACAAATGTGTTATTCACTTTGTTTGATACAAGCTCAAAGCTCGCAAAAACAAGATTGCGTCAATATGAACTATGCATAAATAAATGCATACAAAACATTTACTTGGTTTAATGTATATATAATAATATGATTTGACGGATGATAAATGAATTTGTGGTGAGTGTTATTTTGATGTGCTAGACACTTGACACAGTATATAAGTCATAACTTAACCAGGACCACTGTTTTTTTGTATTGACATTTGGACCCCGGTCCTGGAGTTCTAAGGGTCTACCCCTTTATCACTCCTACTGTGTGACTTTGGGCGCATAACTGAGGCACCTTGAAACCAATGTGTGACTGTACGCGCATTGTTGAGGCATCTTGAAACCACTGTGTGACTTTGGACGCATACCTTTGACACCTTGAAACCACTGTGTGACTTTGGGCGCATAACTGAGGCACCTTGAAACCAATGTGTGACTGTAAGCGCATAGTTGCGGCATCTTGAAACCACTGTGTGACTTTGGATGCATAACTTTGGTACCTTAAAACACTGTGGGACTTTGGACGCATAACTTTGGCACCTAGAAACCACTGTGTGACTTTGGACGCATAACTTTGGCACCTTGAAACCACTGTGGGACTTTGGGCCCATCACTGAGGCACCTTAAAACCAATGTGTGACTTTGGACGCATAACTGGGGCACCTTGAAACCAATGTGTGACTGTAGGCACATAGTTGAGGCACCTTGAAACCACTGTGTGACTTTGGATGCATAACTTTGGCACCTTCAAACCACTGTGGGACTTTGGACACATAACTTTGGCACCTTGAAACCACTGTGGGTCTTTGTTGTAAATGAAGAAGAGGCAGTAGATTTCGGTAAGTGAAGTTTATTCTTCAAGAGGTTAACTCCACCCGTCATGGACGTCTGGTCTCCGTGAAGCCGGTGGTTACAATGGCAAACGGAAAGACTCAGCCGTCCATGCACGAGGGAAGTAGTTTGAAACACAACACAGTATGCACGGGCCGTGACTCGTGGATACACATTTCGAAAGGAAACAATACTAGCCCCAGGCTTTGGCTCGTGATATAGACGCGAGTCAAACTCACGAGCCAAACCCACGTCAAGGCGGTAACGCGAGCCAAGCCCAGCATTACACCACCTTCCCCCTTACAACAGTCAACAAAATAAAAAGAGAAAACACAGGAAATTAAAATGGACTTAAACACAAGTAAAACAAATGCCTAGAATTTAATGAATTCATTATATCTCTCAGGAGCCCTGATGTGTCTGCCGAAAGAAGAAACTTTCATGTGAGTAGGGGCATCCTGGTTAATGACAACGTTTGGAGGATCCAGTGAACCCTCCCCAGGAAGCTGCCCCGAAGAATGAGGGGGTTGTGAGTAAGAATGATTAGGGACACCAGAGACAGAAGGCGCATCCATCCAAAAACTCCAATCCAAATTACCAGAGTTGCCATTATACTGCCTTTGATAATTTCTGCTTGGTGATCAGAGACTTTCACTAACTGGCGTTTGTTCCACCAACCCTTTTTGCCCAGAAAGGCTGCTCCTTTACTCACTTTAACTACCTGAACAGGTGCAAAAAAATTTGAACGTCCTTTAACCACTCTACCTGGGTTTTTGATTAAAACCCAGTCACCAACCAGCAGGTCCACCAATTTACCATCTGAGGTACCATCAAACTGTAACTTCATCTGACACTGTTTTTCTAAAACAGATTTCTTGACAGAATCCAAATCAATAGTTTTACCCGCAGAGTCCTGGTGCAACCAGGAAGGAAATAAAACAGAACGATTCTCTCTACCTCTCAGTAAGGAAAATGGGGAGACCCCAGTCACGCAATGAGGGGAGGTATTATAGTGCCAAACTTTTTGTTTTACGAACTCATCTACACTGTAACCGCAAGAAATCGCCGTCTGGACACCCTCTTTGATTACTTTATTCCCCCTCTCGACAAGACCATTCGAAGCTGGAGAATAAAGAGAGACTTTGAGTTGTTTAATGTCCAATTTTTCCAAAAATTTGCACATTTTGTCCGAGACAAAATGAGTCCCGTTATCTGTGACGATAAACTTGGGAGATCCCTCTAAATCAAACACTTTCTTGAGAAAGGTTATGGTGGAATCTGAATCAGGAGATTTAACAAAATCAAAGTACATCCACTTTGAAAAATAATCCACCAAAAGAATAATGTACTTATTTTCCTGTTGGAGAATGGAATATGGCCCTGAAAAATCTACCCCAACTTTCTCCCAGGGAGAGTTAGGAAAATCCGTCGGGTAAAGAGGGACTTTCAATGTGCGCCAATGCTTGTCGGATAATAAACACTCCGGGCAAGAGTCAATCAAATTTTTAACCTGGACATCAATTGAGGGCCACCAATAGTGTTGTTTAATGCGCATAGAGGTTTTAGTTGTCCCCAAATGCCCTTGGTGAGCCTTAATAATAATAGACTCTCTCAATTTAAAAGGAGGAACAAATTTCTCACCCCTTCGTACTACGCCGTTCTCAACAGACAGTTCCTCAGAGATTTGAGCAAAACTACGTAGATCGCCGCTCAAACTTCTTGGTTCAGGCCAACAACGGGTGGTAAACTCGATAACTTTTAACAACACATTGTCTAAGGCAGTGGCTTCCTTCCAATCCCTCTCGGAAATCACATCACTAATTTCATCCACTGCGTCCACAAAGGTTACACATTCGACATCCTCCACAAGAAAATCCTCCTCGTCATCCTTGTCCATAGCCATTCTAGATAGGCAATCAGCCCGAAAATTCTTGCCACCAACAATATGCTTAACAGAAAAGTTGAACTCTTGCAACTTTGAGACTAATCTCATCAGTCGTGCCGACATGGACGCTGAACTGGATTTTTTAAAGATGTAAATTAGTGGCTTGTGATCAGTGACCAACTCGAATCTCCTACCCCAAATGTACATTTTAAACTTGTGGACCGCCCATGCACAAGCCAGGGCTTCCCTCTCGATAGTACTATACCTCTGTTCGATTTCTTTAAGTGCTCTAGACGCAAACGCCACAGTTTGCTCCTGACCATTAAACTTCTGTGTAAGCACTGCCCCTAGACCAGAAATACTTGCATCCACAGTGATAACGGAGATGGCATCCTCCCTGAAAGCATGTATTGCTTTTGCAGAAACAATCAACTTCTTGATCTCACAAAAAACCTTGTCTAACTCCTGAGTCCAAATAAAACTAGACCCTTTCCTCAAAAGTTTCCTTAAAGGTTCAACTAGTTGGGAGTATGACTGGACAAACCTTGCATAATACTCTGCTAGTCCAAGAAAGGATCGTAATGCGTCTTTATCAGGAGGAGGCTTTGCATCTTCAATGGCTCTAATGACTGAAAACTTGGGAGTGATACCTTGATCAGAAACTGTATGTCCCAGATAATCAATCTTGTTAACTGCAAATTTGCATTTATCTGAGCGAACCGTCATATTCCTAGACATCAAAATTGAAAGCACATTTCTGAGGATAATGTTATGTTCGTTTAACGTTTTGGCAAATATCAAGATATCATCAAGGTATGCCTGCACACCCGCTATCCCTTGGAACAACACATCCATCAGCTTCTGGAAAACGCTTCCAGCAGACGCTAAACCAAAAGGGAGGCGAAGGAATTTGAAAGCTCCGAATGGAGTGATAAAAGAAGTAAGTTCTTGGGATTCCTTCGCCAAAGACACCTGATGGTACGCTGACCTCAGATCGATCAATGAAAACCATTTAGCGTCGCCTATGTTAGCCAGAAGCTCATGGATTCTTGGAAGGGGGTGACAGTCAACAATAATGTTCTTATTTAATGAGCGTAAATCCGCACATAATCTAATTTCTCCTGTCTTTTTACGGGCGACTACAATTGGTGCGACCCATTGTGAAGAATTGATGGGAGAAATGATACCTTGTTTACACAAATCATCCAACATTATTTTTAATTCTGACCTGACGCTCAGTGGAACTGCTCTAACTTTATGTGCTATTGGTTGAGCTCCGGGTATCAGTCTAATCTTGTGCTCAAATCCTTTGACACTCCCTACCATTTCTTTGAACACCGGTTTAAATTCTGATATAATTTCTTGTACCTCTGCATTATGATTATCAACTACAGCAATGGGTAAATCAGTTTTAAAAGTAGGTAATTTCCCAACTTTGATGGGATTCTCATCACCGGGAACTAAATAAAGACCCATCCTGGTTAAATCTTTCCAGCCCACGATGTCTTTACCTTTTTCTGCTACATAAATTTTAGTGACGGTCTCCCTCCCCAGACATTGGACCAATCCTTCGAAATACCCTAGCATGTTAATATTCTTCTCACCAAATGCTAGTGGATTAACATCAGATTCAATCAATTCAATTCTTTTGTCCCATTTTTCATAAAAGGTTGAATCACTAAGAATAGTATACGGGGAGCCTGAATCTGCCATGACTTGAAGGTGAACATTATCAATAATAGCTGCACATAGAGGACCCTTAATGGAATCAATATCACCATTAGAATCAAGAGTTACAATAATGTTCTTAAAAGATTCAGAACATGCATCAAAGTCTACCATATTAACATTGGGGGGCTTCTTCGCGAATCTGCAAACCCCTTGAAAGTGCCCAATTTTTTTACAAATAGAACACCGCTTCTTGAGTGCAGGACAATTCGGAGCGTTCCCTATATGGTCTTTTGACCCACACCTATAACAGAAAAATGTTTTTTTCTTTTGGGTAAATTTAATGGATTGAACTCTGTTTTTATTAGAAATGGCACACAGAGTTTCTCCTTCATCAGAGTCATAACAGTCTATAGCATTGACCCCTTGTTTTGGTTGATCCATCACAACTTTGCTGGTTAGAGTAGAGCGTTCAATGCTGAGAGCAAGGTCTATGACTTCAGTTAAAGAAGGATTCTTGCACCCCAGAATTCTCTGCTTAATCTTCCTTCAAGCGCAATTAAATACGAACTGGTCTCTAATAAATTTATCTGGAGAAGGTTCGAAATTGCAAGTGATTGCTAATACTCTGAGTGCAGCGATGTATTCTTCCACCTTCTCATCCTCCTTTTGTTTTCTGGCATAGAAATTGTGTCTCTCTAGCATAATGTTAGGTTCATCACAAAATTGTTTTTTTAATCTTGCAATGGCTTCAATGTATACATTCCAAGGGTTATCCCCACTCTCATCTTGCGAAATGGGAGGTGCTATAGGAACAATACTTTTAAAGATTCGTTGGCCAGCTTGTCCCAAACAACCAAAGAGGATAGCGAACTTTCTTTTTTCAGAATAATCACAAACATCAATAGCAACTAAATGGTTCTCAAACAACCCAAACCACTCAGACCAAATTATGTCTGGAGTGCCTGGTTTGTCCAAGAAAGGTGGAGGTTGGGTAATCTGATGCCACTGGTTATTAGCCATGTTCAAAGTCAATGCAGAAGTAAAAGGTTAATAAATAATAAAATCACAGTAATCTTAACACTACCAAGGTAGTCAGTTTTAAAATGAGTATATGCGATTTAAACAAGGAGTTTAAGGATCCAAACACGTCTATAACGTTGTAAATATGTTAATTCAAAATGAAAAGCGTGCGTATCGCTGCAGAGATACGCTGTGTACCACCCTGAGATTATCTGTTGAAAGCGTGCGTGTCGCTGAAATGACACGCAATGGTTAAATGTAGATCATCGTTGAAGATGACACGCATAAATGTTTAAAAGCAATTGTTTAAATATCAAAAGCGTTGTAAGTCGAAAGCGTGCGTGTCGCTGGAGTGACACGCAATGTTTTCAATTACAACGTGCGTATCGTTGGAGGTGCGTTCAACAAAGAAACATTTTCAAACAAAACAGTACCTTGTAGTCGTGTCTTGTAAACAGTCTTCACACGATACCTCAATAAAGTTGCACGAAGAGATATCCAATGAGATTGGTCGTGTTGAAGAAGATTGAAACCGCCCAATAAGAGTTGCTGGTAGAAGAAACTTAGAAAGGCAACTCCGGTGATTGGGAAAGCAATAGTTTCATCCGACCAATGAGAATACTTGTAATTGACGAAGTGCTGAATGAGGAAAAATATCAGCGTGGGTGGGGTGGAGTCTCCCGATCGTCGCCAAAATATGTTGTAAATGAAGAAGAGGCAGTAGATTTCGGTAAGTGAAGTTTATTCTTCAAGAGGTTAACTCCACCCGTCATGGACGTCTGGTCTCCGTGAAGCCGGTGGTTACAATGGCAAACGGAAAGACTCAGCCGTCCATGCATGAGGGAAGTAGTTTGAAACACAACACAGTATGCACGGGCCGTGACTCGTGGATACACATTTCGAAAGGAAACAATACTAGCCCCAGGCTTTGGCTCGTGATATAGACGCGAGTCAAACTCACGAGCCAAACCCACGTCAAGGCGGTAACGCGAGCAAAGCCCAGCATTACAGTCTTTGAGACTTTGGGCGCATAACTGGGGCACCTTGAAACCAATGTGTGACTGTAGGCACATAGTTGAGGCACCATGAAACCACTGTGTGACTTTGGATGCATAACATTGGCACCTTCAAACCACTGTGGGACTTTGGACACATAACTTTGGCACCTTGAAACCACTGTGGGTCTTTGAGACTTTGGGCGCATAACTGAGGCACCTTGAAACCAATGTGAGACTGTAGGCTTATAGTTGAGGCACCTTGAAACCAATGTCTGACTGTGGCCGTAAACCTGTGGCACCGAAAAACCACGGTGTGACTTTGGACACTGAACTAAGGCACCTTAAAAAGAACTGTGTGATGTTAATCAAATAACCAAAGCACTTCAAAACCACTGCTTGATAATTTACACTTAACTGAGACACATTGAAACCCCTGTGTAACTTTGGGTGAATAACCGAGGTACCTTGAAAGCAACTGTGTGACTTTGGGCACTTAACTGGGGCTCTTTGAAACCACTGTGTGACTTTGGACACTTAACGGAGGCACCTTGAAACCCCTGCATAACTTTCAGTGAATAACCACTATGTGACTTTGGACACTGAACTGAGGCACCTTAAAAAGAACTGTGTGATGTTAATCAAATAACCAAAGCACTTCGAAACCACTGCTTGATATTTTACACTTAACTGAGGCACCTTATAAGAGACTGTGTGACTTTGGGCACTTAACTGAGGCATCTTGAAACCATTGTGTGACTTTAGGCACTTAACTGAGGCGCCTTAAAACTACTGTGTGACACTGGGTGCAGAATAAATGTATTTTTATTCATTAGGTACTGCAAGAAAATGGTTAGTTGAGTAGACTGAACCTTTTATGACAATAATAGTTAATGTGGATTGGAGTTGAGGTACATAAGGTATGTTTATAAACTAAGGGAGGTGGTTATTGGGCCTAGCACTATATATGAATTATGAGCAGCCAAGGGGCAATTGATTAACACTAGTAACCAAAAAGTTAAGACCAAAGCTCATAGACATCCCGAAATCTGCATTTTTCATCTCTAAATTCTTAAACAGCCTGCCGTGTTAGTTGCCTATTTCAGGCAAGTTAGAAGGTGGATGGGCAAATGGGTAGTGGGTAGAAGGAAATGTTTTTTGTTGTCCTATTTTGTTGTAGTGCTCTCTGGTGTTGCTGTGGTGTTGTGAGGTTCTGCTGTAATGTAGGACTTTTTGTGGTTGTGCTTTTGCGTTATGATGTTTTAGTTTTTATTGTGTGATACTGGTATTTGGTATCGTTTTTCAGTTTCATTGTGTTATATGTGCTTTCTGTGATCCACTTTGATATCATATTGTGACTTTGTGCTATTACGGTGTGCTATTATGCTTGTTCTGTTGTCATGTTGTTATCTTGTATACGTTTTGGAGTTTTTTGATGTGTTGTTTGGTTGCTTATTATTATGTTGTGATATTATGTTGTTCGTGTGAAATAATTTTTTATTAATATATTGTTATTTTGTTAAGTCGATTTTGGAAGGACGTTGTTCCAAGGGTGTTTAATGCCACTCTTCCCCAACCCCCAACCACCCATATCCCTAGGTGCATAGGGTCCCACAAGGAGTACCCAGGAGCCAAACGTGATACATCTGCCCCTCCCAGAGTTTCAGATCCAGGAGCATTGTTAGAAATATGGTCTCTAGTTGGCAGATGTAAACACCATGTCCAAGTAGGGACCCACACTCTAGTCAGGGTAGGTGTAGTACACAACACAGTTTACCTGTGCTTTCCCTCTGGTAGCTTGGCACAGAGTGCTCAGGCTAAACACGAGAGGCAATATGTGAAATATTTGTGCACACACACACACACACACACACATACACACACCGTAACACAGTGAAAACACCAGAAAACTACTCCACACCAGTCTAGCAAAGTAGCCAATATTTATTTGAGTAAAACAAGACCACAATGACAAAAATCCAACACACACAGTTCAAGATATGAATTTTTCAAGATTGAAAAAAGTTCTAGCACCTAGAAAAACAATAGCTCCACCTGGCTTGACAGGGATAAATCCTTAAGTTCAGGCCTACCGTGATAGAGCGCGAGCAGCTACGGAGTTCTGCAGATCCTGGTTACAGTACCTTAGAGACGTTGAGAATCAAAAACGATGTGAGGCACCAGGGAGGTGAGGTGTTGCGGAGACAGTTGCTGCGTGAGTTCCTTACTGCTTTGCAGGCCATTAGCACATCAGCACTCAGGGATAGTAAATTGCAGAAAGAAGGTGAGGCATCTGTGAAGCAAGTGTGGCATTGTGTGGTAAATATTTAATTAGCGTCCTAATTTCTATGCAGGTAAGTACTAAAAATAAAATAACTCAATCGGAAAGAAAGACGCAGAGTCCGTGGTGTTAGAGTTCTTAGGGGTTTTATTCCTTAAAAAGGAATGGTTCTTGAACCGGATATCGGGTTCCTGACACCACTGGGGTTCAGGAAGGGATAGAGCAATGCTTTATTGACAATACATAACTTTTATACTCAAATCATATAATGGAAACCAATACAGTAGGCTTAACAGCTGAGAGAAACAAGATAAGAGCACACACGTGTTAGCAATACGTAATCAGAAGGCGTGAACTAGGCGTGAACACAGAGGTGTGTGCTAGAAACGTCACATGAAAGTGTCACAAGTGGGTGGGTACATAGCAGAATCTTGCAATGTCAGCAGAAATCTGAGATCTGGATGCGCGCGCAGCTGCATGACGTGTGATTGACGTGAAGCTGGAGGGTGCAGGGGACTTGACATTTACACTAGAGGAAAGAGACAGAAGTCTGGCATGTCAGATCAACTCGTTCCTATATCATAGCTGATATCTGATGTTTGGGAACCATATTATCTAGAGGGAAAGGTCTCTTGGGCAGAGGCTATTCTATACTGACTGTGAGTGCGTGTTTAAGCGTCTACGTGTCTGCATGAGATGCGAGGGGGCATGGGCCTACCATGGTAACAGGAGCTATGAATTACTTGCACGGAGACAGTGAGGCCGGGCCCTTTGCTCTGCAGCTGGAAGGATGTTTACTTGAACTAGTAGGCAGGAATGTATTTTTGAGGAGCGGAGCAGATAATTCGAAGGTTGAATACAGTCTTGGCAGGCAACAGGCTGAGCTAAGCGCCGTTAGCCGCGCAGGGAGTAAGGCAGAGGTCACGGGTACAGAGGCAGGCCCAGGCTGAGGCATTCAGAGTCAGAAGGCAGGGAAAGGCTCAATGGCAGAATTCAGGGCCTACTTCGCCAGAGCTGAAAAACGTGTAAAGTACACCACATAAAGACGTTGGCAAGGCATACTGAGGAACGGAATATTCAACCCGTTTAGGGTGGATCTGAAAGATTCATGTTAACGTTGGACGCAAATGTATGTGCGTCTTCATAGCTGGCACAGGAGGGAAGTTACATGCACTTTAAGCTCGTACATGGAGACGGTGGGGTACACGTTAGGGAACATTTCTTGACCATAAAATTTATATTTCCTCATTCCCTCCTTGTTCCCTACGGACCCTTCATGATATATCGATCCTCATGAATCGATCAGTCTGTTCACGTAACATCATTTGCTCTTCTTTCTTCTTTTCGCGTTTTGAGTGGAAACTTGAATGCGGAATACATGATGTGGCACACAGACCACAAATCGCTGGCCCACATTGTAGGCACAGGCAGCAACTGAATACTATGAGAAGGGCAATGCCTAGGAAGGATAGGATCTTCCATCCCCAAGCGGTCAACGTTGTCCAGAACCAACCGGACCAAGTCCAGGTGCCTGGATTCTGATGTATCAAACTTGCAATTTTATGAAGACGTGTGATAGCCTTATATACTGTTGGCGCGTTTTCTGGAATGAAAACACAGCAACTCGACCCGATGACCTTACAGGCTCCGCCCCTATCTGCTAGGATGACGTCAATAACAAGACGATTTTGAAGAACAACAACCCGCATGGCAGATTGCTCCTCTGTTAAGTTGCCTAGAGCGGAAGTAGTTTCATTCACTACTGCTTCGAGGGTTCTAGTTAATTTTCGTATCAGTTTACTATTAAAGACAGCACCTAAGTAGGGGAAGAAACCTTTATTGAAGTCTGTGTATTGCTCCCATGCCGTTTCAGTATAGTCGACAATCGGGAGATCTCTTCGGAGTCTATTGTTTACTAGATTTGTATTTCTGTGATAATCAGGAGGGGCTAGGAAAACAGGTGGCAGAAGGAATGCAATGTAACAGGTACCATCCCAATCTGGAGGTAAGCGTATGTATGCGGTATGGCCACAAACAAAGTAGGAATGACGAGTAGCTCTAAATGTAGACTTGCCTTGATCACTGAATTCGACCACAGTAGTACATTTACTATGACCTAAGTGTACTGAACCCTTCTTTCTGACACATAAGTCACCCGTGACTGGTAATACTGACATAGCAGGGAGAACTGGTGCAGCTTCGGATTCAACAGTAAGAATCATGAGGTTAATTGTATAATTACCTAATCCATATACTTCATTTTCTAGATCAGTTCCTGTCCTAGTGGGAAGTCCCTTCTTGTCAGGGTAACAGGCTTTAAGCAGAACTAAGTTCAGGTTTCCCCAAACCCAATTTCCTTCGAAAACAGCAATATCAGAATCTAAAGAATTAATTAATCTAAACCATGCACCACATGAGCCATTGTGAGTGAACGGGTATGGAAAGAGAGGCAGAACTCCCTTGTATTTCTGATAGGGAGGGAGTCGGCCACATATCCAACAGTTTGTAGCATTATTAGTCTGATGGGAGTGATGTAACATACAATGAATGTGTTGTTGCGCAGCGCAAGTCTGTAAGATAACTCGTGTGGGGGTAATTCACTAAAAGAATGTTCGGCAGTGACATTGTAAGCAGATTGGGCACGCTTGAAGATAGGGTAATATATATGCAACAATATACTGGCAGCAATCATCAGAAGGCTTAGAAAAAACATAACCAATAATGTCACTATACAGTGACTACGAAGTGATTTACAATATGCACGTTTCTTGAGTTGTCTCTCTCTCTCTCTATCTCGGTCTAGGGGATACATGTCAGAAACTAATTTAACCGATTCACCTAGGGGAGGACTTAAACAATTAAACTGTCTGACTTGCTAGACCGCAACTTTGATTTATACTCCTCTTGCGGAGTTTTCTCTCTCTTGGGAACTTTAAAGTCACTAGAATCGGGGCAGTCCTTTGAGGGGGTGGAAGAGTCAGTCTCTGGCAACAGTTCATTACACTTTTTAATATGACTCGTATGAATCCACCCCTTTCGGCCCTCAACCTTGATTGCAGTCCTCGTGGTCAGAAGGACGAGCTTCGGCTCCTGCCAACGGGGCTCCAGCGGACTCCTCCTATCGAAATTTCGTATCAGGACAGTTTCTCCAGGACGGACATCGTGTGGCTTCACATCAGTGTTGTCGGGAAAGGCTGCGGCAACCTGTGAACGACATGATTGGAGTGCAGACATCAAGGAGGCAAGGTAATCTGTCAGCATATTACAGTCAACATCGGTTATTTTCTTAGGCATGGGCGTCCCCCACATATTTGGTGGTCGGCCAAAGACCACCTCATACGGGGATAGTCCTGATCTCGAATGTGGGACCATTCTCATGTAGAATAGTGCAACTGGCAGGGCGACTATCCAGTCGACCCCTTTCTCTTTACATATTTTTGCAAGACGGGTTTTCAGTGTCTGATTGTGCCTTTCTACAAGGCCAGCTGCCTCGGGATGTCGGACGCAATGGAATTTCCACTGGTATCCTAGCAGAAGTGAAACCTGCTTCATGAGCTCGGATGAGAATGGCTGTCCATTATCTGAGTCTCCAAAAGAAGAGAGTTTCCCAGGGACCAGAAAGGACTGGGTATCAAGTACTTATCAAAAAAGAATTTCCTTTCTGTGTATTAGTCTTTCAGTTAGTGACCATGAGGCCTACACATTTAAATCAATTCTTGTTGCTTTGTGATTATGATATTAGATAGATATTTGGTTAACATTAGTACTCCACACTAGAATGTCATTTTTTGTTACTCTCAAAGTTTTATTTTTATAAAGAAACATTTACATTTGCAAACCATCTTTAAAATTGTAAACACTTAATACTTTTAAAAGGGTGCTCTGTTACACTCTTATCCACTTTCTAACAATTCCGAGTTACGGTATCTATTGCAGAGTCACACCGAATTAAAAAGTTATATACTTTTATCTGTTCAAATTAAATACACATTACAAGCAATTCATATACAGTAAAAAGTCCCACTGTCGACGCGTTTCGGTGCGTTGGTTACATTTATGGCACCTTCCTCAGGACGGACGAAATTTTAAAACCAAAGATTATTTGTTTCTTTTTGAAGTATAGGGATTGGAGTCCTTATGTTAATTGTCAGGACTCTTATCTTTCCTTTTGACGTTGAGGTTTAAGTCACTCACACCATAGTCTTTTGGATCATTGACTTTTCTTAAAATTTTAATTGACCCTTTATATAAAGGTGTCTGTCGAAGCAGGTGCGTTTTTCAATGTGCACCGTGTATATTAGGTAATCTTGTTGCGCCAATGACTTTAACACTTAATGCCGACACTCAGGCTGTTCTTGCTTACACCCTCACACGTGGTGTCTTTATACCTATTAGGGATGTAGTGTCCTTTAATTGCCTGAGATGCAGCATATGTTTTCTTTTTCATTAAACGCTTTAGGTATCACTATCGGGCGGGGAGATGTTTTCAATTCAGTCTTCTCCCGACCTTCTAGTCACGGACATACGGCGAACCTGCTTACGACGGCTTCCTGCTTTGACCGCTCCTAATCTGTCCATTATCTGAGTACACGATACGAGGCAAGCCGTACCGTGGGAAGAATTCTCGAACCAGCTGCTTGGCAGTGGTCGGGGCAGTGTAATCTGGGACTGGATATGCTTCGGTCCAACGGGAAAGTGCACAAACAACTACGAGGACGTACTTGAATCCTCGACAACGTTCCATCTGGATATAATCCATCTGGAGGACTTCAAAAGGGTGATCGGGAGGATGAAATCCACCTTGCTCTACAGAGATGCTTTTACCTGGATTGAACTGACAACAGATCATGCAAGTACGCACTTTCTGTTTTGCTGCTGCTCGTAAATGTTTGTTGTACCAGAGATTCTGTAAACTGTCTAACATAGCTTTTTCTCCTAGGTGTGCTGGACTATGTGCTGTATTTATTATGACTTGAACCATAGAGTCGGGGAGAAACCATGTAGATTTTCCCTTCGTCATCCATCCCTGATCTGTCTGGATCCCTCCTAGTTCAGTCCATTTCTTGATTTCATCTGGAGTAGCATGTGTCTGAATATCGATTACATCTAGTGTGGGATCCTTAACTGTCATACAATGTGTCGGCACTATGATCTTTGTTACATCAGTTGTCTGGGTGTGAGTCAATGCTGTATGTTTTGCTGTTTGGTCTGCCAGGTCGTTACCCTGGGAAATAGAGTCTGTAACTTTAGTATGTGCTTTACACTTCATGATAGATATGCCTGAAGGCAGATGTATTGCTTCTAACAGTGCTTGAATGAGGGGACCGTGTTGAATCTTGGCACCGTGAGAGGTCAAGAAACCTCGTTCTTGCCATAACACTCCGAAGTCGTGTACGACTCCGAAAGCATAACGTGAATCGGTGTATATGTTAACATTTCTGTTCTTGGCTAGTATACAGGCTCGGGTCAGAGCAATAAGCTCTGCTGCTTGAGCGGACAGTGTATCTATACGATGTGTTTCTTTGACTTCAGTTTCAGTGGTCACTGCATACGCGGCTACTAATTCTCCTGTGTTTGTTCTCATACATGAACCGTCCACGTAAAGTGTCAGGTCTGGATTTGTCAGTGGAACATCTGTTAAGTCTCGTCGGGGCTTTGTTACTGCATTAATGATCTCTATACAATCATGCGGGGCTGAATCTGTCATAATCGAAGGTAACAATGTTGCAGGATTTAGAATGTTACAGCGTCTGATTTCTATGTGTGGCTGGAATAGCGTTAATTCATAACCTGTCAGTCGTGCTATAGTCAGGTGTTGAGTCTGTGTTCGGTTTAGAAGGACCTCTACAGAATGTGGAACTTGTACTGTCAATGGATGTCCTAATACTATTGAGTCGCTTTGTCTGATTGCTAGGGCTGTCGCTGCAACTGATTTTAAGCACGCAGGCAGAGCCTGGGCCACTGAATCCAATGTACTTGAAAAATAAGCACAAGGCTTATGTGAACCTGCTTGATCTTGTGTGAGGACAGACAACGCTGTACCATCACGTTCTGTAACAAAAAGTGTAAAAGGTTTGCTGTAACATGGTGTCGCTAAAACTGGTGCTTGACATAAAGCTTTCTTTAATTCCTCAAAAGCCTGTGTATGTTCCTGGGTCCAAGGAAGGGCAGTCGAAGTCGCTGCCTCCTGTGTTGTCAACTGAATGAGTGGTTTAGCTAGAAATGCATACTGAGGAATCCATTGTCTGCAGTACGAGGTGAGGCCTATAAAGGCCCGCACTTCCTTTTGTGTCTGGGGTTGTGGTATGTTTACAATTAACTGGATGCGGTCAGGAGTGAGCTGTCTCCCCACTTTGGACAGCAAGTGACCCAGGTACACAACTTGCTGAACACAGAATTGTAGCTTCGAAGGAGACACCTTGTGTCCCTTGTCAGCCAGAAAATGTAAAACTGTCAGTGATGCTTGTTCACATTCGTGTTCACTTCGTGCGGTGATCAGCAGGTCATCGACGTACTGTAGTAAGGCAGTGTTAACTGGCATTTGGATACAGTCAAGTTGCCTTTTCAGTGCTTGGCTATAGATGCTGGGGCTTTCTGTGAATCCTTGAGGTGCGCGTGAAAATTTGAAACTTCGTCCATTTAAACTGAATCCGAAGAGATATTGGCTCTCTGGATCAATGGGAACACTGAAGAAGGCGTTCTTGAGGTCAATTACAGTAAAGAACGTCGCTTCTGAATCAATAGCAGTCAATAAGGATGAGATGTCGGGAACCACAGGATACTGTGGAACAATGCATTTATTCAGTTCTCGTAAATCAATCACCAGCCGATATACTGGCGGTGCATTGGGATCAGTACATTTAAGAATCGGAATGATAGGGGAATTACAGATATTGGAGTCGGTTTCTACGACCACTCCTTGGGCAATGAGCTCTTCAATGATTTCCAGCAAAGCCACTACAGCATCGGGTGGTAACTTGTATTGTCTGATTCGTGGTAAAACAACTCCTGGTTTGAGTGTAACACGGTATGGTGTGATGTGCATGCAACCTACATCGGTTGGGCCTTGTGCCCACAGGTGTTTCGGTACATTTTTCAATCTGACATCAAACTCTCGTAATACATAGTGACCCTTAAAGTCACGCAGAAAAAGTCTAACTCCTTCCGGAGAACAACATATCACAGCTCCTAGAGCCTTCAGTGTCTTGATACCTAGCAAGTTTTCTGGACATGATTTCGTGAGTAACAAGTCTGTAACACGTGATAATGGACCTACTGCTAGGGGGACGGGTTTCGATACTTCATTTATAATAGGCTTTCCTGAAAAACCAAGGGAAACATTCTGTGAGCCTGAGAGGGGTGCCCCTGGGACTTCATCATGACTGATCGTTGTGCGGCTTGCCCCTGTGTCAATTAAAAACTTTCTGTCTTTTCCCAATACTTGACTGTGTACATAAGGACCCTCTTGATCTACAGGAATCTCAATAAGAGGCAAGCCAACCTCCCTCTCTAGGCTGTTTCATGTGTATCGCTGATAATCGGGGTAATCAGATTGGGCATACTGGTACATCTGCTGTGAAACTTGCTGCGTCGCGGCAATGGGCTGTGGCTGTGATACCGCTACGGTCTGTACTGTATGTGGTGGAGCATGCATAGGCTGTATATTCTGTGAAGTCTGTTGCTGGACCTGGTCTTGTATAGGCTGACGCGGTCTTTCTTTAGTTTTACCTGTTGATATATTGTGTTTCAGGACTGGACATTCATTTACGTAGTGACCTGGCTGTTTGCAATAGTTGCATGTCCCTTTAACGGGAGCTGCTGAATTACCTGTCTGGGTCGCACCCTTTCTCTGACCGTCGGCTGGAACCGACTGGGCCACTAACATTTTCATTTTCATGTCTTTCATACGTCTCTGTTCGTGATCCTGTTCTTCTCTAATTCTGTTCTGGTGATATTGTAACATTTGTAACATCTGGGATGGCGTATTTGCTTGCCATGTACTTTCAACTTTATATACACGGTTCTTAACTTGTGTCAGGGAATTCTCGACTAATTTTGTTACAAAAAGATGTGGGTATGACTCGCTACCTGGTTTCAGGCCACTATTAATAATGAAACATTTCTCGAATCTTGAATAGAAGTCACTAGTATCTTCATCGTGTTTCTGTTTACAGGCTGAGATTGCGTCGCAGTCTTCCTTTTTAGTTGTCAATAATCTTGGCAAAACCTGTACTATTAAACCTGGTAATGCTTTAGCTTTGTCCCCAAGGCCTAGCCCTGGAGTACGAGCTTTTTCCTCGTCTTCTATTTCAGTCCAAATAATCTTTTTATCTCCCACCTCCCATTCTTTTTCCTTGAGTTTCTCGTAAATGCCGGTGGGCAGCAGTACTTTTAACAATTTCATAATATCTGTATACGTGTAATCTCCCATGAGTAACATGTCCTTAAGTTCTCGGTGAAAACCTGCAGGGTCTTTATCATGACAGGGTACTAGTTTCTTCATTTCTAACAATTCCAACTTTGTTAAAGGTGTGTACACAAACACACGTTCCAAGGTATTATCGGCATTCATAACTGGGTGTACTTCTCGTAAAGGATTCTGCCTGTCAAAATGAAACATTTTTCTTTCTGGGGGCGGAGCTGAAACATATTGTGGGCCTAAGAAAGCGTTATATCTGTGCCGTTGTTCTAGAATTATTTGAATTAACTTGGTACTTAGGCCTCTCCATCTATTCATAAGTAGTGCTTCTAATGTATCAGGTAAGGGACCTGGATCAGAATGTTGTTGTCTGTATACCGTGATGAGATGCTGAATCATGTACACACCAGCTAATTTCTGCTCGTCTGGGGAAAGGTTCAGAAATGTCTGTGCTACTGTATCATCATTGTATGTGCTAGGATTGTCAGCCCATAGTACTGCTGACCGGGCTAGTTCTTGTTCATCCATAGAATTGAGTACATGGTACCCCATTCGTTCTTGAAGAATTTTATCGGTACCCTGAAACAGATATTCAGGAGAACTCGGTTTTGATATGCCAGAGAGAAAAACCCTCTTGCTTTCCGGGCGAATGCCTTTCTTAAGGTAATTTCCCTTACCCACATACGCTATCATTTCTTTAGCCGTGTCATGTTCTTCAGGTTCGTCCTCCTCAGAGGAGTCATTCCTGTCACTTTCTTTTTCTTTTTCTTGTTCTTTTTCGTGTATTTCTATTACTGCTTTTCTGATTTTCTTGTACATGCTTGCTATACAATTCAGTTTATCATGGTTTCCTTCGGCTATATTTTGACCCCACCTGTTTAGTGCTTCCATCTCTTCCTTGTCTACTCCAGGCCTGTCTCGTTCTCTTATTAAGCAATTTATGAAGAAACGTAATATACAACCTTGAGTGTCAACTTTCTGGTGAGCCAGGGCCTCTTTAATACTTTCAGGATCTTCCCCAGTCTGGATAAAATGATATATTCTATCTAGGTGTTCAGTCATTCCTGGAAATAACACTAGGTAATCTGCAACTTTTCGTAAGCGTAGTGATGCTAACAACATTCTATCGTCTTTACCGGGTACTGGATCATATCTGCAAATTGGAAGGGGTTCTTTAAGCATGTCGAAACGTGGTGTTTGGGGTGTACGTTGCTTCATTATGTCCCTAAGGTTCAATCTGTGTGTTGATGGCGGGGTCTGGAGACCTCCTGTCGCACCTCCTGAGGCGGAGGCTTGAGCATTATTTGCCTGTGGAGTCTGTATGTGTACCTGGACTTGTCTCTTATTAGGATCAGGCACAAACGGATTTAGTATATTAATCTTAGATGTGGGAAGTGGTGGCGGTGGAGGAGCAGGTGGAGCAGGTTGTCGAACGGGTGAACTTTGTTGCGGTAATGGCGGGACATTGTCTTGGAGTGGGTTGCCACCTCCGTCACCGTCAGTAGGCGGTACGTGGGCACGTGGATTGGTGTAAGCGGGAGCTACATCGTCTAGATAGGAAGCAAGGAATATGTCTTTGGTGGTCCTGTGACTTACTTTAGTTGGAACCAATGGTGGCGGCAGATCTTTCGGTATTTCTGAAGTGGCTTTAGGCAAACCCTCGGCCACAAAGTACATGCCATTTGCAAGAGTGTTTCGCATGCGGTCTACTTGTTCTGCTTTTACTCGGATCCCTTCAGTAACTAATTCGTTTTCTCGGACTTCATCCGACTCTTCTCTATGTTTTTCTTCTTTTCGGAGTGCTTTTTTGGCACGTTTATGTGATTCTTTACGCCACAATTCTATGGCATCTTTCTGGGATTGTCTGGCTTTCTTTTTCCATAGCGCTTCCTCTACTTTCATGATGCACTCGGCATCCCATGTTCCTGTAACGGGCCACCTGTGTCTCTCCTCTAGGTGCTTGGTATAATCGGCCCATAAATCTAGGTACAGTATGGCATCTAAGCCATGCTTATGGTACATAAAATTTCCAGGAGTGTCCCTAGGGGGGACAGGAATTTCTTCCTCTAGTATCCCTTTCCTAGTTCCTATCTGTCTTAATTTATTGAAAAACGGCATCTTGTTACTTGGTACTGGATACTCGATACTTGTTACTTACTCTGAACACAGCTAATTACACAAAAACACAGTAATGTACATCAAAACAGTCACTCATACCACGACATTAATCACATGAAACATTTTGAACACATATGGTCTACCCTTGATACTAGATGTACTGCTAAACAGTACAGATACACTGTTGAGAACAGTGCAAGAACTTGAATGCCTGATGTACTGCTAAACAGTACAGATACACTGTCTAAAACAGTGCAGACCGTGTTTGTGTACCCAAACCCGTCTTTACCGGATACATAATAATGCACCCGTCTAGATGCGTCCCCAGCAATGGTACTCACCGGGAAGCACGGAACAGAAGGCCTCGGAAAACTCGACTGGACTGGACCGGACTGGACTCGACTCGACTCGATACGTGAATACTTCGGAACTGGTGGGCCTCTTGACACCTCAGACCTTGCTTCTTTCGGCTAGGCTCTGGTCGGGATCCTCCGCACTCCTCACCGCCTCGTCTGGGTGCTGATCGCAGTCTTCGTCACCTCCGTAGGCCTGAGGGAGATACAGGAAATCCTGCGGGTACGCGTAATTGTCCGTCTTGACTTATGGCAGGGGGCAAAGGTTGCAACGCACCAACCGGCGCGTGGGGTGGGGGAGGGGTCCCTATTCGGGCGCCGAAATAATGTGGTAAATATTTAATTACCGTCCTAATTTCTATGCAGGTAAGTACTAAAAATAAAATAACTCAATCGGAAAGAAAGACGCAGAGTCCGTGGTGTTAGAGTTCTTAGGGGTTTTATTCCTTAAAAAGGAATGGTTCTTGAACCGGATATCGGGTTCCTGACACCACTGGGGTTCAGGAAGGGATAGAGCAATGCTTTATTGACAATACATAACTTTTATACTCAAATCATATAATGGAAACCAATACAGTAGGCGTAACAGCTGAGAGAAACAAGATAAGAGCACACACGTGTTAGCAATACGTAATCAGAAGGCGTGAACTAGGCGTGAACACAGAGGTGTGTGCTAGAAACGTCACATGAAAGTGTCACAAGTGGGTGGGTACATAGCAGAATCTTGCAATGTCAGCAGAAATCTGAGATCTGGATGCGCGCGCAGCTGCATGACGTGTGATTGACGTGAAGCTGGAGGGTGCAGGGGACTTGACATTTACACTAGAGGAAAGAGACAGAAGTCTGGCATGTCAGATCAACTCGTTCCTATATCATATCTGATATCTGATGTTTGGGAACCATATTATCTAGAGGGAAAGGTCTCTTGGGCAGAGGCTATTCTATACTGACTGTGAGTGCGTGTATAAGCGTCTACGTGTCTGCATGAGATGCGAGGGGGCATGGGCCTACCATGGTAACAGGAGCTATGAATTACTTGCACGGAGACAGTGAGGCCGGGCCCTTTGCTCTGCAGCTGGAAGGATGTTTACTTGAACTAGTAGGCAGGAATGTATTTTTGAGGAGCGGAGCAGATAATTCGAAGGTTGAATACAGTCTTGGCAGGCAACAGGCTGAGCTAAGCGCCGTTAGCCGCGCAGGGAGTAAGGCAGAGGTCACGGGTACAGAGGCAGGCCCAGGCTGAGGCATTCAGAGTCAGAAGGCAGGGAAAGGCTCAATGGCAGAATTCAGGGCCTACTTCGCCAGAGCTGAAAAACGTGTAAAGTACACCACATAAAGACGTTGTCAAGGCATACTGAGGAACGGAATATTCAACCCGTTCAGGGTGGATCTGAAAGATTCATGTTAACGTTGGACGCAAATGTATGTGCGTCTTCATAGCTGGCACAGGAGGGAAGTTACATGCACTTTAAGCTCGTACATGGAGACGGTGGGGTACACGTTAGGGAACATTTCTTGACCATAAAATTTATATTTCCTCAATTGGTTCCTGGATGTGGTGCAAAGTCGTTGAGCCGGTGACGCCTGGGGACGATGCGAGGCGCAGGAAAGGTGATGCAGCATTTGACGTGAGATGTTGGTTCAGATGGTGTTGTGATGTCAATGTGTCCATCATTGACATCATACCAAAAGGCCACAGGTCCTGTGGTGGAGTCGGGTGTCATTGACTTCTGTGACATAGTACTCAAGTTGTGACTCATGCGGTGACGGTTCTTTGGAGGCGCTGCAGCAGCATCAGAGCTTGCCTTGTCGGTTCCAGTTAGCAGAGGAGCCCAGGTGCTGCAGGTGAAGTCTTTATTGACCCTGAGATTTCAAATAGATGCAAGCTCAACTCAAGCTCTTGGAGAAACTATAGACAGCAGGATGCAGAGAGCAAAGTCCCGTCCTCTCCCTCCCAGGACAGAAGCAGAAGGCAGCAGGCGAATACAGCGAAGCAAGCAATAAAGTGTCAGTTCCTCCTGGCAGCACAACAGCTCTTCTTCCTGGCACAATGTCCTCAGTCCGGAAGTGTTTTTATACCCATTTTAACCTTTGAAGTAGGCAGACTTCAAAGGAAGGTCTTTGTAGTGCACAAAACCCTACCCTTCCTGGCCCTGCCTCCAGACACACTATAGGGGGATATGCAGCTCTTTGTGAGAGGACAGGCATAGCCCTATTCCTACCACTCTAGCTCAGGGAAGACTCATCAGCCTGGTAATGGGCCATCAGGATATGAAGGGTACACCTTAGCTCCCTTTGTGTGTCACTGCCAAGAGTGAAATAATAAAGTCCAACTGTCATCCCACCCACAGAGGCACAGAATGGGTAAAGGAAGAAAATGCTAACTAAAAGATTTGTTTTAAAATTGTGAGTCCAGAGACACCAAACACCAATATTTTATCTGCTCCCACTTAAAAGCTACTCTTGTAAAGTTTTACAAGGCAGCTCCAATGCTAGCTAATGAGAGAGATAGGCTTTGCTGTAGTGAAAAATGATTTAGCAGTTGTTTCCTACCAGGATATGTAAAACTTAAAAGCACATGTCCTACCTTTTAAATACACTGCACCCTGACACGGGGCAACCTAGTGTACCTTAAGGGTGCCTAACAAGTAATAAAAGGGAAGGTTTGGGCCTGGAAAGTAGGTGACCTTCCCAGGTGGACATAGCCGTTTAAAACTGCACACACAGACTCTGCAGTGGCAGGCCTGATACAGGTTTGAAGGGCTACTCGTGGGTAGCACAATCAGTGCTGCAGGCCCACTAGTAGCATTTGATTTTAAAGCCCAGGGCACATGTAGTGAATTGTACTCGGGACTAACTAGCAAGTCAAATATGCAAATCATGGGGAAACGAAATGCCATTACATTTTAGACACAGAGCATGTGCACTTTAGCACTGGCCAGCAGTGGTAAATTGCTGCAAGTCCTACAACCAGCAAAAAAGTAATTCAGCACACAGTCAAAAACAGGAGGTGAGAAGCAAAAAGACAGGGTAAACCACACCAAAAGCTGCCATGTCTTAAAGGCATCACAAACTCTGGGGGGTGAAGTTAGTGCGTGTTAGGTGTGGAACTCTGAGGGTCTCCATGGAAATGACACTCCACCTGTTTTTAGGAGGTGGGTGCCTGGGTGAAAGATACCAGATTGTGTAATTCCAATAGGACCACTATCTCCCATTACCAGCCCCACATAATTAAAAGTCTACTCCTAATAGGGCCCTAGTGCGGTGCTATTGACTTGCAGGTGAACACAAATGTACAAATTGCTGCCCAGGGACATTTCCAGGGTTGCAGGTACATTAGTATCTACTAACAGGGTCAGAAAATAGGCATCAGTACATATTAACAGACACAATATGCACTAGTTCATATTCACATAGACATGCATACTAATTAGCAGGGACAATAAAAGATGTTAGTACAATAGGCGCTCCTCCATTTTTATAGACACTGACCTGAGTACATATATGTCGCAGGACAACAAACACAAGTGTACAGTAAAAGAAAAACAGACACTGGAAACCATTTTTGAGATTATAGAAACCAATGTAAATGTTCTGAAAAACAGACACAAATGTGTACATACCGACAATGTGGACTGCAGTGCATCTTTAACGGGCATAACCGGCATTAGTGCATAATTACAGACACAACATAAGAGCCAATAGACAGATATTAGGTATTAGCATAGATTGCTATAGAGGTGAACAGCCATTAGTGCGCGGCTGTTTGTACGCATGCTGTTACTTCGCAAGCGTTATTACGCATGCGATGTAACAACGCATTGCCTTTAGTACGCGTTCTGTTACATTGGATGCGTAGTAATGACGCGTGCGTAGGGGGCTTGCACCGCTCTTGGAGCTCGTCACGGCAGCCATTTGCTCCAGTGAGGGGTCTGCTGCTGCTTTTTTGGGTCCGGGTGCCACTCTCTGTGCCTCCCACGACGGAGGAAGCATGAAGGGAGAGAACATTTAAACAACGCGTGGTAAGAGGTAAGTGGGGCTTGTGTTAGTGTAGTGTAGAGTTGTGGGTTGTGTACTTGTGTTAGTGTAGTGTAGAGTAGTGTCAGGGGTTGTGGGGGTAGTGTTTTAGGGTTTAGGGTAGTGTTGTGGTGTTAGTGTAGTGTAGTTTACTGATTTAGTGTTTAGTGTAGTGTCAGGGGGTTGTGATGGGTAGTGCATGAGTGTAGGGAGCGGAGTAGGGGAATGTGTATGTTAGTGCAGGGGGTATTGATTTAGGGTTTTGGGAAATGTAGTGGTGTTTCAGTAGTTTAGGGTAGTGTAGTGTTTTAGTAGTGTTTTAGATGTGTTTGGTAGTGTATTTTATATAGTGAGTGTAGGGAGCGGAGTAGGGGAATGTGTATGTTAGTGCAGGGGTAGTGATTTAGGGTTTCGAGTAGTGTTGTAGTGTTAGTGTAGTGTAGTTTACTGATTTAGTGTTTAGTATAGTGTCAGGGGGTTGTAATGGGTAGTGAATAAGTGTAGGGAGCGGAGTAGGGGAATGTGTATGTTAGTGCAGGGGGTAGTGATTTAGGGTTTGGGGTAATTTAGTGGTGTTACAGTAGTGTAGGGTAGTGTAGTGTTTTAGTGTTTTAGATGTGTTGGGTAGTGTATTTTATATAGTGAGTGTAGGGAGCGGAGTAGGGGAATGTGTATGTTAGTGCAGGGGGTAGTGATTTAGGGTTTAGGGTAGTGTAGTGGTGTTTCAGTAGTGTAGGGTAGTGTAGTGCTTTAGTAGTGTTTTAGATGTGTAGGGTAGTGTATTTTATATAGTGTGTTGTGTTTTATTTTTTTTAAAAAAATATGACATGTTATTTTGCATACAATTTTTATTACTAGGCAAGTTTAGTTTTTACTTAGCATACATTAACACTTTTAAAGTAATGGTATGGGAAGTTAAAACTTGCGTAGTAACGGTTATTGCTAAGCAATAACCGCGTAGTATTGGCGTGCGAAGTAATGGCATGCGAAATAACATATCATACTCTGCTATGGACAGTGGACAACAGCAGTGCTTTAAAAGGACTGGTACTGTCCGGCACTGAGTACCTGCACTTCTTTCATTTGAAAGGGGCAATACCTGCACTTCCCAGCAATGCCGAAATACATTTAATGGTGAGCGTACTAGCACTTCTCAGGGGCAAACATGTACTAAAGAGTGAGTACCTGCACTTTTCAGTTAGCTAACATACATTCAATGGGAGAGTACCAGCACTTCTCAGGAGCAAACAGGTACTAAATAAAGAGTATCTACACTTCTCAGCACTGCAGCTATACATTTAATGGTAGAGTACTAGCACTTCTCAGGCATTAACAGGTACTGAAGATGCAGCACCTGCACTTCTGAGCACTGCTCCCATACATTTATTGGGAGAGTACCAGCACTTGTCAGGAGCAAACAGGTACTAAAGAGTGAGTACTCACACTTCTCAGCACTGCTGCAATACATTTAATGGAAAGTATCAGCACTAGTCAGAAGCAAACAGGTACTGAAGAGTGGGTATCTGCACTTCTCAGCACTGCTGCCATACATTTAATGGGAGAGTACCAGCGCTTCTCAGGAACAAAAAGGTACTAAACAGTGAGTACCTGCACTTCTCAGCACAACTGCCAATTATTTAATGGGAGAGTACCGGCACTTCTCAGGAGCAAACAGGTACCAAACAGTCAGTACCTACACTTTTCAGCACGCTGCCATACATTCAAGCGCCTGGATACCCTATCGGGTGATTAGACGCCACCACATACTCACACTGACGATATACACCAGTACACAGTTATCGAAACAATAGGAACTTGTTCGTACATACAAAGCGTTTGGTCCAAACAGAATATACACATGCTAGTCCATAGCTGCAGGAAGAACAAGTAATGGCCCATAGTATGACATACTTACCAAAACAAGTAATGTTATATATTTATGAATACAGCTGAACCAGACACACAATTACACAGGCAAACACGCAAGTAGGCATTTCTAGAAAAAATAGACAACAAGCATTTAGTTTCAGACACAAAAAAACAACAGTATATGCTTAAGGAGACAAACACATAAAAGTGGAACATAGAATACACTGTACACAACATAGCATACAAAGGGACAAAGGAAACTTTCGCTCCTGGCCTCGGATCAGCCTCTTGTGAAGCCCGGCATATCTCCCTCTGCCTAAAAAACAGGGATAACGTAATCTGTTGTCAAGTTCTTTTATTTCCTTCACTGTGCACATCTGCCAGAAAATGTGGATTCTGCTCTTCAGCCACACTCTAATCTCAGCTGCCAACACCTTTGATGTTAGAAAGAGACACTCATCTTGTGGCTGAATTGCACTGTGTGAAATAAGACATTCTATGACCTATTCTGGCCTCCCTGCTTGATCACATTATGTTATTGTGGGCAAATACTTTATGACACTGAGCCTCCTTTTTGTTCATTATCACATATGAGAGCACCTTCAAATAAGTGAGTTCCAGATGTGTGCGGTACAAAAGCTCCACATGTTTGATTTAATAAACTAGAATCATAATAAGAACCTATCCACATCAGCATCGAAATACTTTATTCGACTGAGGCATAAAAGTTTACATATGGCTGAGATACCCGCCACCCCCTCTCAACACAATCCCCAAAGGAGGGAAACCGGAAACAGTTCTTGAAGTTCTTTGGAAGAGGGAGGGAGTAACCTGAAGTATTGTGGGGTTCCCAAGGCCTACACGCTCCAGAGATTACCCACTTACACACAAGAACTGTTGGCACGGAAACTGTAAAATGCAAAGAACAAGTTTATTAAGACCCCATGGGGTGGTGGTACACTCAAACAGCACCCTTCGGTAATGCAAGAGGTATCACACCGAACACCGGTGTGACCCCGTTTATATACAATTTTGGGGCAATAAAAGATAGGCGGCATAAGTTAAGACACAGTTTTAGAGACATATATGGTCATGTTTTGGAACACTGCCAGCTCATTGGTGGGTTTCAAACCCGTTGGTCAGTTAGCGGCACATTCCTGAGGGTTTACGGGTCAGTAAGAACTGCGCATGTGTGGCTTGACCAGTACTAAAAATAGCCTGTTGCTGGGCAGATGAGAGTGGTCAGTGGAACGGACAAAGGACTAAAGGGCACGTCGGCCACGAGGCCGCTCATGGTCTAAGATGGCCGCTGCAACATTCAAAATGGCGTTTATCGTATATAGCCAAGTTAAGGAGGACAACGTGTAGGTTCAGCTAGTCGCTAATTCAAGCGGGCCAATTACGACAGACGACCCTTTTAGCGTTTAGCTGAATCTACCTCATAATGAACATACTCTGGATGTTCGTCCTCGATGTCTATTAACATAATTTGTGTCACCTCTTTGTGTAGCATTATTTTGTCATGGGCAAGAGCTCGCCTCGATGGTAAGCAAGTTGATAGACACATTGAACATAAGGTAGGGCCACATTGGATACACAAGCATATAAAGAACATTGCTCCCACAAGTATGCAGAGAATTGTCAACATTTTCCAGCCCCAAGTTGCAATCATGCACCAGAACCATCCAGAAAGTGTCCAAGTTCCATTGTCCGGGTGTATTTCGGCAGCTATCTTATGCAGCTTGGAAATCGCATCATACACAGATGGAGAATTATCAGGCACGTAAACACAACAGCTGCTTCCGATGATTCTACATGCCCCCCCACGATCAGCCAAAACAACATCCAGCACCATCCTGTTTTGGAGGGTGACAATTCTGGAAATCTGCAGTTCTTCGGTAATATTCCCCAGGGCAATAGCAGTGTCATTCGCAACAGCCTCGACAACGCGAGTCAGCGGTCTGATTTTCCGGCTGTTCAATGCAGCCCCCACAAAGGAGAATAGTCCCAGATTGAAATCCACATACTGTTGTAATGCAGTGTCCGTTTGATCAATGTCCTCTAAAGCAACAGTTCGCTTAACTCTGTTCAAAACAAAATCGTGGTACAGAGTATAGTCGTTATGATACATCGGAGGGGCAATGAATACAGGAGGTAGCACAAACGATACATAGCATGTGCCCAACCACCCCACCGGAAGCTGATGGTACCCCTTCGTTCCACAGATGAAGTAGGTGTTTCGAGATGCAACAAATGAAATGCCATTCGGGCTATCAAACGTGAGAGTAATATTACATTCACTTTTCCCCACTGCAATCGTGCCCTTGTTTCTGATGCATAAATCGGCTTTGGTGGCAATGACATTTATAACATGAGCACTGGATACATTCACGTTTCGCTGATTGCTATATATTCGTGGGGCAGACACATTATCAGGCCTGTATTCTTCCCATTCAAAACGTGTACCCTCTGCCCGTGGAAACCCATCCTTGTCATGGGGACATTCTTTATTTAGGCGAAAAAGCACCCCCCCTTTTGTTGGCCATCTCAAAGTAAAGAGGAGAGTGTACCAGGCATTGCAAGACCCATTGTGCGAAAACGGGAGTGGAATAAGTGGGGTGCCCCCTCTCTTCTGGTGCCCAGGCAACATTCCACACACCCAGCAGTTAGAGGTATTGGTCATGTTATGCGTGTGGTGAAGAATCTGAATGAAGCTGTTATTTAAATACGTTTGGCGATGGCGTTCTTCATGGAAGGGCAATGTAAAATGGAAATGTTCAGACGGTGCCGGGGTAGTCGGCAGCAAATGTTCACGTACAGGCACCACAAGTTCGACTACCCAGGCTATAACAGCTATCACCACAATGGTTAGAAGAAAAAGAAAGGCACCCAACAGTTTCTTGTCACGAGATGCCGTTGATGCCATAGTTCAAGAAAGTCTGTGCAAAGTCTCAAGTGACACAAATTGTTCACAAG
Source organism: Lissotriton vulgaris (assembly GCF_964263255.1). Lineage (NCBI taxonomy): Eukaryota > Metazoa > Chordata > Amphibia > Caudata > Salamandridae > Lissotriton > Lissotriton vulgaris. The sequence continues at coordinate 276,513,684 of NC_141686.1, forward strand.
TTTTCACAAATAGTCTCAGATACACATACGTGTATACCTAAAAAAGAAAAATGCGGTGCTGAACTCCGAGGTAGCCGTTGTTTTCTTCTCCGGGCCAAGACGGGTGTCGCTACTCTGGCAGAACTGATCCCCCCCCTTGGAATTCCCGGTTTCCGTTTCACAAACCTGGAGCGGTTACCAACCAGTCATAAAAAAAAAGGACAAAAAAAAAAACTTCTTATCGCGGACGTAGATTGTAGCGCTCTCTTCCGGTAGCAGATTGGTCCGGGAAGGCTCCCTCCACTTCGGCCGACGTCACAGCTGGGCTCTTTTCTTTCTCCAAGATCTCCTTATAATCAGTCAGCACAACAGGAGTCACCAGATCCGGAGAGACTCGGCGACAATGTGTCGAATGCACCCACCGCTTCCTGTTGGTCACTCGTACGGCGGTGCGGGTCGCCAGAAGGACCTGCTCGGGGCCCTTCCACCTGGGCTCCAGACTGCTTGCTCTTTCAAACGAACGGATCATCACATGATCCCCAGGACGAAGATCGTGGCCCTCTCCAGCAGAGTTGTCAGGGAGCGCTTCTCGAACCTGTTGGTGAATAGAGAGCAAATCATTTGTTAATCGTGCCAAATAATCATTCATCATAACACAAGGCACATCATGTATTAATCGCGGCTTGGGCACCCCCCAGATATTCATGGGGCGGCCAAACACCACCTCATAGGGCGTAAGGCCAGTTCGTGAGTGGGGTACTGATCTAAGAGAGAGCAGTGCTAGCGGCAATGCATCTGGCCACTTCAACGATGTAGACGCCACGATTTTGGCCAGCTTAAGCTTCAAGGTGGCATTGTACCGCTCGACCAAACCTGCTGACTGAGGGTGGAATACAGCGTGGAACTTTTGCTGAATCCCTAACCCCTTCAGTACATATTCCACAATCTTTCCAACAAAATGGGGCCCATTATCGCTCCACAGAAATTTGCAAACTCCAAAGCGAGGAAAGAACTCCTTAAGCAACACCTTAGCTGTTGTCAAAGCTGTATTGTCTTTCGTGGGGTAGGCCTCAACCCATTTGCTAAAAGCACACACCACCACTAGGACGTACTTCAGGTTGTTGCAGCGCTCGAGTTGGATGTAATCCATTTGAAGCACTTCAAACGGTGCTGAAGGTGGAACGAACCCTCCTTTCGGAGTATGGGTCCCCTTCCCAGGATTGTGTTGCAAGCATATCAGGCAGGTCTGCACTACTCTCTTTGCAGTATTCGCAATCTCAGAATGTTCCCAAACTCGTGTTAAAAGCCGGGTGATTACAAGAGCTCCGACATGGGCCAGTCCATGAGTCATCTGGACCATCGCCTGTAAATAAGCCGCAGGCAATTTCCACTTCTCCATGTCTTTGCTTCTCCAACAACCTTCATCATCTAGCACCCCCTCTGCTGCCCAAGCCGCAAGCTCAGATTCTGTAGCTGATTTTTGAATATCCCGTATCTCTGCTCTAGCATCACTCCATCTCTCGGCCTGTGATTGTACCACGTACATAGGGGAGCTAGTTCGGGACATAGCCGTCTGCCTTGCTATGCTGTCTGCAAAGGCATTTCCTTGACCCACTTTATCCGTGATCTTTTTATGGGCACTGCACTTCACTATCGCTACTTTCTTGGGGCAGAGCAACGCGTTTAGGAGATCACGCACTAACTCTCCGTGCATAATGTGCTCTCCGTGTGATGTCAGAAACCCACGTTCCCTCCAGAGAAGTCCGAAGTCATGGGCCACTCCAAAGGCATACCGGCTGTCTGTGTATATGTTCACACATAGGCCAACACTCAATTCGCAGGCTCTTGTTAAAGCTATCAGCTCTGCTGCCTGAGCCGATTTTTGTGGTATTCTAGCTGTTTCAACCACCGTCTTAAGAGTCGTGATCGCATATGCTGCGGAAGTCGTACCATCTGGCAGCCTCAAACACGATCCATCAACCCACAGTTCCCCATCCACATCTGGAAGTGGCACATCCTGTAAGTCAACACGACCCTTTGTCTGTTCCTCAGTCAGGAAAACACAATCATGATGTTTTTCTTCCTGACCCTCCTCGGCCGGATAGGGCAATAAAGTCGCGGGGTTCAAAGTAGCGCATCTTTTCAATGTTATGTGTGGCGCTAAAAGTGTCAGCTCATATCCTGTAAGTCGTGCACTCGTGAGGTATTGGGTCTTTGTTTGGTTTAACAGGGCATCTACTGCGTGAGGAACTAACACCAACAGTTTGTGTGATAACACTATGCCCTCACTCTGTCGTATGGCTACTGCTGTTGCCGCTACCGCTCGAAAACACCCAGGCAACCCTCGTGCTACAGGATCCAAAATGGCAGAGAAGTATGCACATGGTCTCTGCTTATCCCCGTGTAACTGCACTAACACTGACAACGCGCACCCATCATTCTCATGCACGTACAATGTGAAAAGTTTCGTGTAGTCTGGTGTTCCTAACACGGGTGCAGAACAAAGGGCCTGTCTCAACTGTTCAAAGGCTTTCTGACATTCGTCTGTCCACTCAAGAGGCATCGGTGTAGTTTTGGACAATAATGCTAGCAGAGGTTTTATGATATGTGAGAAACCCATAATCCATTGTCTACAAAAAGATGTCAACCCTATAAAAGCACGCACATCTCTCTGCGTGCGGGGGACTGGTGTGTCTAAAATTGCTTGAATTCGATCAGATGTTAATGCCCTCCCCTCCTTAGACAACAGATGACCGAGGTAGGTCACCTGGGGTCTACAGTATTAAAGCTTTTTCTTGGAGACCTTGTGATTGTTTTGTGCCAAAAAGGAAAGCAACGCAAGCGTACTCTGTTCACATTGTGCATAGGAGTCGGCGGCAAGCAGAAGGTCATCCACGTACTGGATGAGCGCAACGCCAGACTGCAATTCGAAGGAATCTAGTTGTCGTTTCAAAGCCTGGCTGTAGATGCTAGGGCTCTCAGTATATCCTTGGGGAACTCGACAAAATCTATATGATTTATTATTGAGCGTAAAACCAAACAGATATCTACTATCCGGATGGACAGGGATAGAAAAGAACGCATTCTTTAGGTCGATAACAGTGAAAATGGTGGCCGTCGGAGGAACCAATGTAAGCAAGGTCGTAATATCGGACACCACTGGGTATTGGGGAATGACAATTTTATTTATTTCACGCAAATCAATAATAAATCGATAGATCTTGCCATCTGAGTCTCTCTTAAGAATTGGTAGAATAGGGCTGTTACAGACATTATAAGGGACCTCCTCCACTACCCCTGCAGAAATCAAATCCTGGACAATGTGTGTTAGTGCAATTTCGCCTTCCTTCGAGATCTTATACTGTGGCACTCGTGGTAGGGGGGCCCCCTCCTTAACGGTAATGTGTATTGGTGGAATACGCATCTCTCCCACATCCGTATCTGATGTCGCCCACAACGTGTGCGGCAGAGAGGCCAAAGCGGGAACATCTAAAATGACACAAAATCTGTCATGTTCAGGGCAATCATCAGGGTCAGGGTAGTTATCATTCAGAATAACCCGCACTCCCTCTGGAGCGCAGCGTATTGTTGCTCGAAAATATTTAAGCAAGTCAATGCCCAAGATATTATCTGGGGTATGGGGCGATAACAAAAATTGGCCAAAACTAAAGTACTTGTCAATGCATAGTGCAAGGGGCTTGGACAATGGGCTGGGGGAGGGTGTGCCATCAAACCCTACACACGTAATCATTTCGCCAGACAGGGGAGCCCTCGGAACCAAGTTTTTCGACAGAGCGCTACGAGTAGCTCCTGTGTCGACTAGAAACTGATCAGTAGAACCCAAAATACCCGCTGTTACATATGGACCTTGCTGATCTACTGGCACTTCAACTGATTCCTTACCCCATCCTACGCAATCCTATGCATGCACATAATCCTGATGTTCCACATTCTCTCCTTCCAAAATCTGATATTGATTCCGTCTATCAAACGTATTTCGTTCGTCCTGGCCACGGCCCCTCTCCTCAACTTGTCTACGATCACCTCCTCCACCTCTCATTCCAGTATAACCTCCTCTTGACCTTCCACTACCTCGCCCACGCTGGCTACGCTGTTCACGAAGTACCGGACAATCGTCGGCCCAATGCCCAAACTCCTTACAATAAGCACACTGATCCTCCGCAATGTCCGTACGACCATACGATGCGTTACCTCCACCTCGTCTACCTCTCTCATTCCCTCTACCCTGTGTTCCCCGAACCTGCGCCAACATCACCTTCGTTTTCAATTCCTTCGTCTTTTTCTCTACACTTTCTTTAGCCTCCACCTCCTGCCGCTCATAATACTGAGCCATAGTTAACAAGGACGCAGGGGTCGCCGTGGCCCAGGAACTTTCACTCAATTTCAATCGCTTAGCAATCTCTGGTAGGAGATTAGCCACATACTTATCTACAAACAAATGCCGACCCGTATCGTCAGTTAAAGATTGACCACTGTAATCATGAAATGCCTCCTCGAAGCGTGTAAAGAAATCTGAGACTGTTTCATCTTGTTTCTGCTTGCACGACGTTAACATGGTCCAATCTATCTTTTTGGCAGGAACGAGCGTTTTCAATTTATGCATAATAGCTGCCGGAAGATCTAGAATTAGCTGACAAGGCTTACATGCTGGTTCTCTATCTAAATCTGCAGCATTTATCTCTTTCCAGGTCCCCCCCAAAATCGTTTCGTCATTAGTTTTACGAATTTGCCTCCACATATCAGGTGGTAAAATTAGCCCAAAAAACAAATCTATATCTACAAGAGTCATCACACAAGACGATATAGCCCCCTCTACCCCCTCATAGAATGCCGCTGGGTTCTTTCGGAGATCAGGTAAAGAATTTTTCAGTGCCATAACATCTGCCCTATTCCATGGCGTATATACCCAATTGTACACAAAATACCCTTTCGCATCCTTCGACAACTTATCATCATCCGTACCTTCCCCTTTTGGTGGAACATACAAAGGCGCCGCTTCACGCATAGACATAACATACAACGCAGAGCTCTTATCTGAACCACGAAGAGAACACTCCTTAACCGCCTCATCATTTCCCGGCTCAGACTCCTTTTGCCTCCGTTTCCGTTCCTGTCGCAAATGGGTTGTCTCATCCCGCAGCGCGATCAAATGCTTGAACAGGTCATCAACATCTGTAAGATCAAAATCACCTTTAGCTAAATTCTCACGATACACCGACAAAACTTTAGGCTCTAACGTATCAGAAAACTCACGATATGCGCTTACAACTTCATCCGCTAGGCTGGACAAAAAATACATTAATTCAAGATCCGACCACCCCGTTTTCTCTGATATCAATTGATCCTGAGTAACACTATGCTTATTCACTTTGCGAGCCCAACTACGTAAATGAGCGGACCTCTCCGCGGTAAACCTGAGAGCCGATACACCCTTCTTGCCCAACTTATCCCGTCCGTCATCATCAGAATCCACAGCTGGAGCCGTCGGCGTAACGTACGGAGGCGGTGACCGATCTAACAAAGAGAAATCATCAATTTCATTATTAAGGACAGGATAAAGTGGTCGGCGAATAGGAAATTGACCAGTCGTTAGCAATTTACGCTCCCGTTCCTCCCTTTCTTTCTTCTCCTGAGCCTCCTTCTCCTCCAGCTGTAAAGCCTTATCCCGAGCAGCCTTGCGCTGCTCTTTGTCCGCCAAGGCAACCTCACGCTTCATTCGTTCACGCGCCGCTTTCTCCCACATTCGCACACAATCAAACATGTTTTGTCTAGACCTGCGTTGAAACATACATTGCTCTACAAATTGGATTTTACTCAAATCGTACGACCCGTGTAGGGGCCATTGCAATTCGGGATCGGCCTTAGTGTACTTATGCCATAATTTACCGTACATAATAGGGGGGAGGCCAAACTTAATATACATCTCCCTATTTGGTGTTCCCTCTGGGGGAGCCGGCTGTGATTCCGCTAACCTAATTGAGGTACCATCTCCTAAACAACACATTCCCCGGAGTGTGCTAAAAACAGGCATGTTCAAAGAGTATCACGAAAGCGTGACACCGGACCAAATGGCACTTACAGTTCTTCTCACGATTGTGCCGCTCAAAGGAAAAAACAAAGTTAGAGAAACATCTCTACATGCCTGCCTATGTGAAGTGCACTACACATATAAGTTCAAAGATCACAAATTCAAAATGTTAGCTAACTCAAATCAAAGTTCATAGAATTCGGCAAGCGTCCTCACCGATCACAAAGCACAGATTTTCAGTAAGCGTCCGAAGACTACCTTACCGAACACAATTCGTAGGACTTCAGTAAGCGTCCGAAGACTACCTTACCGAACACAATTCGTAGGACTTCAGTAAGCGTCCGAAGACTACCTTACCGAACACAAAGCTTACCAAATACTCAACTGTCCAGGTTCCAACTGCCAAGGTCTTGTAAGCCAAATCAGCCAAACGGCACTCTCTCAGTGATGCGGACACTTCGAAAACTCAGTCGGAGACCGGCGCCACCTGGAAGGTCAGATCGGAAGGAAAGGAAAAAACACCGTGGCAGCCAAGACTCGGGTCACTCGTGGCAGCGCGCGCCCATGGCGGATTTCCAAGCCTTCGTCACGACCTCTCCTTCGGGCATCCGAGTCGCCGATGAGTCCCTTCGTGGTCGCCAATTGAAGTATTGCGGGGTTCCCAAGGCCTACACGCTCCAGAGATTACCCACTTACACACAACAACTGTTGGCACGGAAACTGTAAAATGCAAAGAACAAGTTTATTAAGACCCCATGGGGTGGTGGTACACTCAAACAGCACCCTTCGGTAATGCAAGAGGTATCACACCGAACACCGGTGTGACCCCGTTTATATACAATTTTGGGGCAATAAAAGATAGGCGGCATAAGTTAAGACACAGTTTTAGAGACATATATGGTCATGTTTTGGAACACTGCCAGCTCATTGGTGGGTTTCAAACCCGTTGGTCAGTTAGCGGCACATTCCTGAGGGTTTACGGGTCAGTAAGAACTGCGCATGTGTGGCTTGACCAGTACTAAAAATAGCCTGTTGCTGGGCAGATGAGAGTGGTCAGTGGAACGGACAAAGGACTAAAGGGCACGTCGGCCACGAGGCCGCTCATGGTCTAAGATGGCCGCTGCAACATTCAAAATGGCGTTTATCGTATATAGCCAAGTTAAGGAGGACAACGTGTAGGTTCAGCTAGTCGCTAATCCAAGCGGGCCAATTACGACAAACCCTCCCGGCCGTATTTATTAAAACAAAATTAAAACATTAAATCAACATTTTATATTATGTACAATTTCATTACCACATTGCGATGTTTGGCTAACCTTAACAGATTCTCTAATACAGAGGTTCTCCTAGCCGAATTAACATCCTACACACATTTACTTGAAATTATGAAATTGTACATCCTAACGTTTAAGGGCCAACGGCAAGGTCGTAACCGGTGTCAAGATCCCTAACCAGAAATACCCCCCCCACTTGTGAGGGGCGACAGCACTGAGGCGTACCTCGAGTGCAACTACCAATTTCCCTTTGACTTGACGGGGGCACCAATAAAACTCGACGCCACTTAAAGGTCGTTCGAGGACTCGTGTGAGGTATCTAGAAGGTAGCGTAGACCCCCCCCCAAACCCCGCACAACTTACCACATCTGCCGTCGCAGACGTCACTGGCCCCGGGAAATTCCCCAGGAGGGGGCTGTAACCCCTCCTACACAGGAAGGGGCCTTGACCGCCTTTCCTTTTCTTTCGGCGACCCATCCTTAGAAGGGACCGCCTCCCCGTTGAGGGGCCAATGGCCACCTCTCCCGAGCGCTCCCATCCGTGTTGGGTGACGCCCACTCATAGGGATCTTCCAATTAGTGCTCACCGATCATGACCTTACCGCCCGACCAAAATAAATACGACAATGCTAACTAAATGACTAAACTAAAATTACAGTAGCAACTATACTTTCATTAAAAGCATGCTTACCAATGAACACTAAAGCAGAATTTCTTTATTTGCAAAACGTAACACAAATCGACATTCTTTATTACATACTCAAATTCATCACGATAATACCACAACCTGTAAACGAAAATCAGAGTTATCCATCAACTTTATTCAAAACCACTTGCTGTCATCAGGGGCTGGTGGGTGGGTCAAAATTGGCTCTTCGTTCCGTCTCGAGCTCACGTGCAGCGAGGAGGTGCAGCTTCAGAGCACAGGAACAAGAGGATGTCTTCTGGTCTTGCGTCCCCTTTTATCCGTCTTCAGGGCGGGCGTAAACCCGCCCCTGCCTGCCCCGAGGGCGTGGCCAGCCGCGTCAGTGTCTAGGCCAGCCCACTCTAGGGCGGGAAAAAGCGCGCCCCGGCTACGCCGCTTCGGGCATACCAGCCGAGACACGCCTCCCGCCCAAGATGGCTTCCCGGGGGGATCGTGGTACTCTGCCATACGTGTGGGGGGACCGAGTGGTCGCCCCTTTCCATATGGCTGAGATACCCGCCACCCCCTCTCAACACAATCCCCAAAGGAGGGAAACCGGAAACAGTTCTTGAAGTTCTTTGGAAGAGGGAGGGAGTAACCCTCCCGGCCGTATTTATTAAAACAAAATTAAAACATTAAATCAACATTTTATATTATGTACAATTTCATTACCACATTGCGATGTTTGGCTAACCTTAACAGATTCTCTAATACAGAGGTTCTCCTAGCCGAACTAACATCCTACACACATTTACTTGAAATTATGAAATTGTACATCCTAACGTTTAAGGGCCAACGGCAAGGTCGTAACCGGTGTCAAGATCCCTAACCAGAAATACCCCCCCCACTTGTGAGGGGCGACAGCACTGAGGCGTACCTCGAGTGCAACTACCAATTTCCCTTTGACTTGACGGGGGCACCAATAAAACTCGACGCCACTTAAAGGTCGTTCGAGGACTCGTGTGAGGTATCTAGAAGGTAGCGTAGACCCCCCCCCAAACCCCGCACAACTTACCACATCTGCCGTCGCAGACGTCACTGGCCCCGGGAAATTCCCCAGGAGGGGGCTGTAACCCCTCCTACACAGGAAGGGGCCTTGACCGCCTTTCCTTTTCTTTCGGCGACCCATCCTTAGAAGGGACCGCCTCCCCGTTGAGGGGCCAATGGCCACCTCTCCCGAGCGCTCCCATCCGTGTTGGGTGACGCCCACTCATAGGGATCTTCCAATTAGTGCTCACCGATCATGACCTTACCGCCACAGGCCGGATAGTTGACTGGCTATCCGGACCCCCCACAAAGCTCCTACCTAAAGGTCATGTTTTAACGTTTTTAACCATGCTAAGAAGTCTCCTATGAGTAACTCATTCCCCACCCGAGACAAATGCACACCATCCCCCAAATACATACTGTCATCATTAATACAGCCATGCGAAATAGAATGCAATGTCCTGGAACGGAACAACCTACTCACTTTGTTATTAAGCTTCCTCACAGAGTGATTCAAAGCAGGAACAGAAATAGCCCCTCGCCACACCTTTCGTGGGATCATATGGGACCACGCAATTGTGCACCCCGGAACTCTCCTCGCCAACCAACTTACAGTGGAAAGCATTGCCTCCAGGAGAAGTCGTCTACCGGAGGTGACCAAATCGTTGCCCCCTAGATGCACTATGATTATAGACGGCGGTGACCTCGTCCGCCCTAACAAACCCTCGAAAAATGCTTGAAACTGGTCAATACAGAGCCCGCCTCTTCCGTAGAAGGACACCCTGTACCCGTATTCCCCAGCTACGTGAATCATGTCACCTGCTTTGAATACGTCCGCGGCACGCCTCACGTATGAGTGGCCCACGACCCACACCTCCTTCTTCACAGCCGGTGATGTCTGACCGCTGGCCCGGTGTTGGGTCGACTGCATAGTCCGCCCCGCCTCGTAGGCTTGCGCAACTGAAAACCAAACAAAGACAAGAAGCGTGAGTACATCATTACAGCTTCACAACATGTGCAACCGCACATACCTCTTATAACACTTGGAGGACCAACGCCCCACTCGTTTCACTTGTTCAACATTAAGACCCCTGGCTGTAGCTTCCGTAGCAGCCCCTATCCGAAAGGAGTGGGTCCCAAACTCGCCCGGGTTCAAGCCCGCAGCGGCAATTGACATCGCAAGCACCCGCTGAAACTGAAATTTCGTCAGTGGGGTGGCGTCCGCGTGTCTCAACAAGGTCCCCCCCCATGATGCCACCCTTCGTGCTAGGTAGTTTTCTAAACACTTTACTGGACACATGGAGGACCAGGGAATCCTGGGTATGATTATGCAGTCACCCATCCCATCTTGATCGGTCTTGGACCTGACAAAGGAGACAGTCATTGTCTCTCCTCTGACCTGAACGTGTTCCCGGCACAAACCCCCTGTCACATCCCGTTTGTTCCTCGCCACCAGTTCGCTTACCCGCATCGCTCCATGAAATGCCAGCGTAAAAGCGGCTCGGAACAACACCGTCTCAAACTGAGATGAACATGTGGCAGGGAGTGTGGCCAACAACTGGGCCAACCTATCCAAACCTATCGGGCGCCTCTCATCTACTCTGCGACCCTCAAGGCGTTGCCACCCACGCAGCGCTTTCTGTACAACGAAAGACGCTGTCGGGTCCTGGATACCATGAGCCCTGGCAACAAAGGAAATGGCAGCACGATGCCTCTGGGCCGTAGCCACCGATTTCCCAGCCCTGCGTAAGGACATCAGAAAATTCACTACCCATTCCTCGTGGCCCCAAAGCCCCTCTCCATCAGTCCCCAAAAAGGCTAAATAGGACCGAAACGCCCCTTCATATGCCTTCCTTGTCCTTGGTGCTAGGCTCTCTCCCACGAGGTGACGAAGTTCGGGGCACCGAGAGACCAGAGAGCTTCGGGAAAGGGTGCCGGCTCTGGGTCCGCTGTGGGAAGGAAACCCGAGAAAGCCTGCATATGAAAACGAGACAGTGCATCAGCTGCCTGATTCAGTACCCCCGGGACATGTTTAGCTCTGAATAGCACATTCAGTTGCATACATAGTAAAACAATTTCTTTGAGCAGTCTTAAAATCAGTTTACATCGTGCTGCCTGGCTATTGATGCACTCGACCACGGTCATATTGTCAGACCAAAATACCACAGAGTGATCTTTGAACCCTTCGGGCCAGGTTCTTAGGGCCACCAAAATGGGGAAAAGTTCCAAGAAAGCAATCTTACTTGTCAGTCCACTGTCGTGCCACCATGCCGGCCATCTTTGTGCCGACCATTTTGTGCCGAAGATGGCACCAAAACCTTAGCTACCTGCCGAATCTGTCCATAGCCCCAGCTCTTCAGAGGACACGGCCGGTTTGTTCCAGACGACTCGACCATTAAAATCTGCCAGGAATGCTGACCAAATGCGCATGTCCTGGCGGACCTCAGCCGATAGTCTCGTGCGATGATGACCCTCCTTTAGGCCGACCATAGCTTGGGCAATTGATCGGGAAAAGGGGCGGGCCATCGGTATAACCCTCAGGGCAAAATTCAACTGTCCCACCAACTGCTGTAACTGATGCAGCGTAACTTTAGATCCATTTATACACATTTGCAGGGCTGCCCTGAACTTCCCCACTTTGTCAGCTGGTAAACGAAAACAACCCTCACTGGAGTCTAACTCGATCCCCAGAAACTCGAGGCAAGTCGCAGGACCCACCGTCTTACCCGGTGCCAATGGCACACCAAACTGCTTCATTAATACACAAAATTCGGCCAAGGCCTGGCCACATTCGAGATCCCCGGCTGCCCCAAGGAACAGAAAGTCATCAAGGTAATGCATTACATGTTGGAAACCCGTCCTCTTTGTGAAGACCCATTGTAGAAAACTACTGAATTTCTCGAAATAGGCACAAGATATAGAGCACCCCATCGGCATACACCTATCCATGTAATAATGACCCTGAAACGTGAAACCTAGGAGACGCTGGTCGTCTGGGTGTACCGGGAGCAACCGGAACGCTGACTCGATATCCGACTTCGCCATCAGCGCCCCGGGCCCCAGGCGATTCAAAATGGCTACGGCCTCATCGAAAGATGCGTACCGCACCGAACACACTTCCGGGTCTATTGCATCGTTTACAGAAAGACCACGTGGAGCTGATAAATTATGAATCAATCGGAACTCACCCGGGTCCTTCTTGGGGACCACCCCTAAAGGAGAACAAACAAAACCCTGCACCGGGGGTACACTAAACGGGCCGGCAACCCGACCTCGAGTAACCTCTTTCCGGATCTTCTCCTGTACAACGGTCGTATGCTGCAGGACCGAAAGTTGATTTTTACACTTCTCCACACCCTGAAAGTCCCCTACTGGGATGCGGAAACCATACGAAAACCCGTTCCGCAGCACCCCAGCAGAAGTACGATCCGGGTATTCACTGAGCCAGGGAATCATCGCCAAGGTATCAATCGGGGTAGGTAAAGGCGCCCCTCGGACTATGTTAGACCTGTTTGGCGCCTCCTCTACCCCCGTTATCACCCGTTTTGGCTCTGCACGTGGACTCAGGATGGGACGACCCGCACCCACTACATTCATGTCTAAATTTACACGATCCCTGGGGCCTTGTACATTTACCTCTGTTGAAATTCCAGCAGAACCCCCTTTTCCCTGTATTGCTGGCAGGTCTCGAGTGATCGTCGCTACCCGTACCTGATCGAAAGGGCGTCCCCGCATATTGGCGGGAGGATTCGCCAACATTACCTCCTACCAATGGCATTTTCAACATACCTGTCTCCTTCATTTTATCCCATGTCAAAGAATCGTAACAATCCCAGGTTAAGTTTTTATTATGCTCTTTAGCCTTTCTAAAAAGATTATCGTAGCAGAACCAATGGTTACCCTGGTGTGATGTCGAGTACCCCATGATTCGCGACTGATAGGTCGGCAACTCGGAAAGTAACTCGGGCCTACGTTCCCCTAAGATCGACGTAAAAATCCCCCATGCTTTGCCCCAATTGCCAATATTCTCATTCACTTTAAAGGCGGCCATTTTTGCGCGCCAAACACTCGGATGCATGAGGTCTTTCTGGCCCTTAACATGCTCCACCTCATAATGATCAACAAGCAACGAGAAGATGTTCACATATTCCCCCGCCCATATCTTCTCTTTAATTGCCAAAGGCACATGTTGACCCAACCTTTCTCTACGAGAGGGTGCTGACTCATCCCTCGCAATCGGCACTGGCCGCTTACCTGCACCGGACGCTGCCTCTGCGGTCGTAATCGTCCCTTGTGGCTTGTCAACTACTGCAGCCGGCGCGGACACCTTGGCTGCCTCCCGTTTCTCACGCAGTTGCTTCATCAGCGCCTGCGCGTCGACAGCCGTGGCGCCCTCACTACCTTCGCCCAACCACGCTGCAAGTTGTGCTGCCAGCTCGGGCGGCATATCCTCATTGGACACCGGGGTGACCACCACGGGAATCGGATTCCCCTCCACGGGTACTGGGGTTGGCGCTTCAAGCGGGGTACGGGGAACCGGGACGTCTCCCCCAGCTGGTCCCCTCCTTGGCCTCTTGGCTCTCCCTCCTGGGGCTGTTCCAGCCGGAGGACGTTACGGCCCCCCTTCCCCCTCTCTCTCCGCCACCCGCTTCTTCAGCTCGGTCATCTCCTTCATGAGGACCCGAAGCATCTGTTCAGTCGTCATTCTCTTTCCGCCTTTCTTGGGCATTTCTCCGACAGAGTATCTGTAAGACAAAAAGAAGGATTACAACGCTCAAAATTGGCTCTTCGTTCCGTCTCGAGCTCACGTGCAGCGAGGAGGTGCAGCTTCAGAGCACAGGAACAAGAGGATGCCTTCTGGTCTTGCGTCCCCTTTTATCCGTCTTCAGGGCGGGCGTAAACCCGCCCCTGCCTGCCCCGAGGGCGTGGCCAGCCGCGTCAGTGTCTAGGCCAGCCCACTCTAGGGCGGGAAAAAGCGCGCCCCGGCTACGCCGCTTCGGGCATACCAGCCGAGACACGCCTCCCGCCCAAGATGGCTTCCCGGGGGGATCGTGGTACTCTGCCATACGTGCGGGGGGACCGAGTGGTCGCCCCTTTCCATAAATCATATACATTTCCAAACAGAATAATGCATGAACATTAAAAGCAATATAGAATGCATATCCATAAAAATACTTCAAAACAGAGTCATAGTCTAGTATTTGCTAAGGGTCCTAAACACAGCTTGAATATATTGTAACACTCCATATATAACATCTACACTATCTAAAGATAATAAATATGCCAGCGCCACCTCATGAGCCCTAATCCTGATTCTAAAATTAATGGGCGAAGAAAATGCCTTCTCTCGTGAAGGGGGGGAGGGAGTGGGGGGTGACTTGTAAAAAGTAAAAAATAAAAAAAGTGCTCAGGGGCAGATTTACAAGCCCCTTGCACCTCTTTTGCGCCGCCGTTGCGTCACTTTTGTGATGCAGCGGTGACGCAAACGATGCACCATGGTGCGGGGTATTAACAACGTGACGCATCTGGGAGATGCGTCACGTTGTAAAGCCCTGCGCCATAAGGAGGCGTTCCTGCACGGGGGGGCATTCCTGGGCAGGAACGCCTCCTAAAAGTGGCTGAGTGAAATCTACAAGATTTCACTCAGTCACTTTTAGGCCAATGCTGCGTCAAAACCCTGCGCCTGCTTGAAGCAGGCGTAAGTATTGACGCAGCATTGAAAGAATAGGCCTCCCAGAGCATTGCTGGAGCTGCGTCGCGCTTGCGACGCAACTCCAGCAATGCGCCACCTTTACGGCACAGATGCATGACGCATCTGTGTCGTTTTGACACCACGGTGCGTGCATTGTAAATGTGCTGCATCATGGGTGGCGGAGCTGCGGCACACAATTACTGGTGCATCCCTGCTAATTTGCAGGGATGCGCCTGTTATTGTAAATCTGCCCCTCGATGCTTTGATATGTGGAGACATCACATGGACAGGGAGTGAGTGTGGGAAACCATGTACCCCGAGTTGGAAAAGATGCCAAAAAGTGTATTGTTTTTAAACAAATTTTTTGCGTTTCACTCAGACTTAACTGCAGAGTGCGGGGTGTATTTGAGGCTCTCCGAAAAACTCCGTCAGCCCGACATAATTAATCGCCGGCCATGACAGCTCAGAGAGTGGTAAGGATTGTTTCAATTGTAGCAGTTGAAACATTACTCAGAATATCTAGACTGGTAAAATAGTTAATGAATCGAAACCACGGTATATCTAAAGAATTATCCAGTTTCATACACTCTGTTAGCACTATTCTACAGGAATGTGCCTCTGAGATAATCTAGATACTGACCCAGAGCAACAAGGGCTGCAGTTTTATATAATCATATAGAAACTCAGTCCAACTTCCTCATGGCAAAACGATACCGAAGCCGTTTGGGACACTGCAATCAATCTCCTTATAAACATTTCTATTACTGTGTCGTGAATTACAATTTATCCCCAGACTCCAGCCTCAACATTAACAACTGATAGGCATTTACTCTTCAAGACAGAAAGCAAATCTTTTGATTGGCTTGTGTCCAAGGGCCAGATGTAGGTGAAATAGATTTACCGATTTTTAATTACCCAATTTTACCAATTCGGTAATTAAAAATCGGTAAATCCATGGGGTGAACATGTAGGTATTCCAGATGTGCTGGAATACCGAATCGGATGATTTCGGTATGTACCGATTCGTTAAATACCGAATCGGTAATGCCCATTCATTCCTATGGGCTTTGAAGCCCATAGGAATAAATGGGCATTACCGATTCGGTATTTACCAAATCGGTAAATACCGATTTTCACAAGGGTGCAGGAGGTTTCACTTTGACATCCTCTGGCACCCCCAAAACAGGCTTGGGTGCCATAAGGCAGGCATACATGCCCTAAGGGCAGGTCTGCCTGTCACATGGCATAGGTGTGCATGCACACATGTGCATGCACACCGGAATCGGTATTTTACCATCAAATTGGATTTGATGGTAAAATACCGATTCGGTAAGGCCTCTGGGACTCTGAAGAGTCCCACCTACATCTGGGTGGCTCACATTCGGTAAATTTACCGAATTTTTATTTTACCGAATCGGTAAAATTACCGAATCAGTAATTTTACCGATTCGGTAAAATAATGCCCCCTACAAACCTATCACCTATTTACCGATCGGTAACGGACGAAAATATCGATTTTCGGGCGTTACCGACTGACCTACATCTAGCCACTAGTCTCTTAGCAAATCTAAAATCATCAAAAATCGACTTTTGAAATTGCATTGATCTGACATTTAATAGAAACTTGCAGTTAAAATCCACATCAAATGGTGCTCCCAAATATGTAAAATTCAGGGGCCTCATTTATGAGAAATGACGCATCGCTGCGGGAAAGCAGCGATGATTCACTTCTCAGTGCACACTTCTTGCGACATACCTGATGCGTCATATTTAATGTATGACGCATCAAGTCGCAACGGGTTACAGTACATCAGTATTATTATTATTATTATTATTTATAAATTTATAGAGCGCCTGGTGACCCGTAGGCATCCCCGCGCTATGGAGTTGTAAAAAACCAGGAGAAGAAGGGACCGGAAGGCTATTTAGGGAATAAAAAGGTTTTTAGTTTTTTCCGGAAGAGGGCGTGGCAGGGTTCCAGGCGCAAATTGCGGGGAAGTGCATTCCAGCCTGCAGAGGCTTTGACCGAGAAGCGACGGCCACCGGTGCGAGCCTTCTTAAATTTTGGGACGATGGCCAGATGTTCGTCGTCAGATCGAAGTGATCTTGGGGCTTTGTAGGGGGCGACCAGGTCTTTCAGGGCGGCCGGGCCGGCACCATTGATGAGTTTGTGGCTGGTGCACATGGCTTTAAACTCTACTCGCTGGCGGACAGGGAGCCAGTGCAGAGCCTTGAGGGGCGGTTTGGCAGAGGCTCTGGGAGGGAGGTTCATAATGAGCCTTGCCGCGGCGTTTTGTGCCCGTTGGAGTTTGGCAAAGGTGAATTCCGGAGCGCCGAGGTAGACAGCGTTACTGTAATCAAGCCGGGCTAAGATGAGCCCTTGAACCAGAAGTTTCCTGGACAGGGGGGGAGGAGAGGGAGAATTTTGCGGATAGACCGCAGGAGGCCAAAACATGTTCCAGCGGTCTTGGTGGCCTGGGTCTTCATGGTGAGGTTCGGTTCCAGCCAGACACCAAGCGTTTTGATTTCTGTCTTTGGTGTGGGTATCTCACCAAAGGCGTCCGGCCAAACCGCGGGGGGGATGGCAGACCATTTGTTACCCAGAAGCATAACTTCGGTTTTTGCACCGTTAAGCTTCAGGGAGGATTTGCACATCCAGGTGTAAATGTCCTGGAGACAGTTCCGCAGGCTGTCTGGATGTTTGTCCAGCTGGGAGAGAGAGACGACAAGTTGGGTGTCGTCAGCGTAGTATTTCTGACGTATCTGTATGGTGCAAAAGTGACGCATTGCTGGAGAGTGTCACAAAAGTGACGCAACTCCAGCAATGCGTCCTTTCACATGGGGCACGCCCCATGTGAAAGGGCCTGCGTCAGTCTTACGCCTGCTGTGAGGCAGGCGCAAGATTTTGATGCAACGGCGTCCTAGAAGTGACGCAGTGGTATCTGATAGATTTCACTGCATCACTTCTACGACGCTTTTTGCGGGGGAACACATCTGACATAGGTATAATGTAGCGCAGGGGTTTACAAAGTGACGCATCTACCTAGATGCGTCACTTTGTAAATATGGCACAACAAGGCGCATTTTTTATGCCACAGGTGCGTCACAAAATGTGACGCACCGGCGGCGTAAAAGTGACGCACAGCCTCATAAATGAGGCCCCAGGACTTTTCTGATTTCTTCACCTCTGAGTAAAACTTTTCTTGTTTTAGCTTTTTTCGGCCCACATTCATACTAATATAATAAAGAGAGAGCCCAAACATTTGAGGCGGGTAATCTTAGGAACCGCAGCACCAATCACAACACCCAATACAGCGTTGGAAAGGGCAGTTGCAGCATTAGGACATAGGCTATGCAGACGCCAACCATATGCATTTAAAAGGTAAAAGAACCATGCCAGCAAAGTAGTCCCTCGTGGGCGTGTCTGCGTTGTGCTGTGGGCGTGTGCTGGGGGCGTGACAGACATTGGGGGCGCGTGGTACGTTCCACCCTTCATGCCATGTCTCATATTGTGTGCTAATCCCACCCTGCTCCCTTTAAATACCCTTGCACCCCATAATCATAACCCACCTTTACTCCTTAAAATACCCCAACACCCTTAAACACTAACCCATCTTAACCCTATAAATATACCCTGTACACCAAAAACCAAACCTATACCTAAACCCTACAATACCCCTGTACCCCAAAACCCAAACCTAGCTCTGAACCCTATAAATACCCCTGTACCTCAAAACCCAAACCTACCCCTGAACCCTAAAAATACCCTTGTACCCCAAAGCCCAAACCTAGCCCTGAACCCTAAAAATACCACTGTACCCCAAAACCCAAACCTACCCCTGAACCCTAAAATACCCCTTTACCCCAAAACCCAAAGCTAGCCCTGAACCCTTAAAATACTCCTGTACCCCAAAACCCAAACCTACCCCATAACCCTGAAATACCCCTGTACCCCAAACCTAGCCCTGAGCCCTAAAATTAACCCGGTACCCCAAAACCAAACCTACCCAATACCCTAAAATACCCCTGTACCCCAAAAATCAATCGTAGCCCTGAACCATAAAAATACCCCGGTACCCAAAACCCAAACCCAGCCCTGAAACCTTAAAATACCCCTGTACCCCAAAACCCAAACCTACACCTGAACTCTAACAATACCCCTATACCCCAAAACCCAAACCTAGCCCTGAACCCTAAAAATACCCCTGTACCCCAAAACCCATACCTATCCCTAGACCCTAAAACTGCCCCTGTACCCCATAACCCAAAACTATATCTGAACGCTTAAAATACCCAAACACCCCAAAACATATACCTCAGTACCCCAAAACATATACCCCTATGCCCATACTTACCTTATCCAAACATTTAAAAAAACATGCTTTTACCATTCATACATTTACAACGAATTTCGTTGTAAATGTATGCGTGGCAAAAGCTTATAAAATGTATTGCCATGCGTTATAATGGCATTGCGGAGTCATGGTACTTTCGTAATGAAAGTATGCGAAGTGATGGAATGCGGAAAGAAAGTTGCGGAATAATGGGTGTTTACCCTCCCCCGGTAAGTACATTGGTGGCACAGCGGCCCACATCTCCAGCAACATACTCATATTTTTTCACCACCCTTTTGAAAAATGCACAGGTCTCTCTCATTGATGGGCAGCACTGACATACACTTATAGACACACCTCCCGCCACAAGTTCTAGAATTGCGAACTTTAGAGCTGGGGAGTTACGTTCGAATCTCGGCATCAGCTCATCATCCTGTGATTCCAGGCAAATCGCTTTGTCTCCCCGTGCCTACCACAAATGAATGTGTTCTTCTGTAATGTAAATTGTGCTCATGCCATGGTGTCGAGTTTGCGCTATATAATATTGCAAGGAAAAATAAAGTAAGGAATCTCGAGTTCACACACTACTGAACGCGCACTCTTAAGTGCATCAGCAGTGCACTGTGAATCGGAGCGTTTCACAGGCCTGTCACAGATAAGAAATGCTATCAAAATGAAATCCTACAAAACAATATACTACTAGCCGGCAGCAATTCATACCCGGACAACGTCGGGACGGGCTGCTAGTTTCATTATAAACGATTTAGTATGATTAGTCTTAATCCCTAAATTTTTCATAAAAACATTAAAAGCGGCAAGAAACATTTGTAAGCCGTTAGCTGTTCTTAATATGAGGACAGTATCATCTGCGAATAATAACACAGGAATTTAGCGTGAATTGGCCCTGGAGATCTTTCCTCGCTTTGCATAGGTGTTCTCCCAAGTAAAAAGATGGCACCAATATAAATGGCGTCAGGACACACCCCTGTCTAACCCCCAAATCAGAAGAAACTTCTTCTGCTAAATCCCTATTCCTGCTGTAACGGACTCTGGCTGATGTGCACTCGTGGAGCCTACTGAGCAGGGTGATAATTGCTTCATCAAACCCGAACTGTGCCATAAGAGACTATAATTTGGGTCAGTCCACTGTGTCAAAGGCACACATTAAATCCATAAAGGCTAGATAGACATAGCCTTGTTGTGCCTTTGTATGTTTCGACAATTAGGGAAAGATTTAAAGACTGTTCCAGGCCTGGGTTGAAACCCAAATTCAAAGACCGAAAGTGCTTGAGTCTGAGATGTCCAGGGTTCAAATTTGGCCAAAATAACTCTATTCAAGATTTTTACTGTGCCTCCAAGAAGGAAAATAGGGCGGTAACAATGAGGTTGAGTCTTGTCCCCTTTTCAAAGAATCATGACTATAATGGCTTCTTGCCAGGTATTAACTACATTGTTTATCAACTGGACCAAAAATTGTGCTAAATATTTATACAGATCCATTGGAATGCTATCGGGACCCAAAGCTTTCTCTGAGCAACTATGCTCTATAGCTGGACATACATAAGCTACCTCAATTGAATTACTCTGGGCCTCAGCTGCACTCATATCAATGGGAACTTCTGGGGCCAAGGCCAGATTAAGAGTCTTGGGTTACGGCAAAATATTTTAGAGAAGTGATTTATCCAATTTTTAGCTAGTAGAGTAGTCTCTAGTTTAGGGGTTTCATCCCCCAACCAAGTAGTGGAGTTCACAACCTGCCAGAAGGCTTATGAATCTTTCATTGTGCAAGCAATTTTAGGTCTTCCCAGGCCTTCTCCTTCAAGTCCATTTTGCTTTTTCTAATTAATTCAGTCTATAGCCTTATCTGGCCTTCACTACTTTTTCCTTATTCCTCGGGTTTTGGAACCTATGTTTTTTACCGAATTGTATACATTTCCAATGACTAGTTATGATGCAGGGAAACCATTCGGGCTGTCCGATACGGTTCAGAATGGCATTCGAACAGCCCGAGTGGTTCGGAGTCGAATCGTACAGCTCTATAGACACGGTTTCCGACCGAGCGATTACGCTGGCTGATTCTGACAGCCATTCCGAATCAGTCTGTATGACACAAAATGGATGTCGGAATATGAATTTGGGGGTCCTCGCAAGCCCCCCTTCACCCTGATGCCTCTGTTTGGGTCCGGTGGGGGTACCCATGGGACCCCTCTTTACAAGCATGCACAGTGTAGCAGGCACCATGGGGTACCTCCTACAGGTTGCAAAGTTTTCCCCAACCTCCCCATTTTTCAATGGCAGCCTGTGTTCTCGCTCGGAACACAGGATCACCATTGAAGTTAATGCGAGTCTGTTGGGAAGCATCATAATTGGTTAGTCGGAATTGCAGAACCCGATTCGGTCGGAAACGATTCCTAACCCGATTCGGTCGGAAGAGTTTCCGTCCGAGATCGTAATCGGACCCTAAGGGGTTATGATTACTCGTACAACTTACCAATACTTTACATCCTTTTAAATACTGGGATAATTCTTTATCAAACAAAATGTGATCAATGATTGAATTGCAGCTTTCCCCTACATATGTTGGAATCTGCACATAAGTTGTCATATCATATTCTTGAGCAAATATCAGTTCTTCGCAAAGGCAACTCTATTCCGTAAGGGGTGTGCTTAAAACGGTTCAGCGGTTGATTAACCTCATTGCAAATACCACATGCTGCCTGGAATGTAGGTTCACATACTTCTATGTTAAAATCTCCTACCCAAATAATTTGGAGCTCCTTTACATGATCATGTTGAGCATGAAATATTACGTCCTCCAGACCATCTATGATCTTACTCAAGTTCGGTCAAATATATTATAGTAATAATTAACTAAAAGAAAATCAAATGGCTTCTGTAAGGTAATTAAAAGCAGATGAGAATACAGAGTTATAGCTAGATCTCCAACAATAATGTCCACCAGTGTAACTGAAATAAAAGTATCTAAACCTCCTTTTGTACCTCCTGACTTTCAGGGAATTACGAGAAGAAAATAGGTGGTATATCTATCAATAGGAGGTGAATCTAGGAGCCAGGTCTGTTGGCAGCAAATAATTGTGTATTGTTCTACCAACGCTTTCCAATCTGGATTTTCTTTCCTGGAGCGAAATCCCGCCATGTTTGATGAGATTGCGTTTAAGGCCTCTTCCCAGACAGGCCCAGTGTTAAACGTACATTGGGTGGGTGCAGATCAATTGGGAAGTTCATTTTCTAGAACTGTACTATATTGTACCTGTGGCTGTCAGTCTAAGTCTTCCAGGGTTGACAAAACATCAAATCTATCAGACACGGGGCAGAATATTTCGTTGTCTCAGAGGTACCGTTTTATCCATCATGGTTCTTCGTCGTGAGGGCCTGTGGAGAATGGCTTTAGAAAGGTGCCAGCAAGGGACTTTGCTTTTGAGGAATTTATAACAGATTACAGACTGCTTATTCAATGCCTGCACATGTCTGTTCAAACTGAATTGATATCTGAAACAATATTTCATAAAGCTACCTGTGTGGACAAAAACATGAGAAGAAAGCAACACGGGAACATTTTCATATCAAAAATATTGTATTTTATATAGATTTTATAGGCAAAAATTCATAGGGTACATGTAAACAATGAGAATTATTCATAACTCAATCAAATGAACAAGAAAATACAGAGTTATTCCTATAATCCATTTGAAAAACCAGTGCAAATAAAGAACAAATGACTCTTTTTTCACCAAAATAAAGATTACTTGTATAATGAAAAGCAAGTAAAGGACTTAGTAGTTGACGTTTCGTTTTTTTTTGGTACAACTCTTGCAGACCATCTTCAGGACAAAAATCATTTGTAGCTGTGACCCCTTTTTCAAATTGATCCTTTATAACTTCAGGATGTAAAAAGAATCGTAGCAATGGTCTTGATCATCTGAATGATCAGTATTTCACAAGTCGGTGGATATTTGGAGAAATTCTTAACCGCTCAAACAGTCTTATTCAACAGAGCTATTGACCTTCGTTATTTTAGCCAATTTGTGGCAAAGTAAATGCACACCAACGTGGAGATGCTCGGATTTAACCAGTGGAGACCTGCTGATCTATCCGAGTCACGTGAACCCGGATAGATCAGCACGTCTCCACTGGTTAAATCCGAGTGTCTCCACATTAGCGACGAAATGCTCTTAGCCATGTTATCCACCTCCCATTGGATAACATGGCTAAGAACTGGTCTAAGCAGGCGTTGGTTTTTGGCGATAGCGAGAATATTTCCATCGCTTTGCCAGCCTTGCTAATAGGCGATAGCGACGTTAGCGACTGCTTTCAGTCGCTAACAGGTTGGGTACGCCCACTTTGCATGTCATTAGCGATAAATATTGCTGACATGCAAAGCGGGCCCCAAACCGCTCGCTATCGCCTACAAGCTGTCGCTAACTGCTGTTAGCGAGAGTTTGCTAATAGGGCGATAGAATTATTGCCGCTTAGCGGCCTGAAAACAGCAGATAAAGAGGCGATAATCACATATTACCCGCCTTGGTAATATGCCCCGAGGTTCGTTCTGTGGTTGCAGGAGTTTGGGGACATTCTCTACTGCCATTAGATAAGGCGTACGCTCCGGGGAAATATGAGGTCGTATGTCCTTCATATCAGATTGATTATCACTGTTTGTTGCCTGTAGCACCCTGTTGTCTGATTCCCATAGTTCTGGTACCACCTGTTTTACTATTCACTGCATGGTCGATTATGAGGTTTCATACTGGGGGATTTGCAAATGCATTGATTCTTCTCCATGCGAATAAAGTGTGCTGATTTAAATGTCTCCACATTTACCCTCCGATCACCTCGAGTTTTTCCTTGTTCTTCCAAAGCGAGCACTCCATGCATGAGTTTCTCCTGGGCCAGATATATATTATCAATCGTTTCCCTCTAGAAGGGTTATTTTGCAATCGCCATAGAGCAATATTGAGCTAAATAGCCTATTTATCGCTAATGACATGCAAAGTGGGCATACCATAACTATTAGCGACTAAAAACAGTCGCTAACACAGCTATCGCCCATTAGCAAAGCAGGCGAAGCGATAAAAAAAATTGCGCTAAGCGCGATTATAGCTATATTCTAACGCCTGCTAAAAAGTCGATTTACATGTATAGTTAATGGAGGGTGGATTATTACATTAAGCCCCCCTTGGCGTTAATGCAAGAATATCGCTGGATTCTCGCATTGAGCCGCTATCGCCGGATATTTTATCACATTGGAGATAAACGTTGCTAATAGCACGTTATCTCTGCAATAATATCCGGCGATGGGCTGCGATAAAAAAATGCGCTAAGCGCATTTAGCGATAATTATTGCTATTTGTTGCTAATATGCCCCCAGGTTCTTTGTATAATACTACCTTGCGAGTTAACATCCCAAAGACTATGGGGCATATTAGCAAGAACCTCGTTAAAATTATCGCTGTTTTAGCAGCAGTTATAATTTTAACAATGTTCTTGCTAATATGCCCATATATGCTTGTGTACCAGTCTGTACAGTCCAATTGTATTTCACAATTTTTCCACAAATCGCCTAAGCAGGGCTTCAAGTGAGCCAGGTCACTCCAGGACTCAGACTCGGTAGTAATTAAAAGCACACATTCAAAGGAGTCCCTATTGGGCACTATATCATTGTCCTTAACCTTACGGATAGAAACATTGATCAATTTTTGGAACAGTGAATTAAATACAAAGGTTAGGGTAATCCATGTCAGCGATGTGGTTCATGTTTATATTTCATTTGTTTTGCTTAATCTTAATGTCCCCTGGGAGTGTTAGCTAGTTCCATGATTTGTATTTCTTTCTTGTAACATATTACTTTTGTACAGTGCATACTTTTTTTCTGAGTCGTCTCCAGATGTTTAGAGTGAGCCATATTTGAGAACTCTGGAGTTCAGGCTGAATGCAGTGTGAGTTTCTCACAGTTCCTGTCAGTGGGTCAGAAAGGTGTTCACAGTACATGCGCATCCAATCCTTGGCTACTCTGCATTGAGCACAGAACAATTCACATGTAGGGGCATTTTAGCAACAAATAGCGATATTTATCGCTAAATACGATTAGCGCTTTTTATGTTGTCGCCGCCCAGCGCCGGATATTATCGCAGAGGTAACGTGCTATTAGCAACGTTTATCTCCAATGCGATGAAATATCCGGCGATAGCGGCTCAATACGTGAATATCGCTGGAAATCGAGCGATATTCAGGCAGTAACGCCAATGGGGACTTAACCTGATTATCCATCTCCCATGGGATAAACAGCTTCGCCTGCCTTGTTAATAGGCAATAGCTGTGTTAGCAACTGCTTTCAGTCGCTAACAGGTTGGGTACACCCACTTTGCATGTCATTAGCGATAAATATCCCTGACATGCAAAGCGCCCCCAAACCTGTAGCTATCGCCTACAAACTGTCTTTAACTGCTGTTAGCGACAGCTTGTTAATAGGGCGATAAAATTATCGCCGCTTTAGCAGGAAAACGTCCAGCTAAAGTGGCGATAGTGCCCTTGCTAATATGCCCCGTACTCCTTTTACACTTGTGATTCTGTGTAAATGCGTGTGAAGGAGGTACACCGTTGTATAAATATTGACAAAGCAAAAGTGAAATAAAATGCAGTGAGTATAAGTGAGTGGGTGTGTTGTGTGTTTGGAGGGTGGTGAAGTGAAGAAGCAAAAGAGTAAAAAAAGGATGTGCTAAAGACGAAAGATGAGGTGTGTGATATGTACGGGAGGAGATGTGGAGAGAAGAAGAGCATACATGTGTTACACAGAGTGAACGTACCCAGAGTTATTGAGCCATTTTGAAAATCACCACCCCTTCCACAGGCCTGGGTAATATTTAATTTAAAGTCTTACAAGTTAAAACATTCTCAATATTAATTATTTACAACAAAATCATTATTGTTATTCATTTATCTTAAACAGCTAACAACCATTGACAAAACCAATAGTCCTGGCTGGTTTTCGGTGTATGTCAGTTGTTGTGTTACATATCTGGCTGAATTAACATAAAGCTGAGCGGCACCTAAATTCCGCCTGGGTGACGCACTGAGTAAATCACAGAAATTGAGTTAACATGTGTAAGCCACACCCATAAATACATTGAGCATGTCCCTTTAATTACATTGACCACGCCCCCTCCTTTTTATTTTAGCATATTTAACACCCTATGTTGAAGGGTTGATAAAGCTGGAGCCCATGTACTTCCTGTTTGCAAAGAGAGGTCAGTGCTGAATGGCCGGTCATCCTTTCCTACTCCTGTGTTTCCTTAGGATGAGGCAGCTCTACCGAATTTTAATATTCTTATGTTTCGTGAGGGGCGGGGCTTTAAACCACAGCGGTTCCCTCTGCGTGCCCTGTGAAGTGAAGAAGGGCATGCTGGGAAAGCAGCGGGCAGTGCAGGAGGCCATGCTTCCACCTGCTACTATTTCCAGAGGTGGATAAGCGTCGACCTCCACTCCTTAAATCACTGCGGACGGGTGCTGATGGCTGGCACGCCGGGGCGGAGGGGAATGCAGAGCTGCTCTCTGTTTAATGGGGAGTCCCTGCAGCAGGGCTGGCATTAATCTCTGCTGCTCAGTGTCTGGGCCGCCAGCGCTGTCAGCCTGAGGGCCTGCAATAGAGGGGGGATTATTACCTTGTTAGTGAGAGCATTGGCTACCCGGCAGACTAGTCCTGGCTTCTGCTAGGGTTGCCAGCAGGAATGCTACCTATTGTGATGTCTCAGCAGGTACAAAAATGAAGAAAATCACCTAAAGCTCATGCTTTGCCCTTCTATAAGTACAGCCTTAAAACAGCAAACACAAGAAGAAAACACTTGAAAGTGTGCTGTAAAGCTGCCTTAATGGCCCGTGACTGATAGATGAAACTGAGGCAGAAAACCTATGTTAAAAATGAATATTGACTATTTTATATAAAGACCTGTTTAAGTATCAGTACAAGGATCAGTGTGCCCTGTTACAATTGTTGTGCTGCTCCCAGGGCAGAGGCAAACTCGCAGAAACCCTGGGAGAAGCACAGTCAGTGAAATATGGAGCAGCTGCTTACAAGCCGCTTCAGGTTTTACAGTGCAGGCTGCAGCGCGGGCAGAGCGCCCCCTGCAGGCAGGTGCAGGGAGTGACTGCCTACACCTGCCCGGGGAGAGGACAATGGGACCCACTTTTCCTCCTCCAGAGGGTGTCCCTTAAGCAGCCAATAGCAATACGTCACCTTTTTGTGGCACACATTGGGCCCGATTCACAGAATAAACTTAAGACTCAATCCTAAACTTACTGCTATTTTGCTATTCACAGAATGCACTTACTACTTTTGGCATTCACAGAAGTTAGGATTTTGTCTTAAGTCTGTCTTAAGTCTGTCTTAAGTTTGTCTTAAGACAAACTTAAGACAAAATCCTAACTTCTGTGAATACCAAAAGTAGGAAGTGCATTCTGTGAATGCCAAAAGTAGTAAGTTCATTCTGTGAATACCAAAATAGTAGTAAGTTTAGGATTGAGTCTTAAGTTCATTCTGGGAATCGGGCCCTGTTAGTGTATTTCCCAAAGGCCTGTTTGCATCTGCATCAGCAATAGAGGCAAAGTGATTCCCTCATTTGCATGGCTCCAAGACTCCGTGCAATGGAAGTAACATTGCCTTAAGACAGTGCTGGAGCTACATGCGCCATCATTGTTACAGAAAGTGGTTGCACAAGCATCTACGGCCCCTTCTGTAATACCATAATGACCCGGGGGCATGCAAAGCAGTTGCCTGTGCCTGTTGCACCCCTGGGGCACTATGCACAGTACAACTCCTGGTGGCCGAGCATGGCGCCAGGAGACAAATTGTGCAAAGCACACCTAAAATGAATCAGCCCAATGGTGCCCAAGATGTGTCTTTGTTCTCTCTGCTCATGGAAGAGTTCCCTGGTGCGTTCCAGGGGCCGCCAGACCAATCAAATCGTAACAGCATAGAGCTGTCTGTACCCAGTAACGCTGTAGAGTCGTGCAGGTCCCATGGGGGATCATTCAGACTCGAGGCGCACATGGTGTTCTTCTCCACTTAGCATAGTTGCCTTTGGAGGGCCAGTGCCCAGGGGAAACAGGACTGGGGAGGGAGTGCGGATTTCCTACACTCAATGTCTTGTATCCCCAGGAGAGGGTCCGCTCTCCAGGAGAATTGCGGTGTGTCTCCCCAATCCTTGAGTCTGTGTCTGGGGAGAACATGGAGCACCCCACCACAGACCCCTCCTGTGCAGCTGGCCTCCTGTGTTGGTCTACTAGGACTGTGCTGGGTGCAGTGAGGAGCAGGTGCCTTGAGAGTTGTGGCGCTCCCTCACAACCCCAACAGAAAGTGTACAGATGAACCCAAGTTATAGAAGGAAAAAAGAATAAAGGAAAGTTAAAATGCCTAATGGCCCCTGCAAAGATAAAACCCAGAGGCTAAAGGTGTGCTCCAGAAGGCTCTGGGGTTGAGGAGCTGCATTGGGGCCACCCAGGACACGTGGTACACCCGCGCCTCCACCGGGACCTCCGTTAGAAGAGTCCCTGTCTCACCTTGGGGGTTGAGACACTACTTCACCTTTGTGTTGTGACACTCACAGGGGAATGGATTTCAGACCCCCGGAGCATTTCTTATTGATTTCAAGCATGCTTGGAGTTGGTACATTTATGGTTCTGGGGTAAAGGGATCTTTCATTTTAGGTTCTGTCTATAATGTCTCACTTTGAACTCTTTATTGACATACACAGTTAACCCTATTGCTTATATTGTTTTATGTCATTGAAAGCTGGTGCGATCCTTACATGTTTAAATATTGATTACGCTGAGTTGTGACTTTAAAATGATCTCTTTAATTATTGTTGTGCCACTCTAAGAAAGCCAGGAGGTCTGCACCAGCTGTTGTGTTTGTTAAGCATATGGGAGAATAGTATGTATTTAGGGTTTAGGGCTTGCTCGTCCGCAGACCTTTAACCCCTTCCATGCGGCCGCGATTCCCCTGGTGTGCTGTAAACAACACGAACAGGGGCGGGCCGTGACGAACCCCAGCCGTCATCAGCACACGAGCACCGTAGTGCATGACGGCTGGGGTTCGTCATCAGCATGGAAGGGGTTAAAGATGCTTTCAGTGCAGGGAACATTTAGGGAGTCAGCTGATCTGTGGGACATACCTTTAGAGTTTGCCCCCTTTTGGTTGTAGGGTAATTTAGAAGGTGTCACTGCAGGCATTTCCACATGTCATTGTGTAAACATTTGTACATTTTTACGTAGTATTTAGTAATATATGTAATAAAGCGTGTTTCTTTTTTCTTATAGGAAAAAGCACTGAGTAGTCATTGATTTGGTAAGTTTTGTTTATTTCATTGCTGAGTCTTTAGAGTACAGTCCCTTCCCTGAGTAAGCCTTGGACTGCTCTGCTTCACTACCCTGGGACTCCTAAAAGTGGTCTTGGTTCTTATTCAGGGGTTCTACAGTTTGGAGGCTGCTCGTTGCTAGAGACAGAAGGGCCCAGCTGTTATAACCATAGCCCCGTACCGCTGTCTGCCCTGGGACCCTCTGACCCAGATTCCGGACACTCAGCTACGAGGGTCTGGGTCTCACCGTTTTCTGATTGAATTAGTAGTAGCCTTTCACTGCTAACATGAGGGAAGCATTTTCCCTTGTCATGTTTCATTACCATTGGCATTTAGCTCTCAGTGGGAGTTCATGGCTTTCCTGTCTCTCTCCCTCAATGGCCTTGTGGCCACCTGTGCCTCCTTAGGTCTGGGATTTGGCAAAGGATTGACAAAAATTACATGTATAATATAGGCATAGATTCATCAAGCAAAATTACGATCGCAATAGCAGCGAAACAGTTATTGCCATTGCAATATCTGCTCCCTCAATACATCAAGTACAAAAGCAGCAAATAGCGAATTTGCAAAACAAAGAATCACATTGGTAACCCCCATTGCGATTCCTTAACACATTTTCTGCGAAATAAATAGCGAATTCGCAAATAATTTGTGAAATCGCTAATAAATCGCGACTCCCATTCATCAAAAATCGCAAATAGCGAAAAACGAGTCGCAATTTAAGGAGAAGCAGGTAGTCGGCGGGGAGGGTGGGTGGAACCTCAGCTTCTCACTTATCACAGCGCGGGGACACGCCGGTGGGCGTACTTCCAAGCGCTTTATAAATGTCCAAAATGAAATGAAAGAAGCAAAACCAGGTGGTAACCATGAATTCCAAATGGTGAAAAAAAAAATGGCAAACAAGAAACAGGTGTTGGGTAAATCAAACACACTTAAGGAGACTCACTAGGAGCATGAGGAAAGTCAAAATGCCAGGTCTCTACATCGTGGCAAGGCGGCTGAGTCTCCAAGCTGCAGCCCAGAACCGATCCAGGATCCAGGAGCGCATCTTCCGGCTGTGGATTAGACTCCTGGGCCACACTGAAGTGGAGATCTACTCCAAATACAGGCTCAATGGGGCTATGATAATGAAGCTCATCAGAGACCTTGACCCCCTGATGCAGCACCCAACACGGAGGACCAATGCCGTGCCCACCCATGTCCAGGTCCTGTGCTGCCTGCACCTCCTGGCCTCTGGCAGCTTCCAGGGGATAGTCGCAGTTGCAGGGGGTATATCACAGAGCAAAATGTCACGCTGCCTACAGACTTTCCTGGACGCCATGCTGAGCCGGATATACTACTATATCACCTTCCCAACAACCCAACAGGACTTAATGCAAACAAAACTGGACTGTTATCACACTGCCCATTTCCCCCATGTAATTGGCTGCATTGACTACACCCACATTCACATCTGTTTACCTGCAGAGACCGAAAACATATACCGGAACCGCAAGTCATACCACTCCCTCAACATCCAGATGGTCTGCAACGCGAATACCATCATCACAGACATTGTGGCCCAATACCAGGGGAGCATGCATGATTCGTTCATCTTCCGGCACAGCGGCATACACACCTGCTTGGCCAGGGGTGAAATTGGCGAGGGACATCTCCAAGGTAAGTGCACATGCCCAGATACAGTATGTTAATACCATGTTGCTGCGCATAACAGGCACTGACCCTCTGCTCCTACCTTCAGGTGACAGCGCCTACGGCCTCCGTGAATACCTCCTCACCCCATGCCTCAACCCTGCTACTCCACAGGAACGGCAGTACAATGCTGCGAATATACACACCAGAAATGTGATAGAGCGGACATTTGGCACGTTAAAGTGTCGATTCCGCTTCCTCCACAAGACTGGCGAGGCCCTCAAATATCGGCCTGAGGTCTGCTGCCACATCGCGGCTGTGTGTGCCTGTTCCATGATGAAATATCGATTACAAAAACCTCGACCTACATAAATATCGTCACAAATACATCGGCTACAAAAATATCGTCACCATATACTTAAACAAGGATTTACACAAATATCGATATTTTTTTATCGACTACTCTAATATCATTAACAATTATATCGACTACATAAATATCAACTACTACATTATCGACAATCTTTTAAATAACATTACCTTCTACACTAATATCGACAACACTAACATCGACTACCTCTCTACTTATATAAATATACAAAAAATATCGTCATTTTCTTTATAACCTTATATACACAATACTTTTCAGTTAATCACTTTTTCATAGTTATTTAAATTTAAAAAAAGCATTTCTAACATATATGTATATACAAAATGTATTATTTATTTATATATAATAATAAATAATACATTAGTAATACAAACATTACCAAACACTATCATACACTCTTATCCGATTACTTTAAATCACATTTCACTAATTTTAACATTGTAATAATTATTTACCATTAAAATAAAACACTTCTAATACATTTTGTAATATAAAATTGAAAACAATTATTGATGCTACAAACTCTTTACAAAATAACAGCTTTCAAATTCAAACTAATGTTCTCAGCCAATGAATGTAAAAAATATTTAATTGAACCAATCAAATACAACCATTAATTAACTCTCTACTATAAATACAATTACAGACTTAACTTAAATTACCATTTTTGGCCCAAACTTGGAGAAAAACGGTTACCTTGCTGAAGAGAATACACACCTACTACAACAACTACAACACAGCATACTACAACTCAAGTAAGTGAAGTCCCATTTCATGTATCATACAAACCTGTCGAAAACTAGCTAAACTCCCTAAACTAAAAACATGGTCTTTATTTTTTTTTAAATATAACTACAACATCCTATCAACAACCACCACAAAATAATAATTAAATGAAATTATGAACTGCCTTATCCATGTCTACTTAGAAAGCTTTTAAATAATTAAAAAAGTAGCAAAGTAAAGTTGCAAAAGACTTGGGGCCCCATTAGGATGGCGGGCGGATTGCCCCCGCCAGGCTGGCGGTAGCCACCGCCAGCCTGGCGGGGGAAATCCGCCCGCCATCCTTCCCTGTATTCCCCCCGCCATATTAGAATGGCGGGGGGGACCACGGTGGTGCAAAACACCGCCCGCCACTTTTCCGCCCCGCTCGCCTTGCGGCCGGGGCGGAAAACGAGTTACATGCAGGCGGTGTCTGTCAGACACCGCCCGCAGTATTACTATAGGCATTTCACAATGCCTTTCCGTGGCGGTGATGCCGCCACGGAAAGGCATGCGGTGTTCACTCTGGGGGGCCCCTGTGGGCCGCCAGAGTGAAGTACAGGTGGGGGGTGCACATGGGGGGGTACCTATGGTACCCCCCTTCATTTGCATATACAAAGTGGCAGGCACCGCGCGGTGCCTGCCGCTTTGTATATGCAAATGCTGAAAAGCATTTCTAGCATTGTGGCGGGTGGTGCTGAGCGCTCCGCCCGCCACAATGCTAGAAATGTAGGATGTGCCCGCCACAGTGGCGGGCACATCCTAATGCCACCCCCGGGACCCCCGCCCTTATGGCGGGCAGTCCCATTCCCCGCTAGGATGACGGGCGGACAAAGTCCGCCCGTCATCCTAATAGGCCCCTTGATATGTTATTACCTACTAATATATCCTAATACAATAAATAATCCAAATTAACTTTCTTTTACAGAATATACAAACTTCATCTACCAATCTACAACTACACTAACAACATCTTCTACTACATTAAGTAAGTATAATGTTATGTTATGTTATAAAACATTTTATTACGCGCTCTGCTACTACAGAGTATCCTGGCACGATAAGTATACCCACTGTGTCTATTATTAATCAGAAATTAAAACTAACAACTATAAAACTAAATCATTTTTTTGTTTTATTCTTTAACACAACTACAGAACATTAAAGAGTGAAACTCTACATAGAAGAACAGAAATCATATAATTAGCAGGAAAACAACATTGTAAGTACGTTTTTGCACTTTTTCCTTTTAACGTAGACATCTCAAGAAATGTGTATCACTTTTACTAAAAAAACATATATATGTCTTCACAGATCTACCTTAGACATGGCAACCGGAGCTACTTTTATTACTTCTCAAAAAGGGAAAATAATGCTGAGCTACATGGGTTACACCTACACCCAAGAAAGAATCAAAGGGAATAAAACCCATTGGAAATGTGGTGAATATTACTCAACTGCATGCTATGGTAGAGCAGCTACTGTTTGATAACAATGTTGTAAATGTACGTGAGCATAACTACCCACCCAATGTCACAGAAGTCGAAGTAAGAGAAGCACTAGAGACATTGAGAGAAGCTAGTACAGGCTCACAAGAAACAAGCACCATTATTTTGAAAAATGTTTTAAGCAAGTTGCCAGAACATGTAACAGGACAGTTACCTTCAATCCCCAACTTGAAAAGATTAATAGCTAAAACAAAACGAGCTTCGAATCCAACTCCACCAGCACCTGAAACTTATCAAGACATTAAAATATATCCTGAATATACTATAACACACAATGAAGATAAATTCTTAATGTATGATAACCACAGTCATGATAAAAGAATTTTACTTTTTGCAACAAATAGCAATTTGCAAAAACTAAAATCGTGTGAAACCTGGATGATGGACTGAACTTTTAAAGTATGTCCCAACCCTTTCTATCAACTTTACACCATACATGGTGAATACCAACAAACAAATATCCCTTTAATTTATACACTGCTGCCAAATAAAACAAATGCTACCTACGTAGAAATGTTAACAACTATCAAAGATTTTACTGATAACAAAAGAATCATAATAGACTTTGAAATAGCCATGATTCAAGCTATACTTAAAATATATCCTCACACCTCAATACAAGGGTGTTATTATCACTACAACCAAAGTATATGGAGGCACTTACAAAAATCTACTTTAAGCATTTAATATTCAACAAACAGTAACTTTGCTTATCAGATTAAAAAGTTAATTGCATTGGCATATGTGCCAACAACAGAAGTTGTTAACTATTACAATTTACTACTTGACAGCCCTTTCTACCGCACCAATGAGAAAAATTAACTCCCTTCTTAGACTATTTTGAAGATACCTGGGTGGGAAGATTACATCGTTCTGGCCACCGCAGACAACCTAAATTCCAAATTCCATGGTGGAATGTGTATGCTAGTACTATAGCAAAGAAAGCCAAAACCAACAACGCAGTCGAAGGATGGCATAATGCCTTCCAAGCCACAATAGGAAGAACACAACCCAAACTTAATAAACTAATCCAAAGCATCAAAAAAGAGCAAAGCTACCAAGAACTAAGAATAGGGCAATCTCTATCTAAAATCGGCCCTAAACTAAGTAAACAAACATTAAATATGTACGAATACCTACAGCAAAAAAACAGAATGTACCCAAGTATCGAAGGTCTTGAATACTTAGACCTAAAAGCAAAATCTATCCTTTAACAAGCAACACATAAAAACGTTTCAAACAATAAATAAAACAGACCTTTTTTTAATGTAGTTAAATTATGTCATGTAAAAATAAATATAATCTATTATTACAAGACAAAATAAAACGACATTGAACAAAATTGCACAATATAGCACAATCCACCCCAAACTAAAAAATAATGATAACTTACGGTTCTGAAGCTGTAGAATGTGTTCCAAAAAGATGGTTTCACCACGAATAGAACCAAAATCAATCCACATGGTTTTTAAAAAATCCCCACAAAATGCCAAAAATGCAACTGTTTTAGAAGGGTCCCACGTAGCAATCCTCTGTAGAACGCAACCATAAAAAACCCAAAAATTAATCACGATAAAAACGCTCCAAAATCCCGAAAAATAAGGAAATGTAGTTAAACATTTACCTGTATTTTACAAAAAATACGAGATAAAATCCATCTGCTCACCAAAACGAACACCTGTAAATAAATACAAACAAAACCCACCCAC
The DNA here is from genome assembly GCF_964263255.1 of Lissotriton vulgaris. Classification (NCBI taxonomy): domain Eukaryota; kingdom Metazoa; phylum Chordata; class Amphibia; order Caudata; family Salamandridae; genus Lissotriton; species Lissotriton vulgaris. The sequence continues at coordinate 276,549,052 of NC_141686.1, forward strand.
AATAAATACGAAAGCCACAATGCCTAAACATAACATATAAAACATAGGAAAACACGTGAACTAATTCATTTATACAATACATAAACCTTAATTTCTAAGAAATATCTAACAAAGTACGTTATCAATAACGACCTTAAATAATACGTACTTTTCACATAAACTGTAAAGTACAACACATAGCAACACGTATACACTACAACTAGCTCTATAAAGTCTTAAAATGTAGTTAAAATTATTGTAAAATAAACTTACCTTCACCAACACGAAGCAGCTCCCAACCGCGAGGTTCCGTTTTCTGAAATGACCCAAACAACGATGTCGATAGACTAAAAAGTGAAGTTCCGAAAAAAAACATGGCAGCAGAATAAAAACAAAAATAGGACTAAATCCCCATTATTAAAAATAAAAAAATGTGATAAATAGCATTTTTTTACCATGTTTTGTAATAGTTTTCTTATTGTTTTGAAGAAACATATGATTAATGTTAAATATACAATAATATTTAAATATAATTATATATTAATTAATTATTGTATATTAAAAATATGTTTTTGATTGTTAAATATTTTTTTTATATGTATAAAAATAAGCACTATTTTATGTACATACTTTAAAAAAATACAATTACATGTAAATTAATGACCATATTAAATTTTAATAAATACATTTAAAATTTAATATACTAATTAATGTAATATAACAATGTATATATGACTAAAATTGCAATGTAAAATGTAAAAAAATAATTGAAACATGTGTATTAAAATTATGTAAATGTTTGCATCAACAACTGAAAGTATGAATACAAAAATGTGTACAAAAGTATATTACTATTGTACTTAATAAATGTTGAAACTTGTGATATGTATATAAAAATTTTGAAAATATTCATATTTGTTTATTTATAAAAATAATATTGCAACCTTATATATGATAATAATTCAAAAATATATGAAAAAAATTTATGAATAATTATTTAATTAAAAACAATTTATAAAAATAAAAAATATATAAAACATAACTCATAGAAAATACTTAACAGTAAGCAACAATACATCATTATTTTAACTCCAATGCAACATAACTCAGAGAAAGTGCTGGACCTTAAACCATAATAATTTACTATTCTAACTCCAAATCTAACATTATTCAGGGAAAGTGCTGGACAGTAAACCATAATAAATTACTATTCTAACTCCAAATATAACATAACTCTGAGAAAGTGCTGGACAGTAAACCATAATAATTTACTATTCTAACTCCAATCCAACATAAGTCAGGGAAAGTGCTTGATTGTAAACCATAATAATTTACTATTCTAACTCCAATCCAACATAAGTCAGGGAAAGTGCTGGACAGTAAACCATAATAATTTACTATTCTAACTCCAAATATAACATTACTCAGGGAAAGTGCTGGACAGTAAACCATAATGAATTACTATTCTAACTCCAATCCAACAAAACTCAGGGAAAGTGCTGGACAGTAAACCATAATAATTTACTATTCTAACTCCAATCCAACATAAGTCATGGAAAGTGTTGGACAGTAAACCATAATAATTTACTATTCTAACTCCAATCCAACATAAGTCAGGGAAAGTGCTGGACAGTAAACCGTAATAATTTACTATTCTAACTCCAAATATAACATTACTCAGGGAAAGTGCTGGACAGTAAACCATAATAAATTACTATTCTAACTCCAATCCAACAATACCCAGGGAAAGTGCTGGACAGTAAACCATAATAATTTACTATTCTAACTCCAACCCAACATAACTCAGGGAAAGTGCTGGACAGCAAACCATAATAATTTACTATTCTAACTCCAATCCAACATAAATCAGGGAAAGTGCTGGACAGTAAACCATAATAATTTACTATTCTAACTCCAATCCAACATAAGTCAGAGAAAGTGCTAGACAGTAACCATAATAATTTACTATTCTAACTCCAATCCAACAAAACTCAGGGAAAGTACTGGACAGTAAACCATAATAATTTACTATTCTAACTCCAATCCAACATAAGTCAGGGAAAGTGCTGGACAGTAAACCATAATAATTTACTATTCTAACTCCAAATATAACATTACTCAGGGAAAGTGCTGGACAGTAAACCATAATAAATTACTATTCTAACTTCAATCCAACAAAACTCAGGGAAAGTGCTGGACAATAAACCATAATAATTTACTATTCTAACTCCAATCCAACATAAGTCAGGGAAAGTGCTGGAGAGTAAACCATAATAATTTACTATTCTAACTCCAATCCAACATAAGTCAGGGAAAGTGCTGGACAGTAAACCATAATAATTTACTATTCTAATTCCAAATATAACATTACTCAGGGAAAGTGCTGGACAGTAAACCATAATAAATTACTATTCTAACTCCAATCCAACAAAACACAGGGAAAGTGCTGGACAGTAAACCATAATAATTTACTATTCTAACTCCAATCCAACATAACTCAGGGAAAGTGCTGGACAGTAAACCATATTAGTTTACTATTCTAACTCCAATCCAACATATGTCAGGGAAAGTGCTGGACAGTAAACCATAATAAATAACTATTCTAACTCCAATCCTACATATGTCAAGGAAAGTGCTGGACAGTAAACCATAATATTTGTGATATTATAATACATAAACATCACTTTATATATATTACTAACCACTCTTATCTTTGATACAACAAAATAGATGATTAAATTACAATCACACTATATTATTATTTTTAAACATAACAATAACAACATTTTTAACCAAAATTTTAATTGCAAATTTCAAATTTTTTATAAAATTTTACATAATTTTCACAAATCTATAGTTATTAACACAAAATTTGGAATTTTATTTTTTACTCTTTATTAGCATATATTATAACAAAAACACAGACATAAAATATTACAAATTTGACTTATTCTAATGTGATTTAAAAAATGTATTTCTATTTTAAAATTTAAAATTTCAATTTAAAATATTGAAATTTCGAATTTCGTATTTTTAACAGCAATGTTTTAATTTTTAAAACACTATATAAAATAAATCACACACTTAATAACAAAATTAATATATAATACATTAAATTTCATTTAAATATAATTTGTTTTCTTATTTAAATGTATTATGTTTTTTTAAATAAATTTAAATTTTATGAAACATATTTTAATATACTACCAACCCCTATCCCCTATATCACCAACAACCCGCTACTAAATATTGTAAAAAATCATGAAATAAATTATTCTGTATTTTTTTTAAAAATTCTAATTTCGCAATTCAAAATTAAATTTTTATTCAAAATGTTATATTTTTACCATTCTATACAAATTATTAACACTACTTTTTTAAATTACTACCCACCCTTATCCCCTATAATACCAATAACCCACTCCTAAAATATTGACTAACTTTTTAATTTTTTCAACATTTTAATCCCTATATTAATAATAATAGACATTTTATTAATAATATTTAAACATAAAACATAATTTTCTACACTTATATAACACATTCAATTATTTTGTCGATATTTACAACGATATTTCTCTTAACGATATTCTATGCAACGATATTTTATTTTGACGATATTTTTGTCATTCTTCAAAATCGATATTTACAACAACGATATTTACTTCAACGATATTTTTCAAAGTCGATATTCTTACAACGATATTTATGCTAGTCGATATTATCCCGTCGATATTCCTGCTTTATACCGTGTGTGCCATTCTCCACAATATTGCCACCAAGCGGAGGATACCTGTGGAGGTGTCTGGTAGTGAGTCGGAGGGGGACAACCTGTCACCTGCACATGTGCATCATGCATGCGGGGAGAATCCTGCTGAAGGACACAGGCGCCGCACCAACATCATAATGAACATTTTCTAGTACACCCATACCCCTCACACAATACTGCGCTCATGCATGCCACATGAATGAATGACATGAGGAAGATTTGTGTTCAAAGTAAAACTATTGTTTAGTAAACAAGCTCTCAATGTGCTTTAAATCTTTGCAACTGTATTCAGTCATACAGGCTCTTGCATCTTGAGCAGGCCTGCGTGGTTATGTCACCATGGCACTGCCGGTAATGTGCAGTCACTGGCGCCTCCTACCAGACGCACCCTGTTGCCTCTCAACCTCCACGTTGGGATTGTCCTGCCTTGATGCAGCGGTGGGCCAGGAACTGGGGCGCCTTTCAGGTTGCACCGGCACAGACAGGCTGCTCAGGCTCGATGTACCCTCACTGGCATCATCCCCCCCTTACATGGCCATGTTTATGTGCCTGCTGCTCCATGTCTGCTGGGGTGGCCACAGAGAGCTGCTGCCTCAACCTGCTGCTTGCCTGGGACCACACAGTGGCTGTGCGGCATGTCTGCCTCCTGGGTTGTGGTGGGGTCTGCTCCACTGCCATGCGTGACGACTGGTGAGGTTGTGCTCCTCCTATGGCTGCAGGGGTGGCCCTGTCTGTTTGGGAAGGTGCTGGTCCAGGTGCTGGTGCAGGTGTTGGTGCATGTGCTGGTCCAGGTGCTGGTGCTGGTTGCTCCCTCCCTCCATCTCATCAGGAGTCTCCACAATGTGGAGTGTCTCTCTATCAGACGTCTCAGCATCTGCAGCACCTGTGATGTGAATGAGTGCATGATTAATGATATGATTCAGGCACCTGGGATGTAGCAACATGCATGCAGGCTAGCATTCCCTGACAGGCTTTAGGGGTATGTTTCACTTGACTATTCTGGCTGTGTGTGGCTATCGGGGCACATTGTCACACTACAGGTCCCACAATGCAATTTGGTGTTTGGGAGGGGCAGGGACTGCATTACTGGGGTTACCAATATGGCTTGCTCTGAGGGCATGGGCATTGTTAGGGGACGGGGTTACAGTTGCATGGCTCATACCTTGTGATTGGTGTGTGCACGGGAGGTGTCAAGTTGAGTGACCACCACGCAGGCTGCAGGGTTGATGGTATCCTCCACTAAGTCCTCCAGTGGTGTGTTTGCGGGAACTGTGGAGTCTCCTCCTCCCGTGGCCACTCTCTCCCCCAGTCTCTCCGCAATGCGCTCCTTGGCACGGCCTCTGAGGTCGTACCACCTCTTTTTGAGGTCATCGATTGACCGGTGCGTGACTCTAACGGCGTTGACCTTGGCCTTGATGTGCAGCCAGATGTGCCTTTTGGTAGCCTCGGGCACCTTCCGGGACAGCTTCCCAAAAAGCTGGTCATGGTCCCTGCTGACTCCCTCTATCAAGTACTCCAGTTCTTTTTCTCAGAACTTGATTTTGCGCTTCCTGGCTGTTTCACTGGCTCCTGCAGCTTCCTGGGACATTCTGGAATCAATGTGTATCCTGTATTGGGACTGCAGGGTGTGTCCTTTGGAGCTCAGTGCTGTGCCTCCTCCTCTATCCAGCTCTGTGATCCAAATGAAGCATGGAGCTGCCTACTTCCTGGTTGTGATGTCATCATTGTGCTCAGCATGCAACTTCCCGTTTTTGCGATCTCGCAATCTGCGAGATCACTATTTGCGATTTCGATATTTGCGAAATCGAAATTTGGGGTTGGGAAACAGCTGATTCTGTGATTTTATATCGATTTTGGCAAATTGGCATATGGCGATTGCGGCCGGTTGCGAATCGCAGGTATTTAGCGATTTTGATGAAACATCCCATTCTGCGAATTCTGAATAGCGATTCGGTATTTTTCGCTATTTAGGATTCGCAGAGTGGGTGCTTCATGCATCTTGGGGATACTTACTGATAGGGGCTTTCAGTCACGCTTCTCATCCATTGGTCTGTTACTCTGTCAGTCACATACTTCCTCCACCCTCTACAGCACACAACACAGGGTAATGGGTCAACCCACATCAGCCATTAGTTAATGTCACTGTGAGTGACAGCATTCTGTCCTTTCACAAGCAGCACATGTGCCATGGGCATGTGTTGTACTTTTTGGAACCAAAACACATTTTTGCTTCCAGCAAATGGTTTTCTTTAGATTGATATCATTTCAGCAACTTCCTCTTTAATACTGTTGTGCAAAAACCATGACAAATCAAAACAAGCATTTACAGAGTTAAAAGCCAACGCTAGATCTATTTGGCTTTACCACTGCTTGTTTTGAACTGTCATGCTGAGTGACAACACAGTGGAAGTAAAATTGTGATTCTTGTACAGGCAGCTGCAAGGATTACATATATTTACCCACTCCTTAGAGTATAATTGTCTAAACTGAAGTAATTACTTTTCTGAAATTCCTAATTGGATTAATTTGTGTTATCAAAAGTTAAGGCAACACAGATCCGCGGAGGTGAGTGTGAGCGCGAGCCCACCTCATGCTGCACGTGTGAGTCTAGAATGATAAGATACATTCAGGCTCATAATAGTTTTAGCATAATATATAATATAATAATAATAATAACAATCCACATTTGTAAAGCGCGAACCATGACCCGTTAGGGTCTCTAGGCGCTGGGGGCCATCTGGAAGATTAAGCAAGCTATTGCCCAGAGTCACATGGTGCTGGGCTAATCTGCCGCTGGGCCCAGGGATCGAACCAGATTCCGGAGTCAGTCACCCTGGCCGCGGCACCACACCTCTCCCTATGATTAAAAGGGAGAGATTTTGATCGGTTACGTGAAAATAGGAATTTAACGTTCTCATTTTTAGAATGAGAGATTGGAATTATTGGGCCTGGTGGGGCAAATATAAAATATCTCTCTCAACTAAGCATGGGCAAAATTTGCAAATTCGCGTTCCGGGAATTCGCGGATTTCCCCGCGAAATCGCAAACAAATCTGCAAAATCGTGGATTTTTTTGCGATTTGCCCTGGAGTACTTTTTACTGGCTAATCCAGTAAGTGCTCCCTCATTGGGTAAATGTATAGTGCTTTTACTACACTGCAACTGCGTAAAGGGCCAGAAGATGTGTCTCCAGTGCCATGTGTGCCTGTAACACAGGCACAGGCACACATGGTCACTGGAGACACATCTTCTTCTGGCCCTTTACGCAGCTGCAGTGTAGTAAAAGCACTATGGAGCAGATTTACAAGCCGCTTGCACCTCTTTTGCGCCTCACTTGCGGCAGCACAAAAGATCCTCCATGGTGCTGGGTATTAACAACGTGACGCATCAGAGAGATACGTCACGTGTTGCATCAGAGAGATGCGTCACATGATGCATCTGAGAGATGCGTGACATGACGCATCTGAGAGATGCGTCACATGACGCATCTGAGAGATGCATCACGTTGTAAAGCCCTGTGCCATCAGGAGGCGTTCTGGCGCAGGGGAGGGCGTTCCTGTGCAGGAACGCCTCCTAAAAGTGGCTGAGTGAAATCTACAAGATTTCACTCAGTCACATTTAGGCCAGTGCTGCGTCAAAACCCTGTGCCTGCTTGAAGCAGGCGCAAGGCTTGACGCAGCATTTGGGAGATAGGGCCCCCCAGAGCATTGCTGGAGCTGCGTCGCAGCTCCAGCAATGCGCTGCTTTTACAGCACAGATGCATGATGCATCTGTGCCATTTTTGCCACATGGTGCGCCGCATTGTAAATGCAGCGCACCATGGGTGGCGAGGCTGCGGCGCAAAATAACTGGCGCATCCCTGGGATGCCCCAGTTATTGTTAATCTGCCCCTATACATTTAGTCAACGAGGGAGCACTTACTGATTAGACAGTCGAAAGTACTCCAGTTGAGTAGAGGTATTGCACAAAACGGTGGAATCTTCGTGGACAAACACGCAGGGCGGGATTCATTCTGTCCCCTGTGAGACTCGTTTTTTTGTGCAATTCTGCCCTCTGTTAGACTCGTTTTTCCCTTGTTTTTCTGCCCTTCCGCCCTTCTGCCCCCTGTTAGACTCGTTTTTCCCTTGTTTTTCTGCCCTTCTGCCCTTCTGCCCCCTGTTAGACTCGTTTTTTGTGCCCTTTTGCCCTCTGTTAGACTCGTTTTTCCCTTGTTTTTCTGCCCTTCTACCCTCTGTTAGACTCGTTTTTTGTTCCCTTCTGCCCTCTGTTATTCCCTTGTTTTTCTGCCCTTCTACCCTCTGTTAGACTCGTTTTGTGTGCCCTTCTGCCCTCTGTTAGACTCGTTTTTGTGCCTTTCTGCTCCCTGTTAGGCTGCTTTTTTGTGCCCTTTTGCGCTCTGTTAGACTAGTTTTTCCCTTGTTTTTCTGCCCTCTGTTAGACTCATTTTTTGTGCCCTTCTGCCCTCTGTTAGACTCGTTTTTCCCTTGTTTTTCTGCCCTTCTGCCCTTTGTTAGACTGCTTTTTGTGCCTTTCTGCCCTCTGCATCACCACATCGTCACTCAGCGCTACCCCAGCATCACTCAGCACCACCACATTATCACTCAGCACCACTACATTATCACTCAGCACCACCACAGCACCACTCAGCAGCACCACAGCATCACTCAGCACCACCACAGCACCACTCAGCACTACCACAGCACCATACAGCACCACTAGGCACCACCACAGCGTCACTCTGCGCTACCACAGCATCTTATCTTCTTATCTTATCTTAACATCTATACTAATATAATAAAGAGAGAGCCCAAACCTTTGAGGCGGGTAATCTCAGGAACCACAGCACCAATCACAACATCCAATACAGCGTTGGAAAGGGCAGTTGCAGCAGAAGGACATAGGCTATGCAGAAGCCCACCATATACATTTAAAAGGTAAAAAACCGTGCCAGCAAAGTAGTCCCTTGAGGGTGTGTCTGCGTTGTGCTGTGGGCGTACGTTCCGCCCTTCATGTCATGTCTCATATTGTGTGCTGTGGGCGTGTGCGGGGCCTGGGATTACGGAAAAAAAAGCGAGCGTTGTGCCCAATATTTCATTGTTTTTTCTTCCCAGGTTCTGTACATTCCAGCTTCGGGTGTGCTTGCCCCGCGCTCCCAGTGACGTGCACCTGCTTTACTGTATGGAGGTCAGGCATGGCGCTATTCCCAAGGGCCGGAAGGAGCGCAAACAGGGGCCATTGTGCAGGAAATGTAATCTCGCCTTAACTTCCGGTGACGCCTGAAGCGCACACTGGAGATTTTCCACTTATGTTGCGCACAGGCCTCGCGCCACGCACATCCGGACACAAGGCCGGCCTCCAGGGAAATAGCAAGAAAGGGAAGAGACTATCCCTCCCCCGGGAATATGTGATGATATTCCGCAAACCAACATCCCGCATACCATCACTCCGCAAATTTTATAACGCGGGACGTGTACTCCACAAAGACATAATTTCTAAAACTTTTACAACGCATATGACTTTATCACGCATGCCATTATAATGCAAATGCATGTGTGGTAAAGTCATATACATTGTAAAAGTACATTATTAAAACATCAAATATATGTTTGTATATATGTGTTTTTATATATATATATATGATATGAAGGTTTGAAGTTTCAGTGCAGTTTATTGAAGCCTCTCACAACATGACGCAATTCAGCCGGGTTGCCCCGGCCTTGATCACATGTATATATATATACCAGCAGCCCGTCCAGACGTTGTCCGGGTATGAATTGCTGCCGGCCAGTAGTATATTGTTTTGTAGGATTTCGTATAACCCTATAAATACCCCTGTACCTCAAAACCCAACCTTACCCCTGAACCCTAAAATACCCCTGTACCCCAAAACCCAAGCCTAGCCCTGAACCCTAAAATTACCCCTGTACCCCAAAACCCAAACCTAGCCCTGAACCCTTAAAATACCCCTGTACCCTAAAACACAAACCTACCCCTGAACCCTAAAAATACCCCTATACCCCAAAACCCAAACCTAGCCCTGAACCCTAAAAATACCCCTGTACCCCAAAACCCATACCTATCCCTAAACCCTAAAACTACCCCTGTACCCCATAACCCAAAACTATATCTGAAACCTTAAAATACCCAAACACCTCAACACATATACCTCAGTACCCCAAAACTTATACCCCTATACCCATACGTACCTTATCCAAACATTAAAAAAAAACATGCTTTTACCATTCATGCATTTACAACGAATTTCGTTGTAAATGTATGAGTGGTAAAAGCATATAAAATGTAATGCCATGCGTTATAATGGCATTGCGGAGTCATGGTACTTCCCTAATGAAAGTATGCGGAGTGATGGTATACGGAAAGAAAGTTGCGGAATAATGGTTGTTTACCCTCCCCCGGTAAATACATTGGTGGCACAGCGGCCGACATCTCCAGCAACATACTCGTATTTTTTCACCACCCATTTGAAAAATGCACAGGTCTCTCTCATTGATGGCCAGCACCGACATACACTTTTAGACACACCTCCCGCCACAAGTTCTAGAATTGCGAACTTTAAAGCTGGGGAGCTAAGTTCAAATCTCGGCATCAGCTCAACATCCTGTGATTCCAGGCAAATTGCTTTGTCTCCCCGTGCCTACCACAAATGAATGTGTTCTTCTGTAATGTAAATTGTGCTCATGCCATGTTGTCGAGTTTGCGCTATATAATATTGCAAGGAAAAATAAAGTAGGGAAACTCGAGTTCACACACTACTGAACGCGCACTCTTAAGTGCATCAGCAGTGCACTGTGAATCAGAGCATTTCACAAGCCTGTCACGTATAAGAAATGCCATCAAAACGAAATCCTACAAAACAATATACTACTGGCCGGCAGCAATTTATACCCGTACAACGTCGGGACGGGCTGCTAGTTTACTTATAAAGCGCACGGTCACCCCAGGGTTTCATGGCGCTACTCCTGCTTAGGTTATTGCGTCGGCCCCTACTAGAAAGCTAGTCCAAACAGCCACGTCTTAAGTGCCTTTCGTAAGTCCAAAAGGTTATCGCAGCTTCTCGTTGTTACAGGGAGGGAATTCCAGAAGGTGGGTGCCAGATAAGAAAATCTGCAACCTCCGACCTTGTTAAGTTTGATAGTTGGGACGGATAGAAGATGTAAATAAGATGAGCGCAGATTTCGCCGAGAGACATGTTTGTTTATCATTGCCATGATGAATTTTGGGCTTTTGCCTTGCAATGCCTTAAAAGCAAGGCACCCGATCTTAAATGCCGCACGTTGCTCCACAGGGAGCCAGTGAAGTTTGAGCAGCAAGGACCTGGCAGAATGCCATTTTGGCTGTTTAAATATTAATCTGGCTGCCTGATTCTGCACCATTTGCAACCGCTTCATTAGATACTGAGGCAGGCCAGTATAAAGGGAATTTGCAAAATCCAGGCGAGAGAGAATGTCGTCTGCGTAGTTGAAAACGGTGACCTTTCGGTTTTTTAAAGAGTAAAGCAGAGGCCTCAGATAAAGATTGAACAATAGTGGCGACAGGGATGAACCCTGTGGTACTTCGCAATCTGTGGTCACTGTAGTGGCAGTGCGAGTGCCCAGACGTACCGCTTGCGTTCTGCCGGTTAAGGAGGATTTAAGCCAATTATAGGCAGAGCCTTGAATGCCTGCTTGTTCCTCACGGTTCAACAAGATCTTATGGTCGACCCTGTCGTACGCTGCCGACGAGTCTAAAAGCACCAAGGCTTGAGGAATTCCCCTGTCGGAATTAGCTGTTAACGTGTCCAGGACGGCCAGAGCTACCGCCTCTGTTGAGTGGGCTGGTCAAAAACCTGCTTGATTTGGCTCCAGATATTCTGTTTGTTCCACAAAACTGGATAGACATCTGGCCACATGTGCCTCCAGGATTTTAGAAAGCCAGGGGAGGAGCGATATGGGCCGGTAGTTGGCCGGGGCAAGAGGGTCTAGGCCGGGTTTTTTGAGAAGGGGGACTACTGTGGCAGCCTTAAAAGCAGGCGGTACTACCCCCTGATGTAAAGATGCATTCAGAAAGGGAAGAATGCTGTGCGGCAGTGCTGTAAATATGTCTTTCATAATGGCTGGAGGGCAGCAGTCGTTCGGAGAGCCGGACTTGACCCGAACAAGTAAGTCGGGGAGGTTTTTCGGACATAAGGCGACCAAGGAAGTCATAGGAACCGGGTTTCTAGAAACGTCATTCTGCCATGCGACATTGATCACAGGAGAGATGCTTGATCTGATGGTTACAGTTTTGTCCACAAAGAAATTGTTTAATACATCACACATCTCTTGCGTGGGGGCATAGTTTGGGAGTATTCTCTCGTCACTGCTGATCTCACCAACTATTTTAAATATTTCCTTTGTTCTGTTATCCGCATTAAGTATTCTAGCTGAGAAGTGTGTTGCTTTAGCCGTCAGTATTGCTTTTTTGTAGCCTGTACGAGCCGCCAGAAATTTAAGTCTGTCTGGGATAAGATAACCATTCCTCCATTTCCTTTCTAATTGTCTGAGTGACAATTTTTGTGACTTCAATTCGGCAGTAAACCATTTATGAGCATCTTGGTGTCTGGTGCGAGAAAATGGAACCAGGGGCGCGTGCTTATCACTGGCCGATTTCAACCAATCAGCAATGGCAGTTTCCAAGGTGTCAACATTTGAGTTGAAGTTGGGAAGAGATCCCGCTAGAGTGTGAATGACCGCTTGAGTTTCAAGCGTTCTCCACTTTCTTTTTACCCCTCCCTCAACCTTTGGTTGTTTCTGCCTATTACTGAGACTGAGCGTGCAGTCAATCAGATGGTGATCTGGCCATATGCAGGGGGATATCAAGGGGCGCGATATTGACAGGTTGTGGGACCAGATATGGTCCAGTGTGTGTCCTTTAATATGAGTAGGAGGAAGATACAATCTGGGTTAGATTCAGATTGGGGAGTAGCTCACGCAGTTCTACTGCTTGTGGTCCAACATGTACGTCGTTAGCCCAGTAATTCAAGTCCCCTATAAGTAAGACCCTGGAGTAGTTTGTTAAAAGGTTGGCCATTTGTTCGCTAAGTGAGAGCGGAAAGGAAGGCATAGACTGAGGGGGCCGATAAATCAGTACTAGTACGATAATTCCCGCAGTGGAGTCTAGGGAGACTACCAAGTTCTCCACGCCAGGCAATTCCAAAGAGGGCCTTAAGGTGCTATTAAGTCTCTTGTGTATGATGGCAGCCACACCCCCACCCGACTTACCTGAGTGCCGGTTGGCATTCAAAACGTAATAGTCTGAGGGGAGGGCAGCTAATATATCTGGAGTGGACTCCAGAGTCAGCCAAGTTTCCTTTAGCAGCAGCACATCCGTTTTTTCGGTAGAGAGCAACAAGAAGATGTCCAGCTGGTGTTTGACTAATGACCTGGTGTTAAGATAGAGAAGGCAGATGTTCAATGACTTAAGCATGATAGGGCCGTTAGTAGAAGGAGCAGGAAGATGTGTGGTCAAGTCAGCTGTTTCGTTTCCTATTTGATGCGATCGAATGCGGTTGATCACCTCGTGAGGCAGCAGGGTATGATGTTGCGCCAGCGCTCGTAATTCCTGAGGTGTATAGGATGTCTTTTGAACAGGGGTTATGGCCCCTGGGCCCGGATGGGCGCAGACGGGCTTGCCTTCGGCGCGACGTTGGCGCGCCCGCTGTGCTCGCCCGCTGCGCGTTCTGTCAAAACACATTTAAGTAGAGTGTGGCCAGTGCTACGGAGATGCGTCCAACAACTGGACCGCTGACCACGCAAAGCACGTGTCACGTCCAAGATGGCGCTACCTGGCTGTGATTGACGTTGGGAGAGCTACAGAGCCGTGGCAAGGGAGGACTAATCCCCAAGGAGTGCAAGCAACAAAGCGCTAATACTATTTATTTAAAAGTTCCAGAAGCATGAAAATGCTAAACAAAGTATCAAGCACTCCCCCCCAAATTCCCTTCAGGCATACAAAGTAAAATAATAACAGGTACGAGTGGTTTTAAAAATGAGCAAACTAGAGAGCTAGAAGCTGACAGGAGCATCACTCAGCGCCACCACATTATCACTCAGCACCACCACAGCACCACTCAGCACCACCACAGCATCACTCAGCACCACCCCAGCATCACTCAGCAGCACCACAGCACCACTCAGCACCACCACAGCACCACTCAGCACCACCACAGCACCACTCAGCGCCACCACATCATCACTCAGTAACACCACAGCATCCCTCAGCACCACCACATTATCACTCAGCACCACCACAGTACCACTCAGCACCACCACAGCATCACTCAGCACCACCACAGCACCACTCAGCACCACCCCATCATCACTCAGCACCATCCCAGTATCACTCAGCACCATCCCAGTATCACTCAGCAGCATCACAGCACCACTCAGCATCACCACAGCACCACTCAGCGCCACCCCAGCCTCAATCTGCGCAACCATTCAACACAACTGGTTCAAATATGTTCTCTCAATGTTTCAAGCTTTATTACAAATGTCACAAAAAGATGTTAATATTTCACTTCTGTTCTTGGATTTTCATCACAATAAAATACACTGAACATAATCTTCACAAAAATTATTTACAAAAGTTTAAGCTATTGCCATTATAAATTAAAATCACTTCTATTTAAGTATTATTTATTTAAAAAAATTAAAAGCCACTGTAATTTGTAATATCAATACATCTAAGTCACGTAAATACAAAACATGTTGCATTACAAATGCTATAGGTGTCACATTTGCGAAAGTTATAACTATTGGCATTGTAAATGACAAAGCTATTAATTTAGCTATTTTCAAAACTAACACATAAATGAAAAAAATTGTCATTTACAAGACCAATAGCTCAAACTTTCCTAATGCGAGACCTATTGCATTGCAAATGCTTGTTTTTATATCTGTCAGTGCTTCCTGTTGAGGTTTATTTTTCGTGACAGTGCCTCATTGCCTACTTGTAACTATTCTCTGACCCTGCTTCAAGGGTCAGAGCAGGGTCAGAGAATAGTTGCAAGTAGGCAACGAGGTGCCAGGAAGCACTTACAGGCTTACAGCAGCAGGTGCCCAAGTTGAAGTTAATTTCTTTGTAACCCTTTTGTAAAAGGTTACAAAAAATTAGCTTCAACTTTTGCACCTGCTGTTGTAACCCTGTAAGTGCTTGGCTGAAAATTCGTACCACTGATTCACGGATTTTACGCGGTTTCACGAGATTCACTGATAGCGAAATCACGGAAAATCCACAAATTCCGCGAGCGGAACGAATTTTCAGCCCATGCTCACTCTCAACTACTAATCTGTTAAAGTGCTGTTTGATTAGACGAAATAAGACTTATTGTGAATGTATATTTTGTAATTACGAATGAGCTGACAAAACCGCAAGTAATTTGATACGCTAACTGCTAACCCAGTGGTACAACCATTTTAAAGGAGGCCAACACTACTATGATTGTAGCAATGGAGACATGAGCTCGCAGCCATGCTGTATATTGTAGGGTATTTAACAAATAAGGGAACCCAGTCGCTATTGAATTCTGCCACTTTTTTATTTTGAGCAGATTATACACCCAAAGGTTTTAATCCTTGGGTATTATATGTATTTTTATCCAGTACAAGTTACATCACTTTGTAAACTTCTCAAATAGTCTGAGGTTTTACTAGTTGCCGTACAAAAACATAAATTTACTACATACATATAATATAAACACTTTTCATACTTCACAACACAATTGGGATACAATTACACATTTTACATGATAATTCCTAAATACACTTTTTACAAACCTATTCTAGGCTGTACCCTACTAACTAATTTCAACACCAGACCTACGTTATGTTGTTTATATCAAATCTAGGGCGGGGCACGCAAGGGCATAGAATTTAATAAATGTTATTTCATTTGCTTAATGTACAACGTTCTAGTGGCCCTTTGCGGGGTGGGCGTTCATGAATGCAACGAGCAAAACTAAGCCGACGCGTTTCCAAGCCCGTTTCTCATTCGTCGGGCTTTTCTTCAGGGCTTTTAGTTGGGAACCTGTGTAGAATAATGGGGAACATAATTCAGTTTGGGACCTTCGGGAATATCGTCAAAAATAATACGAGTCCTTCACACTCGTTTGTTACCTTCCTGAGTGCATGTGCACGTCTGTTCAGGTTGATTCAGACTCTTGACTGACGATTGGGTTGTTCTGCAGAGGTAAAGAGCAGATAATGTATCTATTTCCTATAGATGACATTGTATCACTAAGTTCTTATGACTGTAACCTCATCAGGACTTACGTTTATTGGTTTTCCTTAGTCATAAATGTTGTCTCTAATTGACTTTGTCCTTTAATGCACAATTTTATGGGGAGCGGCTGCCAGAACTCTGGAAAGTTAAAACAGGAATGGTTTCAGTAAATTTACACGATCGTTTAAGAAAAGCTACGAGTTTTTCCATTGCCTGTTGTTACTTACTTGGGATTTCAGCACGGAGGCAGAATGCCGAACTTTCGTTTTTGGGGGCGTCACCTTTTCTGTCTTTTTAGTTTAACTGCATTCACTGCACGATCAAGGTTAATGGGTTTAAGGGTTTATTTCTCCAAGGAAGAAGATGAATAAATTCATTCTCCCCCCTGTGTAAATCTTTACCTTCAGAATCTTTGTGGTTCTGGTTGTTCCTGCCTGCTCCCGTCTCGAGTGAGTGTTTGGTGTTCTGGTCACATGATTAATTAAAAAAAAACACTTGTGTCATGTGATTAGGCAGTTGTGGGAATTGTAGTCCTAATGGTCATTTCCATTGCGGTCATTTTACAGAGAACACAGTCAAGAGTTTATAGATCCATTGCTCAATTCTTGTGCGGGCAAATCAAGGGGACATAAATTTATGATTCTGATGTTTATATCTTATGCGGACATTTACAGGGGACACAGATTTAAATGTAACATTCAGACTGTTCGTTTAGCCCTGCACTCACGCAGTCATATTTCATTATTAAATATGCTTCTCTCTGGAGTAGCAGAGTTTCCACATTCCCTCCACGCAGCTGAGTTTTTATTCCTGAGAGTACAGACCATCTTAAATCTTTTTCTGTGTGGTTGTGATCAATAAAATGTTGCATCATTGGTGCATTCAACACTTTTTGTTTGATCCTCGAGTGATGTTGTGCCAATCTCTGTGTGATCTGTTGGTTGGTTTTTCCAATGTAAAGTTTATCGCATGGGTAAAGTATTACATAAACAATATTTTTGCATTTGCAGTTGTTGAATTCATTGTGGGTCCATTTGATGGTATTGTGTTCAAACATTATACCCTCAATGGTACTTGCTCATGATACACAGGTGGCACATTTGTGATGGCCATGCACTGGGTTCATGTTCCATAAGGTGCGTAAATCACTTTTGACTTTGGAGGTACCTAGGTCTGCCCTGATTATTTGTTGTCCTATGTTTTTGTTTTTCTTAAGTGCAAACATGGGTTTAGCCAAAGGGATTTCGAGATTTGACAATAAATGCCAATATTTCAAAACAATTGATTTGAATCTGTTTGTATGTGGGCCATAAGTTGAAACACAGACAAGTTGTTCAAGTGTTTTTTTTCTTTTTTAGTTAGTAGTGTTTCTTAGGGGTAAACCATGCGCGTTTAGTTGCATGTTTTAGCATTTTTTTAGAATAACCTGTTGTTTTTGGCTGATCACAGAAGGCTTCTGCATGTATAAGATAATTCTTCTTTTCTGGAGCAATTGCGTCTAATTCTCAACAACTGGCTGTATGACAAATTTTCTTTTAAACTCTGTGGGTGAAAACTTCGGTAGTGGAGAATGGTATTTTTGTCAGTCTGTTTACGGTGTAATGTGGTGACCAACTCATTGTTTTAGGGAACGAACTCAACATCCAGATATGTTAGGCGTGTCTTACTATGTGTCCTACTGAATTTGATGTCTGGGTGCCTGTTGTTAAGCCATTCGTGGAACTGGATCAAACCCCATGGCGGTCCCCTTCACCTGCACATAGAAGTTGTCCATGAATCAAAAGAAGTTCCGTTTTAATGCTAAGCTGGCCAACTCGATAATAAATTTGGTGGGAACTCTTTGTGGCTTGGGCCTTTTGTCTAAAAAGAACTCAATGGCTTCTAATCCCTCCTCTTGAGGGATCTGTGTATATAATGAGTTGATGTCAAACTCATTATTCTCATCAAAAGGTAGATTTTCAATTTTATTGATGAAGTCCGCCGTATCCTTGATATAGGACTTGACCTCACTCATGAATTGTTTTAGAAATACGTCTACGTATTTGGCAATTGGTTTGAGGATTGACTCGCACCCGGAGACTATCGGACTTCCGGTGGGTTTTGTAAGTTTTAATGCACCTTGGGTAGGAAATAGATTACCGGAATGCGGGGATTTTTCTTGTTCAGGTAATCAAATTCCTTTGAGCCTAATATGCCTTCATCAAGTCCCTCCTTTAGTCTAATTTGTATCTCCGTTTGGATGCTATTGGAAGGATCTTCCGTTAATTTCCTATACCATTCAGTGTTTCCTATTTGACTGTTTGCACATGGAGGTCCACAGAGGCAACAATTCACTTCCGACTGAGGAACTGTGGGTGAGTGATTGAAACATCTCTGTGGTGAAATCTAAAGATAGTGATACAAAAGATTGGTGCCTCAGCCGTTCATGGCATTTCATAGATGGAATTCTATCAAACAACAGCAGCCTGACAATGGCTGAATAATGTAACCTCATGGAAAGATATTGCTTAACCCACTTATCCCTGGAGGGACATAATCTACCTCCTTCAGGCCAGCTTTTTTGGAAAATCCTTATGACTGCATAAATGATGCAGAGAGCAAAAGCAAAAGCATTGAATCAAGCTGCAGTTCCACTAGTCGTTACTAGATGTCCCTCACGAGTCAAATGCAAAAGCATTGAAATTATTGCATCAAGCTGCAGTTCCACTAGTTGTTACTTGATGTCCCTCACTAGTCAAATGCAAAAGCATTGAAAACCTGAGCTGAGAGCTAATACTATAAATTCTACAAAGAGCTGACCTGCAGCTTCATGAAAGGGTTTCAATGCTTTTGCATTTGACTCGTGAGGGACATCTAGTAACGACCAGTGGAACTGCAGCTCTTTGTAGAATTATTTTGATATTAGATACTATAATATTCACTGCCCACTACAAATCTCATCCCATAATGCTTTGCAGGGCCTTTGGTTGGGATTGTGTTTTTGCCCATAATAACTGTGCTTGAGGTGGTCCTAAGAGGATGGGACCAACACTGAATCGTTCAGCATGACATGCTCTTTGTGTTCAAGGCGTCTACTTGGTCCTCCCCCTAGGTTAGGAGCGACCCGAAAATCCTCACCTCTCTCATTGCTTGATATTTTTAAATTTCAAAGATCACTTTTGTTAATTGGTCATATGTTTTTAAGCATGTAAAGTTGATTTATCAAAGCTTTTGAGGGTGCAGTTTAAAAGCTAACTTTGCTACGTGGAGGAGCGTTTTTTTTTACTGACTACGTGCTTTTCTTGGAATGCGTGGTTAAGAAATGTCCGCAAACTATGGAGTTCATTGCCTAGGGTTACACCTGATCAGCAAAACCCATTCTATTTTGCAGGATGGATAGGAGGTTGTCATGGTTGATCGTGTCGAGTGCGGAGGAAAGTTCAAGGAGGATCAGGAGGCAGTATTCGTTTAACGTGAATGAGAGCCGATTCAGTGCTGTGCTCCTTCTTAAAGCTGGATTGATGCTGGTCTAGGAGTTGGTTATTGTCTACGTGAGCACAAAGTTGGGATTGCACACATTGTTCCAGAAGTATCACTAAGGTGGGAATGTTGGAAATTGGCGGAAGTTATTGAGATCAGATTTGTCAGTGTTAGGTTTTTTAGTATAGGTGATACCTGACCTTCTTTTAGGTAGTCGGGGATCGTGACTTGTGATAGAAAAGCGTTTACAATCCTAGTCCATGTGTGGATGAGCGCATTCTTAGTTTCTTTGAAGATGGAGGGGGCAATGGGTCACTGAAGTGGTTGGAAGGGTTGATTTTCTGAAGAATCTTGTTGATGTCATTTTCACTAAATGGGGAAAAGGTGCCCCATGACGCATTGTCCTTGGTATTCGTGATGGTCGATTTACGCTTTTCAAAGGAGTCAATGGGTGAGGCGGCACTGGAAAAAGGTAATATAGCATTCTTAGAGGCGAGATCAGTGGAGATGAGTTTTGATTTCTCAGTGAAGAAAGCAGCAAGTTTGTTGCATGAGGGTGGGTTGCCACCAGGATCAGAGTGGTTAGGACCAACAACTGATTCTTGTTTGACCAATTCGAAAAGTTTCTTGGGGTGGTTTGCCAGTTGGTGTCTGAAGTAGCCAGCATTAGCACTCTTGATTTGTTTGTTGTAGAAGCTCCTGGCATCTCTCAGGAGTTTTAGTTGGTCCAATGAGGTATTGGCTTCCCAGGAAAGTTCAACTGCCCTAAGGTGGTGACATTCAGTGTTTAAGTTTTTGTTATACCACAGTTTGAATATTTTTGTTAAAGCATTTTTTTGTTGGAGTGGAGCATTATTATCCATGATGTTGGAGATGGTTGAATTGTAGTCATCAGTGAGCGATTGCACCTCGACCAGGCCAACTTGGGAGGAGAGGGCAGATTTACAGTGGGCAGCTAATTCTAAAAAGTTTATTAATCTGAGGTCCCTTTTCCAAATTTTTTATTTCAATGGTTGAGCCTTCCTCATCAACACTAACCCTGGGCGTAGAACACGTAGTCGAGCTATGCGAAGCTGTGCAAAGACGTTCTCGCACTACGCGAGCTTCGCGTAACTTCGCGTGCGTGCGTAGTCGCTTGCTGGACCCGTTTGCAACCAATTTTCTTGCTCGGGAGCGTGTAGTGCGTGTTCGGGGCGCTGTCTGCGTGTTCGGGGGTTTGTAGCGTGCGACCTTACCCATGTGGTGGGCTATGGGCGTGGCCATCTTGTTTTTTCAATTGTCCCGCCCGCTCGCGTCCCCTATTTCCTCTTCCGGGTCGCGTATAACGTGTTCGCGTGGTTCACGTCTTGTTCGGGAACACAACTACTAGTTCACGCTAACAAAGTGCGTGTTCACGTGAAATCGCGTGCGAACTTACCCACGTGCTCGCGATGGGCACGGCCATCTTGTTTTTCACACTCTATGCTATGGTTCTGGGCCTAGTTTTCTCTCCACCTTTTATCTTTGCAATCTTTACCTATTTTCACAGTTTTTCTTACTTTTTTTACTTATCATCTATCTCTCTCTGTCCCTAAGTTTATATTTTGCATTTTATTTCTACTTTTTAACCTTTTTTTAACTTTTCTACTGTTTTATTTTACTTCTTTATTTAAGCTCATACTTCTTCCACCTAACTAGTTTTTTTCCTTTTGTTCTAACTTTTCTTTTCCACCTCCACCTCCACCCCAGAACCTCGGCAAAGAGGAGCAGCAGAACCGGCTTGAAGGGCAAGGTGCCTGCGCCCAAGAGCCGGCTGCCTTGTGGCAGAATGCGACCTTTAATGGTGAAGGCCTGGGATCTTTTCGGGGAGGCGTAGGTGGCCGCCCTTGTTTTTTTTATCCAGCGCCACCTCCCCTTGACCTTGGCAGCAGGTGGCAAGCCAGGCTCTGGTTACCTCCCAGAGGAGCGTCACCGCTGGTGGGCGAAGGCGCGCCGGGCAGTCTACCGTCGCTCGGATATCCGGCGCACCCACCAGCAGCTGGCCCACTGGTGGGCAGACATTCTGGACAGGGAGCAGGACCTGTTGGAGCTGCTAGATGTCGAGGTCGTGGGGCTTGGTGAGTAGCTAATATTAATAATTTAATATATAATCTGGTAGTATAGGTATTGTGTATAATTCTTGGACGAATAAGTAACACGATTACTGGTGCGCTTAGTTACATTGCAGATCAATTCAGTCTCAAAATCTTCTGTTATTGTATGACACAGGTGCTGCTCGCCACTTCTCTTACTGGTTTGTAACTTTGCGCTAGCTTGGGCAGGTGATTATTGATGTTAGAGTTTTTATAGAACTGAAGTTAGTTAATACTATTTCTAGAGTCTAGTCCTTACATTGTCCTTTAGTGAAATAGTGGTGGATGGATAGTATTTTTTTAACGGTCTGCATGACGCCTCCTCTGTCACTGAATGCTTAGTTAGTTCTTATTCATCCCACCCCTCCATAGAACCGGTTTGAAGTTTGTTTACTGAGTGGTAGGCTTAGCAGCAATAGCATGGTCACGTCAGTCAGTAGCAGTCCATATGACGCAAGCAACCAACAATTCCGTGTATGCACAAATTTATGCATGTGTCCTCCATCTCATCTATGCATGTTTGCGGGCAAAAATAAAATGGAAATGCCGACTTACTGAACAATTGGCCCGTCTGGATTCTGGAATAGGTGGTGTAGGTCAGGTGGTACTGGCTTCGTTAGTATATTCTGCAATAAGAATGTTTATGGAACATTTAATTAGTGTTCTATAAGTAGAGGGTATGTGAATCATGCAAGCCAGTAGTCATTTATACTTCGAAGTCAATTTTATTGGAATTGTTGTTTCCTAAAATATTTGAGAGGATTTTTTGAATGATGTCCTTGTTTTACAGCACTCAATGTTTCTCTTTCTTTATCATTTCTTACATGATCAGCACCACCCAGGAGCAATAAGATGGGGTCCGAGTCGGCGGGACAACCACAAGAGGAGCGCTCCTCTACCGAGGATCCTGCTGCTGGCCCCAGTAAGTCCTACAGTGCTTATATTATTAACAATTATATTTCCCTAACTTTTTAACGCACCTTATTTGTTCCAACCTATTAAGCCTCCTTCCTAATTCAATGTTAGCAAAACCTTCTTTGGTTTTAAATTGGTTTTCCAAATTTTGGGTATTGAATCCATCCAATGCCATCCCTGACTTTCAGTTCCTTCAAACTGCCTCTGCCCTATGACTCTCTGTGCTACTACTATTAAACTGTGTGTAGCTAAGCTTGCCCTGTTGGCCACTCTTTAGTTAAGGTATTATTTTGAATAAAGCTGTGATAGAATAGCTGTAGCCACCGGGTCCACTTTTGCGTTGTCCTCTGTAATCTCTAGTCTATGTCAATTCCCACCAACAAAATGCGCAACCAGATGTTTGCCTTCTAATTTTTGTTCAGTTAGTATACTACTACTACTACTACTGTTGTGGTTAATATTCTCTGCACATACAGAACTATGCACAAGAAAATAGGATGTTGGTGATAGGGAGGTTGGACCTTACTTCATACACCTTACACCCTAGTCACAGAACCTACCTTTGTGTCTCAGTAATAGTCATTTGTCCCACTCCCGACTCCCATTTGAAGATAGTTAGATATATATACCCAATGATTTTATCACACAACCCAGAACAGAGTTAAAGAACACCCTTTCGCTCACTCACTCGTTTCAGCCCACAACACCCTAGACAATCAAAAAATGACCACAGAGTCTATGTGCAAGTTCAAAAACGTTATTTTTTTATTAACAAGCTTTGTATTGGTGACTTGTAACTTGTAAGTATTTCCATAAAAAACATCCAGCTCCACCATGGAAAATGAAGATTAAGTACTATACATTTTGTGCATCTAGTGCACGATAGAGAAATGTGTGAATTGTGTGAGACCCCTCACCGTTGAACGTATACTGGTTACACATGCATCTTTCAAAAGCTCTGCAAATCTGTGGTTCGTAGAAGGCAATCTTCTCATCATACATAAGATGTCCCCCTTCCTTGGATCTTGGGGTGTGGGTTGCTCCACTGACATGTTTTAAGCATAGTATGGAGCAGGGGGGATCCTCAGAAGGGCGATAAACAGGAGGATGGAATCAACGGGGCCGATTCGCAGAATGAACTCAATCCTAACTTACTACTATTTTGGTATTCGCAGAATGCACTTACTACTTTTGGTATTCACAGAAGTTAGGATTTTGTCTTAAGTTTGTCTTAAGACAAACTTAAGACAGACTTAAGTTAGGATTTTTTTTTAAGTCTGTCTTAAATCTGTCTTAAGTTTGTCTTAAGTTTGTCTTAAGTTTGTCTTAAGTCTGTCTTAAGTTTGTCTTAAGATAAACTTAAGACAAAATCCTAACTTCTGTGAATACCAAAAGTAGTAAGTTCATTCTGTGAATGCCAAAAGTAGTAAGTGCATTCTGTGAATACCAAAATAGTATTAAATTTAGGATTGAGTCTTAAGTTCATTCTGTGAATCGGGCCCAACAGGAAGATGTCCAGATTACAATTTAACACTCAAACGCCCAACACTTCCTTGGAAGCATGAAGACTGAACTGCATCTGTGAACAGGTAAAAGCAATACATGCTGTTTCCAGAGATGAGGATTCACATTTACATGAGTTAGAAATCTTGCAAAAGGGTCCATCTTGTGTGTGAAGTGCATCTCCCAGGACACCAGGACCCTGCAGGTGCTTGGTCTCTCCAGCCAGTGTGTGAAGCAGACACAGCTCAATGTTGAACAACTTCACATCAGATAATCAACTTGTGGAAAGCTTAAAGTCCACAGAAGGATCTGTGTTAAACTTGTGATTGGAAACAGATAGAACCCTAGAAAAGAATGAAGAGAAGAGAGCATCCTTCAGTGCCTCGTCTCTGTCAGGTACAATAATGTGAAATGTGTTTCTTGCTCTGCAGCAGAAATGAAATTAGTCTTAGCTCTCTTGACAATTGTGTAATCTTCGCAGAGGAAGGAAACACATTGTACTACTCCAAATGCTGCCACTCTGAAGTCACAAGGCCACAGTGAATGACAGAGAAGCGCTGTCACCTCAGTAGAGCTTTCCTCGTGAGGGCAGAAAGGAGGCTTCTCACTATAAGGTCTGGAGCTGTCAAGAGCCTGCGTCTCATGGGTCAGAAGTTAATGACTGGAGTGAAGAAGCTGCAAGCATCCTCCAATCACTGCATGAAGGAACAGAAGCAAACACAGCAGAGCCGGTCACCCCTCTGACAGCACGAGGGATGTCACCAGTCCCCGCTTTAAGAAGACCCGTCCAATGGCCTGAGTCACAGGGCGATTAATAAACCAGCCTGGCCCCTTTCGCTAATTTTAATGTATGTGTGGGTGTGTGAGTGGGTGTCAGCGGGTATGTGTGCATGCACGGTGCCATATTTGTGTGCATGTTTCTATGTGTAACAACTAGATCAGTGAGGGGACACATGGATAGCGCTGCCCACGAGGAACCCCTTGGTCAGAAGCATTTGCATCTCAGTAGTCGCGCGTGTTCTTCAAAAAGAGGGGTCTATCCATGTGGTCATTTAGTTTTTGTCATGACACCTTTCCCCATGCTTCACTCTGTTCAGAGCACAAGGCACATGAACCTTAGTGGAGTGTACCACTTGGCAGCCAGAACCCTCCTCTTTTAATGAACTCTTTAAATTAAAGAATGATGGGGCATATTACCAAGCCTGGCGATATTAGATTATCGACGCTTTAGCGGCCATTTTCGGCCGCTAAGTGGCGATAATTATATTGTCCTATTAGCAAGCTGTCGCTAACTGATGTTAGCGACAGCTTTGAGGCGATAGCGAGCGGCTTGGGGCCCGCTTTGCATGTTAGCGATATTTATCGCTAACTACATGCAAAGTGGGCGTACCCAACCTGTTAGCGACTAAAAACAGTCGCTAACATCGCTATCGCCTATTATCAATGCAGGCGTTGCGATGGAAATATTCGCGCTAAGCGCGAATATCTCCAAAAGCTAACGCCTGCTCAGACCAGTTCTTAGCCATTATATCCAATGGGAGGTGGATATTATGGCCAAGACCCTATTGGCGTTAATGCGTGAATATCGCTGTATTGAAGATGTGTTGTCTGCAATGGCTGGCAGTGCACTACCACACCATGCATACTCCACTTTATCCAGCTCCACTCTACTCTGCACCATTCCAAACTACGCCGCTCCAATCCACTTCATGCTACTCCAGATTGCATTACTGCACTCTACCCTGCAAAACTCCACTCTATGTCATTTCATTTTATGCCTCTCTACTCTACTCCGCACCACTCTACTCTATGCCAATGCACTCTACCCCACTCTACTTTACTTTGCGCTTCTGCAGTCTTTGCCACTGCACTCTACACCATTCCAGTGTAGACCAAACCACTCTACTCTGCACCACGACACTGTGCTCTACTCTGCATCAGTCCACACTATGTCACTCCACATTGTGTCAGTGCACTTTACTCTATACCAGATCACTCTAAGCCACTTCACTCTACACCGCTCTACTCTACCCTGCACCACTCTGCTCTTTGCCAATACATCCTACCTTACTATGCACCACTGCACACTAAACTACTCCAGGCTAAGGCACTGCACACGCCACAATACACCACTACCCTCTACTCTAAAACACTGCATTGTATGCCACTGGCACGCTATACCAAACTATTATACACAACTCTAATCTACTCTGCGTTAACTGCTTTCTACAAAACTCTATTCTACCCCACTGCACTCCACCCTGCACCACTCCACATTATCATGCACAACTCAACTCTATGCCAACTCACTCTACTCTGAAACACTCTACTCCTCTCCACTGCACTCTACACCACTCCACTCTAGTCTATGCTACTGCACTCTATACTACTGCACTCTACGCTACAGCAATCTATGCTGCACCATTCCAGTCTTGGCCATACTACTCTACTCTGCACCACTCTACTCTATGCCACTGCCCTCTACTCTCACCACTGCACTCTATGATAATGCATCCACCACTTACTCAAAACCCACGCACCCTATGCCAGTCTACTGTGCACTGCTGCACTCTATTCCACTGCTCTCTCCACCATTGCACCCTAAATCAAGGAGCTCTACGCCATTTTCTTTTACTCGCCACCACTGTACTCTATGCATCTTTACTCTGCGCCACTCTATTCTACGCCACTGAACTCAACACTACTCTACTCTAGACCACTGCATTCTACTACACTCTACTCTTCAACAGTGCACTCTTTGCCACTGCACCACTCCAATCTAGGCCACTCCACTCTACTTTGCACCAGTCCATGCGTCTCCACTCTATGAAACTATACTCTGCAACATTGCACTCTATACCAATGTACTCTACACCAATGCACTCTACTCTGTAAAACTCCACTCTGTGCTAGTACACTCTATGCCATACTCTGTGCCACTGCCCTCTACCCTACACCATTCCAATCTACCCTGCACCACTCTGCTCTATGCCACTTGACTCTACTCGGAAATAATGTATTATGTGTCACTGAACTCTGCACCACTCTACCCTATGCCACTGCACTCTACACCACTACACTCTATTCTGCACCACTCTACTCCGCTGTGCTCTACGCCACTCTACCATAAACCAATCCACTCTATTCCTATGCACTCTACACTACTTCACTCGTAACCAATGCACTATATGCCACTGCACTCTATGTCAACTACTAAGCACCGTCGCACTCTACACTGCTCCATTCTAATCTGCAACACTTTACTCTATACCACTGCGCTCTATGGCCACTGCACGCTATGCCACTCTACACCATTGTGCTCTACATCACTGCACTCTATACCACTCTGTTCTACTCTACATCATAGTACTCTACGTTACTGCTCTTTATACCACTCTACTCTGCACCACTGCACTCTACAACAATAAAGTCTATGCCAATGAACTCTACAACACTCTACTCTGTAAGACTGCATCCTCTCTGCCATTGCACTCTATGCCACTCTACTGTGCATCCCTGTGCACTCTATGACAATCTATTTTATGCCACAGCACTCTACTGTGCACCACTTAACTCTACACCACTCTACTGCACTCTATGTCACTCTACATTACTCCACTCTACGCCACTGCACTCTTGCACTCCATGCCACTGCACTCTATGCTACTCGGTGCCACTCTACTCTACACCTTTGCAGCCACTCCACTAAACTCTGAAACAATTCTATTACGCCACTCTACTCCACATTGCGCCTCTGCACTCTGCACCACTCAGCATCACGCCACTGCAATCTATGCTGCACCCACTCCACAGCACTCCATGCCCTCCACTCATTGACAGTCCATTTCACTCAACTCTATACATGCCACTCACCTCTACTCCACACCACTCTATGCCCCTCCTTGACTCTCTTTTTACTCCGTAACACTCGATTCTACTCCAGGATACTCCACTCTACTCCACACCACTCTCCTCTACCACTAACTTGTAGCCATGCTAAACAGCAGCCATGCAGCGGACAACATGGCTAAAATATACTGCCAATAGCTCTTGAGTAGACAAGACCTATTGCATTTGCCACTCCTTGTTTGGTCTGCACTTTGGTCGGCATTCTGTGAATACCAAAATAGCTTCAAGTTTAGGATTGAGTCTTAAGTTCATTTTGTCAATAGGGCCATAAGAGTACAATGGAAGCGGGATTGAGCCAAGTTTCTGGGAGGATGATAATGTCTAAGGGCCCGATATACAGAATGAACTTAAGACTCAATCCTAAATTTACTACTATTTTGGTATTCACAGAATGCACTTACTACTTTTGGCATTCACAGAATGAACTTACTACTTTTGGTATTCACAGAAGTTAGTATTTTGTCTTAAGTCTGTCTTAAGTCTGTCTTAAGTGTGTCTTAAGATTGTGTTAAGACAAATTTAAGACAAAATCGTAACTTCTGTAAATAGCAAAAGTAGTAAGTTAGTTCTATGAATGCCAAAAGTAGTAAGTGCATTCTGTGAATACCAAAATAGTAGTAAGTTTAAGATTGAGTCTTAAGTTCATTCTGTGAATCGGGCCCTAAATCATTGTGTTGGATGAGGTACTGGCTGATCTGCAATTAAGTAGTACACATTTAAGTTGAAGTGGATTGGGGAAGGAGTCTGGATGACGTTCACACGGGTAAGGATGTCAGTATTGCTGCATCTACGATTGCAAGAATGTTCTCAGTTTGGGTTAGTAAGGATGGAAAGTATTTGTCTTGGCGGTAACATGTTAGATTTGGACCAAGTAGAGCTAGAGTTGTGAGGGTCATGGAGATCAATGGATGCAGTGTGGGACTCACATCCTCTGTGGCTGGTGGGGGCTTTGGGTAGAAGAATGGATTTCGAGTTGGAGGGGGCTATAGGCTGACCCATGTGATCACTATCCCTAGTGGACGCTCTAGGCCAATTCGCTGAGGTTAGGAGAGAGCTGATCATGGGGAAAAGATCATTTGAGAGGGCTTTCAGGTCATATAGCTCAAAGGTGAAAGATATATCATCAAGGTGCGCAGCCAAGGTTGATTGTTGGGCGAGGGGTGGAGGGTGTGGGGGAAAAGCGAGCGGTGACGGGGGGACTCGGTGTAAGCATGTTGAGGCCAGTGGGGGGAACATTGTCCAGACTCTAGTCTAGCATGTGGCAAAGTTATGGGGATGGGGAAGGGGACACAGGGTCCGATTCACAGAATGAACCTAAGACTCAATCCTAAACTTACTATTATTTTGGTATTCACAGAATCCACTTACTACTTTTGGCATTCACAGAATGAACTTACTACTTTTGGTATTCACAGAAGTTAGGATTTTGTCTTAAATCTGTCTTAAGTCTGTCCTAAGTCTGTCTTAAGTTTGTCTTAAGTCTGTCTTAAGTGTGTCTTAAGACTAACTTAAGACAAAATCCTAACTTCTGTGAATACCAAAAGTAGTAAGTTCATTTTAAGCATGGGCGGAAAATCCGTTACGCTCGCGGATTTTGCGGATTTTCGGTAAATTCGCAATCCGCGAACGCTCGCGAATTTACGAAAAATCCGCAAATTCGAACGCAGCGGATTTTTTTTTCTTGGTGATACAATTTTGCGGCGTGCGGTGTAAGTTCGCAATTGCGAACATGTAGGTGCGGCGGGCAGCAACAATCTCGCACTCGTGAAATTACAAAAATTGCAATTCTGCACAAGAAATCTACTAGCAAGCAGCATAGACCTTCTGAAAATGATGATTTTTTATCAGAATAACTCCTCAGGTTGACATTTGCCTGTACTTTTTTGGATTTGAGGCCTTTTGATTTTCTTTGGATAACTTTTGGATTAGAAATCAACTTTCTCATATAAGCTTAGTGGGGCATTACAGTTGCTGTAATGCTGTTCTGCAGAAAAACGAGTTTTGCAAAAGTGAAAGCAGGTTCAAAAGTTCAAACTCATCATTAGTAACTGTTCCCTGTAGTGCTTCCTGACAAGGGCCCCTCCAGAGTTCAGTTGCTAGTTGCAACAATTGTATGACCCTGCTCTGACCCTCACAGCAGGCTCATAGAATAGCTACAAGTAGGCCACAAAGGTCCTGGAAAAAAAAATTGCACTGCAACAGAAAGCAAATTACAGATAAGGAAGCAGGTGCCAGACTGGAATTTTAAAACAGTGACACATTAATAAATCAACCCCAAATTAATTCATGTCAGTTGAAGCAGGCAGGTGTGCTTGCTTTTCCCCCCATAATCTACAGTGATGATGAACCAGAGGGTGGCATTGATGTACCAGAGGGTGGCATGGGTGAAACAGAGGGTGGCAGGAGTGAAACAGAGGGTGCTGGGAA
Organism: Lissotriton vulgaris; assembly: GCF_964263255.1. NCBI lineage: Eukaryota > Metazoa > Chordata > Amphibia > Caudata > Salamandridae > Lissotriton > Lissotriton vulgaris. The sequence continues at coordinate 276,579,384 of NC_141686.1, forward strand.
CCTGTGATGATGAACCAGACGTAGAAACAACATAATCGTGACCGTTGCGAGCCGACATGTAAGTTCGCAATTGCGAACTGGTACAAAACCCTCGCAAACTGTCAGAAATCCTTGCGAACTGGCAGAAATCCTTGCGAACACAAAAAAAAATCCGCAAATTCGCGAGAATTCGCGGATTTTGCGGATTGCGAGTTCGCAAATTCGCTAAATTCGCGAACGCCAGATTCGCAAAATTCGCCCATGCTTAGTTCATTCTGTGAATGCCAAAAGTAGTAAGTGCATTCTGTGAATACCAAAATAGTAGTAAGTTTAGGAATGAGTCTTAAGTTCATTCTGTGAATCGGGCCCACTGTCTGTAAATGAAGAAGACTGTAGGACTTGAGGTAGCCTTTCAGCTTGAAATTCATCCTGTATCGGACTGACAGTCGGTGAGGAGATTGAGCCCATAGAACCGTCTACCAGCTAGGAGGGTGTTCTAGTGGGTAGACTTAATCTGACTGGGGACAAGGTGACATCAGCAAAAGGAGGTGTGAGGTTTAGGGAGAGTGGGGTACTCATGGTTATTAAAGGGGGAGTACTGGTTAAGCCCAGCAGAGATGGTGGTGGTTGAATTGGAGTCAGTGGAGTTGCCGTAAACCGCTTTTCTGAGAGTGGGGTAAATATTGGCCATTTTAGCTAGGTTGATGTTAGAGACTTGGATTATGATGATACCATTATTGTAGAGGGTGATAGTGGTGGTGGATTTGATGGTGGACGAGGGAGACTTGGTTAGTTTGAGGCCATGTGAGGTTTTCTTAGATCCTGTTATTGGAGTAGAGCACAGTTCACCAGCAAGCCTATTTTCTGGTATGGAAGATGAGGTCATTAACCAGAGAACCTTTGTTGGTGCAGAAGTAGGGGTCTGAGATTAGGGTTTCTGGTCTAGCTTTGAGTATGCGATGTTTGTATTTGTTTGCCGCATTCTTGGAGAGGTCAGTTGGGTAATTGATGATGAAGGCGTTGGAACCATTGGGGTCGAGCCACATCTCCATTGTGAAAAAGAATCCTAGTAGGGACGGGAGCCCAGAGAGGAGAGACAGGGGGTGAGAGAACACAACATCACTCCTGGGTCTCTCAGTGGAAAGGTGAGTAGGCGTCATGGTAGCATATTGTGAGGTGCAGAGCTCTTGCTGTGCAGCGTCAGTGACTACGACCCTTAATTCACTGCGGTCATGGCATCCCTTAACTCGTCTTGGCTCTAAAGACTGGCACTGGATGGTACACAGGGCGCCCGGAGGCCCAGCTAGGAAGATATAGTTGGGGAGCAGAAAGAGGTCTGCTCTGCGACCTGGGCACAAGACTGCTAATTTAGTATGAAAAGTAGTAAGTTCCCGATAGATGCCCATTTTAAGGACAGGCAGTAAGACCCCAGGTCTTCTGCAGTCGAAGTGGGAATGAACAAAATGATCACCCTAGTAATGAAATCTGTAGCGTGGTGGAGTTTTCCTCATGGTAAGCAGGCATAGCATCAAGCCCATTGTTTATAACTAAGCATAAACCTGAAGGCACCCAGCCAAAGCCATTTTAGGGTTCAGCAGTCAGTTCCTAAGGCTCTAGCAGCCATTGTGTGCTTGACATAGAAAACCCATAGAAAAGAAATCAATTGTGTAGTGAGACGTTCCACATGAAATGTAGGAGCTGCAACAACACTACTTTTTACAAGCCTGGATTTCCACTCTCGATATAACTAAAGAGGGAACAGTATTCACAAATAACTTTGTAATGCCGCCATTTTAAATTCGGGCAATGTAAGGCTACTACAATGTCTTCGTATTTCCACCATTTTAAAGTCAGGCAGTATTCAGCATTAGAGACAAATGGGCATAAGGAAACTGTAACTGTTACAGCGCAGAAAACAACAAAGCTGGCCATGAGATCACAGTGTTGCGCTGAACGTTTGATCGCGGGGCAGGAATATCTTCACCGAAGATGCTGGTCGCAGGGAGGGCCGCCGCGAGTGCCACTGGCATCCGGGGGTCCAAAATGAAGGCCGGCTCAGGCGATCCCACATCAGGCTGCCGGGCAGGATCCAGGCGAAGCAGAGGCAGCAAAGAGACCGACACCAGAGGACAAATGGTGTTGGTGAACACTGCCAAGCAACCTGTCTCAAGGCAGACCAGAGCGGTAGCAGCATTAGAGGCAGCAAAATGGAGTCAGAGCCAGCCAAAAAGGAGCTGGTACCCTAGCCCCCTATTGGCACCAGGGGAGCTATTGATCGTTCGGGAGCTGGGGAGAAGGGCCCATCTAACAAAGCGCAGCTGGTAGGTGCCAATGAGGCCTCATGGACGGAGATCGTCAGCCGTAGGCAGGAACACGTCGCAGAACCCTTTGGGCAGCAGGAGAGTCCATGCGAATGGTGCCTGCCCAGAGGGTTGCCCACAGGTACCAGGAGATCTCTAACCTCTGGAGGCATGCGGCGCGGGTTCAGAGGAGCTATCAGCGGCAGAACCAAGGGCTTGCTGTACTGTATATCTGTCCTCCAGAAACGGACTGGTCCCGGAGCTACGTCGAGCAGTGCTGGTGTCCAGGCAGTGTATGCACGGACCTGGGCAGTTGATCTAGCGGGTAAGTAGAAGATAGCTTCAGCTTCAACTGTGTGCCTCGGTAGGGGGATCACTTGGCTAATCTCCTTCTTCCCAATCTTTTACTTTTATTCAATTATTTTATTAACAATGGTGCATCTCAAGGTACTTTACAAGAAGCGATGATATGTTTAATTCCAAAAGATAATGAAGACCTTTCCCTTTGTAAAAATTATCGTCCCATCTCCTCAGTCAACACTGACTACAAAATCTTTGCCAAAATGTTGGCGTTATGCATTGACCCTTGTCCTGCCTGATCTTATAGGTCTTGAGCAATCTGGCTTTAAGGGATAGCTTGCCTCTGATAACTCTCGAGCTTTTTTTAGTATCCTTGGCAAGGCTTCTTCTTTAAATTATCCTATTGTTGCTATCCCTTTGGATGCAGAAAAAGCTCTTGATAGGATTGGATGGTATTTTATGTTTCATGATTTAAAATGGATAGGTTTTCCTCATAAACTGATTGTTCTAATCTCATTATTATACTCAAGTCCCAGGGCATCAATTTTTATTAATAGCAAAGTTTCAGATTACTTTTATCTTCTTAGAGGGGTACGACAAGAGTGTCCTTTATCCCCTTTATTGTTTGTCATAGCGTTGGAACCCTTCCTAAATAAAATCTGATAGGATGCTTGTATTTCTGGTTTCCAATTTGGCCCTTATCAGGTTAAAATGTATGTATTCACAAATGATATCCTTTTATATTGTTCTAAACCGGCAACCTCTCTCCCTCCTTTCCCTCAACAAGTTGATACATTTTCTCAGTTATCAGGTTATTGGCTTAATACTGATATGTGTGAAGTCTTGCCTCTAAATGTTCTATGTCAAAAACAATATTTTAATCACACTGGTTTTTCCTTGCAACCCACAAAAATAAAATACTTGGGCTTGAGGTTCTCACCGAATACCCCTGAGACGTTAAAAGTAAATTTTGATCACATTAGCAAAAAGTTAAAAGATACTATTGCACGTTGGCATCTTCTTTTCCTCTCTTGTTGGGGATGAATGGATTCGATTAAATTGATGCTTAATCCTTTGATTTTATATATTATTTCCATGATCCCTATTCATATCCCCGGATATCATTTTAAGAAAATGGACTCACTTTTACAAAAAAAAATGTAAACCTCCTCAAGTAGCTTTGTCCTCCCTAAAAAAAGACAAACCTAATAGAGGCCTTAAGTTTCCTGATTTAAAAACTTATCACTCAACTTTTTCTCTAAAACAAGCTACCCGTTAGCCCTTCTCTGAGCTTCCTTTATATCCTCCAGTATGGATCTTTCATCTCCCCCTTTGAGTTTCGGGAAATCCCTGCTTTCACTAATAATATTTCTTTATTGCACTCTCCCATTATTTCTCATACCCATAAGCTTTTAGCTCCTCTTTTACCATCTTCATATCCTTCTGTTATTTCTCTTCATCAGCAACTCATTTGGCACAACGAATCAAGAATTGTAGCATATATTAGAGATCTTGGAGATCAAAGAACTTGCTATGAATATCTCAACTCTTAACTAATAACCATCCCTTATCACTTACTGATCTTCTAACAAAATTTTCATGGCCTGCTACCTTCAATTCACAATATGTTCTTCTTCTCCCACACCTCAATCAATATCTTCTCGCGCTACCAACCACTTTCAATCCTCCTACAACATGTGCTGCACTTCCCCCTGCACATCTACCATATATAAGTGCTTACTACTACCCTCAGATAGACCCAAGTCAAGGGCTGAATCGGCCTGTGAAAAAGATTTAACACAATGCTTGCCTACTGCTACCTGGGGTAGACTATTGCTTATACTTCATAAGACTTCACGAGCTGAGAATACCACTCAGACCATTTATTTTGATTATCAGCACTTATTGCTTTCTCTTGCGACATTAGCATCTTTCTCACCGAATGCATCTTCTACATGTTGGTCCTGTTCCTGTTCTTTTGCTGATTTAAAACGTTATTTGAATGCCCTAATATCCATCAGTTTTGGCAGTTGGAATCTTAAAGTTAATATACCCTTTTCTTTACTCAATATTTTCTTAGGCTTCTTGTCACCCTAATGGCATCAATCATCATCAAACTTTAAGTTGTTAGATTTATTGTTAGCTGTTGTTGCTTTCCACTTAATAACTTCAAATTGGAAGCAAACAGATAAAGTTACTTTTAGAGATTGGTGGAACGCTGTGTGTTTTCAACATAGACTTGACACCAATTATGTTTCCCCTATTTCTTTAGCAATTAAAATAGATCTTTTATGGCTTCCACTAACGACATACTTATCTTTATCCGCTTCCTGTGCTGTTAAAGATCTTACTGTAAGAGATGATGTTCGGAAATCACCATATTGAAAAACCTAAGACCTATCTTGCTTTTGCCATATTTAGCGAAGGTAGCAGAAAAGGTGGTAAACCAACATCTCATGACTTATATTGAAGACTCCAGCCTTCTACACCCGTCTCAATCGGGCTTCCGGGCTTGTCATTCTACGGAGACCGCACAACCGCTTGCCACGGAATCCATCAGGAAGGGGGGCCGATGCTGGACATACTATGGCCCTGATTATGCTGGACCTGAGTGCCGCCTTCGACACTGTGGCCCACTACACTCTACTACAGTGCCTGAATAAGGGCGGTGTCTCAGGCCCGGCCCTGAAATGGCTGAAGTCCTTCCTGGTTGAGCGTAGTTTTCAGGTTATACAGGGAGCGCACTACTCCAAGGACTTTAAACTGGAGTAGGGTGTGCCCTAGGTCTCTTCCCTGAGCCCTACCCTGCTCAACCTATATGTAAGTCAGTTGGCGGAAATAGCGCAGGGCTTTGGTGTGGGGGTTGTCTCTTATGCCGACGATACCCAGCTGGTAATCTCCCTGTCTCAGGCACCGGAAGTGGCAGCCTCTAAGTTCAGGGCATGCATGCAGGCGGTTGCCTCCTGGATGGCTAAGAACTGCCTGAAACTTAATGGCAATAAGACAGAGGTGCTTGTGGTAGGGGGCAATCCGGCAGGTTGTACATCGGCTTGGTGGCCTCCGAGTTTGGGCCAGACTCCTATACCATGTATTCAGGCGAAAAACCTTGGGGTATGGTTGGACCCCACTCTTTCATATGAAGTGCACAGCAGACGTGTAGTGGGGAAATGATTGATCTCCTTCCGTTAGAGGCAAGAAAGACGCTGGTGCATGCCCTTATAGCGTCTCACCTAGACTATGGCAACATACTCTATCTGGGTGCCACTGCTAAATGTCTTGGCAGATTGCAGTTTGTGCAGAATGCCGCCGCACGGCTGGTCCTTATGCAGCCAAAGAGGGCTGCTTCCAAAAGAGCCCTGGATACCCTGCATTGGCTCCCAGTAAGGGAAAGAGTAATGTTTAAGGCACTTTATACCTGCCATCGTATCACCAAGGGAACTGGTCCCTCTTATCAGAGGGATCTTGTCACCAGCTATGTGCTGGGAAGGTTCCTGAGATCGAGGGGGACTGGCCTGCTGAAAGTACCGAGGGTAAAGAAGGCCAGAATGGGAGGCAGATCTTTCCGGTTCTTGGCAGCTCAGAACTGGAATAAACTCCTGTTAAAACTCTGGGTGGAGACCTCTGAAGTTAAGTTCGGAAAAGCACTTAAAACCCATCTATTCTCAAGATAATCCCGCAGATGCCTTGTCACGTAGGCCGGGCTGATTCCTCCTCCCTCACTGTAGCGCAGGGACACGCCGAGATGGCGTAACCATGCACTTTATAAATTCCTTCATTATTATTATTATTATTATAATTATTATTATTATTATTATTATTATTATTATTATTATTATTATTATTATTATAACTTCGCCAGTTTGTCTTTTCTTTAGCATATTAGAAACTGTTTAATGCTTATATATTTATACTAAGTTATTTAATTTTTCGTATTATTATGCCTACAGTATTTAATCTCTTACCTCCTATTCTCAATTTTCTAGAGTAATGATATATTGTTCCCTTTCCCACTTACCCCCTTTCCACTTCTATAGTCCAATATCGAAATTATTCCCTTTTTGCACACATCATGTTAGTTATAACCGTTATATATCCTTCTTTTTCTATGATCTCTATGTTAAATAGGATTTATTATATTTATTACAGTGCTGTTCTTTTTTCTTTTCGTTTCTAATAAACTCACACTTTTAAAAAAATACATTACCCAATGACATGAGTCATAGCGAGGACAGGGCTGTGGTGAATCACCTGTACTTTAAAGACTTTTCATTGTCGACTTGTGGCAGATTCTATGTATTGGCGTTTCCTTTCATAAGTAACCTGCCATGAAATAAGCCATGCAGCACACCTGACAAGAAGAGATGGGCCACAGCAAAATTAGCTCTGTGACAACTTCATGAAAACGCTACCCATTCTACATTTGTGAACAAAGTCTACTTTTGGAAACTGGGCCAATACCCTCTCTTGCACATCTAATTAAAAACGCACAACCATCAGGAAGTAAAACCAATGTCCTCTCCAGAAACACAGTGGGCCTGATTCACAGAACTAACTTAAGACAAAATCCTAAACTTACTACTTTTGGTATTCACAGAAGTTAGGATTTTGTCTTAAGACAGACTCAAGACAGACTTAAGTTAGGATTCTGTCTTAAGTCTGTCTTAAGACAAAATCCTAACTTCTGTGAACACCAGAAGTAGTAAGTTTAGGATTTTGTCTTAAGTTAGTTCTGTGAATCAGGCCCTGTATTATCATGAATAGGTGTACACAGTACCTCAGGGAAGACATCAATTTACAGTGAATTTTTATGGTTCAAAATCTCTATATTAGTTTAATAAACAAAGGAAAATCATGCCAAGGCCATCTGCCCATCAGCAGCACTATCTTTATGAATTCAGTTAACAACCCCTAAAACTCCCCCCTCGCCACAGGGACCAAAGTGCATCTGAATTGAATGAAAGTGCGATCTCACGGATAAAGATAGACTTGCTACCAGGGCTCCTTTATGGAGGGCTGCAAGGAACTTCAGTGGAGAAGTCGGAAATATTTGGGGCAGATGAGTTCTCTAAACTCCGAAGTTAATATAAAATGGATTTTTAGAAATTCAGAACAAAGACTAGCAAATCTCACAATTATCTGATTGAGGAAGCCAGTATTTGTTAGGATAGGATTTTGTTGGGTTGTTATATTCACATCAAAAGAGCAGTAAAAACCTGCTGGGTCAAAAAAATCATGTGAGAAATGTAGATGGCTCCATGCCTCATGGCCTATGAAATTAGGACTCTGCATTATCAGAAAGAAATTAGAGCACCAACAATCAGACTGAACATCAGAATTAATCACTATATCAAAACACCTTGAAACTAGGAGATTCAAGCACCATCAGAAAAAACAGAAGCCACTCACACCCAGTCTGAGCACCAGGGTTAAGCCCAACATTTAGAAATAGAGCACAACATATGTTGATGGAGCTGTTGCAATGTCGACCGTGCTACCCACCCCCTCCAACACAGTAATCCACCTGCCCATCTTAAATGAGGATAGAGTATAGTTTGGCCACAGCAGTGATGACTAAGGTCCTCTGTGTAAACAAAAAAGGAGGGAGAAGGAGGTTAAACCAGACCAGGTCGGCCTCCAGTCTGTGTACGAAATACAGGAACCCTATGTCAAGGGTCCAGAGACCTGGTAGGTGTTTGTATGGTCACTGCTTACTAAGTCAGTGTGTACCAAAAATATGTAAGAAAGAAAAATTTCTTTCTAGAGTCCCCTCACTCACCGGGGTTGCCCCACGGTGACATGCTTCATCATTAGGGCCATCCCAGTTCTCTACGAAAAGGGGCGTGCTGCGACAAGGCGACTACGCTGGAGCACTGGTTTTGTGAGATGACTATGTGTGGTGCAAGTGTGGTGATGGTGGAGTGGGTGTGGAATTAAAAATACCGTGCTAGTGGGCCTCAACAATTTATTTTGCTCCTAGTGTGGTATAAAAAATTAAAAAGGGGTAACACTGTATTCCAACTTTTACTGAGCTAGATCAGTGTCAAGGTCAACATGTTTCAAGCTCCCCCAAGCTTTTCTTCAGGACCATACAGGGTCCAGCCCTGTATTGCCACTCCTGTTTTCAAATGAAAAAGTGTTGCTAAAAACTACTTATTTACAATGAACGCTGTTGTTAATAAAACATGCGTGTTGTTGTACATACGTTTTGTATTTTCACTTCGATTTCTGTAAAATAGAATAACAGTTGTTAAATGATGGACAACCCCTTCCATGAAGGGGAACAACTCACATGCATCTCACTCCAACTAGGGCGTGAGTGTGCCCTTGGCATCATAATGATGCGTGCTGGTTTTCAAACCGGTGTAGAAAAATAAATCACTGTGAATAAAGTGGTTTAGTGGTTTCACACACAAAACATATAAACTTAATGTGACTATTGACAAGACACACAACACATACACACGTAATAATATGGCAGATGGTTATATTTACATAAAAGAGTGTATGATTACACCCCATGGTCTTAGGCAAGGGCAGGAACGCCTCGTGGAAACATTGCTGAAAAAGGATTATCAAGGTTTAGAGTTAGAAGGCTCCTTCCTGTTTGCCCGTTTAAAATTGCCGGTTTCCTTGCAATCTAGCGTAGTTCATACACTTACTTCCTATCGGCAAACCCGCTCGGTACTACCTGGTGCTTCCTCACCCGACCACATACTGATCTGAACCCGGGCTCGCGTTGTATTTAGAACGCGCGAGCTTCCGGGTTGCCGGGAAACCTCTGTTAAGCTAGAGCGCTTACTCGGGGCGGCCATCTTGGTGGGATGTGATCGCGCTCGGCGTGAGTGTTAACAAGAAGTAGGAATTACTACCGAATGTTGCCGGGTTTAGGGAAAAAAAGTATTTTAGAGTGATACTGTGAGCTGGGGCATTTTAATACACTAATTTAGAACACAGGTTTTTTTCTCGAGTGGATGAAGTTCTTTAGAATGACTTGGCTTATTCTTGAAAAAAACGGGTATTTTAGCATTTTGCTGGATAGGGGGGCTAGTATCTATCTTTGCTTGGGAAGGCTGTGCTGGGTCTACTGATATTGTGGAAAAATATATTCATGGTGATAGGGTTTGTTTTTTGGGGGGGCAGTATTACCATAATATTTATGCAGTTGTGGTTCATACCATCCCTGGTCAATTCATTAAAAATATTGGTCTATGGGCGAAAGGCTCCCCATGGGATTTCATCATTAAGTCCTTGGGTGTCCGTATGTAGACGAAACACCCATCTTTGTTCTTTTTCATGGAGGATTCGTTCCTGATTGTCTTTGTTTTTCACTGTTTCTATGACCACCCAGGTTAAATCATTAGGTGTATGGTTCTGTTCAATGAAGTGGGTGGTCATTCTTGTAGTGGCTCGCTTGCACCTGATGTTACTTCTGTGCTCTACTATGCGAGTACTGACCTTTCTAGTGGTCATTCCTACATAGTGAAGGTTGCACGTGCAGGTTATCAAGTATACAACCCCACTGGTATTGCAATTGGAAAATCCCTTGAGTTCCCATCTCGTAGTGTTGTTGAAGATTACGTTTTTGGTTGGGGAAGTCAAATGACAAACACTACAATTGTTGCATGGAAAATGACCATCAGGTAGTGGTTGGGATCTTACTGTCTGGGTTATTGGTGTGGGACGGGTATGTACCAAATAATCCTTCAAATTTTTACCCCGCCTATGACTGAACATGGGAGTAGGTATGTGAAGGCCGCCGCTGTTAAGTATTGGCCAATGTTTTTTGATTATTTTGGACACATTGTCAGAGACTTGATTGTACGTGGTGATACAGATCGGTTTTTTGTCCTCAGGTTGTGTTCTCTCTTTGGGTTCTAAAAGTGCTTCCCTATTGTTGTTAGCCGCCCGTTTTTTAGCCTCTTTGATCAGTTTATTTGGGTATTTTCTGTATCTCAGCTTGTTGCTTAAGTCTTCCGCTTGGGTTAGGTAGTCGGATTTTTTGCTGCAGTTCCTGCGCAAACGGAGGAATTGCCCAAATGGCAGGTTTTGCTTGAGATGGCGAGGGTGAAAACTGTCAAAGGTCAAGAGGCAGTTCCTTGCTGTCTCTTTAAAATGGGTTGTTGTCACCAGTCTGCCTGACTCAGCATGAATGTTTAGATCAAGGAAAACTAGATCGGTCTTGCTCATTGAGCACGTGAATTTGAGGAAGGGATCCTGTGTGTTAAGCCAGGTGAGAAAAGTCTGTGCTTCTTCTTCTGTGCCTTCCCATATCAACAAAATATCGTCGATATAGCGTTTCCAATGTAGGATTTGATGTCTGTGTGGATTCCTCTCATTCAGTATTTTGTTTTTCTCCAGTTGATGGACGTACAATCCGGCTATGCTCGGCGCAAATGTACTGCCCATACTGGTCCCATGTTGTTGTTTATATAGGGTAGATTCAAAACGGAAGAAGTTTTCACACAGTGCTAATTGGCAGCATTCGAGTACTACATGGCGAGGAGTATGGAATTCCCACTCGTTTTCGTACAGTACTTCCTCTAGAATCTGTAAAGTCTCTCTGTGTGGCAAGCTGGTATATAGACTTTCGACATCCAGACTTATCAGAAGGCTGGATGTCGCGTCAAAGGTTAGGTCTTGTAACAGGCACAGTACGTCCTTGGTGTCCCTCAGATAGGTGTCTGTTTTTTGCACAAGGGGTCTGAGAAAGGCATCTGCGAATTGTGAAAGAGGCTCTAGAATTGAGCCTATCCCCGAGACTATGGGCCTCCCTGGTGGGTTCTCCAGTCTCTTGTGTATTTTGGGGATAGTATAGAAGTATGGTATTGTTGGTTTTTTGTTTGTTAAGAACTCAATTTCTTTTTTACTGAGCCAATCGTTGGCTTGACATTCCTCTGTTAGGTATGCAATTGAGATTCTTAGACGTTCTGTCGGGTCTTCATCCAGTTTGGCGTAGTTTCTTGTGTCCCCTAGTAGACGGAGACATTCATTCCTGTAATCCGTGGTGTTTTGTAATACAATTGCCCCGCCTTTGTCGGCTGGTTTTATGGTAATTTGATTGTTTTTTGACAGTTCCTGTAACGCGGATTGTTCAGCTTTGCTGGTGTTATGAAATACTTTGATAGTTCGTGGGTCTAACTCCTGAACCTCTCTCATGACCGCTTTTTCAAAAGTTAATACTTCCACAGGTAGGCTGTGTGATGGAGGGACGAAGTTTGATTTTTTATGTAGTCCTGTGTCACTCTTTGTTCGTTCTGTGGGGTCTTTGTCTTGAAAGAATACCTGCAATTTGATTTTTCTCAGGAATTCTTTCAATTCACAGCATAGTTTGAACTTGTCTGTGGTTGGGGTGGGTACAAATCCTAAGCCTTTGTTAAGCACTTGGATCTGTATAGGCGTGAGGCACAATGATGATAGATTTACTACTAAATCGAGTTGGTGCTCGTGGTCGGTTCTGGCGGGCCTTTGCTCCGTGTGTGGCGTGTAGTTGTCGCCACTGGTTCTGCCCATTGTACTCCCTGGCTGGGTTTGTTTTTTGCTCTTTGTGCCTGACGGCCTCTCCCTAAAAAAGGTTTCCTTTGGTTTCCTTGGTTTCCCTGATCATTTCCCCAGTTCTGATAGTTGGGTTGGTTGTACATGGGTGGGCCATAGAAGAAAGGCGGGGGCGGTGGGCAATAATTATATGGGTCTTGGTACATGGGCCACATCGGTGCTTGGTTGCCTCTAAAACCCCTTGTATTGCCTCTTCCTCTTCTGGGTCTTCTGTTGGGGGTAGTGCTGTAATTGCTTGATCCCCCAGAGCTATTTGATCCTGTGTCAGAGCCATCACTATCAGTGTTGTATCCAGGGTTCTTATTGCTGGTTCTGTAATCGTCCCTAATATAAGGATACACTTTATCGTGAGCAAATGCTTTTTTATCCTTAGATAATTTGATGTATTTTGAATCCTTCAGGCTGATTTCGAATTCAGACATTGTTTTATTTAGCTCATTCAGTCTTTTTGTTAGTTCTGCTGGAGTTTGAAAAGACTTGAGGCGTATCTCCATGGAATTTATCTCTTCCTTCAGGGAATCTACTAATCTGGTCGCGGTTTTAATGATCAAGACCAGCCAGTCTCTGGTACAGTGCCAGGATATTTGTGACCAGTCCAGCTTGAATTGTTTATCGTGCTGGAATATAAATGGTTCGTTCCTGACTATGAGGCCCCTTGGTGCTGCGTTAGCTTGTAAATATTCCGCCATCATGACGCCATGAATCAATGTTTTTATCTGTGTTCTCTTTAATTCAGTCAATTCGTCCCAACACTGGCTCGCATCACTGTTTTCTCCTGTGGGTGCTCCTGCATGTGGTAACATGGAGGCAATGGCTCTATCAACTTCATCCTCCGAGAAGGATAGTCCTGTGTTCTGTGCCATAATTTTTCTGTGAGTGTTTCTTTTGTGTGTGTTGTCTTAGTCCCTAGATCAACCTGGTATGTACCAGTCAGTTGACCTATGTCTGAGAGAAAGAAAAACTCCCGCAGCCCGTGGCTGCTTAATGCATAAACAAAAAAGGAGGGAGAAGGAGGTTAAACCAGACCAGGTCGGCCTCCAGTCTGTGTACGAAATACAGGAACCCTATGTCAAGGGTCCAGAGACCTGGTAGGTGTTTGTATGGTCACTGCTTACTAAGTCAGTGTGTACCAAAAATATGTAAGAAAGAAAAATTTCTTTCTAGAGTCCCCTCACTCACCGGGGTTGCCCCACGGTGACATGCTTCATCATTGGGGCCATCCCAGTTCTCTACGAAAAGGGGCGTGCTGCGACAAGGCGACTACGCTGGAGCACTGGTTTTGTGAGATGACTATGTGTGGTGCAAGTGTGGTGATGGTGGAGTGGGTGTGGAATTAAAAATACCGTACTAGTGGGCCTCAACAATTTATTTTGCTCCTAGTGTGGTATAAAAAATTAAAAAGGGGTAACACTGTATTCCAACTTTTACTGAGCTAGATCAGTGTCAAGGTCAACATGTTTCAAGCTCCCCCAAGCTTTTCTTCAGGACCATACAGGGTCCAGCCCTGTATTGCCACTCCTGTTTTCAAATGAAAAAGTGTTGATAAAAACTACTTATTTACAATGAACGCTGTTGTTAATAAAACATGCGAGTTGTTGTACATACGTTTTGTATTTTCACTTCGATTTCTGTAAAATAGAATAACAGTTGTTAAATGATGGACAACCCCTTCCATGAAGGGGAACAACTCACATGCATCTCACTCCAACTAGGGCGTGAGTGTGCCCTTGGCATCATAATGATGCGTGCTGGTTTTCAAACCGGTGTAGAAAAATAAATCACTGTGAATAAAGTGGTTTAGTGGTTTCACACACAAAACATATAAACTTAATGTGACTATTGACAAGACACACAACACATACACACGTAATAATATGGCAGATGGTTATATTTACATAAAAGAGTGTATGATTACACCCCATGGTCTTAGGCAAGGGCAGGAACGCCTCGTGGAAACATTGCTGAAAAAGGATTATCAAGGTTTAGAGTTAGAAGGCTCCTTCCTGTTTCCCCGTTTAAAATTGCCGGTTTCCTTGCAATCTAGCGTAGTTCATACACTTACTTCCTATCGGCAAACCCGCTCGGTACTACCTGGTGCTTCCTCACCCGACCGCATACTGATCTGAACCCGGGCTCGCGTTGTATTTAGAACGCGCGAGCTTCCGGGTTGCCGGGAAACCTCTGTTAAGCTAGAGCGCTTACTCGGGGCGGCCATCTTGGTGGGATGTGATCGCGCTCGGCGTGAGTGTTAACAAGAAGTAGGAATTACTACCGAATGTTGCCGGGTTTTGGGAAAAAAAGTATTTTAGAGTGATACTGTGAGCTGGGGCATTTTAATACACTAATTTAGAACACAGGTTTTTTTCTCGAGTGGATGAAGTTCTTTAGAATGACTTGGCTTATTCTTGAAAAAAACGGGTATTTTAGCATTTTGCTGGATAGGGGGGCTAGTATCTATCTTTGCTTGGGAAGGCTGTGCTGGGTCTACTGATATTGTGGAAAAAGATATTCATGGTGATAGGGTTTGTTTTTTGGGGGGGCAGTATTACCATAATATTTATGCAGTTGTGGTTCATACCATCCCTGGTCAATTCATTAAAAATATTGGTCTATGGGCGAAAGGCTCCCCATGGGATTTCATCATTAAGTCCTTGGGTGTCCGTATGTAGACGAAACACCCATCTTTGTTCTTTTTCATGGAGGATTCGTTCCTGATTGTCTTTGTTTTTCACTGTTTCTATGACCACCCAGGTTAAATCATTAGGTGTATGGTTCTGTTCAATGAAGTGGGTGGTCATTCTTGTAGTGGCTCGCTTGCACCTGATGTTACTTCTGTGCTCTACTATGCGAGTACTGACCTTTCTAGTGGTCATTCCTACATAGTGAAGGTTGCACGTGCAGGTTATCAAGTATACAACCCCACTGGTATTGCAATTGGAAAATCCCTTGAGTTCCCATCTCGTAGTGTTGTTGAAGATTACGTTTTTGGTTGGGGAAGTCAAATGACAAACACTACAATTGTTGCATGGAAAATGACCATCAGGTAGTGGTTGGGATCTTACTGTCTGGGTTATTGGTGTGGGACGGGTATGTACCAAATAATCCTTCAAATTTTTACCCCGCCTATGACTGAACATGGGAGTAGGTATGTGAAGGCCGCCGCTGTTAAGTATTGGCCAATGTTTTTTGATTATTTTGGACACATTGTCAGAGACTTGATTGTACGTGGTGATACAGATCGGTTTTTTGTCCTCAGGTTGTGTTCTCTCTTTGGGTTCTAAAAGTGCTTCCCTATTGTTGTTAGCCGCCCGTTTTTTTAAGGTCCTCTGTGGCCAATCTTCTCCAATGGCCTGAGTAAGGGTTGTCAGAGAATTGGCTATATGTCCATCCACCTAATGAGGATGGGGAGTGCATAGAGCCGGTTTATACTTGCTGTAAGGGAAAGTTAGAAAACACTGGATTTTCTTTTTGGAAAGAAAAAAAAACCTGTTTGGTGAAAGGCTCAGTCATGTTGACAGAGCCCTGCACTAAACTACAAAAAACATTGGCAAGAACCGCTGTGACGGCGGTTCCTGCCAATGATTTAGAATCCACCACCTGCTTGGAGGTCATTTATAAATATGGAGGGCAGCATCTCCGTCTGGGCAACAGAGTAATGTACTCCATCACTATGGCAGAGAGATAGGCCCCCACCATGCAATTACGTTAGGCCCTAAGTCCTATGTAGTTGAATAGAGTTCCACAGTCTAGGAGCTAGACATGAGTAGGCCTCTTTTAATGTTTTCGTTTTTCTTGGATTCGTTACTTTAAAAATTTGACAGTCTTTGAGTCTCATTTTAAGTTGAGCATCCATCATCTTGAGTTTATTAATTATGATTTATCAATTATCAAGCACACCGTCCCTGTGTTTGCATTAACAGGAAGTTTTAACTCAATATGAATTATAGAAGAGGTGTGGCGCCGCGGCCAGGGCGACTGACGGTGGGATCTGGAGATCACGGTTCAATCGCCAGCGGCAGATTAGCCCAGCACGATGTGACTCTGGGCAATAGCTTGCTTATTCTTCCTGATGGCCCCCAGCGCCTGGAGACCCTTACTTGTGATTGTTCGCGCTTTAAAATGTGGATTTATTTATCTCTGGGGCCACTGCCTGCTCTTAAAAAATTGTTTCCCACATACTCAAAAAGGGGAAGGCGGGACCGCTTCCTCTTTTCTAGTGGTGTACTACCTACATGAAGTAGGTGGTAAACTGCGAGTGTTTTGCGGCTGTAAAAAATAAGTACATAGCACATTGACTCACTATTAGGAAGGGACGCCCCTTCCTAATAGCGAGAGTCGCAAATGCTATTTCGCAAGTCAGTGACTCACAAAATAGCATTTGTGCATGCTAGGACCCTTTTCTGCAGCCGCAAACGGGAGGATCTCCCAATTGCCACTGCAAAAAAGGGTGGTACATCTGGCACGTAGTGCTTTGTTAGTGGCCTTCTCTTTCCCCACTGGGAACCACAAGCACCATTCTAGAAGTATTTGGAGTTCATACAGTAGAGAACCTGATAGCTGTACCAACACCCTATGACAAGCCTGTGTAGTAGGGTGCAGTGAATCTAATGTGTTATATGCTATGCTGTCTATTTGGTTCTCTGAAGAATGTCTGAGGTAGAGTTTGTGGAAGGGCAGCATTGTGTTCTACCTGTAGGTGTGGAAGCTTGGATGGGCCATGTAACCAATAATGAGCATGTGCGCATTGTTCTGCATAATAATATTATTCTAGGTCCGGGTCATTTAGCCTCCTCCCCATATCATATGTCAAACTTCCCATTTGACCCTAGGTTGTTTCCGTCCCCAAGCCAACTGAATCAATAAAGAGCGCAAGTTAGCAAAAAATGATCAAGGTAGAGACATAGGAATGTGCTGTACTCTGTACATGAAGACACTGGTAGCCAGGTTGTAAGTTCATAAAGTCTTCTTTATTAATCCATGTCGAGTGGTATCAAACAAGGATCAGCCATGTAACAGCTATTAACCCAGCTCCCATATCTCCTACGCCAGCCCCACCAGGAGCAGCCTGCCTAGCTGCTCAGCCCATCTCCCACTGTCACCACTCATCCAGAAACAGCAATAGGAAACGGGGCAAAACTATCATTTTCTTCAAGGCTATTTGTCCTGTTAATGATAATGGTAATTTGGTTCAAAGTGTTATATTGTTTACTAGTTTGCGGATAGTTTTACTGTAATTTTCCAGCATTACTATGGTTGGGTCTTTATGGACCATTATTTCTAGGTCCTGTGTTTGCTCCTTTTTCAATTGTAAGGGGAAATCCAGTTCTGGTTGTGTGGTAGAAGGGGTCAAGGGAAAGATGGTAGGTTTTGCTCCAGTTTATCCGGCGACCTGAAACGGTCCCAAACTGAACCACCTCCCCGTGAATCAGCGATAGGTTGTTCCTGGGGTCACTGACAAACAGCAAGGTATTGTCCGTGTAAGCCGATGAAATGAACTGATAACTAGGGAAACTCAATCCGCTATGCGCGTGGTATTCCCTTAAAGCGCAAGCCAGGGGCTCTCCTACAATGGCGTATAGCAGGGGAGATAGGGGGCATCCCTAATGGGTACCTCGTTCTGTCTTAAGGGGGGGAATTGATGGGCCCAATTCACAGAATGAACTTAAGACTCAATCCTAAACTTACTGCTATTTTAGTATTCACAGAATGCACTTACTACTTTTGGCTTTCACAGAATGCACTTACTACTTTTGGTTTTCACAGAATGAACTTACTACTTTTGGTATTCACAGAAGTTAGGATTTTGTCTTAAGTTTGTCTTAAGACAGACTTAAGTTAGGATTTTGTCTTAAATCTGTCTTAAGTCTGTTTTAAGACTAACTTAAGACAAAATCCTAACTTCTGTGAATACCAAAAGTAGTAAATTCTGTGAATACCAAAATAGTAGTAAGTTTAGGATTGAGTCTTAAGTTCGTTCTGTGAATCGGGCCCGATATGATTATTTACTTGTACTCTGGCAGAAGGCTCATTGTAGAGCAACGCAATTAGGTGTAAGAACATTTCCCCCACCCCGATTCTGCATAGTACAGCTTTCATGAATGCCAAATCTACTAACTAAAAGTTGACTTTTAGATACTCATCAATCAATATGTGTGTATATGTCCTGTCCTACTGAATAGTGAGTGTAACCTGTACATAATGGGGAACACAATTTCCATGTATCAACCAGGTCTAAAAATTCTGTTGTTTCAATGATAGCTTTTGCTGCAGCTGAAGGGCGGCGGTGGGACCACCTGACTGGTCTTTAGCAGGGTCTAGTATACAATTAAAGTCACCACCCGAATTCTGTGGCAGATTGCCCCACTGTGAAAGGCGGGCAAACAGAGAATTGTAGAACTGTGGATCGTCGTGATTGGGTCCATATACTCCTACAGCTAGAAACACGTCTCCATATTTATTGCATCTCGCTATCACATACCTGCCATCCAGATCTATGCTAATTTAATTTATTGTCATGTTGGATCTATTATTAATCCATATCAGTACCACTCCGGCATGTGACGTGAAACCCGCTGAGCAAATAAGGCCATTTAATCTCCGTTGTGGTAAAAGCCTACTGTTTTTAGTTAGATGTGACTCCTGTAAAAAAGACATGTCAATTCTGTGTGTTCTTAAATATGCTAGCTCCTTACAGGGTTTTCTATAATCATTAACTGGCAGATGCATCAACGAAAATACCTCCCGGTAAAACAGCGAATCGGTAAAACAGGCCGATACCGAACACAAAACCAGAAAATGCTATGCATCAAAGAATAATTCGGTAAAAAATAAAGAATCGCTAAAAACCCCCGCGGTAAATTACCTAATTGCTAAACAGACAATCGGAATTACCGAACCCCAAAGCTGACCTCGGTAATACCGACTCGCAAATAACGAATCGCAATGGTATGCATGAAAAGTCGCTAATAACGAAAATCCCAAAAATCGCTATTTAGCATGAGCAAAATAAGGGGATTCACAATCAGAAGGTAAAGTAAACTGAAGGACAGAAAAAAAAATTACAACCCCATCAGCAGGTGCTGACAATCAGTAACCCTTCAAAAATGCCCTGGGAAACCCCACATGTCAACCAAAATGGCTGCCCTCTACGTGCTTGCTAGGAGGAGGAGGATCAACGCCCAGGCCCAGCGCAGGAGGATGGTCCAGGACAGGATCTTCAGGGTGCACAGGATCTTCAGGGTGCGCATCACTTTGCTGGGGCAGACCGAGGAACAGGTGTACGACAAGTATAGACTCAACCGTGCCATGATAATGCGCCTAATAGCAGACCTGGAACCATTACTGCAGCACGAGACCCGTAGGACCAACGCCATACCAGCTTAAGTGCAGGTCGTATGCTGCCTGCACCTGCTTGCGTCTGGAAGCTTCCAGGGGGTAATAGCTGAGACTGGAGGCGTGTCGCAAAGCGCCTTATCACGCTTCTTCCACCGGTTCCTAGAGGCCATGCTGACATTAATAAATCGCCACATCACCTTCCCCACAACCCCCCAGCAGCTGACCCGCCCCAAAAGGGAATTCTACCAGGTGGCACAATTCCCCCATGTCATAGGGTGTGTGGACTGCATGCATGTCCCCATCTGTCCTCCATCAGCCACTGAATACATTTTCCGCAACCGGAAGTCATATCATTCTATAAATGTGCAGGTCGTGTGCAATGCCAAGTACATCATTACGGACCTTGTAGCCCAATTCCCCGGGAGCACACACGACGCTTACATATTCCGTCACTGTGGCCTCCACAGGCGCCTGATCAATGGTGAATTTGGAGAGGGACACCTACTAGGTACATATTGATGCATCATCGTACTCTCCACCCACTCCATCCCCACATGTATCTTTGCAATCATGCTGATGACCATTCTCTCCCCATCCTACAGGTGACAGTGCATACGGATTGCATGAATATCTACTCACTCCCTACCTCAACCCAGCTACACCACAAGAGCAGCGCTACAACAGAGCACACATCAGCACAAGGAATGTGGTTGAGCGTACATTTGGCATCCTCAAGATCCGCTTCCGAATACTGCACAAGACTGGAGGTGCCTTGAAGTACGAACCAGTGACCTGCTGCCAGATCATTGCTGTGTGTGCCATCCTGCACAACATCGCCACACGCAGGGGGATACCCATAGAGGTGGACGGAGAGGATGAACTACGTGCACAGCAACCACCCCCCAACACCGACAGGCGCATGTGCCCAACACAGCTGAAGGGCACTCGGAGGCGGACATACATCACACGGAATCATTTCTGAGACAGGTAAGAGAGTGACTTGACAACAGGATCTGATTTGCAAGGGTTTAATGGGCATGGACACCTGACTGGTGCAGATAAACGTAACACAAACATGCTGCTGCTGCAGTTAAAGTCAAACTTAAATTGTCCCTTCTCAGAACGGGTGATGCGTGCGGCACTTTAGTCTGGCCATGGTTACGTCACCAAGGACAGTGTGACTTTGCCACATGTTCACTTCCGTTTGCCGCGTACCCCCAGTCTCTTGTCCTGTGACTCCTCGACTTCTACACGATGGGAGTCTGTGGCAGTTGCATTGCGGCCACTGCGCCTCCTCCCGCTGGTGTCCGACAGGGAGACGCTGCTGACACTGGAGGCTGCTTCACTCCCCTCTTCCGCTCCCAGAATGCTGACACTGGCTGACCCAGGCTGCAGTTGCTCCCCTTCAGTGGTCACCGTCTCAAGGGCCTTTGCCACATCCCCACAATAATGACCTAGGTCCACTTGCAGGGACACGGACCTGCGGGGCAGCACAGCCATGCTGTTGCACAGCTTATTAATGGCCTTGTTAGTTGAATTCACTGCCAGCATGATCTGCCTGTGACGCCGGCGCTCACTCTTGGCCCGCCACTACGGCACATGTCAGTTCTTGCAGGCAAATCTTTATTTCATTGTTGCCGGCAGCTACGGCAGTGGTGTGCTCACGCACAGCGTCAGTTATGTTGCCAAGTTTGTTGCAAAGTTTGGTCATGGAGAGTTTCATGGCACCCATGTGTCTCCCGTGCAGGCGCTGGACACGCAGCATGCGGGTCTCCACAACTCCGTACCCTTCGGACAGATCAACTGGTCCTGCAGCAGCCCGACCCGGGGGCACAGCCCTCTGCCTGATGCGCTGTCGTGCTGCAGTTTGGCTGGTTGGAGTGACGACAGCCTGGCGTGGAACATTTGGGGGTGCTGAACTGTGATCCGACTCCATCACGGGCAGGGAGGGAACATCTGCTCTGTGGCTCTGCGGAGTGGCCCGCACTGGTGGTGGTGGTGGTGTCTTGGACCGCGAGGATGGTGGTGGTGGTGGTGGTGTCTTGGACTGCAGGGATGGTGGAGGTGTTGTCTGCCGTGGTGGTGAAGGGGAGGACATGGCTTCAGCTCCCTGTGAGCACTCTGCTTCTGACAACACTTGCTTCTCAGAGATGACGAGGCGGGCACTGTCGTCAGAATCGATGGGGGATGCATCTGTGTGTGAAACAGTGCATAGTTATTATCATGGTATAGTATGTGAAAATAGCTGTGGCATCTCACAATAAATAACTTTTTCTGTCTGACATTTGGCCCTTTGCTGCAGTATTCATCTCTGGGCTCTGGCATTCACCCATTCATGTATTGACTACAACTCCCATGGTGCAACACAGTGGTGAGGGTATGTGTTTAGGGCAACGCTACATGGGCACTGGGTCTGGCATGGGGGATTGGGCAGGGAGTTAGTACACGCTGCATTGTTACGCTGCCATGCTTCTTACCTTGTCCTCCTTCCGCAGCACCAGAGGTGTCCAGACGTGTGACCCCCACAACAGCTTCCGGTTCTATGGTGGACTAAACTAGATCCTCCAGGGCTGTGTTTGGCGTCACATTGGATGTGCCCCCTCCTGTGCCAGCAGCATCCTTGACCCTCTGCGCAATCTTCTCCTTGGCCCTCTTACGCAGGTCATACCAGCGTTTTTTAAGTCGTTGATGCTGCGGTGGGTGACTCCGCAGGCATTTACCTTGTCCTTGATGCGCAGCCACATCTTTCGTTTTTCTGCCTCTGGCACCTTCAGCGACAACTTCCCAAACAGTCGGTCATTGTTGCTGGTCACACACTCGATTAGGATTTTCAGCTCCTTATCAGAAAACTTCCGTTTTCGCTTTCGGTGTGTGTCCTTTCCCTGCTGGGGGGCCTCCTTCTCCATCTTGTCCTGCTTGCCTTGTCCTGGTTGCAACTGGTTCTGTCTGGGTCCTCAGCTCCTGTGCTCTGCCTCATCCTCAGTGCTACTCCGACCACAGAATGAAGCGTGGCTGTCCTACTTCCTGGTTGTGATGTCATCGGCCTGCTTCCGAAGCGTCGCGTAATTTTCCCGTTTTCGCTATTACCGAAGTCGCAAATACCGGATTCACTAATACCGAATCGGTATTAGCTAACTCGGTATTTGCTACTCTTGCGGGCATACTTTCGCAATTTATTAGCGATTTTTACCAAATCGGTAATTTTTACCGATTAGTTTGATGCATCGCGGTTTGCATGTCCTTAATAGCGATTCGTTATTTTTCGCTATTACCGGCGTGTATTACCGATTGTTGATGCATATGCCTGTTAATCCCTTCACATTCCATGTGATCAACCTAATGAAGGTGTGAACCTGCTGTAAGTTGGTTGTATTGTGTGAGTCACCCATCACTCCCCAACAGAAACTGGACTGTGGGCCCCATGCATCAAACCAAAAACCGGTCGCAAACGGGCAGATTCTCAGAATCCGCCCCTTTGCCACCAGTATTTTTGCATTTGGGATGCATCATCCCAAATGCAAAAATCGCAATTTAAGGAATCTCTAAATTGCGATTCCTTCAATTGCAATTGCATTTAAGGAATCCCAACTTGAGATTCCTTAAATGCAATGAATGAAAATTAAAAAATTAGCGATTTCGCTAATAGGAGTAGCAAATTACCATGAAGTTGAACTTCATGGTAATTTTCAAAGTTTCATTTTGCGCACACATGCATGTGTGTGTGCAACATATGTGCAGAGATCAATTTCAGGGGGTGCAACAGGGTGTCATTTTGACACCCTTACACCCTTGAAATTGTATGAGCAATTTGCGAGTACCTACTGGTACTCGCAAATTGCTCATGCAATCTCCAATTCATTCCTATGGGCCTGTAGGCCCATAGGAATGAATAGGACAGCACTCCTTAATTGCGACAAGCAATTTGCGAGTAGCAATTAAGGAATGTTTAGGAATCGCTATTTTTATAGCGATTCCTACATGCATAGGCTTTTGCAATTCCTAAATAGCCATTCCTTAAAAATCCCTATTTAGGAATCGTAAAAGCCTACGTTGATGCTTGTGCCAGTGTATGTGCACTCAGCCGGCCATTGCAGTGAATACTAGAAATTGGAATCATCGTTGTTAAATGTTTCCTTACCAAACCCACCCACTCTATGCATACCCCAGCATTACATAGCAGACGGTACTCCCTCCCCCAAGAACCCATCTAAACCCTATTAGACAACGAGAGGAAAAAATGTGACCACAAAGACTTCAGAGAAAGTATCTCTCCCAAGAAGTGTCACTAATAAGTGCTCCACAAAGCGTTCCTTCTTTTCAACATTAGTTGATTCCACCACATCAATTATGTGAATATTGTTCCGCCTTGAGCAAGCTTCCAAGTCTTCGACCTTGGTTAGTAAGGCGCAAAGTGTTTTATCTAGCTGACTGGGAGCCTTTGCACTCGCTATCGCAGTGTCTGCCACATCTGAGACTCTCTTTTCGACTGCACGCAGTCTCTCTGTGTGTTTATCAAGTCTCTCTGTCATGGGGTCCATTCTGTAAGTTAAGTCATCTATTTTACCATCAATGTTGTTTAAGCTATGTTGCATTTGTGTCAGCATTTGTTTTACATCTTGATCCACGGGAAGGTCGTTAGCCAGACTCTGCCGCACCCCATTCTGTGTCTTGGTGTCTTGATGTCTTGCGGGGCTCAAAAAGGAGTTAGCCGGAGATTTATCAGCTTTACCCATGGGTTTAGGAGGTGCGCAATGGTGTAAAGAGCTCAGTAGTGGGGAACTTAAAAATAGTATTCACACCCTCAGTGGGGACTGCTATGCGATTGCAGGTTAGAGCCGGGTTGTTGGTTTTATATGTGGTGGATTATAAGAATGAGGAGCATATAAACTGTAGGCTGAATTCAACAGGGAGTAGGCACAATGTCACATGTGAGGAGTGGACAGATGTTAGCTCAGAGTCACTTATTGTCGCGCTTCGGACAAGGCGGCACTGGGGCTGCCCGGGAGCGCCAGGCCGGAAGATTCTAGCACACCACCTTGCTTGATATATGATGAACTTTCTCAGAACGCCAGGGAGAGCACGGTATATCTGCGGTTATTTTATTGTCTTATCTTCCAGCATGATGCCTCGCTTGGACAGGCTGGGTATATAGGCAGCTGGGCTGATTAGCAGGGCAGACCTACCTCAGGAGCCTCGTTGAGCCCGTCGGCCCAATGTGGTGTCCGCCGTGTGGGAGCCCTCAGGGTAGGAGAACCCGGGGGTGCTGATCAACATTACTACCAGCGCATGCCGGAAGAGCTTCGGCCCCAAGCGCTGCCCCGGGGGAGATAGCAGGCCCAGACCCATCCAGCCAGGCCCAGACAACACAATGTACCTGCATAGGAAGTCTTGAATCTGGGAAGGCACAGCTCACCTTGTGGCCGGGTGCCTCCCGTTCCTGAGTCCTGATGAGGAGAGCGAAAGACACCAAGGGGCAGATATACAAGCCCCTTGCGCCTCATTTAAGCTGCAGTTGCATCACTTTTGTGATGCAACGGCTGCGCAAATCCTGCGCCATGGTGCGGGGTACTTACAGTGTGACGCATCTAGGAGATTCGTCACGTTGTAAAGCCCTGCGCCACATGTAGACGTTCCTGTGCAGGGGGGTGTGGGGTTCCGGCACAGGAATGCCTTCTAAAAGTGGCTGAGTGAAATCTACAAGATTTAACTCAGTGACTTTTGGGCCCATGTTGCGTCAAAACCCTGCGCCTGCCTGAAGCAGGCGTAAGGCTTGATGCAGCAATAACAAGATAGGGCCCCCCAGATCATTGCTGGAGCTGCGTCGCACTTGCGACGCAACTCCAGAAATGCGCCGCCTTTATGGCACAGATGCGTGATGTATCTGTGCCGTTTTTGCCCCATGGTGCGCCGCTTTATAAATGCGGCGCATCCATTATGGCGGAGCTGTGGCGCACAATAACTGGTGCATCCCTGCTGATATGCAGGGATGCACCAGTTATTGTAAATATGCCCCCAAGTGCATCCTCCATGAGTCCGCCGGGCCTATGCTTCTCTGGGGAGTGCCCCCACCTTCTTTGGATGTGAGGTTTTGGCTGCACGGGTAATGCCACCGATTCACCGCGATGATCGGAGAGACGGGTCTCCACTAGTTGTAATGTTAGGATCCCCCGGTTCCATGCCGGATGCATTATAGTGGCGTGCGCTCCTCTGGAAGGGGGGGGGGTCCAAGTGTAGATCCTGGCATGGGCGTAGGAAGCGTGGGGGACGTGGGGGATATATCCCCCCAGATTTTCGAGTCAGGGGGACACGGGGGACAAGGGTGGGGGGGACGAGGGGACACATGAATTTCCTCTCTCCCTTCTGGTTTTTGCAGGGCCATTAGTGTGCGCACCACCTAATGGCCCTGCACTTGACCTACCTGGAGTCAAAGAGGCCCCCCGCCCTATGCCCTTTGTTATGCTGCAGGAAGGCTCAGAGTCCTGGGAAGGGCAGAGAAGGGAAAAAAACTTTTCCTTCATACCTACAGAAGGCAAGGAAAGTGTCCACTTCTCCTGATCTGCCTCCGGCAGCTGCACTCCTCCTCCCCTCTCTCTTTCTTTATTCCTCCATCTCTTTCTGTCTCTGGCTTGCTCCTCCTTAATTTCTGATTTCAAGAGACAGCTCGTAGGTACTCTCTCTTGCCTCTCCTTTTCTTTTTTTGTTTC
Organism: Lissotriton vulgaris; assembly: GCF_964263255.1. NCBI lineage: Eukaryota > Metazoa > Chordata > Amphibia > Caudata > Salamandridae > Lissotriton > Lissotriton vulgaris. Next base: position 276,605,554 of record NC_141686.1, read on the forward strand.
CCTGTGAAATGGATCCAAAATAGGCAGCACACTTTGGCAGAAATGTCCTCATTTGCTGACTGTTTTATAATTCCAAAGAAAAACCACTGGACGGAGAGAAAACATAATTAAATACCTAAAGAAAGTGATACAGAGTGGTCAGCAGACAGGCCAGATTATTATGTACACCCAAACACATTAGAGCCACTTTACAGAGTTTGCCAGTGAAAGTGCTACTTTCTCTTTTTTCTTCTTTCTTTGAACAACATTGTTTTTCCAGGGTGGGGAAGTGAACCATTCCTAAAGGGACTGCAATACCTGGTTGATGGGTGGAGTGGAAACGTTTAATATGAAAATATATGATCGTTTTCAACTGTTTTAATTATTTCAGCTTATAAAATGTGTACTGCGGCTCTGTGTTCGGGGATGTGGTCTTTTTTTAAACCAAACTGCTTACATTTTGAAAGGATATAAGCAATGGACATTGAAACGGGTCCCTTCCTGGTCCTATAGCCATGTCCTGAATTTTTCAGGCAAAATCACTTACTGATTTTTGAATAATGAGTTTAAAACTGTTAAGGTAACCATGTTGTTCCTGAATACATTTCACATGTTTTGCTTATTCTTGCATTCCTTACAAGTGTTTGCTTTTCCCAGGGTGTTATTCATTTTTTTCAGGCAGCATTTTACTGTTGTCTAGTGCATAATTGGAATTTAGTTGAAGCAGAATTGAGTTGTAGCTGAAGGCAGTGCAAGTTTCTCTCAGTGGGGGGATATGGTGTTTTCAGTGTGGTAGAGGATGTGTCACTCTGGCCAGAGCTGCTGAATGTGGAACTGGAGCACCATGTTCAGCGTTCATGACCAGTCCACCAGACCACTCTCCTGACATAGCCCATTCCAATGCTACACCTTAGAAGGCCTGATAGACCTTAGAAGCCCTGGTGTCTTAGCATCCGCAGGTGGACCCTAACAGTGGCAAGTGTGAGTTAACCTTGAAGGCCTGTCCACCACAATCCATACTGCAGTTCACCTCCAATCCTGTGAGCAGGCAGATGAAGCAGCCCACCATAGAGCAACAGTGAATGTCACTGAGGTCACAAAAACTTGAGGCCAGTCAACTGCACCCATTGGTGCCTCCATTGGCCTTTATACAGCAGTAGTGGTGCAACTCACCAGGGATTGGAAATGAAGGATTTGCATGCACACCAAACTTAGGGGGTGATTATAATGGAGGTGGGACCACCACATCACCACGTCAGTGGCGGTCCAAACGCCATCAGCGACTGCATCACCGCCAGCCATAATATAATGGCGGGTGGTTCCCTGGCAGTCAGAAAGACCAACTGCCACGCACCCAACTGGATCTTTGAGCCCACAGTGTGGCGGAGGGGCTCGTGGTTCCTACAATGCTGGTGGCACCTACCAGGCACCACAGTAGGGATTACGATACCCTTTACCCGCCAGCCTATCCATGGTGGTTCATCCCTCATGGAAAAGTTGGTGGAAAGGGACTTGGGGGCTCATAGCAGGCCCCTGTCCCCCATCCCCCAGACATGGGACACTGGGGAAATCTAAGATGCCCTCCCTACATATCACTGCACCATGTGGCAGGCACCACATTGTGCCTGCCACGTAGTGCAGTGATATATGTAACATGTCAGTTTTTACATTGCGGAGGATGATGCAGCCAGCTGCACCTGCTGCAATGTAATAGATAGGCACGGCGAACGCCATAGTGGCCGTCGCATTGTAATTCCTATCATGGGGCCGCCACCTTGAAGGCCAGCGGTCCTATTCCCCGATTTGATGGCGGAGGCCTGCCATCATAATCAGCCTCTAAGTTTGCAAACTTCATGGTCTCTGCTTCATGCCCAAACACTTTTAACATATGTAACCTGCTTTCGGGTCACTGGAGTTATGCAGCAATGAAGGGCAAAATTATGTCGCAGTGTTGACTAAATTATGCAACAATAAAAAGGCTGCAGGGTAATGCGGTGCATTTTATGATAATTTATTATTTTGACATATTTATACATACTAACAGCCACTGCAAAGCTTTTGCCTCATTAGTACCTGTGTAACATACAAATGCAGCAATGGGAAAGGTGACCAGTCAACCTTTGCAAAGGGCCCTGCACTTCACAGCAACAAAAGTCACATTTCTTTTAGTAACTTTTGATCCGTTTGAGCTACAAAATTGTTTTGGGTCTAATCGTTAGATTATGCAGCAGATGATGTATTATGTGGCAAATATGATACAGCCGTTGTTAAGTGGAAAACATTTTTCCACTTAAATTAATTTTTCCCCAGCATTGTAGTTGATCAATTTGTAAGTACCACAAATCCAAAAGTCGAATTTGCATTCTAAAAGCAGTCCTACAACACAGGGCTACTTTTAAACTGACCTCGGGCTTCAGCAGTGCACACTTGCAAATGCAGAAAGGGCTGCTGGCCTCTAAAATGCCATGTCCCATTATGTAATGTAATGTAAAAATTACTTCTAAAGCGCAACTAACACCTAGCGGTTTCTTGGTGCTCGAGCAGCAGGGAAAAGATCAACCGCAAAGCAAGGGTATTAGTGGTAAGCATTACAGAACAAGTGAGTTTTGATGAGGGACCTGAAACGTGCATAGGGAGAGGCAGTTATAACACTTAAAGGGAGTGAATTCCAAAAGGAAGGAGCAAGAAAAGAAAATCTTAGTCCACCGTGTTTCTTGCGTTTAAAAACCGGGACCTTAAGTAGGGCCAGGTGAGCGGAACGAAGATTACGGGTGGGAACATAAGAGTTTAATAGTGAAGAAATAAAGAGGGGACTTGTGCCAGCGAGAGACACAGGGAGCCAATGAATGGATTTTAACAGAGGGCTCACATGTTGGTGCCTAGGTTGATGATAAATGAGGCGTGCAGCCTGGTTCTCCTCAATAAGTAGGACGGAATGCCAGCGTATAGAGAATTGGCATAGTTGAGCCTTGAAATGACTAGAGCTAGCAGGACCAGGGTGAGGGCCTCAGTGGTCAAGAAGCGGGCAATCTTCTGAATTTTGCGAAGCTGGAAGAAGCTCGACGAGACTACAGCATTAATCTGGGGTTTCATCGTGAGATCGTTACTGACGATGACTCCCAGACTTTTCGCTGAGTCGACAGGGCTCGGGGGGATACCTAGGCTCGCAGGCCAAAAGGTAGATTTCCATGGGTTAGTAGCTCCCCCGACAAGCACCAGTTCTGTCTTGTCGGGGTTGAGCTTGAGGTGATTAGCCCCCATCCAGTCGCTAATATGGCAGAGGTTGGTCTGGAAGTTAAGAATGGACTCTGCAGAACCATCAATATTAAAAATCAACTGGATGTCATCCGCGTAATTGAACGCGGTGACATGGTTGCCGCGTAGAGATCGAATAAGGGGAGTCAAATATAATTTAAAAAGAAGAGGGGATAAGGAGGAGCCCTGCGGGACGCCACATGTAAGGCCAACCCTGTCAGCAGTAAACTGAGAGAGCCGGACCGCCTGATGGCGGTTGGACAAGAAGGAGCGAACCCAGTCCAGAGCGGTGCCCCGGATGCCGGCCTCCCTGACACGGTTGAACAATATATCATGGTAGACCGTGTCAAAGGCGGCCAACAAATCCAGGAGCACCAAGACCTGGCTGATCTTAGAGTACGCCCCTCTCCGCAGTTCCTCCATAACTGAAAGTATAACTGACTCCGTAGAGTTTCTAGGGACTTAAAGATAGTTCTAATCCTGTGCTCTATTATGTACTAGGGCCTTATAGGAGAGGTCATGCCAATCATAGGGGTACCCTAACCCATAGAGCACCCTGGTGTATGTAGTTGTTTTCACAGTATCTTTAAGTGTCTCTTTCAGAATAGCATTGGCCCTGTGCCTGTTCAGGCAGAGGCCAGGGCCAGTCAGAGTCAGGTACCACCAGTACCAACCAGCAAAACGTTGGGGTGTGCCGAGGGGACAGAATGGCTGTGCAACACTAAAGAAGCACAAACTCAGAATTTAAAACATAACACCATGGTTGGGGGGTTCTCTTTAATAATCAGAATTGATTTCTATCCTAATGAACCCATTTACCAATATTAGGATAAGGAAAGACTGGGGAAAAATCATAACGTTCTAATCTATACCTTTCAATTTTCATGCAGCTCTTTGATGACGGTTAATAGCTCACTATTCAATGTTAGGATTTTAACTTATAAACTGCAAATACCAAAAGAATCTCTGTCATGTTATGTTATGTTATATTACATATATTTATAGCGCGCACAGCCACTCATGAGTATCATGGCACGGAGCCTGGTGGGGGAGGAGATGGAGTACTGGCAGGAGAATAGATGAGTTTTCAGTTTCCTCCTGAACACAGCAAGGTCCTGGATAGTGCAAAAAGCAAGAGGAAGGGCGTTCCAGGCAGCTGCCGCCTTCAACGTAAAAGAACTGCCCCCTATTCTCTGATGCTTAAAACGAGAGGTCAGACCATAGCAAAGGGACGAGGACCGCAAAGGACGTGCAGGAACATAAAAAGAAAAGCGCCTCTGTAAATAGAGAGGACCACGATCATGCAGGCGCGGTGGGACAAAATCAAGGATTTAAATTTGACTCGCTCCAACATGGGGAACAGTGAAGTGAGGGTAGCTGTTGCTGGACACTGTTTCTAGCTGGAATGCCCAACAAAAGTCTGGCTGCTGTATTCAGAACCACATGCAGTTTTTTCGGAAGGTACCCAGGAACACCAGCATAGAGGGCATTCGCATAGTCCAAGCTAGACAGGATCAGCGCACAGGCAACAGTTTTCCTCGCTGCTAGAGGGAGGAGGGAGAAAAATATTCTGAGGGTTTTAAGCAGGCCAAAACAACATCCAGCCAGCTTGTTGATGTGTGTCGAGAAGGAAAGACATTCATCAAACCAAACCCCCAAGTTTTTTGCTGCATTCCCTAACGAGGTGGGTGAAGGAAACTCAGGAAGCCAGAGCTGCTCTCTAAAATTAAGGGGAAATTTGCCAAAGAGCAGATCCTCCGATTTTTCTTCATTGCATTTAAGCTGCGCCTCAGCCAGCCATTTAAAAAAGGAGGGCAGACAGTGTTAAACCGGTAATACCGTATCCACCTCTTTGTCCCAGGTAAAAAGCGGCTGGGTATCATCTGTATATGCCATCACCTTAGCCCCCAACTCCTACGCAAAATAGACCTGCAGGGTCACATAGATGTTAAAACGAAGGGGGCTAAGGGAGGAACCCTGTGGAACACGGGTTGTTACCGGTTGAGGGGAGGAGGAGGATGGTGGGATCCAGACCTGCTCGGCACGCCCATCCAGAAATGACCAAAACCAGTCCCACAGGACGCCTGACAGACCGATCTTAGCCAGACGTGAGAGAAGAAGAACATATGGGACCGCGTCGAACGGCGCTGAGAGGCAAATCAAATTAATGCTGCTCTCTCGCCGGTGTCCAAGCACCCCCGGATGGCTTCAGCCACCTCCACCAGCACAGTTTCTGTGCTGTGGGATGCCCTGAACCCTGAAGGAGCAGAGCGCAGAAGCATCTCCCTTTCCACAAAGTCTGTCAACTGCTTATTGACCACCTTCTGACACACCTTCACCACAGCAGGAAGGAGGGAGATAGGTTGGTAATTATCTGGGCAGAGGGGGTCCAGCGACTGCTTTTTTAGAAGAGGAAGGATCTTGGCCTCCTTCCAAGCCCGCTGTACCACCCCTTTCTGAAGAGACAAATTGATCATGGTATTAACCTCAGTGTTGATAACCTCGGCAACTGCTGCCAGTGTCCTCGCTGGGCAGGGGTCCAAAGGTGAGCCTGACTACAGATCCTTCAAAATTTGATGACACTCTAATGGGTCCACTGTGCTGAATACGGACCAGCAGAGTGACATTCCAAAGGTATCTCCATAGTGCTATTGCAAGGAATAAATGCTGCTTGGATAGCCCAAATCTTATCCTTAAAACAGTAGGAAAGGGTGTTGCACCAAGAAGGTGAAGATAACGACACACTTGCTTGAGTCATCGGGAACGTGAAGCTCTGAACAACAGCAGTAACTCACTGGCCTATTTAACATGATATGCATTTTGTGATCTGCCTGGTACACGTTCTTTGCAGCAGGCATATTACCCCACTGTGGCTACCTTACCGAGTCAAAACTTCCACTAGACAAACCTCTGATCTCTCTCAATAAGAACATTAATCACCGAAGTTATCTTCACATGTTTATTGTTGCCTGAAAATTGCTAGAGAACAGGAATGCAGCAGCAGGTACTTTTCAAACCAAAATGCACTTGCAAACACGACGCTCCCACCCTAAGTCAGCGACCTTTGTTTGCTTGGTGCACGAAGATGCAAGATTCATATACATGTTTTTTTAACATTTGGTTTGATTACTATATGACCATAAATAACAATAAAGCTTACATGCATACTGTGACAACATGCCTGCTTTTCTCAATATTTCATTTTGAAAGTATGCAATTGTGTTTGTTTAACGGGCGGTGATTTGTATAGGGTCTCCGGGAAGTCGACAAGGTTGTCCTTGTCCCCCCCAGAATTTTAGTGCCTCCTAGAACCTGGATGCTGGCCACAAACGCCAGAAGGTGGGGGTGGGATCAAGGCCCAGGCAGTAGCCGCGGTGTTAGCGGAAGGCCAGGCCTAACCGACGAGCCTCCGTGTGCCTGCCAGCCTGACACGGTGACAACGAAACCCACACCTGGGAGTGTTTTGTGAGTGCAGGGAGTGTCCCAGTTGCCTTCAGAGTGCTGGGACACTGTAGGGCTATAGGAATATGTAGGGAAATAATTGGGCTGACGGAGCTCCGCTAGTCTGCAGCCTTTCCTCATCAGACTTTGGCCCAGAGTAATAGAGAGAAAGACACAAATGAAGGAGGAGTAAAAATCATAAAAACAGTGACAGACGGACAAAAAAGAACACGCATGCATGAGATACAGTGGCCACTGTGCTTCATTTGGGAAAAATGAGTGCAGGGGCGGTTGGGAGGCTGCTACAGCTTGCACAGCCCATTGCTCCTTCCAGTACTGCCAGTGCCAGTACCAGCACAACTAAAACGCATCACACTCCTCCAAGTTTGAAGATTGAGATGATTCAAGGTCCCCAAAGCTATAAGAGTTGTCTGGAAGGTAGGTAACAACCATTTTTAAGGTAGATTGAATTAATAAACAACTTTTGTTTTGCTTGACAAACAGCCCCACCATGTGGCAGGCTGTCATAAGTGCCGGTGTTGACAATTAGGTAGCAGTGTTGATAATTTAGGGCCTCAATTATGAGAAAAGACACATCGCTGTGTGAAAGCAGCAATGCGTCACTTCTCAGTGCGCACTTCTTGCGACATGATTGATGAGTCATTTTTATAAAATGACGCATCATGTCGCAAGGAGTTACAGATACGTCAGTATTTCTGACATATCTGTGGGCGCAAAAGTGACACATTGCTGGAGTGTGTCACAAAAGTGACGCAACTCCAGCAATGTGTACTTTCACATGGGCAAGTCCCATGTTGTTGGTGCCTGCGTCAGTCTTATGCCTGCCATGAAGCACACATTAGCGGCCAAGAAATGGCACTGCATCACTTCCATGACCCTTTCTTGTGTCAAAATGCCCCCCTTGCATACATTATACCTGGCGCAGGTATAATGTAGCACAGGAGTTTACAAAGTGGCGCATCAACTTAGATGCGTCACTTTGTAAATATGGCCACTGGTGCATCACAAAAAGTGACGCACAGCCTCATAAATAAGGCCATTAGTGTGGGTGCTGAGCACCGGAAACCACCTGCACAAATTAAGCACTGAGGGAAAGGGGTTGTCTAGAGTAATGGATTAAATATACATGAATTGGAATTAAGACTAAACAGCCTTTCCACAGCCCCCGTGGCAGCTTCTGAGCAAACGTTTTGGTCTTATTATTTCATCAATTATGCACTGATGATTATCGTAAATAGGAGGAAATGCCCCTTTTATACACCCGTCTATTTGTGATTTAGAATGAGTCATGGAACTCATTGTGCAATTTGAAAAAGATCTCACTGAACTATAAACTGAGCTTTATCCGAGGTAAAACAACATTTTATTGTTCACGGCCTTGTGAAGCTGAGCTCACCCAAGGTTCTAGGTTCAAAGAGGACCGTTTTGGTGCTCTCTGAAGAGCACAGTTTCTAGATGCGTCACTTTGTAAATATGGCCACTGGTGAATCACAAAAAGTGACGCACAGCCTCATAAATAAGGCCATTAGTGTGGGTGCTGAGTACCGGAAACCACCTGCACAAATTAAGCACTGAGGGAAAGGGGTTGTCTAGAGTAATGGATTAAATATACATGAATTGCAATTAAGACTAAACAGCCTTTCCACAGCCCCCGTGGCAGCTTCTGAGCAAACATTTTGGTCTTATTATTTCATCAATTATGCACTGATGATTATCGTAAATAGGAGGAAATGCCCCTTTTATACACCCGTCTATTTGTGATTTAGAATGAGTCATGGAACTCATTGTGCAATTTGAAAAAGATCTCACTGAACTATAAACTGAGCTTTATCCGAGGTAAAACAACATTTTATTGTTGCCGGCCTTGTGAAGTTGAGCTCACCCAAGGTTCTAGGTTCAAAGAGGACCGTTTTGGTGCTCTCTGAAGAGCACAGTTTCTCTTTCTTGGTCATTAAGGAAGTCATGGGTGTAGTGGTTTTTATTTAAATCAGATAGTTAATGTATCTTGCATGCTGGTGTGCAGGCAATGTTTGTTGTATAATGTTTGTATTTAAAAGTGACCCTTGCATGGAGCGGACTCTGCTCTGTGTTTGAGACTAAGCAAATGAAGCATGGATAAATGGAAGAATACATTTCTGCACTCAGGGTTTTAGAAACTACATGTGGCTTTGGTCCCATGTTAAATGATTGCATAACGGACCAGTTTGTTTTTAATTGTGTTTCTCTGAAGATTAAGGAAAGACTGCAGAGCTACAAAATCCATCACAGGCTGAAGTTATCGATTTGGCCTGAGCATACAGAGATCTGCGATTTCTTCTAGAGCCATGCATAGGCTCTACGACATAAGTGTCAGCATGGTGACTTAACTGGACTTTTCTCAGGAAGATTCATTATGCGCTGTTAACTTGAAAGGGAGAGCACCAAAATTTACACAAAAGAAAGCAGCAGATTTTTGTTTCAGATGCAGCTCTAAAAACATTTTAGTAAATTTTCATGATGTCCAGCCATTTAAAAATGTTGCTTGATCTGTAAAAAAAAGTGGGGAATTTTCAGAACATTTGCAGGAGTAATAAGAAACATGTGAGAGTGGGTAGTGTGGAGGTGGAAGTTGATACATGTGCAAATTCGCTCAGCAATGTGGTGCTAACACTCAACTGGGAAGAGAGCCCCAGGGTGGTCAAGGGTCCATTGAGTACTTCAATCATTAATAACATTTCTTTCCAGGTCATGTCAGACTCCAGATTACCTATAACCATCCTAAGGAGCATGACATTTTATTAATACTGGAGAAAGAATTTTCCTTTGTCTCAGTCAGACGTGAATCCTAGAGCATTTAGGGAAAAAGATATTGAGATGATTGGGTATTTTGTGTCTGGACTCCAGAGTGCAATGTTTGGGGATAGAATCTGAGACAAAGGTATACATGGCAGTGAAAGGAAAAAATATAATTGGTGGAGAGACTTGGCATGCATGGGGATTGCATCTGGTTCTGGGGGATGAGAACCGGGTTAGAGTGGGGGAGTTACCAGTTTGCAAGGTGGATTGCATGGATGTGGCCATCAGGGATATTCTATCGGAATTCCAACAAGTATTTAGTGATCATGTCAGATTAGTAAATGGCATGGAACATCACATACGACTGGTGCCTGAAGCTCAACCCGTGGCTCATAAGGTAAGTCCCATGCCTATGAGTGTCAGGGAAGAGTTGAAGAGCACTTTGCAAAATCTGTGTTCACAGGGTATCAACCAACCTACAGATTCCTCACAGTGGATGGCACCCATAGTTGTCGCACAGAAAAATTCAGGTGAGATTAGACTTTGTGCTGACCTACGGGTGCTCAACAAAAATATACTGCCACCCACTGCCCAGAGTCCATGAGTTGTTGGCAAATCTATGTGGTATTTCCTGATCGACCTGAGATCAGCGTACCACCAAGTGGCATTGACAGCAGAATCTCACGATTTAAGGACGTTTGTGACCCCTTTTCTTGCCTATAAGTTTCTGTGGCTTCCCTTTGGACTAGTGTCAGCGGGCAGCATGTTCCGGAAACTTATGGACTCATTATTTCATGGCACAAAAGGGGTACAAGCATATCTAGATGATATTCTGATATACCCAAAAACCTTGAAGAAACATAATGTAATTTTAAAAGAAGTATACTGTCTATATTGAAGACTAGAGACATGACGGTCAAGGCAGAAAAAATTAAATTTGCAGTACAAGAGTTGGAATACTTAGGCCACACATTGCCTGGCACTGGCATAAAACCAAAATATTCGGTTGTGAGGGCAATTGAGGATGCTAAGGCACCCACCGACAAGGATTCTCTATGTTTATTTCAGGCTGGCAGAGTACTACACCAGGTTCGTGCCAAGGTATGTCAAGACAGTGGACCCTTTACGCACATTGCTCAGAAAGGGCCAAGGGTTTAAGTGGTCAGATGATTTGGAAGGGGTGTTTTGCAAAAGTAAAAGAGTTGATCATACCAGTGTGATGGTGAGCCCCAGCAAGGCCTACCAGTGCAAGGTGTTCTCCCTTCTCTGCACAGAGTCCTCAGACCAATAGGAAGAAGTTAGCACAGAAACTGGAATAGAAAGTAGAAGATTTATCAAACCTCATGAGATGGAACTACATTCACACAACACCCTTCGGTAATGTATAAAGTAGCATACTGAATGGAAGGAGCTTGGTCCTTTTATACTCACAGAGGGGCTCAAAAGAAGGCGGTACAAGTACAAAATGCTGGTTTTAGGTACACATATGGCCATACAGAAAATGCACAGTCAACAAGTGGGAGGAGCTAACAGTTGCTAATTCTGGTGAACACATCCTGACAGCTACAGACTAACAGCAGCTGCATGGACAGTTGCAAGCTCAACTGAGCATGTGCGAAGCAGAAGAGGCTAAATATACCTTGTTATTAGGCAGATTTCAAGAGCAGTTAACAGAAAGGTAGGACAGAGCACATGGCGAGCACATGGTAGCACATGGCAAACAAAATGGCTGACAGAAATACAAAATGGATTCCACAAAACAGACAAGATAGTCTCTAAATACAGGATGTCTTCTGCTAATGCAAACCTAATTGCTGCCAAATTACAACAGACAACCTTTTTAGCATTAACTGAAGACATCCATTTATCTGGGATAATCTAGATATGCATCCTGTACGTTGATGCTCATAATCTCAGTGATCTCTTTATTTAGCATTTGTTGTGCTTTCATTTCTGTAATATTTCTTTTGGCAGGTGTACAAGCAGTGATGCACATGGAGCAAAGCGTAGGACCACAGTGTATACCAGTACAGCATGTAAATAATATCGCCAACAGTACACATAAAATAGTCTGTAATTTCCAGCCCCAAGTAGCAAATAGTGTCCAGAACCAGGTCGAAAAGGTCCATGTACTAGTCTCTGGGTGAATCTCTGCCACAATCTTATGCAGTTTTGATATTGCGTCGTATAATGAAGGTGAGTGATCTAGTATAAATACACAGCAACTGCTACCGATGATGCGACATGCACCACCTCGATCAGCCAAAATCACATCAAGCACCATTCTGTTCTGGAGTGCTACAATCCTTGCAATTTGCAGTTCCTCTGTAATGTTCCCAAGTGCAATTGCGGTCTGATTGGTAAAAGGTTCCACAACACGAGTGAGGCTCCTTATTTTCCTACTGTTTAATGCAGCACCCACGAAAAAGAACAAACCAAATTAAAATCGACATTTTGTTGGAAAGTGATATCAGTCTGATCAACCTCATCAGTACGTATTGTTCGTTTGTATCTGTTCTTGGAAATGTCATTGTACAATTTGAAGTCGAGGTGATATGACGCAGGTGCCAAGAACACAGGGAGCACCAAAAAGGACACATAGCAGATCCCTGACCACCCAAAAGTTAGTTGATAGTATCCCTTATTTCCACAAACAAAATAGGTATTGTGCGATGATGTGAAACTACTATTAACACCTTCCATGCTCATGACGAGCTCAGCTCGTCATGCAGTACACTGCTCATGTGCTCATGACGAGCTGAGCTCGTCATGAACAATGGGATTCAAGGAAGTGCAGCATCCAAGATGAATCACTGTAGCATTGAATGTGTTATTAGCTCCTTCAATAGTCAGTGTCAAAATACATTCACTCCGTCCCACTGGAATTCTCCCAACACTACTGATACATAAATCTGCTTTAGCTCTTGTCACAGAAATTAAAAAAGGTCCATTGTTTTTTATAGTCCTAATATTCGTGAAGACATATGGTGTCAAAATATTGTCAGGTTGATACTCTTCCCATTCCCATTTAGTCCCTGTAGCTTGAGAATAACTATCTTTATCTTGATAACATACTTTATTCAGACGAAAGTTAATCCCACCTACTGAAGGCTTTCCAGAAGAAAACAAAAGCGCATACCAAGTTTGACCAGAACCATTGTGAGAGAAGGGAAGAGGAGTGAAATGTGTTCCTCTCTTCTTCTGGTGGGCAGGAATCATCCCACATACCCAACAATTGGTGGTATTCGTGGCATTATGTGGATGATGCAACATCTGGATGAAGGTATTATTAAGGTAGGATTGTCGATGTTTCTGCTCATGGTAGGGAAGTGTAAAGTAGTGGTGTTCCACTGGTACTGGAGTAGTGGCAACAAAAAGTTGTCGAGCAGGGGCCACCTTCTCAATGTACCACGTAATTGTTGCCATAGCCACCATAGCACCAACAAACCCTACAGCACAAATTATTCTTTTGTTATGCATTTTAGCAACAGCAATAATCGATCCTTCTGCAAACTCGTTGAAACAATCATTGGAGCTCTTATCCCTGAGCAGCCGTTGATTTCTTCACCACGGGCCAAGACGGGTGTCACTACTCTACGCAGGACTGATCCCCCCGCCCCTTGCCACATAGGCGTTCCGTTTCACTAACCCATGGCGGTAGCGCAACCGGTCTTTTTCGGCAAAGCGGACTCTTTCCTTGTTCTCAGCTGATATCGGGATTCTCCGGCGATCGTGTGGTCCGGGAAGACTTCCGCAGATTTGTCAGGTGAGATAGCTTGACCTTTCTCTGTCTCCAGAATCTCTCGATGGTCGGTCAACACAGCAGGTTCCACCAAAACTTCAAAAGGTGCGGTTGGTGTAGCAAACCCTCCTGTATGAGTCCATGTCCCTTTACCAGGATTATACTGCCAACAGATCAAACAGGACTGTACTACTCTTTTAGCTGTGCTGGCAATTTCAGGATGCTCCCAAACTTGTGTAAGCAATTTAGTTATTGCTAGAGCTCCAACATGTGCCACCCCATGTGCCATTTGAACCATAGGTTGTAAATAGGCTGCAGGCAATTTCCATTTATCCATGTCTTTGTTGCACCAACAACCCTCATCGGCCAATATTCCTTCTTTAGACCTTTGCTCAAGTTCTGCTACAGAAGCTGATCTCTGTACCTCTAGTACTTCCTCTCTAACATCATGCCAATGCTCAGTTTGTGATTGCACTATGTACATGGAAGTAGTGCTTCGTTGCATTGCAGTCTCATGAGCTACGCGATCAGCAAAAGCATTACCTTGTCCTATCTTGTCAGTCACTTTCTTGTGTGCGTTACACTTCACAATCGCTATCTTCTTCAGATATGTCAGTGCAGTCAAAAGGTTATGCACTAATTCTTCATGCCTTATCTGCATCCTGTGGGATGTAAGAAAGCCTCTTTCCTTCCAAAGCAGGTCAAAATCATGGACCACTCCAAAAGCATAGCGGCTATCCATGTAGATGTTCACACATATGTCAGTGCTAAGTTCACACGCTCGTGTCAAAGCTATTAGTTCAGCTGCTTGAGATGACTTCTGTGGTATGCAAGCTATTTCCACTACTGTCTGAAGTGTCGTAATTGCATATGCAGCTTAGGTCATATAATCTTGCAACTTCAAACAGGACCCATCAACCCATAGTTCCCCATCTACATCTGGAAGAGCGTATCTTGCAAATCAATGCGACTCTTTGTCTGTTCCTCAGTAAGGAATATACAATTGTGAGGCTCCTTTGACTGAGACTGAGTCGCAGGATATGGCAACAAAGTGGCTGGGCTCAGTGTCGCGCATCTCTTCAAGGTAATATGAGGTGCTAACAGTGTCAATTCATATCCTGTCAAACGGGCACTAGTTAAGTGTTGCGTCTTGGTCTGATTCAAAAGGGCATCTACTGCATGGGGTACTAGCACCAACAGTTTATGTGACAAAACTATCCCTTCACTCTGACGTATAGACACAGCTGTCGCTGCAACTGAACGGAAGCACCCAGGCAATGCACGAGCAACAGGATCAAGGACGGATGAAAAATATGAACAGGTACGCTGCTTGTCACCGTGTGTCTGTACTAAAACTGACAATGCACATCCATCTTTCTCGTGTATATAGAGTGTAAAATTCTTTGTGTAATCTGGAGTGCCTAACACTGGTGCAGAACAAAGAGCTTGACGTAACTGTCGAAAAGCATTCTCACATTCAGTTGTCCATGGAAGGGGCACTGGAGTGTCTTTGCTCAAAGGTGGAACAAGGGTTTGACAGTGCGAGTAAAACCTAATATCCATTGCCTACAAAATGAAGTCAGACCAATGAATGCACAGACATCTTTCTGAGTAGAAGGTACTGGTGTATCTAAAATTGCTTGAATGCGATCTGATGTAAGTGCACAGCCCTCCTTAGACAGAAGGGGACCTAAGTAGGTTATCTTTGGTCTACAATATTGCAATTTCTTTTGTGACACTTTATGATGGTGTGTCGAAAGAAAAGAAAGCAAAGACAAAGTACACTCTTCACATAGTTCAGGCGTATCGGCTGCCAACAAGATGTCATCGACATATTGAATGAGAGCCACCCCTTTTGGTAAGGCGAAAGAATCAAGCTGTCTTTTCAGTGCTTGGCTATAAATACTAGGACTCTCAGTGTACCCTTGAGGAATTCTACAAAATCTTTACGATCGATTATTTAAAGTGAAACCAAACAAATATCTGCTAACAGGAAGAATAGGGATCGAGAAGAAAGCATTCTTCAAATCAATCGCGCTAAATGTAGTCGCTGTCGGGGGAGCCAAAGTAAGTAGTGTTGTTATATCAGAAACCACTGGGTATTGTGTTACTACAATCTTATTAACTTCTCGCAAATCAATAATAAATCTGTAAATCCTAGTATCAGTATTCTTTTTCAAAATGGGCAGAATAGGACTGTTACAAACATTGTAAGGTATTTCCTCCACAACCCCCACTTTAATCAAATCATGGACAATGTGAATGAGAGCTTCTTCGCCTTTCTGAGAAATTTTATATTGAGGCAAGCGTGGCAATGAAGCGCCCTCCTTGACACTAATATGCACTGGTGGAATAACCATTTGTCCTACATCAGTGTCTGAAGTAGCCCATAAAGCACTAGGGAGTGAAGCTAATGCAGTATCTTCTTTAACCAAATAAATCTCTCAGTCATGGGGTAGTTGTCATTCAAAATAACACGCACTCCTTCAGGACAACACTGTATCGTAGCCGTATCAAGACCTACAATATTGTCTGTGTGTTTGGAGAGAGCAAAAATGGACATGGAGCAGTAAACTTATCAACATGGAATGCGAGTGGTTGTGACAATGGGTTAAGGGAAGGCGGTTCATCGAACCCTATCGATGCAATAGTTGAGTCAGACTGGGGAGCCCTTGGAACCAATTATTTAGATAAGCCACTACGAGTATCTCCTGTATCAACCAGAAAATGATCAGTAGAACTCAAAACATGTGCTGTAACATAGGGACCCCTCTGATCTACTGGAACTTCAACTGATTCCTTACCCCATCCTTGGCAATCCTATGCATAAGCAGAATCCTGAAAATCAGACAGCACATAGTCGGACATGTGATACTGGTTCCTTCTATCAAAAGTGTTAAACCCATCCTGCCTACATGTATTAGCATCAAACCTAGCACAATCATTCGTGCTTCCTCTAGACCCTGGATATCCTTAACGGTTTCTCATTTGTCCCCGAACACGTGGACACTGCTGAGCACGCAGCACTGGACAATCAGAAATCCAATGTCCAAATTTCTTGCAGTATGCACACTGGTCAACAGACATATTCGAAAGAGTATAGGAAAAAAAGGACTAACCATAAGATCCACGTCCACCTCTATCATTACCTCTAGAAGGCGGACCATAAGCCTGAGCCAGCATAACCTTTGTTTTCAACTCTTTAGTCTTTTTATCCTCATTCCCCTTTGCTTCTAATTCCTGGCGTTCATAATACTGAGCCATAGTCTAAAGAGAAACCAGAGAAGAGGTAGTCCATGAACTCTCACTGGCCTTTAGGCGACTAGCTATTCCTGGCAAAAGGTTTGCGACATATATATAGACAAAAATAAGCCTACCCGTGTCATCTGTTAATGACTGGCCACTAAAATCGTGGAATGCCTCCTCAAAGCGTGTAAAAAAATCTGAAACCAATTCATCTGCCTTTTGCGTACACAACGCTAATACAGTCCAATCTATCTTTTTAGGGGGAATAATCATCTTTAATTTAACTAATATAGCTGTAGGGAGATCTGAAATCAATTTACACTGTTCTGTGCAGGCTCCCGCTCTACATCCATTTGTTCTAACTCTTTCCATAATGCCGAAAAAGTTGCACGATCATCAACTTTACGCATAGTTCTCCACATGTCAGGTGGCAATATCAATCCGAAAAACAAATCAAAATCAGGCAAAGTCATGGTACAAGAGCTAATAGCACCCTCAACGTTCTCATAAAAAGCTTCTAGATTTTTGCATAGATCAGGCAATGCATTTTTAAGGGCCATAACATCCGCTCTATTCCAAGGAGTATAGACCCAATTATAAATAAAGTAACCCTTCGAATCGGCAGAACTTTTATCGTCATCTGTTCCCTCGCCTCTAGGAGGAACATACAAAGGTGCGGCTTCCCGCATAGGTTTTGCATGAACTATCATAGTCTTATCTGTTCTGAAGATAGAAGCTTGTGCCACGCTGGTCTGAGATGTTTGTGCAGCTGCGTCTGCTGCCGTTTTCTCCTCTCACAAATGGACTGCCTCAACACGTAATTTAACCAAATGCCTGATAGAGTCAGCCACCTGAAAAAAGAGAAAAAGACCATCACGCATTTGCTTACAATCATTTGCTATATCAAAAGGCTCCAATTCCTCATAATGTTTCCTAAACCGTTCAACTACTTCTGCGGCAAACACCTCTGTAAACTATACTTGCTCCCTTTCCTGCCAATTCTTCATGTCATCTAAAAGTTCAGAGGCAGTATTACGGGCGGCTTTGCGAGCAGCAGACCTAAGCTCAGCAGAACACGCCTTAGGCAACAAAGAACGAGTTTCTCGCGCTTTATCCTGATCTGTAAAAGATTCCTCATCGGAGGTGCGGAAGGGAAAATATACGGAGGTGGAGAACGATCTAATAACAAGAAATTATCTTGTGGTTTATTAAGGATAGGATAAAGGGGTTGCCTAACAGCTTATTGGCCAGTTACCACTAAATGGCGCTCCCTATTCTCTCTCTCTTTTAGTTATTTTGTTTCCTTGTTTTTTAACTCTAATGCTTTCGCATAAATGTTCTTCGTCGTTCTTTTTCAATCAACGCTTGCTCACGCTTTATTCGTTCACGCACTTCTTTCTCCCACATTCGCACAAGTTCAAGTTCAAAAATTTGTATAGCGCACTACTCACCCAGAGGGTCTCAAGGCGCTTGAGGGAGGGGGGGTGCTTTACTTATCGAATATCCAAGTTTTTAGTTGCTTTAGTTGCACACAGTCAAACATATCTTGCCTAGTCTTTCGCTTAAACATACATTGTTCCTCATACTGAATCTTTCGCAAATCAAATGACCCATGCATAGGCCACCGCAACCCAGGATCCTTACTCGTATATTTATTTCATAACGTGCTGTACATTATAGAAGAAATACCATATTTATTATACATATCCCTATCAGGCGTCCCCTCTGGGGGGGCCGGTTGTGCTTCATCAAGTCTCAAACTGGTACTACTCCAAAGGCAACACATCCTACCAAGTGTGCTAGAAACAGGCATGCCAAAAATAGTGCAGAATATGCAGTATTATAATCAAAGTAGCGCTTAAGGTACTCTTTGTACGTTGCACCGTTCAAACAATTTCAAATAGAGAAAAATCTCCTCACTACCTGCCTATATAAATTGCACTTTATATATACCTTACAAACAAATACTAATATTGGCCAATCCTTCAAATCAAAAGCTAAGTGTTACTAAACTACCTTACCAATCCAAGGCATACAAAACCAACAGTGTCGCAGAATGACTCTTACCAATCGAATGGTGTCCAGGTTCCAACTGCCAAGTTGTCAAATCGACCAAATGGTCACTGCACGGCGAATCAACAGAAGAGATCTCAGCCAAGGACCGGCACCATCTAGATGGTCAGATCAGAAAGAAAGGAAAAACGCCATGGTTGCCAAGACTCGGGTCTCCTCAGGCAGCGATCACGTCCAAAGCGAGATTCCAATCCTTCGTCTCGACCACTCCTTCGGCCATCCGAGTCGCCGATGAGCCACAAGATGGGCGCCAATTTGTGGTGTTGAGCCTGAGCAAGGCCTACCAGTGCAAGGGGTTCTCCCTTCTCTGCACAGAGTCCTCAGACCAATAGAAAGAAGTTGGCACAGAAACTGGAATAGAAAATAGAAGATGAGGTGGTACTACATTCATACAACACCCTTCGGTAATGTATGAAGTAGCACACTGAATGGGAGGAGCTCGGTCCTTTTATATCCACACAGGGGCTCAAAAGAAGGTGGTACAAGTACAAAATGCTGGTTTTAGGTACATATATGGTCATACAGAAAATGCACAGTCAACAAGTGGGAGAAGCTAACAGTTGCTAATTCTGGTGAACACATCCTGACAGTTACAGACTAACAGCAGCTGCATGGAGAGCTGCAAGCTCAACTGAGCATGTATTAAGCAGAAGACGCTAAATATACCTTGTCACTAGTCAGATTTCAAGAGCAGTTAACAGAAAGGTAAGACAGAGCACATGGGGATCACATGGTAGCACATGGCAAACAAAATGGCTGACAGAAATACAAAATGGATTCCACAAAAAGGACAAGATAGTCTCTAAATACAGGATGGCTCCTGCTAATGCTAACCTAATTGCTGCCAAATTACAACTTCAGCACAAGTCCTACATGCATTTCATGAGGATTGCGTCTCACTTACAGCTGTGGATGCTAACATTCATGGTCTTGGCGCAGTGCTCAGTCAAAAGCTGGGTGGTCGCGAACAGAGGATAGCGCTCGCATCAAGATCTCTTAAGCAATTTGAAAACCAGTATAGTATGATAGAGAAGGAGACTCTGGTGTGAGTATATAGACAGTACAGAAGTTTCAAATGTATATTTGTGGTGCGCGGATTTGAACTATACACAGACCATAAGCCATTGGTCTATACCTTTAACAACAACAACATGTCTGTCAAGCTGACAAGATTAGTATCTAAGATACAAGGGTACATGTTTATGTTTAAACACATTCCGGGGGATAAGAATTTTAGGGCCGACTGTTTGGCCAGAATGCTGATGGAAGTGGACAATGAGGATGATTTGCACGTTGATGACATAGAGTGTATAGTCATATAGTTTATGTCTCATGCACGTGGGTGTATGCGCCCTGTGTGTTGTATAATGTTTGTATTTAAAAATGACCCATGCATGGAGCGGATGCTGGTCTAGGTTTCGAATGACATTAATCAGTTATCATTTGATCACCATGCCCGGAGGTCACTCCTTATCATGAGTGGACGCATGTGGATACACTTCTTCAACTTACTTGGACGTTTCTCGCTTCTTTTTCAATGGCTAAGGTTTCTTTGTATTTGAGATCACTAGATGCCTTTCGAAGACTAAAACAACACTAGGCAACAGGTTACATTAAATAGAAGTGAAGATTGTATTCAAATCACAAACCAGACGGGTATGACAGGCCCCGGTGTAGATACTGCTCAATATAATGACTATTAAAGGATTCTCCACATTTATATTTTTTAAAAACATGTTTTTGACTCAAAAATAGGTAAAGGGTTCCAGTACTTTTTTATTACGGTACCGGAGGGGTAGAGCTGGTGAAAGACATAAATATTATAAGTCTGTGCTGCTCCCAAAAGTAGCTTATTCTGGTTAGCGAGAACAGTCACAGATGGACACCTTTAGATTGGTAACAGACTGCTCTGCATTGACAACAATGAGCACAGACTTCCACCAGTAAAAGATAGAGGTGGCACTTTTGCAGTCCACATATGTGGTCTATCTCAGAGCCTACAGAAACCAAAGACTGAGAAATAAAGATGGTGGCATCGCTCTCATACAGCGACAAGGAACTCAAATGTGAGCAAGGAGTGAGCTGAACAAATCGCTACAGCTAGCCCGGGTCTACAAACCGACAGCAGCAGCTCACCCTTGCGGATACTTGTTCCATCTGAAACAAAATGGCCGCCACCAGCCGCCCCGTCCGTCTGAGCCTATAGGTCATATCCGCTCTTTGCTGTTCAGCTTTCACTTTCCCTTTGTAAATGTAGCTCTGTTCTTCATGTGGAACTACCAACAAATGTTGATGTCCATGATCAATTGTGGTGTAGAAACAACCGGCTAAGCGAGGATGCTAAAACTAAAAGCAGGATTTTAATCCGGAAGTTGAACGTCAGCCATCATGGTCGTAAGAGGTGAGGGGTCTAGGATGTTTGCAGCTCCTCTGTGCCCCTGGCACGAGCTCAGTGCCCTTGCTTCAAGAGGAAAATGGCCCATTCATCAGAGTATGACGACATCAGAATATCAGGCTGAGAAGGAAACCCAGTCCCAAGTGTAGCCCTGCGTCCCACCTCAGTGCCAGTCTCACCTCTGAAGGCAGAGACAGTGCAGAAGAGCCAAGTAAAAACACACACAGGCGGGTACAGGAGGCGCTAGAGGCGACAGTAGAGACATGGACTGCTTTGGAACCAGGCCTGCTGACATGTCAGCTTATCCTCATCGTCAGCTGAATTATTCATGTCCAATTGGCATCTTGTGCACTTCCTGTCACTTCCTGTCTTCCATGCTGGAGCTTAGTTGAAGCAAAATTGGCTTTTCGAGGCTTCGAAACGGTTCATTATTTTGTCCCTGTCAGTCTGTAAATATCTTTGTCAGTGTCCAAAGTCCAAACAAGGCGCTCTGCGTGGAGCTGAGCTAAATCAATCCTTCCTTCCTTCCTTCCTTCCTTCCTTCCTTCCTTCCTTCCTTCCTTCCTTCCTTCCTTCCTTCCTTCCTTCCTTCCTTCCTTCCTTCCTTCCTTCCTTCCTTCCTTCCTTCCTTCCTTCCTTCCTTCCTTCCTCTCTCCCTTCCTTCCTTCCTCCCTTCCTTCCTTCCTTCCTCCCTTCCTTCCTTCTTCCCCCTCATTTCTTTCTTTCTTTCCTTCCTTCCTTTCTTCCTATCCACCCTCCCTTCCTTCCTTCTTTCCTCTCTCTCTCTTCCTTCCTTCCTCTCTCTCTCCCTCAGCGGGACATCTGCTGCCATTAATTATTCATCAATAATCTATAATGGTGACGAGAGATATATGGGGTCTCATTCATGAAAAGTATTGCATCGCTGCATGAAAACAGCGATGCGTCACTTTTCATTCTCCCCTCCTTGTGACACTAATGATACGTCATATTTACAGTATGACGCATCATGTCGCAAGGAGGTACGGATACATCAGTATTTCTAACGTATCTGTAGGCGCAAAAGTGACGCATTGCTGGAGTGTGTGACAAAAGTGACGCAACTCCAGGAATGGGTCATTACACATGTGCAAGTCCCATGTGAAATGTGCCTGCGTCAGTCGGCAGGTGTAAGATATTGATGCTTTTGAGTCCTAGAAGTGGCGCAGTGAAATCTTATTGATTTCACTCTGTCACTTCTATGACCTTTACTTTCATTGGAATGCCCCCTGCATACATTATACCTGGCACAGGGGTTTACAAAGTGAGGCATCTACCTAGATGCATCACTTTGTAAATAAGGTGCAGCAAGGTAACTGCAGTGCAAAAGTGACGCAAGGGCTCATAAATAAGCCCCAGGGTATTGTGGAGGGGCAGGGTGGGATCCTAATGGACATGCCACTCAGTCTCCCCTCCAGCGGGGAAGCCATTCCTGTCTGATGGCAGACTGCAGACTAGACCAGGGTCCACCCATCCCAAAGTGACCTCTCTTCTTCACCATAAGACCGCTGACTGGGGCCACGACCTACAGTTCTGAATGTACCAGGATGACACCCAGCCCCATACCCTACAGGGCCGCCAGAAACATCACCCAGGAGTCCTCACAGCTGCTTGACTCAGGCACCCCCTGGATGAGTCAAAGACTGAACTCCTCAGGGGGGGAGCTCTACAGGTGAGCTCACAGGAGGAAGCAGGGGGCACCCCAGCCCATCTGAAAATGTTACGGATCTTGGGGTGTGGATCAGCTATGATAATTCCTCTGGCACCAAACCAGTAAGGTGTGAGAAGCCAAGCAGTGCCCCTGAGGAGCGTCCTCATCCTCTCGAGTCCCTCCTCGAGCCGGAGGGTGAACAGGTCCTAGAAAAAGCAACTTTTGGAAGAGAGAGAGAACAAGAGTTTATGGTAGGTGTAAGGGCTGAGGTTTGTCTTTCGTGAAATGCTTGCTTTCCTTTAGTAGGGCGCAGGGCGTCTCACTAAATAATGTATAATGTGTTAATATGGTATCAGAGTTTAAAAAAAATAATTCATAAGGAAATTGAAATACCACTTACTGGTCTTTGAATAAAGCAGGCAGTGCCAATGCCTAAATTACCCGGGGCCTCATTTATGAGGCTGTGCGTCACTTTTACGCCGCCGGTGCGTCACTTTTTGTGAGGCACCAGTAGTGTAAAAATGCGACTTGTTGCGCCATGTTTACAAAGTGGCGCGTCTAAGTAGATGCGTCACTTTGTAAACCCCTGCGCCACATTATTACTGCGCCAGGTATAATGTATGCAAGGGGGGCGTATTGACGCAAGAATGGGTCGTAGAAGTGACGCAGTGAAATCTATGAGATTTCACAGCGCCACTTCTAGGACACAAATGCGTCAATTTCATACGCCTGCCTCACCGCAGGTGTAAGACTAACGCAGGCCCTTTCACATGGTGCTTGCCCCATGTGAAAGGACACCTTGCTGGAGTTGTGTCACTTTTGTGACCCACTCCGGCAATGTGTCACTTTTGCACCATTCAGATACGTCAGAAATACTGACGTATCTGTAACTCCTTGCGACATGATGCGTCATATTATAAATATGACGCATCCAGCATGTTGCAAGGAGGGCGCAATGAAAAGTGACGCATCGCTGCTTTCACGCAGCGATACGTCAGTTTTCATAAATGAGGCCCCAGGAGCCTTTCCAGCAGCCATGGGACCGTGGGAGCCTGGCAGAATATGCAGGATGAAATATACAGCAAAAGAGGGGAAAAGTGCCTAATGTCAATACAGGTCAGGAAGGCCAGTTTAAAGGAAGAAAGGAACCGAGGAAGATGACAGTGAGAAACAAGAGATAGGTGCGGGTGACGGAAGCCGGGTGAAACTGGACAGAGCAGGACACCAGTGCAAGTACTCAACATGGTGCAAGGCAAGAAACACATGGTGAGACAGTCTTTTGTGCTGCAGCTGCCAGAGGTTAGCGGTCTAGTTTCTAATAGCTTTTCCTGTCTTCCATCTCCTTTTTCGCCATAGCTCTGACTCCAGGGTAACCAGCTCTGCCCCTAAGGGTTTGTCGATACCTGTCTGATGCATTATATGGCAAGGACTGAGAATGTACAGCTTTTACACAGGAAACTTTGACCGCATTCCTCACAAAATCTCAACTGTATTAAAAAATACCGAGCCTTATTTATGAGGCCTTGCGTCATTCTTACGCCGCCGGTGCGTCAGTTTTTGTGAAGCACCAGTGGTGTAACAAATGTGCCATGTTGCGTCATATTTACAAAGTGACAAATCTAGGTAGATGCGTCACTTTGTAAACCCCTGCGCCACATTATACCTGTGCCAGGCATAATGTTTTCAGGGTGGGTGTTTTGACGCAAGTAAGCTTCATAGAAGTGACGCAGTGAAATCTATGAGATTTCACTGCGCCACCTCTAGGACGCAAATGCATCAAAATCTTACGCCTGCCTCACAGCAGGCGTAAGACTGATGCAGGCACATTGAAATGGGACTCCCCCTTGTTAAATAACCCATTGCTGAAGTTGCGTCACTTTCGTGACACGCTCCAGCAATGCGTCATTTTTGCGCCTACTGATACGTCAGAAATATGATGTATCTGTAACTCCTTACGCCATTATGCGTCATACTGTAAATATGAAGCATCATTGGTGTCGCAAGGAGGGCACAATGAAAAATGACGCATTGCTATTTTCACACACCGATGCGTCATTTTTCATAGATGAGGCCCACCAACTTTTGCCTCAGGCAGCTCAGAAGGACTCTATTGTTTGAATACTTTATTGAGTATCATGAGCAGACTTTTGTTCCCTTAGCATGCTCAGAAAATGATTTACCTAATGAACAAAGGATTACGATTTGTTTGTTATTTATAAATAAGGTTGAGGACCATTGTTTACTGTTCCTGAAGGACTGACCAGCTGCTCCATTCACTCCATCACATCACTAGTATCAGGGACTTGACTACATGGAGACTGGATTACTGCAACATTGTCGAGACAGGAACCCCAAAGAAAGAGATCACGAAACTAGTATCTTCGGAACCAAACAGTTATACTGTGCATCAGACTTAACAATTCAGGGCACACCTTACTCTGCACCCTTGCTTTTACACTCAGTGGAACTCCGTAGTTCAACATCGCAAACCAGACCCCCAAGGAGCAAGTCTCACAGAGGGGGGTCCTCTGTGACAGGGGCACATCTGGACTGGACTATACCCAGAACAAAGGTGCATATTTACTACTTTTGTGGCACTGGCAGCGCTGAGCAGCAAGTCACCTTGTTGCGCTGCCCTGTGTCACAGGGAAAGGACAGGAATGCACCGTATTTGTCCAAAATGGTGTAGTCCTGTCCTTTTCCTTTACACTGTTCCCGTTTCAGCCGCCCAGCACTACTGCAGGCCCCCTTGCACCCTAGTGCAAGGCTGCCTGTGTTGTAAGAAGGATTGGTTTTGTTCAGGAAGGGGCATCTTCCTGCACAAAAAGAAGCCTCATAGGTGTTTTCTTCTTTCGATGTGTTTATAGAATGAGGAAAAACCAAGGAAGAATAAAGATATTTCTCTGCGTTACGTCTCTCCTGGGAGGCGTATATTTTTGGTACATTCCTTGGTTTACAAGGTCTTGTAACCATGGTAATGTGTAAAACACAGTAGGGGTTGCATGGGAACAACCACGCAATGCCCATGGAATGCCTACCCAGAGCAGAGTAATGCAAAAGAGCGGTTTGCACGGCCTCGCATTACTCCTGATTTTTGGACCCATTCAAAGCCACACAAAGTAGTTTTGCATGCGTTTCGACATCTGACCTAAGTTTTGTTTCGCTCTTGCACCGCGTGGTGCAAGATCGACACAAACTGGGTCGTAAATATGTCCCTAACATCTTAGACTGTTTCATATTTACACTGTGCTCTACCTTGCACTGCTAGAGTGAGAAGTCAGAAATCAAATCTAGCCATGTATAGTGTTTTGACCCAATTCAGGCAGGAGTTGCCCAAATTAGCGTGAAAGTAATCGTCATGACTTTTTTAGATGACTGGTGGCTGGAAGTTGATGCTGTCAGACACAGATCCCTTAGGTCTGTCCGTGGCCTTCACATCAACAACCAGTCTGCCTTTTTTGCAAAGGCCATGTAAGGTGAGTATTAAAGAAAATGTGAAGAATCTTTTCTACATGAAATAACTCATATTTGCATCCAACCCCCCTTGCACCCTGTGACGCATGGCTCCTTTCTGTTTCCTCTTTCTTAAACATACATCTGGCATCTTGGTCATCACCGACTGGTTGACAATCAAGTTATGTTCTGTTAATTTGTATGGCTCATATGTTACCTGGGTGGGTATCCTGGTATCTTGAGATGGGGTAGCTGCCATGGCTGTGGCCTAAAGGAATAACTAGGGTTTTAAAAGTTTTGGAATTCTAGGACTAAGCTGGTGGCTCTGATGTGCAGTAAGAGATTTGTTACAGGCTTTAGGAGCTAGGTACGAGAAGGTTCGGCTACCAGCTCTTGCATTCAGATTCGAGGAATATGGACACACAAGAGGCTGGCT
This sequence comes from Lissotriton vulgaris, assembly GCF_964263255.1. Classification (NCBI taxonomy): domain Eukaryota; kingdom Metazoa; phylum Chordata; class Amphibia; order Caudata; family Salamandridae; genus Lissotriton; species Lissotriton vulgaris. Next base: position 276,632,039 of record NC_141686.1, read on the forward strand.
GAGCGGGGGTGTGTGGAAGCCGACATAGTTCTTCAGGTTGTGCTGGGCTCTATATCAGTAAGGTTGGAATTTGAAGAGTGTGCATCTGCTTATGGGAAGCCAATGGAGATCTTTGATGTGTGTGGGTGACCATAGGGTGGAAGTTCGAGTGTGAGTCTGCTGCCTACTAGGCGACCTAGAATCTCGTGATGAGCTGTGTGGTGATGCCGACGTACAGTGCATTTCCATAGTGCTTGAGTAAGTGTTCTAGGGGTGTTGAGCAGAAGCAAACTGAAAAATGGACTGAGGAGCTTGAGGGTATGGCAACAGAAGGAGGTGATCATGTTAACCTGACTTCACATTAAGATTTTATTATTGATTATGATGCCTAGCTTTTTGGCTTGGGATGGATGTAGGACCTCATTCTGAGAGCCGCCAGGCCAAGGACATGAGAGAGGTGTAATTTCTAAAAGTACTACCCCAGTCTTGTCGGAATTTAGCTTCAGGCAGTTGGTTTTTATCCAGTTTGTGAATTCAGACTTAGAGTTCAAGAATATTGTCTGGTTGTTGGAGGTGTGATAAGAGAGGGAGAGGATGAACAGGGTGTCATCAGCTCATCTGATAATGCTCAGTCTGTGGATTCTGGCAATGTTGGCGAGCATGGCCATGTTTTCATTGAAGAGCATGAGACTGAGTGAGGAGCATTAGAGGAAGCTGCAGATCAGGTTGGAGGCAGAGGAGGAGTATGGGGCCAGGGTGACTGCCTGCCTCTGTCCAGTGAGAAAGGAGCTAATCCATCAGAGTACATGTGCGTTTAATCCAGACTTATAGAGATATTGGATGAGGATGGAGTAGAAGAAGGTGTTGAAGGATAAAGAGAGGTCAAGGAGGCTGAGTGCCCCAATGTCTCATCCATGATGAGGTGGATGTCATCAGTGGCAGTGATGAGATCAGTGACTGTGTTGTGATTCAGCATGAAATCCGACTGGATAGGGCTCAGGATATTGTTGGGCCCGATTCACAGAACTAACTTAAGAAAAAATCCTAAACTTACAACTTTTGGTATTCACAGAAGTTAGGATTTTGTCTTAAGACAGACTTAAGTTAGGATTCTGTCTTAAGTCTGTCTTAAGTTTATTTATTTATTTTATTTATTTAGCGACTTGTAAAGCGCCTGGTGACCCGAGGGCATCCCCGCGCTATGAAATTTTTTATCCAGATGAGAGGGAGAAGGAGAGAGGGCTTTATTTGGGAAATAGAAGGGTTTTAAGTTTTTTTCTGAAAATCAGATAACTGGGTTCCAGTCTGTCTTAAGTCTGTCTTAAGACAAAATCCTAACTTTTGTGAATACCAAAAGTAGTAAGTGTAGGATTTTGTCTTAAGTTAGTTCTGTGATCAGCCCCCCTGTATTTGAGGTAGTCAGCAAGACAGTTGTTGATAAGATTTTTCAAGATATTGGCTGGATAGGGCAGCAGGGAGATTGGGCTGTAATTTGGCAGTGTCTTCTGATCTGCTGATGGTTTCTTCAGTAGAGGTCGTATGGTGGTGTGTTTCTAGGGGGCATATTATCAAGGGATTTATCTCCGCTTTTTTGGCTTTAAAAGCCAAGAAAGCGGAGATAAAATTATCTCCCTATTAGCAACAGGGTGCTAACACGCAAATTCGCATGTTAGCACCCTTTTTCTCTAAGCTTCCCCTTGCATCTCTAATGAGATGCAAAGGGGGCGTTCCAGAGAAAAATAATAGGAGAAATGTTGTTAAGCAACAATTCTCCTATTATCAAGGATTTTGCTAACCCTGTTAGTGATAAAAACAAGCAGCGCTAACCGCGGTTAGCACTGCTTTTTTTACACCTGGTATTTTCCTGACTTAGCCATGATATCCTATGGAAGGTGGATATCATGGCTAAGTTTGTGAGCCCCTATTATCAAGCTAACACCAAACTTCGAGAGATTATCGTTGGTTTTCCAGAGATAATCTCTCAATTGGCAGTTAGCGTGAGGATTTTTATCACTACTGAGATAAACCTTGCTAATAGCAAGTTATCTCTGCGATAATTTCCGGCAATGCTTAGCGTTAAAAAATTTGTTGCTAAGCATCGTTAGCGTTAAATATCGCTTAACGTTGGTAATATGCCCCTATGTTTCTGGGAATGTGGCAGTGGTGGGAGAGTTGTTGAGTATTATAGTGAGGATAGCGCAGATGGAGTCGAGACCTTTGGGGAACAGGAAGTGTGGGCGGGGGTATGTTGGGGCTCTTAAGTGGATAGACAGCATAGGGGCAGCGGTTTACAGGGAAGTTATGATGGGCCAGCAGGTCAGTGCGGTTTCCGGTGTGCTCTTCTTGTCTGGTTGGAGGGCTGTAATGCTACAGAGGTCTGGTTGGGGTGCAACATTATATATAGTGATGTTTTTGTTGCTGAAGTAGTAAGAGTGCTGGGTGTAGAGTCCCTGGGCCTGATTCACAGAATGAACTTAAGACTCAATCCTAAACTTACTACTATTTTGGTATTCACAAAATGCACTTACTACTTTTGTTATTCACAGAATGAACTTACTACTTTTAATATTCACAGAAGTTAGGATTTTGTGTTAAGTTTGTCTTAAGTTTGTCTTAAGTCTGTCTTAAGTTTGTCTTAAGACAAACTTAAGACAAAATCCTAACTTCTGTGAATACCAAAAGTAGTAACTGCATTCTGTGAATACTAAAATATTAGTAAGTTTAGGATTGAGTCTTAAGTTCATTCTGTGAATCGGGCCCCTTGTGAAGGGGTGAAATCGTGAAGAAAGTGATGGGGAGATGAAATCCTTCACTATGGAGTAGATTACTTCAGTGTTGTTGGAGCTGTTTTCAATCTGTTCCATCAGGGAGGGGTATCTATGGTGGTAGTACCATAGGGCTGATCTGTAGGTATTTCTGTTGTTGTCCTCATGGATGTGATGCCATCAGTCCATCAGCTGTTTGGTGAGCTGTAGATAACCTGAGTACCAGCTTGCTTGTTGTCTGCTCCATGCAGCAGCCACAGCTTTAGGTGAGGCCAGTGTGTCCACAGCACAAATGATCCCGGTGTTGAAGTTGGTGTGCTTGGAGTTATATGGTCCAGATTTCCCCGAAGAACTTGAGTGGTTTTCAAGCTGCAGAGTGTGTTGGTTGGAGTAGGTGTAAGTCAAATGGATGAGTAAATGGTTGGTCCAGGTGAGGGAGGTGGACTTATCTACTGCAATGCTGGGAACGTTGATAGAAACAGGGTCGAGGAGTTGTCCAGCATGGTGGCTGGGGCCTTTACTCGTAGTGTGGGCCAGAATGTGTTCTAGTTTTCCAGAGGAGTTTTGCTATTCAAGACGGTGTGCTCCTCAAGGTGGGAGCTCAGGATGAAGGCGCTGTATTGGATCACAAGTGGGAAGATGAAGTCGGCAACGGTATTTCCAAAGTTGGATATAGGACAGTGGTCTGTAGGGTAGGGCCAATGCTAAGGTGGTGTTGCTAGAGATGTTGAGATTGAATGCTAGGTGTTGAAGGAGGTCACTGGAGTTTTCAGATGTGATAGAGCAGAAGATTTGCTCTTCATAGATTATGGTTAGGGGAAATAACCTTTACAACGCAGTCATTACATTGCACTACCTTTACAACTCAGTCATTACAACGCAACATCCTTTACATCGCATGCCATTACAACGCAGCCATTACACCGCATGTCACTACAACGCATGTCATTACAAAGCATGTCACTACAACGCATGCCACTAAAACGCATGCCATTACAACGCACTATAAGGTAAGTAATGGGGAATAGTAATTTTTACCCCACACCATCTAACACTTACCCTACTGTTGCACTCAATGGGGTAGGAATAGTAATTTTTACCCTTCCACTATCCAACACTTACCCCTAACAGTAATAGGTGCTGTAATGGTATGTGTTGTAATGGTATGCGTTGTAATGGAATGCGTTCTAAACGTAGTTTCAAAAAATGCGTTGTGATGGCATGCAATGTAAAATTGTGCTTTGTAAAGGATGTTGCGATGTAAAAGCAGTGTTGCCAAGGCATGCATTGTAAATGTTTGTGTTGTAACGTCATACATTCTATGGCTAGTCTCCTCTGGGTTTGCAGGGTCTGTCCTGTCTTGTGAGCTTGTAGACAAGGGGGGGCAGCCACTGTTATGTCAGGGGCTGATGTCGCGATGAGCCCAGTCTTGGTCAGGAAGAAGTCCGGGGTTAGGGAGGGCAGGAGGTCCCAGACTTCAATGTCCTGTCTATTGAGAGCTCGGATGTTAAAGATAAGGCATGTCAGAGTGGGGTGGGTGCTGTGAATGGAGATGATGTGAGGGGAAGTGTTTTACGGGGTCATGTGCTCAGAGTAAGGAGGGCGTGAAGGTTGTGGGCAAGAAGATGCAGAGGGGAAGTGTCAGGTGGGGCAAGAGAAAGTACGTTCCATGCAGGTAAAGGGGATTCAGGTGCAGTGCCTGGTAGTTGTCCATTGCTACGACGAGGAGCTCTGTGACTGAATAGCACTTGGGTTGCAATATGTGAGCACAGGACTAGGGGTGCTGCCACTGGGTGTGAACGGTGCACGGTTGGGCATTGACGGGATTGCCTTTGGTGTGCCTTTGGCGTGTCAGCGGTGCACCCACTGCAAAGATCATTTGCACGTCTTCGCTATGGCGCTAATAAGTAGATCCAGGAAGGGGAGGAGAACCAGGGGGTGGAGGATGAGGTTGGGAGAGCAGGAGCAAGAGGTTGGGAGAGCAGAAATCATCAGGTCAGTGGAACGAGGAAAAGGCGGGAAGGACACAGAGTGGGGATAAAGGTCACTGAAGAGGGCGGAAAAGAGAAAGGAGAAGGATACAGAGAGCAAAAAGGAGCTGGGTTAAAGAAAAAAGGAATGTCTGACATAATATCGACAGACAGAATATCGAAACACAAAAATATCGGCACAAAAATATCGACATCAAAAATATCGGAGTCATATCTTCATAAAGGTAAGTACAAAAATATCGAAAAAATAATATCGTAGTACAAAAATATCGAAATTAAAAATATCGTTTTTTTAAATGTATTAATAATAATGTAAAAATATTTTTAAAATACATATAATTTTACAAATATTAAATAAAAATATTAAAACAAAATTAAAACTAAAACATATACATTTAAAATAAATAAAACACTTAATAATTTAATGTAATTTTTTTTTAATTTCATTTAATTGATTTAATGTAAAAAAAATATTTTTACCCTCTACGCCTGTACCCCAAAAACCCAAAACTGACCCTGAACGCTAAAAATATCCCTGTACCCCAAAAACCCAAAACTGACCCTGAACCCTAAAAATATCCCTGTACCCCAAAAACCCAAAACTGACCCTGAACCCTAAAAATTCCCCTTTACCCAAAAACTGAAAACTGACCCTGAACCCTAAAAATTCCCCTTTACCCAAAAACTGAAAACTGACCCTGAACCCTAAAAATACCCCTTTACCCAAGAACTGAAAACTGACCCTGAACCCTAAAAATACCCCTTTACCCAAAAACTGAAAACTGACCCTGAACCCTAAAAATACCCCTTTACCCAAAAACTGAAAACTGACCCTGAACCCTAAAAATACCCCTTTACCCAAGAACTGAAAACTGACCCTGAACCCTAAAAATACCCCTTTACCCAAAAACTGAAAACTGACCCTGAACCCTAAAAATACTCCTTTACCCAAAATTAATTAATATTATTTAATTACCAATTAATTATTAATTAACAATAACAATAAAGTAAATATATTAGCACATTAGCTGTAATTAATTTAATTTAATAATTAATATTATTTTTCCCAATTAATTAATTAAGAATAACAAAAAATTATATATAAAAAAATTACTCTAATTAATGTAATTAACTAATTAATATTAATTATTTACCAACTAATTAATAATCAAAAATATGTACAAAATTATATTAATTATTTAACTAATTAATATAAATTAATTACCAATTAATTATTAATTAAAATATGTACAAACATATATTAATTAATTAATTATTATTAAATTTCTTCCCACCCTGTTCCCCTATAAACCCATAACCCGCTATAGAACATATTTATCAAGTAATCAATTATTTAAAATTAATTAAAAATTAATTCTCAATTAATTAATTAATAATTCCTACTAATTAATAATTAATTTAACATAATTAAATTACTTCCCACCCTATTCCCCTATAAACCCACAACCCGCTACAGTAGTAAAAGACAATATTTAATTAAATTACATTAAAAATAAATAATAAAACATAATGAATACAATATAATATACACTAAATTTATTTAAAAATTGATATTAGTAACATCGAAGTTATTTATTTCGATATTATTGACATCGATATTTAAAACTTCGATATTACTGATATCATAGTAATATCGATATTAAGACTGTCGATATTACTTACCTTCGATATTTTGTCCCATCGATATTTAAACTTCGATATAATTGTATATCGAAATTTAAAACTCAATATTTTGTCTGTGTACCAGAAAAAAGATTAAAGAGTGGGAAATTTGTAACAAGGTAAAAAGTTTCAAATGCTGCAATAAAGCAAACAAGACAAAATAGGCAAAAAGAGAAAAAAGGTGAAATAAAATAGTGCAAAAGTGCAGAAAGAAAGAGAGGCCAAGAGCCCAAAGGGGAAGAGAGATTTGAGGGTGCGAGTGTTTGATGGTAGTGAGCGAGGAGGGAATCAGACAGCAGTGAAAAGGTGGTAGAAGAAGGCAAGAGTGATAGCGCGAGAAAAGAGGTTAAAGAGGTGAAAGAGCGCCAAAGCAGAGCATGAGTGAAGGAGTGAGTGTGGAGAAGGAGACAGAAGACAGAAGCAAGAGAGTGGTTTGAGAGGCCCCAGTCTAGCAGGGGCGGAGTAGCCAAGGCTGGTCGGGGGACCCAGCACAGCTGAGGCAGGCAGGTAGGGCCAGGCAGTGCCTTAATGTGGAACACCAATGTGATCCAGACAGGTATTTACAATTAAACATTTAAAGGATGTTCCTTATTGAATCTTTCCCTGTTAGGTTGTTCACAGGCAGAGTGCCAGTTTTGTTGCACGGTAATTGTGCAAACAGTGAATACCTTGGCCTTCATCTACACACTGTAGCCAATCTTTAGAAAGGCAGCAACATGCATTGTCATGAACACTACTGAACCAGAAACCCCACACCCACATTCCCCACCCCTGAGGCTTGATAATGGCTGCTGGCTCCCCAGGGGCTGAAGTGTAAGTGTCTGTCCATGGTCCACTGAGCTCTCCATCAGATCAGCCCTGCTCTCCTCTGCACAGATCTCAGCTCCATGACTCACATCGCTCCCTGCAGTCATGCACAACAGATTCAGGAAATTGGGCACTGGGGATGTGATTTTGATGTCACGGCTCGCATCCCTGGTACAACCTGCTCCTCCGTTTGAAGCCCATTACTGGCCATTATTGCTTTGGGCGTGCTGAGAACACTTTTGTTCTGTTCGGCTTGAGACCCACCATTGTGCAGTGTTGTTCTTAGCAGCAACAGCAAGATGCCACTGAATGTGGCAAACGCTGCACCTAATAGGCTGATGTAGCAGAATCTGCCTTTCTTCTTTCTGGCCTCCTGCCTCCCTGCCCGCCCTCTAGCCAGAATTCATTCCTTCCTTCCTTCCTTCCTTCCTTCCTTCCTTCCTTCCTTCCTTCCTTCCTTCCTTCCTTCCTTCCTTCCTTCCTTCCTTCCTTCCTTCCTTCCTTCCTTCCTTCCTTCCTTCCTTCCTTCCTTCCTTCCTTCCTTCCTTCCTTCCTTATGCAGCCCATGGGCCCAGACTCTCCCATTACCCACATCTGCTTCACTCGCATCCATCTTTTATCACCGGATGATGCCGTCAAGATTGTTCCCTCCCCTTACCGAGGATCCTGGAAGAAACCCGCACATAAAATGTGTACCTTGTTAACTACTTTGTTGGTTCATTGCGTATTAAACGTGCTGTACTGTTCCATTTTCAACTGCTATTCCTCCTGTATAATTCATTGACCCGTAGTTTGCTGCAGACAGATCTCCCACCGCTTGTAGTGCCTAGCTGCCTGTCTGAGAGTAAAGGGTGCTGTTTTCAGAAGAGGGCGGTTGCCTCATCCCGGGCCTGGGTACCAGGAGACAGAGTCTCTGTAGCATCCCCCAGTACATGAGCTCTGCCGGTGGTGTAAGACTGCAGACATGATGGGGCATATTTATGAGCCCCTTCCGCCGCCAGGAGAGTCACTTTTTGTGATGCTCCAGTGTACCAAACCACAAGATCATATTTATGATGCCACATGAAGCCACTTTGCATGGCTTTGAAGGGCCTCATAGATATGGAGTAAAGCAAGGCACCGCAACTCACTGAGTTGCCTGCCTCTACATCAAAGAGGTGTTCCACGGGCGTTGCGATGGGTGTTCCCACGCAACACTCATGGATTTACAAAACCATGCAAAACTGGGTGTGCCACAAAACCTGACGCCTCCCCAGGAGAGGTGACTTAAGGATAAATAATTTTATTTCTCCTAGTTTTTTCCTCTCTCTGGGGCTGATTCACAGAACTAACTTAAGACAAAATCCTAAACTTACTACTTTTTGGTATTCACAGAAGTTAGGATTTTGTCTTAAGACAGACTTAAGACAGGCTTAAGACAGACTTAAGACAGAATCCTAACTTAAGCCTGTCTTAAGTCTGTCTTAAGTCTGTCTTAAGCCTGTCTTAAGTCTGTCTTAAGTCTATCTTAAGTCTGTCTTACGCCTGTCTTAAGTCTGTCTTAAGTCTGTCTTAAGTCTGTTTTAAGACAAAATCCTAATTTCTGTGAATACCAAAAGTAGTAAGTTTAGGATTTTGTCTTAAGTTAGTTCTGTGAATCGGGCCCAATATGTGTACTGCAATCCTCAGCATACACAGAAAAAGCAAAATGCCTCAAATGCTACAAAGGACAAACTAAGAGATAACCCGCGCAAATGGAATGGGGTCTGGCAACCGTGGAACTCTTATAGGGGGATATTTGCGAGCCATTGACGGAAGAGGATCTTGAAGGTTCTGATGACGAGGAGAACACTGACTAGGGGCCGAGGCCAACGGTGGGCTATTTACATGGAGGGAACGGGGCTGGTCATGTAACAGTGGGATTTGACAGGGGGGTGTGCGGGCGGGATGTGGTCTTGGGAGAGTTGCACAACTGGTCCCTCACAAGACAACTACGATGCTAGATAACACGCTAAGAATAACTTATTGTCGTGCTGATTCATGTGTGCAGTTTCTTTTAGTTTACGTTTAATATGAAAACAAAAAACACAAACAACAAATTGTATTTTTACTGTAAATTACATTCGTTCCACATATTTGATCATCTTGATAATTGATACTATCTCTACAACCGGACGAGGTTTCAAGATCTCCGCTCTGAATATAATTACTCCATACTGCAAGCCGCCCTCAGGGTTGTAGGCGTATATGTGTATAGTGATGATAATGCTATATGATTTTGCAATAAAAATAAATTTAAAAAAAAAAATGCTACAAAGGATTGTTTTTGTGCAGAAAGGTCCTCCTTCCTGCACAAAACCAATCCTGCCTGTAACACAGACACCCATGCGCCGTGACTCAAGGGGGCCTGTGTTAGTGCTAGGCATCACTCTGCGCAGGGAGAGAGCAGTAAAATGTAATATCTTAGTAGACATGGTATATTTCTGTGCCCTCCCAATCAGGCAGCGCAGCAAGTTGTCTTGCTGCGTTGCGTGACTTTTTGTTAAACATGCCACCCAGCCTCTACTCAACTCATAGTTGGGGCCGTCATGTCCTCAGTAATGCATTTCCAGAGGATGTGTGCAGTCAGATCCCTCTTGTAGTAATGTCCAGGAGCTCACAGTCAGGTGTGGCAGTGTTTATGCCTGAGTGCCATGGTCGCCAACAGAATTTGTACTCTTTGTTTTGACCAATCTCTACTCCTCTCACACACTCCAGGGCAGGTGATTAACAAGCATTAACGCCTCCCTGATGGCTCATAAGAAGCTGCCACAGAGAAAAGAAACATTTACCTGCTGTTCTCCTTTCTCCTTAGAGAGGAGCATATTCCACTTGTTTATTATTCTATCCAGATGATTGGAGGTTCAGAGGCAGACAGTGCAAACATGGGAGACAGTGTGAGAGGTCTTCTTTGATAAAGCATTTCATGACACAATGTAGGAGAGACGGCCTCTGAAATATCTTTTGATGACCCGACACAACAGTTTCCAAGCTGAGATAGGACAAGTGGGACCATAGGTTTCAGTAAATCGAGTATTTTGTGTGATCATTCTGTAGACATTAGGAGGATGTCTTTGACGTACTTGAGTGTATACCTTTTACTCCCCTGTGAGGACTGAGACAATGCTAACAGTCTTAGGGGTGATGGGACTAAGAAAGCAAGAGCTGGACCAGCATGCAGCTCTGCTGACTTGTTGGGATGCTGAGGGACATGGAGTGGGATAATTGGACACACGTATATGGCATCCTTAGTTGGCAACATCTGTATATATTTTGCTTGTTTTATCATCTATTTAGCTTGATCTACTGGTGTTAATTCATACTCATATTTGTAATTTCACAGTCTGAATGGGTCACATGTTTAATTAATGTGTGCTTTATGTTTTTATACATTCATGATACATAGGATGTTTCCTGGCAGTTTTGCCTAACATTTCCAGCTTTTGAAAACTTTTTGACTACTAAAATTGGCTTAGCGTAAAGAAAACATTGTAATGGTGGCAAACGCGGAATTGGAGCAAATGCAACCATTAAAACACTTAGGCCCTCATTTATGAAAGCCTTGCGCCACCGGTGCGTCATTTTTCCCATGTTAAAAGTGACGCACCGGCGGCGCAAGTCCTTCATAAATAGGACCCTTAGTACATCTGGCCCTAGGTATTTTTGTATCTTCAATGAGCTGTAATATTGCATTTTGTCCCACTCCCTCATATCATTGTCTGGGATATTCACTTTGAAACACACATGCCGCTCTCCATTCTGCCACCAAGAAGAACAGAACGACGTGTGGACCCATAGGTTAGAGATCTCTGGAGCAGGAGCCCTTGTCCTTGAGCTGTCTCTTCAGAATGAGCGCCTCCATCCACGTGCACTTTAAGAGTTGTGAGTGTCTGGCCCCAAGGATAGACTGAGGTGCACTTTGACCGACCTCCCTCTACCACAGTATTCATACTCCACTCCTGCAGTTCTATAATCAAGAGTGCACTGAGGTTAGGGCAGAGGTTCACCACAAGAGCTCATTGGCTATCTCAGACTAGCAATACAAGTGCATACTACCAACCAGCATAGAGGTGCACTGTAAGAGCTCGTAAGATTCTCTTGTGCTGAGGTACTGCAGGTGAGGACCGAGGTGTACTGAGAAAGCTCTGTGGATGAGTTAGCTGGAGGACACCAGTGCATGGCGCATTGGGTGTTATGATAGAATGCTTTAATTTAGGAGTGCACTGTATGTTGGAAGTCAGGATCGATGTGTATTGTAAATTCCCTAAACATGTCTCCATACAGGTGTAGTGTATTGAGATTATGCATGCTAGGACCCTTGCAGTTCTAAGCAGACTCTAAAAAGGAATTGTGTAATCTGCAGCAGGTTTCAAGGTGTAGTTTTTGAAATTATGACGCAATGTATGCAGTGTGTAGCTGTATGGCAAAGAAAAAAGACTTATGTTGCAGAGATCAGTGTGTGGCGTATTTCATTTGCATGCTCCCTAGATGGGCAGGATGCTACAACTTGCGACGAGTAGGGGGTACTTGCCCTGAAGAAACAAGGCTGTTCTCCCTGAGAGTCTGCAAAGGTACAGCAAACAGTTTGTATGTGCCACATGCACCCCAAATCGATGTAAAGCAGTGTGCAGGTGGGGTATGTGAAGTCAAAGCCCTTCTCAGGTCCATGCATGGTAGTCGAAGAGGTTGAAGCATTAGAAAATCCCACCAGAATATGCTACTGAGGCCAAAAGAAGAGAAACTGTGTTGCACCATAACACAGAGCCATCGTCCAAACAAAGCATATACAAGAGGCAGTGACGTCTAGGTACAAAAACAGATATTTACTAGCACAGGTGAATAAATTGCCACACAACCTCGAAGAGAACATGATGACCCAGACTCAGGCACAATACGTGCAGCAGTTGCAGGTGGCATCCGGTGCAACAAATGTGGCCTGAACAGCATATACTCCAGTAGCATCAGAAGGGAGCGCAAAAAATAACACTGTCACATTCCTGAAGCCACCACCACTGTTTGACACAGCGAAGAAACAAAACATCCATGCTAGGTGGGCTGCATTGATCAAAACGTTCAATGATTTCACAGATGCGTTGGAAGAAGGAATTGATAAGAAGATCATGAAATACTTGAAAAAACATTCTGGTGACACATGTTGAGAGAGACATTTAGTTTAGAAAAATTGCTAATGGCTGCAAGGGCAGATGCAAGAATGAGCAGATTGAGAAGCTGCTGATATGGAATTGGAAAGATTGCGTAATAAATGGGCAATGGTCATGAAAAGTAAGCATAACCATAAGCACATAACAGATGCGCACAAGTTGATGTCTCTAAAGAAAGAAAAGCTATGCTTCTGATGTAGGTTTTCAATTCTCCATGCAGGTAAATGGCTGACCATGGGACAGACATGCAAAGGCTGTGCAAAATAAAACCCAAATGTGTAACAGCAAGAATAGAAAATGTCACCAGAAGGTTCCGGAAGCAGTCTCGCCACGCCAGTGGGAGAGGTGTGGTGCAGCAGCCAGGGTGGCTGAATCCAGAGCATGGGTCTCACGGTTTAATCCCCAGCACTGGCGGCAAATCAGCTCAGCATCATGTAACTCTGTTGAAGTAGTTGCTAAGCGCGATGACAGGGACATAACAACTTTCTCTTGCAAAGAGAAAATCATTGGATAAAATTTTTGAAATCCTCCAAACCATGGGGTTTAAATGATTGGATGGAATTTCTGTGTTATCTATGAAACAACGTACTTACTTATATCACTTATATTTGTTACATGTATCTTACCCAACAGATTTCCTTATAATTGTTTTTATTCTCAATTTTTGCTGTGCCCTTACACACTCCTTCACTTTTATTCGTTTGTAATCTTTGGTTCTTTACTACACACCATTACAAGATGGCCGCTACTAACTTTGTCCTCTTTCTATGTTGACATTTTGTCACCATGCTTTGAATTTTTTCTATTTCTTCAACACTAACAAACACATTGGTGCAACAATGGCGGAACGGCGTTGATATGCTGTTTATCTTGGTCCTAAAAGTAAGTTCTGTTCGTTATCCGTCAGCACTTTCATCTAACTAATCACATCTTGTTGTACGGTGCATTCCGTTCGTGATTCACAATACTTTTTTCTTGAACTTCGTTTTGCTACTTTGTGCACCACGCTGTATTTAGGCATATTTGTCAGTTTGTTTCACTACTCGTCTAGAAACTTTCTCCCAGCGGCTGCCACATTTGTTTCAACTCACTCTCACCTCTTGTATTATCATTCCGTTTTTCACTTGGTAACACTTGTTTTGAAACACCCCGGGCTAATATGTTATACTTATGGCACACTCTGCTTGGCGGTTTATGTCAATTGTTTTTTAACTACCTTCATACCACTTTGTGGCGTTTCTTTATTCTGCTTTACACTGCGCACTTTGGGTCTTTATGTATTTTTCATTCCATTCGACACGTTATATTGGCTGAATTTGTTATTACTATACAGTGTGTTAGTTATTATCAGATATTTGACTTTAACGTGTTTGTGCAACTTGACACTTGCAATGATCCTACATATATTTTTTGTTTACATTATTTTCAGACTACCCCTGATGAAGGACTATAAATTAGTACGAAATGCATTGGGTGAATCCTCAATGATTCCTGTGTACATTTGGGAAGTTTAAGGATGTCAAACTAGCAATTTGCTAAATATTTGAACTATTTCCTGTGGATATAACATGGAATAAACGATGATGGAAACTACCATTTCTTGAAGTTTGATTACAATTCTTCAGAACGTTTCTACGTCCAATTGGTTGTGCCCAGAGAGACGGCACTTATCTCAAGTGTCGCAGACTGTTTCTTGATTACCACACCTTGTTGGGGAGTGATATCTCAGGAGCACACCACAACTTGTAACACATTAACAACTGCGGAGTGCGTAACCCTAACCCTTTTTTGCATCTACCTTTCATTAGCACAGAATTCAAGGAGTTCCTTGTTTGGCTCAATGCCAAGTCAATGGTGTTGTTCAACGATTCTTGGCACCCTTAAGTAGGTAAGCGAGCATCAATGGAAGGAACTGATCTCAGTCAAGGCCTTTATGCATATCGATCAACTCCTCACTCCACAACTGGTGAGAGTCCTACCACCTTGCTCTTTAAGAGAGCCATCAGTGCCAAACTACCACAATAGTCATCGGACTGATCGATGAATGCTGATAAGGTCCGTGACACAGACACTTCTCAAAAGTGCAAGATGAAAACATGTGCCGATCAGCTCCGATATGCCAGGGAAACAGTCTTCGACAAAGGGGACTGAGTACTGGTTGAACATAAGAGGAAGAGAAAAACAGACACTCTGTCTGACACTGACACTTTGAGGGTTGTACCGTGCAAAGGAAACATGGTGACAGCGCATCGTCCTGGGAAGTCCATCACATGGGACTCATGACATTCTGAATAAACTATCTTTGCCATCTCCTGACATCATGAGTGAGGTGACCCCGCCTACCTGTCAAGATCAAGCATCTGAACTGATGTCATTAACACCTGATCAAGGTGCCCCTCAACTACCTCAACTACATCATACTACCTGATCTGGCCAACCAGTGTGAGCGCTTCGAGGACTCATTGAGGAACTATGATGATAAGCTATCTGTACTTTTTATTTAACAAAGTCGGAGATGTAGTGTCTTGAGATTATGCATGCCTGGACGCCTAACAGTTCTGGGGAGACTCTAAACATGAATTAGGTAATCTGCTGGGAGGTATTAAGGTGTGGTTATAAAAGCTTCGACGCAATATGTGCAGTTGTATGTTCAATAATAAAGACTTATTGTTCAGAGCTCCATATGTGGTATATTTCATTTGCATGATCCCAGGCCGGGGAGGACGTTACAACAGGCACAGCACTGCATAACACCCAGAATGGAGGTTCACTTGAAGAGCCTTGAGACTGTTTTAATACTAGGGTAATAATGCATTATGGTTTACACTAGAGATGCACTCCGCGATGCCTCAGACGTTGCAGATTGGGACAAAGGTACACTGTTAGATCTCATCAGATGTCTCCCTGCTGCAATACAAGTACATCCTGCAGGTAAGTATGGAGGTGCACTGAGTGAGATCGTTAGGCATATTGGCACTAGGATACTAGTGCATGACACTTTGTAAGAGGCTGGTGGACATGTTGGTAATTGAAGATCAGAGGTTGATGTAAGGCTAAAGGTCCATGGTGATATCTTTGGACATTGTAGACAAAAAAGGCGCCAAAGCACTCAATGGAAGTACAAACAAAGTTAGTCAATAAAATTAGGATTATTGTAGATATGGCAAGTCTGTGATTTATTGAAGACAACAGCCAGGTAATTGTAATCTGTACATGCGTGTTGAGAGCAGCAGAAAGCAGCCGACACCTGTTTCATCACAAAGGGACTTCTTCAAGGCTAGATAAGTAATAATGTCCTGGTAAGGTATAAACAAGTGGAAACGTTTTGAGAGACACAATTTTGTTATAAGACACAACAGATGTGGCACAAGAAAATTTCCCCTGTCAGCTATATACCAGTGGATGGGTTTTTGCATCCAAATGTTAATGATTCACGTCACAAGCAGAGATTGCGGAGATTTGCTAACTACACATTACATTGAACACACAGAATTGTTGCCACGTAGCAGGGTTAGCTACTGCACAAACAACCCTTTGATAAAAACAGCTTTACCATCACATGCTAAAAAAGCATATAACCAATTCACAATAGTGAGCTTTGAAAAATATCAGGCAATGAAAGAGGTGATGATTTTGGGGACCCCCTAACCTAAGGGGAGGACCAAGCAGATGCCTTGAACACAAAGAGCACATCATGCTCAATGATTGTGGTGGTCCCATCCTCTTAGGACCACCCCAAGCAAAGTTATGGCCAATTAAGTCCCTATTTTTGTTGTGACACCAAGCTGAACCACCCGTTTGAGGCAAAGAGTGAAGTCCAACCTAACCAACCGTTGCCTTACTCTCCAGCAGTTTGTCTCCCACGTACTGACCGAGAGTGGAGCACAATCCAAGGTGGTGGAATATTGAGGCTCAGGACTGGCATCCAAGCGCTAGTCTCATGTCATTGTAGAAGCACTCAGTGCATGTGGACTGAGTCTAAACACTACTACCTGCTGTCTATGAGGCTGCATGGGTCTGTGCAGGGTGCTGAACATTGCTGCAAGCTGCTATCCAGAGTGCTGCATCAATCTGCCCTGAGCTGAGGAGTGCTGCCCTGTGTTTGCGCTATGAGTCTGTGCAGGTTGAGGAAGGATGGAGCTGTGACTGCTGAACGCAGCTTTGTACATTCTGACTACTGTAGTAGCAAGCCCCAGCCAAACCTACTAGTGCAAGGGATTCGCCCGTCTCTGCTTAGAGTCCTCAGACCAATGGTAAGAAGTTGGCACAGAAACTGGAATAGAAAACAAAGTATTTATTAAACCTCATGAGGTGGAACAACAACCATGCAACACCCTTCGGTATTGTATGAAGTAGCATAATGACTAGAAGGATCCTGGTCCTTTTATACCCACACAGGGACTGAAATGAAGGTGGTACAAGGCACAGAGTATTGGTTTCAGACACATATAAGGTCATGCAGAGAGTGTGCTAGCAACAACTGGGAAGGGCTGACAGTTAGCTAATTTTGGTGGGCACATCTTGACAGTTACAAGTTGGAGACAGCTGTATGCTCTTCTGAGCATGAGCAAAGTAGAGGAGACTAAATATATCTTGTCTCTAGGCAGATTTCAAGAGCAGTTGACAGAAAGGTAGGACAGAGCACATGGCTAACAAAATGGCCGACAGAAATACAAAATGGATTCCGTAAAACAGGCAAGATAATTTCTAAATACAAGGGGGCAGATTTATGTTGGGAATGCGCCACGTTTAAGTCACACAACTGCGGCATAAACGTGGGGCATCCCTACGACCCATTTACAACGTGACACATCTAAGGAAGATGCGTCACGTTGTAAAGCCCTGCGCCACTTGTGGGCGTTCCGGCGCAGGGTGGGCGTTCCGGGGCAGGTGCGCCTCGCAAAAGTGGCTGAGTGAAATCTATGAGATTGCACTCAGTCACTTTCAGGCCAATGCTGCATCAAAACCCTGCACCTGCTTGAAGCAGGCGTAGGTCTCGACGCAGCATTGTAAAGATGGGGCAACCCGAGCCTTGCTGGAGCTGCGTCGCGCTTGCGACTCAACTCCAGCAATGCGCCACCTTTACGGCACAGATGCGTCACGCATCTGTGCCGTTTTTGCCCCATGGTGCGCCGCATTGTAAATGCGGTGCACCATGGGTGGCGGAGCAGCGGCGCAAAATAACTGGCGCATCCCTGGGGATGCACCAGTTATCATAAATCTGCCCCAAGATGTCTTCTGCTAATGCTTAATCCAATCACTGTTAAATTACCACACTATTACCACCCTGTGTGCTGATGTGTTGTGTGGGGTGGGGGCAGCTGTTCACAGTGCTTAAGGCTGCTGTTCAGGGTGCTGAATGAGTCTGCCTTTGCGGCTGAGATTGCAGCACTGTGTGTGCTCTTTGACTATATGTAGAGCGTGTGTTATGACTTCTGGACACCGCTTTGTTGATTCTGACTACTGCCACCTGTGTGCTGATGTGTTATGTGTGGTGAGTGCTGATGTCCAGAGTGCTGAAGGCTGCTGTCCAGAATGCCGATGAGTCTGCCTTGGGGCTGAGGACTGCAGCTCTGTGTGTGCTCTTTGAGCCTGTCCGGGTTGTGGAGGGATTGTGTTGTGACTGCCGAACACTGCTTTGTAGATTGTGACTACTGCCACCCTGTGTGCTGCTGTGTTGTATGTGGTGAGTGCTGCTGGAAGGATGCTCTCCAGGGTGCTGGATGAGTCTGCCCTGGGGCTGAGGACAGCAGCACTGTGTGTGCTCCTTGACTCTGTGCAGGCTGTGGAGGGGTTGTGTTGTGACTTCTGAACGTCGCCTTGTAGTTTCTGTCTAATGCCACCCTGTGCGCTGATGCGCTGTAAGCGGTGAAGTCTTCTTTCTGGACTGCTCAATGCGTCTGCCCTGGGGCTGGGGACTGCAGCCTTGTGTGTGCTCTTTGAGCCTTTGCTGGGATTGTGTTGTGACTACTGAACGCCGCTTTGTAGATTCTGACGACTGGACCCGGTGTGCTGCTGCAGGCTGCTGTCCAGAGTGCAGAAGGAGTCTGCCCTGGGAGCCGAGGACTGCCGCTCCTTATTAGGTGTGACTTTTGAGTTTGCGCAGGGCTTGTGCCGTGACTGCTGCTGAACGCCGCTTTGTAGATCCTGACTACCGCCACCCCGTGTGCAGATGTTTTGTATGGAATAAGGGCTGCTGTCCAGAGTGCTGAAGGCTGCTGTCGGGGCAGCTGAAGATCTTGAATTAAAGTTGAAAGCGGCCGTTCTGAATGCGAAAGCCTGCAGCACAGGGTGTTGGCTGAATATTTCTGTCCATGGTTCTGAAAGTAGATGTCCAGGGCCAGCGTTCTGAAGGTTGCTGTCCAGAGTTCTGCAGGTTGCTGTCCATGGCCAGGGTTCTGATTATTGCTATCCAGTGTTCTAAAGGTTGCTGTCCAGGGTCAGGGTTCTGAAGGTTGCAATCCAGGGTTCTGAAGGTTTCTGGTCGCTGTCCAGGGTTCTGAAAGTTGCTATCCAGGGCCAGGGTGTGATGGTTGCTGTCCAGGGTCCTCAAGGTTTCTGGTTGCTGTCCAGGGTTCTGAACGTTGCAATCCAGGGCCAGGGTTCTGATCGTTGCTGTCCAGGGTTCTGAAGGTTGCTGTCCAGGACCAGGGTTCTGAAGGTTGCTGTCCAGGACCAGGGTTCTGAAAGTTGCTGTCCAGGGTTCTGAAGGTTGCTGTCCAGGACCAGGGTTCTGAAGGTTGCTGTCCAGGACCAGGGTTCTGAAAGTTGCTGTCCAGGGCCAGGGTTCTGATCGTTGCTGTCCAGGGTTCTGAAGACTGCTTCCCAGGGCCAGGGATCTGAAGGTTGCTGTCCAGGGCCAGGGTTCTGATGGTTGCTGTCCAGGGTTCTGAAGGTTGCTGTCCAGGGTTTTGATGGTTGCTGTCCAGGGTTCTGAATGTTGCTGTCCAGGGTTCTGATGGTTGCTGTCCAGGGTTCTGATGGTTGCTGTCCAGGGTTCTGATGGTTGCTGTCCAGGGTTCTGGTGGTTGCTGTCCAAGGTTCTGAAGGTTGCTGTCAAGGGCCAGGGTTCTGATGGTTGCTGTCCAGGGTTCTGAAGACTGCTTTCCAGGGCCAGGGTTCTGAAGGTTGCTGTCCAGGGCCAGGGTTCTGATGGTTGCTGTCCAGGGTTCTGAAGGTTGCTGTCCAGGGTTCTGATGGTTGCTATCCAGTGTTCTGAAGGTTGCTGTCCAGGGCCAGGGTTCTGAAGGTTGCTGTTCAGGGTCAGGAAGGTTACTATGCTGGATTACGTTCTAAAAGGCCTGAGCGGTCTAGTGCACCTACATCCTGAACACTAGTTTTAAGGAGCTATATAAAAGTGTTTTTCAAGCTCTCAGACTCTGCCACTCAGCACTGCACTTATTATAGAGCCGGACATATTGAACAAAGCTTCGGTTTATTGACTAATCAATGTCCTTAATTGAGTGGCGCTGGCCTGATGGATCACTTTCCTTCCAGCTCTTTCCTTGTTTATGCTTATTGACCCGTAACCTTAGCAATAGAATAAATCTGCTTCCCCGGGGAACGTTGGCTCCTGTAACTCTTTGTAGCTGACTGTTCACAAACGTCAGCACGCAAGAGAACTCAGGTAGAAAAGAGATGACCCAGTGACAGGGCCCTGCCAGAGCCAAAGGCAATTTTTTCCAGGCGAAGTTCCACGGAAACCAGACTGGAATTTGTTTATATCCAGTGCAGGGGCCCTGTAACCTTCAGGTGGACATCGAGAGACAGCTATAAAGATTCTGGACAGCCGCCATCAGCACCAACCACACACCGACCCTGCACCCTTGACAGCATCCTTCAACACCAAACACAGACGCCTACATCACCCTGCCCAGCAGTCTTCAATACCGAGCACAGACTCCTATAGAACTTTATATACAGCCGCCTTCAGCGCCAAGCACTACTGGCCTAGCACCCCGGACAGTATCTTGCAGCACTAAGTATAGACTCCTACAGCACCCTTCCCAGCCTCCTTCCACACCTAACACAGTCTACAGCACCCTGCCCAGCCTGCCTCAACACCTAACACAGTCTACAGCACCCTGCCCAGCTTCCCTCAACACCTAACACAGTCTTCAGCACCCTTCCCAGCATCCCTCAACACCTAACACAGTCTACAGCACCCTTCCTAGCCTCCCTCAACACCTAACACAGTCCACAGCACCCTGCCCAGCCTCCCTCAACACATAACACAGTCTACAGCACCCTGCCCAGCCTCCTTCAACACCTAACACAGTCTACAGCACCCTGCCCAGCCTCCTTCAACACCTAACACAGTCTACAGCACCCTTCCCAGCCTCCCTCAACACCTAACACAGTCTACATTACCCTGCCCAGCCTCCTTCCACACCTAACACAGTCTACAGCACCCTTCCCAGCCTCCTTCAACACCTAACACAGTCTACAGCACCCTTCCCAGCCTCCTTCCACACCTAAGACAGTCTACAGCACCCTTCCCTGCCTCCTTCCACATCGAACACAGTCTACAGCACCCTGCCCAGCCTCCTTCCACACTTAGCACAGTCTACAGCACCCTGCCCAGCCTCCCTCAACACCTAACACAGTCTCGAACTCTACTGGACAATGGAGACACAGTCGCCCTCATCCTCCTTGACCTCTCTGCAGCTTTCGACACAGTCTGCCACAGCACCCTTTAACAACGCCTCAATAACATCGGAATCCAAGGAAAAGCACTTGAATGGATCACCTCGTTCCTCACCGGAAGAACCCAGAGAGTCCGCCTTCCACCATTCAAGTCCGAGGCCTCTGGAGTCATCTGCGGCGTACCACAAGGATCCTCACTCAGTCCCACCCTCTTCAACGTATACATGAGCCCCCTCGCAGCCATCGCACACCAACACAACCTCAACATCATCTCCTACGCTGATGACACTCAACTGATCCTTTCTCTCACCAATGACCCCAGCACCGCCAAAACTAACCTACACGAAGGAATGAAAGAAGTTGCCGAATGGATGAAACAAAGCCGTTTGAAACTGAACTCAGACAAAACAGAAGTCCTCATCTTAGGTACATCCCCCTCTGCATGGGACGACTCATGGTGGCCGGAAGCCCTCGGAAAAGCACCCACCCCGACAGACCACGCACGGAACCTAGGCGTCATCCTGGATTCTTCACTCTCAATGAACAGACAAGTCAATGCCGTATCCTCTTCCTGCTTCAACATTCTTCGCATGCTCAAAAAGACATTTCGCTGGATCCCCTCCGATACAAGGAAAACAGTCACCCACGCTCTGGTCACGAGCCGACTGGACTACGGAAACACCCTCTACGCAGGTACTACCGCAAAACTCCAGAAGAAACTCCAACAAATCCAAAACGCCTCAGCCAGGCTCATATTAGACATCCCTCGCAACGAACACATCTCTGGTCACCTTAAAGACCTCCACTGGCTACCCGTCAATAAGAGGATCACTTTCCGACTGCTTACCCACGCACACAAATCACTCTACGACATCGGACCAGATTGCCTCAACTCACGACTGTCCTTCTACACCCCCTCCCGCCAACTACGATCCTCCAGCCAAGCCCTCGCCACTGTACCTCGCATCAACAAGACCACCATGGGAGGCAGATCCTTTTCATACCTGGCTGCTAAAACATGGAACTCACTCCCCGCTTACCTTCGCCTTACCCAGAACCACCTGGCATTCAGAAAGCAACTTAAAACGTGGATATTTGACAAGTAATCCTCCTCCCCTCCCTAAGCGCCTTGAAACCCTCTGGGTATGTAGTGCGCTATATAAATTCTATGACTTGACTTGACTTGACTACATTACCCTGCCCAGCCTCCTTCCACACCTAACACAGTCTACAGCACCCTTCCCAGCCTCCTTCAACACCTAACACAGTCTACAGCACCCTTCCCAGCCTCCTTCCACACCTAAGACAGTCTACAGCACCCTTCCCAGCCTCCTTCAGCACCTAACACAGTCTACAGCACCCTGCCCAGCCTCCTTCCACACCTAGCACAGTCTACAGCACCCTGCCCAGCCTCCTTCAACACCTAACACAGTCTACAGCACCCTTCCCATCCTCCTTCAACGCCTAACACAGTCTACAGCACCCTGCCCAGCCTCCTTCCACACCTAACACATTCTACAGCACCCTTCCCAGCCTCCTTCCACACCTAACACAGTCTACAGCACCCTTCCCAGCCTCCTTCAACACCTAACACAGTCTACAGCACCCTTCCCAGCCTCCTTCCACACCTAAGACAGTCTACAGCACCCTTCCCAGCCTCCTTCAACACCTAACACAGTCTACAGCACCCTGCCCAGCCTCCTTCCACACCTAACACAGTCTACAGAACCCTGCCCAGCCTCCTTCAACACCTAACACAGTCTACAGCACCCTTCCCAGCCTCCTTCCACACCGAACACAGTCTACAGCACCCTGCCCAGCCTCCTTCAACACCTAACACAGTCTACAGCACCCTGCCCAGCAGTGTTCAGCACCGAGCATGGATTCCTAAAGCTCCATGCACTATAGCCTTCAGAGCTGTACCAAGATTCCTACAGCACGATACACTACAACCAGAACTGTGCACAGACTCCTACAGCACCACACCCTGCAGCCTTCAGAGCTGTGCATAGAGTCCTACAGCACCCTACACTACAGTCTTCATCACTTCGTACAGCCTCTGACAGTATACACACAGCAGCAGTCAATTAAAGACGTTTACACCACATTATAGGGTAGCCTTAAGGAATCAGCACAAACTCCTACAGCACCCTATACAGTAACCTTCAGGACTGAGTACAGACTCTCACAGCAATCGAGACGGCAGCCAACAATACTGAGCATATACACCTACCGTAGCGTGGATGGCAGTCATCAGCACCAGGGACAGTCTCCTACAGCACCGTCTGCAGCACCCTTCGCCACTGAGTACGGACTCTTACGGTAGTCTAGACAGCAGCCTACAGTAGTGAGTGTAGACGCCTACCGCAGTGTGGATGGCCATCATCAGCACCAGCGACAGTCTCTTACAGCACCGTCTACAGCACCCTTTGCTACTGAGTACGGACTCTTACGGTACTCTAGATAGCTGCCTACAGTACTGAGTGTAGACGCCTACAGCAGCGTGGATGGCCATCATCAGCACCAGGGACAGTCTCAGGGGGCATATTATCAACAAAGTGGCGAAGAGAGGTGTTAGCCATCTTGGCTTAACGCCTCTCTTCGCCACTTCGGAAACAATAGGCTGCACAATATTACCAAGCATATGGTCCAGCCTAGCGTTTTCCCCTGCAACGGTGGCAGGTTTTACAACTTATCGCCAGTGCAGGCACCCTTGCACCAGAGTGCAAGGGTGCCTGCGAGCAGGGAGGTTTGTTTATGTTCAGGAAGGAGTTCCTTCCTGCATATAGCAAACCTTAAATGCCCTTTTGTAACTTACATGTGTGCTGCTTTATGCTCTCACGAGACTCCTCGGCATCTCTGCAACTTTTTAATCTGCAGCTGAATCCTCTTGCTGATTGCATTTCACAGGAACCCACATTTTCATGTATCCACAACATGCTCTAATTATCTTCCATCTGAAGGAACTGGGTTATGTTATGTGCGTGTTGTATCATGCTATGTTATGTATATTTGAAAAGTGCCCTATCATCCCTGAGGGTATCCTAGTGCTGAGTAGGTTTGTGTGCCTAGCCCTGCCTATGGTAGGTTTAATAATTGAAAAGCCAGGTTTTTGGCTTCTACCGGAATTAAAGAAGACAGGAGGGGTCTCTAATGTTGAGTGGGGGGCCATTCCATATCTTAAGAGTGATGTAAATGAACCGTGTCCTCCTGATCTGGTTCTTCATCTTTTTATGCGTGGGATGTGTGAAAGTAGGAGTCCTGCGGGGCAGAGATGTCTGGGTGGTTAGTGGAATGATATGGGGCTGTTCAGGTGGGTCGGGCCTAAGTTGTGTAGCGCCTGGAATGTGTGTGTGAGGAGTTTAAAGTGAGTGGGTTTGTGTATTGAGAGGCAGTGGAGTTCGCTGAGGTGTGATGTGAGTTCTTTGTGGGAGGTTGAGTATGAGCCTGGCTGCTGAGTTCTGGATGGTTTGTAGTCTTCTACTCAGCTGCTTGGTGATCTCGGCATAGAGGCTGTTTCTGGAGCACAACTTGCTGGTAACAAGGCATGAGGGACTATTTTTGTAATGTTGCTTGGGGCCATTTGAGGATCTTTCTCAGCATCATCAGGGTGTGGAATCAGCTTGCAATTAGAGCACTGACTTGTGTGGTCATGTCCAGTTTGCTGTCAATGATTAATCCGAGGTTCCTGGGATGGGTGCTGAGTGTGGTTTCAAGGTTGGCATGCCACCAGTTGAAATCCCATGGTGAGGTGTTCTTGTTGAAGATCACTGCATTTATTTTCTCGATGTTGAGCTTGAGCTAGTTTGCTTTTATCCGGGTAGCCACTTTGGTGATAAATATATATATATCCATATGAAAGCTACACCACCATTGAGGCACCACACGCGTGTGTGATTCAAACCTTTTATTCAGCAAGTTGGAGGAAAAGCCAGGCTCGCTTCCACAGCACTGGTAAACCAAACATGTTTGGGCTTCCTTACACTTAATAAGCCAGCTAACCAATCATTTTTTTTTTTTTTAAAACACCCATTAAGACACTTATTTAAACATTTATTCTTCCATCGAGCTTTACATATACATATACATATATAAAACATATTTATTTTTCGGAAAGACACACATTCACTTGATGGTGTCATCAGTGATGTCATCAGTGATGTCACTGACCATGTCATGAGTTATGTAATATGTGACGTCATCAGCAGTGCATTGCAGGCGCGCAAGTTATAGTGAGTCCAACTAACTATAACGTGGGAATTTCAATGGTTTTATGTCAGTAAAATTTCCAGCTAACTATAACTGGTGTCAAACCTATGGTTTTTTCAGTGAATTTAATAGGTTTTTTAAATGCTAATTCCTAACTATAACTGGTGTGAAACCTATGGTTTTTTTCAGTGAATTTCATAGGTTTTTTAAATGCTAATTCCTAACTAAAACTGATGTGAAAACTATGGTTTTTTCAGTGAATTTCATAGGTTTTTTAAATGCTAATTCCTAACTATATATAAGGCCCCAAACCTATGTTTTTTTCAGTGAATTTCAAAGTTTTTTTAATAGCAAATGTCTATAGCTATGAAATGTAATATTTGTGAAAATGAATCCTATATTATATATTTATATTAAACACTTTTTTTATGTATATTGTTTTTTTATTTTTTTTTGCCCTGGAGCGCTACCGGTGCGCGCCCCGGTGAGCGCCCTGGAAAGCGTAGTCTTTTGAAGCGCCCCGGGGCGCGTACCTGTGAGCTTCCCGTTAGCGCTATTGCCGCGAACGAAAACAAAATCATGACGTATCGCGTAGCCGAGTGATGCGTCATATGACGCACAGCGTAAGCGCACCCGGAAGTACGCGAGCGTCACGAAACGTCCTGACGCGCTTACGCGGCGCGCCCCGGGGCGCGTAGCGTAAGCGCGTCGGGTCATGTGACCTGAAAATAACACTTTTCATTGGTCCAGAAGAGCTTTTTTCTCCAAATGATGAAAGCCCCCACCTTTTTTCCTTATTCTGACTTTGTCCTTTGACTGGAGAAGACCTGTTTTGAGATCTGTCTCTAATCTTTTCTAATTTTAAAAGGCTACAGTAGCAGCAGCAGCTGGAGCATCTGCCCCACCACCACCACCAGCATCAAAAAGACCACCAGAAGATCACATTGGTGGTCAAGAAGAAGAGGAGGAGGATGATGAAGAGGAGGGACAGACAAGGCATTTCCTGCCTGAAGTTAATCAGCCCTACAAACCCAAAGAGCACTTCCTATGTCAGTTCTACAAAATCCCAAGGGGTTTCAAAAAAGTCAACGCTGCGAAGGTAACTTGTCTGATTTGTGATGCAGAGCTGTCAAGGGGGAACTCTAACAAAAAATATTTCTTCGGAAATCATACCATGATTCGGCACATGATCCGTTGGCACCCAATCAACTATTCTGCTGCAGAGGTAAGGGACCTTTGCAGTAAGCTACCCCCATCAACATCAAGATCCTCAACATTGAAAGAGCCAACTCCATCGGGTTCAGAGGCAAAAGAGACAATGCCTATCATACAACCAAAATGTAACGATTTTAAAATCATGTGCAAATATTGTAGAAAGTTAATTTGCTATGGTGAGCAAAGTATAAAACTTATCATCTGTGCTGGGAATAACCATAAGTGCCTAAAAAATCCCTAATTTTTTCTGGTTATTTTTTTGCTCCAGTTGAGCCATTTAGAATTCCCTGTTTTTTGTTTCTCCCCATGAAAAATACAAAAAAAATATAAAACTGTTCAGAAAACCCCAAAAAAGTAAAAAATGTTCAAAAAAACAATATAAAAATATAAAACAACAAAAAGAAGAAAAAATAACGTTCTTTTTAGAACTACCTCCAATTTTTAAAAAAAGGCTACATTTTTTAAAAACTCTGTCATTCTTTTTTCCCCATGGTACGCTCCCCGGTACGCTCCCCGCTGCGCATACCGGGCGCTCCCCCGCGCAATTCGAAAAAAAAAATATTATTTTTTTCCACGCCCGGCCCTTTTATGGCCCCCACATCAATCCTAGAGGGTCAGGGGGGGTCTACCCTGCCCCCTTTTGGTCATTTCCCCCTTTGTTTTGGCCACCTCTTGTGTCTCAATCCTACCGAGACACAAGATGACGGCCGCTCCAGACTGTTTGGAATGTTTACAGACACCCGAGAGTCAATCAGCTTTCCGTGCGCGAACTCGCTTAGCACGCCGGTTCGTGCCCCGGTGCGCGTACCGGGGCGCGGACATAGATATATATATTTTTTAGAACCTAAATTACTCAAAAACCATTGGAGCACATATCTTGAGACATAGCAAAGGCACATTGGGTTACCAGTCCCTACAATTTTGCCAAGTTTGGTGGAAATCCATTCAGCCGTTCGGGCTAAAAGTGAGTTTGACCGCCCTATGGAAATTAACATGGGGAAAACATGTTTTGGGACCCCGCTTTTATCTCGGCCCCGCTTGACGAATCCCCCCCAAACTTTCAAGGAAGGACCGGAGCTCCGGGAGGCAAATGTGAGGGAATTTTCAGGCAGATTCGTCAACCGGCGCCAAAGTTATTCACAATAGAATTTTGAGATTTTGCATTGAAAAAAATGCTAACTATAACTACCTACTGGCGATCGCCAGTAGGTAATATATATATATATATATATATATATATATATATATAAACACACATACACATCACAAAGCGGTCAAAGTGGCACACTCTTAGTGCTGGTGCCAGTGTTTGGGACATGACAAGTGCCCTCAGGTAATTGCAAAGCAATGAAAAAACAACGTTATGGGGCATATTATAGGGTATGAATTGACTGGTAATGCGAGCGTGATTCAGAGCGTTTTGCGCTTACAGCATAACTTTTGTGTGGCTCACTGAGCTTTATTCTTAACTCTCCCATTTTGGGTATTTTATTTATATTTTCTTTGCCTTCTCCCCTGTTTTTAACTTTGCCCCACTTGCCTGCACTGTAATAGGAAGTTCACCGCTGTTTTGCGGGCCCCTTGTCATTCTTCGCCTCTGGCCGCCATCTTTGAGGGACTGAAGGACGCCTGGCGGCGCCATTGGGAGATCGGTCAAGTCGTCAGAAGGACGCTAGACCCGTACTTAATACGGCTATGGCAACGTGCAGCAGTCACGCGCAGAGGGCTTGCCGGACTCCCGCCGGAGTCACGCCAGAGTCCAGCCCATCTGTGCCCGTCAGGGCCCGGACGGGCTCAGGGCCAGCCCCCTGCTCAATCAGGTAGGTTCTGTCATCACCTACTCTCATACAGAGCTACTTCGGCTTTGCCGTACAGTAAGCTCTTCTTGTACATATGCATACAGAGGTATCGAACCCTTTGCACGTTGTGTATTATGTGACCCCTCTGACCAAGTTGCGGTAAGGAATACCTTGCGAATGGCCTCATTGAATTGTAGATCTCTCCCGAGGCACTCACTGGAAATTAACCTCCTCATACAGGATCATGAGCTAGACATCCTGTTCATAACAGAAACATGGCTCGCGTCAGGATCGGAAGCTGATATCGTGAAAGCCCTTCCCCCTGGTTTTTAATTCATTTCCAGGATAGGTTAGTAGGGCGGGGAGGGGGTGTCGCCATTCTTTACAGGGACACCTTGGTATGTAGGGCCCAAAATGGTGGGGTGGCGGATTGTGAGAGCTGTAAGTTCTCCATACAAATTTCACCTACGGTGGCGATGTCCAGTATACTGGTTTACCGTCCCCCAGGAGGCATCGGGAAGTTTGTGAGCTCCCTTATGGAAACCGTGATGGTTCTTGCCACCTCGGCGACCAATTTTATTACGCTGGGAGACTTCAACTTCCATTTTGATGACCCGGTAGATCGGTCGGCGGTAGATCTTCAATGCGATTTCAAAGCATATGAGGTCAATCTTATCAACTTAGAGTGAGGTTCCGTGACAATTGTAAGTGGTGTTTTCGACTCGCACGAATATGGTCGACTCTGGTATCTACGAACCGCAAATGACGAGTTTAGTAAGGGTGCGCAGTTTTGCTGTGCTAACTTAAACCGTTCGTTTGTTATGTGGGTTTTTCATCTGTACCCACGGGTTCCATCTTAGATAAGGCATCCATTTTGTCTCTTGCCCTCAAGTAGCCAGCGAACGGACGCTGTCCGCTTCGCGACCCTGGGACTCCCAAGATATTTGCGGAAGACACATGTTCTTTGTAAGTGTCTTTATGACGAGGGGGATGATACTGTAAGGCAGATGGCCCCGCTCGAGGCTCATCTTGCCGTGCCGGTTTATTGTCTCAGCCGTGCATCTCATTAGGCACGTCCCTTTGATGCCTGTACCTCGTGTTTCCCGATACCTCCCCTTTTACATCCTTTCCGATCTCCCCACTGTTTCCATCTTCCTCTGCACCTGTCTTCATTCCTATTTCGATCTGTTTTACTGCCGATTGGAATGCACTAATGTTGGGAAGATGGGTTTTTACAGTTGGGAACCGCCAAATGTTTCCGCACTCATGTTCCGGACCTTGTGTGTATCAAAGTGACCAAAACGACCCCTCTGGGGGATGATTGTGGGAACCAGGTTGTAAACCTTTGTGTATCGTGTTGTCCTATGGGTAAATTCTGTATAAAAGGAGCGATCCACAGAACCAATTTGAAGCAGTCTCCCCAAGTTGCACGTGTTGTACTTGTCGTGACTTCTGTGTTCCCTGCAGTAAATAAACCTTGAATCTTTGACGCCGAAGGAAGTGTCCCGTGTCTCTGTCATTCGTACGCCGGAGCAGGTTACCCACGAAGGTTTCAGGTGTTGTGCCCTGGCACCGCTGGGTCTTAAAGAACCCAGTCCTTCAGTTGGCGCCCAACGTGGGGCTGCATCAGTGGTACCGGTCCAAGCCCGACGATCGTGAGGAACTTCGTGTGAAATCTCCGAGGGAAGGTGCACTCCGTGGAGTTCTGGACTTTTTGGTTCCGTCCAGAGGTGTCAGGGAACAACACCCAAAGACCCCGGAGTTCCACCTGCCTTGGTGCACAAATGAACAGAAACACGGGCTTCTCGATGGTGGCGTCAAAGACCAAAGGTTTATTACTGCAGGGACACAGAAGTCACAGATACTACACACGGGCAGAATCTAGGAGCCTGTTCGATTTGTACAAAGAGGGTTGCTCCTTATATACTGAATTTTAAGCTGGGGGCAAATTCTTTACATGTAATACATTCCCAAAACCTTTGTGTCTAAAACAATAAATATTTGGCGTTACACAGGAACCGTCGATAATATCTGAGGCCAAACATTACGAAGAGAGGGGTTCCCACTAGTTTGTCACAATTCCCTGTCAATATTGCATTCAGGACCCGGACCGCCTCATCGTAAAGTTCGTTACCTCCCCCTAATAAAGATTCAGAAAGAAAGAAACAGAGCCAGGTGTGGAAGATAGAAAAGTGGGATAAGAGATGTTTGTGGGTTGTAAATGGGCAAGGCTACCGGCTTCGGCCGCCTAATCATGATCAGGACAATGGACACGGAGACCAGTTTGGCAGGAC
The DNA here is from genome assembly GCF_964263255.1 of Lissotriton vulgaris. Taxonomy (NCBI): domain Eukaryota; kingdom Metazoa; phylum Chordata; class Amphibia; order Caudata; family Salamandridae; genus Lissotriton; species Lissotriton vulgaris. Next base: position 276,662,607 of record NC_141686.1, read on the forward strand.
TGGCCTCGGGGAAGAGGAGGCAGCCTTTGTCGAGTCATGCAGCTACAGCGTGATCTGGTTTAAGGTGCACGTGTCATGAAAGAGGTGAATCTCCGGCTAAGGTTACGTGTCCTTAATCGAAATGAAGTGATCAGAGGTTATTGCGTATGTGAGGGCAAGAAACACAAAATGGCGGCCATGATCTAAGATGGATGCCATGGGTAGATCAGAAATGTGTTTATAAAAGGAGTGCTCTTGTTCGTAGCGTAGCGAAAACACCAGGATATACTAAATGGATCATTTGCGGTTCGCTGATACCAATATTATGTATTTCCGACAATGTTGAAAACACGGGTTCAAATCGTCACGGAACCTCAGACCCTCCTTTTGCCCTTACATAGGCAATTACTCAGTCTATGTCAGAATCTAATTCTATGCTCATCAGGTCAGTGACATGCTGTTGTATCATCATCCTTTCTCGTGTCTTTTCTCCAAACGCAGGTGGTTTCCTGAGACAAGTTGCAGCACAAAGACTACATAGAGCAGGACCACACTGGATAATCAGACAACATGAGAATAGGAATACTAAGATGACACCAATGACCATTAGAACCTTCCATCCCCACGCTGATATCAGAGTCCAAAACCACTCCATGAAGGACCAGTTTCCCTTGTCTACATGTATGGAGTCGGAAATCTTGTGTAGCTTAGAGATCGCCTCATAGACTGTTGGAGCATTATTAGGAATAAAGACACAGCAGCTCGATTGGATCATTCTGCATACCCCACCTCGATCTGCAAGTATAACGTCTAGAACCATACGGTTCTGCAACGTCATTAGTCTATCCGCCTGAAGCTCAGCTGTCAAGTTGCTAAGGGCACCAGCAGTTTCGGTAATAGTAGATTCAACTACCCGTGTTAGCTGACGTATGTTTCTACTATTGGCCATAGGCCCCCAGAACGGAAGGAAGCCTTTGAAGAAGTCTCCAGCTTCCTGACCAGCGGTATCCTCTTTGCTGAAAACACCTCTCGCTACTCTGGTTCTGTGGTAATCAGATGAAGCAGTGTATGTCGGAGGCAACAATCGAGCAATATAACATGATCCTGAAAAGTCGGCAGGCAACCATGTATAAGCTCTGTCTCGACAAATGAAGTAGGTGCCCCTAGCAGTGAGAAAGGCAGGGGAAGAGTTAGCCGGAAACACATAAGTCTCTACGCACTCACTCCTCCCTAGCTGAGCTCTCGGATTTCTCCCATTACCTTGCAGACAGACTTGACCTCGGTGAGGTACGACCCAGATTGGAGTTGAGCTTTTACGCTTGCTTTCTCCTAAACTAAGGCGATACTCTGAAGTATTCCAACTTAAATACACTCGTAATTCGTCTCTAGGGTATGATGGAGTATTATTGACGTCCTTGACCATGTCAATAATTCCCTGGACTAAGGCTTTGTTGGCAGAGTTATATTTAGTGGAACGCGGTGGACGTGGAGGATAGGTTTCAAGGGCATAAGCAAAGATGGTTTGGAGGGCCTGAAATGATCCATTGTAGCTGAAAGGCAAAACCAGATAGGGAATACCTTTATCCATAGTGTGGGGTATCAAGCCACACACCCAGCAGTCTGTAGTGTTAACTACTAGTTGGTGTTGGTGCAAGAGCTGTACAAAAGTGTTGTTGGTGAATTCTGAGCGTCGAGCTTGCTCATGTTCCGGAAACGAGTGGAAAGAGTGTATAGAAGAAACAGTAGAAATGGCAGGATCAAGGGGAGGTACTGTAGTAACTGGCACAAAAATCAAATTTATACTAAAGACGATTCCACCCACCAATGTTGCTAAAATAATCAAGAATGTAATGGCACATTGCATCAAAAAGCATTTGCTATGAAGAATTCTGTAAAGTCTGTTTCTGCGAACATAAATCACATTTTCTCGTTGCAGCGCAGGAAGCTCCATCTTCTACAATCCGCTCGCGACCACTGATGATGTGTACGTAGGTGAAAATGCCTCTATCAGCCCTGGGAGTTCCCAGAACCAACAGAAAGATCGACCTTGTGTCAGACCCCTGCAGATTCAACTAGGCACACAGCCACGACCCTACGGCTACCCAGACGGCAAGGCAATTTTAAAAACAAATAAACAATAGCAAACTTCCTGGCTGAAGGCAAAAGTTCAATATATCAAAATCACAATATGCAGTTGCCTGCTTTATTTGTCCATTTTACGGCTTCTTAAGTTATATCTCTGTTTCGCTGTTACTGTCTGATCGGCAAATAGTGTATCACTAGCAGCTGTTGCAGTGTTTAAGTTCGCAGATGGCAAAGTTTCTTCTGATGCTGGAGACAAATGTTCAGTGTTCAAAGGAGTCTTTTCAGGAGGAGAGTCAGGTTTTAGAGTGTCAGTAATCAATTCGGCATCGCTGAAAGAGATGAACTTCGGTGTGCTTTCAGATTCGGAGGCACCAATTCCCTTCTTCACCCAGTCGTCGTAAGGGAGCGGCAAAGGGACACGCTTAACGTGGGATGCGTGTACCCAATGCTTGCGGCCAGCTACACGAACTGCTGTCCTCGTTGCAAGTAGGATTTGGAAGGGCCCCACAAATCTCGGCTGAAGGTTCTTCGTCCTCGCGAAGTTCTTGATGACAACGAAGTCTCCCGGTTTCAGCTGATGCCCTGGACTCTCCGGAGGTTTTGGCAAAGCATCGAAAACCTGTTGATGAATAAGACTCAATTTAGCAGTCAAGTCGTAAAGGTAGTCTATCAACATAGGATATTCTATGGAGCAAAATTCTTTAGGCCTTGGCACACCCCAGATATTTGCCGGGCGACCAAAGACTATTTCGTAAGGGCTAAGCCCTATTCTAGAATGTACCGTTGCTCTCGTTGATAACAAGGCCAAAGGAAGTGCGTCTGGCCAGGCTAAACCTGTGGATGCTTGTATTTTAGCTATTTTCAGCTTGAGGGTACCATTGTAACCCTCCACTAAACCAGCAGACTGGGGATGGTTTGCACTGTGGAATTTCTGTTTCAACCCTAGGCCGGCACACACACTCTGCATAACTTTCCCTATAAACTCACTTCCGTTATCTGACCATACAATCCGTGGCATTCCAAATCTAGGGAAATATTCTTTGAGAAGAATTTTGGCAGTCGATAGGGCAGTGTTGTCCTTTAGTGGATATGCTTCGATCCACCTGGAAAAAGCACAAACTACCACCAGGACATACTTCAAATTATTGCAGCGCTCCATGTGAATGAAGTCTAACTGAATCACTTCAAAGGGGCAGGAAGGAGGAGCGAAATGACCAGCTGGAGTTGGAGTTCCCTTGCCAGGATTATGCATCAAGCACACCATACAATTTTTCACCACTCTCTCTGCACACTTACTGATTCCCTCATTCCTCCAGACCGGAGCCAACATCTTACAGATCCCTTTAGAACTTATATGCGCTACTCCATGCGCCATCGTCACTACTGCAAGCACATACGCATCGGGCAACATCCAACGCTGCTGTTCCGTCAAATCAATCCAACATCCATTCGAGTCCAACTTGCCCGTACTTTCTCTCCATACACGTTTCTCTTCCTCAGTTGCTTCTTTCTGAATCTCTTTCACACTTTCCATAGTATCCTCGCACATTCCAGACTCAGTAATCCATCTTGCAAACGTAGCAACATACATTCTGCTCATCGTGTCTCTAGCTGTCTGTTTAGCAATTTCATCAGCAAAAGCATTCCCACGACCAACATCATCCGTGATTGCTTTATGAGCACTGCACTTCACAATCGCAACTTCAGTCGGCAAGGTTAGAGATTCCAACAAGTCATTAACTAGCTGGCCATGTTGGATCTTAGTCCCATGGGACGTAATGAAACCTCTTTCTCTCCACAACCGGCCAAAACTATGGGCCACGCCAAATGCGTACTGACTATCTGTAAACACATTCACTCTCTTTCCCTCCGCTAAAACACACGCTCTTGTTAGAGCTATTAATTCTGCAGCTTGGGCAGAATTCTGACTCACTCTTGCAGTCTCCACAATCGTCTTCAAAGTCGTTACTGCGTAAGCAGCAGTCACATCACCATTCTCCAATTTAAAACATGATCCGTCCACATACAGCGTACCATCCGGATCGGATAACGGAGTATCCTTCAAGTCAATGCGTCCTTTTGTCTCTTCCTCCGTTTTAAAACAGCAATCATGTGGCTCGGAATCACTCGACTCTTGATCAGTCGGCAACAGTGTTGCTGGATTCAATACATTACATCTTTTGATCTGAATATGATTCGCTAGTAATGTCAGCTCGTAACCAGCTCTAAGGTCTATGACAAACCTATAAACTGGAGGTTTTGTAGGATCAGTTCGTTTCAAAATCGGCAATACAGGGCTGTTGCAGACATTTCCTCTCGTTTCTTCGACCACACCTTTCTTAATCAAATCTTGCACAATCAATAGAAGTGCACGCTCACCTTCACTAGATATTTTGTATTGAGGAATTCTTGGAAATTTCACATTTGCTTTCAAAGTCACTACATATGGTGGTATTTCTAAGAGACCTACATCATTAGGACCAGTCGCCCAAAGAGAATCAGGGAATGAACGCAGCTCTGGCGGGAGTGCATCCATTGACAAGTACATCGGAGAAGTGATATTTTTACCCAATGTAAGCTGTACTCCTTCCGGAGAACAGTACAATGTCGCATATAGTCGTTTTAACAAATCTAAACCAAGCAGATTTTCATTACAACCTGTCGTCAAAATCAGAGGTGCTTTCAAGTGACATGGTCCAACAGAAATAGACAAAGGACCAGATATCGGGTTGTAAACAGGGGCGCCTGAAAAACCTACGGAAACATTTGTTGAGCCGGACAAAGGTGCGCCAGGGAGTTTCGCGTGAATGATAGAACTTTTTGCGGCACCAGTATCCAACAGAAATGGTTCGACTACACCTGATGTTGCTACTGCGACATAAGGCCCACTCTGATCCACTGGAACTGATACTACTCCCTCTCTCTGTCCATGGCTGTCCTAGTACCCATTTTGTTGAAATCCCTCATCCACTTCACAATAGTCCTCAACAAGATATTGTTGAGATCTGTTTTGCTGAGTAGATTGTCCATTTCGTTGATCAAAGTGATTGGAAGGACGGTCATTCGTTTGTGGAGGCATAGCACCTCGTCCTCGACCTCTAGAATTTTGCACGAAACCACCACGACCTCTCTGAGCTGCTGCTGCATTATTTTGTGCCAAGATCGGACATTCATTTTTATAGTGACCCTCTTTCTTACAGTACGCACACTGGTTCCACTGATATTGAGGTCTTGATGTACTATAATCTGTCCTTTGGTACGAACCTTGTTGTGTATTACTCTGATTTGTGCGAGGCGGATACGCCTGCTGTAAAAGAACTTTAGTTTTTAAATCTTTCGTTTTCTTTTCTGATTTCTCCTTTTCCTCTTTATCCCTGTTTTCATAGTACTGTGCAGTCGCAAGTATTTGCGCTGTTGTGGATACAGCCCACGCACTTTCTGAGTCTTTTAATTTATTGCATAATTCAGGTAACAAATTATGCACAAATTTATCGACAAATAGTCTTTGTCCTCCTTCTGTACTCATGTCCTGACCACTATGATCTACAAAAGTCTCTTCAAACCTCGTGAAGAAGTCAGAGACACTTTCGTCTTTCTTCTGCCTGCATGCTGACAACTTGTCCCAGTTAACACGCAATGCTGGCATCAAGGTCTTCATTAGATCAATTATTCTACCTGGTAGATTAGCAATTAAGGGTTCAGGTTTTGCACCACCTATTTGCTGACCATCTGCTGCAGTGATAGCTGCCCAATCACCACCTAAGGCAGCTTGATGATCCTCTCTACGAATTTTAGCCCACACTGGTTGCGGAACTACGTTACCAAACAACATATCGATGTCCGCTAGGTTCATTATACAAGCCTCAACTGTTTGTGTTAATTCCTTGTAACATCCAGCAGGATTCTTACGCGGATCTGGCAAGGCCTGTTTCACTGCTAGCACTTCAGCTCGTTTCCATGGAATGTGTATCCACACTCTTTGGAACTGCGCTGGAGCACCTACAATACCAGCATTATCATCACGTGCTACTGCTTCGCGCCAGATTGGAGGAACTTCCCTCATAGGATATTGGCGACTTAGCTTCATTTTTCCCCTTTCTAAATCTCTTGGCGAACGAAGAGATGGATCATTCCTAAAACTTAAAATAAGTTCCATCGCTTCTTTTATATTCTCACCCACTATCATTCCAGCAGCAAACTCTTTCTGAACTTTAATTAAATCTTCCAAATCTGATTCAACATCATCTTCTTCTATTTCCTCACGTAACAACGAGCACATCTCGTCAAAGACATACCGTTGCGTTGGTTCCCCCCACTGCATAAATGTGTCTAGCACATCTCTCGTACTATATCTTCTACTCTTCGAAATCCATCTGAGAGCCGTGGAATCTAAAATTCCCCGTTCTTCAGTACTTGGAAGCTGACTACGTCTCTGAACTGAGTCAGGAGTAGGAGTCTTAATTAAAGTTTTATATAAAGGAGACAGCATATTAGTAACAGAATCAGTGATTCTTCGACGAACAGAAAGTGGAGTTAGCACACTCGCAGACGTGGAGAACGCAGTAGAGGTAGGAATAGATAACGGAACAGTAGGAGTATAGAGAAAAATAGTTTGTGGTATAGTAGGTACAGAAGCTGGCAGTTCAGGAAGAGGAGGAGCTGTAGGAACATTCACATTCATCACAGGAGGTACGAGAACTTGATTCTGAGGGACAGGAGCAGGAACACCAGGTTGTCCAGCAACCGGCAATTGAACATTCGGGACAAGTGGAGCCGTAGCACCTTGTGCGTACGGTGGAGGTGACCGTAACAGATAAGATAACAGAGGATCGTTTTCGGAATCCTCCAGTATCTTAGCCATTTTCGATGGCAAGGCAGGATAGCACTTGTCAATCGCTAAGTTATGCTCTCTAATGGCTATATCTATGGCCTTCTCACACTCGTTAGCCTGCAACTGCTTAGCCGCTTGCTCTAGAGTCAACTCTTCTTGTTCTTTCTGTTCTTTCTTCAACCTTTTCATTTCTCTCTGTTTGGATTCCTTTCGCCAATAACGGAAAGAATCAAACATTGCCGGCCGGGCTTTCTTCCTAAACAATTTCGCTTCTAAATTGTCGAGAATCTCGGGTTCAAAACTACCATGCAGTGGCCAACTAAGGACACCATCCTTCTTACAGTGACGGACCCACACCTCATTATAAGATATAGGACCCACACCAAATTTACAATATAACTCATATAGGGGAGTCCCAATCGGAGGAACCAGATATGAGTCCTCCAATCGTGAATCACTGTTGCAACTAAAACACGACAACATCTTCCGACTTACCATTTTTCAGTCCGGAACACAAAACAAACAAAACACAAAACAAATATGTGCACTCGAACCAAGAACTTAGGCCTACCAAAACGAACTGATGTATCGATACCCAAACTAAACCAAATAGATTATCGTAACTAGAACAACCAGTGATAATCTTACAAAACCAAACCAAACCAAGAACCGATCAAGGATTTTAGCAACCCTCACAAAGTAACCAGCTAGCTATCACTAAATACTTAACTGAGGCACTGAAGACGTCACCAAGGAGAAACCCGTCACGTTTCGCCGTACTAAGGACTGCACCTCGGGTCCAAGACAGGGCGACGGTCAAGGCAACGGCCCACTGCAGCCGTCCTGAACGGGAAACCCTCGTGGAAGAGAACTTCGGGCCACTTTTGCGATATGCCGGGATCGATGAAGTGGGGCGCCTCCCTCAGGAATCTTCACACGAAGCTTCTCGAACTCTTCAGGCTTTTGGACCGGTACCGAATGACGTCGCCCCACATTGGGCGCCAATTGGAGTTCTGGACTTTTTGGTTCCGTCCAGAGGTGTCAGGGAACAACACCCAAAGACCCCGGAGTTCCACCTGCCTTGGTGCACAAATGAACAGAAACACGGGCTTCTCGATGGTGGCGTCAAAGACCAAAGGTTTATTACTGCAGGGACACAGAAGTCACAGATACTACACACGGGCAGAATCTAGGAGCCTGTTCGATTTGTACAAAGAGGGTTGCTCCTTATATACTGAATTTTAAGCTGGGGGCAAATTCTTTACATGTAATACATTCCCAAAACCTTTGTGTCTAAAACAATAAATATTTGGCATTACACAGGAACCGTCGATAATATCTGAGGCCAAACATTACGAAGAGAGGGGTTCCCACTAGTTTGTCACAATTCCCTGTCAATATTGCATTCAGGACCCGGACCGCCTCATCGTAAAGTTCGTTACCTCCCCCTAATAAAGATTCAGAAAGAAAGAAACAGAGCCAGGTGTGGAAGATAGAAAAGTGGGATAAGAGATGTTTGTGGGTTGTAAATGGGCAAGGCTACCGGCTTCGGCCGCCTAATCATGATCAGGACAATGGACACGGAGACCAGTTTGGCAGGACTGGCCTCGGGCAGAGGAGGCAGCCTTTGTCGAGTCATGCAGCTACAGCGTGATCTGGTTTAAGGTGCACGTGTCATGAAAGAGGTGAATCTCCGGCTAAGGTTACGTGTCCTTAATCGAAATGAAGTGATCAGAGGTTATTGCGTATGTGAGGGCAAGAAACACAAAATGGCGGCCATGATCTAAGATGGATGCCATGGGTAGATCAGAAATGTGTTTATAAAAGGAGTGCTCTTGTTCGTAGCGTAGCGAAAACACCAGGATATACTAAATGGATCATTTGCGGTTCGCTGATACCAATATTATGTATTTCCGACAATGTTGAAAACACGGGTTCAAATCGTCACGGAACCTCATCCGCTTCATCGATCCTGTTGTCGAAACAAGTGGCCCGAAGATTTTTCCCGCGAAGATTCCCGCCTCCTGACGGCTGCGACGGACTGCTGCCCTGACTGTAGACCTGTTTTGGCGCCTGGCGTAGACCTTGGTATAGCGAGACGATTGACGGGCCTTCCTGGTGACGCCATCGATCTTTGAGTTAAGTGTTTGTGGGTCGCTCCCAGAGTTCTTGGTTGTTGACACTTTAGCGAGTGTTTTTGTTGTTGACGCTGTGTGAGTGTTTTTGTCGGTGACACTTTGCTAGCGTACTTTGTTGTGTTATTTGACGACTGCAGCCGCCAAAAACCGAGGGTTTTTGCTCTTTGTTGGGACTTGGTAAATCCCGTAACCCTTGAAGTTTGTGAAACTCGACTAGTGTGCAAGATGCCTGGTCGTAGTACTTTGTTCAGTTGTTTCAGACCTTGTGGTGTGGATTCCCGACTGGAGGACTCGTGTCCGATACCTCCGGTTGGAACTCCGACTTATGAACTGTACAGTAAACATGGGCTAGGCCCGATTACCTTTAACGATTACTGGATTCGTTATACAAAGAAGGACGGTGTCCTTAGTTGGCCACCTCATGGTAGCTTTGAGGCCCCGATCCTAGATAACCTAGAGGCTAAATTGTTCGAGAAAAAGTCAAGGCCGGCCATGTTTGATGCCTTTCGGTTGTGGCGTAAAGAAGCCCGACAGAAAGAAATCAGACAGACTAAACGAAATCAGAGAGATAATGTTGCTACTATTGTAAAGAAAGCAGAGCAATTTCAGCATGATAAGGAGGTTAAGGAAAAGGAAGTGTTTGATAGATTACAGCGTATGACTATAGATAAATGCTATCCTACTTTGCCTACGGAGTCGGAAAAGAAGGAAGAGGCAGTTGAGGATCCTTTAATGTCTTATCTTATGAAGTCGCCACCTCCGTATGTACAGGGTACCACAGCCCCTGTGATTCCCCCTGTACCTGTTCCTGCACCTATTCTTCCTTTGCCTGTTCCTCAACCTGCACCCGTTCTTCCAACTGTTCCTGTTTCTTTGGCTGCTGCTATCCCTACTGCTCCTCCGCTTCCACATACTCCTGCTCCTGCTTTGTTAACTCCTGCTGTTGCTTCTGTTTCTACTCCTTCACTTGTTAGTCCTGTGTCCTGTACTTCTCCCTCTACTCGTAGTCGTAATTCTCCTCTTGCGGCTAGCTTCTTTCATTCGCTCGGACCTGTTTTTGGGTCCGCTGGTTCCGATGGTCCTCAGAGACGTAGTCAGCTTCCTGGTAACAGGGAACGCGCTTCGCTATATAATATGGCGATGGGTTGGATGACGCATCCCCTTAGAAATCCACCACGTATTGTACTCGACACATTTTGTCAATTCAATATACCAACCCAAAGATTTGTGTTCGAGGAAATGTGTAAGGTTCTTCGTGATCAGATATCGGCCGACGCACCTGACGAGGTGCTGACCGCTTTGTCTGATCTACAACTTCAGTTCTCGACTGGTCTAATAGTGGATACCAATGTTCGACGTGCTGTTGAACGGTTGCTATCTTTTCGTCCCACTCCTATACCTCAAGCCTTGTTTGTTGAGGATGTTGAAAGACAGCCAGATGAGTCTGGTCAGTTTCCCATGCGGGAAGTTCCACCAGTATGGATGCCAGCCGATCCCAATGCTCAACCTCCGATATTGGCACATTTCCAGAGAGTGTGGATACATCTCCCATGGAAACGATCAGAAGTGTTACAGGTAAAGCAATCTTTGCCTGACCCTCGCAAAAATCCTGCAGGGTACTATAAAGAATTATCGCAGCTCATAGACGCTACGATAATGAATCTTGCCGATATCGACATGTTGTTCGGCAATGTTGTGCCTCAACCGGTATGGGCTAAGATTCGTCAGGAGAATCATCCGAATGAATTAGGTGGTGCTTGGGCTGCCATAGTAGCGGCGGATGCCCGACAAACTGGTGGTGCTAAACCTGAGCAGCTGATTGCTGATCTTCCTCAAAGAATAATAACGTTAATGAAAACTCTTATGCCAGCTATGAGGGTCAATTGGGACAAATTGTCAGCTTGTAAACAGAAAAAGGACGAGAGTGTCTCCGACTTCTTTACGAGGTTTGAGGAGGCATTCATTGATCATAGTGGTCAGGATATGAGCACTGAGGGTGGTCAAAGGTTGTTCGTGGATAAGTTTGTTTCGAACTTATTGCCCGATTTGAGCAATAAATTGAAAAATTCAGAAAGTGCGTGGGCCGTTTCTACTTCAGCTCAGATATTGGCCACTGCACAATATTATGAGAACAGAGAGAAAGAAGAGAACGACCGTGCTGATAAAAAGACGAAAGAGCTTAAAACTAAAGTGTTGCTTCAGCAAGCGTATCCTCCACGTTCGAATCAGAATACTTCGCAACAGAATAGATCGCAGCCGCAATCAAACAGATCACAATCTCGTAATGACTCCTCTTCCCAAAGATCATCGTTAGGGTACAATCAATGTGCTTATTGTAGACAGGAGGGTCATATCAAATTCAATTGTCCTGTTCTAAACGAACGTAATAGTGGTAATTCATCTAGAGGAGGTCGTGGTGGTTCACAGCAGGCACCACGTAGTAGAGGTCGTGGTGCTCAGAATGATCGCTCAGATAACTCATCAAATTCCGATAATTGTTTTGATCAACGTGGATCGTCGCAAGGACGATCTGCGCAGTACAATGTGGACGATTATTACGTCGATCAGGGAACTGACGACAGTAATTACTAGGACAGCCGAAGACAAGGAGAGGGAGTAGTATCAGTTCCGGTTGATCAGAGAGGGCCTTACGTCGCAGTTGCTACATCGGGCGTCGTTGAGCCTTTTCTGTTGGACACTGGTGCAGCGAAAAGTTCCATTAAGCATTCGAAACTCCCTGGCGCACCTTTGTCTGGCTTAACAAATGTTTCCGTTGGATTTTCTGGCGCCCCCGTTAGCAATCCAGTTTCGTGCCCTTTGCCTCTTACAATTGGGCCTCGTGAACTAGAAGCTCCGTTGATTTTGACTATGGGTTGTGGTGAAAATCTTTTGGGCCTGGATTTGCTTAAACGTTTGTATGCAACTTTGTATTGTTCTCCTGCGGGTGTAAAGCTTACGCTGGGAGAGAGGGTTGTCTCTCCCATGTACTTGTCTCTCGATAAGCTTCCACCGGAATTGAGTTCTCTTCCTGCGTCTTTGTGGGCAACAGGTCCCAATGATGTGGGCCTGCTTGATATCTCACCTTATGTTGTTCAGTTGAAATCGAATGTGCGATTGCCACGTATTCCCCAGTATCGTATCTCTCTTGATGGTGAACGAGCGCTGTTAGCGATCATCTATGATTTGATCGAGAAAGATGTTATTGAGGAAACACGGGGAAACGTGTGCAACAGCCCTGTACTGCCCATTCTAAAACGTACTGATCCTTCGAAACCCCCTGTTTATCGTTTTGTTATCGATTTACGGGAGGTGAATAAAATTGTGATTCCTCAGTTCCCCGTTGTGCCTGACATCACGGCATTACTGACTCTGATTCCAGCTTCTGCATCGTGGTTTTCGGTGATTGATTTGAAGAATGCGTTCTTCAGCATTCCCATTGCAGAAGAGAGCAGAGACCTTTTCGGTTTCTCTCTTGGTGGACGCAGCTTCCGGTTTAAACGCGCTCCTCAGGGCTACTGTGAAAGTCCATCGATTTACAGTCAAGCCTTGAAGGGTCAACTGGATGCGTTTAGGTTGCCGGCTGGTGCGGCCTTAATCCAATACGTCGATGACCTATTGGTGGCTGCAGATACTCAGGACATTTGCAAGATCGCTACGGTATCGCTGCTGCAACATCTCTGCGAGTTAAATCACAAGGTGTCACCTTCTAAACTCCAATATTGTTGTCAAGAAGTAACCTATCTAGGTCACTTATTGTCAAAGGAGGGAAGGCGGTTGACCCCAGAGAGAATTGCAGCGATTGCGCGAATGGCTGTGCCAACAACCCAAAGAGATGTGCGTGCCTTTTTAGGTATTACGTCGTACTGCAGGCAATGGATTCCAAATTTTTCATTGCTAACAAAACCATTGGTAGCTCTTACGTGCAAGGATGTTTCGACTCCTTTACCATGGACGGAAGAATGTCAGAAAAGTTTTTCTGAATTACGTGATTCATTGTGTTCGGCTCCTGTGTTAGGTACTCCTGACTATAGCAAGCGGTTTACATTATATGTTCACGAGAGAGAAGGTTGTGCGTTGAGTGTCTTAACGCAACCTTTTGGTGAAAAGCAACGTCCATGTGCATATTTTTCCTCGACCTTGGACCCGGTAGCTAGAGCATTGCCGAGTTGTTTGCGAGCGACGGCGGCAGCCGCGGTCTCCATCCGACAATCAGCAGGATTGGTCATGGATAATATGCTTACGGTGATGGTTCCGCACGCAGTTGACACCCTTTTAAATCGTACGAAAACTCAGCACCTGACCAGTGCGAGATTGTCTGGGTACGAGCTGACGCTGTTGGCAAGCCACATTCAAATAAAACGTTGTAATGTTCTGAACCCGGCAACTTTGTTACCAATTAGCTCAGAGTCAGATGAAATAACAGAACACGATTGTTATTTGAGGACAGAGGAGGAAACAAAAGGTCGAGTGGACCTTAAAAACACCCCATTGGAAGACCCAGATGGAATACTGTATTTGGATGGTTCATGTTTCAAGTTGCCGAATGGCGATGTGACTACTGCATATGCTGTTGTAACGTTGAATACTGTTGTTGAGACTGCACGATTAAATCAGAATTCTGCCCAAGCCGCAGAGCTGATCGCTCTCACTAGAGCATGTGTGTTAGCGAAAGGGAAACGTGTGAACGTGTTTACCGACAGCCAATATGCCTTTGGCGTCGCACATAGTTTTGGACGGTTGTGGAGAGAGAGAGGTTTTCTAACATCGCATGGTACGAAGATTCAGCATGGCCAGCTGGTGAATGATCTTTTGGATGCACTTACGTTGCCTAAGCAAGTGGCGATTGTCAAATGTAGTGCGCATCGTAAGGTGACGGATGATGTTGGTCGTGGTAATGCTTTTGCGGATGAGACTGCTAAGGAGACTGCCCGGAACCTTAGCACTCGAATGTATGTGACGAGTTCGGTTAGGTGGCCTACAGAATCGAGTATGTGTGAGGACACTATCGAGAGTGTGAAAGCAATTCAGAATGAGGCCACCGAGACTGAAAAGGCGAAGTGGAAAGAAAGTACGGGAAAGTTGGATGTGAATGGTTGTTGGATTGATTTATCGGAACAGAAAAGATGGATGTTGCCTGATGCGTATGTGCTGGCTGTTGTGACTATGGCGCATGGGTTAGCACATATTAGCGCGAAAGGTATTTGCAAGTTGCTGTCCCCTGTGTGGAAGAATGATGGTATTACGAAATGTGCTGAACGCTTGGTTAAGAATTGTATGGTATGTATGTTGTACAATCCTGGTAAGGGAACCCCAACTCCTCCTGGTAGTTTTGCTCCCCCTTCATGTCCCTTTGAGGTGATTCAATTGGACTTCATCCATATGGAGCGATGCAATAACCTGAAATACGTTTTAGTTGTGGTTTGCGCATTCTCCCGATGGATCGAGGCCTATCCTCTCAAAGACAATACTGCTTTGTCTACTGCAAAAATCCTACTGAAGGAATATTTCCCTCGGTACGGAATGCCAGGAGTTGTGTGGTCAGATAACGGAAGTGAGTTCGTGGGGAGTGTGATGAAGAGTGTGTGTAAGGGCCTTGGAATTAATCAGAAATTCCATAGTGCCAATCATCCCCAGTCAGCTGGTTTGGTTGAAGGGTACAATGGCACCCTTAAACTAAAACTAGCAAAGATTCAGGCTACGACTGGTCTCTCGTGGCCTGACGCTTTACCCTTAGCATTACTGTCAACAAGGGCAACTGTACACTCCCGAGTAGGGCTCAGCCCCTATGAAATAGTGTTCGGTCGTCCTGCCAATGTTTGGGGGGTCCCTAGACCGGGTGCTTTTTGTGATCTTGAGTATCCAATGTTGATCGATTATCTTCATGACTTGACTGCTAAACTGAGGTTAATTCACCAACAGGTTCACGAAGCATTGCCGACGCAGACGGAGGGTCCAGGCCACCAGCTCCAGCCCGGAGATTGGGTGGTAACGCGAAACTTTTCGCGCAAGAACAATTTGGATCCCAGGTTCACTGGACCCTACCAGGTCCTCCTTGCCACGAGAACTGCAGTTCGTCTTGAGGGGCGGAAGAATTGGGTGCATGCCACCCATACCAAAAAGGTCCCTATCCCGTTGCCAGCAGACTCGTGGGTGAGGAAAGGCATTGCATCAACTGAAACCGAAGGATTGCCGGCGTTTGTACCTTTCAGCGACGCACAACCTGTCGGAGAATCCTCAGTGCAGCAGGAAGACACTGTTGAACATTTGTCAGCAAAAGACTCAAGACCAGAACATTCAGCTGATCAACAGGACGCTGTCTCTTCAGCGGATCCTTTGTTTGACGAACAGACACGTCCTGGGAAAACCCGATACTTTTTGCGATCTAGCACCAGAGACTAATAAAAGATCCTGTTCTGTCCCTTGACAATTGCATTATCCCGTTTTCCACGATCAGTTTGAACACTCATATCACTGTAATTATTTTTTGTATATATTCATTGAGTTCCATTCCTTACACTTTTTGCTTCCACAGCTGAGAAACATTGTTTTCGCATATATATATATTTGTGAAATAAAGACCGTAGGGCCGCGCGCGTACTTCCTTCTGGTTAGTAGGTCTTGACACTAGGTTAAAGACCGTCGGTTCCTGGGAACTCCTAGGGATTGACTACTGCTACACAGAACGAAGTGCGTCAAGAAACGTTGCGGACGGTCGTAGGGAATGGCATTTTCGAAGCTGACGGACTTGGAAGGAGCTCAAGCGCAAAGATTCAAGCTGCAGCAACTCAGTCGTACAAAATGTTTTATGTTCCAAATATTCGTATTGTTTTTGACTGTTTCTGCATTATTGGCGGGTGGGGTGTATTACACGATGTTTTACTTCTTGCCTTCTGCTATACCTACTCCTACCCCTGATCCTAAACTCACTTCCACTGCATCCCTTCATTCTTTTCATATCTTACCTGAACACGAGCAGGCTAGACGTGCAGAATTCCGCAACAATTCCTTTATTCAGCTCCTTCACCAGCATCAGTTAGTGGTTAACACTACTAATTGTTGGGTGTGTGGGTTGATGCCACATACTACGGATAAGGGAATTCCATATCTGGTGTTACCGTATAGTTCCCAAGGGTCTGCTCGAGCATTCCAAACAATCTTTCGAAGCACACTGGGTTTCCACCCCATTCGAGAACCACGTTCCCCCTACTCTGGTCCTACCTCGTACCAGAAACCTTTGTCTATAGCAATAGAGGATTTAGATAGCGATATCTATGATCCCTCGCTTATTCCTGAAGAAGAGGTACAAGCCTATAGGGTCCTAAGTAGAGGTGAATATAGTGTGCTCACTAGTGAAAAACAGCTTAAAAGCTCGCCTCCGATATGGGTCGTACCCCACATTGGTAATTTTTGTCTAATAGGTCGTGGCCGAAGATCGAAAGCCCGACTTGGAGAGAGTGCTTGCACTGAAAATTACATTCTGCCGATGGTCTCGTCCCCTGTGTTCCTGGCTGCCAAGGGTACCTACTTTATCTGTCAGGATCGTGCGTATGCATGGTTGCCCTCTGACTTCATGGGCTCATGTTTTATCGCAAACTTGTTGCCTCCGACGTTTACTGTAGATGCAGATTATCACAAGACTAGAGTTGTGAGAGGCGTAATTAGCGAAGAGGATACTGCCGGTCAAGAGGCAGGAGACTTTTTCAAGGGTTTCCTCCCGTTTTGGGGACCTATGGTTAATAGTAGGAACCTGAGACAGTTGACTCGAGTGGTAGAATCAACAGCTAATATTACTGCCAGTGTCCTTGGTAATATCACCACTGAACTTCAGGCGGATAGACTTATGACGTTACAAAACCGTATGGTTTTAGACGTGATCTTAGCAGATCGAGGTGGGGTATGTAAGGTGATCCATTCGAGCTGCTGTATTTTCATTCCTGATAACGCTCCGACTGTCTATCAAGCCATCTCGAAGTTGCATAAGATCTCCGAATCCATACACGTGGATGTAGGGGATTGGACGCTACTTGGATGGTTTTGGGGCCTGATGTCGACTTGGGGTTGGAAGATTCTGATGATCATCGGAGTCGTTGTGGCGTTCCTGTTCACGTGTTGCCTTTGTGTGCAGTGCGGTCCTGCCTTATGTGGCCTCTGTGCTACAACGTGTATGAGACAGCCACCTGTTACCAAGGGGACTCGGTTGGACAGAGCTATGCTACAGCAACATCTCGATGGTCTGATGAATATCGAATATGATTCCGACTAGTGCTTGCCTACATGAGGGCAAAAGGAGCGTCTGAGGTTCCGTGACAATTGTAAGTGGTGTTTTCGACTCGCACGAATATGGTCGACTCTGGTATCTACGAACCGCAAATGACGAGTTTAGTAAGTGTGCGCAGTTTTGCTGTGCTAACTTAAACCGTTCGTTTGTTATGTGGGTTTTTCATCTGTACCCACGGGTTCCATCTTAGATACGGCATCCATTTTGTCTCTTGCCCTCAAGTAGCCAGCGAACGGACGCTGTCCGCTTCGCGACCCTGGGACTCCCAAGATATTTGCGGAAGACACATGTTCTTTGTAAGTGTCTTTATGACGAGGGGGATGATACTGTAAGGCAGATGGCCCCGCTCGAGGCTCATCTTGCCGTGCCGGTTTATTGTCTCAGCCGTGCATCTCATTAGGCACGTCCCTTTGATGCCTGTACCTCGTGTTTCCCGATACCTCCCCTTTTACATCCTTTCCGATCTCCCCACTGTTTCCATCTTCCTCTGCACATGTCTTCATTCCTATTTCGATCTGTTTTACTGCCGATTGGAATGCACTAATGTTGGGAAGATGGGTTTTTACAGTTGGGAACCGCCAAATGTTTCCGCACTCATGTTCCGGACCTTGTGTGTATCAAAGTGACCAAAACGACCCCTCTGGGGGATGATTGTGGGAACCAGGTTGTAAACCTTTGTGTATCGTGTTGTCCTATGGGTAAATTCTGTATAAAAGGAGCGATCCACAGAACCAATTTGAAGCAGTCTCCCCAAGTTGCACGTGTTGTACTTGTCGTGACTTTTGTGTTCCCTGCAGTAAATAAACCTTGAATCTTTGACGCCGAAGGAAGTGTCCCGTGTCTCTGTCATTCGTACGCCGGAGCAGGTTACCCACGAAGGTTTCAGGTGTTGTGCCCTGGCACCGCTGGGTCTTAAAGAACCCAGTCCTTCAAGAGGCCACCCACAACAAGGGCCATCTGCTCGATCCGATCTTTACGAATGTCATCGCTATGAAATCCTCTTCCCCGATCCCTCTCCCGTGGACGGACCACTTTATGATCCCCTTCACCTGGCAAACAGAGATGGGTAGCACTTCTACCACCAGTGTATGTATGCCCGAAAGACCTTGGTCTAGGCTGTCTGTGGAGAACCTGACGCTGAGACTGGAGGGCTCGCGCCCCCCCCCCCCTGTGGCGGACCCGGTGCTGGCAGAGGCGGACTTTAGTAGATGGATGTCTAATGCTCTCGACTCCGTCCTCCCCATAAGACCGGCAGGCAGGTGGGAGAAGAGAACGAGATCCGCTCCCTGGTACACGCCAGAGTTCAGAGCTCTGAGAAGGGGCTGCAAAAAACTGGAACGTGCCTGGAAAAAGAACTTGGAGGAAGCCAGTAAGACGGAATATCGCGCCGCGATAAGGACTTACAAACTCACCATCCGGCGCAATAAAACTCAGTTCCAACTCCCCCAGAGAAACTTTTTTAGTGGTTTAGGAACTCTTGAGGGTTCCCGAACCGCCTGCTTCCACAGATAACCTGGAAGGAAAATGCAAAGACTTAGCAGACTACTTCCACACAAAAATAGCAAAGATTCTGAATACCTTGCCCCAAATTAGTATGAGAGGAGAGTCCAGTGAGGAAGGAAGGAGATCCTTTGAAAGTCTCGAATCTTTTGGACCAGTATCTGTGAATGAGGTCCTTAAGGTCCTGGTGACCGTCAAGAGTGGTTTCCCCCATGATTTAGTTCCCATGAGGATTCTTAAACAAGTTGCCTCTTCCATCGTCGAACCTGTAACTGAGGTTATTAATGCCTCGTTGGGGTCCGGTGTGGTGCCACCCAACTGGAAGGGAGCAGTAGTAAAAGCTCTCCTAAAAAAGCCCAACCTTGATCCCCTTGACATGGCGAATTATAGGCCCATTTCTCTACTTCCGGGACTCATTAAAATCGTGGAAAAATTGGTAGATTTCCAACTATCCAATTTCCTTGAGTCCAACGGTTTACTGAGAAGCTCACAAACGAGTTTTCGCCCTGGCCAAGGTACCGACACCGCCCTGCTGGCAGTCGTTGAAGAAGCAAGAAGCATTTTGGACTAGGGAGGATCAGTGGCAGTGATCCTCCTGGACCTTGGTGCAGCTTTCGACACTGTGAACCATCAAGTGTTACTTCAGCGGCTGTCAGATGTCGGGGTGCGGGGGAATGAGCTGAAATGGCTGCAGTTATTTCTTAGCGATCGGACTTATCAGGTATGGAAAGGCAATGCACGTTCGGCATCCATTCACCTCCATTGTGGAGTGCCGCAGGGCTCCTCTTTGAGTCCCACATTATTTAATGTGTATATGGCCCCCTTGGAGGATGTGGTGGCTCCATTTAACATCAAAATCGTGAGCTACGCCGACGATACCCAGCTGGTATTTGCCCTCTCCCAGGCCACTGAAAGTCCCCACGTACTGCACTCCTGCCTATCCAAAGTTCACACCTGGATGGGGGAGTCAGCACTAAAGCTGAACGGCTCAAAAACCGAAATCATGCTGTCGGGGCATAAAGGTCCCTCACTTCCCTCGGCTGTCTGGCCTAGTTGCCTGGGCTCGCCTCCGTAATCCAAGGAAGAGATCAAGAGTCTTGGGATTTGGCTGGAGCAAGACCTCTCCTTTAGGACCCAGGCTACTAAAATGGCAGGTGTCTGTTTTGGCCTTCTCCGATCTGTGCGCAAAGTGCTGCCTCTTCTTCCTCCACCATCTCGGAAGCTTTTGATCCAGGGGCTGATCATATCAAGATTGGATTTTAGCAATGCTATTTACCTGGGAGCCCCTGAGGCAACTTTGAATAAACTACAACAAATTCAAAATGCTGCAGCACGAATGCTCAATAATATCCCCATGTCACGGTCGGACAAACCCGCACTGAGGGCACTGCATTGGTTACCGGTACGGGAAAGGGTGAAATTTAAATCTCTCTGTCTTGCACGTAAAATCTTGCAGGGTAAAGGCCCTCCTATCCTGCAGAATCTGGTTACTCCTTACAAGGCTAGCAGAACACTTCGTTCAAACCAAAAACATCTGCTTAAGACCCCTGGGGTTAAAAAGGCCCGCACAGGGGGAAGAAGGTTCTCTGTGAATGTCGCGGTACTTTGGAACTCTCTCCCCTTAAGCTTGCGCTCTGAGACTTGTCTCCTTCGTTTTCGTAAACATCTGAAAACTCACCTTTTCTGTTAACTGCTGACCCTGAACTCACTTTAGCGTTGCCTTGTTCTGATAAGCGCTGGGATGCCCCAGGGTAACTACGCGCTATATAAGACCGTCTTAATAATAATAATAATCCATACTAATATAATAAAGAGAGAGCCCAAACCTTTGAGGCGGGTAATCTCAGGAACCACAGCACCAGTCACAACACCCATTACAGTGTTGGAAAGGGCAGTTGCAGCAGAAGGACATAGGCTATGCAGACGCCCACCACATACATTTAAAAAGTAAAAGAACCGTGCCAGCAAAGTAGTCCCTTGTGGGCGTGTCTGCGTTGTGCTGTGGGCTTGTGCTGGGGGGAGTGACGAATGCTGGGGGCGTGTGGTACGTTCCGTCCTGCGGGCTGGACTGTTCCCATGAGGCACAGGGTCAAGGCTGATTTGCATATGGTCATGTCTGAACTGGGGTGGTGTGGAGTGCAAAAAAACGATGGATTTAGACCCAGATCTCTGTACTGGGGTGAATGTATGACATTGTTCTGCATTCTGTCCATCAACTGTTGTTTTTGCATTTGTCACCCCAAGTGGGATGGGTATGCTCAGACGTGAGTCCCATGCTCTCCACAGCACTGGAGTCAAGCTATCCTGGTTGAGGACAGCTGATAGCCAGAAAATGGTCCTAGAATGCTTGAGTCCGGTTCTGGAGAGACATGGCTTGGCAGTTCAGCCTGGAATGTTCCCATGAGGCACAGGGTCAAGTCTGAGGTGGTGTGGAGTGCTGAAAAAATGGTGGTTTTAGGCCCTGATCGCTGTATTAGGGTGAATGTATGACATTGTTCTGCATTCTGTCCATCATCAGTGGTGCGTGTTGTGACAAATATTTCATTGTTTTTTTTACCCAGGTTCTGTACATTCCAGCTCCGGGTGTTCACCCTGCTCCCTTTAAATACCCCTGCACCCCATAATTAAAACCCACCCTTATTCCTTAAAATACCCCAACACCCTTAAACACTAACCCATCTCAACCCTATAAATATACCCTGTACCCCAAAACCCAAACCTATACCTGAATCCTAAAAATACCTATGTACCCCAAAAACCAAACCTACCCCTGAACCCCAAAATACCCCTGTACCCCAAAACCCAAACCTAGCCCTGAACCCTTAAAATACCCCTGTACCCCAAAACCCAAACCTACCCCTGAACCCTAAAAATACCCCTGCACCCCAAAACCCAAACCTAGCCCTGAACCATAAAAATAACCCTGTACCCAAAAATCCAAACCTACCCCTGAACCCTAAAATACCCCTGTACCCCCAAACCCAAACCTAGCCCTGAACCCTAAAAATACCCCTCTACCCCAAAACCCAAACCTAGCCCTGAACCCTTAAAATACCCCTGTACCCCAAAACCCAAAACTACCCCTGAACCCTAAAAATACCCTTATACCCCCAAATTCAAACCCAGCCCTGAACCCAAAAAATACGCCTGTGCCCCAAAACCCATACCTATCCCTAAACGCTAAAACTACCCCTGTACCCCATAACCCAAAACTATATCTGAACCCTTAAAATACCCAAACACCCCAAAACATATACCTCAGTACCCCAAAACATATACCCCTATACCTAAACTTACCTTATCCAAACATTAAAAAAAACATGCTTTTACCATTCATGCATTTACAACGAATTTCGTTGTAAATGTATGCGTGGTAAAAGCATATAAAATGTAATGCCATGCGTTATAATGGCATTGCGGAGTCATGGTACTTTCATAATGAAAGAATGCGGAGTGATGGTCTGCGGAAAGAAAGTTGCGGAATAATGGGTGTTTACCCTCCCCCGGTAAGTACATTGGTGGCACGGCGGCCCACATCTCCAGCAACATACTCATATTTTTTCACCACCGATTTGAAAAATGCACAGGTCTCTCTTATTGATGAACAACAGAAAAACAGAACTGTTTTTCTGTTGTTCTTGAGCTCCTCGTCCCTGGATTGGTCTCTTGAGGAGACCTCCCTTTCTGTTTTTTACTCTCTTATTGATGGCCAGCACCGACATGCACTTTTAGACACACCTCCCGCCACAAGTTCTAGAATTTCAAACTTTAGATCTGGGGAGCTACGTTCGAATCTCGGCATCAGGTCAACATCCTGTGATTCCAGGCAAATTGCTTTGTCTCCCCTTGCCTACCACAAATGAATGTGTTCTTCTGTAATGTAAATTGTGCTCATGCCATGTTGTCGAGTTTGCGCTATATAATATTGCAAGGAAAAATAATGTTATGTTATGTTATGTTAAAATGGGACTTTTATAGCGCAACGGCTACTCCAAAGGAGTGTCCCGGCGCTTTGTGCTCCAGACCTAAAGAAAGAGCTGGAAAACATAACAGTGAAAAACAGGAACCTAAAATAGGAAGCGGACTATCCGGAGAACAGCCAAGTTTTTAAGTCCTTCCTGAAGACAAGCAAGTTCGAGGTAGTCCGCAAGGACACCGGTAGAGAATTCCAAAGCTGAGGGGCAAGGAATCTAAAGGACCGGCCGCCTAGACGAGCCCTTTTGATACGTGGTACCCGAGCCAGAGCCAATGTTTCCGACCTGAGAGATCGTGTAGGTCGGTAGAAGTCCAACCTCTTCTGGAGATATTTAGCACCATTACCATGCAAGGCCTTATGGGCTAGGGTCATGGCCTTGAACAGTATCCTCTTCCGTACAGGGAGCCAGTGGAGGGAGAGGAGAAGGTTAGAGGCACTAGTGCGACGATGCAGGCCAAAGATCGCTCGAGCAGCAGCGTTCTGGGTCACCTGCAAACGCTGAAGGAGATATTCTGGCAGACCCAGATATAGGACATTTGCATAGTCCAATCTGGATCCTATAAGTGCCTGGACAGTAATCCTCCGATGTTCCTCAGAGAGAAGGGGAAAGAACTTACGCAACATTCTGAGGATCCCGAAGCATGTTCCCGTAAGAGTAGAGACCTGGGATTTGAGCGAAAGCTCATTGTCAATTTTTACTCCCAAGTTCTTAGCCCACTTAGATGACTGAGTTGGAGGGAACATGTCAGCAGGCCACCACCCATGCCAATCTGGTTCCGATGGGCATCCGAAGAATAGTATTTCGGATTTATCCGAGTTGCACTTGAGGCTGTTATGTTGGAACCAATTAAAAACAGCCCCAAGGCACTCACGGATCCTTTCTCCATCGAACTCCTCGCCCTTACCGCAGGTGAACAGAAGCTGGGTGTCGTCAGCATAGGAGACGATCCGGGCCCCACAGGACTCTGCCAATGTCGCCAGAGGGGTCATAAGGATGTTGAATAGAGTGGGGCTCAATACAGAGCCCTGAGGCACTCCGACTCCCAATGGCAGCATTTCGGCAGACCCAGGTGGGACCCAGACCGTCTGCCGGCGGTTGGCTAGGAAGGAACGAAACCAGTTGAGCACCGTCCCCCCCAGACCGATGTCGTGCAGTCTAGTGAGGAGATCCTCATGGGGGACGGTGTTGAACGCCGCCGACAGGTCCAACATAACCAACATCACCCTGCCTCCGGCATCCAGCACCTCCTTCACGATCTCAGAAACTTCCAGGAGCACCGTCTCGGTGCTCAAGTTGGAACGAAAGCCCGACTGGGATTCATGGAGCAACTCGTGTGACTCCAGGAAGTTAGAAAGCACGCTATGTACGTGTTTCTCCAGGATCTTGGTAAGTGCTGGAAGGAGCGAGATTGGCCTATAGTTGGACGGCACTTCTGGGTCAAGATTAGACTTTTTAATGAGAGGGATGACCATGGCCTGTTTCCAGGACTGGGGCAGAAATCCCTGACTCAGGGAAAGATTAAGAATGGGATTGGCTATGGGGTTAACGGCGTCTGCCATTCTCGCTAAGAATTTTGCTGGGCAGGGATCTAGCGGAGAGCCCGATTTAAGGTTCCTCATCAAGGCTAGGGATGCAGCAGCCGAAAGAGGCGGGAAGTCTAACAGAACTGGGCCTGGAGACGACAGGAGAGTTGTCTCAGTCGGCAGAGTTGACGGGTCATCTATAGGTCTCAGAGGAAAAGAGTCCTGAATTTGCCTAATTTTGGTGGTAAAAAAATTAGCAATGGTGTTGGCCCAGGTCTCTGCCGGAGCGTCCTGAGCTGAGATTGACCGCGGGCTGGTGAATTCGCGCACAATCGAAAAAATCTCCTTACAGGAGTTTGCCGCGTCTTCAATCCTTTTGGCAAAATAACATTTCTTGCCCTGAAGTATTAGATCATGATATGACTTCAACATGGTTTTATAGAGTTGTTTAGCCTCAGGCTCATACTGGACTCTCCAAGCCCGCTCAGCGACTTTGCATTGCCTACGATGATAAGCCAATTCCTCCGTAAACCAAGGGGCCGAGACCCGTTGGGCGGCGGACCTGGGTGGCTGTAATGGGGCGAGCTCATTTAATCTAGCAAGGAGCCAGGATTGCAGGCTCTCCAGGTCTTTCTCCAGGTCACCCGTATAGGACATGGGGTGATCCACCAGAGCCTGCGCTAGCAGATTCGGAGTCACCCGATGGAGTGCCCTATAGCTGCCAACCTGCTGTCTCGTGACACTGGCCGGAGAAATCGTAGTAGATGATATTTCGAAATGAACAAGACAATGATCAGACCATAGGACTGGCTGAAGTGTTACAGCCATAATAGGTGAGGTGGAAAAAACCTGGTCAAGTGTGTGGCCTTTATCATGGGTCGGGCCAGAGATATAGGGAGTAAGGCCCAGAGTAGATGCAATATCCAGCAGCTTGATAGCATCCTGGTCTTGGTGATCATCCATATGGAAGTTAAAATCTCCAGCCAGTATGCACCGCTCCGATCTTAGAACAAGGACCGACATAACCTGCTGGAGATCATCAAGAAAGGATCCCACCGAGGGAATGGCTGCCGCATTGTCCAGGTGGGAGGATTCATTGAGCCATGTCTCAGTGAGCATCAGACAGGTAGGACTGGTCGTCGAGAGGAGATCAAAAATCTCTTGAGTGTGTCGGTGCAACGACCTCGTATTAAGGAGTAGACAAAGATGTTTAGTGCTACAATCCTTAATGGAGCTGGGGGAAGGGAGATTGCAAATGGGATGCCATTTACAAGCAGGGCACTTATGTTTACCCCTATATCGGCCAGGAAAGACTGAGTGACAGGACGCAACCCCGTCACGCAAAGAGTAGAGTTCCTGAGCGGAGTAGGAAAGCATGATGGCCAGAAGTACCTGCCACGCCGAACGCCTCCGGGACGCTGACGGGCGCAGACGGGTAAGGAAGTAAGGAAACTCGAGTTCACACACTACTGAATGCGCACTCTTAAGTGCATCAGCAGTGCACTGTGAATCGGAGCGTTTCACAGGCCAATCACAGATAAGAAATGCTATCAAAACGAAATCCTACAAAACAATATACTACTGGCCGGCAGCAATTCATACCTGGACAACGTCGGGACGGGCTGCTAGTAATAATAATATTTGCAACAGAATGACAGAGCATGGTGTTACTCCACAATTGGTAATGATAAGCTCTGACATTCTGAAAATGCTGGAATGTGCTGTATTTACAATAATAAGGTGCGCCCCTGCATTTTCCCTAGTGCTGGTGCTAAATTTAGCTGCCAAGCGCCATCGCAGGCACCCTTGCACCGTAGTTGCATTGTGAAGAATGATTGTCCATGTGCAGGAAGGTGCTCCTTCCTGCACATAAATAATCACTAATGGCGATTTGTAATTACTATATGTGCTGCAGAATGCAACATATATAGAAGTCACAACTCATCACTGTTTAATAATTGCTTATGTGCGGGAAGGCACACCTTCCTGCACATAAACAATCACTAATGGCAATTTGGTCTTTCTATGTGTGCTGCAGAACGGAGTACACACAGAAGCAGCAAATATGAGAAGTTAATAATTTCTCGTCATTAAGCCAGTTTAAGACCAGGTTTTCCCTGGTCTTATTTTTGGCACTGCCCCATATTTTCGCCAGCCTTGTAAATAGGGGGCAGCCTAAAAAAAACAATGGATGTTGCAGCGGAACGCCCACTGCAACACCCATTGCCGCCTTGGCATTAGGCTATGTTAAGTGGTTTAACACCACCTTATAAATAAGGTGAAGGGGTAATCGCCACCAGAACGTCAAAAAAGTGGTGCACCGGTGGCAATAACTCCTTGTAAATATGCCCCTATGAATCAACTTTGGGGCCTATAACAATGAGGTACAAAGACTTATTTACCAAACTTGGGCTCATGACAATAAAGTTAAAAGCCTTATGCATCAAACCTTTGGGACAATATTAATATATTAAAAAACTCATGCCTCATCTTCGTTGCTATAAATGCGTCAGCCTTCAGTCTAATAGCAATACAGTTCAATGCCTTATACCTGCAACTTCTTCCTATAACAATACAGTTCAAAACCTTATGCATCAACTATTAGCCATCTAACAGGGCAGTTAAAAAACGTGTGAATCAGCATTGAGTCTATAACTCAGGCCAAAGTCTTATACATAGACATTTGGGCCTATAGCAATACATTTCAAAGCTTTATATATGACACTTGTAATCTATAAAAGTACAGTACTAATCCTTAACCCCATCCACGCTCATGACGAGCTGTGCTCGTCATGGTGTAGCCTCCTCGCACGCTGATGACGAGCCCAGCTCGTCATGTAACATGGGTTTTTAAAAATCTCAGCATACGGCCGTAATTACAATAGCGCCCATGAGGTTAAGCATTTAACTTCAGCCTACACCGATGCAGTTGAAAGCATTATGCATCAACCTTCAGGCCTATAAGCATACTGATAATAGCCATAAAACTTTGGCGAATAACACTACATTTCAAAGTCTCTTAAATCAACATTCAAGACAATGACACTACAGTTCAAAGCTACATACAACAACGTTTGGGCCTACAACAATATAGCACAACGCCTTATGCATAAAACTTTGGCCTATATCAATACAGTTCAAAGTGTTGGGCATCATGCTTAAGCCTATAACGATACATCTAAAGGTATATATATACCTTCAGGATGGTGACAACACATGTCAAAACCTTATGCATCATCTTCAGGCCTATAACAATACTTTTCAAACTCATGTGCAGCAACCTTTGTGCTTATCATAATATCGTTCAAAGCCATATGCATGAAACATTGGCCTATGAATGAATTGCTGGAAGAGGTTGCTGGAGGTGCCACACAAGTACTGGTGCTCCTCGACCTATCTGCAGCATTTGACACGGTAGACCACAACCTTTTGGTGAACTGCGCTGCAGCTGCGGGAATACTGGGTATGGCGCGGGACTGCTTTCTCTCTTTTAAAACAAAATGCTCCCAGTCAGTCCGTTTTTCTCTCTTTAGGTTCCCCTAAGGTTTAACTACCTGTGGGGTACCTCAGGGGTCTTCTTTGTCCTGGCGAGATCTGGGGACACCCAGGTCTGTGAGACGCTCAACTAAGTCCCTAAAGTTTCTAAATATTAAACACTATTACATCAAAATCATCAATAGTTCTGAAACTGGTTATAACATGAATAATACAAATGCTCCTTCTTGATAATCCAACAAGATTTTTTGTATTCAAAATTGTGCATATACAAATTAATTTGAAAAATTCAATCCTAGGTGATAGAATCGCAAATGAACTAATATTCACATTCTCACAATGTGTATGAGGGTAAATCAAAAAAAAACAACCCAATGCATTTCGGGTCCAAAGGCCACCCTTCTTTAGGGGGAAATAAATTATCATTAAACATATACAATATTCTTCTTTTGGCGTGTCCAATATGTATTCTTTCAGTTTATCTGGCAGGCACTGTAATAAAATATAATACAATGGCATTTGTTTTCCTTCTACAAAACGTACAACTCGTGATTACTATTAGGGTTTGCACATGAGGGATATTTACTGAGGCTGATCTGAAAGGACCCTCATCAAAAACCAAAGAGTGTAACATGTGACCCCCGAGGGAGTAAAAGCGTGACCTTAAACCCACCGAATATGCTGTGTGTGTGATTCACCTCTAGTGCACCAGACAAATGCAGCAAGATCACTCACGTGCTGCTGCCGAAGCCAATATTCTAAAATAAAAGACAACATCATGAATTAAAAGTCCTATGGTTATAAGACTGGCTGAGAAATGGAAATAAATGGGTATCACTGTCTTATTCACTCATTCTTACCCACTGTCAAAAGTGCTTTCACAGAACTCCCCAAACGTTGCTTCCGAGTCGAACTGTCATATGGTTTTCAGGGGCCTCAACGGCAACTACGGGCGTCGTTATACGTTCAAGCTTGTGAGTACCGGGCTCTGTCTATAAAAAGTTAACCCGTAATCCAAAGAGTGTATTCAATGCCCGTTCAGCCTTCTGCCACATTAAATCAAACGCCCAAGTGCCAAGCTGCCGCCTACCTCAAAGTAACAGCGGGATCGTTCGTAACAGCATTTCGTGTTCACGGTTAAAAGTAGGAACGCCCTTTATCATCACAGGATCAGTATAAATACTCTCAACGAGAACTACCGATTTGAACTAACTTTATTGCCGCTTTACGCTACGCACATTTCATTAGGATGCTTGCCTCGAGGCAAGTGTTAAACAAGTCATTGTGGACGATGGCGATGCCTCCTCCGGTCTGGTTGACGCGGTCCCTCCTGATGATCTTGTATCTATCCGGGATGGCGATGGCGATGTCGGGAGCTGAGGAGGCGTTCATCCAAGTTTCAGTGAGGAACGCGACGTCTGGTGATGTTGTGTCGAGCAGGTTCCAGAGTTCGACGGCGTGTCTGTGCACGGAGCGGGTGGAAGAACACTTGGAAGAAGACGGCAAGGAAAGATTCTAGCCAGGACCTGGCCTTATCCGACACCCCTATGTGAGCCAGCCGTAGTAGTAGGGTGCTATGATTGACTGTGTCGAAGGCGGCACTAAGGTCCAGGAGAATTATGGCTGCTGAGCTACCCCTGTCCAGGATCATCCATGCCTCCTCCGTCACTGCCAATAACGTGGTTTCGGTCCCATGTTTGGGCCGGAAACCCATTTGTGAATCGTTGAACAGATGGCTAGCTTCGATGTACTCCATTAATGCAGTGTTGATATGTTTTTGGGTACTATGCTCACCCACGGGAGAAGGGAGATTGGCCAGTAGTTTTTAGGATCTGCCTGGTCAAGGCTAGATTTTTTTAAAAAGGCCTTGACCATAGCCCGTTTCCAGAGAGGGTGGACTGAGCCTGAAATTACAGAGGAATTAAGTAGGCTCAGTTCAGGTGGAAGAATATTGTCCTTTACCATTTCTAGGGTACGTAGCAGGGCTGGGTCATTGGGAGAGCCTGATTTGGCACCAAGTTATTGAATGAAGCAGGAGTGATCAAAGGAAAAAAACTGCAAGGGGGGGTAGGATAAGTCTCAGGGATGAAGGTGGTCGCTATCTGGGGGGAAGCAGGGCAGGTTGGAAAAGAGAAATATATAAGTTGAATCTTTTCTGAAAAGTAATTAGCTAAATAATTACAGCAGGTTTGTGCATTCTGGGGATTATGGGGAGGTTCTCATCGTTTTAAGAG
Source organism: Lissotriton vulgaris (assembly GCF_964263255.1). Taxonomy (NCBI): domain Eukaryota; kingdom Metazoa; phylum Chordata; class Amphibia; order Caudata; family Salamandridae; genus Lissotriton; species Lissotriton vulgaris. Next base: position 276,692,647 of record NC_141686.1, read on the forward strand.
AGTCTTTGCAACCCTATAGATTTCTTTCGGTTTAGAGGCGGCTGTATTAATTTCCTCTGCGTAAAAAATCGATTGGGCAGACTTAATCTCCCATTTGTAAGTCCTGATCGTGTCTCTATAAACGGCTTTACTGGCGGGGGAGAAGTCCAGTCTCCACTTCCTTTCAAGACACCTGCACTTACTTTTAAGTTCCTGCAGGTCAGGGGAATACCAGGGGGCAGTTTTAAAAGACCGCTTTGCCTCCGTCCTCCTCAATCAATCAATCAATCAGTGACACTTATAAAGCGCGCTACATACCCGTAGGGTCTCAAGGCGCTGGGGGGGTGGGGGGGTGCCGCTACTGCTCGAACAGCCAGGTCTTCAGCTTCTTCCTGAAGGAGAGGTGGTCTTGGGTCAGGCGCAGGTCGGACGGGAGGGAGTTCCAGGTCTTGGCGGCCAGGTAGGAGAAGGACCTTCCTCCTGTAGTCGCTCTTCGGATGCGGGGGACGGCGGCGAGGGCGTGGTTGGCTGATCGGAGGTGGCGTTTGGGAGCGTAGAAGTTGACTCGGCTGTTGAGGTAGCTCGGGCCTTGGTCGTGTAGGGCTTTGTGTGCGTGGGTGAGGAGGCGGAAGGTGATTCTCTTGTTGATGGGGGGGGGAGAACCGAATCTAGGGAGCTTGTGATCCACCTGTTAAAGTCCTCATTTGCTAAGGTGGGGTCGGGGTTAATGGGGGATCTGCTCGTATCCAAGGTGGTTTGCCATTCCTGCACCAGTTCCTCTGAAGGGGTAAGTTTGTTTGGTGCAGGAAGTGGGGTTTGGGGATGGTCCAGGTAAAAGGAATGAGCTAGTGATCGGACAACGGGATGGGGGAAGGCATACGGGCTACTAGACCCGAGCAGGTGCTAAAAATTGGGTCCAGAAGATGACCTTTTGTATGGGTAGGGCTGGCATCTCACTGGATGAGTTGTTGGGCCGATAAGCCGGCGATTAGGTGGTAGGCAGGTGGATTAGAGGCTTCATCCAGATGGATATTAAGATCCCCAGGACGGTGACATTGGCGGGCGTAGTCGCTAGGCCGGCGACTAAGGGGGGAAGATTTTCTATAAAGGCCGTCGCTGTTCCCGGTGGGAGGTATACGAGGATCCCGGATAATGTATTAGTGGGGGAAAGATCTAACATGAATGATAGGTTTTCACAACTCGGGATGGGGAGGGTGGGAGATCCGGCATTGGTAAGAGTCCCAAAATATAATGGCCACTTCCCCACCCTTCCCTGTCTTACGGTTTTCATGGACCACATGGTATCCCTGTGGGATGGCCTGAACCAAATCTGGTTCAGACTCATCGGTGAGCCAAGTTTCAGTCAGGAAAACGACATCTGGGTCGAGATCCTGAATAAGAAGATGGACTTCTAGGGAATGCTTCACGAGGGATCTACAATTTAGAAAAAGCATATTATACTTTTCCATGGGAGTTTTATTGGTGGAAATAGGCTTGAATTGGAAGCCGCACCTAGGACAGATGGTTTGAGGGGTGTCCGGATGCCAAGGATGGTCACATAAAGTGGAGCATTCATCCCTGAGTGCATTAAGCTCACTAGCGCTATAACTCCTTCTTTCAGGTGCCCGAGATGTGGTGGTTATGGCCCCTAGCCCCGACCGGCCGCGGACGGGCGCAGAGGAGCTTGCTTTTGGCGCGAGTTCGGGGAGGGGTCAAGGGGCGTGTCTCGCTCTCTCCCCGGTCCGCACTCCACTCAAGCAGCCCTGGGCTGTGGTGGAACGAGGTCGGAACGGGAGGCGTGCGGCAGAGGGGCTTGGTTCTGGAAGGTAAAGAGTTTTCTTTTAAAAGAGATCAAAGTGCAAAGCCACATACGTTGCTTTAGGTCGCGGGCGTGCACCAGCGCTGTCGATGAGGTTTTAACCTTTATTTCAGCTGACTAATAGCTGATTGCTTTTAAACAATTATTTTTGTTTTTTATTCTGTGTTGTGTTATCCTGCGCCCGCTCCACTCATTGACTTGGCAACTTACCTACCTCATCCTGTTCGCTCTCGACCCCGGTCCGCCCCGGCAGTGTGCCGTTTGCGCGGAGGGTCCCTGCACGAGCGCCACTTCCGGTTCTGCACCACTTCCGCCCTGCCTCTCCACCGTGCAGGTGAGCGGTCTAGTGGTTCACGTCACTTAGTATAAATGGCGACCTGGAGGAAGCGCAGCGGACGAGCGCAGCGGGAGTGCAGACTTCGCGCCAAAGTCGCGCATAAGTCAAGCCCGTCTGCGCCCGTCCGAGGCCCGGGGCCATGCATGCTGCCCGTCGCATTACTTACTCCTCACATGAACTCCGCTCCTTACTTCCCTGCGCCCCCCTTGCTCCTCACATAATTGCTATTGCTCAGAAATACGGCATATTTTCCTCCCTCCCTTCTATTATTCCCCAGGCTCCTTTCCCTGTCACCTCTTCCTTTAACTCTGCCGCCCCCACATTTATCAAGCCCAGCTCCTCTGGTACTCGTCCTATCTCATTAGTTTATCTTAACACCCACTCCCTCCCGAAACATCAATTTGATGTATTTTAACTCCTGGAGGGTGGCAATATTGACATCTTGCTCCTCGCAGAAGCCTGGCTCCATGCGGACTCCTATCCTGACATCCTGGCCGCTATACCCTCGGGTTATTATATCCTTCATTCTAACAGGACTTCTGGTAGACCTGGCGGTGGAGTTGCTGCCATCATCCGTTCTAACCTACAATTCACTTCCCTAACAACCACCCCAATACTAAACTCTGACATCCTTACGCTGAAACTCACATCTCCCAAACACTCTTTCATTTGTGTTTTAGTGTATCGTCCCCCCGTTAACATGCCCTCTTTCCCATCCTTGTTTGGCGATTTAATTTTGCAGATGGCCATTAATTCCGCCAGGGTCTTGATCCTTGGCGATCTCAACTATTGGCCACTAGACCCCCATGAATCCTTTCCTTCACTTGAATTCTCCGGTCTGTTACTTGGTCTTAATTTTTCACAACATATCTCTGTTGCAACTCACAACAAGGGCCATACCTTGGACCAGGTATGGACCACCAACCTGGATATCTCCCCCCCTTTGCTTTATCCATGCACCTGGTCCAATCATTTTTTTATTTCTTTTCTCTAAAACTCTCAGTACCTACCCGCCCCCCATTAGCTTCCAACTTTTCGGCACGTAATTGGAAGCACGGCGACATCTCCCTCCTTCATTCGACTCTTGCTTCCACACTCCCCCCTCACCACCCTGACTTGAATTCTCAAGCAGCCACATTGGACCAATGGCTGTCCCAAGCCAGCGACGTGGTCGCTCCAGTTAAAATCATTAAATCTAAACGGCCACACGACGCTCAGCGTTGGTTTACTGACCAATTGAAGGCTGGCAAACTCCTTCTTAGACAGGCTGAGCACCGCTGGAGGCGTAATTATGATCCTTTATTAAAGTCCACTTACATTGATTTATTAAAATCCTATAAAAAATCTATTATGTTGGCCAAATCCTCCCATTATTCCCAGAAAGTCATCAATTCTGCATCTAAAACGAAATAATTTTTTCCATCGTAGCTGAACTCTCCCTACCTGATCGTGTTACACCTCAGCCTCAACCCTCGCAAGCTTTGTGCGACTCCCTTAACTCTTTTTTTATCGATAAAATCTCAACGATAAAAAATAACATCCCCCTTACCACCATGTCTCAGGTCAGTGCCCTCCCATCTCTGAATCCTCATTCCCTGCATGAATTCCCCCCTATCTCCCTGGATACTTTTCTTTCATTACTCCAGGCTGTCGGCTCTGGCTCCCCCAATGACTGCTGCCCTCCCCAAATCCTAAGAGATGCCTTTATGGCCTGTCCCGGCCCTCCTCTTGACCTTCTAAATCGCTCACTCTCTACAGGCTCTGTCCCCGATGCTTTCAAAAGCGCTGTGGTGGTACCTCTTTTAAAAAAACCCGGTTCTGACCCTGCGGTTCTGGGTAACTACCGACCTATCTCCCTCCTCCCCTATTTGGGGAAGGTCTTATAGACTTACGTCGCCCGCTGCCTGAGCACCTTCATCGAGGAAACTCATTTCCTCGATGACCAACAGGCAGGCTTTAGACCGGCCCATTCCACGGAGGCAGTGGTGGTGGCGGTTATGGACACACTGAGACAGGGGGCTGGTAAGAACCTGGCCCAGGCCCTAGTGCTACTTGATCTCTCGGCCGCTTTTGACACGGTCGACCATGACATCTTGGTCGACCGTGTCAGAAATGCGGGCATCTCGGGCCCGGCCCTGTCTTGGATTGTGTCCTTCCTCCAACACCACTCCCAATCGGTAAACTGTCTACCTTCTCTGCTCCCCAAATTTCACTTTCCTGTGGTGTTCCCCAGGGCTCTGCTTTGTCCCCTCTTTTGTTTAATCTTTATATGCAGCCCCTTCTTGTTTCTCTTCGTCACTCCTCTGTTACCACCTTTAACTATGCAGATGATCTGCAACTCATCTTTCCCATCGACCCCTCCCCTCTCTCTTGCTCCAATTTTCAAACCACAATGCTTACCATCTACGAGTGGATGAACTTCAGCCAGCTGAAGCTCAATCCTAGCAAGACAGAGTTGGTTCTGATCGGTGGGCTTCCTCATCCCTGGATTCCCAATTTCTGGCCCCCTGCCCTTGGTCCCCCTCCCTGTCCAGTCAACTCCGTGAAGAGCCTAGGAGTTACTATCTCTAGTGACCTTTTGATGCGGCCGCACATCAACGCTGTTACCTCGGCCTGCTTTTACCATCTTCGCAGAATCAGGAAGATCCGAAGGTTCCTATCATCAGAGGCTCCTACCCTTGTCATCATGGCCCTGGTCACCTCATGTTTAGACTATGCCAACTGTCTATACCTGGGGATTCCCGCATACCATCTCCACCGACTCCAACTGGTGCAAAACCAGGCAGCCAGATAAATTTTTCAGCAGCCCAAACACCAACACGTTACCCCGATGCTGAAAACCCTACACTGGTTCCCGGTTGCGCAGCGTTGCATCTTTAAATTGGGATGCACCATCTTCAAATCTCTTTTTGCCTCTGTCCCTGCCTTTATTTCTCTCTGTCTGCACCCCTATGTTCCCCCTCGACACCTCAGATCCTCTGCTCACAATCTCTTGATCACTCCTAGGTTCAAATGCAAGAACCATGGTGGTGCCTGTTTCTCTTTTCTTGCTCCGTCCACTTGGAACTCCTTTCCTCTCTCAATCCGGCTCACTCCTGACTATCCTACTTTCCGTAAATTCTTGAAAACTTACCTGTTCCGTCTTGCTCATGGCTAGCTGCACCCACTCCCCTGTGTCCTCTGCCCACTGGTCTCCGAGCGCCAAGAAACCAATTAGTGTATGTGCGCCATACTAAATACCTTTAACATAACATAACAAAGTGCAATTCAAAAAAGCGGAAAAGCACACACACATCCGACACCAGGGTACGGCCACACACTCAGCGCTCAAGTAATCTGTAGCGCGGAGCGAGGCTATGAGCATTATGTGGGACAGCTGCATTAGGGGGCGTGTCTCGCTCTCTCCCCGGTCCACCCTCCACTCAAGCAGCCCTGGGCTGTGGTGGAACGAGGTCGGAGCAGGAGGTGTGCGGCCGAGGGGCTTGGTTCTGGGAGGTAAAGAGTTTTCTTTCAAAAGAGATCAAAGTGCAAAGTGCAATTTAAAAATGCAGAAAAGCACACACACGTCCAACACCAGGGTACGGCCACACACTCAGCGCTCAAGTAATCTGTAGCACAGCGCGAGGCTATGAACCTTATGTGGGACAGCTGCATTAGGGGGCGTGTCTCGTTCTCTCCCCAGTCCGCCCTCCACTCAAGCAGCCCTGGGCTGTGGTGGAACGGGGTCGGAATGGGAGGCGTGTGGCAGAGGGGCTTAGTTCTGGGAGGTAAAGAGTTTTCTTTTAAAAGAGATCAAAGTGCAAAGTGCAATTTAAAAATGCGGAAAAGCACACACACGTCCGACACTAGGGTACGGCAACACACTCAGCGCTCAAGTTTGTCTTAGCACATACTTAAGACAGACTTGAGACAGACTTAGTACAAAATCCTAACTTCTGTGAATACCAAAAGTAGTAAGTTCATTCTGTGAATACCAAAATAGTAGTACGTTTAGGATTAAGTCTTAAGTTCATTCTGTGAATCGGGCCCATGGTGAGGGGCTTGGGCATTCCCCTAGTGAGGCAGCTCACTCACTTAGATAAAAGTAGAGAGAAGATTGTTGCAATCGGGTTAAGGATTGGTGTGCAGATCTACAAATACAGAGTCTTCTTTGTCCCCCCATCTGTTCAATCTATATGAACATCCTTTACTGTCCACTCTAAGTAAAATGAAGGAGAGAGTTTTTAATTATGTAGATGATATGCAAATTCTCTTTACAATTTATTGTTCTGCTGACTCCAAAATATTTTTCCACAATACAATGCTGTTCAATGGCAATCATTTCAAACTAAACTCCGATAAGATGGAGATCGTCCTGACTGAGGGCGCACTAAACCTCTGGAAATCCAATTTGTGACCAACTGAAATGGGTACTCCTCCTCAACCAAAGAACTCAGGGGCATATTAACAAGGCGGTGATATAAAATTATCACCGCTTTTACGGGCGCTTTTGGCTGAAAAGCAGCGATAATTTTATTGCCTTATCAGCAAAGACACGCTATTGTGTGTTTTGCTGATTTTGCTCCTGTTTCCAGCACGCCTAACTTCACATCGCTAATGAGATGCAAAGTAGGTGTGTCTGTGGAAACAACATGGGTAAATGCCGTCGCGATATTTACAACGCGGGGAAGCGATTATTTTAATTGTGCTAAGTATGCCTTAACGCAGGAATTTAACGTCTGATAAATTCCTGACTAAGGCACAACTAACATGGGAGGTGGATTCATGTGATACTACCACAGGGTCGTATTATCAAGCATATCGCCGTTTTACATGGAACATCGCTGCAAAACCAGCGATGTTCCATGGAAAAGGGCGATATTGCTGGAATATTCATCGCCATGGCGTTAAACGTTGTTAACACAACCCTAGCCTGGCGAAATATTCCAGCGATAGAAAATAATGCGGTATACAAGGTCAGCGATAATTATCGCTGCCTTTTGCAAATATGTCCCTAAGTAAAAAGTCTTGAAGAACTCAGTAAATGTCTGGGAGTGCTTGTTGACAACTAACTCTCTATGAAGCCTCAAGTTGGGGCAGTGGTATTGTCCTGCTTTCTTCAGCTCAGGATTATTAGGAAGATTTGCAGATTTCTCACCTTTAAAGCCCACATTCAGGTTATCCTTGCTTTATGTACATCTTGCATAGACTATGCTAACTCATTGTATCTGGGTCTTCCAGACTATCTGAATAAGAAACCAATCAGCCTTGATCTACCGATATACTAGGAGGTGTCATATCACCCCCTTAATTAGAAAATTACACTGGTTGTCGGTGAAACAGTGCCTTGCTTTTAAGATGGGATGTTTTATTTTTAAAGCTCTCTATGGAATCTGCCTGATGAGGTCATCCTATCTCAATATTCTGACTATTCCTATTTTAAGAAGAAGAGACAGGGAGGTACTAGGGGGCATATTACCAAGGGCCTTATCGCCGCTTTAGCTGGAATTTTTCCCGCTAAAGCGGCGATCATTTTATTGCCCTATTACCTAGCTGTCGCTAACACCAGTTAGCGACAGCTAGTAGGAGATAGCAATCACCTTGGGGCCCACTTTGCATTTCAGCGATAACTATCGCTAATGACATGCAAAGTGGACGTGCCAAGATGTTAGCGACTGGAAACAGTCGCTAACATCGCTATCTCCTGTTACCTACTTTTGGAAATATTTGCGCTAAGCGCGATTATCTCCAAAAGCTAACGCCTGCCCTGAGCAGTTCTTAGCCATGTTATCCAATGGGAGGTGGATAACATGGCTAAGAGCACTAGCTCGGTAATGCATGAATATCGCTGACTTTTCAGCGATATTCATGCATTTCGGCCGATTTTTATCGCTTAGGAGATAAACTTGATAATAGAAAGGTTTCTAAGCGATAAAAATAGGCTAAGCACAGCAATAAAATTATAGCCGCTAACCAAGCTTAGCGATAATTGTCGCTTATTCTTGCTAATATGCGCCTAGATTCCCTGTTTTGGCCCCTTGGTTTTGGAACTCTCTGCCAGAACCACATCAGAATGACTGTTGATTATGTCTCATTCAGACAACTTTTAAAGACAGGGGGGCAGATTTACAACCCCTTTGCATCACTTTTGCGCCGTTGTTGCGTCACTTTTGTGGCGCAGCGGCGGTGTAAAAGCTGCGACCCATTTGCAACGTGATGCATATAGGGAGATGCGTCACGTTGTAAAGCCATGCGTGATATTATACCTGCGTCAGGTATGATGTAAGCATGGTAGGCGTTCCCAGGCAGGAAAGCCTCGTACAGTGATGCAGTGAAATCTACAAGATTTCACTGCCTGACTTTTAGGACACCCCTGTGTCAAAACCTTACGCCTGCTTGAAGCAGGCATAAGAAGTGACACAGTTTATTAGGTATAGGCCGCAACACGCATTGCTGGAGTTGTGTTGTGCTTGCAACACGACTCCAGCAATGCATGACTTTTCGGTCAACAGATGCGCCACAAATTCTGACACATCTGTCAATCCTTGCGCTATGGTGCGCGGTATTGTAAATACGATGCATCCATGGTGATGCAAGGCTTTTGCATGGTGGCGCAGAGAAAGTGACATATCACTACAGATGCGTCACTTTCTTGTAAATCTGCCCCATGACTTTTGACACAAGCAGGCGAATAGCATTCCGGGCTACAGACCTGCTCCTATAATTAGCGCCAAGAAGCCGACTGCTGTATGAGCGTTGTATAAATAATGTTACCATTATATAACTATGTAAATACATTTCAAAGCCTTATACACCAGCCTTTGGGCTACAACAATACAGTTCAAAGATATATGCATCATGCTTTGGGATGTAATAATACAGTACAAAGTATTATTGATCGACTTTCAGGCTTATAAAAATACAGTCCAATGCAATGTACGTCAACCTTCGAACCTATGAAATTACAGTTTAAAGCCCTATGTTTCAAACCTCGGCCTATAACAATACTAGTAATAGCCCCAATGGATTAAACTTCAGTCTATAGCAGGGGTCTAGAGTCGGTTGATCAGGAGCTACCAGTAGCTGGCCGACACTCTGAGGTGGCTCTCGGCTGTATGGACGCGTCCTGCATTAAACTTATAGCAAACTAGGCTTGTCTTTGAACCCAGGCCTCGACTGCAGCGCCTGCCCACCCTCACCCGCACCTGCTGCTTGCACTGGGTGAATCGAGGTCAACTGTGTCGAGGAGGGTGACGCGTTCGCAAAACCCAGCATGAGCAGTATTAGAGATTACCCAGCAGGAGCTGTGCCACCTACCTTCTATTGTCGCACTGGGCTTGGGTCTATCTTATGCAGCCTGTGCTGTGTGCCTAGACCGAAGAGACAGCCCTGGAACCAGAGCCTTTTATATGACCAGAGAGTGCAGCTCTAGGCTTACTTTTGTGCCGCAGGGGATCCAGCACACAGGACCCAACACTTTGGCCCAAGAGAGCACCTGGCAGAGAGGCCAGTACCAGAGTCTCATATGAGCCTGGGACCGCGGGTCAGCTTTATGCTACAGAAGGTTCCTGGCTCCGGTGTGTAGCCCAGAGTGTCACACTGACTGGAGGCAAGAACAGCCAGGCCCTGCACACTTATCTGGGATCAGCCAGGTGCTGCACACGGATCTGGGAACAGCCAGGCCTTGCACATGGATCTGGGACCTGCCAAGCTCTGCACACTGATCTTGGAACAGCCAGGCCCTGCACATGGATCTGGGATCTGCCAAGCTCTGCAAATGGATCTGGGACCTGCCACACTCTTCACACTGATCTTGGAACAGCCAGGCCCTGCACATGGATCTGGGAACAGCCAGGCCCTACACACGGTTCTGGGAACAGCCAGGCCCTTTACACAGATTTGGGAACAGCCAGGCCCTTCACATGGATCTGGGACCTGCAAAGCTCTGCACATGGATCTGGGACCTGCCAAGCTCTTCACACTGATCGTGGAACAGCCAGGCTCTGCACATGGATCTGTGAACCGCCAGGCCCTCTACACGGATCTGGGAACCGCCAGGCTCTCTACACGGATCTGAGGACAGCCAGGTGCTGCACACAGATCTGGGAACAGCCAGGCCCTGCACACAGACCTGGGAACAGCCAGGCCCTGCACACAGACCAGGGAACAGCCAGGCCCTGCACACAGATCTGGGAGAAGCCAGGCCCTGCACATGGATCTGGGACCTGCCAAGCTCTGCACATTGATCTGGAATCTGTCAAGCTCTGCACACTGATCTTGGAACAGCCAGGTCCTGCACATGGATCTGGGATCTGCCAAGCTCTGCATATTGATCAGGGATCTACCAAGCTCTGCACACTGATCTGGGATCTGCCAAGCTCTGCACATGGATCTGGGAACTGCCAAGCTCTGCACACTGATCTTGGAACAGCCAGGCCCTGCGCATGGATCTGGGAACAGCCAGGCCCGCACACAGATCTGGGAACAGCCAGGCCATGCACATGGATCTGGGACCTGCCATGCTCTGCACACTTATCTTGGAACAGCCAGGCCCTGCACATGGATCTGGGATCTGCCAAGCTCTGCCCATGGATCTGGGACCTGCCAAGCTCTGCACACTGATCTTGGAACAGCCAGGCCCTGCACATGGATCTGGGAACAGCCAGGCCCTGCACACGGATCTGGGAACAGCCATGACCCACAAACGGATCTGGGATCAGCCAGGCGCTGCACACGGTTTAGGGAACAGCCAGGCCCTCACACAGATCTGGGAACAGCCAGGCCTTGCACATGGATCTGGCATCTGCCAAGCTCTGCACACTGATCTTGGAACAGCCAGGCCCTGCAATGGGTCTGGGATCTGCCAAGCTCTGCACATGGATCTGGGACCTGCCAAGATCTGCACACTGATTTTAGAACAGCCAGGCCCTGCACATGGATTCGGGAACGGCCAGGCCCTTCACACGGATCTGGGAACAACCATGACCCACAAACGGATCTGGGAACAGCCAGGCCCTGCACATGGATCTGGGACCTGCCAGGCTCTGCACATGGATCTGGGACCTGTCAAGCTCTTCACACTGATCTTGGAACAGCCAGGCTCTGAACATGGATCTGGGAACAGCAAGGCCCTCTACACGAATCTGGGGACAGCCAGGTACTGCACACAGATCTAGGAACAGCCAGGCCCTGCACACAGACCTGGGAACAGCCAGACCCTTCACACAGATCTGGGATCATCCAGGCCCTGCACATTGGTCTGGGACCTGCCAAGCTCTGCACATGGATCTGGACCTGTCAAGCTCTGCACACTGATCTTGGAACAGCCAGGCTCTGCACATGGGTCTGGGAACAGCCAGGCCCTGCACATGGATTTTGGACCTGCCAAGCTCTGCACATGGATCTGGGACCTGCCAAGCTCTGCACATAGATCTCTAAATCAGCCAGCTCCTGCACACATATCGGGAAACAGCCAGGCCCTGCAGACGTATCTGGGAACCGCCAGGTCCAGCACATGGATCTGGGAACAGCCTGGTCCATCGAGGCATCTGGGAACAGCCAGGCCCTGCACATGGATCTGGGAACAGCCAGGCCTTGCGAACAGATCTGGGAACAGCCAGGCCCCGCACATGGGTCTGGGAACAGCCAGGCCCCACACACAGATCTGGGGACAGCCAGGCCCACACACATATCTGGGAACAGCCAGGCCCTGCACACAGATCTGGGAGAAGCCAGGCCCTGCACATGGATCTGGGACCTGCCAAGCTCTGCACATTGATCTGGAATCTGTCAAGCTCTGCACACTGATCTTGGAACAGCCAGGTCCTGCACATGGATCTGGGATCTGCCAAGCTCTGCATATTGATCAGGGATCTACCAAGCTCTGCACACTGATCTGGGATCTGCCAAGCTCTGCACATGGATCTGGGAACTGCCAAGCTCTGCACACTGATCTTGGAACAGCCAGGCCCTGCGCATGGATCTGGGAACAGCCAGGCCCGCACACAGATCTGGGAACAGCCAGGCCATGCACATGGATCTGGGACCTGCCATGCTCTGCACACTTATCTTGGAACAGCCAGGCCCTGCACATGGATCTGGGATCTGCCAAGCTCTGCCCATGGATCTGGGACCTGCCAAGCTCTGCACACTGATCTTGGAACAGCCAGGCCCTGCACATGGATCTGGGAACAGCCAGGCCCTGCACACGGATCTGGGAACAGCCATGACCCACAAACGGATCTGGGATCAGCCAGGCGCTGCACACGGTTTAGGGAACAGCCAGGCCCTCACACAGATCTGGGAACAGCCAGGCCTTGCACATGGATCTGGCATCTGCCAAGCTCTGCACACTGATCTTGGAACAGCCAGGCCCTGCAATGGGTCTGGGATCTGCCAAGCTCTGCACATGGATCTGGGACCTGCCAAGATCTGCACACTGATTTTAGAACAGCCAGGCCCTGCACATGGATTCGGGAACGGCCAGGCCCTTCACACGGATCTGGGAACAACCATGACCCACAAACGGATCTGGGAACAGCCAGGCCCTGCACATGGATCTGGGACCTGCCAGGCTCTGCACATGGATCTGGGACCTGTCAAGCTCTTCACACTGATCTTGGAACAGCCAGGCTCTGAACATGGATCTGGGAACAGCAAGGCCCTCTACACGAATCTGGGGACAGCCAGGTACTGCACACAGATCTAGGAACAGCCAGGCCCTGCACACAGACCTGGGAACAGCAAGACCCTTCACACAGATCTGGGATCATCCAGGCCCTGCACATTGGTCTGGGACCTGCCAAGCTCTGCACATGGATCTGGACCTGTCAAGCTCTGCACACTGATCTTGGAACAGCCAGGCTCTGCACATGGGTCTGGGAACAGCCAGGCCCTGCACATGGATTTTGGACCTGCCAAGCTCTGCACATGGATCTGGGACCTGCCAAGCTCTGCACATAGATCTCTAAATCAGCCAGCTCCAGCACACATATCGGGAAACAGCCAGGCCCTGCAGACGTATCTGGGAACCGCCAGGTCCAGCACATGGATCTGGGAACAGCCTGGTCCATCGAGGCATCTGGGAACAGCCAGGCCCTGCACATGGATCTGGGAACAGCCAGGCCTTGCACACAGATCTGGGAACAGCCAGGCCCCGCACATGGGTCTGGGAACAGCCAGGCCCCACACACAGATCTGGGGACAGCCAGGCCCACACACATATCTGGGAACAGCCCTGCTCCATACAGGGATCTGGGAACAGCCAGGCCCTGCATATGGATCTGGGAACAGCCAGGCTATGCACCGGGATCTGGGAACGCTATTACCCACACACAGATCTGGGAACAGCCAGACCCTGCAAATGGATCTGGGAACAGCCATGACCCACACATGGATCTGGGAACAGCCAGGCCCTGCATATGGATCTGGGAACAGCCAGGCTAAGCACACGGATCTTGGAACAGCCATGACCCACACAGGGATCTGGGAACAGCCAGGCTCACACACGTATCTGGGAACAGCCCTGCCCCGCACAGGGTTCTGGGAACAGGCAGGCCCTGCACACGGATCTGGGAACAGCCAGGCTAAGCACACTGATCTGGGAACAGCCCTGCCCCCACAGGGAAAGGGAACAGCCAGGCCCTGCTTATGGATCTGGGAATAGCCAGGCTAAGCACACGGATCTGGGAACAGCCATGACCCACACACGGATGTGGGAACAGCCATTACCCACACACAGATCTGGGAGCAGCCAGGCCCTGCACACTGATCTAGGAACAGCCAGGCCCACACATGTATCTGGGAACAGCCCTGCCCTGCACAGGAATCTGGGAACAGCCAGGCCCTGCACACGGATCCGGGAACAGCCAGCCTAAGCACACGGATCTGGGAACAGCCATGACCCACACATGGATCTGGGAACAGCCAGGCCCAGCACTGGGATCTGGGAACAGCCAGGCAATGCACACGGATCTGGGAACAGCCAGGCCCTGCAGAAGGATCTGGGAACAGCCAGGCCCACACACGTATCTGGGAACAGCCCTGCCCCGCACAGGGAAAGGGAACAGCCAGGCCCTGCTTATGGATCTGGGAATAGCCAGGCTAAGCACACAGATCTGGGAACAGCCATGACCCACACATGGATCTGGAAACAGCCAGGCCCTGCACAAGGATCTGGGAACAGCCGGGCCCCTCACACGGATCTGGGAACAGCCAGGCTAAGCACATGGACATGGGAACAGCCATGACCCATACATGGATCTGGGAACAGCCAGGCCCTGCACTGGGATCTGGGAACAGCCCTGCTCAGCACAGGGATCTGGGAACAGCCCTGCTCAGCACAGGGATCTGGGAACAGCCAGGCTAAGCACACGAATCTGGACCACACTTGAATCGACGTCTTTTGTGAGGTACTCATTTTTCTAAAAAAGATGTTGAATGTTAAACATTTGTAAATGGAAGCTATTTAACTGCGAGCAAGCATTCAAGAGACATTAATGGAGGAAATATAAAATAAAGTGTAAAGTTTATGACATAATGAACATAAGGTTAATGCCTCACTTTAAACTTCCCCCATTTAAAAAAAAAATACTTCACCCTCCAAAATCCATAATATATTTCTGTGTAAGTGGGACACTGCTTCACGGAGATGGGCGAACCAATAAATGAACAGAGACTTCGGGCCAAGGGCCAGGCTTGGCTCTAGGAGCCCCTGAGGGATTCCAGGTAAGGAAATGCTTGGCATTTGAAACATGCAACAAACGCCAAGAAAAATACGAGCAGCTCTCACTAAGATGCAAAAAGGGCATTTCTTTAAGATGCAGAGGGTTTCCTCTCAGTGCATCAGATTATATCACTGCCTTCGAGGCGTTTATTAGAAGTGATGGTTTGAAACATGAATTCAGCAACATGGCCTCCCTCCTCCCCCCGACCAGACTGCCATGAATGAGCCAAGAGGCAAGAGAGCTCTCATGTGCAGCCTGTGTGCGGCTCTGGCTGTTGTTAATACTTGGAGCAACTTCACAGTCCAGGGCGGTCATAGTCCATTAAATCAAACACAGGGTTAGTGCTGTGCACGCCCTGAACTCATGCATTTCAGGATGCTGTCATATGCGATGATGATGAAAAAAGAGGCAGATGAAATGTATGCAGATGCCAGGATCACACAGGGGCATATTTACAATTGCGCCACAACTCCGGCATCATGGATGCGCCGCATTTACAATGCGGCGCACCATGGTGCAAAAACGGCACAGATACGTGACGCATCTGTGCCGTAAAAGTGACGCATTGCTGGAGTTGCGTCGCAAGCGCGACGCAGCTCCAGCAAAGCTCTGGGGGCCCAATCTAGTTAATGTTGTGTCAATCCTTATGCCTGCTTCAGGCAGGTGCAGGGATCTGACGCAGCATGGGCCCCAAAGTGACTGAGTAAAATCTTGTAGATTTCACTCAGCCACTTTTAGGAGGCGTTCCTGTGCCGGAACGCCCCCCCCCCCCCCCCCCTGCACAGGAACGCCTACATGTGGAGCATGGCATTACAACGTGACGCATCTCGCAGATGCGTCACATTGTAAGTACCCCGCACCATGGAGCAGGATTTGCGCCGCCGTTGCGTCACAAAGGTGATGCAACAGCGGCGTAAATGAGGCGCAAGGGGCTTGTAAATCTGCCCCACAGTTGGTGAAAGAGGGAAAGGGGAAGCTGGGATTGATCCCATGTTTTAGAGTTGCATTCTGTACACGCCAGCCATTAAATGGGCATCTCTTCCATTATATCAAGCAGCTCTAGCGCTTCATAGGTTGAGATATAGTGGGGTCTACACCCTACTATATCACT
This sequence comes from Lissotriton vulgaris, assembly GCF_964263255.1. Taxonomy (NCBI): domain Eukaryota; kingdom Metazoa; phylum Chordata; class Amphibia; order Caudata; family Salamandridae; genus Lissotriton; species Lissotriton vulgaris. The sequence goes on from NC_141686.1 coordinate 276,708,597, forward strand.
GCATTATGAAGGTCTACAGTGAGGCAAATGCACACCTGATCCTACAGGAATGCAGAGAGGCGGCTTTTCCAGTTAGCGTGAGTGTAACATTTCCTTATCTGCAAAGTTCTTTCGAAGGAATCTGCCTAGAAGGGATCCTAAAACCACGCCAATATTACTGATGCTAGGTATGAAATTGAGATTACCCAGGTGGGGCACTAGTGCAGTGTTCGTGGTATATTTAAAAGGGGGAAACAGTGTATATTTATTTTAATATTTTTTTCAGAATGTTCCACGTCATGCATTCATTTACATTTCTTGAGTAATAAATAAAGTTGCAGGAAGCATTTAAGAGGGCAGTCACATTAATGTGAATGAAAAATGAACACCTTTTGGAGGCTGATATAGGGTTGACATGTTGGTGACCTCCTTCAAGTCTGTGGAGGCGTTTTGTTTGTCAGGTGGGTGAATAGGAGTAAAAAGAGGGATGACGTCTGCCAACCCTGTGGGTGAGTTACCAGTTAAGGTCTTAAGATAAGGATGTAGGTCCTGTAATGGGCAGGTGGCAATCTTGCATGCCTGCTTGTTTCAAGGCACAAAAGTCAGTTTATCAGCACACGACAAGGCTTCCTTTCGCTCTGTGCTGTGGCAGCTCTGAGTGGATTTTTACAGATGTTATCCCTTGAAGCGTACAGATGTGATCAGGCTGGGCCTGGGGTTCTCCAAGATCAATGTGTGGGTTGCTGCTTGACCTTTAGTAGCTACAATCATTTTTAATGCTCAGAAGCAGCTCTTATTACAGAAAAGGTTGCAGACCCCTGCTCTATAAAAATACAGTTCAACGACTTATATCTCAACATTCAGGCCTTGACAGTACATTTCAAACCTTATGAATCAACCTTTAAGCAATAACAATGCAGTTCAAGGCCTCCAGCATCAACCTTCGGGACAATAACAATACAGGTCAAGCCTTATGCATCCTCTTCAGGTCTTACGCAGCAACTCTTACGCAGCAACCATCGGGCTTATAAACATTTAGGGGCAGATCTACAAGAAAGTGCCGCTGCACGGCACCGCAAGCCATTTGGCTGGGCCATGCTGCATCACTTTAAGACCACAGGAATGTGACATATTTACAATGATATGACACATTCCTGTGCTCTCCCCTGCGCTGGTGTACAAACAGCTGCCATACGCCAGCACAGGCACCCTTGCACCAAGCAAAGATGCCTGCGTCATGGGGAGATTGCTTTTGTGAAGGAAGGGGCACCTTCCTGCATGAAAACAATCACTACAGACATTTTCCTCTTTCAATGCGTGCTGTAGAATGCAGCACGCATTGAAAGAGGAAAAAATGAAGTGAAGTGAAAATATTTCTCCTCGTTGCGCCTTGCTATGCCACCCCTAGGGTGGCATAGCATACTGACACATTTCCAGGTTTACGATTCCACGTAAATTCAGAAATGTGTCTGGTTCCATGGGTGTTGTGTGGGGACACCCACAGCAACACCCATGAAACACCCCTATCATGCAAAGTGCTGCGTGTAAAGCGGCCAAATTTAAAAGGACATGAAAAGCCATGCACAATCCTTGTAAATATGGTGCAGAGAAATGTGCTGCCGGTGCGTTACAAAAAGTGACGTACTGGCAGTGAAAGGGGCTTGTAAATCTGCCCCATATTTCAAAACCATTGCATCAACTTTGTGCCTAAAACAATATATTTTAAGGCCTTAGGCATCCGCACTCGACCTATAACAACAGAGTTCAAAGCATTATGCATCTATATTAGGGCTTATCTATATATAAATAAAAATGTAAAGGTTCTTCACCGATTGCTTTGAAATTTGGACACAACGTTGGATTGGAATACGCCCGTGTTTTTATGTACACAACATTGGATTCGAATACGCGTGTGTCGAATACATGCGTGTTTTTAATCGAAAGCCCAAACAGACACATACAAATACAAATGTCAAAACATTAACTCTCCGAAAGTTTTTCACTGATTGCTTTGAAATTTTGACACACCGTTGGATTCGATTAGGCGTGTGTTTATATATACACAAAGTTGGATTCGAATACGCGCGTCTCCAATACGCACGTGTTTTTAATCGAAAGGACGAACAGACCCTATTGATTCGGTTGCCGCGCAACAACTAAAAGGGATGCATAGAGACAATAGTATACATATATTAGGATGGACAGTTGGTGTCAGGATGGCAGACCGGGAAGTGGGTGGAGGGAGGGGGGAGGAGTCGGTTCACTTTGCAACATTAAGAAAGGACACATAGAGACAATAGTCTACATATATTAGGATGGACAGTTGGTGTCAGGATGGCAGACCGGGAAGTGGGTGGAGGGAGGGGGGAGGAGTCGGTTCACTTTGCAACATTAAGAAAGGACACATAGAGACAATAGTCTACATATATTAGGATGGACAGTTGGTGTCAGGATGGCAGACCGGGAAGTGGGTGGAGGGAGGCGGGAGGAGTTGGTTCACTTTGCAACATTAGCACATGTTTATAAATACACAACGTTGGATTCGAATATGTGCGTCTCCAATATGCGCGTGTTTTTAATCGAAAGGCCGAAAAGACCCTGTCGATTTGGTTGCTGTGCAACAACTACAAAGGATGCATAGAGACAATAGTCTACATATATTAGGATGGACAGTTGGTGTCAGGATGGCAGACCGGGAAGTGGGTGGAGGAAGGGGGAAGGAGTTTGTTCACTTTGCAACGTTAAGAAAGGACGCATAGAGACAATAGTCTACATATATTAGGATGGACAATTGGTGTCAGGATGGCAGACCGGGAACTATGTGGAGGGAGGGGGAGAGGAGTTGGTTCACTTTGCAACATTAGTGCGTGTTTATATATACACAACGTTGGATTCGAATACGCGCATGTCCAATACGCGCATGTTTTTGGTATCAGGATGGTAGACCGGGAAGTGGGTGGAGGGAGGGGGGAGGAGTTGGTTCACTTTGCAACATTAGCACATGTTTATAAATACACAACTTTGGATTCGAATATGTGCGTCTCCAATATGCGCGTGTTTTTAATCGAAAGGCCGAATAGACCCTATCGATTTGGTTGCTGCGCAACAAATACAAGGGACGCATAGAGACAAAAGTTTACATATATTAGGATGGACAGTTGGTATCAGGATGGCAGACCGGGAAGTGGGTCGCGGGAGGGGGTAAGAGTTGGTTCACTTTGCAACATTAAGTAAGGACGCATAGAGACAATAGTCTGCATATATTAGGATAGACAGTTGGTGTCAGGATGGCAGACCGGGAAGTGGGTGGAGGGAGGGGGGAGGAGTTGGTTCACTTTGCGCGTGTTTATATATACACAACGTTGGATTTGAATATGCACGTGTATAATACGCGCGTGTTTATAATCGAAAGGCCGAACAGACCCTATTGATTTGCTTGCTGCGCAACAACTACAAGGGATGCATACAGACAATAGTCATAAAAACATATTGTATACCCACAAGCATTGTGAAATTAAACATATTAGAAATGTGCACTCACTCTTTTCTTTCTCTTCCATTTAACCAGACTGAGCCACAGCAACGCGTGGCGGGGTACAGCTAGTAAATATTAAAGTTCAACACCTTATGCATAAACCTTAGGGTGTAGAACTGTACTGATCCAAACTTGAAATGATAAAGTATTTTCCTCAGCTTGCCATGCCTGTAGCAATCAGAATTTAGGGGCTTTTTTATGAGAGTGTCACTTTTTTTTTTACGCTCAAGCGGCCTAAGCCTAAGCCTCTATATCATTTGTAAGCTATCAAAGTTATTGTGACTGAAATTGAATTTGATGAACTGTGGGGCTTTTAACTGATATTTTTTTTATCTTATTGTGTATTACCGGGCATTTTGAAAAACTTGCACTCTCATTGGGACACTGGTGGGACCCCTAAGGAAGCGGGTCTGCCATCTTGCTAAAACAGCGTCACTTAGATGCTATAAAAACAGCAGGCTAGAGCACCCGCACAGTGGACACATGCAGCGGGCATGCCAAAGGCAAGCCCATCCGCGCCCGCCAGCGCTCTGGCCGCGCTCAGTGCCAGCCAGGCTGCTGGTGCAACTTTAGCTTAGCAAGATAAAATTAGCTATACACGTGAGGAACTACTAAGCATCGGTAAGCGACCCACCTTTTTCCCCATGACTGACACTATTAAGAATCATAGAGTTAATACAATGCCCACAGACAGGTTAAAATGTGGTCTGTTGAATGGCAGATCCCTTCCAAAACATGTGGAAGAGATGAATCTGTTCCTTGGCATTGGGGGGGGGGGGGGGTTGATGTAATTTTCATCACTGAAAAATGTACTACGGGGGAAACTATCTTTGACCTAGACAGAGCTTGTCCGAATGGGTTCAAAGGCTTTCATAAACCCAGAACTGTCAAGAAACTGGGTGGATTAGGCATTCTCCACAAGGACAACTGGGAATTTATGGCCTTTCCTCTAGACGAGGCAGACGGAATTGAATTACTTGGATTTCAGCTAAAGGGTCATAAGGAAAATATGGCCACAGGGATCCTATGTTACAGGTCACCCAATATCGCAAGCTCTTCCCTTCCCTCTCTTTTAGACATCGCCACCAATATAGGCTCTCTCACACCAACCTTCTTCTATTGGGAGTCTTTAACTTTTGGGCATAATGAGACCTACAACAAAAAGAAGAGGGACACTAGGGTCTAATCAGTGGTGTTGTAGAGTGGGAGCTGGAACGGAACAAGTCATACAGTGCCACCTTTTGATGTTATAACCCAAGCTTGAAAAAATTCTCACCAGGCCACCCTTAATGGTGGAGTGTCGTCACATGAGATTAGTAAGAGGATCCAACCATCGCCCTGACCATCAGCTGATGGTATGGAGGTGGATACCAATGGTGTACTCAAGCTGAAGGTTATTCAAATGTGGTTCTGATGAGGTGCAGTGCAATAATGAGGTGATTTATAAAAATTGAGCAATGGAGCAAAAATATGTTTAATAAGGAATGTTCCAGTGTCAATAGTTAAAACAAGCACGCTCTGTAGTTATGAATTTATGACTACCCCGATGCGTGGTGCAGGAAGGTCAACATGTTTCTGCCATGAGGATCAACTATCCGGCATTCGTCAGGACCTAGTAGGATTGAATTCTACTGTATAGAACCAAAAGATGGTCCGTGATAAATAATAATTGTGTAATAGTGCCACCAAAGATTCATAAAGTCTTACTACCAGGACCTTGGAGCCCCAATGTGTCCATGCGGAGTAGACCACGAATTCTCACCTAGAAGACAAGGGGGAAGAGAATTACCAAACTACTTGTTATTAGCTATAAACCTATCCCCTCACCCAACACACACTCTCAAACACTACAAGAGTTTAATAATCCAACTCCTGTCTAAGGCACAAGCCTAATGTATTCTAAATGATATACCTCTCTTAGCACTCCTACATTTACGCAGGGGCGTGAGAACAAAACAGCGTATCTTATATCATGTACTCACCCAGCTTTCTGTGGGTGAAGACCTCACCTCTACCGGCATCCGCTCGGGTATGGAAGGCCCCGCTCTATATATGCACAAACAGAAAAAGGACAGTTGTAGCTATCCTACATAATGATTACATAGTGCTACTACCACATCTGTTGGAACGTGTGCACAAATATAAATATAAAACCTGGTTTTCTCTTAGTTAGTGACCCCTCAATTCAACTCAAACCAATAATGGCGACTCTTGCTGGCTAAGGAGTACATGTCTCCCTTAGAAAAAAGGCTTTCTTATGATGTTGATCTATATATCTATTTCCTTAGAAAGAGCCTATCAGAAATAGCTTAAAAGGAAAAGAGAGTATAGACATGTCTCCCTTAGATTAAAAGCTCTCTTATAGCGTTGATCTATATATCTATTTCCTTAAAAAAAGACTGTCAGAAACAGCTTAAAAGGAAAAGAGAGTCTAAACAAAGTAGCGTGTGGGCATGCACGGGACTCACCTATCCGTCGGTACCTCTCTCCGGCATCCGAGAGGAAGTGGAGGTAACGGTAGGTGGGCCCGTGTCCGTTTTATACACGCCCCGATTGGTTAATTAATCTTAATTAGCCGCAAAGGTGGGGCGCCTCTGCGTAAACGGAAGCAGCTGGCCGTCAAGAAAACTCACTCCAAAACATCTAGGGCCCGATGTAGGTAAACTCCAATTTACCACTTCTTAAATACCGAATCATACCGATTCGGTATTTAAGAAGTGGTAAATTGGAGGGGGGGGGGGAGATGTGGGTATTTCAGAATCGGTAAATACCGAATCTGTAAGATTCGGTATTTACCGATTCTGTAAATACCGAATCGGTATCCCCCATTGATTCCTATGGGCCTTGAAGCCCATAGGAATCAATGTGCATTACCGAATCGGTATTTACCGATTCGGTAATTATCGATTTCTGCAAGGGTGCAGGGGGTGTCACTTTGACACCCTCTAGCACCCCCAATACTGGCTTGTGTGCCATGTGGCACACAGACATGCCCTAAGGGCATGTCTGTCTGTCACATGGCATAGGTGTGCATGCACACATGTGCATGCACACCTGGATTCGGTATTTTAACACCCAATTAGATTGGGTGTTAAAATACCGAATCTGAAGGGCCTGTGCGACTGAAAGTAGTCCCACCTACATCCCGATTTTTTAAAATCGGTAAACTTACCGATTCGCTATTTTTCCGATTCGGTAATTTTACCGAATCAGTAAAATACCGAATCGGAGAAAAAAAGGTCCCCTACATCTCAAAAGGCCAAATACCGGTCAGAAACGGCCGAATTCGGCCGTTTCCGACCGGTATTGGCCACCTACATCGGGCCCCTAGTGAAGCAAGCTTGGAAACGGGCCTTCAACATCAACAGAGAGGCCTTGTTAGAGAGACGTCCTACAAAACCTCCTTTGGAAAGGCTCACGTTTTTGAGTACGTTTAGCACTCTCTCTAATCGGATCCAAAAGACCATTAGACACCACTGGGGAATATTGAATATCGCCCATACAAGGATCCCCTTACCACTCTTTTAATTCAAAAGAGCGCCGAATATTCGAGACAGTTTGGTACACACTCGACCCAGGCTCATGACATCCTCTGATACCAGCAGACTGTGGGATTTACCTCCAGTCCAGGGTCATTTCCCATGCGGGTCCTGTAGTGTCTGCCCTCAGACATGTAAAACAGACAGTATTGACATAGGCACTGGTAAACCGTGGTTGCTCAAAACACATACGAACTGTAACTCTGAATGATGGATCTACTTGATCACATGTCCTTGTGCACTACAGTATGTAGGCCATACCACCAGAAAAATAACACTAAGGATTAGTGAACATAAGAGCACCATTCGGTGCCAAAAACAATCGAAAAAGATGACTACTCACTTCCTTACAAAAAATCATAAGGCAGATGATCTGAGATGGGTAGTAATTGAACAGCCCTTCATCCCACCCCACATCAGCGATATATCGAGATTCCTTTTTGTTAAAGAACAAAAATGGATTTATAGATTGAGGAGTGATAGTTGTGGGCTGAATGATGACATTCCCTGGACCATGATATGAAAGGGGGCCATAATACACCACACTGTACAATCTCTACCTTGGGCTGTACATGCATGCATGACAGGTTTCATTCATGCTGTGCATCTCAGTGCATATTGGGTGTTCTGTCATCACTGATGGCATTACGTTTGAGACACAACTAATACACTAGACTCCGTATACTTATTCCCTCATGCTGTCACATGCCTTTATGCTCGGGTTTTGCCACTGCTGCACCCTCAAGTCACTTGTATGCCTCAACTTACAACATCCATAATAGGTATAGCTGTAATTATGATTAGCGCTTATAGCAGAGGTTCCTAGCCTTTTGCTTTTTCATACAACCCACTAATACATAGTAACGGTACGAATTAGTGGTTATATGATTATTATTCGCATTAGGTTAAAAACGATTATCCCTCGGTGTTTATTTATACCATCTTTTCGCCTTTAAACGTTTTGGTAATCACATCGGCGAAATCCTTGGGGAGCTTGTAATGTGCGCAATAGTGTAACAGCGCGCATGTTCGCCGGCTGAGACACTGTGTTGCCGGGGCAGCGCATGCGCGCTTCGCTGTTTATACTGGCTAAGTCTGGAGCATGCGCGTTTAACAGGCTGATGTCTCACTAACGAGTGAGTTTTCTTGACGGCCAGCTGCTTCCGTTTACGCAGAGGCGCCCCACCTTTGCGGCTAATTAAGATTAATTAACCAATCGGGGCGTGTATAAAACGGACACGGGCCCACCTACCGTCACCTCCACTTCCTCTCGGATGCCGGAGAGAGGTACCGACGGATAGGTGAGTCCCGTGCATGCCCACACGCTACTTTGTTTAGACTCTCTTTTCCTTTTAAGCTGTTTCTGACAGTCTCTTTTTAAGGAAATAGATATATAGATCAACGCTATAGGGGAGCTTTTAATCTTAGGGAGACATGTTTATACTCTCTTTTCCTTTTAAGCTATTTCTGATAGGCTCTTTCTAAGGAAATAGATATATAGATCAACATCATAAGAAAGCCTTTTTTCTAAGGGAGACATGTACTCCTTAGCCAGCAAGAGTCGCCATTATTGGTTTGAGTTGAATTGAGGGGTCACTAACTAAGAGAAAACCAGGTTTTATATTTATATTTGTGCACACGTTCCAACGGATGTGGTAGTATGTAATCATTATGTGGGATAGCTACAACTGTCCTTTTTCTGTTTGTGCATATATAGAGCGGGGCCTCCCATACCCGAGCGGATGCCGGTAGAGGTGAGGTCTTCACCCACAGAAAGCTGGGTGAGTACATGATATAAGATACGCTGTTTTGTTCTCACACCCCTGCGTAAATGTAGGAGTGCTAAGAGAGGTATATCATTTAGAATACATTAGGCTTGTGCCTTAGACAGGAGTTGGATTATTAAACTCTTGTAGTGTTTGAGAGTGTGTGTTGGGTGAGGGGATAGGTTTATAGCTAATAACAAGTAGTTTGGTAATTCTCTTCCCCCTTGTCTTCTAGGTGAGAATTCGTGGTCTACTCCGCATGGACACATTGGGGCTCCAAGGTCCTGGTAGTAAGACTTTATGAATCTTTGGTGGCACTATTACACAATTATTATTTATCACGGACCATCTTTTGGTTCTATGCAGTAGCATTCAATCCTACTAGGTCCCCACGAATGCCGGTTAGTTGATCCTCATGACAGAAACATGTTGACCTTCCTGCACCACGCATCGGGGTAGTCATAAATTCATAACTACAGAGCGTGCTTGTTTTAACTATTGACACTGGAACATTCCTTATTAAGCATATTTTTGCTCCATTGCTCAATTTTTATAAATCACCTCATTATTACAGTGCACCTCATCAGAACCACCTTTGAATAACCTTCACCTTGAGTACACCATTGGTATCCACCTCCATACCATCAGCTGATGGTCAGGGCGATGGTTGGATCCTCTTACTAATCTCATGTGACGACACTCCACCATTAAGGGTGGCCTGATGAGAATTTTTTCAAGCTTGGGTTATAACATCAAAAGGTGGCACTGTATGACTTGTTCCGTTCCAGCTCCCACTCTACAACACCACTGATTAGACCCTAGTGTCCCTCTTCCTTTTGTTGAGCTGTAGTAGGGGTTCGGGACACAGAGGTCTTTAAATATTCCCCTCTTTGACCCTCATTTAATGCTGTTTTTGGTCATAATGAGACCTAGCCCGGGCATACAAAGACCTGATGAAGACCTGTGAAATTATCGGTCTCCAACAACAGGTTCAGGGCCCAACACACATAGCAGGCCATACTCTTGACCTTATTTTCCCCCCAGAAGGCCTTATTCTAGTTGGGGAAACCATCGCCTTATGCTGGCCTGATTACTTTTCACCTACACGTGGGTAAGAAGCTACCGCCAGAAAAAACGAACACCCATCTTGTAGAAAATAGAGCATGGCAAAAACTCCCAACAATTAAGTCTTTCTCAATGAGGCACACTTCTCTCCTGCAGACTCTGTAGAAGTGAATTATCAGAAGTTCGTAAAAGAGATCCTGAAAACATTAGACAAAATGATACCCCTGATTATTCAGTAACCCAGTAAAAATGTATCAGCCCCCTGGTACGATGTTACTCTGAAAGAAGCCAAACTAAATTAGAAACGAGATAGAAGCGCCATTACCTAATGAAGACAAAATCTATTTGCATTCTGCACTAAATGACTATAAAAAAAGGTTAAGAAAAGCTAAACCCACCATTTGCTGTGAGCTGATCACTGCAGCTTCTAATAAAGCTAAAAGACTTTTGAAATACTCAAGGAATTCACTAATCGCGCCCGTTTCAAGCAAGAAATGTTACCGTCGCAGAAACTATGTAACGACCTGTCAGAATTCTTTGAAAACAAGAGAAAAACAATTTTAGAAGGCATTGACAAACCTAGTGAATTTAATATCCTTACTCTAAACATCAATAGTCCTCCTCAATCTGCCATGGCACACCTTCTGGATCTCACTCCGGTGACTCTGACCAGGCTGGACCCTATTTCTGTCGAGGCATTCAGAATACTGTATAGATCCATTAAGCCAGGATCACCACCAGACCCCCTCCCACCAAAGCAATGGATGAGATGGGAAGATGAACGATCAGGCCCCCTCTTAGTACTGCGTAATCACTCCCTTGAAACTGAGACAGTGCCTGACTGTTGGAAAAGGGCTATAGTGAAACCACTGTTGAAAAAAGCTTTGGATGACCCACCAGACCTAGCTAATTTTAGACCAGCCTCCCTCCTACCCTTCCCAATAAAAACTCTATAACATCATGTCAGTAAACTCTTGTCGCAATACATAGAGGATCACTCATGGCTGGTAGAAGAGCAATTTGGCCTTCGTCCCAGTCATGGAACCGAAACTGCACTGATCTGCGCTACTGACGAAATACGTAGGATAACAGACAGCGGACAACCAGTGGTACTGGTCCTCCTCGATTTGTCCACCTCACTCTTCTCCAGACTTATGTCAGTGGATGTCAGAGGCCCGATATTAAACTGGCCCAAATCCTATTTGACTGACCGCTGTCAAGCTGTATCTGTGCCCCCATTTCTTTCTAATTTCAGAATGACTCCAAGTGGCATCCCCAGGGCTCCTCTCTTAGCCCAATTTTATTAAACATTTATATCAAACTTTTAATCTCCCTTATCAAGTCCCACAAGATGAAGCTTGTCAACTATGCACATGACATCCAGTTGATTTAATCATTAAAGGAAGAGCAAGCTGACATTCTTTGCAATTATCAGGCCTGTATGCTCGATATATCTGAGTAGATGAATGCAAACTCACTCAAGATGAACAGAAGTAAGACTGAGCTCATTTGTTGACCTTCTAGCAAAATTCCTACTTCCTTCCCCCCTAATTTCTGGCCTTTGCCCACGGATACCCAGTTGGGCAACTCAACTGCGGTACAGAACCTGGGGGTAGTTATAGATGAGGGCCTCTCTATGGATAAGCAAGTTAATGCAATTGCTGGGACCTGCTTTGCACTGATATGTGCCATCGGGAAACTACAACCACTGTTTGATCTCCCAGCTAGATCCCTGATTTCTAGAGGTGCCATATTAAGTAGGCTGGACTACTGTTACACCCTCTTAGTAGGAGCTCCGAGCTTTCTACTAAAGAAACTGGAACGCATCCAGATAGTCATAGCGAAACTAACACTAAATAGACCCGGCACTATTCCGCTGCAAAAGCCCTTAGAGATCTTCATTGGCTGCCTATTAAACAGAAGATAATATTCAAATCACTCTGTACTGTGTATAAGGCACTACACAACAAAGGACCAAAACTTTTACAAGCCAGACTAAGAAAATACACCCCTGGCAGACCCAGCCGATCAGCTACATGTAAATATGTACAATAGTACAGATTCAAAAAAGTCCGACAAGTAGGACATGCATTCACTGCAAAAGCAGCTCAGATATGGAACGAACTGCCAGCCCCACTAAGATCTCAAACGGACCTGCTGAAGTTCAGAAAGTCTTTGAAAATCTGGCTCTTTCCTCACTAACAGTCAGGCTAATTTCCACAGACTCATCCCAGTTGATGCCTTCACATAGTAGCCTAGCTAGGGCCAGGATGCCATTTTGGTGACAGTGCGCTTTATAAATACTAAATGCATACATACATACAAACATCATATCTATGAGGTGACACAAAGCCACTCTATATGGCTGTTCATGGCCTCAGAGATATAGAGTAAGACATAGCAGCGCAAGTCGCTGTGTTGCCTTACTCTGCATCAAGGAGGCGTTCCATGGGCGTTGCGGTGGGTTTTCCCACGCACACCCATGGAATTTCATGCTACCTAGACTCACACAATCACGTAAACCTGGGGCAGCATCATTACCTTATGCCCCCCACAGAGCAGGCGTAACAAGGAAAATATGTATTTTTCCTCTCTCCATGTGTGTTGCATTCTGCAGCACACATAGAAAGTGGAAATTTCTCTCTGGATTGTTTCTCTCCAGGAAGAAGCCCCTTGCGCCACAAAAATAAGCCTGCCGGCAATTGAGGCACCTTTGCACGTTGGCGCTAGGCAGCAAATTCTGCACCAGCGCAGGGGGAAAGGATAGGAATGCACTAGATTTCATAAATACTGTGCATTCCTGCCCTTTCACATTGGCGTAGGGCAGCACAGCAAGAAGACTTGAGGAGCTGCCCCACGCCAATTGCTCATAAATGAGGCCCTTAGTTTACTAACCTTCTTCCGCTCTTGTAAGAGGGATAGATCATCCTTCTGAGTGCTAACAGGACCACTTTGAAGAAATCCCCAATGTGGCCCTACAGAGAGAAATGCAAGATGTTAGAGTTTTTGTTTCACACCTAACACTGAGCTCTAAGAATCAAGTGTATTTCTTCTGTCTCTCTCTGTGGTGCAATGAAGCCCTTCAGTGTGAGGGCTTTCTTTTGTAAAAGTTGATTAACATAACAGGTATGATGTCATCAGTTGGTAGAGACCGGAGTTCTTACTCGGGGAGTTATTGCACTCTTTACTCCACAAAACTCTCTACCAATCAGGGAATATATAGGGCATCGTCAAGCCAAACTTTTTTTACAAAAATAACATGCAATGAAACAACACAAAATAACTAAGGGCCACATTATCAAGAAAGGGCAATACATTATCGCTGCTTTTATCGGCAGGAAACTACCAATAAAGCGGCGATAATGGGCTTGATAATAGGCCCTTGTGAAGTCCCATAGAAGCCCAGGTTAACACCAGAACCTGGGCTTCTATGGGAATTGACAAGGGCCTATTATCAAGCCCATTATCACCGCTTTATCGGAAGTTTCCTGCCGATAAAAGCGGCGATAATGTATCACCCTTTCTTGATAATATGGCCCTAAATCCTCAGCTCAGTAGCACAAGACACATAACACTTAACATGCATATATAGTGATATACCCTAACATAATATTAAGACACACTATTACTTAACATTGTGATCTACTATGTAACGTATCATCAACAGATTAATATGCCCCACCGCCTAGTGAGGGGAGGGGTAGGGCTTGTTTTAGCTAGTCCTGCAGTCCTAATTCAATCTCTGTCCCCCCTGCCCCACCACCCACTGAGGCTTGGTTTATCCCTGGACAACCCCACCAGCCTCCATCCCCACTGAGGCTTGCTTTACTAAAATTGCACTCCTCATCCCCGGCCTACCCCCGCCAGCCCCCACCACTGAGGCTTTGTTTACTAAAATTACACTCCCCAACCCCGGCCAACCCCCGCCAGCCCCCACCACTGAGGCTTTGTTTACTTAGATTGCAGTCCACATCCCCGGCCACCCCCGCCAGCCCCCACCACTGAGGCTTTGTTTACTTAGATTGCAGTCCTCATCCCCGGCCTACCCCCGCCAGCCCCCACCACTGAGGCTTTGTTTACTAAGATTACACTCCCCATCCCCAGCCTACCCCCGCCAGCCCCTACCACTGAGGCTTTGTTTACTAAAATTACACTCCCCAACCCCAGCATAGCCCCGCCAGCCCCCACCACTGAGGCTTTGTTTACTAAGATTACACTTCTCATCCCCGGCCACCCCCGCCAGCCCCCACCACTGAGGCTTTGTTTACTAAGATTACACTCCCCAACCCTGGCCTATCCCCCCGCCAGCCCCCACCACTGAGGCTTTGTTTACTAAGATTACACTCCTCATCCCCGGCCATCCCCGCCAGCCCCCACCACTGAGGCTTTGTTTACTAAGATTACACTCCTCAACCCTAGCCTGCCCCCGCCTGCTCCACCACTGAGGCTTTCTTTAATAAGACTGTACTCCCCATCCCAGGCCACCCCCGCCAGCCCCCACCACTGAGGCTTTGTTTACTAAGATTACACTCCTCATCCCTGGCCACCCCCGCCAGCCCCCACCACTGAGGCTTTGTTTACTAAGATTACACTCATCAACCCCAGCCTGCCCCCCGCCTGCTCCACCACTGAGGCTTTCTTTATTAGGACTTTACTCCCCATCCCAGGCCACCCCCGCCAGCCCCCACCACTGAGGCATAGTTTACTAAGATTGCACAGTGCACTCCCCACCCCACGCCGTCCCCGCCAGCCCCCACCACTGAGGCTTTGTTTACTAAGATTACACTCCTCATCCCAGGCCACCCCCGCCAGCCCCCACCACTGAGGCTTTGTTTACTAAGATTACACTCTCCATCCCCGGCCACCCCCTCCAGCCCCCACCACTGAGGCTTTGTTTACTAAGATTACACTCCCTATCCCCAGCCACCCCCGCCAACCCCCACCACTGAGGCTTTGTTTACTAAGATTACACTCCCTATCCCCAGCCACCCCCGCCAGCCCCCACCACTGAGGCTTTGTTTACTAAGATTGCACTCCCCATCCCCAGCCACCCCCGCCAGCCGCCACCACTGAGGCTTTGTTTACTGGGATTGCACTCCCACCCCCGGCCAAGGATGACACACCGCAGACCACAAACATGTGTTTTCCTGATTTCCTGGGACACAGACACATGCTTTTGAGTACTAACGTCACTAACATATGCTGAAGTGTCAAGAAGACGAGAGAAGGCTCTCAGCACAGTTTAAACTGTCACAAGATATAAACACATTGAGGAGACAGGCCTTTTTATTTTTAATGGAAACATATTTATGGCGCGTGTTTCAGTGCACTTAAGAAAAACAAATCAGCCATGTGAGCTACGCTCTCACAGAGGAATACAATTTGAAATGTGTTCCCACCCCAATTAACCGATTCCACCTGCCTCTCCATGTGTGAGATGTGTCCTGCTCTCCCCTTTGATATCATTTATACCCTTTCTGCATGCGTGATTTCACCCGTCCCTCTACTTGTTATGCCGCCGGCCGTTTCCTGCATGTATGATTTCACCTGTCCCCCTCTTACATGTGTTATGTCACTTGCCGTTCCTGCGTAT
The DNA here is from genome assembly GCF_964263255.1 of Lissotriton vulgaris. Classification (NCBI taxonomy): domain Eukaryota; kingdom Metazoa; phylum Chordata; class Amphibia; order Caudata; family Salamandridae; genus Lissotriton; species Lissotriton vulgaris. Next base: position 276,724,074 of record NC_141686.1, read on the forward strand.
GATTTCACCTACTTGCATATGTTATAGCGTGTGCTTTTTCCTGCATGAGATTTTACGTGTCCCCCTCTTACATGTGTTAGGTCACCTGCCGGTTCCTGCATGTGTGATTTCATCCCTCCCCCTACTAGCATTTAGTATGCATCGGTTATTTCACCTATCCCCCTACCTGCATGGTATGTCAGCTGCTGCTTCCTGCATGTGATTTCACATGTCCCTCTACTTGCATGTGTTATATCACATGCTGTTTCCTACATGGGATTTCACATATCTCCCTACCTGCATGTTATGTCACCTGTCGCTCCCTGCATGTGATTTTATCTGTACTTCTACTTGCATGTGTTATGTCACCCGCCGCTTCAGGCAAGTCTTATGTCACTTCACCCATCCATGCATGTGGGATTTCCCTGTCCTCCATTTTTGAATGTTATGCCACCTGCCCACCTGCATGTGTTATGTCACCTGTCCCTTTCCTGCATGATGTGTTATGTCATCTGCCCGCTTCCTGCATGTGTGATTTCTCCTGTCCACCTATCTACATGTGTTATGTCATCTGTCCGCTTTCTGCATGCGTGATTTCTCCTGTCCACCCACTTGCATGTGTTATGTCATCTGTCCGCTTTCTGCATGTATGATTTCTCCTGTCCACCTACCTGCGTATGTTATGTCATCTGTCCGCTTTCTGCATGTTATTGACCCTGTCCACTGGTTTGCATGTTTTAAGTTACTTGCCCTCTTTCCTGAGTGTGAAATGTCTCTCTACTTCCTCCGTGTGTGATGTCACCAGGCCCTCTTCGAGGAAGTGTGATTCTCCTGCCTCCTTTCGGTGTGTCTAGCGTTGCCTGCCCCTTACAGCATGTGTTGACTCCTATCCTGGCGTTGCCTATCCATGGATTTCATGTCTCCATTGTCACCTGTAGCCTTCTTCTTGTGGGATCTAACCTGCCCCCTTCCTGCGTGTGCCATCTCACATTGCCCTTCCTGCCCACGTGATGTCTGCCGCCGTCCTTCATCCATGTTTCAGGTCACATTTCCCCGGGAAAGAGAGGAGGGGGAGTACTGTGGGGGAGCACAAGAGTAAAATAATAGAGAGCGATGAAGGAAAAGAAGGAGGACGACTGGAAAGGGAGAGAAGTCGTTCAGGGAAAGACCGGAAGGGGATAGGAGGTGAAAGGAGGAGCGGTGAGATAATGATGAAAGAGAGATGGGTCAGAGGAGGAGAAGGTCCGGAAATGGAGAGGGGACGGGGTCATAGTAAACAAGTATTTGCAATGCAATTTGTCCCGCAGTTTGAGCTCTTGGCATTGTAAATGACAATGCCTTTTATTTATGTGTTGTTTTTTTAAAAACATGCATAAAAGGCATTATCATTACAATGCCAATAACTTAAACTCTCGCAAATGGTTTTATTCCCTTTCCCGGAAAACCTCATGGTCCCATCTGCAGTTTGGCCCCTCCCAGGAAGTTCAAAAAAGAAAAAAAAAGATCCAAAAGTAAAAACGGAGGAGGAGAAATTGAGGTTTTTAGGCCTATAAAGCTCTTTTAGAGGCAAAGGGAGAATCATTGTGAGGTGCGGGCTTCCCCTGTTGGCTTCTTCCAACCCCTGCTGATTATTTTTCTCTTCCTCACCCTGTGCAGTTGGCGAGCGAAAGAGGGGCCTGGAAAGGGACAGATGGGGCGCCCCCACACCCGCCATGACTGTAAGTCCCTGCCTCTTGTTTTACTTTCTCTTTTAAGAGTACCACTCCGCAAAAGCTAAGTAAACCAATTAAAAACACTCCATGGCTTTCCTGCCACATCCGGTCTGGCCCCTCCAGGCACAGCACCCTGACCGTACATGGGATGGTCTCCAGCTTATCCATGAGCCACCCAGCCCTGTGGTTCCGCTGTGTCTGCATCAGAACTCAGGAGTTCAGTTACAACCCCCTTTTCCTTGCAACTCATCTCAATGCTGTGTTTTAGCTATGCGATTATGTTTAAATCAGGGGTCTCCAACCCCGTTTGTGATGAGGGCTGGTTATGTTCAAGTAAAATTATCCTGAGCTGTTAACATCATGTGCTTGAATAGTGACCACATCAGACTAGACTGCAATAGGGGCCACCATATGCACAATTACTAGCAGTGATCACACCCGTGAGTCAAGCCTGGTTGCCAGCAGTAACACAAGCTGCTGTATGGCAACACATAACAGCCATAGCTGCAATGCCCCGGCACAAACACTAATAGTTACTTAATAGTTATAAGTAGCCCGATTAAAAGTGTGGACTATTGCAGTGTTCACTCATTTGTGTTTCTTGCCCCCTTTCTCCCAATGCTCGTTGACTCTTGTCCGCCCCACCCCTTAATCTTTTATATCTTTAGTTATAATTGTTCTCATCAAACCTGCCTTCCCTTCCATTCATTTAAATAACTTATTCCCCTCCTACAACCTTCCAGCAATCCTTCCAAAGTCCAACCCACGCGTTTCCTCTTCCTCCTTTCCTCCATATCACTTCTCTCCTCTCTGTCCCCGGGAGAGTGCATTGTTTCACCCCTCTCATCCCCACGTATAGCTTCTATAATCTATGGGTATGTATGTGGGGGCTAACTGAACTAGATCGCTTCCTGTATGGTCTGTTCAGGCGCTCCAGTGACAGGTGGGTATATGGATGGGTTCAGGGCCGGACTGGGAACCGAAACCAGCCCTGTCAAACTGCTCGTCTGGCACCGCCTGGGGTGAGCGGGGGTACAGCCGAACAGTTTGCAAGGGTCGGTTTTGGCCGATTTTGTTACAAGAGGCTGATATTCCCGACCCCAGGTAACAAAAAAGGCCCATGGGGCCCAAAACTGGCCCCCACCAAAGCCGCCCACCGGGGAAATGCCCAGTTCCCGCTACGGCCAGTCCGGCCCTGGGTGGGTTTGTGTCTTACCCTTTGCAATATCCAGGGTCACTAAATCATGCTGCAAGGAAAGACAATTATGATGCACCTCTTTCCATCAAAATCAGCTCTTGGAACAGTGTAGTACATGTAATATTGGATACATACGCAAATCAATAGAATGCACTTTAGCATTGAGCACATGTGACGCCAAGAGCTTTCTTATTCTTTGAAAGTCAGAGCCCCGGTTGGAATTAATACAGCTCTGGGTATACTGTCTGTAATGTGAATAAGAATTTGTATTTGTTGGTTGTGAAATAAACTCAAGGCATACAATAGTTCTGCCTGCCCTGTTTGTATTGCATTTGACGTTTTTCAGTTTTTGTTTATTTCTGCAGACAAAAGCCCTTCGCCAGTCCATTACATGGGGATGCCCACTGTATGTGGCCAACATTTTCACCTCTTAGGCCCTAATTAGGATGTCGGTCGGTAAACCTACGACTACTCGTCGGAGGCTTACCAACTGACATCCTTGGTTTGGATTCCGACCACTGAATTACGATTGCGGCACTCGGAATCCAAACCAGCTGGTCAATCTTGCTGGCTTCCGATAGGCTCAAGGAGTGTGTCAACCAGTTGGAAATTTACCATAATCCTTTACAGACGCCGTTTCCACCTTCGGGATTATGATGTTGGTTTCTGACAGGCTTTCCATGTCGGTCTTTCCAACAAGGAAAGTTTGTCGGAAATCAACTTTGGGGGGCCCAAGCAGTGCCCCCTTCTCACATAGGCCTACAGTTGTGGGCCAGGGGGTTGAGGGGGGGCACCATGAGGTGCCTGCCACACAGTGCAGGGATTTACAGAATCTCCCATTTTTCTATGGGAGCTTGTGCTGCGGCCGGTTTCCGATTCCCTCACAAGCCCCCATAGGGAAATGGGAGTTTGCAACCGCATGCGGTCGCATTGTAATTGCGGTTTGGGACGCCGACCCGAGGTCGGTCTGTTTAGTAACGGCAGGGATGTTGGTCGGAGGCAACTCCAACCGATATCTGAATTAGAGCCTTAGACAGGCTAATTAAAGCAATTAGCAAGTAAAAGGTGACACATTTACATTTGTAAAGTGAAGTGACTGGCTTGGCTTTGTTTTACTAACCTTTGATTCACAGAAGCTAGAAATGTTTTTGGTAAAATGTGGCAACTGTGCAGCAAATTATGGAATATGTGGTAAGTTCATGTTTACAGCATGCAGTCACATTACTCCAGTGTCTGCCTGCCTGTATCCAATTTGACCTTTCATCCTAGACACGTCATTGTACATGAAGTGCTTTCTTTGTTGTATTTTGAGAGGTGCTGCATCTAGCCTAGTGTAACTTGAGTATTATTATTATTATTATTATTATTATTATTATCATCCTCAAGCAGCCACAAATTACGGCATACACGCAGACCTGTCGGGCATTGCCTGATTGCCATAGGCCAACATTTTTGGGTGGCAAAAATATGTTTTAATTTTGTGAATTTGTGCACAATGGAAGGTCTCCTTTCTCTGTAATTATGGTTCATAATTTTTAAATCTTGATAACACAATCCACAAATGTACTTCACACCATGGAACATAATTCAAATCGAACTGCTGTCCTGGACGCAGCTCAACACACACCTGCAGGCGGTGTTACTAAACTTTACAGTTAGTTTAGTGTTTTGCACTTGCCGGTCCACACGAGCACTAGTCACAGTATTGAGACTCCGAAACTCAAGAACAATAACTAATTGTTTGTTTGTCTCTCTATGTTTGTCGTGTCGTTTGCCTCCACAAGTGCATTTTAATTTTTGAAGTCTCTAATCCAGAGCCTAGCAGGGTCTGGCGCCTCCGGTTTTTTGTTCCGTGTGGCCCCCTCTCTCATTGCACTTTCACAGACGACTTTTCACTTTCACGCCCCTTGGTAGGGTGGGCCTTAGTGTGTCCATACCGGCGGGGTTTAATTCACCAGAGGTCCTGACGAATGCCAGGTTAATTACACCGGCATTGGCAGAAACGTGTTGACCACCACTTAATGATATTGGAAACAGACCATTCAATTTAGTTGGTCTTGCTTACCAACACATTTTTTAATATGTCCTAGTTGATCAGTCATTAAATCAATTTTTGATACAATCAAGGCATTTTTAATCCACCACGTCATTCTTTTCACGTAACCCATCACTTAGCTCTCACATCTTCACATTACCCGCTCCGCAGTAAACCTGGCTTTGAAGCACACTGGGGTGACATTCGGTCACTCCCAGTGGGGCCCGATGATGAAGCATGTCACCGACCTGGTCGGTGAGTGAGGGCTTTCTAAACAAACCAAATAGGTGTTGTTTCTCCCTTGTGCTCTAGTACTTGTGTATTTTCTTAACAAGTAATACTCTTTCATTGTTATTTTTCATAATTCCAATCACCATAATTTCACTCAATGCCGCACATTTCCACGCTACAAAATTCAACTCTACACATTTTCATTCCACACCACATAATTCAACAACAAACCAGATCATTCAACTCAACAACACAATTACACAACACACCACATACATTCAATCCACACTGCAGAATTCCAAATTATACCACAAAATGTAACAGTACACCACATAAGTATACTCCACTACATACCAATCCACAATACAAAATACCAGTCTACATAAATAAACTCCATGACACACAATCCCACTCCACATAATTCCAGTACACTCAATACCACACAATTATTATCCACATAATTCCACTGCACACCATGCCACATATTTCCACTACATAAATCCACTCCACACCACACAGTCCACACAGTTTCACCACACACAATTCCACAAATAAAAATTCCAGTGTAGCCCATATAATTCAACTCCACAACACATATATCCACTCTAAACCAAAATACATGGGTAAAAGACATTGTCATTTTTAACGCTGATAGCTCTAACTGTCACAAATGCGATACCTATTTCATTGCAAATGCTTGTTGCAATTTGTGGTTTACATTCTGCTGTCTCTGGAGCGTGAGCTAAAATGTGATGAGGAGCATAGCTTAGTGAGGTCGAGCTGGTGTGACTCTCAAATTTACCAACTAAAAAATAATTGGGCCACAGTGTGGAGGGGTGAGATGACCAAGGTTCAGGAATGGCTATTTCTATGAGGAACAGGGTCAGTACTGATTTGCATTATGTGGACCTCTTCAGAGAGTGGCACAGTGGCTGAAAAACAATGGGTTGGATTGCTACCGCAAGTGATTTCCACTAGTCAGACTATTTGCAAGCAGTCGTCCCATCACCTTTGGGTGTTTGTTTGCCAGTACTATCCCTGGAAACCTGAAAATGGTGCAGCTTTCCAAGCCTATTACTTCCAATTTATTTTTTGGTGAGTTTTATTTAGCGTCCCTGTTCCCCAGCTTCCAGATTGACCGCTCTACCCGCATTGTATTGTATATAACATTTATAAAGTGCAGCAAACATCCTACGGGTACCCTGGCACTGTGGTACAAGACGAAACCCATCAGAAAATAAAGCGGGTAGAAACCGATTGGACAGCACTTAAAGACAAGAGATCATTTTCAAGGGAACAGCCACATTTTAATCCGTTTCCTGAACAGAGATAAGGTGTTGCATTGTCTAATTTCAAGTGGTAGCTCATTCCATAGCCTTTCAGCAGCAAGGCTAAAAGACTCCCTCCCGTTCTAACCTTATCGAATCCAGAGACCTTCGCCAAACAAGCAGAAGAAGAGCGAAGTCTCCGAGTAGGAGTGTACCAAACCAGCTTCTTTTGTAGAGGCTTAGGGTCAGATTCATGCAAAGCCCTGAACACTATACATACAGACTTGAAGCATAGCGCTGGGACGCTTTCGGGCAGCCATGCGCTCTATAAATCTCCAAAATAAATAAATAAAATAAATATTGTATTCTTTGCAGCACTGGCAGCCAATGCTACTCGGCTAAACACAATGAAGCAGAAGAGTCCGTGGTCTGGACAACACCAATTTTGCTGCTGCATTTTGGTTGCGTTGCAGACGCTGAGCCAAATACTTAGGTGACTTCAACAGTAGGGCGTTGCAATAAGCAAGTTTGCTCAAAATAACGCCTCGTACTATTAAGGCTCTTGCTGAGTTAGGATCTTTCTCAGAGCCCTAATCAGACCAAAGCAACATCCCACCGTTTTATTCACTTGCAACTCCAAAGACAGGTTGGCGTTAAATGTGACTCCCAATTTCGCACCATTTTAGTCGGGGCCAAAGGAGTAGAAGTTGCAAGGGGCCAGAAGTTATGAGGAAGGGGCGGTGCAACCTTTTTTACTAATTTCACATCGGGCTGATGGCAGACCCTTGAGGAAAACCATGCCAGATGTTCGAAAAGGCAGATTGAAACAAAAGTAGAGTCACTGCTTGACCCCTGCCGGAAATATAGGATCAAACCCAATCCAGGGCATTGCCAACTAATCCTACCTCCTCTAGGTGGGTCAGCAAAATGTCATGGTTAACCATGTCAAAAGCGGCAGACAGTTCAAGCAAAAGAAGTAATCCGATTGTCCCCTACCTGCCAATAGACGGTGATAGTCCATCACGGTTACCAGAGCAGTCTCTGTCCCATGTTCCGGACAGAAACCTGATTCTACATCCGCGAACTTGTTGTAAAGTTCAAGAAACTGTGACATAGGTTTGCTGACCAGCCGTTCAAGGATCTTCACTGGGTAGGGTAGGAGAGAAATAGGCCAATAACTTCCCGGACAGGTTGGGTCAGAGTAGCCTTCTTCAAAAGGGGCTTAACCACAGCCTGTTTCCAGCCGGATGGTACAACCCCACTGGATAGTGATTGATTGCAGATCTGCCGGATTTTATGTGGAAGGGGATACAACGGGGAGCCAGAAGAGACACCCAAGGCAATCCTACAGAATTCTTCCTCCGAAGAAAGCTCACAGTGATCCAAGAGACTCATATTGGCAATCCCTATGCCAGGCTGGTTTTCTGCAAAAGATACCCTTTTCATACCGGTGTTTGAGGCTACTTACCCATTAATGATAAATTCTTCCCCTGCTGATGAATTAGTTTTAAGATCATTAATGATAGTGCTAATTTTTTCTCCGAAAAAGGTCGTTAAACGATAACATGATCTTGGGTTGGCTGAGTTATATTTTGTATACAATCTTGTCCTTGTCTGCATAAAACTTTCTCTATTTTCTTTCTGCCTGTTTGCATTTCATTTTCAGGGTTTTTAGTTTATCATTATATCACCTACCAGATGGTCTACCACTTTTTTTTTCGGTCTTTCAGAGGGGCGATTTGATTGACTGTTATCATAATTTGATTATAGAAATCCACATAGTTCTCCTCTACTGATCAGGAAATATCAAAATTCCCTTTGGTGGCAAATACTGGTAAATGCATTACTTTTCCCCAAATCCCCTTCCAATCCCTACTCGAGAAACTTCTAGCTTCCCTGGTGGTTGGAGCTCCTTTACTGGGGATAAATGTCAAAAATTTGACCAAATGGTGATCGGTCCAATCCACTGGGAGCACCTTCACATATCCGGTGACCCTTTCCTCACTAAAGATTAGGTCAAGTGTGTGCCCCCCTAAATGTGTAGGCCCTGTCACCCTTTGTAGTAGGCCTAGACTTTCACGAGATAGTAAGAGGTTGTTATATCCTGTATCTACAGTTCCGTTTGACCATAAGTTAAAGTCCCCTACAATGATCAATCTGGAATGGATAAGGGCCATATTACTACCGACGTCAATCAATGCCTGTAAATGAAGTGGACTGACTGCGCCTGGCGGTCTATAACAGACTATACTGTCCAATAGATATCCTTTGGAGTCCTTTAAAGAGAACCCCAAGAGCTCAAACCCTTCCACTACGTCAATATCCATGGAGACAAATTCCCACTTGTCTATTAACAAAACGCCAACCCCTCCACCTCTACCTGTGTCTCTAGGCTTATGAAATATCTTATAGCACTGAGGACATGCCAATCCTAGTTCAAGACCAGAATCAGGAAATGTCCATGTTTCGGTCATAAATAGAACATCTAAGTGATGTGCTTCAGCAATTAATTGAATCTCAAGGGAGTGTTTAGGGAGAGATATGACATTTAGTAGTCTGCAGACCAGAGCCTCCCTTCTGATAAAATCGGATTTTGGGCTGGCGGTTTCTTCAAACCTAGTTAAGCCTACCTCGTCACCGCTGGTCTCGCCTATCTCCTACAGTGACTCACTGGAGTAGCAGGTTTTCCTCGTGTCCCGGGCAGCATAGCTGGCGCTGTGTGAGGTCCGTTCGTTTATGGGCGCAGATAGGCTGGCCTTTGGCGCACCTTTGATACGCTCACTGCGCATGTCTGCTGCACGTCCACGCCAGCATGCTGGTAAAATAGCTGCTTGTCAGAAAAAGACTAGAGCGCTGACCAAGGAAAAATGGCGGGTCCGCTCTTACAGACGAGCACGGCCTGGTCCAGCGTGAGGAAAAAGGCTCACAGGGACTACTAAATAAAATCAGCTAGAAGGTGTCAAGGAAATCTAAAAACAGTAAGTTCTACTAATAACAATTGATTCAGTGCAAAATAAGCAAATAGTGCTAACGAGTTTCTCGCCACTTTTACCATCTACTGGAGTGCTGCTCTTGACGTCCACTGCGCGTCCACGCAAGCGTGCTGGTAAAATAGCTGCTTGCCAGGAAAAGACTAGAGAGCTGACCAAGGAAAAATAGCGGGTTCCCTCTTACAGACGGGCACGGCCGGGTCAAGCGCAAGGAAAAAGGCTCACAGAGGCCACTAAATAAAATCAGCTACAAGGTGTCAAGGAAATCTAAAAACAGTGAGTTCTACTAATAACAATGTATTCAGTGCAAAATACACAAATTGTTTCTCGCCACTCGTACCATCTATTGGGGTGCTGCTCTTGATGTTGGCCACATCCTCCAATTTTTGTGAATTCAAAAAATGAGTACATTTCCACACATTCAAGGAGTACTTTCACAGGTGTAGATTTACTAATTTTTGGAAATCCAGTGTGAGAAAGTAGGTTGCTGTTTGAGGGAGGGGTAAGCCCTTCTCAAACAGTAGCTGCAGTTGCTGTCAGGGTGAACCAAATTTAACCTGTGCTTGGTTCTCTGGTAGCTTGGCACAAAAGCAGTCAGGCTTAACTTAGAGGCTATGGGTAAAGTATTTATGTTGCACTCAGTCATAATCACTTTAGAACAAAGGAACAAAATGTAAGGAATTATTTGACAGTAAAAAGGCATAAATCCAATCAGTAGAACCAGACATATGCAATTTGAAAGATTTAAGATAAGCATAACACCTAGAGCATAAAGAACCACTCACAGTTATCTGCACATATGGGACTGGGTGTACGTCACTAGTTCAGGTCAACTGAGATGGATATTGGACCACATACAGGGGCCATGTTAGTCCTGCTGAAAAACATACCCACTAAAGACATTGCTTCAGTGCAAAGAGAAGGCCAAACATCATGGTTAGTCGTTGCTGTAGTGCGAAGATCCTGTTGGGTATCATGGAAGGTCATTGCTGGAGTTTCGCGTTAGCAGTCACCGTGGGATGTTGATGCTGTGGCGTGAAGTGTAAATCTTGAATTGTCGGTCATTGCTGGCAGTCACGGTAGCAAAAAGAGTCTGAATCACTGGAGCTTCGTGTTGGCGGTAGGTGCAGGAGGCAGACTCTTGACATGAACGGACCTAATATTGGTTGCAAAGAGCCAAAACTTTAGGATTTCTCCTTTTTTTACAGGGGGAGCTCAACTGATGCCCCGCCAAGGGTTCAGAATCTAAGAGGATACTCTTGGGGAACAGGAATTCACTCCAGCAGAGGCCAGCAGGTCTCAGGCAGGTCCAGCTGCAGATCCAGGAACGTCCAGTATGGCAGGGCAGTTGCAGGAGGGCCTCTGGAGCTTGTTGTGTCCCAGGAGCTCAGAACGTGAGGCTAGATAATTGGCCCATGGAGTCACTCAATATATGCTGGAGATTGACTAGTAGCATTTAGTTTACAGGCCCAGAGTATATGTAGTACCACTTTACTAGGGACTTACAAGTACATTAAATATGCCTATTGGGTATAAACCAACCTTGCCATGCTTAGAGGTGAGGGCTCAAGCACTTTAGCACTGGTTAACAGTGGTAAAGTGCAGAGAGTCCTTAAAGCCAACAGAAACGGGTTCAGTAAAACAGGAGGGGTAAAGTCAAAACAAAAAGTTTGTGGGTGAGCCTGAGAGAGAGCCAGATCTAACAAATCATCAATATATATTTTTTATATCCTAATCCAAAAAATTAACAAGTTAAAATCTTTCAGTAAAATGAGAAAGAGAAGAAAAATTGACACAGACCAAACTCAGGACCACAGACCCAACTACTAAACCAAGCATGCATTTGAGGGCTGTCACACACCTAACACCTCTGCTGAATCTACACCCATGCCCCTCGTACCTGGGCGTTAATAGTTCTCCCTGGAAACTCATGACTACATTAATGTACAGCACAATGGACTGGAGTCCTTGCCAAGGGATCACTTATTTTAAATGTACTTTTCACTGCACATACTCTTCTTTGTCTCAGCTACAAGAAGACTTGATGGTAGGGTTATCAAATCGGTGCATATGGACAGGGCTCCATGTTTCTAGTCCTCGCCTTTTACAAATCCTTTTATCAAGTGACTGATAACCCCATGTACTATACCTGAGCAGCAAATAGAGGAGAGGCACCCAGGCATATTAATAGGCGAGCTGAGCCAAGTTTAAGTCTCGGGTGTCGCATGCAAGAACAAGTCTGTGCATGACCCCAGTCATGAAAATGTTTGGCCTATATATCATACAACATAATGTAAAAATATGATACAATCTCTTCAAAAATCAAAAAAGTGTATTTTTTTAACACGCAGATGTATTTCACCTCATATTATACCACTACATTAAAAATCATTTACTAAAAATGATATATTTTTGGAAACGTTCATGGCTCAGCATTAGGGCCAATGTCCTTAGTGAACTAAAGGGCAAATCAGTAGTCATGAAAACCCTAAATGCAGACCATATTGCTATTACAGTCTATTAAATCAAATACGGAGGCACTGGTACAACACACATCCTGAACTCAACTATTTAAAAGATCCTTCATGTGATTATAAAGAAACAGGAGGCTCTGTGAATTAAAATATTTGCCTAGGATCACACAGCTTGGGGAAGCAGGTATTGATTACAGTTTATATGGTTTCACATTTTGAAATACTGCCACCAGAAGGGGCTCTCTCTCGCTCTCCCCCTCTATTTCTTTCTCTCTCTCTGTTTCTCTCTATCTCTCTCTGTCTCTCTCTCTCTGTCTCCCTCTCTCCTCTCTGTTTTGTCATTCATTCTTGGCTCATGACAAACTGTTGGCCTGATTCACAAAGGAAAAGTTACAGGGTTGGGTCAGTTTACTACTATTTTTAGCTATTCAGATACTGCGAGTTCATTTTACTAATAGTAATTGCATGACTGTGGAGACACACCCAAAACAAGATAGGCCTGCCCTATCTATAACATGTCTGGTTCTCCACAGTCGTAAAATTACTACCAGTAAAATGAAACTTGCAGTTTGGGAACACCAAAGAAATAGTAAACTTAGTGTAAGTTTACCTTTGTGAATCAGGCAGAGAGAAAGCAGAGCTATCTCAGGGGCTGCAGAGACAATGTTAATTTATTTCAGGGTTGTCACACCACAAACACTCCCCCCCACAAAGCTACCGTTCTGCTTATTAGGTCATGTGATGCAGGTCATGTGAATAATGTACTGCTGAGTTCCTCCTGCCTGACGTTTCCCTGCAGCATTACAGAGTGGGCATATACACCACAACAAGCAGTGGCGGCTGGAACAGGTAAGAGCAGTGGGGCATGGCGTGGCGGGGGGGAAGCCAACAGATGGAATAGGTGTTATTTATGTATTTAATTATACCTATTCCGTCTTCTGTAGACTTCACACTCTCCCACCCTGCAACGTCCCCGCCCCGCCTCACCGCGTTTACCCCGGCCGCCGCTGTCAACAAGTGCAGGCAGGGAAAATAAAACTAAAGCAGAAAAAGGAAGGAGTTTGAGAAGTCGGGTGGGGGGAGAATCCCTCTTTAAAAAAAAGTAAAAATACGGACATGTGGGGGTCAAGGAAAGAGCTGCGCCTGTCAATCACAATGAAAAAAATGGAGGTTATAAGGGCACCCTCAATCATTATTCTAAATAAATAAATAAATAAATAAAATAAAAACACCACAGGGCACAGACTCCAGAAACAAGGTGGGCAACACGACAGAGGTGGGCCCAAGAACCAAACCCGCTGCTGTTCTGCCTCGGCGTGGACCTCGATGGCTGTCCAGATGATAAGAGAAAAAGAGAGCAGGCCACTTAGCACTCCGCTCAATGTCCAATTAGTATGTGATGTATGGAGTCATAAGTCTATATTCAAAATATGGATAGGAGTGATGTCCAGTGATGTCTAAACACTAAAACGGGTGCATTATTCCCTGTGATACGTGGGGGATAGGTTCCCTAATATTCATACCAAGTATAACTAACCTCAATTTTTTTGCCAACCGCGATATGCTATGAACAATAGAAGACTTTACACACAGTCCTAGCTGTGAGGATAGGAGTTGAGGGCATATATTCTCCTTCTCTACCATTATTGAGGACCCGCATTTGGGTGAACATATTCCACCCCAATATTCCAGACCCTGGACATAACTTATATCTGTATTTTTATCTTCTTTGCCTTGAAAAAAGTCTCTGTGAGATGAAACACGTGTCGGCGGTGTGAGCTGTGAAGTTGTTATAAAATTATGAAAATATAATAAAAAAGAATACAATTTGGAAGAATACAACTTGACTTGGATCTCTGAATTTGGAATTGCGTGAGGAAAAATATTGGACATTATATAGCTATGACTGTCTACCAACGGTAGATTATATAACTTGTTTTGACATATTTTGAATATAGACTTATGACTCCATACATCACATACTAATTGGACATTGAGCGGAGTGCTAAGTGGCCTTCTCTCTTTTTCTCTTGTTTCTCAGGCACATTGTGCCTCATTGACACTCCTGTTGGCGGGTGTGCATCAGGCCACAAGAGCACCCTTTGCAGGCGGCATAACGATTACTCTATTTTTTACTATAAGTCTTTAAATCCATTTCTGTGAAGAATATTACCTTATGTGCAGACGTTTTCCCTCTTGCTAGGGGAACACTACCACCATTTCTCCTGTTTGTAGGCTGTCCAGAACATACTGGGGAAGTCCATGTTTAGGCCACAATATTTGGGCAGGTTGAGTGTTTGCTGCAGGTCGCAGACCCCTTGGAGAGCAGGGAGGGGGGAGTTGAGACAGTGAAATAATATATGAGATGGACAGAAGCAATTGGCCAACACGCTGCCTGGTGGTCACCGGCCGAGGGCTGTGGGACTCATCCCACCATGAAAAGATCCTAGAAACACAAGCGAGACCCTGGCTGTCCTGCACGTCTGCTGGTCTTGACATATTAGGGACATTTTCTTTCCTGTTTGTGGTGTCTGCCCTTATTAGTTGCAAGTTGAACATATTTCTCAAATGCATTAATTTTACCTGAACATAAGCCAGCTAGTTTCAAACTATCCAAATAATTCACCATGAAATGCAAAGTTACCATTTTGGGATGATAGGATTCATTTCTGCTAATAGAATCGTCTACTTTAAATGAAACAAGTCTCGTTTGGCTCAAAATAGCAAATACATTTTTTTATGAGTTACACGTTTGATCCGAAATATCAGCTTGCCATTGGTGCGCGCCTGATGCCCAGCCTCACTTGCTGAGAGGCATATCATCAGGGGCTGAAGATTGGATTATCGCCTCTTTAGCGTCCGTTTTCGGGCAAAAAGCAGCAATAATTATATCGCATTATTTGCACGGACACGCTAGAGCGTTTCCTTGATTCAGCTCCCGTTTTGTTCACGCCTCGCTCTGCATATCTAATCAGATGCAAAGGATGCATGCCTAACAAAACACCATGGGAAAATATCGCTACCCCAGCTGCGTGATATCATCAACGAGGGGTAGCGATATTGTAGTGTAGTTCCTATTTTCCCTATAGGCCCTGCGTATTGGAATAACATAAACAGCAGTGTAGGCGTAGAAGTGCGGTCTTCTAGGTCTCTACTGACTATGTTAGACCTAATTGGGTTTGTACCAGCTAGCTCAGAGGTCACTGGAAACTTTCTTGACTGAATAGGAAGTGATCAGCTTCCCAGGCACAGACAAGAAGGGATTCAGTTTTCCAACAACCGCATTAACATGACAACTTTGCTCCTCAGAATAAGAGTCAATCTCTAGAGTCGTGTGAAACAATAGACAGCTATTTCACTCAGTCAGTTGTGTAGATTACTTTCACCAGTATGCAGAGAATAGAGAGACGGGCGTTTTCAATAAAAGGTATTATTTATTGAACAGTCTTTCTTCTCATGCAAGAGAAATGAATTACCACAATTGCAAGACTTGTTATTATAAAAAGTGCGTACAGTAAAAGGAGTATTACGAAATAATACTGTAAAAGCATTGATATGGTTTCTTAGCCATACGGTAGTTAAAAGGATTAAATATATACATTCATATATACATTTGACTAACGTACTCAACTGGTGCTTCTAACTACGCCTACCCCTGTGTACCTGACCTAAGCCTAATACGTGGGAGGGAGTAAGTAGTAGTTTAGATTAAGTTGGTTTTGCCAAGGGTTTGCTTCAAGAATTCTCTCTAAGGGTTTAGTCAACACCATACCTCTGGAATAGAATGTTGGAGGTCTAGTATCTCCTCTCAGGACTCGATATCCCAGTCACCCGCAAGGGTAGGCTGGAAACGCCGGAGCTGCATTTTCTCGGCAAGAGAAAAGACAGCGTCTCTCTCAGCGCGTCAAGGAGGAGGAGGGGCAGCGTCCGTGGGCTTCTCGCATCTGCTGGGCTCTGCAAGGGACAGCTGTTCTGCTCCTGTATTCACCACCACCATCGCGTGTGCTTAAGGCAACGTTGGTATTATTTATACCTGAAAGGTGCCTTGTTTGACGTAAGTTTTTGGACATAAGACGTCAATAAAGATGTCACTAAGAACTGGTCGTTCTTACAGTGCTCGTTAGAGTTCTATTACTAATCAAAACAAAGCAAGCAGGGCTTTCCCAGGTTGCTGGTGGTTTTATCTGTTGAAAGAACTCGGTGTGTTATCTAGGAATCTTTAGGAAGTGGCTTCTGCTGTGTCATGTACTGTAATGAGCTGCAGAGACGAGTTACTGAAATATGGTTCTGATCGTTTATGCCATTATAGGGATACCTATTGATACCTATTGATTATAGCCGTATAGGGGCATGAGGTCACAATATTGATCGGGGTCCTAGATAGAACACAACAATATTTTAAATCCTGTTAACTATGCCTTAACGCAGGAATTTAATGTCTGTTAAATTTCTGACTGAGGCATAGCTAACATGGGAGGTGGATTATGGTGATACGACCACAGGGTCGTATCACCAAGGCTATCTCTGTTTGGGTGCAACTCCCTGGAATATTATCACCCTGGAGTAACGCGTTGTTCATAACGCTTTACCAGGGCGATAAATTCCTGCGATAGACGGCGATAAATAAACAAGCGCTAAGCGCACTTTGCGTTTATTTATCGCCCTCCTAGTAAATATGCCCCTAAATTTGTTGATCTGATGTGGAAAATGAACTCCAGTGAACCCAGAGGAAGTAAGGCAGCTTGTGAATAGCATCTCCCAGAATGCATCTGCTTTGTTTGCTTCTTTTCCTCACTTCCAGGGGGAGTCTCTAAACATTGGCAATGCCAGGGGTCCTTTCATAAAAGAAAAGGAGACCCCTTGACCCCAGAACGGACTTTGATTGTACCCTGGAAACTAGGTAATTGTGTTGCCTTCTTTGTCCAGTGAGACTTTGGCAAAGACAGGTAAAGTGAAAGTCCATCCTGTTTGAGAACTTCAAGACTGATTATGGATTTGATTTCTGGCTTAGGGACTTCCCTTTTCAATGAATGCATTAACAATTGTTTGGTTCTGTTTATGCTAAATCTGCTGCAGTCTGACGCTGGGAGCTGCATTGCAGTGCCTTCTCTTCTGTAACATGATGCTTTCGGGATCTATAACAACAAACAAGATGAATCACAGAAATTTGGGGCATTGTTTACAAGATTTTGCCACAGGGCAGCGCCACAGGCCCTCCTGCTGCGCTGTCCTAGGGCAAAGAAATAGGGCAGGAATGCGCTGTATCTATCAGATACAATGCATTCCTTTCCTTTTTTTTTCTGCCCCAGTGCAGAATGGGCTGGTGTTCGCCAAGGCAGGCACCCTTGCACCATGGTGCAACGGTGCCGGTGTTGCAGGAATAGTTGTTTTTGTGCAGGAAGGATAACCTTCATGCACAAAAACAATCACATGATCATTTCTCCCCTGTCTACGTGTGCTGAAGAATGCAGCACACTTAGAAAAAGGAAAAACATGGAGAAAAAAAGATTTTCCTCCTCGTTGCACCTCCCTTATGCCTCCCTTAGAAAGGCGTACGTTTTTGGTGCTGCCTCAGAGTTAAAACTTCTCGCAAATCTGGGGCAGTGTCAAGAAGCCATGAGTGTTGCTGGGAACATGCCCACAGCAACACCCATTTCACGCCCCTTTAATGCAGAAAACTGCATTAAAGGGAATTACATTTACAAGGCCACATTATGCCATGCAAAGTGGCTTAGTGCTGCCTGGTAAATATGGAGCCGACCACTGCGCCATTGGAATGTCGCAAAATGTGACACTCAGGGTGCGCAATCTCATTGTAAATTAAGCCTTTAGAGTATTAAAAAGGAAGACTGAGAGGCCCAGGCAGTGAATGGGTGGTCCTTGGGCTCAGATCCAGTAAAAAATCAAACACCTCCTCTACATGTAACATTTGTGGACCTTAACCCCTTCAGTGTGGCGCGATTTTTCGCGCTGTGCTGAAGGTTCTAATGAGCCTATCGG
This sequence comes from Lissotriton vulgaris, assembly GCF_964263255.1. Lineage (NCBI taxonomy): Eukaryota > Metazoa > Chordata > Amphibia > Caudata > Salamandridae > Lissotriton > Lissotriton vulgaris. Next base: position 276,741,961 of record NC_141686.1, read on the forward strand.
CTCATGACGGAACGGTTCCGTCATGAGCACAGCTCAACCGACGCTCATGACGGAACCGTTCCGTCATGAGCATGGAAGGGGTTAATAATTCACTATCCCTTGATCTCATTACATCATTTAATTACCCTCTCCTCATGTTCTTACCTTGACTATTGCTGCACATCCAATGTGTCAACTGTGCAACAAGCGTAACTTCTAAGAGCTTCCTCGTCACCACATGCACAAGCTTCCTCATTGCCACACAAATAGTTTTCCCTCGGATGACCATTGGTTCTTTTAGAATATAAGCCTGCAAAAAAAGGTCATCACTGGAAGCCATCACTATTGTGCAAGGCTGCAAGTGTTGGCGCGAGCCACCTAAGTGTAGAGCCAGTGCAGGGGGGAAAGAGGCGGAGAGAGGCATTAAGACAGGACGGCCAATGACTAACTCCGCCACTTCCTTATAAACATCCCCCCAAATGCACCACCAGCATAGAGATTGGTACCTTAGAGCTCTTTGACCGCATTTAGATATTCCAAGATTGTAAGAAAGAAATGTTGGTGGTGTACCTTTATTATAGTCTCCTTTTTCAATCTCTAACTTACATTAGAACATTGGAATGTTGGGAGCTTCATTGTAGACAATGGAGTGCTCCCTGCTTCTACGGGCCGGTAAAGGGCAGCAGACCAACATTCCAAAGGCTTCACGAAGCTAGAGGGGATTTAAATCCCCTCGAGCTTCGAGAAGCCTTTGTTTTATTTGTTAGAACATTCTGTCCTCTAGTGGCAGAATGTTCGAATAGCCTTATAGTCCTTCATAGCAGTGCTATACCGGCTATTAAGGTCCCGTCCCTTGTTAAAGTCCCTCGCCTTCGGCTTAAGCCTTTAACACAGGAGCGGCCTTTATTAGCTGGTATAGCCCGCTACACTTGCTATAAGGCAATATTAGGGCATTTAGAAAACACAGGGTGCCCATGGGTCTCCAGTGAAAAAAAACAAAAAATTACATGAACCAACAAACTGAGTGTGATGTGAAGATACTGAAGGTGTAGCTAAAGCAAAACAGGATACCCCTAGGTAGATAAGGATACCCATCAGTCTCTGTCCGATACCACCCTGGTCATCATCTGGGCTTCCTCATACCATGGAACTTACAGTTTTAACCATAAGGACTAGTTGTATATGTCTAATGGCTCAAAATGTATGAGGTAATGTAAAAATAAAGGTATCAAATGTTATATGCTGACTGAATTGCAGTGCATCAAACAGTGTGAAAAAAGTGGTGTAGTTAAAATTTGGAGAAATGAGAGAAATTAAAGTTTAATAGTGCCCCTCAATTTTCCAAGATAAAAAAAAAGTGCAAAAGATAGCAGTTTAAACAAATATCTGCTAATGAAAATTATACGGTCAACATGTTTCAGCAGAAAGTCGGACACAATTGTCCTCTGCCTTCATCAGGACCTTGATGTAAATTTGCTACTGCAAAGGGTGAAAATATTGTATAAAAAAGTTAATCATAAACCATATCATCTGGAATCCTAGATATTTCTGGTTTCACCTCCTGTTATTTGGATCATTTATAAGAGAATATGTTGATTTCATGCCATAGAAAGGGAAAAGAAACACAGGACAGACAATGTTAGTGTCGTTATCAGTTAACATCCAAACGTAGCATCAGTCGCTACTAAGTCAGTGTCATACACGAATTAACAACCAACCCACTATGTTTACAATGTGTACATAACCCTGATTACCTACTAGATAGGAGGGTAGGACCTCACCTCACCTGGCTGCGGCTCAGGCGAATGGAGAACCGCTCTAATAAAAATAAAAAGAAGGTGTGGACATCACCAGTGTCTCCAAACCTACTTAATGTGATCAGTATGTGCATAGACAAAGATCCCGCCATCCTAAGGACAACAGGTCACAGATGGACATTGTATACCAAATGGATGGTATACAAAGTCAAAGATTTTCAGCTTGTCCGGACGCGGCCACGCAGAATCTAGTAATTACCTTCAAGACGGGGAGTACCTTACTGATGTGGTGATCAGGAGTTATATATGCTTCATCCCACCCAGATTGTTGATTTTTGCCTAATTGCAGTGCTCACCCCCGGTCTTATTGTCCTATACCGTTCATGTTTTATATGGTTGCAGTCCATGCCGAGTTTCTACGTTATAATACAGATGCAATTGTGATTTTTGCTTGACTGAACACTTCTCTTCTAATAGTCAGAAGATTTAGAGGTTTATCTGTCCACACGGTGGATGATCATTGTCATCTGCGTTCCCCTGGTTACTCCATGGGTGACTGCCATTTAATATAGCCCTGACGAAGTTCCTATGGGAACGAAACGTGTTGGCTGAGGCCTTTTAAAGATTTATAATAATAAAGGAACTTGTTCTAATTACTATACCTGCTGCGGACTTCTTATTTTGGTGCACCATCCATTTGGCATTCGATTTGGTATCTGTCCTGACAGTGGAGTTTCCATGCGGCTAGCTCCGGATGTGACTTGCACAGCCTTCTACTTACTTTCCTACATTGAAGCTTAAGTGCAAACCTTTGGTCAGCCACAGTTGTTTCACTTCTAATTGGACAGATGGACATTGGTTTGTTTAAACTGCATGTGTAAATGATGGTGTGCTAACAACTGCAAGCAATTGCGTGATAACAGCTTGCAATCGGGCAGTGAATAAACTCATTAGTCGAGTGCCATTAAGCCCTGTGAAGGGATATGTCAGTACCCTTATGCTCATAACAACTGAGTACGTGGAGGACAACAATTACTCAACAAAGAGTACTAACCGCTCTTAGTTCTAAATGCGGCCCCTGCGAAGCGGCCCGTCTTAATGAGTCTTACATATGCAGGGTTTGCTTATGGACTCGTAAGAGATCCTGTAATGTGATAGAGGCTCCGACTCAGATCGATTAGGCTAAAGCCAGACCAGAATCAGCCCCGCTGTCGAACCGGACAAAAAGTGAACCAGACAATTAGTGAAAATAAGCTAACACCGCAAGGTGACTAGACCCGTCTGAAGCACTGCCGACTTACCTCTCCGTCGGTACCCCTGGCAGTCCCCCTCCTGGAGGTCCTATAATATCAGGGATTGGTTCTATTTTAGAACCTTTATCTACCTTTGTAGCCTATTTATTACGTCCGATGGTGAAGAAAATGCCTACTTTCCAACAAGATACGAAAGACATTTTGCGTATATTACCTGAAATCGAATTCGACACCTCGACAGACCATCTGGTGTCGTTCGATGTGCAATCGCTATACACCTCGATTCCTCAGGATGACACCTTAGAGGTGATAGCCACCTTGCTGATCGAGAGGAGTCTGGATTCCATCACCCCTGTCCACTTTATCATGGACTTCGCCTGTCTTGCTATGAAAGAGAACTTCTTCCGCTTCGAAAAAAAAATGTGTTTGCAGACATTGGGTACCAGCATGGGAAGCGTTTTTGCTCAGAGCTTAGCAAATCTCTATGTTCACCACTTCGAACAGGAGCATATGTTGACACCTACCAATCCATACCGTGATTCGATACAGGTATGGAAACGTTATATTGACGATATCTTTGTCATATGGCGTAGCAGTATTGAAGATCTCCTCCTTTTTCTACAGTGGTTGAACAAAAGAAACAACTTCTTGCGCTTCTCAGTGGAGTGTAATAAACACCAGTTGGCCTTCTTGGATCTACTCATATAAGCTACACCTACGGGACATGTGTCCGAACTATATAAAAACCGATGGCACGCAACTCATTTCTGTGCTATGATAGTTGTCATCCCAGGGCTCTCAGGAATAACCTTCCGTATGGGCAATTTTTGCGGATCCAAAGGAATTGCTCGACTAATGAAGCTTCACAAGAACATGCTCACGTATTGGAAGAACAATGGAAATCAAGGAAGTATCCCAAGAAACCAGTGCGTCAATCACTCAAACGCGCTGCCAACAACAATCCGGAGGCACTTCTTGAACCCACTACACCGAAAGAAAAAATACGAAGATTGACCTTCGTGAATACTTAGAGTACGATGTCGAACCAAATCTTACATATCCCATCACAGGGCTTAATGACACTCAACCAATGAGTTTATTCACTGCCCGATTGCAAGCTGTTATCACACAATTGTTTGCAGTTGTTAGCACATCATCATTTTCACATGCAGTTTAAACAAACCAATGTCCATCTGTGACCTGTTGTCCTTAGGATGGCGGGATCTTTGTCTATGCACATACTGATCACATTAAGTAGGTTTGGAGACACTGGTGATGTCCACACCTTCTTTTTGTTTTTATTAGAGCGCTGCTCCATTCGCCTGAGCCGCAGCCAGGTGAGGTGAGGCCATACCCTCCTATCTAGTAGGTAAGCAGGGTTATGTACACATTGTAAACATATTGGGTTGGTTGTTAATTCCTGTATGACACTGACTTAGTAGAGACTGAAGCTACGTTTGGATGTTAACTGATAATGACACCAACAATGTCTGTCCTGTGTTTCTTTTCCCTTTCTATGGCATGAAATCAACATCATCTCTTATAAATGATCCAGTAAACAGGAGGTGAAACCAGAAATACCTAGGATTCCAAGTGATATGGTTTATGATTTGCTTTTTTATACAATATTTTCACCCTTTTGCAGTAGCAAATTTACATCAAAATTCTGAGGACAATTGTGTCCGACTTTATGCTGAAACATGTTTACCGTATAATCTTCATTAGCGGATATTTGTTTAAACTGCTATCTTTTGCACTGTTTTTAATCTTGGAAAAATGAGGGACACTATTAAACTTTAATTTCTCTCATTTTTCCAAATCTTAACTACACCACTTTTTTCAAACTGTTTGATGCACTGCAATTCAGTCAGCATATATAATAATAATAATAATAATAATAATGTGAAATTTGTAACGCGCTCAGCTTACCCGGGGGCATCCCGGCGCAACAGACCAGAAGGAGAGACTCAATTAATCACTCCTGCGGAAACAAATAGGACTTAAGAAGTTTCCTAAATAGTAGGATCTTGGGCTCTGAGCGAATCTTAAGGGGCAAAGAGTTCCAAAGAGTCGCCACCTGTACAGAGAAACGCCTGCCCCCAGAACGAGCTCTCCTTACTCTCACTGACTGCAGAAGATGTTTTTGGTCCGAGCGCAAAAGGCGTGGGGGCTTGTAAGGACGGGCCATGTTAGAAAGGATGGGGGGGCCTTTGCCATGCAAAATTTTGTGGGCCGTGCATAGCGCTTTAAATTTCACCCGCTCCTTCACGGGGAGCCAGTGGAGCTTTTTGAGGGCCGGGGCGGCAGACTGCCTTCTGGGAACATCCATAAGGACTCTCGCAGCTGCGTTTTGCACCTGTTGGAGGGTTTTAAAGGTCGCTTCGGGTGCACCAAGAAACAGCGCATTCCCGTAGTCGAGCCTCGATAGGATTAAACCACGTATCAAAAGCTTCTTTGCTGGATCAGGAAGCAGTGGTAACACCTTTCGGGCTGACTTCAGCAGACCAAAGCAAACCCCCGCGGTCTTCCTGGCGTGGGTCCTGAAGGACAGATCTTCCTCCAACCATACTCCCAAGGACTTGATCTCCTTCTTGGGAGATGGTGGATCACCAAGAGACCGGGGCCAACAGCTAGCAATAATGGAGGGACTGGAATTACCCAGGAGCATCAGCTCGGTTTTTCCTCCATTAAGCTTTAGGGCAGAGTTAGACGTCCATCGATAGACATTAGCAAGGCAGTCTTGTAACACCTCAGGTTGTTCCGCCAACTGAGTGAGGCCCACCACCAGCTGAGTATCATCAGCATAGCTGATGATCTTCACCCCAGAAGGGGCGACCACTCTTTCAAGTGGAGTCATATATATGTTAAATAAAGTAGGGCTCAGCGATGAGCCCTGCGGGACTCCACTTTGAAGAGGGAATAGGGCAGACTGCTCTGCTCCTTCCCAGACTTGGTAGAAACGGTTGGAGAGAAAAGATCTCAACCATTTCAGGGCCGTCCCTGAGACACCTACCTCTGACAGACGTTGGAGGAGCACCTGATGACTCACGGTATCAAAGGCAGCACTCAAGTCCAGGAGGATCACTGCCACTGACCCTCCTGTATCTAGAGTGCTCCTTGCTTCCTCCACTACTGCCAGCAAGGCTGTGTCTGTTCCCTGGCCGGGGCGGAAACCGGTCTGGGAGTCACCCAACAGGTGGTTGGACTCTAGATGGTAAGAGAGCTGACGGTTAACCAGCTTCTCTGCAACTTTTGAAAACCCAGGCAAAAGTGAAATTGGCCTGAAGTTGGTCAAGTTGGATGGATCCAATCCTGTTTTTTTTAATAAGGCTTTTACCACTGCCTTTTTCCATCTCTGGGGCACTGTGCCATGAGAGAGTGAGAGATTCATGAGGTCGGTCAGCGGGGTAGACAAAGTGTTAATAATTAATTAATTAGTGTTAATCATTCGATACCTTTATTTTCACTTTACCTCGTACATTTTGAGCCATTGTACATATACATCTAGTCCTAATGGTTGAACCTGTAAGTTCCATGGTATGAGGAAGCCCACATGATGACCAGGGAGGTATCGGACAGCGACTGATGGGTATCCTTATCTACCTAGGGGTATCCTGTTTTGCTTTAGCTACGCCTTCAGTATCGTCACATCACATTCAGTTTCTTGGTTCATGTTTTAGTTTTTTTCCCTGGAGACCCATGGGCACCCTGTGTTTTCTAAGTGTTCAGTTGGGGGCTGTGTCTATGCGAGGTCTGTAAATATGCCCTAGGACCCTCTATTAGTGGCTTTTGTTGATATACTAGGGCATTTACATTTTTTATTAGGACTGGCTCATCATCAGGAAAGGTGGCACCTGGAAGACTGACATCAACCAAAACTATACATGAAGTTCAAGTCAGGAAGCGCAACAGCAGTGTCATTTTGGAGGCCTAGAACCATCCGAGATGTTCTAAGCACGACATAAGGCTCAAACTGCAACAAACACACCACCACGGATCATTTACAAAAAAATATTGCATTTTTTTGTTCCACTGACAACGTTTTGTGCTATATAAATATGAGGCTGCTTTTAACTCTTTTCTAGGCCATGGCACATTTTTTAAATTACACCAGCATTACTGACATTTCTCAACATTTTTTCTTAACCAACTTTGTATACATTTTTTAATCCTGCATGCACCTTGCGTACACAATGTCCAGCAAGAGATTGGTTTATGGAAGAAATATGTTCTAAATATCTCTTTCAGGGTCGCTGTCTCTTTACTTTGCTCACTTCATGACCTAAGTGCAGGGGCAAAGCAAAGGGGAGGTTTTTGGTGGTGGCGGCCTGTGCCCCATCCCCCGCTCTTACCTGTGGCAGTCGCAGGAATCATCAGCAGCACCCCCATCCCGCTCCTACATGCGGCTGCGGCAAATGCAGTTACCACCACGGGCGGCACAAGGTCTAGCTACGCCACTGCTCCACCATAGTTTGTGCCCATATTTCGTTAAACTGCGTCCCTTAACCACAGAACCCGGACCTTTGCGTATCATTATCACTGATTGTGCAGTGGTTTTACTGCCGGCTCATGTTGTCCAAGATGGACAATTTCATATTAATCTTCTCAAGGAAATCACCAGAGCACAGGAAATCCCTGCTGATATGCAGGGATCCGCCAGTTATTGTAAATATGCCCCAAAAAGAGGTGCTCTATGCAGCTGTTTTGCAAGAGTTTGAGACTGAATGCTGTGTGCTTGCTGCGCGCAATTTTGTGATCCGAAAAAAATCAGTGGAATGAAAGAGGAAAGGAGGAGAAAGGAAAGATGTGGGAAGAAACAAGAACAATAAATGGAGAAAGGAAGTAGAAAAATGGAGTGAAACAGAAAGATGCAGAAGAAAAGGATTACAAGAAACAAAGCACCAAAAAGTGGTAAATAAATGAGTTAGAAATAAAATAGAAGGAAAAGAAAGAAAGAATGCACTAAAAGTGCTACCTTACCGTTTGGGAAGCTGAATCTTGTCAAAACTGTTGAGAGGTAGTCATCAGGTGTTGTTGTGTAGTTCCTATATTCCCAATAGGCTCTGCGCATTGGAATAACATAAACGACAGTGTAGACGTAGGACTGAGGTCGACTAGGGCTCTATTGAATATGTTCGACTTAATTATGAAATGCCAGCTAGCTCAGAGGTCACCAGAAACTTTCTCGAGTAAACAAGAAGGTGTTAACATTCCTGATTAGACAAGAAGGGATTAGTTTCTGACAACCGCATAAACATGACAACTTTGCTCCTCCAGAATAAGGAGTATATCTCCAGAGTCGTGTAAACAATAGATAGCTATTTCACTCAGTCAATCGTGCATGCTTAGTTTCACCAGGAGTGCAGAGAAATAGAGACGGGCGTTTTCAATAAAAAGGTTATTTATTGAGCAGTCTTCTTTCTCATGCAAGAGAAGTGAGTTGCCACAATTGCAATACTTGTCATAAAGTAAAGTGCGTACAGTAAAATGACTATTATGAAATAATACTGTAAAAGCATTTATATGGTTTCTAAGCCATAAGATACTTAAAAATGGATAAAATACATTCAGCGATAAAATAATGACTAAACGTACTCAACTGGTGTTTCTAAGATACGCCTACCCCAGTGTACCTAACCTAAGCCTAGTACAGGGAAGGAGTAGATGAGTTACAGTTTTTGCCAAGAATCTGAATCAAGAATTCTCTGTGGGTCTAATCAGCTCCGTACCTTGGTTATAGAATGAAGAAGGTCTTGTATCTCTTTCTCAGGAGTCGATCTCCCAGCAACCCGCAAGGGTGACAGAGAAACACTGGGGCTGGATTTCTCGGCAGGAGAAAAGACATCGTCTCTCTCAGTGTGTCAGCAGGGAGGGTCGGCTTCCTTCGGCACTCGCATCAGCAGGACGTCGGGCAAGTAGATAGCCGATCTGCTCCAAACCACCGTGTGTTGCTTAAGGCAGATGCTGATTTATATGTATACTTGGAAGGTGCCGAGTTTGACGTAAGGTTGGACATAAGACGTCACTAAGAACCCGCAGTTCTTTCAGGACTCCAGGAGTTCTAGGACGAATAAATACAGGGGGAATTCCCGACCTGCTTGAGGCTTGGTTTGTTTAAGAAAGTGTTATGCTTTCTAGGAGTCAATTGGAGTAGCCTTGCCGTATTTGGACTGCATTGGCTATGTCTTAATATAGGTATGATTCTTATGCCTGTATAAGGGTGTGATTTGATATAACCACAAAAGGGCATGAAATCGGGAATATTAACTAGAGTCCTAGAATCATCTACAACAGTGTGACCTACCTAGAAGTAGGCTGAGACCTACTCTCTGCTCGCGATCGACGCGTTGGAGACCTATGGTCTAGAAGCAAGCAGTTACGTCCAACTTTGACTCACCATGCTCCCCTCATCTCTGCTGACCATTATCTCACGCCTAAGTGATCTTTTTCAGTAGATGATTGTGTTTTGCTTCACTGATGTTTTATGTCCACTTCTTCACTTTTCTCCAATTTGTCCTAGATTGTGGAGTTTTTGTGCTGTAGAATGGAAACTCTGGTGCTTGACTACTTAATCTAGAAGTGCCATGGATTTCTGCTGATACTAACTCTGCCTCAACAAAGGAAGATGCACCTTGGCCCTTAGTACATAGAGCTTGCAAACCGGCTATGTTATTGTCACTTACAAAGGCCATGTACTAGATCTCATGAGCTCAGGCTTGCTTGGACTCCTGGCGACGGTTTAGGTATGTTATTGCTAGAAACCATGTTTAATACATTATAAATGTTCATCTTGCCTTTGCTCTGAAAGTTTGTCTCCATTAAAGTGTAGTGGGGGTCCTCTTGCTGGTATAGTTTCTGACTCACAGAATAACCAATGCTTTCAATGAACACTTTGTAGACTCAACACATAATTTCAGAAGGAGTTTTGTGTGACATTTCTTTTTCAGATGCTTCACATGTTGCTCTTCAGCTGCCCCTGTAGCATATGTGTAACGTACATCCATTTGTTCACGTTTCTCAGGTCTAGCCTTTTAGGTAAAATATGTGCCACCCCTCTTGCTACTGCCCCTTCTTCAGTGATTCAGGTACAGAAGTTTGTCTTTCTCATATCTAGAGATCCTGCGAGAAGCATTAGTCTTGAGCGGCTGCGCCATCACAAACCCTGCCTTGCCCCTCCTTTGTACTATGGCAGGGGGTGATGTTTCTGAGTGTTCACGTTTCTCAGGGCAAGATCTTATGGAAGGTGTGCTCCATCAAAATGCTGCTGCTCATTCTCCAATCCAGTTGCTTGTGCAGCCCAAGTACAAAATAGATGGAATTTGCGACCCTTGAATATTCCAGGTTGAGCTACAGTTCCTGCTCACCTGGAAACTTTAGGGCTGAATTGGAGCTCAGCGAATGGGTGACTCCATCACAACGGTACCAAAATATAAATCCCATTATATCCTAAGGAATTTACATATCGGCTTACGGGATATCCGACACCGTTGTGACACAGTAACCCATCCGCTGAGATCTAAATCAGGCTGTTGAGGCCTGCTATAGATCTCGGCAGGTGGATTGCTCCATCACAATGTTGACAGATATCCCATCCTCCAAATGATAAATCCCATTATATCCTAAGGAATTCACATATCGGTGTACGGGATATCCAACACCTTTGTGACACAGTAACCCATCCGCCGAGATCTAAATCAGGCCGTTGAGGCCTGATATAGATCTCAGCAGGTGGATTACTCCATCATAATGGTGACAGATATCCCATCCACCAAATGATAAATCCCATTATATCCTAAGGAATTTGCATTTCAGAGAACGGGATATCCGTCACTGCTGTGACACAGTAACCCATCCGCCGAGATCTAATTCAGGCCCATAAGGCCTGATAAAGATCCGGGCGGGCAGGGTACTCCATCACAATGGTGAGAGATATTCCATCTGCCAAAATATGAATCCCATTATATCCTAAGGTATTTACATTTCCGTGGACGGAACATCCACCACTGTTGTGACGGAGTAACCTATTGTGAAGGAGTACCCCATCCGCCAAGACCTAAATCAGATCCTTAGTATGCCAATGATATTTTTATAAAACAATTTCTTCTGTCCATGCCCAGTGTTGGTTTGCAGGTGTTTGGGTCTTTATTTTGAAAACCTACACTTTGGAAGGGAGGTAAAATATTGTAAACCTGTACAGAAGCCTTCTCACTGGATGCTGCAGTAAGGAAAGAACTTACTTCCAGTGCCCCCGTGGCACAGTGCAGGAACACCACCCCTTCTCTAGGGCTCCGGAAACAGCCCTCGTGCCATGATTGGGGTCATGCGATTGGGAGTTTGAAAGGAGTGTCTTCATACAAGCTCCTTTTCTAAGGGGGTGCTTCTTCATGGTCCAGAAAAATACCTATTTGAGTCTGACTTTGGCAAAGTTTACTAAAGAGACGCAGCTCCTTCTAGCTCACTGAAAAAACACTGGGCTCGATGCGAAAGCGGGCTCGTGATTCACCACTACGACCTCGTGGCTGACTATAGGAGGGACGGATACCATGAGAGAATCAGGGATGTTGAGGGTTCTAGCTGCTTGCCACATGGTGATTCTGTGAGTCTCCCCAGATAGAGTCAGCTCTGCTCTGTAGAGAGCGTTGGCTGATGACTTTGATGAATTCTTAAACAGACTGTTTTAAATACTGTTTTCCTTTCATTTATTTGTAATGTGGTTGATGTGTCAGAGTTTATTAGAGACATTGTGCATAGAAATATGTTTGTTTCATGTGACATCCATAAAAAAGTTTCTTTTAGATCAAAACAGGACCTCACATATGAGAAATGGAAGGGTGTCGCTGAAATTATTAGCAGTAATATTAGTGAGCTGCTGCTGTGTTACAATATTAAAACCACAGACCACCATGCCTGAATATTAGATGTAAGAATTTGGAGAGAGTGCCTGTGCACTGTCAGTGACCTGGCTATAGAGGGCATGAAAGAGCTGAAACTGGATCATAAATTCAAAGCTGTTCTGAACAAGGGCCCTCAGAATACAATTGGCCCAGGACCCCCACAAAACTTAAGATGTCCCTGTCTCCAGTAGTGGTTAACTTGCTCAAGATTCATGGTAATAACCAAGCTGAAGGCCTTCAGCTTCTGGCCACTGCCTGACCTTGGTTGGAACTTGACCGTCCTTCAACCCTGGGTACCACACTTACCCCAGGTTACAAGGCTTTAGATCATTATAGGTTGGTAGAACCAGGAAGATCACCACTTCCTTCTTTTCGTCTTTCTTTGCCAGTACTTTTCTAGGGCCCGATTCACAGAACTAACTTAAGACAAAATCCCAAACTTACTAAACTTACCTAACAGAAGTTAGGATTTTGTCTTAAGACAGACTTAAGACAGACTTAAGTTAGAATTCTGTCTTAAGTCTGTCTTAAGACCAAATCCTAACTTCTGTGAATACCAAAAGTAGTAAGTTTAGGATTTTGTCTTAAGTTAGTTCTGTGAATCAGCCCCCTTGTTTTTAAAATGCAACTATGAAATATGTCTCTGGTGCAGATTTCTCCACCTTGGCCTCAGACTGATTAATAAGACATCTCGGCTTCAGCTAAATGTACCTTCAGTAAATGGTTTATGCGAGGAGCCAGGGGCAGTTTCCTGAATAGGGTGGCAGGGCTCCGCCCGCTTACATTTCTGCCTCAATTACTGTGCCCAAATTCTTTTAAAGCAAACTGATTGCATTATGCCTGCGACCCTCGCTTTGCGCGAGGGTCAGGCAAAACCAGGCACATGTGCTGCTACAGCGCATGTGCCGGCCGGTGCAGTTTAAGAGGGCGTACCTGATTTCAGCCCTTGGCCCCCTGTCGCTTACAATACTGTAAATGCAAGGAAATGAACTGTACCTTTGATAAAAGGGGGGCCAGGCACGCATAACCACATGTTACTTTGAAACTTATCAATTGACCCTCAGGTGCTAGCTCTCCTGGCTGTTTGAAAAGAGTATACCTGCTGAGTTTACAGTTAGTTTACATTTGAAAGAATTGTCGGTTAGTTACATGAGAGCTGCGAATATCTGTGAGTGGTGTGAAAGTCACGACTTTGAATCCCTGCGTGGCCAACAGGGCCGTTCAGCCTGCTGACACCTAGAAAATTACTTTTATTAAAAAGACAGAACGTAGCGCCCATTTCCAGGGCTTATAAAAACAATATATCCACAGCGTTAAGTGGCATCAAATCAAGTGTTTAACAATTGAGAGGGGACAATAGATCATGGAATATTTGCGTTTCTATAATTGGAGAGGCAGACACTTTGCGCAAACGGTCACTGTACCTTATGTTGAATTAAACCAAGCAAAGATAGCTTAGAGTGTGTTTACTTTTATTTCCTGAGGAAAATATCACATGTCACAGCAGCTTTACTGTAAAAATGTGCATGAGGACAAGGGGCCTGCGTGGTACTAGTGAAGGAGAGGGGGCTCCATCCAGAGTGATCGGGAAAGAGAGACCGGGGGTTTCACACAGTACTCGTGAGACTTTCATATGAGGTGAGGTCTTCAGTGTATCCTCGTTCCAGTAAACCAATAATAATAACAAGTGTCTTCTCGTGATCACCCAGACACATTTAATAGTGATGTAGGTGCGTGGCATCCTGGAACCCTGAGTATTGCTTTATTTTGCAATGCATACCCTCGGCAGGGGCCCCAGTTTTCCTGACTGCACAAGGTTAATTGTTTCTAGGTCAATCCCTTTTTTTCACCTCTCGATCTTTTAGTGATATTTTAATTAATGTTGCTCTTTACTATTTATTTATCTACCTTTGCTTGTACCTTATTTATTCCCTGTTTTATCTTGTTGTGCTTGTTAGTTCCTGTATTCCGCTAACTGCTCTGGTGGAGTTACGAATTGAGTTTGGATGCAGCCTATGCAAGGGTGAGGCTAACAGTGCTCCAGGAAGATTTGACGTATACTCTCGGATTAGAAGATCATTGCACAGGGGTTTAGAAGCCATAGGCATCCACCAAGCACCCTCAGAGATAACTGTCCAGAATAGCTCTTAACACACTCATAGGTACTGCAAATAATAAGGTCTAGAACATGCACATGTGCACAACAGGGAAACCATCCTGGGGACCAGTGTGCTACAAAGAGGACCTGTAACATGGTTATGTCCCAGTCTTACTTTTTAAATTGCACCGCGTTTTAACTGCTGCTGTCTGCCAGCCACAGATTCTTTGGCTCAGTCTGTCGAATGGGAACCCGTAGGCTTCACGCAGTAATTGCTCACACTTTCTATCTCAGCCTGACTTGGCAGGAGTCTTCATCTAAGTCTGTGCCTGCTCACCCACTGAGCGAAGGGCAGGATGCTCCCATCCACACACAGACATGAGATCACTGCAAAAAGATCTAGAGCATCAATGGCCATAGAACAACCACATACCTACTGTGAAAGAAGAGGACACACTGGCACAGATAGACAGAGCACATGGTAGGCCAGCGTCTGATATGCACCCGATTAGACTGACAGTTTTGCCAGTCACTGTTTTTGTTTGAACAGATTCACAATTGCTTTATTAACGTTCCTGCTTTCTCAAATTTGCTTGAAAATGCACCATTTGTCCACTCTTTTTTTCAACTTATTCTTGGGGGGAAACCCTCCCAACCTCCCCTAGGTTGTTCCGCCTCACTCCCTATGTTGCTCGCCACAGTCCAGTACAACAATTCTTTTATGCCACACCAATTTCAAATGTCACCAGCCGTCACTGAGAGGAGCTCCCCCAGCATGGACAGAATATCCCCCTCATATGGCAGGTTTTGTTGCACACATTGATGTGAATTCCTCCTGTGTGAAGGCACACCTGTTTCTGCCTGAAGCCTGGGGCTCTCATCAGCAGCCATGATCGAACATTAGTTTCTTTGTTGAGGACAACAATTACTGGCGCATCCCTGCTACTTTGAAGGGATGCGACGGTAATTGCAATTCTGCCCCTTAGGGGCATACTTACTTACGCGTTCTGGCGCATCTCCAGAGATGCGCCAGATCAAATACGTCACGCAAAACTACCCTTGCGACACGGCAGATGCGCCTCATTTACAATGTGGCGCGCCCTGGCGCAAGGGTAGGCACTTGCGTGACGCATCTCGTCGCGTAAGAGCGGCGCATCGCTGGAGTCACGTCGCCAACGCAAGGCAACTCCAGTAATGCTCAGGGCCACCCAATACTTAACATGCTGTGTCAGTCCTTATGCCTGCTTCAAGCAGGCATAAGGAATTGAATTGACGTAGCAGCGTCGCAGAAGTGCCTGCGTTAAATCTTGTAGATTTCACGCAGGCACTTTTGCGAGGCGCACAGCCGCCGGACCGCCCACCCTGCGTACTAGGAACGCACCCATTGTGGCGCAGGCCCATGGCTTTATAACGTGACACATCTCCCTAGATGCGTCACGCTGTAAATGACTCGCAGGGATGCGCCACGTTTACGCCGCTGTTGCGTCACGCAAGGCAACGTAAACGTGGCGCAAGGGGCTTGTAAATGTAATCTGCCCCCTAGTGTCTAGCATTACGCAGTTATGTAAAGTACACTCATACATAATAGTTACTCAGGCCAATGAGACCACAAAATAGAAAACAAATAAGCATAGTAGCAACGCCACTGAGAAGGAGAGCAGTGCACCTGAAATGCACAGAAGATTTTGAAATATAATTTAACTACAATGTAATCGTCAGCAGCATTATTGGCTTGCTCCATGTAAAAAATAAATATTTGCAATACAACAACACAGAGCAGGAGAAAACATAGTAGTGAGTGATGAAATAGCTACTACTACTCACCAAGCCAGGGGATCTCCAAGCCGAGCTGGTCCAGCAGGTGGCGCTCCCGGTCCAGGAGGTCCGTCCAGCGGTGGGTGGCCTGGCTGTAGGTGCGCTGGACCCCGGAGAGTTGGGACATGGCCCAGCACACCTTCTGCCACCGCTTCCGGCGCTCCCGGATGTTGTAGTCGGCCGCGATCCTGCCGCCTCCCGCGATGGTTCTGGGCAGGTGGCGCTGGACGAAGAAGACCAGCGCGCCCACTTCCTCCGGGCTGAAGATCTCCCGTCCCGTCACCTGCTCCCCCCTCAATCGCCCGCATGCTGTCCTGGCACGGGGTCCAGGACTCCTCCTCCCCGCCGCCGCTGCGGCCCTCAAGTGCCTGGGCAGCTTCACGGCGCCTGGCTTCACCATAGTCTGGGCAGGTAAGGTAGGAAGTAGAAAATTAAGAAGGAATAGGATAGGGAAGAAGAAAAGAAAAGAGTTTAAAAAAGTAGTTTAAAAGTAAACAAAAATAGCAGAAAAGACAAAAATATACAGCTAGGAAAAGAGAGGGATAGATAAGAAGCAAAATCGTTCGAAAAAAACCTGAAAACAAGCAAAGGATGGCAAAGATAGCAAGAGGATAAACACCATGCCCAGACACAGGAAATGAATGAAAAACAAGATGGCCGCCCGTTCACGAGCGGGTAAAAGTAAGTTCGCACGCGATTTTCCTCGCGATCTCGTGCGAACTTGTACTCGCAATGCGCTTACTTCGCGAGATTATACATATCGGGCGGAAACAGAAATACGTCACGCAAACAAAATGGCCGCGCCCGTACTCGACCTTGGGGTAAATTCGCGTGTTGCGCTGCAAGCGGCTCGCGAATACTGCAAAAAACATCGCGAAATACCACGCCGCAAAAAAATATAAAGCTCATTCACACGAATTGGCGGCTTCCGTGGTCGGTTTCGCACGACGCCGAGCCTCACGAATAGCGCAAAATTACCGAAAAATGATTTTTGCAAAAGCAAAACCAATGAGCAGGTGCAAAAGGTCAATTCCATGATTTGTAACGATTCCCTGTAGTGCTTCCTGAGGGGGCCCTCCAGAATTCGGTTGCCTACTTGCAACTATTGTGTGACCCTGCTCTGACCTTAACTGTATGCCACAAAGGTCATGATTTACAGCTAAGGGAGCAGACAAGCAGGTGCCAGGCTGGAACTTCAAATTCAGTGACTCATTAATTAGCCCCTAATTCATTATTGTCAATTTGGGCAGGGCAGGTGTTGTTAATAAACCAACCCCAAATTAATTTATGTCAGTTGAAGCAGGGCAGGTGTGCTTGCTTTTCCCCCCCATCTTCTACAGTGATGATGAACCAGAGGGTGGCATTGATGTAACAGAGGGTGGCATGGGTGAAAGAGAGGGTGACAGTGGTGAAACAGAGGGTGCTGGGAGGCTGTGATGATGAACCAGACGTAGAAAAAACATAGTCGCGACCGTTGCGAGCCGACAAGTAAGTTCGCAATTGCGAACTAGTACCAAATCCTCGCGAACTGGCAGAAACCCGTGCGAACACAAAAAAAATTAAAAATCCGCAAATTCGCGGGAATTCGTGGATTTTGCGGAT
This sequence comes from Lissotriton vulgaris, assembly GCF_964263255.1. Classification (NCBI taxonomy): domain Eukaryota; kingdom Metazoa; phylum Chordata; class Amphibia; order Caudata; family Salamandridae; genus Lissotriton; species Lissotriton vulgaris. Next base: position 276,759,359 of record NC_141686.1, read on the forward strand.
TGCGAGTTCGCAAATTCGCAAAATTCGCAAACGCCAGATTCGCAAAATTTGCCCATGCTTAGTGTGGACATCACCAGTGTCTCCAAACCTACTTAATGTGATCAATATGTGCATAGACAAAGATCCCGCCATCCTAAGGACAACAGGTCACAGATGGACATTGGTTTGTTTAAACTGCATGTGTAAATGATGGTGTGCTAACAACTGCAAGCAATTGCGTGAAAACGGCTTGCAATCGGGCAGTGAATAAACTCATTGGTTGAGTGCAATTAAGCCCTGTGATGGGATATGCCAGTACCTTTATGCTCAAAACAACCGAGTACGTGGAGGACAACAATTACTCAACAAAAAGTACTAACCACTTTAGTACTAAATGCGCGCCGTGCGAAGCGGCCCGTCTTAATGAGTCTTACATATGCGGGGTTTGCTTATGGACTCATAAGAGACCCTGTAATGTGATAGAGGCTCCCACTCAGATCGATTAAGCTAAAGCCAGACCAGAATCAGCCCCGCTGTCAAACCGGACAAAAGTGAACCGGACAGTAAGTGAAAATAAGCTAACGCTGCAAGGTGACTAGACCTGTCTGAAGCACTGCCGACTTACCTCTCCGTCGATACCCCTGGCAGTCAGCTGAACCGTCTCGGGGAGGTAGTCTGCACTGTATGGGCACCATCTTATTCCCTGTGAAAGACGCGCCAATCACATGACCGGAAGACGCGCAGTAGTGTCATTGAATATCGATGGAATCATGGGAAAGGTAGTTTAATTCCTAACATGTTAGTGATGAATACTTATTGGAGTGCAATATAACCATATCAATGGACCCATGCTCTAGGATTGTCTGAAAGGTATGTCTATAGTATTCTGGGTGATTTAGATCAAAATGCTGTACTTCGTGTTCACGTGAACGTCTTTTCAATATAGCTTTATTAGGTGCTCATAGTCAGCGCGTGAACTTCGTTGTACGCCAAAGGAATCATGGGGAAGGTAGTTTAGTTACCACCATGTTTGTAACTAGTGCCTATACGGGTGCAAAATCACTATATTCAATGCTCCCCTACTCCAATTGCATCTAAAATGATAGATTAGGCATCTCTCTGGTCCTCCTAGTAATTAAAGATGTAATCGTATGCCGTATTTGATATTTGTGTGAGCGTCTATTGGTCATTTCAATAAAGATTTATTGGATGTCAACAGTAATGAACAAAAGTCCTCATAATACAGTTGTCTAGTCATTTCAAGTGAAATAACTACTCCAGCTCTCATATGTCGGAATTAAGTAGTTGCTTAAAACTAGGAGCAACTTGTGTAGGATGTTCATCCTGTTCTGTTAAGCGCAAATCGTCTGATCAATATTGCACTTAACATCATTGATATAATCAGAGCCCTGATTAGTCAAGAGTTATATGCGTCTATACTTCAGAAAAACACAATCATGTCTATAGAGTTGATAACATATTCCCGCTCACATTTAATAGGCATTAAACTAAAGCCTACTTGGTGTTCGGTAATCAGCAAAAATGAACAGTTGTCCTGATCAAACCAAATCAATTCTTCTTATATGGAGTGCATATTGTTTGCCGGCAAGCTAAGGAATAGTGTAGGTCCTATTAGTGTTAATACACTGATGGACAAGCAATCCTCATATTAGAAAAAAACAACCTCATCAATACTATGATGGGCATCCTAACCAGAATCAGAGCCCTGATTCCTCAGCTATTATATATGTCAGTGTCACTACAGAAAGAGCACAGTGGTATTACCAGTGTCAGTTGCTGCGTAACTACATAAGTAGCATCAGTGATGTAAATAAAAGAGAATGTAATACTTGGGCTTGATATTGTCTGTAAGATTACAGTGACATCCAGGGAATATCCTCATTCAGACCCTCTTTGTCTGTCCCTAGTTTGTACACCGTATGTGAGTAAAATAACCCAGGCCATCCACTAAATAAGTGAACAATTAACCAGACCCAGTAGTGTAAGGAACAATCGAAGATAAAATTATATAAAAAACATGTTTTTAATTGGCATAATAAAAATCATATAGAAGCTGGAAACAAGTCAAACTATATGATAATCATAAACAAATGTCATACGGCATACATCAACATATACTAATTAAAAAAAGAAATACAAGACATATAGATTATACAATTCGGTTAAAAATACATTCAGGGTTCTCATTGGTGCATAAAAAATAGAAAACTATAAAAACTCGACGCGCGTTTCGGCAGAAAACGCCTTCCTCAGTAGTCACAGGTGATATTATTCAGAGCAGTATTTCATAGCAGTACATCAGAGTAGATGACATCTTCGTATATGGATAAACGAGATATCACTCGATAAAGGATATTATTCTGGTAAATAATATACATAGTGATCTTGCTGTGTTAATTACTGGGATGGCGTTGATAGCATGTACAGCATCTGTATATCGTAGCGAGATACTTATTTGTAGAGCGTCGCCACAAATATCAGTGCTTTGTGAATATAACTTATTTATGTAGATATGGGTGGTTCAAAATGCGTGATGTACGATACACATCAGCAGTAGAGGACAGATTATATCATTGGTAGTCTCATTACTTGCAAAATTAGATAGATGAATAATGGGCAGCCGAATGGTGCTGCTCCGAAAGTCGTGGCGTAGTATCCCGTCCTCCACCGCAAAACAGATCAAAATTTGTACACCGACTTATGTTCTTTTAACCCCTTCGATGCTGATGACGAGCTCAGCTCGTCATCAGCCACGGGTGGCGTGTGCTGATGACGAGCTGAGCTCGTCATGTAACGCGGTAATTAGAAAATAGCCGCACAGCGCAAAAATAACCGCAGCAGCGATGCGGTTAACAGTAGATATTTACTGATGTCTACTATGTGGTCAGGAATGAACAGTGGTTCTACTACAGTCCACGTGAATTCTGTCGCACCATGTTTTGCGTCCAAGAAATGGCTCGTAAGCCTTGTGGCTTGTTTCCTACACCGTATCGTGCTTTTATGTTCTGAAATACATAGTTTGATCTTTCTTGTCGTCATGCCTATATATCTGAGTTGGCATGGGCAGGTGATCATATAAATCAATTTCTCACTATTACAATTAGTGAATTTTCTTTGCTGCCATGGACGACTCGTGTCGATATCTATGGTGACTGATCTGCATGTTTGAGGGCAGGCAGCACAAGTACCACATGTATGGTGATCCTCGACAGCTGGTAGATCCCAGAGGGTACCAACCGCCCCTGGTTTCTTACTTTTAGGTCTAGTATGTACGAGTTTGTCTTTCGAATTGGGGCCGCGTTTAAATGCAAAAAGAGGAGGCGGCAAAACCTCTGATCCAGTATTCAGAATCGACCAATGTTTCCTGACAATTGTTTGTATTTGGTTTGACATCGTACTGTAAGTATTCACAAAGGTCAATCGTGTGTATTCTTTCGGTGTAGTGGGTTCAAGAAGTGCCTCCCGATTTTTGTTGGCAGCGCGTTTGAGTGATTGTCGCACTAGTTTCTTGGGATACTTCCTTGATTTCAATTGTTCTTCCAATACATGAGCATGTTCTTAAAAAGCTTCCTTAGTCGAGCAATTCCTTTGGATCCGCAAACATTGACCATACGGAAGGTTATTCCTGAGAGCCCTGGGATGACAACTATCATAGTACAGTAATGAGTTGCGTGCAATCGTTTTTTTATACAGTTCGGACACAAGTCCCGTAGGTGTAGCTGATATGAGTAGCTCCAAGAAGGCCAACTGGTGTTTATTATGCTCCACTGTGAAGCACAATAAGTTGTTCCATTTGTTCAACCACTGTAGAAAAAGGAGGAGATCTTCAATCCTGCCATGCCATATGGCAAAGATTTCGTCAATATAACGTTTCCATACCCATATCGAATCACGTTATGGATTGGGGTGTCAAAATATGCTCCTGTTCGAAGTGGTGAACATAGAGATTTGCTAAGCTCGGAGCAAAAACGCTTCCCATGCTGGTACCCGATGTCTGCAAATAAATTGTTTCTTCAAAGCGGAAGAAGTTCTCTTTCATAGCAAGACAGGCGCAGTCCATGATAAACTGGACAGGGGTGATGGAATAAAGACTCCTCTCGGTCAGCAAGGTGGCTCTCACCTCTAAGGTGTCATCGTGAGGAATCGAGGTGTATAATGATTCCACATCGAATGACACCAGATAGTCTGTTGAGGTGTCAAATTTGATGTCAGGTAATATACGCGAAATGTCTTTCGTATCTTGTAGGAAAGTAGGCATTTCCTGCACCATCGGACGTAAAAATAGTCTACAAAGGTAGACAAAGGTTCTAAAATAGAACCTATCCCTGATATTATAGGACGTCCAGGAGGGGGTCTCTGCTTCTTATGAACCTTGGGCAGGACATAAAAGTATGGCATAGTTGGATGGGTGGTACGGAGTAAGACCGCTTCCTTTGCTGTTATCCACCCTTCAGAGAGAGCCTCCTCCACCATATGGCAAATGATGGTTCCTAGTCTTTCAGTAGGATCTTCAGTAAGGGGACGGTAAGATTTCCTATCCTGAAGTTGTTGAAGGTGGTGGTATCTAGAAGGACAATTGCACCGCCCTTGTCTGCTGGTTTTATGGTCAATTGTTCATCAGTCATGAGACTTCTAAGGGCGCTTTGCTCAATTTTAGGAAGGTTCACAAAGGAATGATTATCTTCTTGACGCAGTCTGGAAATATCATTCTCTACTGCCTGTTCAAAAGCCATAACCTTTGCAGGCAAACCCACTATAGGTGGATTGAAGGTAGAAGGTTTCTTCAGGCCAGCATTTCTGTCTGTTATGTCAATTTCTTCTCTGGTATTTTTGGAAAAGAAGAAGTGAAGTCTGATTTTGCGAAAAAAATTGGCCATGTCAACGCTTGTTTGAAATCGATCGCCTTCATGCGCAGCTACAAATCCTAGTCCTCTATTAAGTACTTGCCTCTTCATTTCTTGTGAGGATCCTAGTGCTTAGATTCATCATCAGGCTTTCCCGGCACTGGGTCCTGGTTGTTCCTGCGGTATCTTCTTGCCACTCCTGAGATGCATTGATGGCGGAAGCGAGCTCCATTGGAATTGCGCTCGCTGTCCTCGCCGCCTGCCTCTTGACCTGCCTCCCCCAAAGCCTAAAAAAGGCTGCATATTAAAATGAGATGGAAACTATCGAGGGGCAAAAGGTCCCATTTGTTGTGGGAAGACAGAGCCACCATATGACCAGAGGTTCGGTCAGTAGAGAATCTGGCTAGGTCCAGTGCCGGGACAGACTCGTGATGAATCTAAGCACTGCTTTGGCAAAGTTTACTAAAGAGACGCAGCTCCTTCTAGCTCACTGTAAAAACACCGGGCTCGATGCGAAAGCGGGCTCGTGCTTCACCTCTACGACCTTGTGGCTAGCTATAGAAGGGAGGGACTCCATTAGAGAAGCAGGGATGGTGAGGGTTCCAGCTGCTGGCCACATGGTGATTCTGTGAGTCTCCCCAGATAGAGCCAGCTCTGCTCTGTAGAGAGCCTTGGCTGATGGCTTTGATGAATTCTTAAACAGACTGTTTTAAATACTGTTTTCCTTTCATTTATTTGTAATGTGGTTGATGTGTCAGAGTTTATTAGAGACATTGTGCCTAGAAATGTGTTTATGTTTCATGTGACATCCATAAAAAAAGTTTCTTTTAGATCAAAACAGGACCTCACATATGAGAAATGGGAGGATGTCACAGAAATTATTAGCAGTAATATTAGTGAGCTGCTGCTGTGTTACAATATTGAAAACACAGACCACCATCCCTGAATATTAGATGTAAGAATTTGGAGAGAGTGCCTGTTCACTGTCAGTGACCTGGCTATAGAGGGCATGAAAGAGCTGCAACTGGATCATAAATTCAAAGCTGTTCTGAACAAGGGCCTTCAGAATACAATTAGTCCAGGACCCCCACAAAACCTAAGATGTCCCTGTCTCCAGTAGTGCATAGATAGCCTGCTCGAATGGAGGCTCAGTGGTTAACTTGCTCAACATTCACGGTAATAACCAAGCTGAAGGCCTTCAGCTTCTGGCCACTCAGCTTCTGACCATCCTTCAACCCTGGGTACCACACTTACCCCAGGTTACAAAGCTTTAGATCATTATAGGTTGGGAGAACCAGGAAGATCACCACTTCCTTCTTTTCGTCTTTCTTTGCCAGTACTTTTCTAGGGCCCGATTCACAGAACTAACTTAAGACAAAATCCTAAACTTACTCCTTTTGGTATTCGCAGAAGTTAGGATTTTGTCTTAAGACAGACTTACGACAGACTTAAGACAGACTTAAGACAGACTTAAGTTAGGATTATGTCTTAAGTCTGTCTTAAGACAAAATCCTAACTTCTGTGAATACCAAAAGTAGTAAGTTTAGGATTTTTTCTTAAGTTAGTTCGGTGAATCAGCACCCTTGTTTTTAAAATGTAACTATGAAATATGTCTCTGGTGCAGATTTCTCCACCTTGGCCTCAGACTGATTATTAATACATCTCGGCTTCAGCTAATTGTACCTTCAGTAAATGGTTTATGCGAGGAGCCAGGGGCAGTTTCCTGATTAGGGTGGCAGGGCTCCGCCTGCTTACATTTCTGCCTCAATTACTGTGCCCAAATTCTTTTAAAGCAAACTGATTGCATTACGCCTGCGACCCTCGCTTTGCACGTGCTGCTAGAGCGCATCATGTGCCGGCTGGCACAGATTAAGAGGGCGTACCTGATTTCAGCCCTTGCCCCCTGTGGCATACAATACTGTAAATGCAAGGAAATAAACTGTACCTTTGATAAAAGGGGGGCCAGGCACGCATAACCATCTGTTACTTTCCAACTTATCAATTGACCCTCAGGTGCTAGCTCTCCTGGCTGTTTGAAAAGAGTGTACCTGCAGAGTTTACCGTTAGTTTACATTTGAAAGAATTGTCGGTTAGTTTCATGAGAGCTGCGAATATCTGTGGGCCCTATTCACAGAACTAACTTAATACTAAATCCTAAACTTACTACTTTTGGTATTCACAGAAGTTAGGATTTTGTCTTAAGACAGACTTAGGACAGACTTAAGTTAGGAGTCTGTCTTAAGTCTGTCTTAAGTCTGTCTTAAGACAAAATCCTAACTTCTGTGAATACCAAAAGGAGTAAGTTTAGGATTTTGTCTTAAGTTAGTTCTGTGAATCAGCCTTTGTGAGTGGTGTGAAAGTCACGACTTTGAATCCCTGCGCGGCCAACAGGGCCGTTTAGCCTTCTGACATCTAGAAAATGAATTTTATTAAAATGACAGAACGTAGCGGCAATTTCCAGGGCTTATAAAAACAATATATCCACAGCGTTAAGTGGCATAAAATCAAGTGTTTAACAATTGAAAGTGGACAAAAGATCATGGAATATTTGCGTTTCTATAATTGGAGAGGCAGACACTGAGCTCACACAGTCACTGTACCTTATGTTGAATTAAACCAAGCAAAGATAGCTTAGAGTGTGTTTACTTTTATTTCCTGAGGAAAATATCACATGTCACAGCAGTTTTACTGTAAAAATGTGCATGGGGACAAGGGGCCTGCGTGTCACTAGTGACAGAGAGGGGGCATCCATCCAGAGTGATTGGGAAAGAGAGACTGGGGGTTTCACACAGTACTCGTGAGACTTTCATATGAGGTGAGGTCTTCAGTGTATCCTCGTTCCAGTAAACAAATAATAATAACAAGTGTCTTCTCGTGATCACCCAGACACATTTAATAGTGATGTAGGTGCGTGGCATCCTGGAACCCTGAGTATTGCTTTATTTTGCTCTGCATACCCTAGGCAGGGGCCCCAGTTTTCCTGACTGCACGAGGTTCATTGTTTCTAGGTCAATCCCTTTCTTTCACCTCTCGATCTTTTAGTGATATTTTAATTATTGTTGCTCTTTACTATTTATTTATCTACCTTTGCTTGTACCTTATTTATTCCCTGTTTTATCTTGTTGTGCTTGTTAGTTCCTGTATTCCGCTAACTGCTCTGGTGGAGTTACAAATTGAGGGGCATATTACCAACGAGTAGCGATATTTATCGCTAACTAGGCTTTGCAACGATTTTTTATCGCTAAGCATCGCCGGAAATAATCGCTGATATAACTTGCTATTAGCAACATTTATCTCAGAAGGGATAAAAATCCTCACGCTAACTGCCAAATGAGAGATTATCGCTGGAAAACTAACGATAATCTCTCGAAGTTTGGCGTTAGCTTGATGATAGGGGCTCACAAACTTAGCCATGATATCCACCTTCCATAGGATATCATGGCTAAGACAGGAAAATACCAGGTGTAAAAAAAGCAGCGCTAACCGCGGTTAGTGCTGCTTTTTTTATCACTAACAGGGTTAGCGAAATCCTTGATAATAGGAGAAATGTCGCTTGACAACATTTCTCCTATTATTTTTCTCTGGAACGCCCCCTTTGCATCTCATTAGACATGCAAGGGGAAGCGTAGAGAAAAAGGGTGCTAACATGCGAATTTGCGTGTTAGCACCCTGTTGCTGATAGGGAGATAATTTTATCTCCGCTTTCTTGGCTTTTAAAGCCAAAAAAGCAGAGATAAATCCCTTGATAATATGCCCCAGAGTTTGGATGCAGCCTATGCAAGGGTGAGGCTAACAGTGCTCCAGGAAGCATTTGACTTATACTCTCGGATTAGAACATCTTTGCACAGGGGTTTAGAAGCCATAGGCATCCAACACGCTCAGAGATAACTGTCCAGAATAGCTCTTAACACACTCATAGGTACTGCGAATAATAAGGTCTAGAACATGCACATGTACACAACAGGGACACCATCCTGTGGACCAGTGTGCTACAAAGAGGACCTGTAACGTGGTTATGTCCCAGTCTTAGTTTTTAAATTGCACCGTGTTTTAACTGTTACTGTCTGCCAGCCACATATTCTTTGGCTCAGTCTGTCGAATGGGGCCCCGGAGGCTTCACGCAGTAATTGTTCACACTTTCTGTCTCAGCCTGACTTGGCAGGAGCCTTCATCTAAGTCTGTGCCTGCTCACCCACTGAGCGCAGGGCAGGATGCTCCCATCCACACACAGACATGAGATCACTGCAAAAAGACCTAGAGCATCAATGGCCATAGAACAACCACATACCTACTGTGAAAGAAGAGCACAAAGTGGCACAGATAGACAGAGCACGTGGTAGGCTGGTGTCTGCTATCCACCCGATTAGACTGACAGTTTTGCCAGTAACTGTCTTTGTTCGAAAAAATTCACAATTGCTTTATTAACCTTCCTGCTTTCTCAAATTTGCTTGAAAATGCACCATTTGTCCACTCTTATTTTTCAAACTTTTCTTGGGAGGAACCCCCCCAACCTCCCCTAGGTTGTTCCGCCTCGCTCGCTCGCCACAGTGCAGTACAACAATTATTTTACGCCACCCCAATTTCAAATGTCACCAGCCGTCATTGCGAGGAGCTCCCCCAGCAAGGAAGGAATATCCCCCTCATATGGCAGGCTTTGATGTACATATTGATGTGAATTCCTCCTGTGTGAAGGCACACCTGTTTCTGCCTGAAGCCCGGAGCTCTCATCAGCAGCCATGATCGAACATTAGTTTCTTTCTCGAGGAAGGACCACTCTATCATCCCGTTGAGCATCCCCGTTTCTCTCAAGCAGCAAGATGCTTGTACTGATGGGAGGCCACAATATGATCTGGTTCACAACCAGTGGCAGGCAATGACCTCAGGAAGCTATTGGAAGTACACATCTGTCTTGGGTAAACACTACAGAAGTCATGAAACAGCTGCCTTATCAGTATTAACCCTCTGGTACTCCCTAACTAAAATCAGAAATAATTTATCTGACCTCAACATGAATGAATCCTGAAATATCAAGTTAAAAGCTATTTCCCGAATGTATTAATTTTGACTGAAACAGCAGCTTGACTACTTCTAAAAATGCAAACATTTCACCATGGAATACAAATTCATCATTTGGATAGATAGGATTAGTTTCTGCTAATAGAAGTTTACCAATTTAATGAAACGAGCATTGTTTTCAACCACAATAGAAGATTTATTGTTTATTAAGTACACATTTGATTCCAAACATCAGCTTGCTATTTTCACTTTAATTATACAAAGCAGTGATGGATGGAATACTTGAATTAATCTCAGCCAGGGGTAATGACTTGGCGCCGCTTCCCAGTCCATCTTGATCCGGCGTCAATAGAAACGGTCCAGCCTGAACTACCTGGCCAGGTCCTCTCTAAACCAGAACACGAGCCACCTAAGACCGGTTTCACCCTAGTTAGGGCTCATCACCCAGGCATACCTCGGTTCCAGTGACACAATGTGTATAGGACCCATTTCTGGGGATAGCCGTCCCACTTAGGGTAACACAGTATCGTATACAGAAAATGATGGATGGAATGTTTGAATTAATTTCAGTCACTGCCACCTATTTGGGGCTGCATCCCTGTCCATCGTTATTTTGCACATCATGCCATCTCATTTTGGATGCAGCCATAAGCAAATGAGTCTTGAGCCTGCCTGGACATGGCTCCCTTGCTCGCTGTGCTACGTAAACCAAGTGACACCTGACTAAAGATCCCCAAACAGGGGGAAATCGACCTGGGATCCGGTTCAGAGAGGGCCTGGCTTGGTAGTTCGGGCTGGACTGTTCCCATTGGAGTAGGACTAAGACTGATTTACAAATGCTCATGTCTGAACTGTGGTGTCATGGGTAGACTTATTGGAAGCATTCCTCCCATCACCTTTTGTGTGTTTGATGCCCTTTTCAATAAGCACCCATGTGTACTACTGTCACATTTGGAAACATCTAACATTTGATGCCCACCTGTTATCATCATCAAGTACCAGGCGTCCCCATCATATTTCACTGCTACTATTGTGATAGAGATAGCCTTAGTTAGTTTGAATTTAGCCACAATAAGTCAAAGATGAGCACCATTGTTCCAGTCCAGCAATATGTACCCCATAGCCACCATTATGGCAATGCCCACAATGATAGGGGTGGCCAGGCTACCATAAAAAATGACCACATTATTTTAAGAACAGGTCCTTATTTAGCCACGTATCCACAGAAAGTTGCCAAGAGTTTTTGTTATGCCATTCAGAGCTATAATGTTGTTAAAAATTCCCATTATATGTGATGGATGGGGAATTTTTATGCCAGTAAGAGCCAAAATGTTGTGATGCCAATGGAAAGGGTTCTATGTACGAGGGAGTACTTGCGCTCAGCTGTGTACTTGTCAGATTTGTTCAAGAATTGCCTAATGCTGTGGTGCTACAAGGAGAGGGGTGACCCTAACAACCCCTCAGGAGCTGTTTGTACGAGACAACAACTGTAACTGTAACAACAAAAACCTGTGCACACACATATAATATACATATAATATGTCCAAATTTGGTGAGTCCTCAAAGGAGAAAAAGAAAAGTTGACGCCTTGTTGATCTTGTTGCTTTAATGTTCGTACTGAACAGTGCCAGCCTACACGTGTTTTGTCTGAGTAACCATAAACTCAGACTCTTCAGGGCTTGTTTAATATTGAAGCAAGAGGATCAATCCCCCTTAACCGGTGATATTTCCAACCCGGTTAGGGTGTCGGTAGATTGTCAAGTTGAAGATGACGAATGAAAGCATATATCCGCTGATTCGGTGTACTAATAAACTGTGTCGCCGGAATCTAGTTCAAGGCAGACCACGGGAAATGACTCGTAACAATTAGTTCAATGACTTCTTAATTCAAAGTGGTCCAATCCGTAATATTAAGGCTCCTCCGTATTAGCCTGACGGTCTGCCCTAAATTTGCTCCGGCGTCCTCGGTAATGGCAAAAGTTTCTGTGCGCCAAAATGTTGCCAGGAATGCCTACAATATGTCAAGGTGAGAGGATGTAGCCTTTCAGCTAGAGCGGTCAACCTTGTAGCTAGGGAATTGGTTTCGAGTCTCGGTAAAGGTGCTCAGCATCCTGTGATTCTGGGCAAATCACTTAATCTCTCCGTGCTTAAAAAATAAAAAGAATGTGCCATCGTGTAACAAAACTGGTGCTCATGTAAAGCGCTCTGATACCCAATTTCTTGGGTCTAGTTCGCGCTATATAAAACTCTGAAAAAAAAGGCGGACCACTATTTTGCCCGGGATTGCTAATAATTCATTATAAATGTTCAGAATGTGGCAAGAAGTAACAGCTATTATGCTGGGTTTAGCAAGAATGTTGTCAGAAATTCCATCTTAACATAAAGATTCCCTGCTATTATCCTTGTGAGGGCATAATGTCATCATCCTAGCTTCAATTTGTAAGGGATGGGTCACTGTGATGGCAGGGGCAGCATGAATGCTGACAAAAATGCCCAGAATATGTAATGAATGGACCATTATTACACCAGTGTGAGATGAAATGTTGCACATTATGTCAAGAAGGGGTAACAGTTTGCCCTGGCTAGCCACTGTCTTCCCAAGAATGGCCATTATATGTCAAGAATCGGCCATCATTCGTTACATCAGGGATAGCCAGAACATCGCCAAGAAGACCCATGACAAATCAATAATGGGTCAGTGTTCTGCCAGAAATAACTAGAATTCCATAAATGCCAACAATATATCAAGCAGGCCAAGGCTTGCTAATCATTGTCACAACATGACAAAGAGGAGCCACAATTATGCCAGGTGGAGCAACAATAATGCAAAGAGTGCCCATCATAGGTCACAAAAGGTCTCTAGTAAGACAAGGATGGCAGAATGTCATCAATAATTGGCCAAATATGTGCCGCTATCATGCCAAGGACACCAAGGGTTGTTCCAAGAATGCCTTCAATGTTTGATGGATGAGACATTGTAATGCCAGGGATATCTAGAAGGTTGTGAGAAATGGTGGCAATAAGTCAAGGACGGGCCACTATTAAAACAGCAGCAATGTTGCCAAGAATGCAGAGTATATGTCAAACATGGATTGCTATAATTCAAGGAATAACTAGACTGGCATAAAGAATTCCCACTGCGTGACACAATGGGACCGCTGTTAAGCAGCTGTAGCTAGAGTACTGTCAAGAATGTTGACTATATGTCAAGGATGGGCCACTGTTATGCCACAGATAGATAGCTGACTGTCAATAAGAACATAAACTATATGGCACAACCAAGCTTGGACTAGCCATCATGTCAACAGCCATGCACCATACATGTCAAGGATGGGACATTTTTTGAGAATGTCCACAGTATTGTAAGGATGGCAGACTGTTATGCCAGAACTATACAAAAATGCTGCCAGGAATGTCTAGAATATATAGGAATGGGCCCCTCCCAAGTCTGGGATGCATAGCATGTTGCTAAAAATGTGAGCTATATTGCAAGGTTGGGCCACTATTAAGGCCAATATAGGCAGAATGGTGGCACAGTTAGTCACAAAATTCCAAGTTGAGGCATCTATTAGGGTGGCGAAAAAGTAGAATGCCATATACAATGCCCATAAATGTTACAGGTGGACCACTATTATACCAAGGATAGCAAACAAAGGTGCCACAAAATCCTAAAATATCTCAATTACGACCTGCAATGTGCCAGGAAAACCACAATTCCCTTAATATTGAAAGTCAAGGACACTATTAGTTCCGGGAAAGCCAAAATGTCACATGTGGCTACTTATATGTCAAAGATGGCCCAGCAATAGTCGGAATGTTACAGACAATGTCAACAATATGCCAATGATGAGCAACCATCATTACAAAAACATCTAAAAGATTTTCTTGAATGCCGACTAAATGCCCAAGATGGAACCCTATTATGCTAGGTGTAGCCAGAATATTAGCAGAAACAACCACATTATGTCATGGGTGTGTCATGATTAATCCAAGGAGTATGTAGTATCTGATGGCAGTTCCTATCAACATGTTCAAATTCCGAGATATTTTGAGAAAGTCCTACTTTTTGCCCTGATCACCCCCATCTTTCGATTGATACTGGTGGTAACTGACTCTGATTGCATCTGGGCTCTGCTAAACAGGCTTAGGACCTGCGCCCAGTGTAAAAGGTATTTGATAATTAAGTGTAATTACAATTGGTATGGCAACCTACCTGTAAGCTTCTAGTATATAGTAGGGCATGTAGGTCTAGAGGCCCAGCAGATTTAATGCACTTATGTGTGCATTGCTGTGTTGCCTGCTGTCATTTTAAAGCCAGCTCTGCTTTTCATGCTGCTTGTAAAAGTAAATTATATAAAAATTCAACTTCAGAATTAAAGTTACTTCCAAAGTCTTAAACTACCTTATTTTTTACATATAATTCCCTATGGCATCCCTTAGGTGCCCCAGGGGCATGATACCTTGTAACTATAGGCAGGGACATTTTGAAAGATGTTTTAAATGCCCAGTGAGGGAAAAACTGCCAATTTCGTTTTTCCACATTGTAGCACATTGGCTCCATGGGCTAACATGGGAATACTTTAATAAAGTGTCATTATTGACAGGAGCCAGCTATAAATATACTTCTAAGTTTTAAAATGCCAGGTAGAATAAAGCCAACAACTTGTCAAGGTTAGATGTATTATAACTATAACAGAAAAGAAGTTATAGAACTTTCTTTTCTGATCAACTAAAATCCAAGCTTCTATCAGCCGCAACCTCTGTACACTTCAGCGCCAGGAAACTTAGGGTGTCAGTGCGCTATATAATTTCCGCTTAACATAACATAACATATCAGCCTCTCGTGATTGGCCAGCCTTTGGCAGGCTGAGACAAACTGCTCTGATGAGATGTGACACTTCCGGAAAGAACACCGAAGGAGAAGGGCTCTGACCTACGAGATAGTACAGTGTGCTCTAATCGGCATTGTAGAGCGACACAGCTAAATTTGAAGTTTTCCCCTCATCCTCTGAAACAAGGAGTTTGACAGCATATTAAGGATCACGAGATATTACCTAATCCTTTAATCAAAACAAGTGGTACATATTCGACAGTATTTGGAACCACATTAATGGAATCATCCAGTTTTGGAGCCATTGTAGCACCAAGATACGATACCAAGCTCTGAAGAAGCCCGTGTTGGGCGAAACGCGTAGGCTGTGGATTTTGGCTGTGGACTTTATGACACACAATAAAAGCACTTGAAAATCACGTCACCATTTGAAAAACTATTACTCCTGTCATCTATGTTGATTTATATGTATTGCATTTAAAGCTACAAATAAGTACTGATACGCTTTGCCTCTCCATTGTTGTGCTAAATAAGTTTATATGTTAAGGCCATTTCTGGTGGCTGGTCTTAGGAGGTGGGCAAGAGTGGAAATTATAGCGTGAAACCAAACAACGGTTGTAATAACTGTCAGTTAGTGCAGCAATAGTGCCTGCCACCTTTTCTGTGCTGTAAACTGAGATGTGAAGTGGTCTGCATTGAGACATTGGTTTATCAGGTGGGAAGCGATGTATACGCTGCAAAGAAGAAAGCAGGAAGGGGACTGGGTAGCCACACTGGTCCTCAAAGAGGAAATGACAAATAGGACAGGACACAGGCTCAGTCCTGCTTCATGTAGCCCCAGCCAGACAGGAGCCCCAGTAATTGATTTGGCAGAAGGGCTGGAAGGGGAGTGTTGGGGAAACTCAGGGGCATATTAGCAATGCTGTGCGATAACTATCGCAAAGCGTGCTTAGCACTCCTTTCCCTAATGCCTGCTATCGCAGATTTTAATCGTGGAAATATCGCGTTATTAGCAACGCGTATCTCCAAGGTGAAATCGCTGTTTTGCAGGGCACCTCGCTGGTTTTCCAGCGATGTTCCCTGCAAAACGGCAATAACCTTGCTGATACGACATTGTGGTCGTATCAGCAGAATCCACCCCCTATGTTAGGGGTGGCTAAGTCAAGAATTTAGCAGACGTTAGTTTTTGGAGAAAACAGCATTTTTTCCCAAAAACTAACGTCTGCTAAAATGCTAGGGCATCCTTGCTGATAGCTCGAAGCAGCGCTATTGATGTCTTGACATGTAGTGTATTTCTGGAACGCCCACTTTGCATCTCTTTAGAGATGCAAAGGTAGGCATAGTGCAAAAGGGTGTTAACATGCAAATATGCATGTTAGCACCCTCTTGCTGATAGGGCAATGGTTGCCCTTGCTGATATGCCCCTCAGTCACAGCAGTAGATTGGCTTAGCCTGAATATAAACTCCATGAGAGAGTTTCTCCATTTTGCAATATAAAGGAATATTGCTTTCTGGGACAAGAATGTGCCACACTTTGGAGAAAGTTGTCATACTTCTGGGTGTCACCCTGTATCCTATTGGTCAGGGGAGTACCCCGGCCTGTCGGCCAGGAACACTGGTTAAATATGGGAGAGCTGCCCAACAGCTGAGATCCCTGTCTAAACAAGAAGAAGGACTGCCCTGCAGTAATCCTGGCCTGCACACCAAAGGATTGCACTTTGAATTACTGCACCTGCTGCTCACTTTGAAACTACAGCCCTAAAGATGTTGCCTTTCTTCAAGAAGACAAGTTGTGAACTCTCTGAAAACAACAGGTTAAAAGAGCTCCATCTGTATCATCTCCACCAAGAGGAGCCCACCTGGACAGTGTTCAGGGGACTCTTAAGGATTTGGCCATGTGCATTCTGGGAGATGTACTCCTATCATCCCAAGGATCATCTCAGAGCTTCTATCCCTTTGGATTAGTGTTGTGGACACTTGAAAACCCCAAAAGGACTTTCTGGAAGAAAATCCAGAATTTTTTGTCAAAAGGATCATAAGTTGACGAGTGTCAAGCTGCCGATGTCGAACCATGGCCCGGCCTGTATTTCAGGTTTGTCCTGCTGAAAGGGTTTCAATGCTTTTACATTTGACTTGTGAGGGACATCTAGTAATGACTGTCAGGAACCCAATGATCTTTGCAGAAGCAGAATCGACGCTGTTCTCTAAGCCCGCCTTCCGGTGCCGCCGCTTACAGAACTAGCAACGTAACCAATGAGGGGGAAAAGGGGAATCGGATAGAAAGAAGAGACAATCCTGCCACCCTCGCATGGTTGCAGGAATCTTCTGTATTGGTACTCCTGTCTGCTCAATAGGTGCCTAGTACACAGAGGAAAGGGGACATAAGCAAACAACCAACTTCCAACAAGTTTTGCGATAACTTTAATTAGAATTAATCCTCCCATCTTTCTTCAGAGTTTTTGCCCCTGTTCTATAATGTGTGTATATTTTGAAGTTGTCTATAGAGAAGTCAGCTTTCTACGGAAAGGATATAACAATTAGCAAAGAACCTATCTGTTCTCTACCAATTATATGTTAGATACCTAATTGACTAATACCTGTTATCTTCTCTATTCTGCGTTATATATGTCTGTCAAATCCTTGAGTTGATTTACTAATTATTTACAGATGAATAGTCTTATCCAGTAATTGAGTCCTTGTTTGAAGCGCCCAAAAAAGGAACAGGGAATGAAAGAAAGGAATGGAGAAAATCAGGAGAAGCGCAACAAGGTAAAAGGATAGTTATGACTTAAACTGAATTGTCTGCAGGAAACGCTGCTTGCGCTACTCTTACTGTTCAAGTACCAGCTTCGTTTTCCTACTGCTCCGAAGTTAAGTATTCCGCCAGGTTCGTAAATTCACTCATGGTTTCTGTGCTCTGAATTTCTTCCTTTCCTGCTGCTCCGAAGTTAAGTATTCCGCCTGGTTCGTAACTTCAGTTGAAGTGCGCAGATAGAATCTCGCGCACTTCGTAAACCCACTAGACTGTGTGTGTGCGTTCTCTCTAAACTAATTACGGCAGCTCCGGTGGCCAACTTAGGATGTGTAGGAAACCTACTTCGTGTAGTACCAAAGATTTACCATGCTGGGATTTATGGTCACCATGAAAAACAGTGGTGATGATACAGGAGACTGGGAGGGTCTAATAAAACCATTTGCTAGATAACGATCTAAGTAATCCTTAAGGTGCTCATTCTCAGTCTCAGTTAAAGCGTATATCCGGCTACAGGGAAGCACCGCTCCAGGTTCCAACTCGATGGTGCAAGCGTAAGAACGATGAGGTGGTAAGTACTCTGCTTCTTGTTCACTAAAAACTGCTTCAAAATCTTGATATTCAATAGGAATGTCCATAGAATCAATAACTCCAATGGACTGTCCTCCAAAGGGAATGTCTGACATAATATCGACAGACAGAATATCGAAATACAAAAATATCGGCACAAAAATATCGACATCAAAAATATCGGAGTCATATCTTCATAAAGGTAAGTACAAAAATATCGAAAAAATAATATCGTAGTACAAAAATATCGAAATTAAAAATATCATTTTTTTAAATGTATTAATAATAATGTAAAAATAATTTTAAAATACATATAATTTTACAAATATTAAATAAAAATATTAAAACAAAATTAAAACGAATACATATACATTTAAAATAAATAAAACACTTAATAATTTAATGTAATTTTCTTTTTTTTAATTTCATTTAATTGATTTAATGTAATTTTTTTTTATTTTTACCCTGTACGCCTGTACCCCAAAACCCCAAAACTGACCCTGAACCCTAAAAATATCCCTGTACCCCCAAAACCCAAAACTGACCCTGAACCCTAAAAATATCCCTGTACCCCAAAAACCCAAAACTGACCCTGAACCCTAAAAATACCCCTTTACCCAAAAACTGAAAACTGACCCTGAACCCTAAAAATACCCCTTTACCCAAAAACTGAATACTGACCCTGAACCCTAAAAATACCTCTTACCCAAGAACTGAAAACTGACCCTGAACCCTAAAAATACCCCTTTACCCAAAAACTGAAAACTGACCCTGAACCCTAAAAATACCCCTTTACCCAAAAACTGAAAACTGACCCTGAACCCTAAAAATACCCATACCCCTTTACCCAAGAACTGAAAACTGACCCTGAACCCTGAAAATACCCCTTTACCCAAAAACTGAAAACTGACCCTGAACCCTAAAAATACTTAATTAATATTATTTAATTACCAATTAATTATTAATTAACAATAACAATAAAGTAAATATATTAGCACATTAGCTGTAATTAATTTAATTTAATAATTAATATTATTTTTCCCAATTAATTAATTAAGAATAACAAAAAATTATATATAAAAAAAATTACTCTAATTAATGTAATTAACTAATTAATATTAATTAATTACCAACTAATTAATAATTAAAAATATGTACAAAATTATATTAATTAATTAACTAATTAATATAAATTAATTACCAATTAATTATTAATTAAAATATGTACAAACATATATTAATTAATTAATTATTATTAAATTACTTCCCACCCTATTCCCCTATAAACCCATAACCCGCTACAGAACCTATTTATCAATTAATCAATTAATTAAAATTAATTAAAAATTAATTCTCAATTAACTAATTAATAATTCCTAATAATTAATAATTAATTTAACATAATTAAATTACTTCCCACCCTATTCCCCTATAAACCCACAACCCGCTACAGTAGTAAAAGACAATATTTAATTAAATTACATTAAAAATAAATAATAAAACATAATAAATACAATATAATATACCCTAAATTTATTTAAAAATTGATATTAGTAACATCGAAGTTATTTATTTCGATATTATTGACATCGATATTTAAAACTTCGATATTACTGATATCATACTAATATCGATATTAAGACTGTCGATATTACTTACCTTCGATATTTTGTCCCATCGATATTTAAACTTCGATATAATTGTATATCGAAATTTAAAACTCGATATTTTGTCTGTGTACCCTCCAGAGGAGAGTAAGGAAGCCTGCAAAGGTTCAATCAACCTCTCTCCAGTTTGATAACAATGTTCCATACAAAATTTAGACTGCATTTTGACTGTGCGATTCTATTGTTGGATTGTGAATTGGCAAACAAGGTAATCCTAAAATGAGCTGAAATTGTGGGGCATCTTTAAGATTAAATTGTAGTACTTCCCGATCACCATCTGCTTGAATTAACTCCAAACTCTCAGTATGACTTCTGATTGGGCCCGAAGACAAATTCATTCCATCAACTGCACGCACAGATGCACTTCTTTCTTTACAAATAGCGTGAATTCCAATTCTTTGAGCCTATTTTATATCACAGAAATTTCCTGTGGCTCCGGAATCCAACATAATAGCAATACCAAGAATCTCTTGAGCTCTAAACTTCAAAGTTATATGAAGAATGACATGTGGAGTCATTGTTTGTAGGGTATTCATAACCAAATGGGAATCTGGAGTCGTCTTTTCGTCTTTCGCCATCAGAGCGACCCCTTCTGCTGATGGTTCAAAGCGTTTCCCTTCATCGGTGTCTTAGGAAGTTTAGGGCATTCTTTAACAAAGTGACCTGAAACTCCACAGTAAAAACATAACTTTTTCAACCGCTGTTGTTCCTTTTCCTCTTTACTCAAAGGTCCACGGACTACTCCAATTTGTATTGGTTCGGTCTCATTATTTACTCTTCCACCCTTGGTCCTCATCCTATCAAAGCGAGGAAAATTCAGCCTCCAATCTTTCTTCTTTTCGCCCTTGCGCTCAGAGTTACGAAAGTCTTACTCAAGAACAAGATCCACTAGAGCTGAAAGTTCGGTAGGTCGATTTGGTATTTGCGCCAAAATATCTTTGAGTTCACCGTGCAGTCCTCTATAAAAGAGAGCTGCTCTTTTTTCTTCTGGCCAATTAGTCTCAATGATCAATTTGTTGAATTGAGTCAAATAGGAAAGTAACAGCCTGATTCATCATAGACCCGTTTTGCGAGTCTATAATAGCGATTCATAAGGAATCGCTATTACAGACTCGCAAAACGGATTTCATGTAGGAATCGCAAAAAGAATTGCGATTCCTACACATTCCTTATTTGCGATTAGCAATTAGCTAATCGCAAATAAGATAGCGATTTAAAGGGTGCCAGGGGTGTCCAAAGGACACCCTGTAGCACCCCTTAAATGCTAGTTGAAACAGGTGTTGCGCACACACATGTCCAAAGGACATGTGTGTGTGCAGCATGCAACTTAGAAAAATGCTTTTAAAAGCATTTTTCTAAGATTTCGCTATTTACCACGAGGTTTGACCTCGTGGTAAATAGCGGGCCGAAATTGCGAATTCGCAATTTTTAAATGGATGATGAATTGCACTTAAGGAATCTCAAATAGAGATTCCTTAAATGTAATTCCTCGCTAAATAGCGAAATCGCTATTACCGATTTTTGCATTTGGGATGATGAATCCCAAATGCAAAAATAGAGCTCGCAAAGGGCCAGATTCTCAGAATCCCATTTCGGCTTCATGAATCAGGCGGTAAGTCTTTAGATCCTTGACGAATCTCTAGCAATTCGTTATCGGTGGCCTGGGATACCCTTCTTCTGTCGAAAATTCTGAGAAACTCTGTTTTAAATAAGTCAAAGTCATGAAGAAAAGGGTCATCTCTAGTTACTAAAGGCATTTCCCAATTTGCTGCATCTCCTCCCGAATAGGACAGAACAAAAGCTACTATGGACTGGGCATCCGGGAATAAAGCTGGACGACACATAAAATGTAAAGAACATTGTGTTAAAAATAACTGGGCTTTCTGAGGGTCTCCTTGAAACCTTTCAGGGTCTGCTAATGGAAATATTGGGGAGACTGAATGAATGACCTGTGCAACTGTTCTGAGATCTGTGTCTGGAGCACTTTTACTGGGAGCAGGAGAACTAGTGGCTGGATTTCCCATAGCTAATCCATCTACTTTTTGTGATAATATTCGGGTTTCTTGGCGAGACTCTACCAATTCCTGCTTTAACTTTTTATTCTCCTCCCTAACTGCGCCAATCTCACGTTGAATCCCCGCAAGCATTTCGCCTAACGCCTTGAGATTAAACCCTTCGGCCATTCTGCTTGGGCAAAGTGAATTCTTGGGCACTTCAATCTGTCAGGAACCCAATGATCTTTGCAGAATCGACGCTGTTCCCTATGCCCGCCCACCGGTGCCGCCGCTTACAGAACAAGCAACGTAACCAATGAGGGTGAAAATGGGAATGGGATAGAGAGAAGAGACACTTCGTCCAAAGCTACCACCCTTGCATGGTTGCAGCAATCTTCTGTATTGGTACTCCTGTCTGCTCAATGGGTGCCTAATACACAGAGGAAAGGGGACATAAGCAAACAACCAACTTCCTACAAGTTTTGCGATAACTTTAATTAGAATTAATCCTACCAGCTGTCTTCAGAGTTTTCGCCCCTCTTCTATAATGTGTGTAGATTTTGAAGTTGTCTATAGAGAAGTCAGCATTCTACAGAAAGGAAATAACAATTAGCAAAGAACCTATCTATTCTCTACCTATTCTATGTTAGATACCTAATTGACTGATACCTGTTATCTTCTCTATTCTGCGTTATATATGTCTGTCAAATCCTTGAGTTGATTTACTAATTATTTACAGATGAATAGTCTTATCCAGTAATTGAGTCCTTGTTTGAAGTGCGCAAAAAAGGAACAGGGAAGGAAAGAAAGGGAAGGAGAAAATCAGGAGAAGCGCTACAAGGTAAAAGGATAGTTATGACTTAAACTGAATTGTCTGCAGGAAATGCTGCTTGCGCTATTCTTACTGTTAAAGTACCAGCTTCGTGTTCCTGCTGCTCCGAAGTTAAGTATTCCGCCAGGTTTGTAATTTTTCTCACGGCTTCTGTGCTCTGAATTTCTTCCTTTCTGCCGTCTGAAGAGTTCGTAAGCCTAGAAACTCCTTAGGCGAGTTTCATTCGACTCTCGTTGACAGATACCTCCTTTAAATAACCTCTACTCAAGAATGTGTGCTAATTCGAATACACAAGGAAAACTATAAACTTTCGTTTACTCCCGTCATGAAGAATAGATGCAGAGAAATGGTCTCAAGCTGCTGACTCGACCGAACTTCAGTTGAAGTGCGCAGATAGAATCTTGCGCACTTCGTAAACCCACAAGACTGTGTGTGTGCGTTCTCTTTAAACTATTTACAGCAACTGCGGCGGACATCTTAGGATGTGTGGGAAACCTACTTCATGTAGTACCAAAGATTTACCATGCTGGGTTTTATGGTCACGCGTGTTCTTGATTGTGATTTGTGCAAATGAGAATGATTGACTGAGGCAATGATGTGTTTCCTGACAGTGACTAGTGGAACTGCAGCTTGATGTAAAAATAATTTCAATGGTTATGCATTTGACTCGTGAGGGACATCTAGTAACGACTAGGTGAACTGCAGCTCTTTGTAGAATTATTTTGATATTGGATACTATAATATTGACTGCCCATTGCTAATCTCGTCCCATAATGCTTTGCAGGGCCTTTGGTTGGGATTATTTTTTTGCCAATAACTGTGCTTGGGGTTGTCCTAAGAGGATGGGACCAACACTGAAGTTCAACAAGATGTGCTTTTTATTTATGCTCTTTTTGTTCAAGACATCTGCTTGGTTCTAACCCTAGGTCAGGGGGGGACCCCAAAATCATCACCTCTCTCATTGCCTAATATTTTCATTCAAAAAGGTCACTTTTCTGAATTGGTTATATGTTTTTTTAAGCATGTAAAATTGCTTTATCAACACTGAGGATGTTTTTTATTTAGCTCCTACACTATGTGTGTGCACGTGGTCGTTATTAAATCTGGCTACTGGGTCTTTCAACAGGGAAGACAAGTAATATTAGCCATATCTCTTGCAGACCTACTGGTGGTATATGAGGATTAGAATCCCGACATTAGGCCAGGATTTTAAAAAACTAAAATGTGATAACATAATTTATACACTATATCAATGCTATGCAGCCCTGGGGTTCTGTCCCTAAATCAATGAACAGGCAGAAAGGGAATGTGGGAAGGAAATCAATCAATCAATCAATCATATCATTTGTAAAGCGCACTACTCACCCGTGAGGGTCTCAAGGCCCTGGGGTGGGGAATGCTGCTACTGCTCGAAAAGCCAGGTCTTGAGGAGTTTTCCGAAGGTCAGCAGGTCTTGGGTCTGCAGTAGGTGGATGAAGAGGGTGTTCCAGGTCTTGGCGGCAAGGTGGGAGAACGATCTGCCGCCTGAGGTTGTTCTTCGGAAACGGGGGACTGTGTCGAGGGTGAGGTCGGCAGATCGGAGCTGGCGGGTGGGGGTGTAGAAGCAGAGTCATCTGTGGAGTGCCTTGTGTGTGAGTGAGGAGCTCGAAGGTTTTCCTCTTGTTGACCGGGAGCCAGTGTAGGTCTCTCAGATGGGGTGTGATGTAGCTGCGGTGAGGGATGTCAAGGATCAGGCATGCAGAGGCGTTCTGGATGCGTTAGAGCCATCTCAGGAGTTTGCCTGAAGCTCCTGCATAGAGGGCGTTTCCATAGTCCAACCTGCTGCAGACGAGGGCTGGGTTGACTGTTCTTCTCGTTTCAGTGGGGATCCACTTGTAGATCCTGCGGAGTATGCAGAGGGTGTTGAAGCAGGAGGAGGAGAAGGCTTTGATCTGTTTAGTCATGGAGAGGGTGCAGTCGAGGATGACCCCTAGGTTGCAGGCATGGTTGTGGGTGTTGGGGTGGTTCCCAGTGAGGTCGGTCACCAGGAGTCGTCCCAGGCCGAAGGGGTGGATCTGAGGCTGAGGACCTCCGTCTTGTCCGAGTTCAGCTTCAGTCGGCTGTTCCTCATCCATTCAGCGACGGCCTTCATTCCTGCGTGAAGGTTGGTTTTGGTGGTGTGGGGATCCTTGGTTAGGGAGAGGATCATCTGGGTGTCATCTGCGTAGGAGATGATGTTGAGGTCGTGCCGACAGGTGACCTGGGCGAGCGGTGCCATGTAGATGGTAACAGAGTTGGGCTGAGGGAGGAGCCCTGGGGTACATGGCAGATGATCTCTGTGGCTTTGGAGCGGAAGGGAGAAGGTGGACGCTTTGTGTTCTGCCGGAGAGGAAGGAAGTGGTCCAGTCCAGGGCCTTCTCTTGGATCCCGGCATTGTGGAGGCGTGTTCATAGTGTGTGGTGGCAGACCGTGTGTTTTCTTTGGAGGACTGGAACAGAAGCAAGCTGATATACAGAATACCTCAAAATAACAAAGCAACACTGCAAACAACTGGAACAGAAATGGAGAAAAGTGGAAATAGACGCTTTTAAAG
The DNA here is from genome assembly GCF_964263255.1 of Lissotriton vulgaris. NCBI lineage: Eukaryota > Metazoa > Chordata > Amphibia > Caudata > Salamandridae > Lissotriton > Lissotriton vulgaris. The sequence continues at coordinate 276,784,437 of NC_141686.1, forward strand.
CCACCTAGAGGAGCTGCTATCAACTCATCTGAGAAGTGAAGAGGAAAGCCCTGGTCAAATTAAAAAATGCCATCTCAAGAAGCAGCCAAGAAATGTGTGCAATCGCAAAGACTTTATCACACCCACAGCTGTTATCGGACATAAAAATCCATCACAAGATTTGTGGAGCGACATCTCAAATGTCTTCTGCAAAAATATTTGAACCAAATAGAGCAACCACAGCTGGACCCCAACCCTCTCCAGAAGTCTCCCAGTGATGAAGAGAGTCAACACAATCACCACATGGGAAACCATTAGCACAGAGGAAACCATAACAGGCATGAAGACCTGTGCCCCACAACGCCTTCGACAAAGGAGCATTTCCTATCAGCAAGGCCCTCACCACTATCCTCAACACCTGCATCAGTGCAGCCACATTTCTGGTACCATTGAACATACAGACGCCAATGTTCTCCAAAAGAAACTCTTAGCTGACCTGACCAAACTCATCAAATGTTCCCTACTCTTCTAAAGTCCTGGAAGAAGCTGATATAACAAGTGTCACTCTGATCCTCTTGCAAACACCAGATTCTCAACACCGCACAATTAGAATTCAGACCCAACCACAGCATGGATAGCAGCAATGGATAAAATCTAGATGTTCCTCAACTGGGGAGGAAACCAAAGCCCTTATCTTCCAAGAGCTATCAGCAGCCTTTAACACCTTCTACCACCACATCCTAATCCAACGACTCCACGAAGCAGGCTTCCAGAGACTCGCCCGGAATTATCATTTGAGCTCACAACATAAATACCTTCACTAACACCAATGACACTAAACTGATGTTGCCCTCTCAGACAAAACACCCAACACCAGTAACAAGTTCCTCACATGCAAAACAAAAGTAACTACCTGGATGAAATCCAGTTGCCTCATATTGAACTTAAACAGGTCTGAGGTGGTAGTCTTCGGGGTGGACACCTCACCATGGGACTCCATCTAGTGGCCCACAGACCTTGGACCCAATTCCATGCCCTGCTTGCAAGCGAGAAACTTTTGAATCATAGACAACAAACTGAACATGACTGCTCAAGTCAACACAGTGGTCCCGGCCTGTTTCAACACACTAAGGATGCTGAAAGACATCTTGAAGTGGCTACTAGACAACAACAAGGAAATGATCACTCAAGTCCTCATCCCCAGCAGACTAGACTATGAAAACAACCTGTAAGTAGGGATTACCTCGTAAGAAGACTGCAGACCATCCAAAACACAGCAGCCAGACTAGTCCTCAACCTCCCACACTGAGTCCATATCACACCACACCGTAGGGAACTTCACTGGCTCCTGATAACCAAGCACACCCACATTACAAACACTTACAAAGCTACCCACAACACTGGGCCTGCCTACCTGAACAGCCACATTCACTTCCACCAACCCTTTCAGACACCTCTGCCCTGCCGGTCTCCCACTAGCACACAAAAGCAGAGCAGGGGGGCCGTGCCTTCTCGTACCAGGTCCCTAAAGCCTGGAATACCTTCCCACAACACTGCAGTGCCTCCTCCTCTCTCCATGACTTTTGCAAGTAGCCGAAGACCTGTTTTTTTTTAGTATTACCTTAGCTGTCCTCACACATTTGCTACAGAGTACCTTGATACCCTAAAGGGCAATTAGCGTGCTATAAAAACACTGATAGCATACCCTCTACTTAAAGGAGCTAAAGAAATACTCTTAATACTATCATATTCTAAAGGCATCTGCACTGTGAAGTTACGTTGACAGATAAAGACAGACTTCACTGAAAGACAATCACCAACTTTCTTTTTTATTTTACCTTATATGGAGACCGATCGTTGATCATATATAAGAGTTATTGATTTTTGACTAATTAATGAGGAATGCATATTTAACTTGCAGATTACAGCAGGTTACTGCGTATCAGTTTTATTTATTCCCCCTTATGTTTTATATTCCTTTACTTAAGCTCAAGACAGAGAGGTGCCCATTTATGTCTATATATTTTGTTGCTATTAATAGGAGCTTGCTGGTGCTTGACAGGCCTCAGTATAAATTGGCAGCCTGTGAGTGAGCAGCAGGAGCCAGCCTCATCTCTTCCTCTGCTTGACAGGAGTTCAGCGTGAGCTCCACTGGAGTTGTCTGATGGGCCCATTATTCCATATATATGCCCTGCTTGTGTTCCTTCACTAGTAAAGGATGACAGAAGGCAGTCTATTTGGCCCTAAAAGACAGTCATTTTTCAAAAGTTATATCTGTAGAAAAGTAAGAGAGGCCACCCTTTTGATGCTGGAAAAGCAGTTTGTGGGTTGAGTGGCTGTTTTTGGGATTTGTGTGTAACTTGCAAATTGCAGCTTTACTTCCTGCGTGGGCTGGCACAGTCTATCCTATATCCAAGGTCACTATATCAGGTAAAAGTATCAGGTTCTTCCCCTCTTAGCCAAGCTATTTCATTAGGAAACTTGAAGGCTCCAAAGTTTAAGACATTGGTTTGAATTAATATCCACAGTTGTATCTAAGTGCCAGAATGGTAAATGATCCTGACTAGGGCTATGTATTAAGTCACATAGGGGTTAGGAAAAAGGCATCTGAAATGTGTGCAATATTTGTGGAATATTTGCAAAATATTTATATTAAGCAACATGTACTATAACAATATCTTGTTTAAAAATTCAAAACAAGGTCACACCTCATGGATAAATGTCACAGGAGAAACAAACAGGAAAGTGGCTTGGGCAGAAATTGTCACTCAGATGTGATTTTACATTTTTGACAAAATATTTTCTGCTTGATCCAGAGATGGGGTAGAAAAATCCCCTGCCTGGTACACTGATGTGTACCCCTGCCCTGAGTGCCCGAGTGCATCTGAACCGGGTTTCCTATCTTTTTTTCCCCTGAAACAATGTTAATCAAATATGTACACCAGGGAATAAGCCTCTCCTTAGTAACGAGGTCCAGAACCTGTGCCATGACCTGGAGAGGTGCACCACGTGTGCCCTCCTAGCTGACATAGGATAATTGTCCACATTCTGGGTTAGTCACATACAGTTGTGCTGGCACCATAGTTTTGTGCATCATTAGCTTTAACCAGAGTTTTTTTTGCGTCAAAGTGCAATCCGCTTACTCGTATGAAGTTCCATTGCTATGTGACACTCAAGACGTTTGTGCTGACATTCCATACACATAATGAGAGTGACCCCCCTTGCAAAACTAGATTATTTTGTGACAGGTAATTTTGATGTCTCCACAATACGTTTAGGGCACTTGCCTGCCGCGGGCACTTAGCCCACCCACACGGGTGAGGTACTAATTCTACTAGGAGACCTGGGGGAACGCTGGGTGGCAGGAAATTTGTGTCAGCCTGGTAATCACACAAAATTCCCACACAGAAGTTTGAGAAAAAAAAATTCTGCTAAATGTGAAGTTTGTAGGGGATTCTGGGTAGGGGTCCACGCAAGCCATGCCTTGCTAGACATCCCCCGGTGTCTAGTTTTAAGAAAATTGTTGGTTTAGGAGGATTCCTTAGATGGCCGCCGAGCCCATGGCCAAAAATCCAGGTGAGGCCCCCCTTGCAAAACCAGGGCGTTTTGAGATTGGTCATTTTGATGTCTCCACAATATGTTTTGGGCCCTTCTCTGCCGCAAGCACATTGCAAAAAAAGGGTCAGTTTTCAATGGAAAAATGAGGTGTGTCCACGTTGCATTTTGGCCATTTCCTGCTGCCGGCACAAAGCCTACCCATACAAGTAAGGTACCATTGTTATCAGGAGACTTTGGAGAATGTGGGATTCATGGCAATTTGTGGATCTGCGCAGATTCAAGAACTTTCCGTCACAGAAATTTGGGGAGTCTACCTGTCCTTATAAGCGAAGAAGATGGTGATTTCAGCACCAAAAAACCTATCTTGATGCCATTTGCATGGAAAGAACCCTTTCTTTTGAAGCTATTTTTTCTCATTTCTTTTTTTTTTTTTTTTAAACCTTTATTGACATTTAAAGCAAATACAAGTATGGGCCTACAACCCCGGGGGCCGGCCGCTAAGCAGTTAGATTAACAGAGAGCAATTTTAATCACATGCAGCACCTCGGGGAGCAGAATCTCCATGCTAGCGTACTCTTGGCCACTGAACAGCACAATTAGAAAAACAGGATATAAAAGGTTTTCAATTTATAATATACGATGGAAGGATCAGGTGCCAAACAATTTCCTAGCAGCGAAAATGGCAGGCAGAAAAGTAGACGTATCGACAATAAACAGTAGGCGATCAAATCAATGGCGCTGAAACAAGAGGTCAGGATGTGAAAGAATATTACGGTCAATTCGCGCCTGCAGTTACCTGCCCTAAGACCCTAAAAACACCACGAAAATTGAGGCACAGATGAAAAAGCAGGGATTGATACCAAATGAAACCCACTGCACTGACCCAGAAAAGAAAAAGACAAAGAAAGATAAGAGAAGAGAAAAAAGGCCATAGAAACAAAAATACAAATGAAAGATCCCCTCCCCCAAGTCCCCACCCTGCACCCCTGCAGATGACTACGCCCCCCCAGCAGTGTGCCTGTCGCCCGAGAACCAAACCCGAAATATAGAAGAAGAAGAGAAAAAAGAGAAAGAAAGGAAATGCCACCTAACGGCGAAGCGGAGGAGGGCGATAGTCTATGCACTCCCGGTCTCTCCCCCCCGCCCTATCAAAGGGCCCCCCTAAGCCAACACCAGTAAAGTTGTCCACCATACAAAAATACCCCGGGGGAACCACAAACCGCCCACACCAGAATCCGTCTGTTGATGAAGCAGTCCCGTTACCAATAGATCCATCGTAAACGATTCAACCCACAATCTCAGCCTTGGCCCCGTCTAACAAAGTTGCTATGTCCCTCGGATAAGAAAAGCCACATCCCCGGAAAGTCAAAGTTCACACAGGAGCAGCCGGAGCTTGAGTCAGCAATTAGGAGAGGAATAGCAGGTCCCAACGCACACAGCTTGCACCAACGATGTCCCTCCCCGTCCCCGAAGCCAAGCATCGTTGGATCCGCCATATTGGGAGACCGATTGGGGAGGGTGTGCGACTCGTTCCGACACAGATCAAAGTGTGGGCCAACAGTGTCCAGGATGGGGGAAGCAGTGAAATGCTCCGATAACTGTAGGACCGATGTTTCCGAGAACTGAAGAGAGTCACCAATCTCAGCACACACGATGAATTCCGTTTCTTCGGGGGCAGGCACAGCTTCCAGCACCGGGTCCAAACACACCAGTAGGGCCTCCAACAGGGGGCAAGTCGGCTGCCGGGTCTCAAAGAGCAAGTCAGGGCTCGGTTCCGGTCCTATGATTCCATCTGTTGCCGACGGCCAATGATTGACCTGGGCCCTCACCATCGCGTGAAGCACCGCAACTTCAGCCATTACCATCCGCAAGGAAGGGCCACATTGAGTCCGTTCCGCCGGGTTCCATTCGGCCGCAGGCATAACGATCCCCACGGAGAGGCTCCCTCTCCGGGGCAGGATACACCGGAGCAGAAACAGGCCGTGAGGGACCACCCGTCGCCTCACCTCAGGTACAGCACCAGGCAGCAGATGGTTGCAAAGTAGTTCAGAGAAATTTTCGAAAGTTCCAAGGACCGGACCCAACCACCGTCGGCAGTCCGTTGTTGTTCACTTTGGACCCGGGTAGACCAGAAATCGAGACCCCGGCTTCCAGTCTGAGTTAGGCCTCAAAACATTTTCGATGTTACTTCACACCAGAACATCAGAAAAATTCCGCGATCACACCATCGGGATGCAGACTGGTTCACCCACACGAATCCGGGGCAGGAGATCAGGATATTCGACAGGATAAGCGAGCAGAGGACGGGGGTCAGCGGAGCCGGGAGACTATGCGGCCATCTTGGTTGGTGTCGTAGCTCCTCCTTTTTCCCATTTCTTAAAAAAAAAACACAAAAGTTTAGCTGTATTTTGGCTAATTTCTGGGTCCCCTAGAGGGGAATCCGCAAAACGTGGGTACCTTTAGAATCCACAGGGTGATGGAAAAAAAGAGAACAACTATGACGTGGATACCTTATGTGGACAAAAAGATACAGGGGCCTAAATGAGAACTACCTAAAATAGCCAAAAAGGTCCTAGCTCAGGGTAGGAAAAGGCCTTGCAGTGAAGGGGTTTATAGCTCAACCCATGACCTATGGGAGTGCCAACAGCACAGGCACAATCCCTAGTATAAATAAAGGCATCTGTTAATAACTGCTCCTTTGAGCTGTCCTCTGTCTTTGCATTCCTGAGTGAGAGCATGAAAAAAAGTAAGTGTCAGGGCCCTTCTCAGCAGGCCACTGCAGCCCGATCCACCCCTTTCCCCTGCCAGCACTGCTAATGACATAACACTTAACCATCACACTCCCACAGGTGTGAACATTCAGCCCATTCTAGGCCATCTAAAGCTATAATACTGGAGTAAGTGTCAGGTCATTTTCTTCTTTAATGGATATTGGCTCATTGAACCCTGTTGTTGTGCTCATCTCAAAATTAGGCAGACAGCGCCACTATGTGGTGGACTGTCACTGGAGCCATTGCTGACAATTAGGTGATGGTGCCGAGCATCAGAAACCACCGGCTCAAAGCAAGCACTGTATTATTTCCTAACAACATAGTGACATCTGCCTTCCTTGCACCTTTGAGACAAACCACAGTTTCAGAAAGCTCAAGGCTGATAGAGTTGATGGATTCAAGGCAGGTTCTCCAGTCAACAGAACAGCGCCTCCTCGCTGTCTGAATTGTGCCTTAAGTGCTGAAGGGGCAACTGAACTCATTGTGAGGGGAGTTCTCTGGAGACTGAGGTATCTCAGACCATCGCCAGGGACACCTTAACTAACCTTAGCCCCAGGAGATTCAGACATCTCAGGCATTTCCAAGGACATTTTAAGTAACAGGAGACTCAGACATCTCAGGCCATCTCCAAGGGCATGTTTTTGTATTTTTAAAAATAATGTTGTCCTCATATGTCTGATCAGTATATGACTGAAGAAGAAAGAAATTTCCAACTTAGTGTCTTACCGTCCATACAAGGTGATACCCGAACACTTCACTCGGGAGGAGATGGATACCATCTCGGGATCCCGTTCTGCGAGGTCGACTTACTCTTTTCTCCTTGGTCACAGGCACATACACAGGTTCTCTTTCCAGGGCTACCAATCCTTCTCGGTAAAGCTCCTGAACTCTCGAGAACAGCCTGTTTTTACTGGTGCTTAATCATTGGATTAGTGGTAGCCAGTAATTAAAATGAAATTGTGTATTAAGTGTTTAAGTAAGGGACACCCAAACCAGTAGAGATAGAATGGACATGTTAAATAAAAGGAGACTTATACATCCCATGCCATTTCCAGTGACATATTAAAAACCAGGAGACTTAGACAACTCAGGCCATCTACAAGGGAATCTTAACTGAGGCTTCCGGTTTCCCATTTTGTCTGTATTTATTTTTAAAAGCGGAAAAATACTGAAAATGTGGCTTCTCTTTAGAGACTCTTCATGCTGTCTTTCATGAATTTCAGACAACAGCTGAGAAGACAGACAGCATGGAGAGTTAAAAAAAAGGATGAGATGTCATCAAATACAGGCATTTGCTAACATATATTTGTAGTATAACACAAGGAAGTGTAGTCTTTTGTTATACATGGCTGCTTAATTTGCTAAAACATCACAGGCATCCATGTATGAGTGCATGTCCAAGAGTTAAATTGACTTGGAAATATACAATTTTACAGCTTCATTTATTCTCAAAATTCAAAATAAATATGGATAAACACCAATGAGATGGCAAAAACATAAATATGGATAAATACAGACGGAAATGTAAAAAAAAAGAAATACCATAAAACCGGGATTCTTAACAAACAGCAGCTCAGACATCTCAGGCCATCTACAGGCACATGTTAACTGACAGGAGAGTCAGACAGCTCAGGCTATATCTAAGGACATGTTAACTAACAGAAGACTCAGGGTCTGATTCACAGAACTAACTTAAGACAAAATCCTAAACTTACTACTTTTGGTAATTACAGAAGTTAGGATTTTGTCTTAAGTTTGTCTTAACACAGACTTAAGACAGACTTAAGACAAAATCCTAACTTAAGTCTGTCTTAAGTCTGTCTTAAGACGAACTTAAGACAATATCCTACCTTCTGTGAATATCAAAAGTAGTAAGTTTAGGATTTTGTCTTAAATTAGTTCTGTGAATCGGGGCCCCTGACATTTCAGGTCAACTCCAGGGATATAATAAATAAGAGGAGACTCAGAAACCTTCAGGGACAAGTTAAGTAACATGGGTATTTGGCATCTCAGGCCACTCCAGGGATAAGTTAACTGCAACAGACAAATATCTCTGGACCCTTCTACAGACAAGTAAACAGAGTGGAATCCTGACAACTCATGGTCTCTCCACAAACTTGTTGCATGACAGGAGATGCAGCCATCTCTTATCAGCTGAGACATGTTCACAGAAAGGGTGATGGGCTGCCAGACTAGAAAGCTACTTTGTGTCAGTAAAGTACATGGATGCAGCATGAAGGAGGTCTCCTCTACAGCACCCGGCAGGCAACCAGGCGAACAAGCGGTTCTAAAACACCCCTCTGACAGCCCTGAGGCACTGCTACTTACTTTGTGCTTCTTGCTCCAAAAAGCAAACAGAACAGTAGTGAGTCAGTTGACATGTTTCATGCCTAGCTTTTCTCACTTGTGACCACTAATGATGATGAAGATGAGCTTCACACATATCTTGTCCAAGACTGTTGATGAAGATGGTGCATTCTGCATGACCATGGGATGTCAGTCCACAATATCCTGTACCTGAGGCTACCCACGAGGTCTCTGGACTAGGGGGGTCCCAGACAATGGATGCTTCCAGGGTGGCCATCAAGATATAGTCAACAGGCAATGCTGTCCAGTTCTCTAGACCCTGTGATGAGCCATCACAACCCTGAAGCAGTGGGGGCAGTGCAGAGGGTAAGGTGGCAGTGCCCTTCTTGATTGATTTTTAGAACCTCAATGCAGCCATGCTACAATTTACTCTGAGCTCCACTCAGCAGCATTCCTAATGCCAGGCAAACAGAAGTTTCAAAAACGTTCACTGCCAATCCTGATGCTCAAAGACAAAGCCACATTTTAAGACTCCACCTCTCTTGACAAAAAGATGAAATAAGAACCCTTTTTGAGTATTATTCTTTCTGCTTTAAGTGTCTACATCTGTAGAGCATTATGTGCAGGAAAGATACCTTCCTGCACATAAACAATCAATGGCGTTTTGCTGTTTCCATGTGTGCTGCACAAAACAAGGGTAAAGTAAACATTTCTCCTGGTTTCGCCAGGGCAAGGCCAGGTTTTCCCTGGTCTTAAATTTGTAGCTGCCCCATATTTACGCCACCCTTGTAAATAGGGGGTAGCGTCAAAATCAATCGGTGATGCTGTGGAAGGTCCACCACAACACCCATTGCCCTCTCTTTCATGCTATGTTCAGTGTGAAAGGGGGCCTTATCTACAAGGCAGGGTTAAGCCTCCTTAAGTGGCTTAACGCTGCCTTGTAAATAAGGCCTTGTAAACAACGACGTCCCAAAAAGTGACTTTGTGGTGGAAATATGGGCTTGTGAATACGCACAGCGTGTGCCTGTGTTTGCATTTGTTTTCTTGAGTGGAGACTACTCTCCGCTACAGTTGGCATATAAGCTGCCCTGTTTGTCTTATTTGTTTTATTTGGGTTCCCCCAGCGCTCTCCATTCGCTTCAGGACCACCCCCCTCCTGCCCCCTCTTTCCCTCCACACTTCTACAGGAGGCATCCTCCACTCTGCCGCTCCCCCACCAACTCCTCGATGTCTTCTGACAGTGCTGCATCACAGGCTACCAAGTGGCAACCTTATTACTGGCAACCGGATCTTCACCCGTCCCCCTCTTCGAACCTACTTAGCAGGGACGTCCCAAGCGGGATTTCGACTGCCCATATCCAGTCCTACAGTTGCACCATTACTCTCCCTACTTGCCCACGTTGCCATGCCTCTACCACTGGCGGCACACCCATACCCTGGCACCCTGCCACTTTAGAAGTATGAATCACGAAGCAACACCAAGACATTCTACCGGAGGTCTGTCACTTACAGTCTATTAGAAATCACACCTCCCACCACCCCTCTATTCCCCTATGTGTAGTCACATCATGGCAGCCCCCAGCCCGCCATTGGCTTTATTATTACCATCATAATTCACCTTCGCGATACCCATAATACTCCAGCCTTCTCTCATTCCCTCCGCACACTCCTGCCTTGGTGCAGCCCATCTACATACCACCATGGCCCGCACGACCTCCCCATTAGCCTTCTTCTAGGGGACTCATCACAGCAGCATGCTCTCTCCACTCACCAGTCCTACGCAACACTATAACCCTACTTATTACCACTTCTCTCATGCTATAGGTAGTTCGCCCCTGCCCATATTGCGGGTATTTGGGATGTCCAGGCTGGCATTACCTACATTCCCTTCTAGGTGAGTCCACTCTCTACTCCAGTTACACCCCTCCACACGTTCTTCTAGACAGTTTGGCCAGGAGACACTGTTGCGGAGGTAGGGATCTACCATTCTTCACAGGCTGACCCCATAGATATCTTAGTACATGACCTCAGCATGGGCTTATCCCAGGATGTACATGAGTACTCAGTATTTAACTCGCATTGTTTCTATCTTGTTTTCAATCCTATTCACAGGTTGGCCGGTCACTGTTTACATCTTGTCACCAAGGATGGTTCATTGTAATTACCCTTATCACATCAGTATGTTGTGTTACAGACTCCTCCCCATTGTGATAGTGTGTTTCTCACCCTAGTTGTTTATCTCCCTTTTCCCTCTAGGTTTTTGCCAGAAGGAAACATTTATTTTCACCCACACCTCCCTTTCTCTGGATTGCCCACAAATCCACATCATAGGGACGGTACCTTATAGGACAAGCTCGTGACCGTCCCTCCTACTTCAGATAAGATGAGGGATCCCCCCCCTCCCCTCCCCCCCCCCCCACGGGTCCTGAAGAAATGCCACTCATCCTTTAGGAGAATCAAGGCATGAAACATGTCGACTAACTGACCACTCTTACTTTTCACCCCACCTTTTGAGCTGCAGCAGATCTGATTTTCTTTGCCAGCCACAACTCTCCTAGTCAGTTTTTAATCATAGCTTCAGTGTCCAGCTGATAAAGTATCTTTGGACACTCATAGCTATTTTTTAGAATTCACTTTCACTCAAAATCTACTCACTACATATCCGCTCCAACACCCCTTCTTCTAGGGCCTGTCGGCAAAACAACATAGAAGACCTCCAGCAAAGAGCCCCCCTGCGGTGCCCGTTGAGCTTTGCAGCACCGGCCCAATGAAGAGCTGCCCTATGATGAAGCATGACACCTCTAGGATGTGTGAGGGCCCTTGCCCCTTATTGGAGCTATTCCCTTCTTATCTCCCTGCTCTCACCTGGAATCTCTGCACCCTCTGACCTTCCAGACCCCTCCATTGGAACGGCATACCTCTTGTTTATCTTGTAGGTTTAGGGGTCTGTGTGCTGGACCTTCTAAACACCCCGCCCCTCCTTTGGTGTATACTTGTGAATACACCCCATTATGTTTTGTTTTGTAGACACTGAGTAATTTTCTACATTCACCGGGAGTGCCAGGGTCCGTGGGCATTTTTTTTATGAGGCGTTGCCCAGGCCCCCTTCTTTACCTTCCTGTGGTGAGGCGGCCTGTCCATGAAGGAGGTGGTGGCGGGCCATAGTGTCTGGAAACCAGTAGTGGCGGGTGTGAGGGAAATGTGGGGGGGCAGCGCAGGGGGACTGTGCAGGGGGGTGAAGCACGGAGGGGAGCGTGGGGGACAGCACAAGGGGACTGAATTAATTTTAAAAAAGAAAACTTACCTTGCAGGCTTCTACTCACTGTGCTGCTCCCCGGACTTCTCCTCTGGCAGAGGCTGAAGCTCCCCGCTTCACGTGTAGCCAGTCCAGATGCTGCTCTCACCATGAGAGCAGCGTAGGGATTGGGTGGAGTGCACTGGTTTTGCGCTCCATCTGGAGCCGGGAGCCTGTGCCTGCTGATCTCTCCACCAAGCAACACAGACGGGTTGGAGATATGTCAGTGCGCATGACGGTTTGGTCAGCCTGAGAGAGACGGCCAAGCTATCCTGTGCACTGACGGCAGGGCCCACCACTCCTCCTCCCCCTGCTGCAGTGCTGTGGCCCCGCCCCCGAGACTCAGCCACAGGATGAAAAATAAAATGATCTGCATTAAAATAATTTTATTCTTTGTTTGCCTCTGCGGGCAGTAGGGCGATGCTCCTCCGCCATAGCGGAAGAGTCGCCCCTGCCGGAGACCCCTGGTGATCCGAACAAGAACACAGGACCCATCTCCCTGATGCTGGCTTGCCTCGCTCTTAGCAGTGCAAGAGCCCCCAGATCCAGGAGAGGTCTCCCTTTGGAGGAGGTGATAAAACACTATTTTGGGCAATATTGAAGAGAGATACTTTGTAGAAAAAGGCTTAAGGAAAATATGATGGGAATAGGTGTAAATTATAGATGAAATCCAAAAACACATCGTTCTAGTGCGTCTATACTACCTAATGGTCATAAACAAATGCACCTCAGAAAATTCTATATGGCATGCATGCATATTCATCCAGAAACGGTTTTAATTGACTACAGATTGTGCTCCCATATATCTGTCATATTGTTCTGACTGACAGGTTTCCGGTTCACTCATATAACACCCTTAGGTGTTTCATTTTCACCAGCCTATCAGACAGCTACACTCTGCCTCGCTCTCACTCGCACACACACCTGCTTCCATAGAATCAGATAGGGAGGTTGCTTATTATCCTCTCAACTCCACCCTCATCATCCCAGTACTCACATAAGGAGTCATCCCTGCCTCCGACAAAGACCTTTACCACACATGAGTATACTTCTTCTATTTCGCCTCCCAAGTATTTAAGCTCCTCCGTCCAACACCACATCCGCTAAAAACAAGTTAAAAGTTGGAGGTGCTTGGGAGGGAGTGAGGGTTGTATACGGGGACGAGGAGGACTACGAATCAGCGTAATGATGATTACCAGTAAGTAATTGAACCATTCTCTTACATCGCACCCAAAGTATGGAATGACCTCCCTCATCACATCAAAGCCTTCTCCACTCTCTTTGAGTTTAGCAAGAGGCTGAAAACCTAGGGCCCGATTCACAGAATTAACTTAAGACTCAATCCTAAACTTACTACTATTTTGGCATTCACAGAATGCACTCACTACTTTTGGCATTCACAGAATGAACTTACTACTTTTGGTATTCACAGAAGTTAGGATTTTGTCTTAAGTCTGTCTTAAGACAAACTTGAGACAAAATCCTAACTTCTGTGAATACCAAAAGTAGTAAGTTCATTCTGTGAATGCCAAAATAGTAGTAAGTTTAGGATTGAGTCTTAAGTTCATTCTGTGAATCGGTCCCCTAGATCTTGGCATAACTCGGCAGGGACTGCTCACCTAAACACCTGCTTAAGCGCCTGGATGTCGTCATGGGTGATTAGTGTGCAATACATATCTACATACATTACATAACATACCATCGCATAGGTAGCAGGGTTTCATTTTGGTGAGCATCGTTACAGTAGCATTGGTACTTGTCTTGCTTACTTATGGTCAGTAAACTTGAGTCATATTTTTTGGTCAGCGACGCGCATCTCTCTTCTCAACAGCAACCACTGATGGAAACAAGCCCTGCATCACTATCTGTAAATAATTAACTGTCTGTCAAAGCACACAACTCAGGTGGTGATGCTCTGTTGAAAGCAACAACACCTCTTTCTCTCCACCCTACGCCAGACCCTCTTTAAAGACCTTTGCATTCAAAATGAAACCTAGGATTTTTCTTGGATAATTTTAAGGGGTTCTTTTGCATTGCATGTACTGTTCAAACAGAGGGAGAACAGATTCTAGTTGTAGGGTGGGATCTTGTACGATGTTTCACCAAAGTTAGTCTTCTCCTGTACAATGTTTCATAATAGGTACCCATTTCATGTAAGGTGTTTCACTATAGTTATCCTTCTCCAGTAGGTTGTTTCACCACAATTAGCCTTTTTCTGAAGCATGTTTCTCCCATAATTAGCTTTCTCTTTAGGATGTTTCACCATATTTAGCCTTATCCTGTAGGATGCTTCACCATAATTAGCTTTGTCGTGTAAGATATTTCCCCAGAATGAACCTTATCATGTAGCACGTTTCACCACAATTAGCCTTCTCCTGTAGGATGTTTCACCATAATAAGCCTTCTTCAGTAGGATGTTTCACCATAATTAGTCTTCTCCTGTAGGATGTTTCACTATAATTAGCCTTCTCTTGTAGGATGTTTCACCACAATTAGCCTTCTCCTGTAGGATGTTTCACCACAATTAGCCTTCACCTGTAGGATGTTTCACCATAATTAGCCTTCTCCTGTTGGATGTTTCACCACAATTAGCCTCCTCCCGTAGGTTGTTTCACCATAATTAGCCTTCTCCTGTAGGATGTTTCACTATAGTTAGCCTTCTCCTATAGGATGTTTCACCATAGTTAGCCTTCTCCTGTAGATTGTCTCACCACCATTAGCCTTCTCCTGTAGGATGTTTCACTATAGTTAGCCTCGTTCTGAAGCATGTTTCACCATAATTGGCCTTTTCCTGTAGAATGTTTCACCACAATTAGCCTTCTCCAGTAGGATGTTCTGCCCTTGTTAGCCTTCCCTTGTAGGAAGGTTCACCATTATTAACCTTTTCCTTTAGGTTATTTTACCACAATTAGTGTTCTCCTGTAGGCTGGTCACCATAGTAAGCCTTTTCCTGCAGGATGTTTCACCATAATTGGCCTTCTCCCGTAGGTTGTTTCACCATAATTAGCCTTCTCCAATAAGGTGTTTCACCACAATTAGCCTTCTCCTGTAGGATGTTTCACCACAATTAGCCTTCTCCTGTATGATGGTCACCATAGATAGCCTTTTCCAGCAGGATATTTCACCTCATAACAAGGTAGTTCATTTGTGACCACTCCAAGACATTTATGAGTGACAACAGCTTACGTGTTCCTATATGTTGTTCTGAGAAATGCTTGTCTTGCACTTTAGTCCTCAAGGACTTTTTGGTATGACATGGAGAGTGACAGGACCCCACAGAAGCATGTAGGGTTAGATGAGGTGAATGCTTTATTCCTACCTTAACCCTGAATCAAACATTTAGTAACCACATTCACTTCAGGCTAATGTATTCTGGTGCAGTCTCTTCTCTCTGCATTATTCATTTCTGGTGCTGAACAGAACAAGCTTTTACATCTGGTAATTTGAACATTACCGTAGAAGCAGGAACATAGGTAGGGGGCCCTGGAAGAGGGGGTCTGGGCAGGGCCCCAAAGAGGGGGGAGGTCAGGGTGTTTAGAAGTGGAACAGAGACGGAGGCCGCCAAATCCCTGCCAGAGGCCGCCACGCAAATATGTATCCATCCTCAGAGGATTATTATATTAAGGATATATATTGGCGTGGTGGTCCCTGGGTTTTTGCGGCTCTGTGCATGTGCACAGCTTGCACATGCCTAAAGCCGCCCCTGGTAGAAGAGTGCGCTGAGCGCAATCT
Source organism: Lissotriton vulgaris (assembly GCF_964263255.1). Taxonomy (NCBI): domain Eukaryota; kingdom Metazoa; phylum Chordata; class Amphibia; order Caudata; family Salamandridae; genus Lissotriton; species Lissotriton vulgaris. The sequence continues at coordinate 276,800,079 of NC_141686.1, forward strand.
GTCGAAGCATCAACAGTGAGCTCTTCCAGGTGTGGGAGCCTCATCGGAAACAAGGTCCTGAACTATGCAACCGGTTCTGCTACAAGCAGCAGAGGATGTACTTTACTCTTTGTCGCTGGCCGAACATTTATTGAAGGGTAACCTCCATATACCCTATGCAGCTAGTATGTGACTTACTACCACTTGTCATTTCTACTCTTGGGCCCGCACTCAGCCGAGAAAGGTGGGTTTATAAAAATTCTACTGATGTGCATGAACATAAATAATTTGGGGGAAGATCAACCCCCAAAGGGCTCCCCGCTACCCACAATGCCATTATTAGATAACGACAGTAGGGGGCACCACGGTGGATCCGTCGTTAATGGGCTAAGGTCCCCTCTTACATTTCTAGTGACTTTCAACTGGAAAGGGGCCCCCGCCATGGCCACTTGCCGTGTGGTTGTTGCATGTTTGGGGTGAGGCTTGGTGCTGTCCATCACACTAACCCTATGGGGAATATTTACAAAAACATGTTGGAGCTCGGAGCTGCGCCAAAACCAGCAGCGCCGCCCTCTGAAATTATTTTTTAAACACCTGAATGTGCCATATGCATAAAAAAGTGGCACAGCGCCAGTGCAGGCATCCTGCCGCCGTGCTGCAAGGGTGCCTGAACTGAAGGTGTCCCTTCCTGCAGATAAACAATCCTTCATGGCGGTTTTCTCTTTCCACAGTGCTGCAGAATGCAGCACACATGGAAAGAGCAAAAAACTGATTGTTCCTCGTATCCCCATTCTAACGCCTTTAAAATCCATGGCTGTAGAATGACACTGTTGTTGGCACTGCCTCATCCTTGTATATCTAGGGCAGCGTCAAAAAGCAATGGGTGTTGCAGTGGAACGCTCACAGCAACACCCATTGCATACACCTTTGCCACAAAGGACTGCGGCTGAAAGGGACACATTTACAAGGTGACGTTAAGCCATGTTCAGAGGCTTAGTGCTACCTTGTAAATATGGGAAATGGCACTGTGCCAACGGAACATCAAAAAAGTGACAGTTTGGTGGCGATTGTGGCTATGTGTGTTGGAGCAGCATCGGTATTCCCAGAGAACTGGAAGATTTAGCTGAGCCAGAGGAACCCACCAGGTTCACCATGGGGCAACCGGGGACAAGCCAGGAGGCAGTCAAGGGACAAGTAAGTGTAGGCATTGGATTATGTGGTTGAAATTACACATTGATGTTTGGAGAACAGATATAATTTAGGCCTGGGCGGTAAAATCCGTTCCGCTCACAGAATTTGTAGAATTTGGGTAGTTTTGCATTCCGCGGAGACCGCGGAATTGCCAAAAATTCTGCGATCCAATTTTTTGCTCGTTCGCACTTTCGAAATGCGTGTTCATGAGAAATTTCCCCCAGAGCACGCAAACAGCGCTCGCAAACAGGAAGAAAGCATCGCTAACGGGTGGAACAAGCAATTTGCGTGTTTGCGGAATTTCTGTGTGCTGGCAGACATTTTTTACCATTTCACTGCGCTTTGCGTAGCGCGACTACGCACATTCCACCCACCCCTAATATAATTTCATTACATAATACAAATTTGTATTGGAAGCAAAATAGTTATATTGCCAGAATCTGAAAAGCTAAGGTTTGCAGATAAAAGGATTGCAGTCCAGGGTGAGTCTGAGAGTGAGATGTCAACATGTCAACTGTGTTGACGGCAGCTGAGAGGTCCAGCAATACCAGGAGACAGGCAACACCTTCATCTGTTGTGAAGAGGGCATTGTCAATGATGTGTATGTGCCAATCTCTCAGCTTCAGCGTGATCTGATGCCAGGGGTCCTTCAGGAGGTGGTGAGTATTGTAGTGATCCTGGAGCTGAAAATAGACTGATCTTTAGAGTAAACTGGTGCGGATAAGCATATCTCTCCATTCCACTCCACTCAGGGGCCACAGTCTTGTTTCTCCTTTAGTGTAGACCTGGACAAAGACAGACAACCTCTCCTGCCCTCCTCCACTCACGGGCACTGGTGTCATTTCTGCTTCAGCGTAGCCTGGTACAGCGGTAGTAGAACTGTGAGAAATGGGATTCCTGGTTGGCTGGGGTATGCACCCAAGCCAGCCAGGAACTACCATGCTAGTCAGGGTAAACTAGATACACAATAAGATAACCTGGTCACTCTCTGGTAGCTCGGCACAGAGCAGTCAGGCTTATCTACAAACGCAATGTGTAAAGTATTTGTGCAACAAACACACACACACATAGTAAGACAATGCAAGCCCTCTCCCCTCCCCCACCGCTGGTGGCACTAGTTCTGATTTCCCTCCACTGCGCACTGGCCCAGAAACAGCAGATCTCCTGGCTCCCCTCCACTCCAGAGCATAAGTGCCATTTCCACGTCAATGTAGATTGGAGTAAAGATAGCAGACATCTCCGGTCCCTCCCTTCCCTTACGTCACAGGCGCAAGGTCCCTTCAATGCAGACTGATATAGAAATGGCAGACGCCACCCCTCCCCTCCACGCACAGGCGCCAATGCCATTTCCAAGCGGTAATCCACACCCAGGCTGAAAACGCGCATCCAGAAAATACCACCTTCCCACCGCCATGCAGATAAATGCCAGTCTTTATCTTTTAATTAAAAGCTGTAAAAAGCATTTAGCTGGAAGCCATACCTCTGAGAAATTAATTCCCAAAGAGGGAAGATTTGGAAATTGTGAGAATGTATCATCCTTCAACTATTATCAATGTACCTGTGGGTTGGGGGGGCAGTGAGAGCAGGCAGGAATATGTTTCATTCTTGGGGTGGCGGGGGCAGGTGGAACACCATTATCCAATGGATAGGGGACCCCTTTATCAGGTATTTGGAGCTAATTGTTTAATTTAATTGTTATTGCTTATGGCTTTTGCAATTCCAGTCTTCTCCAGAACACAATTTTAACAATTTGATCCATGAACTTTAGTGAACATTCTTTCACAAGTCTATTCCATTATTAAATAAATAAATATGTATTTGTAAAACCATAAACTACTCTCCCTTACAGGTCTAAAGGCGCTGGGGGGCCGTTGTGGAAATTAAGTGAGCTAATGCCCAGAGTCACATGGCGCTGAGCTGAGCTGCTGCCACAGCCGGGGATCAAACCGTGAGCCCTGTGCTCCGGAGTCAGCTGCCCTGACCGCTGCACCACACCTCTCCATATTAGAAAGATTCAATGAATTATGTTTAGAAACTTCTAATGATAAGCTCCTAAGAGGGTGACCTACATTTGAAACACATTTTTAAGTCTATAAAATGCGATGCCTCCTAGCAGTTTAATGGTACTCACAGAATTAGAGATTTTGGGCCTCATTTAGAGGTCGGCGGACAGAGTATGTACCGTTAGATTGGAGGAGCATTTTACTACTGCCATGCCGAGGGTACACCTTCTGTCGAATTGAGGGGCATATTATCAAGGGGGTTTAGATCCACATTTTTTGCTTTAAAAGTAAAGAAAGTGGAGATAAAATTATCTCCCTATTACCTAGCTGTCGCTAACTCCAGTTAGCGACAGCTAGTAGGAGATAGCGACCATCTTGGGCCCCTCTTTGCGTGTCAGTGAAATTTATCACTAATGACATGCAAAGTGGACGTGCCAAGATGTTAGCGACTGGAAACAGTCGCTAACATCGCTATCTCCTATTACCAACATTTGGAGATATTCGCGCTAAGCGCAAATATCTCCAAAACCTAACACCTGCCCTGAGCAGTTCTTAGCCATGTTATCCAATGGGAGGTGGATAACATGGCTAAGAGCATTAGCTCGGTAATGCATGAATATCACTGACTTTTCAGCGATATTCATGCATTGCAGGCGTATTTTATCGCATTTGCGATAAACCTTGGTAGTACCAAGGTTTATCTGCAATAAAAATTGCCGCAGGTCAACGATACATTTGTGTCTCTAACCAAGCAATAGCGATAATTATCGCTATTGCTTGGTAATATGCCCTTTATAAAGTGTTACACCGGCCCTGAGGACATCTCTTGCATTGGGAGGAACTGCTACCACAGTGGGTTCTGTCTATGCACTGAAAGGTTGACAGACGGCTACATCAACATGACAAAGCCATACAGGAAATTTTCAATCTTTTTTCAATTTACAAAAACAAAACCCCAAAGCAGATTTTCTTCTGGAAATAAAAAATGAAATAACCACACTCTAAACTGAGCAGGAAGTTAAATTGCCAAAACTCAGACGGGCTTTGCTTTGTCAGGGAGATGGAGTTGTATGTCAGAGGCAGAGACGGAGTAGTCTCTGTCGCAGCATACTTTAGTTCCACCTGACTCCAAATGAGGCCGGTGGTACTTCAGTTTGGTGGAGAAGGTACTCTGTCAACTTTGCATTGGAGTTCTCTCTCTTTCAAATACAGAATCAGGACCTTACTCTGTGTTATCAAAATGTTAAATTGTGTTGAGAATGACACAGGTCCTGTTCCTGATTTATGAAAAATATAAATTATTTAAATCTAAATCTGTGGGAATATCAAGACTGTAAGATGCCGTGACCCCGTTACCTATTTGTGGCATTAAAGTGAATTTTGCAACTCCTTGGAATGAGAGTAGTAGGACTTCTTACACTGTCATCCAACCCAGGGCCGGACTGGGATCCAAAACCGACCCTGGCAGAGTGCTCGACCGGCGCCCCCTCCCCACTCAGTGTGGGTTGGAGGTGCCGCCGAGCGCTTTGCTAGGGCCGGTTTTCGGCCGATTTTGCAAAAAAACGGCACTGTAACAAAATCAGCCCCCAATGGCTCAAAACCGGCCCCCATCTGTGCGGCGCACAGGGGGGATTGCCCGGTGCCCAGTATGGCCAGTCCGGGCCTGATCCAACCCCATGTGTGTGCTGGTTCCGCCTAAGCCTGCTCTCAGTTCCTGTTCAATAGCTGGAAAGGAGCAGAATCCGCTCTCTGTCCTAAGAATGAACCACTAACGTATGCCAACTTTCAGCACACCTTTAGGTCCATGCCCTTGTCAATACCTCAATACTTCAAGAGCAGATAGCATTTTCACAAAATCTTTCCAGGCCAGGGATATTTTAGGACAGATTTTACTGAGTCATTCAAAATCTGCTGCTGATGCTTGTTTTGCCCCAATCCTGGCTCACCCTAAATACACCGGGCCCGATTCACAGAATGAACTTAAGACTCAATCCTAAACTTACTACTATTTTGGTATTCACAGAATGCATTTACCACGTTTGGCATTCACAGAATGAACATTACTACTTTTGGTATTCACAGAAGTTAGGATTTTGTCTTAAGTTAGTCTTAAGACAGACTTAAGACAGACTTAAGACAAACTTAAGACAGACTTAAGACAGACTTAAGACAGACTTAAGACAAAATCCTAATCGGATGCCCTATTGACTCCTGAGGCGGAAGCCGGGAGGTTGTCTTGTTGTGTCTGTGAATTGGGCTATTATTATTGCATTGCATGGTGACCAAAGGCTCCTTGAAGTGCACGCTGCATTTGTGATCAAAGGCTCTTTTAAATTGCACGAAAATTCTTTTTTAATATTAGCCGATCTAAGGCCCCTCTAAAACTGTACACTAATTTCCTTTTTAAAAATTGCACTCACCTTTATGTACGCAGCCTCACCTACCGATCAGCCGAGATAGGAGCTGAATCGGGGGCGCCTGGTGGCAAGCAAGCAAGCTAAGACTGCCGCCATTTTGGGGGTAGGGAACAGGTAGCGGGCTAATTGTTGCGTGCCAGGGGATAAATACCGCCCTGCGCCACACGCTCGTAGATGCCCTATTGACTCCTGAGGCAGAAGCCGGGAGGTTGTCTTGTTGTGTGTGTGAATTGCGTCATTATTATTTATTTATTTATTTATTTGTTTGCACTTGTATGGCGCACAGCTACCCAACAAAGGGTTTCCCGGCGCAACAGATCCCAGTGTCAATGCGGTTACAGGAATTAGATGTTGAATAGCCATGTTTTTAGGGCTTTCCTGAATTTGATGTAGCTTGGTTCAGACCGCAATGTGTGTGGCATTGAATTCCAAAGTGTGGGTCCTAGAAATGAAAAGGACTTGCCACCCATGCGTGACAGCTTGATCTTTGGGATTTCAAAATTATTTGCCGTGGAGGAACGAAGAGATCTGGAGGGACGGTAGGGGCGCATCAGGCTTTGCAAGTATTTTGGAGCGGTATTGGTGGAAATCTTGTGCATGAAACATAGGGATTTGAATTTGACCCGATTTTCAATTTTTGTAGTTTCCTAATGTATTTGGTAGTTGGAGTAGTGATGGGAATTTTCCAGAGTAGTCTGGCTGCTGCATTCTGTACTGACTGTAACCTGCGGACAGTAGCTTTATTTGCCCCCAGGTACAGAGCATTGCCATAGTCTAATCTGGATGTAATTAGGGCGTTGACAACTGTTTTCTTGGTGTTTTCAGGTAACATCCAACAGATCTTTTTGAGCCATTTCAATATGGTGAAGCAGGTAGATGAGTTTTTTACTGCTTGCTGGTGTAGACTGAGTGAGTCGTCAATAATGACTCCCAGGTTGCGAGCATGCGCGACAGGGGTTGGGGGGTACCCATTTCAGTTGGCCAGTGTTGGGGTCCCCAGAGTTCTTTGTTTTTGCCCAACACGATTAACTCGGTTTTCTCGCCGTTTAGTTTTAGGAAGTTTTTCTGCATCCATCCAGCGATTTTACTAAGTCTGAGTTGTAGGGAAGAAGAATTGTCAGAATCTGCCGATGATAGCGAAAAAAGCAGCTGAGAGTCATCAGCGTAAGAAAACATTAAAAGCCCAGTGTCTTCCTCAATCTTGGACAGGGGACTCATATAAACATTAAAAAGCAATGGGCTAAGAATGGACCCCTGAGGTACTCCGTGTTTGAATGTTCTTGTATCAGAACAAGCAGTTTGCGAAAATACCTGAAACGTTCGGTTTTCTAATAGTGATCTGATCCAATTAAAAGCTGCCCCGCGGATGCCTAGGGAGTGGAGAGTCTGGGCGAGGAACGCATGAGACACGGTGTCGAATGCCGCGCTGAGGTCGAGTAGCACAAGTGCTACTGTTTCGCCCTTATCCACCATGCGACGGATGTTTTCGGTCACCCCTAGCAATGTAGACTCTGTAGAAAAACCTGCACGAAATCCCGACTGGTGAGATGGTAACAGATCATGAATGGTGATGAAATCTGTAAGGCAACGATGAACATGCTTCTTCAATAACTTTGCAAAGGTGGGTAGCAATGATATTGGACGGAAGTTAGCTGGCAAGTTGGGGTCTGCGCCAACTTTCTTCAAGAGTGGATGAATCATCGCATGCTTCCATTCACTGGGTACGAATTGTTCCAGTAGCGACGTATTAGGAAGATCAGTAACAGTAGTTAGGACGTTACTGCTAAGTTGTTTTAAGATTGAACATGGCAGTGGGTCTCTAGGAGAACCCGATTTGATGGTTTTTAGCAGCCCTTGAACCATATCAGGATTCAGCAGGAGCCAACTATCTAGTGTGGCAAAGGATGTATCAGCCAGGGAAGGGTAATCAGTAATACCTATGGTATTACCTGAAGTATGTGATGAACAATTGGAGGTAGCTTCAGGAGTGAAGTCATGTTCATTGGAATCATAGTTGATATCTTGGTGGATTTTATCAACTTTATTAATAAAGAAGTTGGCTAACAAGTCATATTGCGTTTTGTTTAACTCAGGTGGAAGTTGAGACGTATTGGAGCCCGCCAGCTCTTTAACTAGCTTGAAAAGTGTTTTAGAGTGATCTAAAGCATTTGTGATTTCCGTGCAGATGAATTCTGCTTTGACTTTGCTACACTGTTTTTGGTAAGCTGTTAGCTGAATTTTATATTTTTCCTTATCTGCAGGTGAGTAAAACCTCCTCCATTGACGTTCGAGATTCTTACATTTAGTTTTTTCATTTTGTAAAATATCATTGAACCAAGGTGCAGGAGAGCGGTGGGTGTTTTGTTTTAACTTTGTTTTAGGCAGAATGGAATCAATGGCTGAAAGAAGCCAGTTTTGTACTGTGGAGGAGAGCTGTTGGACAGTAGTCTTAGTGCAAGGACGATGTTTTTCCAGTAGGGCATTGAGACTGTCAATATCAAGTTGTTTCCATTTCCTTCTGAACTGAGTGGGTAAAGGTGTGTTGTCATTATTTGATATGTCAACCTGAAGATTACATTTGACCAGGAAGTGATCGGACCAAGGCAAAGGCTGGGCAGACTGCGTCTCAATGTTATTGAGGTTGGAAAAGATGGGATCTAACAGGTGTCCTGCACGGTGTGTGGGGCCAGAATTCTTTAGGGTTAAATTAATAGCTGCTAAGTCATTTATAAGAACTTTGGCCAAGGAGCATTTCTCATCCTCTAAGTGTAGGTTAATATCACCTAGAATAGTAAAGTTGGCAGTTCTCATGGCTAGTGGACCGATGAGTTCCGACAAATTTGTTACCCATTTGGATGCTGCCGCCTCCGGAGGCCGATATGCAAGGATTCCGGATAGGGTGAAATTAGGGGCTAGTGTAAGTTTAAAAATCGCCGCTTCACAACCAACGCATAAAAGCGGCTTAAAATCGCAGTGAATTATTTTTTTAAAGATTACAGCAATTCCTCCGCCAGATTTCTTATCCCTGTCCAGTCTGGTAATAGCGTAGGAATCCAGAAGTGCCAGAACTATATCAGGTCCTGAGCTATCTTTGAGCCATGTTTCTGTTACAAACAGTGCATCCGGTGTTTCATCTAAGAGCAAATTAAAGATTTCTGTTTTATGTTTTGGTAAGGAGCGACAGTTGAGACTGATAAAGGAAAATAATTTTGATTGTAACTGAGTCTTGATGGAATCATTCTGCGTAGATTTGGTCCCTACTGGGTCAATATGTAGGTGGCATGTTTGACAAGAATCCTTTCCCCCCCCTAAGTGTAACAGTCTGCAGGAAGATTTAATTTCCGGTAGTAGTGCCTTCAAATGGGCTGACGTATATTTAATATGAGGGGATTCTAAGGGATTTATCACAACTTTAGCTATAGGAGGTACCTGTGCAAGGTCGGGGTCCGAGCTAGATGATGATGCCATCGCCCTGAGGCACGTCCGAGGTGCGGACGGGCGCAGACGGGCTGACTCTGGCGTGACTCCGGCGCTGAGGAGGCGCGCCCACAAACGCATTGTGACCAAAGGCTCCTTGAAGTGCATGCCGCATTTGTGACCAAAGGCTCTTTCAAATTGCGCGAAAATTCTTTTTTAATATTTGCTGATCTAAGGCCCCTCTAAAACTGTACGCTAATTTCCTTTTTAAAAATTGCACTCACCTTTATGCACGCAGCCTCACCTACCGATCAGCCGAGATAGGAGCTGAATCGGGGACGCCTGGAGGCAAGCAAGCAAGCTAAGACTGCCGCCATTTTGGAGGTAGGGAACAGGTAGTGTGGAAAATGACCATGTATATGTACATAAGCGGCGTTCATTTGCGTTCACCATACCCCTCTCTGTAAGCAGAACGAGTACCGCGAAGCATTGACTGCATCATCCTGCCAGCGTAGGCCCATGCACGCACATACGCGACAGCCATTTTAGGCACCATGGCCTCTCTGCCCGTTTGTTAAATCCCCAGCACGCCCCCCGTGCGCATTGAACACCCCCGCTCCCTCATGCATAGACCATAAAACCCTCTTCCTCTGCGTGACCCTACACGGGAAATGACACCCCCGCCTGGCCCACACCCCCTGCATTTCCCCTCAGGAACACCCTTCCCCTCTTCTGATGATCCCCCCCCTCCCAGCCACGCCTGGCCCCTCGACCCGGTCCCAAGTCATAAGACCAAGCCTCATGGATGTATCACCCTTTTAGCCCCGCATAACAAAATGTGACGCACCAACTGAAGTGCCTGATCTTATCGCTTGCCCAACCTTAGATCTGACCGCCCCCTCCTGCCCTCGTGTCCTGTTGGAATGTCCGGCTGCTAGATCACAATCACTTGTTACATTTAGGAGGGGGAACGACACCCAAGGAAGGGTATGGGAATTGGCCTGAAGCTGGGATTCCAAACATGCCTTTTCGTACTTCAAAGTGTCTTTATTGCAATAAGGAATGTTTGTGCATCATAAACCAGTGTATAAAAGACAAAGCCTCAGTGAAACTTGTTAGAGCACCTCCTGAAGACACTGTGTGCGTGTCCCAAATGACAGGCTATCCTCATAAGAAATAAAACTCTGTTCTTGCGTTCCGTCTTCCAGCGCCCGTCTCTTTATTTTGTAATTATTCAAGATGGGAACTAAGAGGCGTCTTGCGCCAGCAGCCTGGGCATCAGTTGTAATCTGGACTGCTTTTCCTCAATTGGCGTCCCAACGCGGGGCCCATCAGCGACATAAGGTCCGGTAAGAGAGGTCCAGACGATGGGGTGAACATCTAAACGATTGGAGTATACCTGCCTTGAGAGGACCCTCGTCCGGCTGCCGATTGAATGAACTTCACCGATTCCGAACGGACCTCTCTCAAGCGACCTACTGTCCTGACTGGAATCCCACAGGAATGCTGCGGTAAAAACATGGAGTAAGAGAACGATCGGGCGCTGGAAGGGGGAAGGCGAAGAACTGTCCACACAGTCCGGTCCGGGTAAGGTTAAGTAGGACGTCTTTACTTCTGATTGGTAGGATGGCTTTATCCATTTGATTGATTGATTGTTTGTATCGAAATCGGTATTTAAATACTGATATTGTTCATTGATTGGTTCATTTAGCTTTGGTTGCTACTTGAAGTATTGGTTCTCTTTGAGACATTCTCTGTTTGCAAACAGCGACGAATAGGAACGTTCCTCTCTCGTTGCAAATAGTGAAGGATAGGTAATGCGGACTTTTGTCCCCCGTTGTAATCCGTCATGCCTGTTTTTCTCCCCACTGATTGATTGGTTGCCTGGACATTTATTGTTCAAAGAATAGTTCGTTTGAGGTATTCTCTGTTTGCAAATAACGTGGAATAGAAATATTCTGTCTAGTCTTTGCAAGTAGTGAAGGGTAGGTAATGCGGACCTTTGTCCCCCGTTGTAATCTGTCATACCTATCTGCTCCCCACCGATTGGTAAACTAGTTCCACCCGGACCATTTATTAGAGGTAAATCATCTGGCTCAACTGGAGGGTACCCCTAATAAAAAGGACATATGTAAAATACGAAGTAATCACCGTATCCTGTTGACAGAAACTTTAGTATGAAACACACTAGAAAAGGAAATCGAGCAAAATCAGTAGGCCACTGATGAGTTTTTGACTTCGCTGGAAATAAGTAACGTTAGAAATAGCCCGCAACAAGAAACGTGAAAGTGGTAAGAGAAGCCAAGCTCGACATCACGGCAACCACGAGGTAGCTAGGCTCCGCAGCCCCTCACTGCTCCAAACATGTCTGTCCGTCCCACCGCCCGCCACGCCCAGTAACGGTAACATGAGATAGATACAAGTCAGCAGATACCTACCCCCATTTCGGAAACTCACGCAGTGCAACAGGGCCACGGTTATGCCCATCCGGAAGATGAGGCCTCGACACGTGCAGGGCGGGGCCCGACTAACCGCCATCAACCGGAGAAATCGTGGGATGGTCGGCCCGGAATGTACTGGTCCTCCCATCCTCTTCTGGCGCCCTGCAGGCCACGGGGGCAGGGGGAAGTCTTGCTTATGCCTCCGACCCCCCCCCTCTCTTATCGCCTGGTCCGGCCATCACGAATGTCCGCGCCGGGAAACGGCGTGGGGTGCACTGGGAGGGAGAGGCGGCGCAAACGAGCCTCTCCCACCTCCCCAGGTGGAGGTCCCCAGCTGCACCCCCCAGCGCTCCACCCACCCGACAAGGGTTCTTCCACTCTTGCGATGTAGCGGCGCTCCACTCACCCGACAAGGGCTCGTCCACTCTTGCGGTGCAGCGGCGCTCCACTCACCCAGCGGGGCCTCGTCCACTGTTGCGATACAGCGACGCTTTGCCCAAACCAGCCAAGTTCATGAAATGGGCGGTCGACCCTGCAGGAGCGGGCCCGGCGCGAAAGGATGGCCCGGTCGCTTGTCAGCTAGAAAATGAGTCCCACGACCAGAAGTGTTCTCCTTGACTTTGAAGATTCTATGAGAGCCGCGGGGGGGCCCCGACCCCCCGTAGGCGCCCCGACCCCCCGCCGACGCCCCCGCCCCCCGATGGGGAATGACTGCCATGATCACCCACGGAACGACCACGACGTAGCCACGAGACGTCGACGCACTCATGCCGGCGCCAGCCTCAGTTTGAATGACCAAAACCCTGCAGACTGCCAATTCGATCAGTTCCGGTGGGACACCAGTATGACCCGGTAGGAAAGATTGTTGCCTCCCTCCCCCCTTTGACTGATAGTTCATATTACCGGTCCCTTCTGTTGCCCTTTTACGAAAACTATTTGGACTACCGAAAGAGGTTCTGGTCCAACCACGAGTTGGTGGAGACATTTTGATTCTACGTTTGGAAAATGAATTGATGTGGGATGAGTACTGATTAAATGTTCGGACAATGGATTGATATTAAGTTCTAATGCATCGTTGATTACTGTATTGTTGAAAGTTCGAATTTTTGACACTCATGGTATCTGCCCACAATGAATTTTCAATATGATTTTATTGCACTTGTCGCACCTTTATTATGAAATCAATGACCACCGACTCCGTTACGTTTTTCGCTAATAAAATATCCCCTCATGTACAGTTCCAGTCTGCTCCGTGGCCGGCCCACGTGGTTGTAGGCCCGTATTTGTGCGCCAACATTTTTAATTAAAGGTTTTTGAAAAGCAAACATAGTTGTAGCACTTAGATTGGTAAGTTTCGAATAAATGAACACTGTTTCCAATATAAGTACAATACAGGTGAAATGAAGCAGCTCGATTAGTTAAAGGTTAAAAAGTATAGTACACAGAAATATATCAAACGTGAATGGTCCAGGTTTGTTGTGTGTGTTTTTCATTTTTGTACGACGTAAAGCAATCGATAAAGATCCCGGTATTTAGCCTTTACTTTATAGGTCACATGTATCAGGGAAGTCGTTTTAGACGCCCCTAAGCCACTCCGAAGGAATGCCACCTAGCCCCTCTAGTTTCCGTGCCTGGTGCACAAAACGACCCTGTACCACTGTAGACCATCCCTCTTCCTCGGAGGAGAACACGAGCTCACCCCCCCACTTTGCACTGACTGACCCTTCCCTGCACACGTTCCATAATGCCACACTTGGGCGATCCATGCAATGCGCAGTCCATCAATAATTATCTCTCCCGCACTGCCGGTCCCTCTGGGCTTAAACGCCGAGATGGTAGGGACTGCATCCACGGAGAATAGGTCGAGTATGTGGTAAGTAAAAGCATTTTCAGGTTTATGCGCGCCGATGTGTTTTAAAACGCTGCCCCCACCCCCTTCTTCTTCCCTTCTCTCTGCAGGTCACATCGGAACGTCGACTGAAGTACGGAAAAGACCTTAGCAACACGTCATGGTCCCGCGCGGAAGTCAAGCTGGCACTGCGAAAAATAGTATATTGTCTATGGGGGCTGTCCCTGAGAACGTGACGAATTTGAGTGATATGACTGCTCGTGTGCATGCCCTGATGTGTATAGCTCACCCGAATATACGTTGCACACGTTTGGATTGATAAAAGAATTGTTTTATGTATACACTTAAATGATGATCGAACGGCCGAGGGAATGGGAAAAGGGGATTTGAACATGGTGCCTATACACGACGAGCAAACAAATATATAGCACTCCCTTACTTAGATATGACTATTTCTCTCTCTGAACACAGCGATTGGGAGTGCGGCCTGAAGCAGAAACTTGACGGGTTATTACAGTATGACGAAATATGACCCCAACCGGCACCCCAAATAATGCAACCAAGAATGACGTGCACCAATGAGTAAATTCAAACTTTAACTAAGTAAGGAAAGGTTAAGGAATATTCCGGGGTGAGGTCTACCCAAGTACCCTCCGCCTGGAAGACTAGGAAGGTTGCCATTGTTTAAGATTTACCACCTCCTTCTTGCACCCTCATAGACATGAAACTGGAAGCTGTCCCATTGTTCCCCCGACTGACACCCTCCGTTGCCCCAGCCTGGAAACCCTTTCGTTAAAAAATGATTCGAAAATCCCACCGTGAGTATTAGCCCGACCAGGTTAATTCCCGACCAATTGTCAAAGGTGTAAGTATTTGCAACCAAAACGCCACCAGACAAGGCAGCCGACGATAAGAAAGAAGAAAAAGGTAAAAAGCTCATCCCCCAGATGAATTAAGAAGGATACTAAGAATGCGCAGCATGCAGGCAGAAATCTATGTGGCCAGAAACTGTTCTATGTTTTGTCTTGGGTTTTTATATATAATACATGTACTATCTCCCCCGCCTGAATTCGTGTGTACGTAATGTATGGATCTACGTCGTCCCTCAGCCTGTGCTTCTATATAACTTGACCCCCACTGTACTGTGTTGTGTGCGCACTAAACGGCCTATTAATGTACACGTCTCTCTCTCTCTCTCTCTCTCTCTCTCCATGTCGTACGTGTACCGAATAGTTCGTTTAGAATGCGGACGACTCTCTCTCTCTCTCTCTGAGGGTCTTCCCCCCCCCTGTTCCCTTTTCCTTTGTGTGGTTACGTTGTGCCCCGCCGGCACAAGCCTAATTGGTTTGTGAACACAAAGGTGTTCGGGAAAAATTGACAGAACCTAAAACGATTGTAAATTGTCATGTTACTACCTCTCCTTTCTGCAAAATGAAGGAACTTGAATTGGCTAAGAAGGAAAGGACAGGTAAGACGACTGATGTCCCCTGATCTGGCCTTTTTTTTATAGGGGGGACTATATGTCAGTGGCCTTCTGTTTTTCAGTTCATTAGAAAACACAACCCCTAATGCCCAGATTGCCCCACCTCTCTGCACCCAAGTACGGATGTCCAAAGCATCCCCGCTTCTCCCGATTGACCCCAGCTCCATCTCAGCTGTCCCCGAAGTATAGCTGATGACCCTGATTGACCGTTACTCCCCGAGAAAAGAATGTTTAGCCCCTGTCCCTCTCTCATGATGATAGCACTCCCCCCGCTTGCAAGAGTTAGCCGACCCTGAAAGAAAATGTAAGACTGTCAGGACTCGGGTTAGAAAGACGAGTCTCTACTGAAGGGTCCTATTTCGAGTTTGATAGAACACACAGTCGATAGGAGTCTGACTTCTCTCCATATACGTCATGAATGAACACCAAAACTGTGACCGATGAACATATCCCCAACAACTTAGGATTTGGGACGGAATTGAAATGTATAAATGTCTTCTCCTGCCAGTTCTCTAAAGCTTGTTTTGTACCCATTCAAAGATACACAATCACCGGAGGAGAGGGGCCGGACGTGACGCTCAGCCTGGCCGCAGATCATGAAGCACCTGTGACTTTGACCAAAGGTGGAGCCGCAGAGCAACGAGACGCGGGACGAGGCACCACTCTCAAGCACGGAAATTGAAAGGATGAAGGGCCGCCTTGAAGCCCTCTGTTTGCTTTCCCACTCGTGCCGAAAGTCCCCGCCCCTGTGAGCCCGATCAATGGGCCTGCCTGCTCGTTATCCCTTGCTCCCTTGGTTTGTTTCAAAGATCTGATCCCACTCCGCCCTCTCTTCCCTTGATTATCCAACAACACCCCTTTTTCCACATGGATTTTGACTCAAAAAAGAAGAACAGCATTTAGGTAGAATAGGGTTTGCCACGAAAGGAGAAAGAAATGCAGGTGCCCAGCATGAGGCACCCCTGAAAAGAAAACAAAATAAATTAGTTAGGAAACAGGACTGTGGTCTAACAGCAGAGGAGAGATCGCACCCTGCGACGCGTAAGGTTGGATCCGAGCTGGACCTATAGCTCCACCGCCGGTACTCAACAGCGCCAACGGAAGAAGACGGACTACTAGAGCCTACCAGTGATGGCTCGCCGCTAAAAAAGGACACTGTGGCGAAGACCCCCCCCCCCTTATTTTTTTAACATTCTATCCCTTGACTAATTGCTTGTATAGAACTGAATTCCTCCCTCAACCACTTTGTATTGCTTTCAAAATGTTTTGTCGGTCACTTTTAATTGTACATTGATACCACCGGAGAGAGAGTCAGAACATGGTTCTATAATATGTCAGAACATTTCCTTGATTGACCCCGACTGAGTAGTACACCGATCTCTAGACTCGTATGTATAACACAACAAATGTAAAATCATATGTACTGCACCTCGTCTATCGCTTCGACTGCACATGGTTATATGCAATTCGACAGTATTGACAAACGCTATTCCATTGACCACACATGGCTATATGTGCACCCGTCAGTTATGATAATCACGAAAATGAACTAACTTATGTTAAAAAGCGGCGACTGTGGAAAATGACCATGTATATGTACATAAGCGGCGTTCATTTGCGTTCACCATACCCCTCTCTGTAAGCAGAACGAGTACCGCAAAGCATTGACTGCATCATCCCGCCAGCGAAGGCCCATGCACGCACGTACGCGACAGCCATTTTAGGCACCATGGCCTCTCTGCCCGTTTGTTAAACCCCCAGCACGCCCCCCCCCGTGCGCATTGAGCACCCCCGCTCTCTCATGCATAGACCATAAAACCCTCTTCCTCTGCGTGACCCTACTCTGGAAATGACACCCCCGCCTGGCCCACACCCCCTGCAT
The DNA here is from genome assembly GCF_964263255.1 of Lissotriton vulgaris. Taxonomy (NCBI): domain Eukaryota; kingdom Metazoa; phylum Chordata; class Amphibia; order Caudata; family Salamandridae; genus Lissotriton; species Lissotriton vulgaris. The sequence goes on from NC_141686.1 coordinate 276,816,741, forward strand.
TTCCCCTCAGGAACACCCTTCCCCTCTTCTGATGATCCCCCCCCTTCCCGGCAACGCCTGGCCCCTCGACCTGGTCCCAAGTCATAAGACCAAGCCTCATGGATGTATCACCCTTTTAGCCCTGCATAACAAAATGTGACGCACCAACTGAAGTGCCCGATCTTATCGCCTGCCCAACCTTAGATCTGACCGCCCCCTCCTGCCCTCGTGTCCTGTTGGAATGTCCGGCTGCTAGATCACAATCACTTGTTACATTTAAGAGGGAGAACGACACCCAAGGAAGGGTATGGGAATTGGCCTGAAGCTGGGATTCCAAACATGCCTTTTCGTACTTCAAAGTGTCTTTATTGCAATAAGGAATGTTTGTGCATCATAAACCTGTGTATAAAAGACAAAGCCTCAGTGAAACTTGTTAGAGCACCTCCTGAAGACACTGTGTGCGTGTCCGAAATGACAGGCTCTCCTCATGAGAAATAAAACTCTGTTCTTGTGTTCCTGCTTCCAGCGCCCGTCTCTTTATTTTGTAATTATTCAAGATGGGAACTAAGAGGCGTCTTGCGCCAGCAGCCTGGGCATCGGTTGTAATCTGGACTGCTTTTCCTCAGTAGCGGGCTAGTTGTTGCGCACCAGGGGATAAATACCGCACTGTGCCACACGCTTGTAGATGCCCTATTGACTCCTGAGGCGGAAGCCGGGAGGTTGTCTTGTTGTGTGTGTGAATTGCGCTATTATTATTGCATTGCATTGTGACCAAAGGCTCCTTGAAGTGCAAGCCGCATTTGTGACCAAAGGCTCTTTTAAATGTCACGAAAATTCTTTTTTAATATTTGCCGATCTAAGGCCCCTCTAAAACTGTACGCTAATTTCCTTTTTATAAATTGCACTCACCTTTATGCACGCAGCCTCACCTACTGATCAGCCGAGATAGGAGCTGAATCGGGGGCGCCTGGAGGCAAGCAAGAATGCTAAGACTGCCGCCATTTTGGCGGTAGGGAACAGGTAGCGGGCTAGTTGTTGCGCACCATGGAATAAATGACTACCCTCAACCTACCGTGCAATGGACGTGCGCAGTGGGCGTGGCGGTGGCACCCCAAAGGCGCGCCAAAAGCAAGCCCGTCTGCGCCCGTCCGCTCCCGGCCTGGACCAGGGGCCACGACCTATGCCTGTTTGGAGCCAAAAAGGTGCTTTGACTTTCAGGAGCTGTATGCGCTGCGTCTACCCCCAGGGAAAACTGTAAGCACACTATTAATGTTGGAAATTGTGAAAAGCAATGCCCATTTTGTCCCTTTACCCTGAATCGCCAGCTGAAACACAGAGTGAGGGGCCAGACACTTATCCTCGCTCTGATTAACTGTCGCTCATTAGGAAAACACAGAGCGGAGATTCATGACTTTCTGGCTGATGGACAGGTAGACGTGTTGTTTATCACTGAGACCTGGCTTAACAGCGCTTCATCACCAGAAGTGCCGGAAGCCCTTCCCCCAGGGTATGGAATAAACAGGATTGATAGGCCACTTGGAAGGGGAGGGGTTATTGCTATTATCCATAAACACAAGTTTCAGTGCAGCCTGGAAAATGTGGATGTAGTGGACAGTTAATCAGGCTTTTTCTCCATCTCGGCAGCTCATAATCATATACTGAAAGTATTCCTGATATACAGACCACCCGGGCCTGGGGCACATTTTGTTGCAAGCCTATGGATAGTCTTTTGCAGCCGGCCCTAAGGTATGAGAGACTTCTACTCTTAGGAGACCTGAGCCTCCATTTTCAGGAGGTCACCAGTGGGGTAGCGCAGGAACTTCGTCAGGAACTAGAAGCTATACAATTGAAGTTGAAATCTAAAGAACCCACCCATGGCCACGGGCACTTGTTAGATCCTATTTTCGCAAACTGGGACATGCTGTCTGTTGAAGCCCCAATACCGGTGGTCTGGTCGGATCACTATATGGTCTCATTTAAGGCGGTGGTACCATAGTCAGTTACACCGGTTAAGATAGAAATTAAAGCTAGGCGTAGGAAATGGGCAAATTTCTCTACGGTAGCTTTTAACCAGGCCTTCGCCCAAAAGGGATCCCCGGGAGGGATGGAAAAAGAAATAGATTCTGCCTACGAGGCACTAGACCTGCGAATCTCAGAGGCATTAGACTGCACGGCGCCCTGGATGTAGATTGCACCTATGAGACAAGCGAAATCTGCCCCTTGGTTCAACGCTGAACTGCGTGGTAAGAAATCTGAATGCAAGCGGCTAGAGAGGCATTGGAGGAAAAGTTATACCGAGGACAGGAAAAGTGAATATAAGGCGGGACTCAAGGATTATCATGACCTTATTAAGAAATCCCGGAAACTGTGTTATTCTAACAGGATTGAGGAAGCAGATAACTCCATGAAGGAACTGTTCTCAGTCTATAAAGAGATATCTGACCTCTCAGGTGCGGCGGCCCCTATGAGTGGGTCAGAGGAGTCCTGCAATAAGGTGGCAGAGTTTTTTGCTCATAAGGTAGAAAAAATCTACACCTCTTTCCCGGTGATAGCTAGGGAGGATTGCCCAATGAGACTACCATTACTAACCCCAAGGGAGAATGTCTAGAAAGGTTTGCGGTTCCTTCTAGGGGAGTCCTGTGTGGTATTGCTAAGAACATCAAATCAGGCTCCCCAAAGGACCCAGCCATGCCTAAGGTACTGAGAGACAGCTTGGACACTCTTGAGCCCTCTATCAGAGACTTACTGGAGTGCTCCTTTGATTCAGGGCAGGTGCCAAAATCATGGAAAGAGGCGGTAGTCCTTCCTTCGAGGATAAAGCCCAACCTGAACTTTGAACATCTTGAGAACTTACGACCCATTTCACTCCTGCCGTACTTTGCCAAAATTGCGGAAAAGGTAGTGTATAACCAGTTGTCTGCTCATATTGAGACAAATGGACTACTCCACCCCACACAAGTGGGTTTCCGCGCCCTCCACTCGACAGAGTCAGTACTTCTGGTATCAACTGAGATCTTAAGGAAATATGCTGACGAGGGTCAAACGGCGGCACTGATCTTGCTCGATCTCAGTGCCGCATCCTACAGGGGAAAGGACCCACCTATCTCCGTAATCTGTTAAGCCCCTATCACCCTACCCGTCAGTTAAGATCGTGCGCGACTGGACGAGTAGCTGTTCCCCAGTTTAGCAGAGTGAGAATGGGTGGACACTCCTTCAGAGTCCTGGCTGCCCAGCAATGGAATCAACAACCACAGAAGCTCCGCCTGGAAACATCAGAGCAGGCCTTCCGCAAAGAGTTAAAAACCTTTCTGTTCCCAAAGGACATCTGATCTGCCGCTAAATATCTTGGAGGAACAAGTCAATATGGACTAGTTATAGCCCGCGGACACACTAGTTAGTGTAACCAGGTGCTTTATAAATTTAATAATAATAACCTAAGTCTGTCTTAAGTCAGTCTTAAGTTTGTCCTAAAACAAACTTAAGACAAAATCCTAACTTTTGGGAATACCAAAAGTAGTAAATTCATTCTGTGAATACCAAAAGTAGTAAGTGCATTCTGTGCATGCCAAAAGTAGTAAGGGCATTCTGTGAATACCAAAATAGTAGTAAGTTTAGGATTGAGTCTTAAATTCATTCTGTGAATCGGGCCCAGTTTCATTAAAATTGACAGGTTCTTCAGTCCTACAATGCCTCACGAAAGGGATCAGTTTCAAACTACTCTGTGTTTTGTTCTGAGTAAGGTAACAAAAGGATACAAAGGTTGTGTCCTCCAAATGAGCATTTCCATCATACATTTCTTTGCTATCCAATGTACTCCCAATGGCTTGAAGGCCATCCCAAGTAGATGAGATAGACTTCTACCGATGATGCAATAGATGTTGGACCCAACTGATGCTGCAAGGTCATAATTTGGGTCAGCCTACTGAATGTGACCACCCTCACCAACACTGACCTTTGGTGATATGGAGTGCTTTGTTGTCTACTGTCCTTCGGACATGGACTGAAGCTTCACGATCGAGGTGGTCATAGACAAAGGGCCTGATTCACAGAACTAACTTTAGACAAAATCCTAAACTTACTACTTTTGGTATTCACAGAAGTTAGGATTTTGTCTTAAGACAGACTTAAGACAAAATCCTAACTTAAGTCTGTCTTAAGTCTGTCTTAAGTGTGTCTTAAGACAAACTTAAGACAAAATCCTAACTTCTGTGTATACCAAAAGTAGTAAGTTTAGGATTTTGTCTTAAGTTAGTTCTGTGAATCGGGCCCTGAGAGTCCTACACATCATTAGCAGAGGAAATGCCATAATATATACTTTGATTTCAAAGAAAACATTCCCTAAGAACGTTGGGGTTTCCGCATATCTTTTCAGTAGAATACATTATCTATGATTAAATTAAGATTTCGATCCTAACCTAATTTCTTTTCTTTCTCTATATTGACGACCATACTAACTTTTCAGGCCTTTGATCTGCTGCTCTAGATCCAGTGGAGTTTGCTTCATAACATAAGGAAGAGGAACTATTTAACTCTGTAACCTTCGTATGGTTTGCTTTTTTATGAGCGACACGCATACTTTGTAAAAAGTGCAAAGAGAGTAAAAAACACTCCGAATTTTTTAAAACAAAAAATACTATTTCTGGAAAAAATCTCTGCAAAAACTAATTTTTATTAGAAAAATACTCTGTTAAAAAATATTTTGCTGGAAATTCTTCCACAAAAACTCTCTGAGGTAGAAGTTAGCACGGGGACGACGTTTTGTGAAGCGTACAAGAATTTACAACATTTGTGAAGTATGACTTTTGAAAGGAAATTTTCGACTTACTTTAAATTATTAGCAGCCCTCCTTTTCTAATCATTGGTGTTATTTTATTCTGTATCTCCAGTATGAAAAATATTCAGATTCTTACATCTACCAGAAAATGAAAGTTTTAAAGAAGGGTGTGTTAACGGAAAGCAATGTGTTTCTTTGTTGTTAATGTATCTTCAAACCTAATTGTGTTTTGCTTTCTTTATGTTTCCCCCAAAAAATATTTTGGAATTGCTGATTTTTTTGGTTTAAGGTTACTGTCTGCTTTGGGCATAGTAATGTAGGACATTTAAAAACTGGGATAAAGTTGACCAAACACCTCTGTCACACCAGCATTGTAGTGTTGACCCATCGGTGGCTCCTGCCAGCAAAGCGTGTGCCACCTCCAGGGTTGAGAGATGGAGGGACTTGTTATTCATGACAACTTTAGCATGCTGGACTGCCATGGTGCAATCACCATTACTAAGTGTGAGGGTACATTTGCATTACTCATATTAAAATGATTCCTGGCATCATGGGGAATATTCCCCCAGCACACCATGGAAGCATTTGATTGGACAGTTCAATCAAGGGTTGCCATAGTTTAGATGGATGTCCCTCATGTAAGGAGAAATCTTTCAAATTGGTGGTTAAGCTTCATGATTGAGGTGACCTTTGCCTGGGAGTCCTTCATGTCATTAGCAGTGGAAATGGCATAATGTACAGATTAGAGCTCGTGGGGGCACCCAAGGAACCCCTCTTCCCAGCCCTGCGCAATGTGGCAGGTACCATGAGGTGCCCACCACAGGCCGCAATGTTTTCCCCAACCACCCTTTTTTCAATATGAACATGTGTTCTCGTTCGGAACCCAGGCTCCCCTTGAAGTCAATGCGAGTCCGATCAAACGATGCTGGCAAGCATCGTAATCAGTCATTCGGATTCGCAGGACCCGATTCGTTTGGAAACTAGTCCGGAACCGATTCGTTCGGGACAGTTTCCTTACGACATCGTAATCGGGCCCTTTGTTGTTAATACATTTTTAAATACAATAATGGTTTCCACCCTTTATGCACCTGGTATAATCCTCTTGGGAAGACCCAGGCCAGTGAAATCCAGCATCTCTAACAACTCCTCAACATACCAAAGACCTTGTCTAGACCTTAATGGAGCAGCAAAATATGGCACCGGGACTTGTGTACCTGTTTTTTATGCACATATCAAAAGGTGAGCCAAAATAGCACCCCCTTATTCAAAATGTTCTATTCTTTTTATTACAAATTTTTGGCCAGCAGTAAAACATAACACAACGATTTCACAGAATCAGTGCAAGCAAGCATGTAGGAGGTTTTTGTACCCATGTTGGCCCCATACTCTGTTTAGCAGATGCCAACCTACTGCAGAGTTTGTGTTTCAGCTACAAGTCAGGTATGATTCATCCTGCAACTCAGAGATAGACGGCTTACGCTGTATTCCCTGCACCCACCATGTGTCTTGTGCTGGAAATAGAAAAGGGTCACTGATAACCCACACACTGGGGTAAAAGGGTGGTATCAGGACGGTTGGATAGGCACTTGTCACCTCAAGATATTGACAAAAAGAAAAAATGTGGCGCTAGATCTGTACCGGCTTCCCTAATTGGTCACAAACAAAATGCATTTTGAAATATCCTACTGGGTTAAGGTGCATGCTGCAGAGACCTTTGAGTACCCAGGGGCATATTATCAAGGGCCATTTTGCAGCTTTTTTGGCTTTAAAAGCCAAAAAAGCAGCAAAAATTACATCGCCCTATTTACAAGGCAGCGCTAACATGCATTAGCGCATGTTAGCAGCCATTCTTCAAACGCCTAGCTTTGCATCGCTAATGAGATGCAAAGTAGGCGTTCCCTTCAGGAAACAAATTGAAAAGGATCGCCAACCGTATTTTGACGTATTTGCAAGCCGTCCCAGAAAAAGTGTAACGATGAAAAAAATCTGCGCTAACCGCGGATATCGCCTGATACTAATGTCTGCTAAATTCTCGACTTAGCCATGTGCATGATGGGAAGTGGATTGTTTGGTTACATCCGCTTCTCCCTATTTACAACATTTTCTTCAGCGCTGTTCTAACATCGCTGGTTTTCATGCGATATTGATGACAATCGCCGTATATTGCCGGATTTCACATCGCCTGTTCGCAAACTGTTGCAAATACGGCGCTAACATGGCGATGTGATCCGGCGTTATACGGTGATAATGAAGAACGCGCTAGACGCGTTTAGCAATATTTATCGCTCGTTGTTGATGATATGCCCCCAAGTAGGTTCGAGGGCATACCAGCGGCAAGGAAAGTCTGGGGAGTATTGGACCTGGAGGAGAGATCTGTGGGCACTCTAGTCACATGTTTGGCTCACCTTGAAATAGCTGAGAGGGTTAATGTGCCTTCTCCAGAGCACACAAGACACACAGATGATGGACGGAATGCAGAGCAAATCAAACCTTCACCCCCAGTCAAGAGCAGAGCATCCAGGTCACCAATGTGTATTTTGTCTAGGGAGCTCAGTGGGTTCCACAGTGAGATCCTTGTGGTAGTTGAAGGATACAAGTTACAATCCTTGCAATGAAAGGAGACCCCCGCGGCTAGGGGAGGGAGGCCTTTAGTGGGCATTCCGTGCCCGCCTCAGTAGGTGAGTTTAGTTTCATGAGATTGCCGTCATGGGGAGGGTCTCTCCGTAATGTGAGACGCTTGATGGGCATCTGAGGACCCTTCTCCCAAGGCAATAAGAAGTGCAGTACCCCAGGGAGTAGCCCTCTCTCGTCTCTCGCCTGATTACAAGAAGGCTAGCCGGGAAATTAGTTGCCCACCCACCCATTTCTAAGTTCGATTGTGGGGGGCGGGGTCCCCGATAAGAGGAAAGGCTGGGGGACTCTTTTTGGACGGAAAAACGGTTGACCCTGGAGCAGGGGAGGCAGTTATGTCCGCTCTAGGCTGGCGGGAGAGGGGGCCGCCCTGCTGGTGGTCCTGGACTCTCTGGCTCTTCCCTAGTAGCTGGTGGCTTGATAAAGGGGGTGGTGTTGTGTTCTGCTGGTACAACACGCCTCTAGAGACGCCAATTTGTATATATATGGTAAACTGTGGCGCATATGTATGGGGCGCAGCATTTATGTGTGAATTTAATAAATGGTCAATGTGGGAAGTTTAACCCCACAGCTGAAATGGTGTTTTATTATAATAATAAAGCTAGGCAGAGGACATCAAACATTTGTAAGTGTTTTACTGTGGAGGAGTGAGCCAGGGGTGATGAGCGAATGGCACAAGTTTTTTTTTTTTTTTTTTTATTTATTTAGAATTTTATATAGCGCATAGTTACCCTCGGGCATCCCAGCGCTTGTCCAGGCAACAACAATATCCACAGAGCCATCCCCACTATATAGTTTAGTGAGCTCTGCATTGGCATGAACAAGCTGCATGCGGATTGCAGATCACTTTGTCTTGATCGTTTGCTCTCCCCGGGTTACTAAAAAGGGGGTTCATTTGGGTACTAATAAAGGCTGGTTAGTGAGTGCTATATAAATGGTTACCAGTGTAATACCTCCAATAGGCAGGTGCATCTGATCTGACATTCTAACAGTGCATCCATAGCTCTTACATACACAGCTCTGAAAAGCAGACACCTGCATTCAAATCATGGTTTATCTCTTAAGCACCTGTGAAGTGACAGCAAGCGGATTGTTTTTCTTTTCTTAGATTATTGGCATCAAGGCTCCAGCCAGCTCTGCGCTGAAACAAGCCTTGGCAAGACATTAGGTCTTCCCTATAAGAGCTATTGGCGTTAGTAATGATTCGCAGCCCTGCTGTGCAGCAGGGTGGCCTTTGTGCAGCATGGCTAAAATAATTATTAAAAAGCACCATGATGTGGACAGCTTTAATGTTTTTTTTTTTCAGAACAAGCACATTAGCACTGGCCCGTCATTTCACTTTTGTATTATTATGTTGGTTAGTGTGTGCACTCTACCCACCTCTCATTTTAATCACTCTTTTTTTCCATCTTTACTTCCTTTCTTCTTTTTCTCTCTTCTTCCACCCTCATCCCCTTCACTTTATTTGTACCTTTCACGTTCTTCTTACCTTCCCTTCCACTCCTTTTCTTCTCCTTCTTTCTTTCCTTTCGTCCCTCCTCTATCTAGTTTTGTCCCTGTTTCTTTTCACATCTTCCCTCTCTCTGGGTCTTACTTTCCTTCCTCTCTTCCTTCTTTCCACATTTCCCTCACTTTGATCTTATTATGCTTTCCTCTCCCTGTCACCCACTCTTTCACTACGATCAGTTCTTACTTCCTTCCATTCACTCTTTTCCTTGAGCCTCTCTCATTCTCCCATCACCCTCGTGCTACCGTCTCATCTCTCCATCCTCTGCGGTTTCCCTCTCCCAGCTGCCCTCCCCATCTCTTCTAATCTCTTCCTTCTGATAATTGCATTATTTGGCCCCTTTGAGATAAGGCTCTTGAGCCTTTCCTCTGGGAGGGAGGATGAGATTACAGCTGTTATCTCCTTTCACTTCCCTTGTTTCTAATCCAAAGCTCTTTCTCATCACATCTCCACCCTAGGCAGGGAGCCATCAATCCAGCGCCTGGCATGCATCTCATCCCTGGCATTTAGAGCACCAAAAAGCCAATGCCCCCCTCCCTCCCTCCCTGGCTCTTCACTGGTTCCCGAAGGCGACAAAAATTAAGGTCCAGGTTTACTATGATTGTGTCTGGAATGTCACTGTAAGGGGCATACCCAACATAAAATACTTTTGGGCATTTACTAAGCCACACAAATCCACTTGCGTGACTGTGCTAGCTTTAGGAAATATTTATAAATACAAAGTAACGCATGGCAGTGATTTGTGCTGCCTTGCATTGTTCTGCGTCTGGTCGGCGTTACATGGGTGGAGCACAGTTGCTCCTAAGCATTCGCCCATGTATTTTGATGCAAACCCTGATTAATAAAGATTTGTAAATCCGGGTTTGCATTAAAATGGTCCGTCTACCTGACAGAGAATTAAAGAGGAAAATATGTACTGGTACCTACTGTTTCTTTAGACATTTGCTGGTGTCTGTTTCTGTAAACATGTAGGGCCCGATTCACAGAATGAATTTAAGACTCAATCCTAAACTTACTACTATTTGGTATTCACAGAATGCACTTACTTCTTTTGGTATTCACAGAAGTTAGGAGTTTGTCTTAAGTTTGTCTTAAGTCTGTCTTAAGTTTGTTTTAAGACTAACTTAAGACAAAATCCTCACTTCTGTGAATAGCAAAAGTAGTAAGTGCATTCTGTGAATGCCAAAAGTAGTAAGTGCATTCTGTGAATACCAAAATAGTAGTAAGTTTAGGATTGAGTCTTAAGTTCATTCTGTGAATCAGGCCCTTTGTACTTTTGGTATTCACAGAAGTTAGGATTTTGTCTTAAGTTTGTCTTAAGACAAATTTAAGACAGTCTTCAGACAAAATCCTAACTTCTGTGAATACCAAAAGTAGTAAGTTCATTCTGTGAATACCAAAAGTAGTAAGTTCATTCTGTGAATGCCAAAAGTAGTAAGTGCATTCTGTGAACACCAAAATAGTAGTAAGCTTAGGATTGAATCTTAAATTCATTCTGTGCATCGGGCCCTCCGTATCTGCTGTATACTGCTGCACACATAGAAAAATGAATATGCCTCTAAGGATTTTTTTGTGCAGGAAAGTATTTCCTCAGCACAAAAACAACCCTGCGAATAATGCAGGCACTCTTACACTATGGTGCAAGTGCGCCTACTTTTGCACTGGGCTGCACACTGTAAGCCTGCTCAAGGAGAGTGAGCAGAAATGCTTCATATCTTTGTAAATATGGAGAATTCTTCTTTCTCCCTTTCAAGCAGTGCAGCACCACGTGGCGTGAAACAACAGTAAATGTGCCCCATAATCTTTCTGAGGCCCTTGCGTTGTGTTCGTGGTTATAGCTGGCAGTGCCATTCAAAGACATAAACTAGGGCAAATTTATACAGAGTGGCTATATTCATTTATAGGTTGGCACCTCTGGTACTCCATTAGGGCTGGGGGAGGGTCTATTTCTTGTAGGATGAATCTGAAGAATCTAGAAGGCTGTCTATTGAGGTGAGTAGGGCTGGGGCAGAATCAGTGCCATGTAGGATACCTCTGAACGATGGAAAATGCGGCATTAAAAGTCTCTTACGTGCCAGTCATCTATTCTACCCGTGGTCCTCCTACGACATGCTCTGCTGTCATTCAGGAGGGGTGGGGAAAGGGAGGTGAACATGTACTGAACATGCTGCTCATTTCGTAGTTTACAGCTTTCCACACAAGTTAGCGGACCCACCAAAGAGAACGTAAACATAAAGATAAAGACAACCTACCTCTTCCTGCACTTTACAACCCCTTGACAATGCTCCACCACTATCTACCTCATCACCGCTCCCCTACCCCTTCCCCGTTCCCTCCCCCCAGAAAGAGGTTTAACCCAGGACATTGTGCACTCATCGATGCGATCTCAGGACCTCCCTACCTCAAGGACGCACAGCACACTGAGTCCTTCCGGACTTTTACGTTAACCTTTGCCTTTTTATGTGATTTCTGCTTTAAATCTGTTGTAAAGCGCTCCGATACCCTCGGGTCTGGCCAGCGCTATATAAAACTCCTAATAAATAAATAAAATAAAATATAAAATACATAAAGTCACCCTTCTTCACTGTCCCAAACTTACACACCACATCTGCCCAACGTTCCTTGTAAAACTACACATTCTGTGCACTGTGGGAACACTGCATCAGATATGTTGCACCAGGAGTTACTGATACAAGGATGATGTGCAATTCCAGGATGTGCAATTTCCTTCATATTACAGCTCTACCCCCCCGAGAATACGAACCTATAATACATCAGAAATTGGGGTCTCTACACCAATTACTGCAGGAAATTCGCAACTTCGAGACACTTTTCTCAGGACATATTTCACCAGGGTGTACCATGCAAATGTGTCCACAGAAATTCAGAAGTTGAGGTACTGCACATGGATTTACCACATATCGCGTAATCCTGATCAACAGGTAATCCCAACATCATGGTCTTGGGATCTCCGCCACCTTTCCGCTTTGGCTTTAAGAGCTGCTTACTGCCCAACAGGGACTACATCATGGATTTTGTTCATGGAGTCTTCTCAGCACCATATAATGCTTAAACGTCATCACCGCACCCCTCACCTTCTTAGCACTGATGTACTCACTTCCATTTTATCATATCTCTGGGGCTACCGCCACTCAGTAGTTTAAGGTAGGGCAGGTGTTCCATAGAAAGAGCGTTTTTGGTTTGCTAATAACTTTGGTCCCATTTCACAAAATATTCCCAAAAGAAAGCTCATCCACCTCTGCTCCTTCCGGGAAAGTTTTGGGTGATCTGTTAAGCAGAATCTGAGAACAAAGAGGGGTCCCAACATGTAAAACCCCCTCGCATTTTCCATCGACTTCTTTAAGCGGGTTCCACCGGGAACCAAAACTGGCCCTGGCAAACCCCTAGGCCTCAAAGGGGTGACCCAGAAGTACCCTCCCCCCACCCCTGGGCAAAACGAATAAGAATTGAGAAAAAAAAGTTGCAATCCGGCGAGACTCTCGCGGGATCGAAAAAAAATGGTGGCCTTAGTTTTGGGCTTAGGGGCCCCCACCCCTGGGGTAAAAATCATCAAAAAAGGGAAGGTCTGCTTGTCCCATCCTCCCCGAGCCTCCAGAGGACCCATTCCCCCAAGGCCAGATTCTTTAGTAAAGGAGAGGGGGACAATACGACCACCGTCCATGAGCCTTTAAAGGCCCCGGGGAGTCCACCCCTAGGGCTGAAATGGGTTAAAAAGTGGAGGGGGCTGACTGGTCCTTTCCCTGAACCTTCATCAGACCCAGGAAACCCGCCCCAGGGTCAAATCCTTTAATGAAGGAGAGGGACCCACCCTACCCCAGATTCTAGAGGCCCCAGGGACCCCCAGGAAGATCACTTCCATGGCTGAAATGTGTGAAAAGGGAAGGGGTGCACAAGGCCCTCCTCTTCCCAAGCCTCTAAAGGCCCTGGGGACCCCATTACTCGGGTCCACTTAACCTAAATAAATGGGAAAGGGGCCATACAGTCCCCCTCTCATAGACTTTAAAGGCCCTGGGGACCCCATCCCTGGGGCGCTGCTCAGATACTATGTTCCAGGAAGCCCACCCCTAGGGCATAGTGGTTTTCCTGCCCGCAGCGGCACAGGCAGGGAAACCTGTGTTTGTTCTCCCTTGGTGGGAGTATTATCAAATCTCCTGCCAAGCGGGAGCAAACACCAAATCCGCTCCCAGCTCACATGTGTTTTTAAAATGCTCCCGCCTGCATGGAGCAGAATTTTGATCTTTTTCCCAGCCAGCAGTGATCAAAATATTGCTCTCTCCAGCAGGGGGCAGCTTTGGGAGATGCTTCCTGCAGACAGGAGCAATGTCAGCTCCTGCTAAATGAGGGGAGCAGGCTGCGGTCACGGGGGCTTTGGTGCTCCCCGCCAATGAGAGGATGGTGGGTGCCCTGGTTGGGCACCAGTGCTCCCACCTTTTATTGTTCAGGGCCCAGGGGATGGGGGCTGATATCAGCCCTGGGAAGGTGTCCGTGTGCCACCCTCCCCATGAAAGGAGGGCCATAATTGGCCTGGGAACGGGGGCTGTGTGCCCTAAATCCCTAAAAATGCCACCAGGACACTGTGGAGGGGGGTCTCCATGGCCAAAATAGGCACATTCCCCACTCCAAAAATCACAAAGTGATATAGTTCTTATGAAAGTTTCACTGTTCGCAAACAGTGTGGTATAGAGTAAATGCTTTCTGTTGGGTAAGCACTGTTTACAGTACTCACTTCTCTACTGATATCAACTTTATTTCTCAATGTAGGTTTGGTGAGTGTCAGGGGTTTGATACAGTCAAAAGCTGTCCGTAGTAGGATATTTGTTTTGGACCTGACATTCACTATTTTTAGGAACAAAGCTTGCTGTGAACAGTTGCATACAGATGGAACACCGTACTCAATGATCGTTTACCATATATATGTGGTTAAATGTTAACGTGAACTATGCGAACTGTCAAATGAATGTTATATGGCCAATTTTGAACATAATACACGCTTTCTACACCTAAGGAAGTTGTATCTGGCATGGCCGATGTTCTCCTGAGCTATTTTGTACTTACTGTCAAGCCTTTAATGCCATAGTAATTTATAGAGCAACATTAAGAGAGAAAACGTTGCAATTTTGGTGTAATTTATAGAGCAACATGCGGGAAAATGACACTTGGAATCGGATAATGTCACCAGTGATGTAATTTGAGATGTCATCGGTGATGTAATAAATGATGTCATAGAGCATGTTATGAGTGATGTCATATGTACGGTCATAAGCAGTGCATAGCGGGGTGTTATACTTAGTGCTGCTAACTATATCTGGTGAATATCTGTGTTTATTTTTAGTTCAAAATGTTAATGTTCTCATTTACAAATTCACCTAACTATAATGGTAGTTTAACCTTGGTATTTTTCAGTGAATATAGATCTATATGTATATATGGAGTTATATGGCATTAGACCAAGTTATGGGGGAGTGTTGATTAAAATATTCTCAAAGGAAAGGCACATTATGCGTCATGGAAAGGCAAATGTGAGGCATATTATGCGCTTAGTGGTAAAGTAAGCAGCATTTTATATGTTTAACGGCAAAATATACAGGATTTCTTTTACATTAAAATGCACTTATTTCTTTATTTTAAGAGACATTGAAACAAGCCCTTACTGCTACTAAATGCGTAGGTTTATCAAGAAGTAAAGTTATACATATTAAACCCGTGCTATTCAAAATGTTGTTCACCAATTTTGTCTTTCGTGAATCATAGGAAAGACATTTTAATCTCAATGACCATCACTTGCCCTTCTAACTCCCTGAGTAAAATAATGTGTGCTAAACAGTTAGGGCTTTACCTACAAGAAAGTGACTCAGTGCAGCACTGCAAGGTATTTGGCTGCGCCGCTCTGAGTCACTTTCAAAGCACAGGGATGAAACATATTTACAATTATATGTCGCATACCTGTGCTTTCCCCTGTGCTGGCGCACAATTGACACCAACGCAGGCACCCTCGCACCATGGTGCAAGGATATCTGCATTTCAGGGGATATTGTTTTCATGCAGGAAGGGACCAGAGGTGATTTCCTCTTTCTATGCAGGCTGCAGAGCACACCCCTTTCTGGCAAAGTGCTGCGGGAAAAGGGGCTGTATTTACAAGGATACGAACAGCCACACAGGGTGGCTTTATGTGTCCTTGTAAATATGAGGCAGCAAAATGTGCCATTGGTGCGTCACAAAAAGTGATGCACTGGCGGTGCAAGGGGCTTGTAAATATGCCAGTACAATTTTACAATCGGCAGAACACAGCCTAAGTTGACCCGCCTCTTGTACAAACAGATGTGCCTGTCAATTCGAGGTTGACCTATGATCACTATAAAATACACCTCTATTCATTAATTCAAGGCCTGCAGAACAGCACAGCATAGTCACATGTATTCCCTCTGTAACGCACTAAGATGCACTTTTGTCAAGTCATCAGACCTTAGAAAACGATGGAACGAGTTTTACATTCTCCTCACCTCTGAGCGCCTTCTTGAGGTACCTAAAGGCACTGAAAGCTTTAGAAACACACCCAGGCATTCAAGGGACTCTGTGCTGGGCAGTCTGCTGCAAAGAGAGGGAAGGTCATATCATACACTTAACTGAGGTCTGGGGGCACCCACCAGCCTCCAAATGACCCCCACTGAGCTAAAGGTCAGCCATGACTGAACTCAGCGCCCAAACTGAATGGCACACAAAAGCAAAGCAGTTTTCTGGAAGATAACTTGAGTTCACCCATGGGTGCTTGTTCTGTGCAGCAAGACAACCTTTAGATACATGTGTGTGATGTATACTCGATCTAAGAACACAGCCAGGCACAAGAGCCATTTCTCCACTTTTTTGGCTTTTAAAGCCAAAAAAGCGGAGATAAAAATATCGCCCTATTTACAAGAGTGTGCTAACATCCATTAGCGCATGTTAGCACCCTTTTTTCTGACACCTCCCTTTGCCTCTCTAATGAGATGCATAGTGGGCATCACTGGGCAGTACAACCTTGTAAATATCACTGATGTGCACATCGCAATATTTAAAGAAAAAAACGTGAGGAATTTTAGAAGACATCAAGGAAATGTTGACAATAATTGACGTCATTCTTGCCTTGCATTTATTTCAAATTATCTTATTTAGCTGATACTGGACTGTAAAGTAGAGCTGTATCCAAATAGAGTAGAAAACAGGATTTATTGTAAAATCAGCAGCAACACCAAAGGACATCAGACTATATCGTAAAACCAGCTTCCAACTGCCCCCCAGAACCACACGGCACGGACCCAAGACTCTAGAACATCCATAGAGTCGAACAGGTCCTGTGCCAATATACTTACAAAGTTACCAAGTTACCAACACAAGACATCTTCCCCCCTTAAACCAAAAATAAATAAATAAATAAATAAATTTAAAAAAAATTATGAATACAACCTATTTTGAATCAAAGTTATAAAATCTGATAACCATACAGGTTTTTTACGCAAACGTTTAGAGTCAGGAAAACTCTCATTTTCTAGAACAATCTGAATTGATGGAATTTGAAGGTAAAACAACATCAGCCATGTTATGACGTTCAACATTGATATTACAGTCATTGCTATTGTTGCTAACCTCAACAGAACTATCCTCTGTAACATCTGCAAAATCTGAATTTTTTTTACTAATAACATGTGCTTCTTTGTACAATTCCCTGTTACTTTTAAGTACAGCAATCTTATTCAAATTCCAAACATTCCCATTAGAAAGTCCGACAGTATTCTTCAAGACTTCTTTTACAATAAACTGACCCATATATTGAATTTCACCTTTGGATACTTTCCATGGTTTCCTAACTTTTACAAACATACCCACTTGTTTAATTGGATCAGATTTAGAACCTCTTCTTAAATAAAATTTGTGTTTGTTCACAATATGAGTTCTCTCAATTCTTTTTTTAACCTTTTCCAGATCCACCTGACATTTGGTAGAAGAAGTTAACCTAGACGGATTGATTTTCATTCTTGGTATTCTACCCCTCATAATCTCAAAAGGAGCACAATCAGTCATATCAGTAGGAGTAGTTCTATACTTCCACACATTCTTCATTACCTGAATCTCCCATTTTCCATTGTCAACAACAAACATTTGTATTGTACCCTTCAAAACTCTGTTGAATCTCTCTATAATCCCGTTTCCACTCGGATTATACAAAGAAGTAGTACAATAAACAAGACCAGTCTTCTGAAAGTACTCTTTAGCCTTATGAGATACAAATTGTACCCCATTATCAGTAATTACACGTATGGGCAAACCTTCCTCAGTGAAAACTTCATCTAGAAAAAGTAAGACAGTATCAGTATTGACCTTACCTACAACTTTTATGACAGGCCACTTTGGAAATAAACCAATGGCAGCAACAATGTACTTGCTCAAAGGACCAATGGGACCCATAATGTCCATAGCAATAGATTTCTAAGGACCATTTGGAACAAAATTACCTTTCATATTAGGTTTTAAAGTCTTCAAAGACTTATCAGAATTAGCACAATGAAAACAGTCCTTGACAATGCGCTCAACAGAAATATCCAAACCTGGCCATCAGAACAGTCTTTTGACTGACTGTTTAGTCCTGATAATACCATTGTGACTCTCATGACCATATTTGATCACAATGTCTCTCATACCGGAAGGAGGAACTGCCTTATCACATCTCCAAATGATACCATCAGAAAAAGATAACTAATTTCTCACTTCCCAAAAGCTCCTCAATTCAGAAGTAAGATTTTTCTTAGTGGGCCAACCTTCAATTATGTATCTCTGAACAACTTGTAAAACTTTATCTTTCAAATATTCAGCATTCCAATCTTTACTTTTGATAGGTAACACACCATCATCATGCACAAGAGCAATATGAAACTCATCCCAGGAATACCGAATGCTTTCTTTGAGAGGTAACGGGAGTCTAGATAGCAAATCTGCTGTGACATTATCTCTGCCAGGAACGTACACAATCTTATAGATAAAATCCTGCAATTTCATGCATATACGTGCAACTCTAGCTGATGCTTTAATCATACCATCAGTAGTGAGTAAACGTACCAAGGGTTTGTGGTCAGATCTGATTTCACACTCTTTTCCCCAAACAAACACCCTAAAATGCTCCAAAGCCCATACTAAGGCTAAGGTTTCCCTTTCAATAGTTGAGTATTTTTTCTCTGCTGGGGATAAAGCTTTTGAAGCGTAAGCAATTACAGCTTTACCCCCCCCCCTTTTCTTTTCTTTGGGCTAAAACAGCTCCCAATCCTCTTGAACTGGCATCAGTGGTAATAATACAAGAGAGCTGAGGATACAAATTTACTCTTGTTTTTCAGTAACTGTCTAATATTAAACACTGTGCAAAAAAATTGTGAATGTATTTGGAATAAAACTCTGTTAATCCCAAAATGACCTAACATCATCTTTAGAAGTTGGTGAAGGTGCAAGTTGAAGGTCCTCAATGAGATCAGGTTTGGGTTTAATACCATCTTCACAAAGGACATGCCCAAGGTACGTAACATAGTTGACACTAAATTTACACTTCGAATGTTTAACCGTAAGCCCATTAGCAGATAGCTTATTAGGGACTACTTCTAATGTTTAATCATGAGCAGACTTGTTGTCACCAAAAATAAGTATGTCGTCTTGGAAACACACTGCATTTTTACAGTCACTAAAAATATTGTGCATGATACGCTGAAATACAGCAGCCGCTGAGGCCAGCCCTAATCACATTTTCTTAAATTGGAAACACCCAGATAGTGTAACAAATGCAGTGTATTTCCTACTACCTTCATCTAAAACAATTTGGTGATACGCTGAAGATAAGTCAATGCAAGAAAAAATGTTTACTTTACCTACTAAAGCCAACATCTCAGTAATACGGGGTAGGGGAAATTGATCGACTACAATATTGTTGTTTAGGTGGCGCAGATCAATACATAATCTGATATTTCCGTTGGATCGTCTGGCCACAACAATCGGAGATACACATTCAGAGGATTCAATTCTCTCTATGATATCATTCTACACCAATTTATTAAGTTTGTTTTGTACTTCATCTCTTACTGTAATAGGAATATTTCTTGCTTTATAAATCTTGGGACAAGCGTTGTCTTTCAGAACAATTTTGTGTTTAAAATTAATCAACTTCCCTATACCATCCTTAAATACTTCTGGGAACATGGTACTACCCCATTGACTAGAATCTCCAACAACCATTACCGGTTCTGGGCTATTAGGATTGAGAATGATGTCGAGTTTTCCTTGTTCAAACCATCCTAAGACCGAAGGTCCATGTTTCGATACATACAATTTAGAAATTCATTCACGGTCTTTAACTTTAAAAACCAGTACTCTAAAACCAATAATATTGATTTGTTCACCTGCATACCCCAGAGGATTAATGTCACCAGGATACAACAAAGAACTAAGCTTGTCAACAAATTTTGACTTCCATACGCTCTCATTGATTATAGAGTAAGGAGAACCGGAATTAGCATAAATTTGAATCTCCACTCCACCAATAATCATGTCACAAGTTTTTTTTTTTTATGGCATTCTTATCATCAATGTTCAAAATGATAGAAGAACCTTCCATAATATTTAACTTGTAAGATCTTTCAAATTCACTATCCTTGTAGTCATTGTCACTCTTGTCAGATTCACCTTCATCAACACACTTTACTTTCTTATAATTACGTTTTCTACACGCTTTAGCTATGTGTCCAATGACTTCACAAACCAAACACCTTTGTTTAATGGCACGACAACCTTTGAAATTAGCTAAATGTGAACTACTATCACACCTAAAACACCTTAGTTTGTTACAGTCGTTAGTATATTCCTTTGTAGTTGTATTCTTTTTGTAATTATTCTTAGGTTTAGTATTTTCAACTCTAGCTATGACACTGTTGGGTTTGCTGTTCTCATCAGCTTTAACCTCTTTTAAATTTTGCAGGATATTTGTGCTTTTCCAACTATGGCAAGGATGTCTTCCAACTTTGAATTACCATTCACCCACAATCTATCTTGAATAGAAGTGTCTTTCACATGCACACCAACCTGATCTCTTATCAAGTCTTCTTGCAAACCCCCAAATTGGCAATCCAGAGAGAGTGTTCTCAAAGCAGACACATAGTTATCCACTGACTCATCTGCGTTTTGTTTACTTTGGAAAAATGTATAACGGAGAATGCCAATGAATACTTTTGGAGCAAAGTAACGATCAAAGTCATCAATGGCAGCAGAAAACACATGTTGGTCACTGCCACCGCTAACTGTAGTCATTTGATTGTAGGCTTTAAGACCTTCAGACCCAACAGAATGTAAGAAAATTCCTTTATTTTCAGGAGCAGACATTTTACCCTTTGCATCTAATGTCTTAATGTAGTTGAGAAAGTATGCCTTCCATTCTGGCCATTGCATACAAGGCGTGCCACCTGCAGGCCAGAAACACTGAGGAGGCGATAAAATATAGTTTTGTGAAGTGGACATATTGAAGTGTAATAATAAAAAAAACGATGTGCTTGTGTCAATTTTCTTCTCTTTTTTATTTATATCAGCAAAGCGTTTATAATAAATAATCAAAGTAAACTCGCTCACCAATGCCGCAAGACTATTCAGTAGAATAAAAGAAGCAAGTAATTAAGTTTGCGTGTAAAAACGTGCCGAAAAGCCGAAGCGATAGTTGCTAAGAGGCAATTAACAACTAAAATGGAGGCACGTAGCGTACGTATAGGACGTACGTAATCACAGAGATCAACGTGGAAGCAAGAAAGTCAGTGTTCGATACGCACTGGGAAAGACAGCGTAGAACACTATTCTCTGCCTCGCAGAGGAAGTAGGAGTTTGGAGACTTCTGCTTCTCGGAACTCGTGGAATGCTGGTGGCGTCTTGAAACTCCAAGCAGTTGCGGTGAGCTTTTTTTAAAAATAAAAATCTTGAAAGTGTAGAAAATGTGCAGAAAAGCACTCAAAGCACATACAGCCAGATTCATCAAACTGAAATCGGCTCGCAAAGGGCCAGATTCTGAGAATCTGGCAATTTGCGAGCCCTATTTTTGCATTTGGGATTCATCATCCCAAATTCAAAAATCGCAATTCTAGAAATCGCTAAATTGCAATTAATTGCATTTAAGGAATCTCAATTTGAGATTCCTTAAATGCAATTCATGAACCATTTTAAAATTGCGAATTTGCAATCTGGGGTCGCTATTTACCGCAAAGTCTAACTACGTGGTAAATAGCACACACACACATGTCCTTTGGACATGTGTGTGCGCAACACCAGTGTACATTACCATTTTAGGGGTGCTACAGGGTGTCCTTTGGACACCCTGGCACCCTTGAAATTGCTTCCTTATTTGCGATTCGCTAATTGATAATTGCTAGTCGCAAATAAGGAATGACTCCCCATTCATTCCAATGGGCCTTTAGGCCCATGGGAATAAATGGGAAAGCCATTCCTTATTTGCAATTAGCAATTAGCGAATCGCAAATAAGGAAGCAGTAGAAATCGCATAAAATATTGCGATTTCTACATGCATCCCATTTTGCGAGTCTTTAATAGCGAATCCTTAAAATTCGCTAATAAGGACTCGCAAAACGTTACTTTGATGAATCTGGGGGATAGAGATTCCAAAGTAGGTGGATGTCTGATGAAATTTCCGAATACGCCCTCTGAATGTATTGGCGTCTTATAGAAGAAATGCCAGACGATGAAAGGCACACACAGGTTCACAAAGTGCGGTGATGCTGCAATCCATGATCGTCGCCAAACTTGTAAAGTAGAGCTGAATCCAAATAGAGTAGGAAAACAGGATTTATTGTAGAACCAGCAGCAATACCAAAGGACATCCGACCATATTGTAAACCAGTTTCCAACTGCCCCCAGAACCACACGGCATGGACCGAAGACTCTAGAACATCAATAGAGTCGAACAGGGCCCGTGCCAATCTACTTCCAAAGTTACCAAGTTACCAACACAACATGGACCCATGTTAAGAGTGACGCCCTCAGACCCAGAAAAGCGCCTTGCATGGTGGGATTTTAGAGTCCATACTTCAAATGTTTAAAGCAAAACTGTAAAAACTAGAACTCAATGTACTGCTGTTTAAAACGGCATGGCTGGGTGAAGGCGCTGCTCACAGGATTCAAGCAAGCCGGGCGGAAGACGCTGTAATGCCAGAAACCGGTCCCCGGAAGCTTGTTTCTTTCCAGTAAAAGAATTGGCTTGGTAGTTTGGTCTGCCCTGTTCCCATGATGCACTGGGCCAGGACAGACTAATTTGCATGTAGCCAGGTTCTGAGCTGGGATGGTGCAGTAAGCTAAAGCTAAAAAACGGTGATGGATCAAGCCCTGATCTGTTGACTGGGTAGGAGTGTTCTGCTTAATTCAGATACTCTGTCCATCACCACCCCCTTTTCTGAATCGCTCACGGGGTGAAGGCGCTAGCAGTCATCCCTTTTAAAAACGCCCTCAAGAGCGTCAACGCGCTACTGGCAGCCAACAATGTATACCACTGTTTGTCTTTGCAAAGTTTGTTTGCTTTCCCCAGGAGCAAATTAATGGCTCCTCTTGGCCTGAGCCTTATAGCCTCATTGCAATCCCTTTGTGCACCTGGGGGGCCCACAACACAGTCTTAAGACCACTGATCTACATCAAAATATACAAATAAACAAAATCAACAATTTAAAAAAATGAATATGGGGAAAAAGACTGCTATTAGTTAAACATAAAAAGTCAAGTAACACAATAAAAAGTGCCCTTGTAAGTACTAATTCACTGCTCATTTTCATAGCAGTTTAATGTAAAGGATAGAGCAGCTAGCAAATAAATAGATGTATCCAGTTTCTCTATGGTCATGTTGCAGAGCAGCGGCAGTCTGAAATATCTAGCATTCATCATGCCCTGCCACTCATTCCTCCAGGAAGCCATAGAGACAGTCACAGAGAGGATTTCTTCCAGCCCACAGAAGGATCCTCTCTCTGGTACCCCTTCTGCTCCATCTACACAGAGGGTGTAAGGGGGTGCATCTACCAGAGGCTGCTTGTCACCGGGGAGATGGGGGAGGGGGTCAGATGAAGACACTCAGTGGTACAAGCCCTTGCAAACCGGGTTTCAAGCTAAGGCCAGCTCCTCATGCATTGAGTGTGCTTTGGAAAGTGAGTCAAGTGTTCTTCTGACTCTATGTGCAGCATCAATTTTTAAAGGACAGCCTTGTGCCATGTCCTGTGGCCTTCTCCTTGTTTTCAGCTGTGTAAAATAAGGTAAACAATGTGAGAGTTGATGTATGGTTGTCAGACCTGGATGTTCGATTGATGACCGCCACACAACAGCCTCCTCCCCCTGCACATTGAGACCCTCACGGGTGATTTGCCGTGCTTTATAAATGTTTGATTGATGGTTGTGGGAGTGGCATTGGTTATATTCTTCCAAATGAAGATGCCAGGAACCCCTTCCTCAGAGCAAGTCGTCCACTGCTCACTGAGCCCACCCACCGTAGCTCTACGTGAACTTCACTTCTCCCTGATGAAGGGTATACAGGATGCCTTTCGGTGAGTCCTGTAACCAGTCTGTCCAGAGAGTCCTCAAGGGGCAAGAGGCAAAATGGGAGCACTCCTTTGCGCTTCATCATAGGTGTCAGACAAGGCCTAGAAAATCCCTTCATGCTAAATCCCTCTTACCTGTAGGAGAAGCAGACAGGGCAGATAGTCCACATGAGAACTCACCAGCAAGAGGTTTGATCACCAGCCCAAGAATACAACTAAATCCTTACTCACGGATGGAGGTGATTGAACTATTGCCCAAAAACAGCAAACCTACTGAAACACATTTTGATTGCAGCTATCAGTTCAGAAATTATTATTGAACAAAATATATTTAAGGTGATCTGGTCTAAAGGGAAAGGCTTCCCACATCTATGTGTGACAGATTAGACATAGGAGGCATTTCTAGCTATGAAGGAAATGTTCATACTCCCCAGTCCTATAACCTAAGGGGCCAATTTATGGAAATAAATCATGCAGTGCAGCACACCAAGTCACAAGGAAAGGACAGGAATATGCCGTATTTAGGCACTATGGCACATTCCTGACTTTTACTCCAGATGGCGCAACTTTGGCAGCTAGCACTAATGCAGGGGCCCTTATGTGGTACAAGACTGACGCAAACCAGCTCGTAAATAGGCCTTTAAGTATGCTGACGACCAAACAGGGGGCTTGTACTTCTGCAGTTATGACACATGACGGCTCACAGTGTCCGTCTACTGACGAGCTGTACTGGTACAGCTGATCCATATCCACAAGCGCAGGTCTGAGATTCAATGAACATCCTTTTAATGAACATCTGGAGGCTGGGCCCTGGCTGGCAAAGAATGTTTCTAAATTTCAAAAGAACCATTCACTCACCATGGGCAGATCATAGGTCTTACTTTGCCTTGTGTCAGATTATTTGTAAACCATTTTTATTAAACCTGTCAGACTTCTTCACAATGGAGTTAAAAAACGAATCGATGGATACTAAGGTGGGTGCAGGCCTTAACGTATTGGTGGTCATTCAATTCTCAATGGATTCCTGAAAGGGAAGGCATGTTGCATCCTGCTTTTCCTATTTCCTTGTCCTCTCTTAGTCTCTGGTACTCTTCTGCTCAGTCAGTCTCTATGATGTCATCCTTAATTCTATCTGTGTATGTTTGAGTGTACTGACAGTTACCTTGGAGGCTGAGCAGCAGGGCTGCTTCTCCCGGTGGGACCTTTACCTTAGCCTTTACTTGATTCTGCTATCTTAATTATATGCTGTGTCTATTTATCCTATGACTGCATATCAAGAATAAATCTACATCTGGAACAAATCAACCAAAGAGTTATCCTTATTTTATTGGATTTTACAAAAGTCGACTCACTGATTATCTTGATTAGGAAGTTTTACTGAAGAAACTCGACTGTAGAGATAGAAGCCAAATATTTACAGAGAAAATAGATGCCATTCAAAATTTACTAAGACAATACAAACCTGGACATGTTTATAGCGACTATAAACATCAGTGTTTACTAAAGAGGGAATAGATGCCAAAACATGCTTACTGCAAGCATAGACACAAGATGTATCATAGAGGCAATAGTTACCAGGACATGTTTACACTAACAATGGACACCAGTATGTATCGTAGAGTCTATAGACGCCAACACATGCTTACAGCAAGCATAGACATAAGATGTATCATAGATGCAATAGATACCAGGACATGTTTACACTAACAATCATAGACACCAGTATGTATTGTTGAGGCAATAGATGGCAGGTCATATTTACACTAGCAATCATAGACACCAGTATGTATCGCAGAGGCAATATATGCCAGGACATGTTTACACTAACAATCATAGACACCAGTATGTATCTTAGAGGCAATAGAAGCCAGGACACGTTTACACTAACAATCATAGACACCAGCATGTATCGTAGAGGCAATAGATGCCAGGACACGTTTGCACTAACAATCATAGACACCAGTACGTATCGTAGAGGCAATAGATGCCAGGACATGTTTACACTAACAAACATAGACACCATATACAAGCAAGGTGGATGGTGGAACCTTCTCTGCAAATCCACCTAACCAAAATAACTACATTTGTAATTTTCCCTTTGTATTTAAGTAAGGGATCGGTGTGCACACCGATAATCACCCACCATCACAGTGATAGTTCCATAAATAACTTTAACGTAATTGAATTTGAAAGCAAGGGTGCACCACATATAGAAATTGTGCAAACTAGGTCACAGGTTTGTCACAAACAATACTGCAAACAATGTCCAATTATTTTTCAAAATATTTTTTTCTTTATTGTTCCATTTGTAAAGAAGAACAGCCGACGCGTTTCGTCCCTAATGGGACTTCTTCAGGGCTGTATTATAACAAAAAACAAAACATAAAACATACAATTAAAATAATTTCCTGTCTACATGCTCAGCCGAGCCACAAATATTTACACATTAAAAACATATAGCTGCCAGTGTTACAGTATCAAATTCCATTATGATGCACAAGAAAAGGCACACAAACCAAGGCCAGGACAAAGGCCATCGCTTCCCATTACCAAGTTATATCTCATTCATTTGGTTTGTATCTATTCTAATTTTCAATTTAAAAAAATAGGCATTTGAAAAAACACGAGAAAAAGGACAATCTCAGAGGGTCAGTGGCATAGCCAATCTCTGCCTTTACAAGTGATGAAAAAGAATGTAGTATAGCAAAACTTAAAACTTTTTATATATATATGTATATCTTATAGTAGAAAGGGAAGAAGGAAAAGGCGGGGAGAAAAGGAAAGCACATGCTGAGCCATGGCAATCATAGGAATGGTATATATCTGGAAACCTACCAAAATCAGTAAGAGAGTCATAGGCAATTCAGCAGGTCGTGTGAAGGCGGACAATCATAACGAGGATTGATATATTAAATTCAATCTAGATGTATCTATTCCAAAAACACAAAAATGCAAGAGCATGTGTAAGTCTAGGAAAGTCTCTATTCATGCTGGCCTTCCTAACTTAAAACTCCCCACCTCCCTGTCATCCATAATGCAGGATGTAATTACCCCAAATGAAGTCCAGAGATAGACACTCACGTTTAAGAGAATGCACTTTTTCTTTGAAGAAGAAGATGTCACTGGTCAGGAAATGGAGGATAGGGAGCTGTGGTTTATACTGTAGAGAGTATTTAAAAAAATATAGATATTTTAGAATATGAGCTTTCATATTGTTGAAAAGTCAAGTCATAACCAAAATTCAAAACCAAAATGGGATGGAGATTGTGACCCTCCTGTGTACATCTAGAATCCATAATCTGTAGAGAATACCAGTCCCTATGTCTCATGATCCCGTTCACAATCAAAAGCATACAACCGAATATAAATATTGTTTACTGTCTTTCCCCTAGGGGGAGCACCAAAGCGCATATCCACACCATGATCACACCTGGATATGAAAAATATTTGTGCGCACTTCATCCCTATCTAGCTCAATACCATTTTTATCTGAAAAGCATAGAAAGAAAAAATATGCACATGCCGTCTTTGTACATTCCCCTACGGGGAGCTCCTACGAGTAACCATAAAGGGATTCCACCTATGTAGATAATGCTTACCCTTTATATATCAAAGCAACTCTGAAACTTATATGGTCTCCAGGCGAGCACCATCTATCAGGTGTGCCCTAAAAGCCTAAGAGGGAAAGTAAGAGAAAGCATGTTCTTTAATTCATTAATTTCATTAAGAGTGCTGTAATACCTTGGTCCCAATTCAGGCTTAATGACGATATTCCAATGTGTCAAGTAACTTTCTTATAAACATGAACAGTTCTACAAAAGGTAAGAAAAATGGGATTAATTAATCCAGAAAGATTTTTTTTTTTTAAAGTTTAAATGAATGACTGTATAGCTGGGCCAAGTCGGCGGGCGTTTTTAAATATCTGACTTTATAACTATATCTCGTCATAGAAAATAGATGTACTACATTACCTGATCCCTGATATTTCAACTCCGGTGGGCAAGTCCCAATGTGGAACCAGACCTTCTTAAGTTCGCGGCCGACTCTAAATACAAATAAAAATAAAAAGCTAAACTGTAAATTGCCGATCAAAAGTAGGGGAATTAAAAAGTTCCCTACTTAGACGAAGTATTCAATTCTAGTGGTCGCCCTAATGGAAATACACCAACTCATGGACCAAGTATTTTAAGACTTGTTGGTCTCCCTGAAAAAGGTCTAATTGAAGATCCCTGCTTAAATTACTGTTGGTATATATATTTAAGAAATTCATGCAAACAAACAGAAGTTTGCGCTCAACACGCATATGAACAAAGAGCAAATAAGCTGAAATGCTACTCCCCAAATTCTCTTAAAATAGACACGAAGTCCAAAGTCGGATTTCCCACGGGTGTTGATTTGCATAAGCACTTACCGCGAAAAGATGGTAAACAGCGGCTCGACAGGTCTCCTTCAAAGTGCGTCTTCACTCCTCCAGTACGTATAGCACCTGGTAGAGGTGGGTGATTTCAGAGTAGATGTATATATATCCCCAACTAATTAATTAATTTCACACACCTGTGTGAGTCTAACACGGACGATAGTGACGTAAAACTGGCAGTCCTTGTAAAACATGGCCGCCATATTGTAACATATCAAATATGTATCTAATGCGGTTCAACGTCTATATATCCAAAGAGAGGTGACCCCAAGGAAACAAGACTATATATATAAAACTAATGATATCATGGGGATAAGGGTGTCAAGTATTGTAAAAACAAAAACCGTAAAGTAATTCCGTCCCGTTATGAGCAGTATGCACAATCCAATATAAGTGGTGGCCATCTTGGAATGGTCAAAAACTTTCAGTAGTAGAAGTTACGTGGTGGCCATCTTAGGATGGTCAAAGAGACTTATCGTAATCGCAAGGAAATTTCTTCATCCAAAATAGAGGTGAAGGCCATCTTTGGATATTCAAAAGCTTTCAATCAACAGAAGGAGGGTGTTTTGATCCAAATATATTCAACGTATCTTATCTATTGGGAAAAATGACCATGTTAAAGTGATAAAAAAACGATCCAAAAGGGATTGTGGTGAGTGAAACACAATATGAGAATCGGGAATTGGAGAAAGATTACCATCCAAGGGGATCACAGTAAAGGGTAAAGTCTCCGTCACGTGGAATTGCCATCGCTCAGTAGAATGTACATTTATTTTTTAAGAAAAAGAAAAGTGAGAATGAGAGAAAAAAGAATAAAGATATAAATATAAAATAATAAACCATTGTTTTACCATGTAAAGACATAGGGCAGAGTTATCATATCTATTTGGATTGTTCATTTTTTTGGGGGCACCTGTCATCTTTTGAATAAAAAACATACAGATAAGCATTTATATGATGCAATAGAGTAAACAGTATTTCCGGCAAAATTCACAGATTGTGACTACCAATAATATTTTATCTTTCCCACAGTATATAAGATTCTCCTACACACTATACATTCAGATTGTTTTCTGAGAGTCACACACAAATGATATAAAGCAAAGCATTGTTTGCATGAAACAGGGATAGATGATGAGAGAGATACAGAGCACACAGATCCATATAAAACTTTATAAGGCCCAGTACAGAGAATTTTTATGTTAAAAAATAGTGCATCTCATCATCAAAATTATGACCGAACTCAACTGTTCTGAATCTGCAGATCCAGGTCGCCTCCTTCTTCCTTAAGGCTAGCCATCTATCACCACCTCTAGAGTGTATGGAGACATGATCTATACCCATAAACCATATGGTATCCTCTGGAGTATGTCTTTCCTGCATATGATGGGTCATTGGGTACTTGAGGTCACAGTTTCTATGGGCTCTAACATGTTCCTGTATTCTGACTTTTAGCGCCCGTTTCGTGCTGCCCACATATATTTGTCCACACGAACATCCCAAGAAATAAACTACATACTCTGTGTTGCAGTTAATGAAATGGTTGATCCTATGTACTCGTGTAGTATTAAAACAAAACTCTTTAGTTTTGTCCTTACCTAACTTGCACATATTGCAGCCTCTACAGGTATAGAAACCCACCAATTTGTAATTTAGCCAAACTGTTTTTTTCTCCCTTGTGAGGTAACTCGGGCAAAGAATGTTTCTCAGATTGTTTCCTCGTCTATATGTTACTCTAGGTTTAGCAGGCAACATCCCCTGCAGGCTAGGAGTGGCTGTAAGCAAATGCCAATGCTTGCGGAGGGTATTGTAAATTCTACCACTCTCCTCTGTATAGGGTGTAGTCAACGCAATGAATGGTTGCCTAGACTTGTGTTTTTCCGACGTGGCCAGGGTCCCCTCCCTAGTTACTTTGGTGACTCTCTTGTGTGCTTTGTTCAAGATACTGGGGGGGTATCCCCTTTGTAAAAACGTTCTTCAGTCTCATAGATGTTTTTTTCAAAGGTGTCTGAAGTACTGCAATTGCGTCGCATCCTAGTCATCTCCATATAAGGGATGCTATTGATGACATGAGGGGGATGTGCACTATCAAAATGTAGAGTACTATTGCAACTGGTGGCTTTCCTATGGGTCTTACTGTTGATTTTGTTATTTTCAACAAAGAATGTCACATCAAGGAAGTTAATCTCCTTATTACTATATTCCATCAGGAGGCGTACATTAAAAGGGTTGTCATTGAGGTATTCATAGTAGGCCAGAAGGTCTGGGGCAGGTCCATTCCATAACATGATCACATCATCAATGTACGTGCCCCAGTAAATCACATAATCCGACCACTGCGATGCCCGGCGGCCCCTGGCATGCTCCCTCTCAAACCAGCCCATAAAGAGCCCAGCGTAGGTGGGAGCAAACCTGGACCCCATCGCAGTCCCCTGAGACTGTTGATACCATGTGGCATCGTGGAGAAAAAAGTTTTTAGATAGAATGATGTTAGTCATTTCTATTAGCATCTCATTATGGCCCAGGTGCTCAGCTGCTCTCTGTCCCAGATAGAATTCAAGGGCATTTATACCAAATTCCTTTTTTATGCACGTATATAGGCTGGTTACATCAAGTGTAACAAAGATAACATTTTCAGCCCATGTAAATTCCTCAAATTTGGCTAATATATCGTTGGTGTCCTTGATATATGCAGGAAGGTTTTGTACAAAGGGTTGTATCTTGTATGCATCCACGTATTCCGACAGACGTTCTGTTGGTGAGTTAACACACGAGATGATAGGGCGGCCAGGTGGAAAAAGGCCGCCCTGGTGGATTTTGGGTAGGATATGTATACAGGGAAATGTTGGCTCAGTCACCATCAGGTATCTGCATTCTTCTTCACTGATCAAACCTACTTCACGCCAATCTGTGAGCCTCATGTTGATATGGGTTGCAAGTGGGGCCATGGGGTTGTGAGTGAGCTTAGTGTAGCAAGA
Organism: Lissotriton vulgaris; assembly: GCF_964263255.1. Lineage (NCBI taxonomy): Eukaryota > Metazoa > Chordata > Amphibia > Caudata > Salamandridae > Lissotriton > Lissotriton vulgaris. The sequence continues at coordinate 276,847,624 of NC_141686.1, forward strand.
AGTGTCGGACAATTGTCGGTCAATCTCCTTAAGATAGTCAATTTTCCTCATCAGCACCACATTGCCCCCCTTGTCTGCCTAGCGGATGACGATAGTATTGTCTGTTTTTAAGTTTTCTAGAGCTGCCCTTTCCCCGCTAGTTAGATTGTGTTGACGTACATTGGGACGAATGGGATGGTCTAATAATTGATATAGACCATGGGTTACTTTTTCCCTAAAGATGTCAATGTTCGGGTGAGTTCCTACAGGTATAAATTTTGACCTGGGTTTCAAACCACTTTCAATCGTCACATCTTCAACAATTCCCATTTCTTCACATATTAAGTCCCTGTCCACTGAAGTATCAAATTCAACCGCCATCATTGATTGGATAACATTTATTTCAGTAGCAGTGTGTTCAGAAATAAAGTCAACATTACAGGGAATGGTTACAGTCAGAGGGTTTCTAGAAAAGTGGTCTTTCAGTTTCAGAGTCCGAATAAATTTGAACAGATCCACAAAAACATCCGTATCTCCACCAGTTTGGTTGGGACAAAAAGCCAATCCCTTGTTAAAACAGAAATGTCATCCGTGGATAATACCCTGTCAGAAAGATTTACAATGATGGATTTTTTGCATTCAATGCTCGTGCTGGTGGTAACCTCTACTAGTTCTTTGTTCTGTTTGACCTTGTTCTTTTTGCAACCGTCTCCACACCTTGACCTTTTCCTTTGTTGTCGTTCCTGCCACCTCCTGCCCCCCCTTCTGGTTTTGGGTCTTTTGGTCTTGCCCCCAACCGCAATCTCTCCATTTCCAATAAAAAATTATTGTTTGTATTGGATCTTACTTCTCCCTCTACAGGTTCAACCGTTGTCTCAATTGAAATTGAGCTGGCCCCTGAGGATAATGATGTTATACTACTGGCAGATGTCAATTCCGAAGTATCCTCTCTCCGTCTCTTTCCCTCCCCAGCCAATTTCACGTTGTCATATTTGTGTGAGAAAGTATATATCCTTCCATCCCTATAGTCCTTATCATCACGCTTTATCTTTTTCAGTTTTTTGTCTCTTAAGTATAACTGATGGCTTTCTAAAATGCCCTCTAGGATTGCATAGTTTTTCTTGATTACTTCCTTGAGGGGTGATATTTTAATCTCCTTTTCTAGTTCTTCAATTTCCTTTCTCAACTTTTTTCTCGGCATTGATTATAAGAATCTTCATCATATTATATGAGGCATGCCTGAGGTTTCCTTCCCAATCCACCAGTTGTTCAGGATCGAGATCCTCAAAGGTGGGAAATATTAATATTCTCAATCCCCTAGGGATCTTCTCATTTTCAATATACTTTTCTAAGGTGGTACCGTCCCATCATCTTGACATCTCACTTTTTTTGAGTCTCTCTAGTTTTTGAAACTTTGCTTTCAGGCCCTCTGTATTAGGAGAGATGTTAGTGCCTGATTTGGGGTTTGTAGCAAATAGGTCCTGGGCCAACTCCTTGCGCCTATCTTTGAACACTGGCATTTTGTAGCCCCGAGTGCTACACAAAGTTTTATATTCTTATTCTAACTTTAGATCAAGGTGTGAAGCTGGTCAGTGCAAACGAAGGGAACAGAAATATACAAGCAAGGTGTTCATGTTTATAAGAAAGTTACTTGACACAATGGAATATCGTCATTAAGCCTGAAATTGGGACCCAGGTATTACAGCACTCGAGTGTTACGTTTGCGCATTATTTTTAATGAAATTAATGAATTAAAGACCATGCTTTCTCTTACTTTCTCTCTTAGGCTTTTAGGGCACACCTGATAGATGGTGCTCGCCTGGAGACCATGTAAGTTTCAGAGTTGCTTTGATAAATAAAGGGTAAGCATTATCTACATAGGTGGAATCCCTTTATGGTTACTCGTAGGAGCTCCCCCTATGGGAATGCACAAAGACGGCATGTGCATATTTTTTCTTTCAATGCTTTTCAGATAAAAACGGTATTGAGCTAGATAGGGATGAAGTGCGCACGAATATTTTTCATATCCAGGTGTGATAATGGTGTGGATATGCGCTTTGGTGCTCCCCCTAGGGTAAAGACAGTAAACGATATTTGTATTCGGTTGTATGCTTTTGGTTGTGAACGGGATCATAAGACATAGGGACTGGTATTCTCTACAGATTATGGATTCTAGATGTATACAGGAGGGTCACAATCTCCATCCCATTTTGGTTTTGAATGTTGGTTATGACTTGACTTTTCAACGATATGAAAGCTCATATTCTAAAATATCTATATTTTTTTAAATACTCTCTACAGTATAAACCACAGCTCCCTATCCTCCGTTTCCTGACCAGTGACATCTTCTTCTTCAAAGAAAAAGTGCATTCTCTTAAACGTGAGTGTCTATCTCTGGACTTCATTTGGGGTAATTACATCCTGCATTATGGATGACAGGGAGGTTGGCAGTTTTAAGTTAGGAAGGCCAGCATGAATAGTGACTTTCCTAGACTTACACATGCTCTTGCATTTTTGTGTTTTTGGAATAGTTACATCTAGATTGCATTTAATATAGCAATCCTCGTTTTGATTGTCCGCCTTCACACGACCTGCTGAATTGCCTATGACTCTCTCACCGATTTTGGTAGGTTTCCAGATATATACCATCCCTATGATTGCCATGGCTCAGCATGTGCTTTCCTTTTCTCCCCGCCTTTTCCTTCTTCCCTTTCTACTATAAGATATACATATATATATATAAAAAAGTTTTAAGTTTTGCTATATGACATTGTTTTTCATCACTTGTAAAGGCAGAGATTGGCTATGTCACTGACCCTCTGAGATTGTCCTTTTTCTCGTGTTTTTTCAAATGCCTATTTTTTTAAATTGAAAATTAGAATAGATACAAACCAAATGAATGAGATATAACTTGGTAATGGGAAGCGATGGCCTTTGTCCTGGCCTTGGTTTGTGTGCCTTTTCTTGTGCATCATAATGGAATTTGATACTGTAACACTGGCAGCTATATGTTTTTAATGTGTAATTTTTGTGGCTCGGCTGAGCATGTAGACAGGAAATGATTTTAATTGTATGTTTTATATTTTGTTTTTTGTTATAATACAGCCCTGAAGAAGTCCCATTAGGGACAAAACGCATCGGCTGTTCTTCTTTACAAATGGAACTATAAAGAAAAAATATTTTGAAAAATAATTGGACATTGTTTGCAGTATTGTTTGTGACAAACCTGTGACCTAGTTTGCACAATTTCTATATGTGGTGCACCTGTGCTTTCAAATTCAAAAACATAGACACCAGTACATATCGTAGAGACAAAAGATGCCAGGACATGTTTAAATTAACAATCAACACCAGTATGTATCGTAGAGGCAATAGATGCCAGGACATGTTTACAGCAAGCATAGACATAAGATGTATCGTAGAGGTAATAGATAACAGGGCATGTTTACACTAACAGTCGACACCAGTATGTATCGTAGAGACAATAGACGCCAAGACATGCTAACAGCAAGCATAGACATTAGATGTATCATATAGGCAATAGATACCAGGACATGTTTACAGTAACAATGGACACCAGCATGTATCCTACATGCAATAGATGCCAGGACATGTTTACACTAACAATGTATACCAGTATGTATCGTAGAGGCAATAGATGCCAGGACATGTTTACAGCAAGCATAGACATAAGATGTATTGTAGAGGTAATAGATACCAGGACATGTTTACACTAACAATCGACACCAGTATATATCGTAGAGGCAATAGAGGCCAGGACATGTTTACACTAACAATGGACACCAGCATGTATCGTAGAGGCAATAGATGCCAGGACGTGTTTACACTAACAATCATAGACACCAGTATGTATTTTAGAGGCAATAGATGCCAGGACATGTTTACACTAACAATCAACACCAGTATGTATCGTAGAGGCAATAGATGCCAGGACATGTTTACATTAAGAATTATATATACCAGTATGTATGGTAGAGGCAAAAGATGCCAGGACACGTTTACACTAACAATCGACAACAGTTTCTATCGTAGAGGCAATACATGCCAGGACATGTTCACAGAAAGCATAGACATAAGTTGTATCATAGAGGCAATAGATACCAGGACATGTTTACACTAATAATGGACACTAGTGTGTATCGTAGAGGCAATAGCTGCCAGGACATGTTTACACTAACAATCAACACCAGTATGAATTGTAGAGGCAATAGATGCCAGGGCGTGTTTACACTAACAATCAACACCAGTATGTATCATAGAGGCAATAGATGCCAGGCCATGTTTACAGCATGCATAGACATACGATGTATCGTAGACGCAATAGATACCAGGACATGTTTGCACTAACAATGGACACCAGTATGTATCGTAGAGGGAATGGATGCCAGAACATGTTTACACTATCAATCGACACCAGTATGTATCGTAGAGGCAATGAATGCCAGGGGATGTTTACACTAACAATCAACACCAGTATGTATCGTAGAGGCAATAGGCGCCATGATTTGTTTACACTAACAATCATAGACACCAGTATGTATTGTAGAGGCAATAGATGCCAGGACATGTTTACACTAACAATCACACCATTATGTATCGTAGAGGCAATAGATGCCAGGACATGTTTAAACTAACAATCAACACCAGTATGTATCGTAGAGGCAATAGAAGCCAGGACATGTTTACACTAACAATCGACAATAGTATCTATTGTAGAGGCAATAGATGCCAGGACAGGTTTACACTAACAATATACATCAGTATGTATCATAGAGGCAGTAGATGCCAGGACATATTTACAGCAACCATAGACACATTAGGAAGCATCACAAATCAATAGACGCCAGGACATGCTCTGAGCAATCATGGACACCAGGATGTATCGTGGAGGTAAAAGACACCATAACATGTCTGCAGGGACTAGAGACATCGAGATGTATCATTGAAGCAATACACACCAGAACATCTTCTGTAAAACCATAGACACCAGAATGTATTGTAGAGGCAATAGATGCCAGGACATGATTACACTAACAATCATAGACACCAGTATGTATTGTAGAGGCAATTAATGCCAGGACATGTTTACACTAACAATTGACACCAATATGTATCGTAGAGGCAACAGATGCCAGGACATATTTACAGCAACCATAGGCACCAGTATGTATTGTAGAGGCAGAAGATGCCAGGACACAAATAGTGATGACCATAGTGATTGTAACAGTATAATTCTTCATAATTTGAGGAACCCTGTAAATAATCATGTTCGGTAAATTTAGATGACATTACTAAATCTGACATCATATTATTATTATTTTCAAAGTCCCAATCATCAGAAAAAGAACTTGGTATCACAAAGTCATTTAAGGAAACCTTAAACTGGTGTGGATACTTCAAGAGCTCAATCGGGCCATATATTTCATAGTCAGTTCTGTCCCATGCTATACCCCCAGGTATTGGATTGGATGTGATGTTCAGTGATGATAGTTCTCTTTTCTCGATGTGAGAGGATCTGTGAGACTTTAGGACCAAGTTGATGTTCTGACTTGCTGCGTCCATTGTACTATATTTTCCATCAATGAATTTACCCAAGCATAAAACCATGATGAGCCAAAGCAGGAGGAAGAGTACACCTAACACAGTCCAAAATTCAATCCATGGTGAAATCAGATATGTCTCTTTTAGTTGGTAAAAAAGCTCGGTTATTTTTCCTTTGAAAGTTTTTGTTGCTGGCTTGTCTCCATGTTCACTTGGATCATTGGAAAAGTCATCAAAGTTGATCATGGACACCAGGATGTATCGTTGAGGTAAAAGACACCATAACATGTCTGCAGGGACTAGAGACACCGAGATGTATCATTGAAGCAATACACACCAGAACATCTTCTGAACAACCATAGACACCAGAATTTATTGTAGAGGCAATAGATGCCAGGACATGATTACACTAACAATCATAGACACCAGTATGTATTGTAGAGGCAATTAATGCCAGGACATGTTTACACTAACAATTGACACCAATATGTATCGTAGAGGCAACAGATGCCAGGACATGTTTACAGCAACCATAGACACCAGTATGTATCGTAGAGGCAGAAGATGCCAGGACACAAATAGTGATGACCATAGTGATTGTAACAGTATAATTCTTCATAATTTGAGGAACCCTGTAAATAATCATGTTCTGTAAATTTAGAAGACATTACTAAATCTGACATCATATTATTAATATTTTCAAAGTCCCAATCATCAGAAAAAGATCTTGGTATCACAAAGTCATTTAAGGAAACCTTAAACTGGTGTGGATACTTCAAGAGCTCAATCGGGCCATATATTTCATAGTCAGTTCTGTCCCATGCTATACCCCCAGGTATTGGATTGGATGTGATGTTCAGTGATGATAGTTCTCTTTTCTCATTGGAAAAGTCATCAAAGTTGATAAAATAGCCGGATTTCCATTGATCTTTGCATTTTCTTTTGTTACGTTTGTGCAGTCTGAAGCTACATCGTTGTAGACTGGTGTATCATTATGAATTGTTGCAATTTGGGTTTCAAGAGGCACAAGTTCCATGGCTTTGTTGCATAGTCCTTTTTTATTTACTGTTGGTTTATCGAATGTGATTAGTCTCTCAGTTTGAACCTCTTGTATTGTAGTACAGTTTGGTCTTCTGCTATTTCTTGGGAGTCCACTGGGCCTACTACTTATTATCGGCCACATGATTGTGGTTTCACCAGGTCGATGGAAACAATTCTGTTTTCCTTTTTACCAGCAAGTGGCAGTAGTACTACTGATCTTGTTCCGCTGACAGCTAAGACAGGTACTGCTTTTCTGTAAGAAGGCCCAAATTCCTTCTTCACCGCGATCTTCTCTCTGACCAGATCCCCAATCTCTGGAATCCAGACAGGTCTTGCTGGGACAGGTGGTTCTTCAGTGGTTGTTGGCTTAAACTTTGTGTTACTTAGGCTTTTTCTTGTTTCATTCAAGCCCTGTAAAACAGCCAAAAGATCTTTGATATCAAAAGCTTTTTCTTCTACCACTGAAGTTTGACGATCCAGATGCTGGATAATCATTCTAGTACCAAACAAAAGTTCGTACGGACTGATACCTTTTAGAGAATTTCTTGGCATGTTATTAAGACTACGTTGGACACTTATTAAATGTTTGACCCACCCATCACCCGAACCTAATACCCTCCCCGTTATAGATTGCTTTATGTCACGGTTTTTTCTTTCCACTACCGCATTTCCCTCAGGATGGAAGGGAGAAGAGTACCGCAATGCAATGCCCATGCTGGTCATGGCCTCTTTGTAAGCTCAAGAGCTAAACGCAGGACCCCGGTCAGAATGTAGCATGCCAATTGTGTATGTGCCGATAAAGACTCGCAAATCTTTTATAACAGTTCTGGTGTCAGCCGAGCGCTGGGGCCACATTTTTAAGTGAATTCTGTCCTAAAAATTACAGGGACGCATTTCTCCGGTTGGATTTCTGCGTATAGATCGCCTGATACTTTCTAATAAAGGTGTCCTGGCAGTGGTCTGGTCCGGTTCACAACTGCGATCTCTGTTGCAGTCTGGACAATTCATTGCAAATTTGTAAATTTGCAGGCTCATCCCCGGCCACCAGTATTCTGATTGTAATTCTATTAGAGATTTCAAGATCTCTAGGTGCCTTGGACCCAGTCCCATGTGTGCGTCTTCAATCAAGAAAACTCTCCGGTTCGTGTTTGGAATTACTCTATCCCCCACTCCAGGGATTTGAGCAAAAGGAACAGAGTTTGCATCAATTATGTATGTAATACTGAGTGGATAGTTGAGAGGTAATGCTGCATAATCGCCTTTTAACGATGCTTTTACTGCCAGCATGGTTTCTCCGTCTATGTGTTTTTCTGAACGCTCTTTTGTGGCTACGGAAGCCGGTTGAACCGCTGCTGCTGTGGCTCTATTAGCCAATGAATTCCCTGCAACGTGAACGCCATCACGTTGATGACTCAGTGTATGTATCACGTGAGTCTTTTGTAGTTCTTTTTGTAAAAGAACTACTTGTTCCCAAAGCGTTTTATGCTTTATTGTGGCACCTGTGTCATCTTTGTAACCGTTTTTGCTCCATGTCTGCATATCACTGTTTTATGACTTGATGCAGTAATGCGAATCGCACACTATTAGTGTGGGGAATTCGCGGTCGACATTTTCAAGCGCCATCTTTTAAGATCTTATTTCAGCTCGCTAAGCTGAACAGTTTCTCAGTGATTCAGTTTTGGTAATCATTGGTTTGTATTTACCAGAGCGTCAGCAACCTTTAACAATCTCTACATCGTAATGGTGTGCAAATCTGACCTTATAGATTACGCAGGTATATTGTTCGAGAGGAAGAATTTCGATTGGCAGAGGATATTCTTGTTCGTATTCTAGATCATCTAGTTTTTTCATTTTCGGGTCAAAATAGTATTTCACGTCTTCTGTAGCAAGAGAATTTTCCCATTGTATCCATTTTGGATCTAATGCCACTGTATTCAGATTGCGTGGACTTGTTAATGCCTCAAGAGCTGATTCTGCTGTATAGACAGTTATTCTCTTGCCTTGGGCTAGGGCTCTTTCTCTTGCTACAGCAGTTTGAACTGCTGTCAGATTTTTTTCTGTAGAACTGAATTTCATTTCAGCTTGAGTGTACAAGTGTGATTTATAAGCTATAGGTACCGTTTCTCCCTCATTATAGGTCAGGTACGTGAATCCGCATCTTCCTGGAATGACTCGGATTACAAGGATGCGTACATTTTCGCGTGTTTGCAGTTTTATTTTAGTTAACATGTCTGTCTGTAATGATCTCAAAATGTCTGTGTGTTTTTGAGTCCAATGTATTAGTTTGAAATCAGGTTTTATTAATTTATAGAGCGGTTTAACCCTCTCTGCATAATTTAGAATGTATGTTCTACCGAAATTCAGGAAGCCTGGTATTGATTGTAAATTTTTCAGCGCTTTTGGTGCTTGGAATACTGAGCACTTCTCTAGGAAGTTGTCTGCCAGGCTTTTGCCTTCACTTGATAATTCATATCCTCAAAATAGGACCGTTAGATGGGAAATTCTTGACTTTTTAAAGTTGAATTTGTAACCCTCTGATGCGAACCCAAGAATTATGGTGTTCACTCTTTTTAAGTGAGTCTCCAGGTCATCGTCTGTAAGATAGATGTCATCTACATATGATAATGCTTCATCATCATATATTTGTAGTAATTCTGTTACTCTTGCTGAGAATAATCCTGGGCTATTCTTGAATCCCTGTGGGAGTCGGCAAAATTGTTTTTGCGACCCCATTATTGAGAAAGCGGTCAAATACCTGCTTTAAGGTGCAATCTTTTGACAGAAGAATCCATTAGAGATATCTAATGTTGTTTTATATTTTTTGCGCACAATGTTGTTCATTAGTGCTGCACTGTGTTAATTTTGTACTGCAAATGTTTTGCAACAGGAGTTTAAATGTCTGTAGTCCGAAACTAGGCGATATGAATCGACGGCTTGGAGACGGAAAACAAATGATTGTTCATTTGTGAGGTGCATGTTTCAATCACCCCTTGATATTCAAGTTGATCTAAGATCTCCCATACTTGCTTTTTAGCTTCTTGTTTAACTGGGTACTGCCTTTGTGCAGTAGGTTGATTTTTTAACTGGATTTTAAGGTGAGGTGAGTCCTCATCCCATCCTAAATGATTTTTGTATAATGCAGAGGTTTGGGTCACTGCCCATTTTCTTGCGAATGTGTATTTATTATGAATTGGAATATGATTTGAGAAGGCAGGCATAATCATTTCTTCGCCATGAGGGCACTCCCTGACAAACTCTGGTGGCCAGTCTTTTTCAGCTAACAGGATGTCATAGCCTTTAGAAAGATTCTCCCAAAAGAGACCTTTTATTTTCCTAGTTTTATCTCCCTCTATATGTTATTTCATATAGTTTATGGGGCACACTAACTCGTGTGTCTGCAGTTTCCACCTGAATGTATTCATTCATGTCCACTGTCTCCAGAAGATTCATCATGATCTTGCGAGCTATGGTCACTACTGCTACGCTATCTAGCATTGTCTGTGCCAACTCTCCGTTTTTCAGTTGTGTCCTCAGAATCCTCGGCATGTTTAATTTTAATACTTGCTACCTTCTTTCTGGGAAATTGTGATTTTTTACTTTGATGAGCAGGTTCTTTGTCTTTGGACTTGATGTGCTCTTCCTTGTGTTCTGACCGTCCTCTTCTTTCCGATTTCTCTGAGGAAGATCGAGAAAGATTGAGTGAGAAGGATCGAGAGGGACGTGCATCAATGTCTTGATATCTGTCAGGTTTTCTTATTTTATCCCTATCTCTAAGATTATATCTTTTTTCCGAGGGTTCCCTTTGGGGAGACTTGTCTCTTCCAACCGGTGATTTATTCCTCCGTTGGGGAGACCTTCCTCTGGACTGAAATTGTTTTTCTCTGGGAGTGGTTTGTTTATTACCATCCCAACTCTTTTTTGGAGTATTTAGATTATTTTTAATAAATGTTTTTTCAGGATTTTCAATTAGTTGTGGTTTTACTGGTTTACCACCGAAACTATCTCTGCCTAATTCTTCATAGGATTTTTCAATTATTTTAGCAAGCTCAAAAGGTTGGTCTGTTATATCTGTCTCCTTCAATTTTTGGCAGATTGCCACACATGCTGCTTCTCCTTTTATGTTGGCTAATAATATAGCCGAAACCTGCTTAAAGTCCTTCAGTAATTTCATACCGAGAGTTAAAGCAGGTTCTGGACCGTATTCATTTTGAATCTGTCTTAGGACATCTGGTATAACCTCCATAGACAGAACACCATGTGTTTTTGTGTAGATAGAAGCAAAGACTGTGCCCCAAGTGTCACAGTCCTCTACATGTGGTGCGATCCCCATTGTTATGTTATGTTATGTTATATGGTCTCTTTTATAGCGCACGGCTACTCCGAGGAGTGACCCGGCGCTTTGGCAAAGAGAACTGGAAAAGAGTACACATCACAGCAACTCACAAAGGGCCGAAAGAATATTATTGAGAGAAAAGCCAGGTCTTCAACTCCTTTCTGAAAGAGAACAAACTGTTGGCTTTTCTTAGGGAAACGGGAAGCTCATTCCAGCACCGAGGTGCCAGGTATCGAAAGGAGCCCATTGGGAGGCAGATAGTCAGAATTCTGTGTTTTTCGTGTGGGGTAGTATCAGGAAGTACTGCCTCTATCTGAGTTAACCAGAATGGAATTTGTTCCAGTTTTGCTGGTGTTTTACCAAGACACGATTGTATGTTCTGTGGTGTAATCTTGTTTGTGTTCCCCTGATGAGGGGTGTTTTGTGGAAGTTTGATTGCAGGTTGGACTGTTGAAGTCTGCATGACATATTGGACCAATTGTCTATGTATTTTAATTAGTTGTTTTAACTGAACTTAAAGTTCTCTGCCTGACATTGCTTCAATGTCTGGGTGTGGTGAGTAGCTGGCTAGAACCGGCCACATCGCTCCTGGTCTACCTAGTGGACCGAGCCTGGTGATGTGATTTTGAAGTTTGATGACAGGCTATGCTTAGAGCAACTATATAAACCAGTAGTAATAGGAGAGGTAATAGATGCCTTGGCATGTTTATATAAACCATAAACACCAGAATGGATTGCAGAGGCAATAAACACCACAACATGTTTACAGCCACTATAAACAGAAGGATATACTGTAGAGGCAATAGACACCAAGGCATGTTTACAGCCACAATTCACAGCAGGATATACTGTAGAGGCAATAGACACCAGGACATGTATACAGCCACTATACACAGCAGGATATACTGTAGAGGCAATAGACATCAAGACATGTTTACAGCCACCATATATAGCAGGATATATTGTAGAGGCAATACACACCAAGACATGTTTACAGCCACTATGCACAGCAGGATATACTGTAGAGGCAATAGACACTGAGACTTGTTTACAGCCACTATACACAGCAGGATGTACTGTGGAGGCAATAGACACCAGGACACAATTTTAGTGACTATATACACCAGGATGAATTATAGAGGCACTAGAAACAAGGGCATATTTTAGTCTCTATATACACCAGGATGTATTATAGAGCGAATAGGCACCACAAAATGTTTATAGGAACAATAGACACCAACATATATCTTAGAGGCAATTGGTGCCAGGACATTTTTACGGCCACCATAGACACTAGGATGTTCCATAGAGCTAAATGACGCTAGAACATGTTTCCAGACACGAAAGACATATTATAAATAATAGACACCAGTACATGTTTGCAAAGATCTTGGAGACATTTAAAGAAATAGACAAACATGCATGTTAACAGAGAAAACAGGACCTAGAGGTTTACAGCCCTATAAACACAGGGGTATTTTCTCAGTGACGAAAGATATCAGTGCTTTCCTACAGCAACAACATGCATCTTTCCTTAAGCAAACAGAAACCACTACATGTTTAGGAAGACGTCACCGATAAGACTGCTACTTTTGTGGTGTTTATTTATGTTTGACAATTTCGTCTTCTTTAACCAAAATTATTTGTTTTCACTTCATTGGCATTTATGCACATTTATTTTTTGTTGATGAAAAAATAAAATACCAACAAGTATTTTCCCACATTTGTTTATAGCAGTCATCTCCAACAAGTAGCTCGTGAGCTTCTTGTAGCTCTCCAACTGCCTCTAAGGAGCTCTCCTCCATGCAGCCCAGTCTACTAAATTAGATGATTTTGCTTGGTTGAATTAATGAATGTATGTATACCTAAACTGTAAAGCGTGTATCGACACACAAATGTGTGGATTTGCAGAACTCATAGCCTGATAATTGGAGAAAAAAGGTTGAATTTCTAAAATATATTCAATGCTGACATTTGATTGAATAAATTATGTGGTATTGGAAAGATTTATTACTGACACAACTACCTTGGTGCCAGGGCATTGCGGCTGTGGCTGGTTAGTGTTGCCCATGCAGAGGCGTTCCAAATCGATGCATTTTTGCATTACTACTGGCAGTCCTGCCTGAATCACTGAGGTGATGGCTGCTGTTAACCTTGCATGGGGTGGTCACTCATGTAATTGTGTCTGATGTGGTTACTAATATAGCACTATTAATATTAGTAGCTCGGGATATTTTTCATTGAACATAAGTAGAAAAGAAAAGGTTGGAGACCCCTGTTAATTGGGAATGGTGCTCACCCTCGGTTAGATGCCAGAGGAGGTTTGGGCTACATTAAAAGCCCATTTATCACTCTTGTTTTGCACACGCTTCATGATCTTGGTTGAATTTCTTCAGCCTCTCAGCCCAGAGCTGCCAGATTAACAGTACCTGAACTGGAAGCCTCCACAAAGCTGCAGGCTTTGCCACCGTATGCCAGGGTGCAGATTACAGGCTCCTGGTCCCGGGAAAGTAAAGTTTATCCGGTGCAAAGGCATTCATCCCTCAGGGCGTGATAGGATCAAAAGCAGGTATAGTCAGAACAATGGCATTTTTATTTAAACAAATCTCAATTTACCCTCCTTTACTAAATCTCAACCGGAGCAGGCCCCCTACTCAGGAGGAGCGGGGTGCATTTATTGAGCAGGAAAGGATAAAGGGGGAGGGTGTAAAAAGACTGGGGAGCGAGCGTACATGCAAGGGCCGTCAATGTGCGTAGTTATTGGACCGGAAGAGCTGAGAGGAGCTACATTAAGGCTACTGCTGATATTTGTCTTACAGTGCCACCACCAATGCTGCTGGTGTCAAGCAAGTGCATCCAGTTCCTTCACACCAGAACCTGGGCTTCTATTGGAATTCTCATGGGCATATTATCAAGCTCTTTATCGCCGCTTTAGCGGCAGCTTCCTGCTACTAAAGCGGCAATAATGTCATCGCCTTTCTTGATAATATGGCCCTTGGTGTCAAGAAAGGGCAGCCTGTTCACAAAAGCAAACTATATTATTATGTCTGGCTCAGGCTCTGCAAATATCCTTGTACAGGAACTCTGTATGGCTTAGTTTTTCATTTTTATTTCGGTTTATGTATATGCAGAAGGATCAATAAAATTTAACAGGGAGCCTTAAATAAAGTCCACAGCATCTTTATAAATGCAGTCAACACCAGTCCATATGTTTGGAGACATTTCCAAAGACTTAAAATGTATGAAGACATCAGAAACAACTATGAGCTTTATTCACAAAGGTAAATTTACATATGTAGATTTATGCACATGTAGATGTACTCTGACTGCTGGGAGTAACTCTACTACATTCCCTCTTCACCATTTTTGAGTGTAGGGTTACTCCTAGGTGTATACCTACATGTCTCCACCCCTTCAGTTTTGGAGGATGCGCCTGCATCAACATAATTTATGACTGCAAATTTTAACTTAGTACTAGTAAGTTTACAATTGTATTTTTATTTCTGCATTCTTTCTGCATTCTTTGAGGGGAAAGTCGATCAGGCCAATCCGTAAGAATGCCAAACTCCCATGGACGGATCTTTCCAACCTCTGTCCTATCTCACTCCTTCCAGTTACTATCAAACTAATGGAAAAACATGTAAATTCCCACCTCTCCAATTTTGTCGAACAAACTGGATGTCTAGATCCTTCCCAGTCTAGTTTCAGGGCCAAATACAGCAGCGAATCAGCATTACTAGCGGTCACGGATAACATCAGGATGACCATAGATAATGGCCATTCTATGATTCTGGTGCTGTTGGACCTATCCGCAGCGTTCGACACAGTCTCCCATAACATCTTGACTAAAAGATTGGAAGAGGTTGGGCTAAGAAAAACGGCCTTGCAATGGATGAGGAGCTTTCTATCTGATCGCTCTCAGATTGTCAACCTAGGTCCGTACCGATCGGCCCCCACAAAATTGTAGAAGGGAGTATTTCAGGGCTCATGCTTGAGCCCTACATTATTTACCATCTATATTGCTTCCTTGGCCAATCTCCTGAGGTCCCATGGGTTCATCCCCAAATTATATGCCGATGACACCCAATTACTTTTCCCATTCAACAAGTTCACCCTAGCAGTACGGGTGGTCTTCTCCAATGGGATGAGAGCAATATCACACTGGATGAGGAATAATTTACTTCAGTGTAATGTGGGAAAAACAGAAATCATGCTCTTTGGAGAGACACCCCTTCTATGGAAACCCAACTGGTGGCCGTCAGACCAGGTCCCCATCCTGCCCCTAAGCTGTCAGTCAAATATTTGGGGATCCGGCTGGATCAGGCACTTACTCTGAAGGAGCATGCTGCTCAGACTGCTGGGTCTTTTTTCCAGTGAATGGGCCTACTACGCAGAGTTTTCCCTTTGCTTCCGGACTCCTCCCGAAAAACCTCCGTCCAGGCGCTTGTACTACGCCACCTTGACTATCGTAACAGCCTGTTACTCTCCGCCAATGAAGCCTCATTTGCTAGTTTACAGGTAGTTCATAACATGGCGGCACGGATGGCCCTTAATGTTCCATCGAGGACTCCCTCCCGCCCTCTTTTAATAGCACTGCACTGACTCCATATTCATCAACGGGTCAAGTTTAGAATCTTCTGCGTCATCCATAAGGCATTGCTTAACTCGGGCCCTTCTTACCTTTCCGAGAGATTCATGCCTTATGCCCCCTCGAGATCACTCCGCTCGAGTACCAAACATATGTTGGTAGTGCCGCGAGTAAGAAGAGCAAGACTAGGAGGAAGGGCTTTTCCTCATCTTGGCCACCACTACTGGAATGAGCTGCAGCTACCTATGAGATAGTGTTTAGACCATCTACAATTCAGGAAGCTGCTCAAAATCACTCTTTTCCGCACCTGCTCACTTGCTGGAGCCACACATTAGCCTCATGTTCCGTCTAAGCGCAGAGATACCCTTTTGGAGGTCGATTTTAGCGCTATATAAGCAAATAAATAAATAACTAAATACAATAAATAAGAGAACTATGTAACCTGGGCAGAGACCTCCACGGCCAGCAGGAAAGGTGCATTCAGGAAGGTGACTTTCACATGGATTGGAAGGTGACATACATTGGAACCAAATCCCACACATCTGACACCCATTCACTTCCAACAACATAAATACTGACTACGTCGTAGGCTTTGCATTTTTCCTTTCATCTTCCTGATCCTACAACTATCACTTTCTTTGGAAATAATGCATACCAGAATTTCGTTTTTTAGTTTGAAAATGCTTTATTGAAACATTTCATTAACTAGAAGTAGAATTTAACAAGAATGATTGCACATAGAGTAAAATTAAGATACTAAATACTTAAAATTATAAGTAAGTCAATTGTATAAACTATTAAGAAAAATACCAAGGCAAATATAATGAGTCATCATTAAAACATAGCTTTTGTTTTTTTTGTTTTTTTTAAGAAGAAAAGGGCAGAAGTTAAAAGTGCAAAAAGGAAAGAGAGAGAATGGGAGAAGAAAAAAAAGAAAAAGGGAGAAAGAAACGAAAAAGAATGAGATAAGACAGAAGAAATACCAAAGATATATAAAATTGATAAGATATAAAAATAGAAAAGATATTGATGGTGCCTTACTAGAAGAAGAAGAGAGTATGAACAATGTATAAAGTCAATTTATAAATTAGGATAAGCATAATAAAGCACAGTAGAGAATCAAAAGTAACATTTGAATCAGAAGATGGAACGTGCGGTCTAGATAAATATGTGGTGAATGGTAACCAGAGTAAGTCTTTCTTAATTAATTGCAGCGTTGAGCATGCACTCGCTCTATCAAGGCTATGATTATGGAAAAGCATGCCCCACAGTCTAGGAAAAGGAATGGTCATGGCATCTTTCCAGTCACGTGTAATTATTTGTAAGTTAATGGCAATAATCATGTCAACAAATTTTCCAACCATAAAATTGTCAGTCCATATCTGGGAGAACTGCCAAGAGAAATATGCAAAAAATCAAATCGGAAATTCGAGCCAAAACTTGTCACCAAAAGAGTGGTAACTGATGGACAATAAAAAAACATATGCATGAGAGTTCCACATGTCCAGCATTTATAATCCATGGTAAGATTGTATTTATCAAGAGAAGTATAAGTCAAAAATAACCTTTTGTAAAAATAGTACAGTGTTTGTGTAGGGCCAGCTGAATTTTAGACCAAATATTATTCCATGTCTCAAGTTTCCATTGGGTCTCCACTTTGGATTTGGATCGATTAGTAGAGAGAATATCCAGGTGTTCATCAGTATAACAAGCCTTATACATAGTGGAGAAGTTAAAAAGGGACAAAGTACTATAGAGAACAGTATGAGAAGAGTTAAGGACGAATAAAGATAATTTGCATTAGCGATGCAGATTTATACTGGTAAAAGGGCGATATATGATATTTATTTTGAAGTTCTGGAAAGCACAAAAAATCATTGAATGATTGTAATTGATGTAAATGAATGATACGCCTGGTGATCCATTCCCTCCAAATATTAGGTAAATTCGATATTTTAATATTTATTTGTGCCAAATAGGAGAATTAAGAAAGGCCTACAAAGAAAATAGGGACTGGGTAATAATAGGGTTTGACTTGTTAATAGAGTTACAAAGAATAGGAGAAGAAAAGGACTTAGGAGGATGTGATATGAAAACTGCATGTCTAATAGTAAAGAGAGATATTGACGATTCTTTCACATGCCTCCAAACTGTGAAAGGAGCACTGTCTTCTTTGGATAACAAAGGCCAAATTTGTTTTAAAGCAAAGGCAGAATGATATTTCGATACATCTAGAAAGTTCAGCCCACCCTAATCCTTAGGTTTCCTTAATTCAGGCAATGATATATGTGCCTTCTTCTTATTCCATAAAAATGTGATGAGTATACTATTTAGGGTTTTTAAAAAAACTGCTTTGGGAGCACTGGAAGATAAAAAAGAAAGGGTGACCATTGCTCAGATAAGATAGGGATTTTATGCTGGACAGTTACTAGCTTAAGATGGATTGTTTCTTTAATGGAATTGGAATAAATAACCCCTAAACCAGGGGGTTTAAAGCCCCATTCAGTATAAAAAAAATCCTGGGGCCCCCCTCAGAATGTTTTCTCAGTTATTCTATTGAATTTGCAATGTTTTCGTACGTCTGGGCTTATTTAGACATTAGGACATTAGAATTATGTTAGACCTCTTACAAATGACCCATTACAGAGTTGCTGACTACTGATCATTTGTTTTCATCTTAAAACAAAGTACTGTTATCAGCAAGATGCTTCTTTTGACCATAGCCTGGTACCTCCTCCCCCGGCGGGATAAGTTAAGGCCCCCGCAGTTTGAAGATCCCTGCCGTAAACATTTGATGCCCTTTGGGTTCCCTGTAAATCCATAGTCTTTTAACATATCTTTCAAACAATACTTATTGAGAGGCATGACTTCTGACTTGTCCATATTTAATTTATATCCGGAAACCTTGGAATTCTCCTGTAGTAAATAAAAAAACTGAAATAGAGGTCTTAGGCTCTGAAACATGTAGTAAAACATCACCTGCATAAGCAGTAAATTTAGCTTTTGTTACCCCATCTTTATAACCAAGAAAACACTGACAAAGGTATGCAACTCACTTCGGTGGAAATGACGACATTTCTGAATGGTAATGGTATTAGGCATCATCGCATGCCAGGTACACCCCTCAGGATAATGGTATTTTCCAGCGAGGGCAAACTGTATGGTAAAAAGAGAGATCAAGATGGCAATTCAGAGCGTCAGTAATGTACACAGTGTGGTTAATGAGTTGGTATGGGCACATTGTACCACCGTAAATTGTGTGACACTGATTTCTCCATTTGAAGTAATGAGAGGTTGGGAACCTAGAATCAATTTGGTACAAGGTTGGTTGAAGGAATACAACATATAACATGTGTCTCTGAGTCTCCAAGTTGTTCTGCCATGCACAATTGAAGTTGGGGGTTGGGTCAAAATTAAGGATGATTGTGTTAGAAGAGGTCTCTTGAAGTTCAGGAGGTCCTTCAAAGTCAAGGCAGTGGATGTGGTGTTGGAAAATGGGGCAAGCGGAACAGAATTAAGGTGGCCCTGTATTAAAAAGGGGAGTTTAAATGAAAGGTGGAAAAGTGGTATTAGTGGGGTTATGTTGATGGGAGGTGAGGAGTTGGCAGGGGGCTCAATGAGCAGCGTTAGAATGGTAGGAAAAGTCCTGGATGGTGGTTTTGGTGAAGGAGTAGCAAGGAGCTGTGTTGCTGAAGAGGATGGGGAGAGGTTGAGTTGTTCAAGGGGAGTGTATCTGGAGGTTCATATGCAAGAATAATTTTAGCATCTGAGACCATTGTGGTAGTGTATTCCCTTGCGATTCTGTTATTCAATTTCAGATTTTAGAAATTTCTGTTTATCATTCTTTTGTATTATAATTTTATAGTTTTTCATTTTTTTTACTTTCAGATACGCTTAGTTTGTAATAGTGAACGAAGGGGCATATGTTGTGTCTTTTGCTTTGAAATTCGTGTTCTGAACATTCTGATGTTTATTCCGGAAGTGTGGTGTTCTATCTGTGGCAGTTACAGGTTGTGGCAGACTCAAGGAGGCCACGTTCAGGCAGGCTGAATAAAGACCTTCTTATTTGGAAACCATCTACCAACTTGAGCACTTTGGGGCAGATTCTTGAGGCCGTTGCGCCTCTTTGCGCCGCAATTGCGTCACTTTATTTGACGCAACTGCGGCACAAACAATGCACCCTATTTACAACGTGACGCATCTTGTAAAGCACTGCGCCATAAGGAGGCGTTCCTGCGCAGGAGGGGGCGTTCCTGCGCAGGAACGCCTCCTGAAAGTGGCTGAGTGAAATCTATGACATTTCACTCAGTCACTTTCAGGGCAATGCTGCGTCAAAACTCTGCGCCTGCTTGAAGCAGGCGTAGGTCTTGACGCAGCATTGTGCACATGGTGTACCCCCGAGCCTTGCTGGAGCTGCGTTGCGCTTGCGACGCAAGTCCAGCAATGCGCCACATTTCCGGCACAGATGCGTCACGCATCTGTACCGTTTTTGCATCATGGTGCGCCGTATTATAAATGCGGCGCACCATGGGTGGCGGAGCTGTGGCGCAGTGCGGCGCACGCTAACTGGCGCATCCCTGGGGATGCGCCAGTTAACATAAATCTGTCCCAATATTGCTACACCTCTCTCTTGTAGTGAAAGCAAACACAAAGCCCTCAACCTCTACCCATGTCTGTCCTGCCCCAACATCTTCATTGTTAGACATGTCCCATATGTACTCCTCTAAAACACCCTCTAGCACATACCCATCATACATGTAGAGGTTTTCAATGTATTTCTTTCATTTCTTTTCTTTATATGCGGGAAAGTGTAGGGAAATTCTATTGCCAAACAGCTCTTGATGCAGCCTGTTAATGCATCCCCTGGTTCCTGCGTGGCTTGAAACGATAGCGTCCGACCAGACGTCCCCCTCCGTCAAGCACCGGTACTTGACGGAGGGGGATGTCTGGTCGGACGCTATCGTTTCAAGCCACGCAGGAACCAGGGGATACATTAACAGGCTGCATCAAGAGCTGTTTGGCAATAGAATTTCCCTACACTTTCCCGCATATAAAGAAAAGATTTAAGTAGATATTACACGGAGGTCTCCATTACCTATCTACCCTGGTTCCACGACCATTGGATTATTGTCCTCACTTTCTATGTGGCTTGAACACAAGACATTGCAACACCTGATATCATTGGTGCGGTTGAATCTTCTAACGCCAGTTATCCAATTGGATTTAAGTTCTAATTATACATGATACTATCGGATGATCAATATAGTTATCCGGGCACATTCTCACATCCCTTACCTACGGTCCAGAAACCAGGGACATTATCACCATCTGACTATCCTGCCCTGAAGAAGTCCCTTGTGGACGAAACGCGTCGGCTGTAGATCCTGTATATCTTTTAACCATCTGAACTAAATAAAGAACTTTCAAAATTATATGAAGAAAAATCTCTCTGATATGATCATTACTGATTACCTCGCTGAAAATATCTATTCCTCTAAATGTTGATGTGGTGCACCTTGGCCTTTTTTCAAATCTAGTTATAGTTCATGTTTGAACCTGCATTGTGACAGTGGGTGTTCTTTGAAGTGTGCACACATACTGCCCCATGTACTAGTGGGCGAGATTTTTTGGAGAATAATTTGACTAGGTGCTGTCCCTTTGGGAATCCACCACTGTTACTTTCCTTTTTTGTAGGTCTTGACGCAGCATTGTGCACATGGTGTACCCCCGAGCCTTGCTGGAGCTGCGTTGCGCTTGCGACGCAACTCCAGCAATGCGCCACATTTCCGGCACAGATGCGTCACGCATCTGTACCGTTTTTGCATCATGGTGCGCCGTATTATAAATGCGGCGCACCATGGGTGGCGGAGCTGTGGCGCAGTGCGGCGCACGTTAACTGGCGCATCCCTGGGGATGCGCCAGTTAACATAAATCTGCCCCAATATTGCTACACCTCTCTCTTGTAGTGAAAGCAAACCCAAAGCCCTCAACCTCTACCCATGTCTGTCCTGCCCCAACATCTTCATTGTTAGACATGTCCCATATGTACTCCTCTAAAACACCCTCTAGCACATACCCATCATACATGTAGAGGTTTTCAATGTATTTCTTTCATTTGTACTCATTTCAGACATTTACTAATTAACTCTTTTGAGTAGATTAGATTAGTTGCTTCAGCTTGATCAGGATTCATTGTAAAACAGCAGAGCAACTCTAGGCAGGTCCCATAATGCAACCCAGATACACAAACCGGTATGCCCTTATACTACTAACATCACTGCCATGCAATAGGGGGGGGGGGGATCTATTACTTGGGTTGTTAAATCCTGAAGCTATATTGTTTCAGTGAGTTTTTAAAACTTATAATGGTAGTCAAGTGTGACCATGACATTTACCATGTTTAACCATTATATATGTAAACACTTTCTTTTTGCGCTCTTATGGTTCTGTGTTATTGTCCCATCCAATTACCTACCACAATATCGAATTCTGCTTGTAGCAAGGCATCAAAAAACCTGTACTGCTGTCATGGAGCACATGGATTGTAGAAATTGATCAGTTTTTTAGGGGCTTTTGGTCTGTTGGCTATATTTTGCATATATCCCTATTTGCACCCTAGTCAATATCGAATTCAATTGTTGATTTAATTTTGCCTGATGAAACTGCCTATAGACTTGGAATTGCAAGGGAACCACTATTAAATATCTCTCAGGCATTGTCTGAACTTGCAGGAGAGGAATCTTTCAAGCTCTCAAAATTTGTATTTGCAACATCAAAATGTAGGGCCCGATTCACGGAACTAACTTAAGACAAAATCCTAAACTTACTACTTTTGGTATTCACAGAAGTTAGGATTTTGTATTAAGTTTGTCTTGAGACAGACTTAAGACAGACTTAAGACAAAATCCTAACTTAAGTCTGTCTTAAGTCTGTCTTAAGACAAACTTAAGACAAAATCCTAACTTCTGTGAATACCAAAAGTAGTAAGTTTATGATTTTGTCTTAAGTTAGTTCTGTGAATCGGGCCCATCATCTATTCATGACTCAGGATGGCTTACGCCCATGTATACTTCTCACTTTCTGTCATACAGCAGCATATGGTGCCCATTTTGCAGACATCAATACAGATCACATCAGGGGACATCCTGGCAACAGCAATTAGACCCTCTATCATCCATCAGTCAGGTAAGTCTAGGGACCTACGATCTTTGCTTCTCATCATTAGTCCGTCTATTACATTTTTTACATAATTTATTTCATATAAAACATGAAAAGTGTTTTTCTTGAGTTTTCTTGGTTTTTTGTCATGTATTTATCTCTAATGTGTCAGAATTTGTACTCAAGATGACTTTTATAGTTTGTCAATAATAATTGAATACATTATTCTTTAAATGGCTGGATAAAGAGATACCTTGGCAATAATTCCCCCAAGGACACTGGTTCAGCAGGTGACATCACTGGATGATCCAGTAATGAAACATCTTGTGAGTTTACATTATCCAGATATAATAATCCCATACATAAATCCAGCCTTGATTTCATGTATTTCCTTACGTTCACATGGTACTAATTTTATCATATTGTTTTCTGAACTATGTCAAATAAAGTACTGTGTTGATCTTTAGACTCAAAACTGTATTTAATTGGCTTCAACTGGTTACATCATCTTCTTCTACGTAATGGGGACATTGTGCCGGATGATGATGCTGAACTATCTGCTAGCGGAGAATCGCGGGTAATCCAAGGAGAGATTCCAAATCACCTGGTGAAGAGTTGGGGCACACAAGCAGGACCCTAAAACTAGTACCACACGCCTATCAATAATTACCATTGCCACCTGACCAACAACAAAGAATCCGACAAACCCCTCCACCAACCACTCCACAAAATTACACCCAATCACCGATCAATTCTGCGCTACAAAAAAAGAAGCCCAGGGACTCACCCTAAGTGTTGTTGGGCAGTACGGAGCTGTTCTGTGCCCTGTGGCTGCTGGACTGGCAGTGAGGGGAGTGGATGTGGTGGTACAATCGGCACGTTGACCTACTGCTCAGGTCAAGGCAGGTAGCGGTGGCACAAGTAGTGTAAACAGAGCAGCAAGCAGGGTCCATGTGATTCTGTTTGCATGCTGCACAGGTATGTGGAATGTTCAGTGCGGGCTGCTCTCCGCTGCCCTCCTCTGGGCCCTGCCGGCTCTCTGCCTCATTCTCTCTCAGCACTGAGTGGGGCTGTAGGGGGAGCCAATGCAGAGACAGATGGAATTCTGGCTCAGTGACCACTGGCGAAGGTTCTGGCTCCTTCTCCTCGACGGTGGCTGGAGGTTCCCTCATGACGCGCAATGTCACTGTAGACGGGTCCACCCATCAAGGCTCATGAGCGACACTCCCTATCTGAACAGTGGTGCAGACATGTTGCCCTGGCTGTCCTCGAGCACTCTGAAAGTAAAAGTAGCCAAATTCAAGTCGCCATGCTACTGACCTTCCCACTCCCAGCTGGACTCAACCAATCTACAGTGCTACTACAGGGGAGACCAGTGATTCCAGAAACAGAAAGGGATGAAGGTTACCACTGTTTCAGAGTTTATGCTGAATTCCGCGCTCCAAGTGAAGTGCAGAGTTGCAAAATTCTGTGAACTCGGCCGGCGGAGTGGAATTTGCCATTCACACTTAGGGCCTCATTAGGATCGCGGACGGACTTGCGTCCGTCCGCGACCCTAGAGGATGAGGGAACGTCCACATGGGCTGCGACGTTCCCTCATGTTTGATTAGGATGTGACCGCCACCCTGGCGGTCACATCCTGGATGTTTAACATTGCGGCGGGTGCTGCTTCAAGCAGCACCGGCCGCAATGTTAAAAGTGCATGTTTAACATTTACATGCACAAAGCGGCAGGCACCGCGTGGTGCCTGCCACTTTGTGCAAGTAAATGCTGGGGGTACCATAGGTACCCCCCATGTGCACCCCCCTCCGCCAACACCCTGGGGGCCCGCAACGGGCCCCCAAAATCAAAAGTACACATGCTTTTCCACGGCGGAAAAACCGCCGCGGAAAAGCATGTTTACAAATGCTTCCTAATTTGGCTGGCGGTGTCTGATAGACACTGCCAGCCAAATGAGAGCTTTTCCGCCGCGGTTGTAATCTGACCGCGGCGGAAAAGCAGCGGACAGTAACCAAGACCCACCAGCCATCGTAATGCGGCGGTGGGTCTTTGGTGAGTCCGCAGAGGATTTTCTGCCTCCTCCGGGCCGGTACACAGTCAAAATATCGAGTAGGAAATATCGACCTACCATAATATCGAGTCTGAAATATCGAAGGAGCATAATATCGAAGGCAAGAATATCGTAGGACAGAATATCGACCCAAGGTAAGTAATATCGAAATACTTAATATCGATGTAAGTAATATCGAAGTTAGTAATATCGATAGCATATATATCGATGTTACTAATTTCGATGACACTAATATCGATATTTGTATTATTTTATATTTTTTTATTATGTATGTGTTATATGTTTAATTTAAGTATTTAAAATAATTACTATTATATGTGTATAAATGTTATATAATAATAAATAAATTTATAAGTAAATGTTATGTTTTTGTACCAGAGCGGGTTGTGGGTTTATAGGGGAATAGGGTGGGAAGTAATTTAATTATGGTAAATTGATTATTAATTAGTAGGATTTATTAATAAATTATAATTAATTGGTAATTATTTGAAAATAATAGGAAAATAATTTTAATTAATTTATTAATTGATATATATGTTCTGTAGCGGGTTGTGGGTTTATAGGGGAATAGGGTGGGAAGTAATTTAATTATGGTAAGTTGATTAATAATTAGTAGGATTAATTAATTAATTATAATTAATTGCTAATTAATATTGATTAATTGGGAAAAAAATTAATTGATTAATTGATATATATTTTCTGTAGCGGGATGTGGGTTTATAGGGGAATAGGGTGGGGAGTAATTTAATAATAATTAATTAATTAATATATGTTTTTAAATATTTATAATTAATTAATTGGCAAATAATTAATATTAATTAGTTAATTAATTAATATATTTTGTACATATTTTAAATTATTAATTAATTGGTAATTAAATAATATTAATTAGTTAATTACATTAATTAGAGTAATTTATTTATATATATAATTTTTAGTTACTGTTAATTAATTATTGGGGGAAAATGATATTAATTATTAAATTATATTAATTACAGCTAATGTGCTAATTTATTTACTTTATTGTTATTGTTAATTAATAATTAATTGCTAATTAAATAATATTAATTAAGTTTGGGTAAAGGAGTATTTTTAGGGTTCAGGGTCAGTTTTGGGTTTTTGGGTAAAGGGGTATTTTTAGTGTTCAGGGTCAGTTTTGAGTTTTTGGGTAAAGGTGTTTTTTTAGGGTTCAGGGTCAGTTTTCAGTTCTTGGGTAAAGGGGTATTTTTAGGGTTCAGGGTCAGTTTTGGGTTTTTGGGTAAAGGGGTATTTTTAGGGTTCAGGGTCAGTTTTCAGTTCTTGGGTAAAGGGGTATTTTTAGGGTTCAGGGTCAGTTTTCAGTTTTTGGGTAAAGGGGTATTTTTAGGGTTTAGGGTCAGTTTTCAGTTTTTGGGTAAAGGGGTATTTTTAGGGTTCAGGGTCAGTTTTCTGCTTTTGGGTAAAGGGGTATTTTTAGGGTTCAGGGTCAGTTTTCAGTTCTTGGGTAAAGGGGTATTTTTTGGGTTCAGGGTCAGTTTTCAGTTTTTGGGTAAAGGGGTATTTTTAGTGTTCAGGGTCAGTTTTCAGTTTTTGGGTAAAGGGGTATTTTTAGTGTTCAGGGTCAGTTTTCAGTTTTTGGGTAAAGGGTTATTTTTTGGGTTCAGGGTCAGTTTTCAGTTTTTGGGTAAAGGGGTATTTTTAGGGTTCAGGGTCAGTTTTCAGTTCTTGGGTAAAGGGGTGTTGTTTGGGTTCAGGGTCAGTTTTCCCTACTGTTGCACTCTCTGGAGTAGGAATAGTAATTTTTACCCTTACGCTATCCAACGTTTTATATAATTAATTGTTAAAATATCAAATGTTTATTTTATTTTTTATATTATTTACATTTTATTTATGTTATTGTTTTATGTTTGTAAATGTATTAGTAAATTAGAATATATTTCATTAATTTATAAATTAGTAAAATAATTATTAATACTTATTGTTCAGTACATATATATTAGATATTTACTGTATATATTTAATTAATGTATTATTAATATATATGTATTATTTATTAATTTTAAACATTATTAGATACTTTTAAATATGTATATTTTATTTATTAGTGTTATATACTTAATTTTACATTTATATATTAAAAAATAAAATCGATATTTTTAACATCGATATTTTTTACATCTATATTTATATATATATAGGTCGATATTTATGAGGTCGAAATTCTGTCAGTGATCCCTCCGGGCCGGAGGTGGCTTCCCCTGGCCCGGAGGAGGCGGAAAATCCTCCATCATAATGAGGCCCTTAGTGAGGAGTTGAAGGTAGAGACATCCCAGACATCACCTTCGGTAAATACATTTAAAATTTCCTCAAAAGGGAGCTGTATTGTAAATCCATACTGTATATCTGCATACATGCAGTGAGAGTCAAGGTAATATGTTTGTACTGTGTTGTAGTGATTGATAGGTATCTTTGAGATGCCACCCCAAGATGCACATGTAGTCCCAGTATGAGATGTTGTTACTTACTATCGAGACACATGCCTCCAACATCCTCAGCAAGCAAGTGGTGCTCAAGTGGTAACTGATGGAAGATGTTGTTGCCATGTGCAGTTCCAGGAAAGGCAGCGTACACATCAGTGAAGAAGCCCCTGGCACCGCAGACAGCTTCATGTTGATGGAGTACCAGAGGTGTCTGTTGCAGAAAAGGTGTACTCTGTGGTGAGGTGACTGTAGTGCCACGTGGGTGCAGTAAATTGCACCTATAATAAGTGGGAAGTGAGTGTAGGAATATAATTTGCGTGCCACCCTCAGCCTTTTCACTGTGACAGTGGCATGGTGACAAACTGGTGCACTCTTCAACTGTTGCATCTCAGTACCTGATGCAAGCACCAGGACTGGCTTGCATGTTTAATGCCTACAATGTCTGAGCTGACCCTCTGGATAGATCCAGTGGCCATGAGATGGGGTGAAGCCAGAATTTTGACATGGGCAGAAATAGTCGGAGAGCAGGCTGCGTGTGTATCAAGGTCCTGCGCCCATACTGCCACCATGTCCAGGATCATTTCAGGGGAGAAGCAGTTCCTGCCAATGGGCCCGATTCACAGAACTATCTTAAGACAAAATCCTAAACTTACTACTTTTGTTATTCACAGAAGTTAGGATTTGTCTTAGAACAGACTTAAGACAGACTTAAGACAAAATCCTAACTTAAGTATGTCTTAAGTCTGTCTTAAGTCTGTCTTAAGTTTGTCTTAAGACAAACTGAAGACAAAATCCTAAATTCTGTGAATACCAAAAGTAGTAAGTTTAGGATTTTGTCTTAAGTTAGTTCTTGGAATCAGGCCCTGCGTCTGCTTCCCTGGAGATCCCAAAGATGGTCATCCTTTGCCTTTAATCCCTCTCTCTCCTCCTCAAATAATTGTCATACTGATGGAATCATGACGCCCCACTGCAGAGGCACAGACAGGAGACTGCACCCGATGGACTTGTTCCAGCCTTGGATATCCTCAGAGTTATTGGATACATATATGTTCTATTCACCGCTCATTCCGGTACTCCATCATCCGAGGCTGCCACTGATGTCTGAGCCTGGGATGATTAAATATTTAAATATTTAAGGAGAAGTAGGTTGGTGACACTGGGAGGCATGTTCCCGGGTGGACGTTTCTGGCCATATAGGGAGGTTTGTGGTGATAACCCCAGCACATTAATGGACATGCTGGTCTATCAGTGGCTGAGAGACTCCAAGAGAGAGTTACATCCTACGATGCAGAATTAACCCTCGGAATGGTCAGTGCTCACTCTTGTTAAGTTGACCCTAGCAAGGCCCAATAATTATACATATGTTTAGCTGTACTGTAGACTTTAAATCATAGTGCATTAACCATGGAGGATACATCGGAACAAGGGGCCCGATTCCCAAAAGGAATCTGAGACAAAATCCTAACTTTACGACTTTTGGTATTCACAAAAGTCATTTAGGAATAGTAAAGTTAGGAGTACAAAGTCTAGGACACACAATTGTAGGCACAATGCGAACTTTCTATTGAAAGCAGAGAAGGTTCCTCTAGAGGGAAATTTTGAGTAACACTAAAATCCCTACACAGAGCTTACTACACAGCTGCTAGCATGATATGGTATGGCCTGGTGGACGATGCAAGCGGTTGGAGATGCAGCTCTCCAGGCGCAGACTTAAAGCACATGGCCTGGTCCTGCCCCGGTCCTAGCAAATTAGTATGGGAGATCGTGCAGGAAATTACAGGAGTGGAGAAACTAATTAGCCCACTAGAAGCAATATCCTGCAATACATTAAAAAAAAAAATTGTAAATTAGTTGCCATTGCACTATAACTAAGCAGATGGTAATTATGTAAACTATGCGATGGAGGAAAACACCTGCATTAAATTACACCAATTGGCTGAAATATATACCCACCTGTAGCGAGGGCTCCTGACAAGAGAAATCACCAGTGCACGTTGAAAAAGACTGCGGATAGAGACATGTTCATTCTCACAGAGAGAAGAGACACAGTCCCTGTTTATGGGGTCAGTGGACAGCATGTCATGCTTGTAGAGACAGTAGATGTCGGTATGGGCCCGATTCACAGAATGAACTTAAGACTCAATCCTAAACGTACTACTATTTTGGTATTCACAGAATGCACTTACTACTTTTGGTATTCACAGAATGAACTTACTACTTTTGGTATTCACAGAAGTTAGGATTTTGTCTTAAGTCTGTCTTAAGTTTGTCTTAAGTCTGTCTTAAGTCTGTCGTAAGACTAACTTAAGACAAAATCCTAACTTCTGTGAATACCAAAAGTAGTAAATTCATTCTGTGAATGCCAAAAGTAGTAAGTGCATTCTGTGAAGGCCAAAAGTAGTAAGTGCATTATGTGAATACCAAAACAGTAGTACGTTTAGATTGAGTCTTAAATTCATTCTGTGAATCGGGCCCTATATGTTTACAGAAACAGACACCAGCAAATGTCTAAAGAAACAGTTGGTACCAGTACATATTCAGAAACACAATACTCACCAATACATCTCTAAGGAGACAACAGACACCAGACACCACCAATACACTCTCAAAGGGACTGCAGGGACATGTTCATAATTACAGAGACAAGAGACACAGTCAGTCTTTATAGGGTCAATAGACACCATGTCATGTTTGTAGAGACAGTAGATACCAGCACACCTGTGGATGTGTACAGAGGCAGTAGGCACCAGAGCACAGATACAGAGGCAACAAGCACTAGCCCTTGGTCAGAGCAGTGCTCCCCTGTAGTGTGACCTTACTCGCCTTTTTGAAGAGTTTTATTCTTCTATATAAATCAGTTGTTTGGTAAAAGTGTCACAGGTCCTGGCAAAAACAGGGGACCAGGGTCCCTGACAATAGCTTGCTTAGTGAAACAGACCAATAATCTTATGGAACTCCATCCCCCCGCACATCAGAACTATACCGTCCTATGCGGAATTCAAGAGCCAACTCAAATCCTTGTTCCTTATCCGTTCCCTAGGTCGTGGGTAACTAGGATCAGCAAGCATCCCCAGAACTATGTGGTATCTCTGTATCCTATTACCAAGAAGTCCTGCTGTCCGAACTTTTCCTCCTTCCAAGTTGTCTTTCGTAGACCGCCTTTATTTGTTACGTGTCTTGTTGTTCACCTTTTCATTCCCTTTACTGTAAAGCGCTCTGCTACCTTCGGGTCTTGTTAGCGCTATAGAAAACTTCTAAATAAAATAAATAAAAAAATAAAAAATGGGTACCGGTGCTGCTGCTCCTGTTGAACTATTAATACCCATGCCCTAGTCTCAGTGCCCCCATTGTTGACATCAGCCAGTATCTCAGCATCTTTCCCCTGACTTACTTTTTTTTGCTGTTAGCAAACTGGAGTCATCCAGAATCTTGCAATGAGGCATGGCTAAGTTTTTCCGGGGCGTGGGTCAGGAAACTCCCAGCATTTGGTGCTGTCGGCTGGTATTAACCATGTCAGATGCCTCGGCATTGTTAAAGAGAGCAGGCTCACTTCACACTCTATAAATTAATGTTGCAGTACGAGTGCGGGGCAGAGCTTGAGAATACCGCCCTCTCCTGGCAGGTCTGTGTACCGCATTCCATTGTTCACCAGCTTCATTATTTATTTATTTATTTTTTTTGAAAACCTTTATTATATCATTCAACACAAGATACAATAATAACCCTGCAGCGGCAGGGGCCGATACCACATGCATGTAACACGGATCAGTAATGCCAATAACACAGCTCTTCAGCCGACAAGCCATGGGCCGGCAGCGGTAAAGGAAAGACGATGTATTGGAAACATTCCGAATCAAGGATATGAATAAGGTTTCATTTTATATTTAACCCCCCCCCCCAAAACGAGATAAAGAAGAAATTACAGGATAGCCGGAGCTACACATTCGGAGGTATAAAATATGCGGGTAGGTGTTAAAAGCAGTCGTGGATCAAAGTAGGCCAACAGTACAGCGCAAGCGCCATTAAGTTCACTAAGGGTAAAGAACTAAGCTACCTATCTATCATCACAGCCACCCACTCCATACCCCGCCCACTCGTATACATCAGGATGAAACCGAAAGTTATCACGACCGGATCGTGCGAGAAAATGGAAAAGAAAAGGGGCCATAGAACACAACAAAGGCAAAATAACAAACCCCCCTCACAACCCCCACCCTGCTGCCCTGTAATGGCTATGGCCTACCCCACTAGCAGCGCGCCTGTCGCCCAGAGGAATACCCGAAAGAGAGAAGAGAAGAAAAAGGGGCCATAGAACAAAACAAAGGCAAAATAACAAACCCCCCCACCACCCTGCACCCCTGCAATGGCTACGGCCTAACCCACTCGCAGCGTGCCTGTCACCCAGAAGCATCCCTAAAAAAAGAAAGCAACGGAGGAGGAGAAACAAAAACACACACTCCCGGACTCCCCTGCCCCCCACCAGATGCAACCCCCCAGAACCAAAGTCAAAAGAAAGAGCAGCGAAATACACAATCAATCCGGGGAAGCACCAAACATACCACCCGACTCCCGCAGTTCACAGGTCACAATCCCAGGACCCGATTACATTATTGTCCCGAGTCCTGAAAAGCCCCACAAGTTAACCCTGGCCAGTACGAGTGTTCACTGGAGTAATTGTAACCCAGGCCACAGCAGCAGTGAGAACGGTAAAGCTTTCATGGAAATGCAAGTCAGTACGAACAAGCCAATTAAAGGATAAAAGTTCACAGTCAACACAAGGCAAGCGAGGAAAAGCGTGGCAGGATGATGAAACTCTCCAATAGTCACAGGTGATCTTGTTGAGGCAGTCAAGGTTGTCCATAGTGATGTTCGGCGAGATAGGGCTCAAGCAGGGAACGCTGACAATGTTCACGGGCGCGCGATCTGTAGTATAGGAATCCGCAGCGCCAAAGGAATCCGGCTCCTGCACAGGGACCTCGAAGTCGGATATACAATGTTCCGTCGATAGCACCGCTGGCTGCGATGATGGCAAAAAGCCACTGTCCGGTCTCCAGCAAAGGTCGTCCATCGTTACAGACAGTGCCCGGTAGTTGACGATGATCTGTGAGTGGAGCGCTCTAATGGCCGCCATTACAGCGTGCAGCGGTGGCGTGTCTTTTGGCCCCTCCATCTCCTTCCGCAAGCAACAGATCAGGATGCAAACCCCCGGAGGCCGGCTTCTCCGGGGTAGCAAGCAAATCCGGAGCGGACACCAACGGGCGCTCTCACCTCATGATGTTGCTCCTTCGCAGCTGATCAGGGCTCCCGTCCGCACCCTCACGGCAAGCTTATTGTGTCTCCAGGCGTCGGATACGGGGCCAGCAAACGATGTGACACGCCGTAGCGTGTGGGTTGCAGGCAGGATACGAAATCGCCGTCAAAAACCAGAAGGATTATATCTCCGTTCGGGAGACCGGACAAAGCCCAAGATTCCAGCCGATGTTGTTCAATTCCAGCTGGGTTGGAAATCAAGGCCCCGGCTTCAGCTCCGGGGAAGGCCAAGAATGAAACACGGCATATCTCTGTCACCCGGTACGATAAAAAGTTCGGGATGGCGCCTTCAGAGTCAGCTACTCCTCACACATACGGGAGTCCGGTGTGAAATCAGGATAACTGATTAGTCAATGGATGCAACAAAATTGCCTCAAACTCAACGGAGAAAAGAGTGAGGTAATGATTCTAGGAGGTAACACCGATATCTGGTCCCCAGACTGGTGGTCCCCTGAACTGGGAACAAGACCAGAACCCTCAGAGAAAGCTAAAAACTTGGGAGTCATGATAGACACCAAACTAACTTACGAAGCCCAAGTAAACAAACTGGCATCGTCTTTCTGGCTGATACTAAAAATGATTAGAAAAATACTCCAATACCTGCCTCAAGGCACACGCAGAACGGTAGTGACAGCCCTAGCATTGTCTCGACTGGACTACGGTAACGCACTGTATGCCGGAGCCAGAGTAAAAATCATGGAAAAAATGCAGCGACTCCAGAACGCAGCGGCACGACTGATACTGGAAATCCCAAAGTTTCAGCCTATCAGTCATAAACTAGAGACACTCCACTGGCTACCTGTAGCCAAAAGAGTCAAGTTTAAATCACTATGCTTGACCTACAAGGCACTGCAGGGCAAAGGCCCTCATTTTCTGAAAACTCACCTGAAGCACTACGAACCAGCAAGGCCTCTCAGATCAGGTGATAAAAAACTGATAGTGATACCCAAGTTTAAACGATCAAACTGGGGAGGAAGAAGCTTCCTCGTGCATGCAGCAAGGACATGGAACTCACTACCTCTTGACATAAAAAACAGCCCAACCCTGGAGATTTTCAGAAAGAGAATCAAGACCTGGCTATTCACCGCATAAATTTTACTAACTCCAGACTTGCTCCGGAATCTGGACAATTCATAGCGCCAAGACACCGTCGGGCATTCGTGCGCTTTAGAAATGGACAAATCAAATCAAATCAAATCAAATCAAACTTGCAGGATATATGAGCTGCTGGCGGAGGTCGGTGGAGCCGGGAGCTTAAGCAGCCATCTTGCTTGCTAATGTAGCTCCTCCCCCACCAGCTTCATTATTAGCACTCTCCATAGATCTGCAGGTTACCAGTGCTGGGCAGAGCTTAACAATACAGCCCCCTCCTGGCAGGTCTGTGTATCGCATTCCATTGTTCACAGCTTCATTATAGCCTTATAGCCTGCCATTGGGGGCTATACCGGCTATTAAAGGCCCGCTGAATCGTTAAATGCCCAAGCCCAAGGCGAGGGACTTTAATGAGACAGCGGGACTTTAATTGCCGGTATAGCCCTGCTACGAAGGGCTATAAGGCTATTAGAATATTCTACCACAAGACGGCAGAATGTTCTAACAAATTAAACAAAGGGTTCTCGAAGCATGAGGGGATATAAATCCCCTCGAGCTTCAAGAAGCCTTTGTAAAACATTGGAATGTTGCTCTGCGGGCCTTTACCGGCCCGTAGAAGCAGGGAGCACTCCATTGCGGTGTAGGTAATTAACCCAAATGGTATTTCAATAATTGCTCCACAACTCAGAATTCTCAGTTGTATGCACACTTTTTATTTTCCCCTGTCCAAGTTACTCTTTTTGCCCCTGGTTTCTACCGCAGGTGACTGATTGCAGCAGAGACCAGGAGCAGGAGGGGTTAACTGTTGTGTACTGCAGCAGGGAGGTGTTTGCTGCCTGAACCGGTCTCTGCTGCTACCTCACATGACTTTGCAAGTGACGCCATTGCCGACAATTATCACAAAGACGACCATTAAAATATGTTTCACACACTGCAAGTAGTTTTCAGGAAAATTACTCAAATTATGTGGGGAAAACATTTTGCAATTTCGCCCACAGCTTAAAATAAATCTGACAGGTCTCGAATGGAAGAGGTCCATGCCGGGGCTGGAGGAAATGACGCAGCAGCAAATATCTGAAGACTAATTCATGGCTAATTACTGGCTGTGCAGATCAGCAAAACACTTCTCAGCTGATAAACAACCTGTATAGAGTGGTGGCTTTCAGAACCTCTCAACATTGAATGCCCCCTGACCCCTGTGAAAGAATCTGTTGTCTTGCAGGAGGTAGGAAGAAGGGGTAATCAGCATCCCATCTCAGTAGCCTGGCCAGTTATTGAAAATTATTCAATAATGCTCATAATCTGTAAACAGAACCCCCCTGGCCTAGACCCCCGGTGATACTGAACCTGGCATGCTGTTTCTTCTGGCACTGTAATGAGACTTTCAACTGCCCCCTTCCTTATTTATCTGTATGTATTGACATGAAAGTAAATCTTAAATGTTTTGATTAGTCATTAGTAATTCACAAATCAATGCACATTTTATTTAGTTCCAGCATGCTGTGCTTTACATTTTCAACATAAATCTTCCTAGGGCTTTGAATCTAAGATGGTTCTCCATCTGAAAGGCTACTGGTTTTGTACAAATGAAATACAATAAAACACGAACCGTCTGTCGCAAAACCACATGTAAATCAGAGCACGGCTAAGAACCTATCACGTACTGTCAGTTGTATGTTATGAACTGTAAATCTCTTAGTGTTTGTGAAGTGGCGTTTGTATTCCTCGAACATCTTTACATGACCTATGTACATGTACTCCATTGCCTTTGTTGATGAACAGGCCCATGGAAGTGAGTTCATAGTCTGTCTTCTTTGCCGCTTAATCTGTCTTCTGTGCTGTATATGGGTACATAGTATGTCTTCTGTGTTGCATATGGGTACGTAGTCTGTCTTCTGTTCTACATATGGGTACATAGCCTGTCTTCTGTGCAGCATAGTCTGTCTTCTGTGCTGCATTTGGGTACAAAGCATGTCTTCCGTGCTGCTTAGTCTGTCATCTGTGCCGCATAGTCTGTCTTCTGTGCCGCAAATGGATACATACCCTGTCTTCTGTGCAAAATGTGGAGACATCGTCTGTCTTCTTTGCAGCAAATCGGTTCATAGTCTGTCTTTGAAGAAGAAGTGCAGTCCATTTCCTGACTCCACTCCACTTACGCCCATTTTTCTATTTGTCCAGTGGCATCTGTTTGCCAAATAATAAATGTTACATTCACTAAACCTCAATGACCATCTTTAAATGTGAGCATGGCATTATGGCTTTGTACGTGTTCCATTTGTAATATTCATCAGTTTGCATGGAAATATCTTCTTGTGTGCATCATAATATTTCCATCATGGAGCATGTGGTGAGTCCTCCTATCTTACGTATTGTGGTTCCCTATGGCTGCTTTGTAGGAATATAATATCCCGGGCAATGTTGCAGAGTGCAGACTAAAACAGAGGAGATATCATGGCTGAAGTTAAGACAAGAATTCCAGTTGTTTTATGGTTTGGTGGAACATTTAGACTTAGACTTAAATCACAGCGTGAGTAGTCATTTCACATAATACATCAGAATTCATTTTTATCATTGAGACCTTTTGGTTCTAGTGTGTCCAGACACCTCATGCAATTTGCCTTTCTTTGGAGTAATCTCTTGATCAGTTCCTTCCATGTTGCAGTTTTGCTACAAGCTCTAGGATTTGATACTCAAGTTGATCAATATTGTGACATTTCTTTGAAATGTGAAGCAGTATTTGATTCCATATTTGCCAGTCTGAACTTATGGAGTTACTTTTATACTTTTGTTAGCTCGTGCAGTTCTTCCTAAAGGGACATTTATACAACAGATGCGCACAAGACATGCTGTCACACTGGTTCTGCATTTTCTTCAGTGCAAAGAGGGGAACCAAACCTCCTCTAATAATGAGATTACAATGTCTGCACTCCATCCAGGGAAATGCTCCCATATAGGACACTACACACAACATATAGGGGTACCAACGAACATCACATGCACACACATAACATAAACGACCAAATACACAGTTGTGCTCAGACAACAGTAGAGTTACACAGATAACACAGCCGAATAATAATATATTGTGTGATCTGTAGGGTCCAAGCATATTAAGGGAACTTCAATAACCGGAATGTACATGATGGTTCAAGTATATTGAGGTGTATAGAGACTACTGATCTCTTGCCTGAGACCCAGTCAGGCTGTTTCGCTTATTTCTGCACGGAATATGCACTGTGGGCCTTTGAGTTTCTTAGACTCAATGTTGGTGGGGGTGAAACCACAGCACTGTTAATGCTGGAATCGAGTGCAGCATTCGTCACCGTATCCCTTGGCCTTCTGCTTGAAAGGCTTTGGCCCTGCAGTGTCAGGGACACAACCTTGAGATGGCTGTCTTCTTTTCTACAGAACTGCACCTTTCAGGTAGCACAACAACCTTTCTCATCTAGGGTCTTTGCACTGCAGCAGGGGGTTCTGACGGACTCAGCACTGAGCCCGACATTATACATGCGCCCCTTAGCTGATGTCATCAAGTGTTATGGCTATAATATTGTGTCATACGCTGATGACATGCAGCCTATTTTGTTTCAGGACGGGGAAGTCTCTGTGGCTCGACTCAGATCTTGCCTGGTTGGATTAGCAAAGTGGATGGATCACAGCTGTCTGAAGCTTAACCCTTAAAAATTGAAGTCCTGATCTTAGGGAAACAACCATTTATCTGGTCCACCGATTATTGGCCAGATGCTCTAGGACCAGTACTGACTCCGAAGCCGAAAGTAAAAAATCTTGCTATCTGGTTTGATACTTATCTGAAATTTGATAGTCAGATAACCAGTCTTGCAGGGAATTCTATTGGCATTCTAAAAATGCTGAACAAGATTATGGGTCTCCTTCCAGAAGCAGCCTAAAAACAGTTGTCCAGGCACTGGTCATATCCAGACTTGAGTATTGTAATTTACTCTATCTTGCAGCCACCCAAGGCAGACTAAGGAAGCTTCAAAGGATGCAGAGCACATCCTTAGATGCTCGTCCATGGGTCCAGATCGTGCTAAACTTCATTGGCTCCCGTTGAGAAAGAAAGCCTTTCAAAGCCATGTGCTTTTGTCACAAAATTTTGAACGATAAAACCCCCGACATCTGCATTCGCTGGTTGAGCCTTATCGTCCAAGCAGAAGTCTTAGATCTGTAGAAGCAGCACTTATGGTGGTTCCGAGTGTGAAAAAAGCACGGATGGGAGGCCGCTCTTTTAGCTTTCTGGCATCTAAACTGTGGAATACTTTGTTTCTTAGTCTGGGACAGGAAGGCCCAGAATCCGTCCTCCATAAAAAACTCTAAACGTGACTTTTTAGACAAGCCTGGGGGCATATTATCAAGACAGGTGATACAATTATCGCCGTTTTAGCGGCAGAAAACTGCAGCTAAAACGACGATAATGGGCTTGATAATATGCTCTATATAATTCCAATTGAAGCCCATGTTAGATGTAAAGAACATCTAACATTCTAACATGGGCTTCAATTGGAATTACATAGAGCATATTATCAAGCCCGTTAGCGCCCTTTTAGCGGCCGTTTTCTGCCGCTAAAACAACGATAATTTTATCGCCTCTCTTGATAATATGCCCCCTAGTGTTGGTTGTTGCTGGGGTTTTAGGCTCCTGTGGTGCTGAATCCCTAGTGTGGGGACACTCCGAATGGAGTAACCAGCCGATCCATAAATTCCCTTTATTATTTATTATTATTATCCATTAGAAAAACCTCAGAAAACAAAATTATGTGATAATATTATATGCTTGCAAGCAGTGTAAAGGTTCTCTGACATGTCTCTGCCGTTCCCATGCAACTGAACCAAGAAGAAGCTACCTGGCCATTACACATGGACACTATTGTTTGACAGGGGGCACTGAGAACAAAATGGTGTGGGGAGGTATGGTAAATATCGTCAAGACTGCAGTTGGAATACATAAAGATTGCAAATTACTGGAAACAAACACGTGGCAAGTGTACTTGCTACGTCAGCCCCACCCCTTCCTTCTCCAGCTCACACACCTTTTCTTGCAGCAGAGACCCTCCCACCCTTTCACTGCTTGCAGTTCTATACCCAAACCTCAGTGCCTCTGTCTAAATGTATGTATGTATGTATATGTAAATTGATACTTGTATAGCGCACTACTCACCCACAAGGGTCTCAAGGCGCTTGTACGAATACCGCTGTGGAACCCATCCTGGCTTTCCCTGTGAGGCGTCCACTTCTGGGCACCCCCTAGGTGGAGGCCAGGCATCCTTAGCATTGTGGGGGCCGTTGTGGAGATTAAGCAAGCTATTGCCCAGAGTTGCAGAGTGGGACTCCATGACTGGAATAGGCACCGAGGAGAGAATTATCAGGTCCATGGAATTTTGAGCCCAAGACCCGCCGAGGCGGGGAATTGAACCCTGGTCCTGGGCTAGACCTCTGCATCAGGGTCTGCCGCTCTAATCATTGAGCCACACTTCCCATATGTATATATGAATGTATGTATGTGTTATTTCAATGCAAACACAGCCAAAAGGCAACAGATCAATGAACAAGTAAACAACAAGCACAAAGCAAATTAGTTCTAAGAGATGTACCTGTTTTTTGAAGTTATAATGCATCGTGGTGTAGTGTTCTTTAAAGATGAGCATTGTCAACTCTTTCCAAAATATGAGAAGCATTGGGTGGTCCTGATGGATACAGGGATGCTGTTCCGGATCCTGGGTGCATAAATGAAAAAGGCCAGCTGCCTTGTTTTTTTCTTTTTTGCACTTAGTCTGCATTCTGATGGAGTCCTGGCTGGGGTGGGAGGCTGGTCGTGATGGCTTTCTAAATTAATGCAGCTAGTTTTGAAGGTGGTGCAGGCAGGAAGGGGAGCTAATGTAGTTTCATCAGGGATGATGTGATCATATTTCTTCAAGCCTTGGATGAGGCATGCTGTGGTGTGTCGGATGCACTTAAGGGGTGCCAGTGTTGGGTCAGGGAGGCCATGGAGCAGAGCATTACCATCATCACAATGCAAGAGTAGAAGAGCTTGAGCAGCATTCTGAAGCATCTTTCTGGAAGAAACTGTGGTATTTTCTGTAGAAGACGGAGCTGGTGCCAGACCACCTTTGTTTTTTTGATAGTTTCTTCCTTGAGGGTGAGGTTGGTGAACAGGGAGATTCCAAGTGTCTTGGCATTTAGTGAATGTTGAGGAAAATCATTAAGATTCATGCCACTGAGCCTGGTTTGTACTGTTTTTCCTTTGCTGTGCTTGACAAATAGAAGGAATTCTATCTGGGTTGGTTTGGGCTTCCGTTAGGTGCTGGACATCCAGGTCCAGATGATGTGCAAGCAGTGTTTGAGGCGCTGAATGTCTGCAGCAAAAGAGACTTTCAGGTAGGGTTGTGCATCTTCGTTATCGTGCATCTCAATACCGTTATCTTTAGTAGAGCACCAAGCAGCTCCATTTAGAGGTTGAAGATGACAGGAGAATTTGGCCTCTCACTCCTCTAATGTTGGAGGTACACGCAATTACAGTATTGCCTCAGTCGCAGCCTAGGAGCATGACCCTGTGTCCTAAGACCCTCCCAAGTAGTTTCATATCATAGGACATTGGGCCACTTCCGTGGGGTCATGTCCAGCTATAATAGTCTCTTAAGCCGTCATCTTTCCTCCCTTCCCCTTCTCTATAGCCTCCATTCCACCTGGCAAAACAGACTCCAGAGGGAATATGAGCCAGACGATTGAGCTGACCTCCTGAAAGCGCTTGACCGTGGAGCCCGAAAGGCGTGATTGAAGTTCTGTCTATTTAAATCACTGCATGACTGGTACTGGACCCCTGAAAAGCTAAAAGCGGCAGGCCTGTTACCTCACACAAATCGCTGGCGTGGCCTCGATGACGGCTGCGACCTAATGCACATCCTCATTGACTACCCCTCGATACATCCTTATTGGAAGGTGGTTGGCGCTACTCTGAGTGAGACCCTGCCAGTGGTGACTCCCCTATCTT
This sequence comes from Lissotriton vulgaris, assembly GCF_964263255.1. Taxonomy (NCBI): domain Eukaryota; kingdom Metazoa; phylum Chordata; class Amphibia; order Caudata; family Salamandridae; genus Lissotriton; species Lissotriton vulgaris. The sequence goes on from NC_141686.1 coordinate 276,888,223, forward strand.
GCCCCATATCATTTCTACATGACCCTGTGGACTCTCCCGAACTCTCACGCTTACAGGGCCATCTCTTGCATATGGCACTCGCTTCGGCTAAGATTTGCATTCTCCACCATTGGCGTTCCTCCACAACCCCTCCCCATGATGGATGGCTTTCGAAGATGTACCAGATAGCCTCCTATGAGCAGGTCATCTACAACATACAGGACAAGACAGACGCCTTCCTTCAAACCCCTTCCTTCAAACCTTTCCTCCAGGACACTGTCCACTCGCCTTTAGTTCCAAGTGCCCCACCCCTAAACTGGTTGTTCAGACATTAAATACCATCCCAAGGCAGCTACCCCGGGAAGCTTTCTGATCTTTTTCTTTTGTTTTAGTCCTCTCCACATCTCTCTATCTTTTCGAACTCTGCCTTTCTTCTTCCCCTCTTACTCGCTCCCTTCTCTCCCACTCTTTCCCCTTCTTCTCTAACCTCTCTCCTCCCCCCAGACATGTGGATGTGAGTAGGGCCCCCCCTGCTTGCTCTTTCTTTTTCCTCCATCCTAATTTGTCATGTTTCCTTTTTCTTTGCACCTCCCGTCCTTTTAAAAAAAAAAAATGTTTAATTAGGTTTTTGTGACAGCATACATTGAGCAGAGAAAAAGAAAGAACAACATACAACTTAAATTTATCAAGCCGCGAGCAACATCATATCCTTTAAAGCAGTTCAAAAGAAAGCCACAGCTAAGAGAAAAAAGACAAAACTTAAAGAAACGTAAATCTTAAACATTAAAATATGCCACGTTTTTTTCTTGGTTTCATACAGTGCAATCTCGAGATAATACATAGACACTAATTCAGTTTGCCTCATAAGATACATAGAGAGCGTAGATGATACTGTGGATTTTTCTTACAATCCTACCCAATTAATTATTGGAGACCATAATTTATACCCAAGAGTTTTTTTCTTGATGCCCTTAATTTTATACAATGCAATCTCGAGATGATACATAGACAATAGTTTAGTTTGCCACATAATAAAGTTTGGTGGTTCCTCATCAAGCCATTGAGATGTGATGCATGAGCGATATACAGACATTCAAATAAAAATAAAACCTTCCTCTGCTTCTGAGGCCTGATAAGCTTTGCTTTCATCACACCCCAAAATGACCAGTGGAGCGTTTGTTTAACTGAAATGCTCAAACTATTAGTTAAATAATGCTCAATATCGGCAATAAATTGCGACAGTTTGGGGAATCTATAAAAAATATGGGCAGCATCTGCTGCGTATAGACTGCATCCGTTACAATTTGTCCCTCGCCCTGAGTTCCATTTGGCCAGTTTCCCTGGCGTATAATATAAATCAAAGACTGACATAAAGTGTTGGCTAATCATTGATCCATTGAGTAATACCTTAATCGCAATCTCCATGCTTCTCTCCAAATTTACATACTCAACACTTAACTTATTTTGCCATTTAGATGCCCTATCCTCTAAGTCATCTTCTTCCTTCTCCAATAGCAGCTGATATAAGGGTCCTATTTTATTCCTTTTTTTAAAAAAAAAAAAATTTATTGAGATGGTTCTGAGTATCAAAACAAATTTACATAGATCAACTGGATAAAATAAGATAAAATCAGACATTACAATTATTATTATATTAATATATACATCTTATACATCTTCCAGATCTTAACAATCGACCAATACATGACACAAGACCAGCTTCATGACAAAATGTTACATTCCAAATGATGTAGGAGAATCAATCCAGATCGGCTCTAGGACTGCTTAATGTATTGATCTCATTTCTCTCCAATTACTAAGAGGAGCCCATATCTTTGTACCATAGTCTTTCCTCCTTTTTCCTTTAAAGCTGTATAGGCATTCCTCTATATTATGAGTCCCCAGCAGCCTAGTTAACCACATCTGAAAGGTGGGAGCTATCGGATCTTTCCAGGCCGCCGCAATTAAAATTCTAAAAACAGCCACGGACAGAAAGATAAAAGCTTCGGCTTCTTGTTCAATTATAAGGTTTTCATCCCTGCCGATCAAAACAGTAGTAGGGGATAGAGAAATTTGGTGCTCTAGCAGCCCCGATAAAAACTTTTCCATTTCTGTTAAAACTGGCATAAGATTCTGACAAGAATAAAACATATGCAATAAATCCGCCGGGCCTTGATTACACCTTGGACACCTATCATTATCTCTTTTACCCCATTGAAACAGCTTAGTGGGGGTATAGTTCAGGTTAAAAACCATCTTGTAATGCTGCGCTTTTAAATTAGTTGCTCTTAGTACTTTCTTATTCAGTGCAAGAACATAATCTACGTCTATATCTGGATCCCCAATTCTTTGAGCCCAGGCAGATTCTATTTGTCCAATGTCATCTCCCAAGCCCTGTAGAAGATAGCTATACCCTATTTTAATCTTCTTGCCACCATTCATTACACATTTCATAATCGGATTTAACTCCTGAATTGATACCCTCGGTCTAAGTGACTTCACTGATTGCTCTAATTGTTTATATAAAAACCAGTGGCTAGTAGGAATACCAAATTTTTGTTGCAGCAAGTCAAAACCTAATAGTTCATCCTTACACATGACATCCCCCAGACATCTAATACCCAATATCTTCCATGTACTACTATTTCTGTTCTGTCCAAGATGAGAGAAAGGATTTGAGCTCCAAAGTTCTACAGTGCTATTGATCTTCGGGATCTTCAGAAATTTCAATATTGCCTTCCATGTACCCCACGCACTTAACATTACTTTGCTTTTGCTCTTTTTAAAATACATGACATTAATTTCTCGTGTTAAGAGCCCCAGAGCCCTTTCTCCAACTATTAATTCATATATTGTGGGGATTCTGTAAGAGCCAGGCGGCATCTCTAGATCATCATATTTCAGTAAATAATTCATTTGCAACATTAAACAAACCCAGTGGTATAATCTCAGATTAGGTGCAGATAACCCTCCTCCCTCCAAAGGTGCAGAAAGTCGAGCTAGTGATCTCCGGATTTTTCCATATTGCCACACAAATTGTGAAAAAACAGCTTCAATTTTTTTCATCAAGCCCTCTTCGACAAGTAGCGGTATGGCACGGAATAGGTACAGTAATTTCGGAAACATTGACATTTTCAATACATTCACCCTTCCGATCAGAGATAGGTGTAAAACATCTATTCTTCTCAGTTCTTTATCAATTGAGGTAAGCAAGGGCAAGTAATTTTCCTGTATAATTTTCCCCACATTTGCATTGATTCTCACCCCAAGATAAACCGCTGAATCCACATACCTTTGGTCCCTTTTATGAATATTTTTTGTACCAATTATTATTGTTTTTTCCGTGTTGAGCTTATACCCAGAGCGCAATCCGAACTCATGTGCCAGATGGCTTAATTCCAGTATTGCCGTTTGTGGATTAGTGGTAACAATTGCCAGATCATCCGCATACGCCAATAATTTGGTAGTGTGTCCATTGGTTATAACGGGGGATATTTTATCAGAGGCAAGAATTTTCCTAATTAGAGGATCAATATAAAGCGAAAAGAGTATCCGGGAACAGGGGCATCCCTGGCGGGTTCCTCTTCTAATCACCACCTCTTCCGACTGCAGGCCCATTGTAGTAATTCTGGCTACAGGATCCATATACATAGCTTTAATTGCTTTCCTGCATTTCTCTCCAAAGCCCCTTCTGGCCAAGACATCCCACATAAAATCCCAGACCACGCGGTCGAAAGCCTTTTCGGCATCTAAAAGGATCATAGCCATATCTCCCCCCGTAGCAGCCATTGCATCAAATAGCGAGATTGCCTGCGCCGTGTGTTCCGTGGTTCCTCTCCCTGGGACAAACCCATGCTGCCATGGTGAGACAAGTTGACCGATAATCCTCCCTAACCTTTTAGCCCATACTTTAGAATAGAGTTTAGCATCCGCATTTATCAGCGAAATTGGCCGATATGAGCCGGGATTCTCCTCAGGTTTTCCCTTCTTATGGAATATTACGATGTTAGTTTGTTTCCATGTATCAGGGATCTTCCCAGAACAAATTATTCCGTTAAATAGGTCTTCGAGCAAAGGAAGAATTTCCTCTCCTAGAACGCTATAAACTTCTATTGGTATGCCATCTGGGCCTGCAGCTTTACCTACTGCTAGTTCATGCAATGCAATCTTTATCTCCTCTGCTGTTATATCTAAGTCCAACTGCTCCTTATCTTCTTCCCCCACCTTTGGGCATGGTAGTCCGTGATCTTGCGAGGGTGGTAACACCCCAGACTCCTGATCATACAATTTCTGATAAAATTTCTGGAATACATCCATTATTGCTTTTGGGTCCGTATATTCTACCCCATTATACTTGATCTTACCGATTTTATTTTTATTTGTTTCTTGCCTAATGCGCAGAGCTAATGCTCTTCCAGCTTGTTCGCCTGTCTCATAACGCCTCGCTCTATGTGTTTGATATTCACAAATCTCCTTCTGCGTGAATATTTTTAAAATATCGCCCTTAATCAGAGCCATAGTTCTAGCAGTTTCCCTACTATCCTTGCCTGAGACTATTTCCTCTATATGACATTTCTCAGACTCTGCTAATTCTGAAATGAGTTTTTCCACTTTGCTTTTATCCTCTTTCCTTAGTTTGGCTGCACAGCTAATCGTCTCCCCCCTTAATGAGGCCTTAAAGGATTCCCATACTCCGTTTCTGGATGTGCTATATCTATTGAGCTCAAAAAACTCTTTCGCCCACTGTTTCATATGTTTTACGAACCTTTCATCATTTGAAAGTTTCCTTTCAAAAGTCCACCTTGTTATTTTCCTCTGCATATTAGGGACCTTATACGTCAATATCAAAGGGTTGTGGTCCTAGACTATTCTAGGTAATTTAGCGATTTTAACATTGCAGATTTCCCCCATTGACACAAAAAAATAGTCCAATTTTGAATTTTTCTGTGCCGGGTGTGAAAAATATGTAAACCCTGGATCCCCGGGCACTTTTTCCCCCCATACATCCACCAAGCCATGAGACTGTATTAAAGAGCCGAGAGCTCTATTTACCTTACGTTTGCGCCCTATGTATCTGCTTCCCTGTTTCCAATCAGCTGAAATATTCATGTCCCCACACACTATCATAGGGGTAGCCCAATTAGCCAACTCTTCTTCCAATTTATCATAAACCATTGGCTCGTCTTCATTTGGGCCATAGATCACACACAGTGTAATCCCCAAATTCAGTTCCACTAGGACCCATCTACCAGACCCATCAGTTTTACTGCGTTTCACCCCCCCCCAAATTGCATTTTGCTAGAATAGCCACGCCTCTAATCATAGATGATTGCGATGAACATCCTATCATAGTATACCCATGCATATCCAGCAACTTCCTTTTAGCCCAGGGTATATGGGTTTCCTGAATACACAGTATATCTATATTATTAGATTTAGCCAAGTGACTCAATCTCTGCCGTTTCTTCCAGTGTTTTAGACCCCCTACATTAATAGTACATAACCTAATGTCTGACATTATTGACACGGTTACTTTCCCTACATTGTCTGTTATCCATGAATCTAATACTAACCAAAGTCATACTCATTTCCATCTCACAGTTTTTCTTTTTTTTAATCCACCCTTTCCCCCCCTCGACCCCCTCCCCCTCCCCCTGTTCCCTCTCCCTCCCCTTGCCCAGCTCACAACCGGAGCTCCCCCCCTCCGACCCCCCATTTTCAGAGGCGCTCAGACCTATGGTCTGTGCACGTGATGGTTCGCAGCCCTGATTGAGGAGATTTGCACCTATGCCCCATCTTTAATTCCTATGACCCGCCACCTTATACAATACTCACCAACCAACACTGTGTTACTGTTTTATACTTTGCCTAAGCTTGACACGGCATCCCTTTTGCCTATATACTGCCTATATAATAATCACATTTATTATACCGGACAAAGTACCGAACATTACTAAACATTTCTAAACACCCTGCGACATCAAAAATTCTTTGGCCTTTACTTCGGAGGAAAAATATAATGTTCTTCCGTCTTTAATTATTTTCAACTGAGCAGGATTTATCAAGTATGCCTGCATACCCTTATCCTGAAATGGTTTAATCATCTGCCGTAATCTCCAGCGTCTCTCCACCGTGACATGACAAAAGTCAGGACGAACAAAGAAAGAATAACCATCAACATTCTTTTTTTTGTCAGGTCTCGCCCTCTCTGAAATTGCTTGCCTCAAATTAAAGTTACCAAGAAAATTTAAAATTGCCTTGGGCTTGTCTCCCTCTTTAGCATTCTTGTGGATTTTAGCAGGAATACGGTGTGCCCTCTGAACCTCCCTAGACCAATCCCAATCTTTCAGATCAGTAAAGGCATGTTCAAATAATTTGACCATGAATGCTTTCATGTCTGTATCTTCTGATCCTTCAGGAATTCCCAAAATGCCGCGATCTGTTCTCCAGCGCCTCCAATTTCCACTGTATATCAGTTAACTGCTCTGCTTGTAGATCTGCCTTGCAAGACGCCGCCGCCGACTCGGCTTCAGTTGAAACAACTCGCTCTTCCAAGTTGTTAACCCGTTCTCCCAGGTTCACACACACCTTAGTCAGCTTCCTTACCACCCCTTGCATTTTTCTGACTGCCGCCTGAGATTTGCGACTTTCCTGTCGAGCTTCTTCCCTGTGTGCAATTATTTCCTGGTGTATCACCTCCAGGAGAGACATTTGTGCCGCCTCCCCTCCAGGGCTATCCTGGATTGATTTGGTCGTCGGCTGTTCTCTTTTATGACAGTGTATTTTCGCACCTGCAGTGGTTTTCACTGCAGTTATCGGGGGGCTAAAATCGTCCTGCTCCAAATCACTGTCAGTATCTGACCCACTGGCTTCTTGATCCAGGCTATCATCCTCTTCCTCCGACCATTCACCGCCCTCTGACACTGAAAAGAATGCTTCACTGGGGACTTCTTTTTTGTCACTTGTGTCTACCCCAGCCTCTTCCTCCAATATCTCTTCTAACACCCGGGGTATCACCAACACATTGTCCTCAGCTTCCCCTGCTGGATCTCCTGCTGAATCCGTTCCCCCTTTCCTGCACTCCTCTGTGCTTCCGGCCATATTGGGCTGAGCAGATGTATCTGATACATTCTGGGGTACCTCCCCTGTATTATTGGGGCTCCCATCCTCATCAGTCCTTGCCATAACCTCAATAACCTCAATATTGGAGTCGTTAGAGTCCTTAGTTTTAATCAACTTTTGAAAAATGTCAGATATCGGGGTGGTGCCCTGAGAGTCTAGGTTAGCTTTACTACCTCCTTGTTGTTGTGCCTTTTTTTTTGCAGGGGAGACTTGCTTCTTCCTCTTATTGCCCTCTAGTTCCTTATCTGCCATTAAATCTGCATGCTCCGCTGCAGCCTTCCTTCTTGCGGCAGCTTTGGCGCTCGCACTGATCTTAGGAGCCATGATTTCCCTCCTCCTTTCCACAAGCCCAAACTGCTCCTTACCGTCTGTAGTGCTGCCCCAGTTCTTTTCCTCCGAGTTTAGGTCTGCGGGGGTCTCCAGGGCGTTCGATATTCTCCCCCCAGCACTTTGGTGTGAGCACGCTTGCCGGTTCGGCTGAAACTCTGATTGCCGAGGCTCCCCAGACCAGAGCTGTTTCCTCCGCTGCAGGTTCCGTCCAGTCCGTGAGCTCCACGCCGTTTGTTTGGTGAACTCCGCTAACTCCGCAACCTCCGCCAGCAGTCCCACACCTGACACGCCTCTCAGCCTCCTCGCCACCTGCAGCAGACCCAGAAGCAGCCGCTCGAGCGGCCGGCGGCAAGTAAGTCGCATTCGGCAGTGTCAAATTTCCCTTTAGCGATTTTGAATTGAGTTTTCTGTAAAGTTCCCAGTTAAGCGGGAGACGGGAGGTGCAAGAAAGAGCTCAATTCAAAATCGCTAAAGGGTCCTATTTTAATCCATTTCTTTATGGCTTCCACAATCCTAATTTTTCCCGGTAGGATCATTTGTTTTAAGAGTTTCTGAACACAAAAACTGCGTATCTGAAGATACTTAAAGAAATCAGTGTGGTATAGATGATATTCCTTCCTTAAATAGTCAAAAGAAACAAAATCATTCCCTTGAAACAGATCTCCAAAATTACATATCCTCAAGTTATGCCATCTTTGAATCACCCCATCTCGAAATAAGTCTGGAAGAAAAGAACAGTTCTGCAAAGGAGTATACATATTTATATTGGGGCTATTTAAAATCTTTTTTTTACTGTCCTCCATATAACATAGGCGGAATATATAGTCTTGAATTTAGTTTTTTTGTAATAACTGGGCTCAATAATGCGATTTAAGCACTGTTGGCCTCGGCACCCAAAAGCATCTCATAAATAGAGGGCGCAGAAAAATCCTCGATAGTATCTTCAGGTAAAATTAAAATTCCCATATGCTGCAATATCGCAATCCAGTGATAGAACTGAAAATTCGGTATATCCCACCCTCCTCTTTCTCGGGGCAACTCGCATTTATTTAATGCTCTACGAGCCCGATGATATCCCCAGAAAAATCTAGAGCACATTCTTTTTATTCGGGAAAAATAGCCTGAGGAGATAATAAAAGGGATAGACCGAAATGCATACAAAAACTTAGCAAAAATAAGCCTTTTTAACACATTGCTGCGCCCAAGGAGTGAACATTTTAAATTATTTATTCTTTCTAGTAGTTTATTAGAAGAAATAATTATGGGGTCAAGGTTTATAGGAATAATTTCTTCAGTTTTGGCTGTAATCTTAATCCCTAAATAGTTAGCTTCTTTTTCAAACTTGATATTCTCTGGGCAACCGGCTTCTGAATAAATAAGCTGCGTCTTGTCAACATTCAGTTTATACCCAGAAAATCGAGCAAATATCTCGGCAGCCTCTATAATAGCTGGTAATGCGGCACACATATCTGATGTCAATATCGGGATATCGTCCGCGTATGCACAGACTTTAAAATCTTAGCTCATTATCTTCACAGGTTTAACCGCATTGCTGCAGCGGTTATTTTCGCGCTACGCGGCTTTTTTCTAAAAGCCGCGTTAGATGACGAGCTCAGCTCGTCATCCGCACACGCCCCCCGTGGCTGATGACGAGCTGAGCTTGTCATCAGCATCGAAGGGGTTAATTACAATATTTCCCTCTAGACTGATGATAAAGGGATCAATATATAAGGCAAACAGCAGTCGTAGCTCATTATCTGCACAGGTTTAATTCCAATATTTTCCTCTAGACTGATGATAAAGGGATCAATAGCCCCTCCCGTCCTAGTGGTTATCCTGTTTGCAAATATGGACTCCGCTTGTCTTTTAGCCAATATTCTGTTTCGGGTTTCACAGTATTCTTTTGTGTTGTATTATTGTTTCGCGAATTGTATTTTATGTTTCATGTCCCTCCCTCCCTCCCCGTCATACTTTTTTGTTCTGCTTTCCTAATAAAGTATTGAGAAACAAAACAAAACAAAAAGAAGATGACAGGAGACAATGGGGGCCTACACAGGTGATAGGGATTTTTGGAGACCTGGAACTACCCATGTGACCCAACTGGAAAGGTAGGAGAAGAACCAGTGAAGGACATTACCAGTGAACCCCTTTCAAGACTGCAGGGTGCGTATGAGGTGGGAATAGTTGACTGTGTTGAAGGCTGCTGAGAGGCGCAGCAACATCAGGAGGCAGTGGGCACCTTCATCTGTGGACAGGAGGGCATTTTCTACAACGGGGAAGGTAGCACAACAAAACTGACAAACAAGGGCCCACTCAGCAGCTACTAGGAGACCAACAGGAATCAACCTCCCGATCTCAAATCGTAAAACCTATTAAGGATATGAAAGGTGACAGAGCACCAGGTCCTGACGGTCTCCCAGCCGGTATCTTCAAATGTGCAACAGAGGATTGGGCATCTGTTTCTGACCCATCTTTTCAACTTTGTGTATAGCGTGGGTCAAATTCCAGAAGCTTGGAGAGGCTCTATTCTATGCCTGATATACAAAATAGGCAATCCATCAAAGCCATGTAATTATAGGCTAATAGCTTTGTTAGACTTAGAGGCAAAAGCTGATATGAATCTAATTAAAAAATCTGGAAACTTGGACAACAGAAAATGAGCTGCTCCCTTTTTTCCAAACATGTGTTCGTGGAGGAGCAGCCACCACTGACGATATCATCGCACTAGCGACCCTCACAGTCAGTAAGCCACGCAACGTAAACAACTCCCACTTTGCTGTTGTTTTATTGACTTTACTGCAGCATTCGATAACGTTGACAGACCGACTTTGTGGAGGAAGCTAGAACATTGGGGTATTCCAACCCTCTGTGCCACACCTGTGGCCCAGCGGCCAGGGCAACTGATGCTGGACGCTGGGGATCACGGTTCGATCCCCGGCTCTGGCGGCAGGGGTCTGTGCAGCACCATGTGACTCTGGGCAATATCTTTCTTAATCTTCCCGACGGCCCCCAGCGCCTTGACACCTTTGGGTAATTGTTCGCACTCTACATTTACATTTACCCTTTTAAGGGCCATAATCTCTCTCTATCCTGCAACATGGGTTTGTGTGAGAACCGGCCCAATTACACTCACCCCCAAAATTCTCACTTTTGGGGGCCTGAAACAAGGTTGTGTGCTATCGCCCTTACTTTTCAATTTATACACAGCAGATCTGGGGAAGGCTTAAGCAAACGGTAGCCTTGCTCTCCCTCGTTTAGGCCACAGACCTCTTCACATCCTGCAGTCCGCGGACGACACAAAAGTGGGTCTCCAGCAAGCACTGACTAGCCTCCATGCATATAACATGAAGAACTTTCCTACCATCAACCCAGATAGTAAAATAGTAGTATTTGGGCTCAATAAGAACATAAACACGCGTTCATGTACCATGGGACATAAGACCATCACTTCGGCTTTCAAATACAACTATATGGGGGTCGGGTTCACAGAAGACAAAATTAAGACAAAATCCTAACTTCTGTGAATAGTACGTTCATTCTGTGAATGCCAAAAGTAGTAAGTGCATTCTGTGAATGCCAAAATAGTAGTAAGTTTAGGATTGAGTCTTAAGTTCATTCTGTGAATCGGGCCCATTGTGCCTGCTACCTCAGGAAAATACTCAAGAGCCTGAGAAATGCCCATGTGCAAAGTCGCTGCCTGTACCCCCTGTTAACCCAATGGCAGGTCCTTCCTATGCAACTCGAGTCACTTTTTAAGGACTGTAATTATCATCAATGTTTTTAAGAACTGTGTGTGTGGGCTGCATGTTACATGTTTGGTGTACGCGAGTAAGCCAGAGTAATGGAGGCCAGTTGGTTCCATTTTGGAGGAGCCTGTCCTGGCCTTGCACTAGATGGAGGGTGAGGACTTGCTCCAAGAATGTGGACGTCTATTTCTCGCATTCCTGAAGCAAGAGGTTGAAGGCCTAGACACAGAAATGAGTGGAGATTGGGTATCACTAGGTATTCTATGAGGCCTTTTGCTTAGCAAGAGCAGCTGATTCATCTTCCTGAACACTATCATTTGGTGGATAGTGACCGTGAGGGGTGGGACTGCAGACTCTCTTAGGTGAGGCCTGTACTTTTGCCTTTCCCTGATTCCTCCTTTAGTTGGGTTGAGGACAGCCAGGTGCAGAAACCTCAAACATGCTTGTGCCTCTATTGTGGGTGCTCTAGGATGGAGGCGACCCTGCTGTGAGACGCATCACCCTCCTCAAAGACTGTGGGCCCGATTCACAGAATGAATTTAAGACTCAATCCTAAACTTACTACTATTTTGGTATTCACAGAATGCACTTACTACTTTTGGCATTCACAGAATGAACTTACTACTTTTGATATTCACAGAAGATAGGATTTTGTCTTAAGTCTGTCTTAAGCCTATCTTAAGTTTGTCTTAAGACAAACTTAAGACAAAATCCTAACTTCTGTGAATGCCAAAAGTAGTAAGTTCATTCTGTGAATGCCAAAAGTAGTAAGTGCATTCTGTGAATACCAAAATGGTAGTAAGTTTAGGATTTTGTCTTAAGTTAGTTCTGTGAATCAGGCCCAGCGTCTGGAAAATAGCCTGGGAAGGACACTTGAAAGAAGAGCCACCTCAAACAGGTTCGACGGTCTGAGGCAGTGTATCCACATCTTCTGGCTGTCAGTTGTGCATAAAAGTGGGCTCCCAGTTACCACGCTGTGATTCAGTTCCAACTTCACTATGATCAAAGCAGCAAGTGCTCTGCAAAGTAGTTTAGAAGGATGCAGGGCAACCAGGCTGGCGTGTGTTTGACCGGCCTAACTTTACTACTACTAAAGTGAGAAAAATCCTAATTTTAAAGCTTTTGGTGTTCACAGAATGCATTTAGGAGTCCTAAAGTTAGGACTCCTAACTTCTGTTAATACCGAAATGAGTAAGTGTCTTCTGTGAATACCAAATGAGTAAGTACCTCCTGTGAATACGAAAATGGTCGTAAGTTTAGGATTCTGTCTTAAGTTAGTCCTGTGAATCGGGCCCAAAGAGTGTGCAGCTGAGGGGGGGGGGGGCAATGACCTACAAAGAGGTCAGTCCAACAGAAACAGAAATAGTGCCTCTTAATAACATATTTTATAATAAAACCAATCATGCTTTCAATTATATTCTGAAACACCAGCTCCTAAAGTGTCAAATTCATTAAACATCATTGTTGTTTATACATCCTGCAGGGCAATGTGCCTTATTAAATGCCACATTTGTTATGAATTTCTCTGAATTCCTTTATGATGAATGACCACATGCTCTATAATGATTGTTCCTAAATGTCTATACTAATTGTAGCAATTAGCCTGGTCTCCGTAGAGAAAGGGCCAACCTTGAACTGGGCACACGAGACGCACTATGCAGACAATATAGTTACCAGTTTGACATTGTAACATAGCAACAAGTAGCATACAAAGTAGTGTTTTCACTGTGCAATGCTTTTAAATTAGTAACCAATTATATATATTAGACTTTTGCTGCTCTTGACAGACTATGGATTAGGTTGATGGCAGAACAAGGTTTCACAAGCATTTTGCTTTTCTACTAAAGTTCAATAGGTCGAAGAAGTAGGACACAGTGATGCAATGCTTACTGAAGGGGAGTGTAGGTTTACTGCCTGTACATAGACACCAACCAAGAGAAAAAACACACATAGCATATGCTAAAGCAAATTCTACATCTACCTTACAAAGCACTCTGACAAACTGACCATAGAGGTGTTTGCTTTAGGTGGCAAAATTATGGCTTTAGTTAGACATAAATTGTTTGTTCAGGCTTCACATAGCTGAGCTCTCTCTCAGTCCACCCATCGGTCAGGCATCAGACCCCTGAACTACCTTTCAGGTGACAATGCGCCATCAGCAGAGGACAAGAGCCATACACCATCCTTTAAGCCCGATTTCTTCTAACACTGCCTCTAGTGCTTGAGCTCTCCCATTAACTATATTGAAAACCTGTTTATGCAAAATATGTGTTGCTTCTTATAAAGTTCCAGAAGCCCCCTAAGGCATCGTAGTACTGAACTGACTTCAGAAAAGATAACAAGATAATCATTAAAATAGATGAATTTTAAGGGCCTTCCTCTTTTTTGCACAGGCGTAGACCGAGGGCATTTCAAACAGAGGAAGCAACAAACGGAAGTGAATATGTCCCATTGCACCCTCCTTCCCCACTGAGACATTCTAAACCAGAGACTGCAGGAGTGTGGGGCCAAAAGGAAGGGAGCCAGGGTTGCCAGATTGGGCCATTTCCCGCACAATTGGGTGACATTTTTCCCATTTCTGCGGGGAAAACCAATACCTGGCGGGGGCTACTTTTTGGGCTGGTATTAGGCCAGTGTGCGCAATTTACTAGCTGGGGCGGCGCCGACCACGATGAGTCCGTGGTGTGCGCCTATCACAGTGGGGCAGAAGGTCCATTGGAGAATGGGCGCGCAGCGCGCTAACATCAGTGCTAATCATTGGAGCAGGACCCACCAGGGCCAGCCTGTGCGAACATGACCCCACCCTCTACCCTAACCCCGTGAGCATCACGAGTGTCATGTGAGGCAGCTGGCTGGCTGTTCGTTAATTGTGTAAGTGCAAGCACACCAGCTACACTTGCACACACGCAGCTCTGCACCACCATATCACCACCACCTAGCTTGGTAGTAGTGTGTGCTGGCCGATATGTGGGTCCCCAGGGCCGGCAATCTTGTGGCGCGCAAAAGTGCCACCAATGACGGCCATGGGCATCATTTTTGGCCAACCCCCGTGGGGTCCCTTATAATGCTGGGTGACCATGCCCTCTCCCTTTCAGCACGGGCGGAGTCGGAGATCAGTTACTACACATTTTAGCGGCATGGGGCATGTTTCATAAAAGGCTCTGTGGGCAAAGCAACACACCTTACTTAGTATGTCTTCTGCTGGAACTTGGCAACTCTTGGCAGCTTGTTACACCATGTGCACAGCAGCTGTATGATATGTCGCCAACATATCGGCTGATACCAACCTGCTGTTGTTTAGTTCATCCAGTCACATTGAGCAGGGTAAGAACCTTTTTCAATGTGGGGTTCGTGGGGCCCTCAAGAGGATATATTATCGCAGCACTATACCTTGGTGGGTGAGGAGCTGACTGTTTAGGTAGCCCAGTGCAAAGTGCCCTGGGCATACCTGATGGTGGATGCATGGTGCACGGCTGTACAAATAACGGGGTATGGGACTATCAATCCACTGGTGAAGCTGATGTGAGCAGATTTAGTTTGACCTCCCTTGTTTAATAGTGATATATAAATGTGAGAGAAAAAAGAACAGACAGTGGAACCTCTTGTCTGACAGCACCTTACCCGGACTGTCTACTCTTTTGATAATTAACCACTATTTCTGGTGGGGAAGGAGTGCACACTGTAGAGTTCCCACCGCCACAGTACGAGATCCCAGATGGGACCACAGTCAATTTTCAAAACAAAGCAAAGGTGCACCACCAAAGAGTTCTACCAGCAAAGATAAATCAAATGAAATGTGTATTTTTAAAATATATTAATCATATTATAGTGCGTAGCTGGTACACATGTATATTACAGATGATACATATTAGAGTTTCGTCTGGACTATTCCAAGATGGCGGATTGTTTTGATCTAAACAGTGATTACGTGGGTGCGTGATGATACCACGGACACGCAGGGAATGTTAACCAGTGCTAACATGGCGGCTGGAATCAGTGCTGCGCAACCATATGGAGTCATACCGACGCAGCGTGAGAAGTTTTTTTATGTGGTGTCCTCACAGTTACGTGCTATACTTGCTATCATGAGAACAAAACTGGGTCTTGACTCCTAACCAGCAAGGCTAAGTCAAATGTAAACTAAACCAACAATACAAGCGCCAGTACTGGACAAACTTAATTTCTAATAGCCAAAGATCTGTTATGAATAAAGCATATCAGTCTGATGTAACATTTGTTACTAATTTATTCAAATACATTTTTCAAAGTTTTCTTATTTTTTCAAAGAGAATTTCTTGTGCATATCACAAATATATACAACATATACAAATAGATACAAAACTTTTTACAAATTTTTACAATACAGATCATACATCACTCTACAAAACATCCACACTGAATCTTTCACACCACAAACATACCACTTATATTCCTATAAACAAAACAAATACCTCTGAGGTATGGGTCCGTGTCAATATAAACATTTCATTAAATTATATGATGCAATAAACATTGTCATTTATAATGTTGATAACACCAGTAATTGGACAAGACAGATCGTATTATGTTTGACTCAATACTTTGAATTTTTACGACTGACACTGGACCTACGAGGTCGACGCGTTTCGAACCCCCTAGTTACGGGGTTCTCCTCAGGACCAAACACAAATTCTTATTTCTCCTGTGTATGATGTCACAGTCAGCTGTGGAAAGGTCTTTACTCTTTTGGGTGTTGGCTTTAGGTACCCGGTCTTGGCGTAGTTGTCGAAAAGCCGGGATTTTACATGGCGTGCGTGGAAATCAATCGTTGCTTCGAAACGCGTCGACCTATGTGCTTTATTCATAACAGATCTTTGGCTATTAGAAATTAAGTTTGTCCTATTCTTGCTATCATGGCACAATGCAGTTGAGTTGAACCATATTTGCTTTGGTAATTTTGTATAAAGCAGCTGGTGTGACTTTAATAGCCCTGAGGTATAATTTAAATATAATGCACAGGACTGGATGATGTAGGCATTGGGTCTGGTGGATTTTTGAGACACATAATAGCCCCACTTATGAACCACACATAAGTAGACTCTATTGCCCATGTGGTATGTTTGCTGAACCCTGAACACAGAACTGTGCTGATACCAGCATTTAGGCTGAGAAGTGATATTGACAGGGAAAACATAGGTGATAGATGCTAGCACCTGTAGTCATGAATGGGCATAATCCTGTTCAATAAATGCTGCCCTGGAGAGGGGCCTGGGCCATGTTGATTAGAGGGGATGCAGACACCAAGGGGCAGATGTACTAACATTTGATCCACTAGCACAACGCAGAAAGACAACTCGCCGTGCTACGCAGCGTTAAATGGAGATGGAAGAAATGCACCATATCTACTAAGATATGGCAAATTCCTGCTCTCTCTCTGAACTGGAACACTAGTGGCTTTTAAGCACCAATAAATGGTGCAAGGCACTATTGTGTCTTTTGCAGGCAAGGACACCTTCCTTCACAAAAACAATCCTTTGAGGCATGTTCCATCTTCCTACCTGTGCTACACTACTGACGTATCTGTAACTCCTTGCGACATGATGCGTCAGACAATAAATATGACGTATCAGGAATGTCGCAAGCAGTGCGCACTGAGAAGTGACGCATCGAAGCCCATGTTAGATGTGTTCACATCTAACATGGGCTTCGATTGGAATTCATAGAGCATAATATCAAGGCCATAATCGCCGCTTTATCTGCAGTTTCCTGCCGATAAAAGCAGCGATAATGTATCGCCGTCTTTGATAATATGCCCCTATGTGTTTGCTGGTTGTCCTGCCAAATGACGACCCCTTAGAATATCGTGGTTCAAGAATATGGAGGACAGATTACGCAGGAACAAAATATCAAAAGCGTAGAAAATTGGGTTACTGTTTGAGGGGGTGAAACCCTACTCAAGCAAAAACCACCATGCAATCACAAGGTAAAACCCACAGAATGGGGAATTACTGTGCAGATATAGATTTACCTGGTGGTATTCCACATTGCATTCCTCTTTCCTTGGAGGTTTGCCCACACATTTACCAACTGCTCTGAAGAGGTGATTAAAGTTGTCAGGGGACTGTGATAATGCTGTGCACACAATACTGGTTCTGTAGGAATTACTTCAAAAAGCACTTTGGTATTAATGCAGAGGCTATGTGCACAATCCCCCGTAGAGTTTATCCACTAAAGCATGACTCACACGCATGCATTTTGAAGATTCTCCCTAGAGGATGAGTCATCATATTCTCTGCAGTAGTTGCCATTAATATATACACATTCTATAGGTGCTCCAGAAATGGGCAGGCAGCACAGTTCTCATGTGGTGTGAAAATAGAGAAATCAAAGCGACTGGTTCCATCAGGGGGTGACTCTGTGTGCCCTCCTGGCCTTCTCTTTCCAGTCCTGGGCTTAAACTGAGAAATCACAGGTATCAGGTGTTATAATAGAAGCAGCTCAATGGAAACAAATCAAGACAACAATACCCAGAATTCTTTAGGTTGTCGCATGAAAGTTCGGGACTGGAAAAAGCGTGAGTGTAACATAAATGAAAGGAGGGAGGTGTCCACCCTATTTAGGCTACCAGCATGTTCAACTGGGAGGGAAGTCAAGCAGGTGTGCTTCTAAGGGGAGAGGCAAGCAGCCGCGGCCCGTGCAGGGAAGAGAGGTGGGGAATTTCGATGGATGGTGACGAGGGAAAATTTAGGGCCTCATTTATGAGAAGTTGCGATGCGTCACTTCTCAGTGCGCCCTCCTTACGACATGATTGATGCATCATATTTACTGTATGAGTCATCATGACGCAAGGAGGTAGAGATACGTCAGTATTTCTGAATTATCTGTATGGCGCAAAAGTGACGCATTGCTTGAGTGTGTCACAAAATTGACGCAACTCCAGCTATGTGTCCTTTCACATGAGGCAAGCCCCATGTGAAAGGGTCTGCCTCAGTCTTACGCCTGGTGTGAGGCAGGCGTAAGATATTGACGCATTTGGGTCATAGAAATGCGCAGTTAAATCTTATATATTTCACTGCATCACTTCTATGACCCTTTCTTGCATCATAACAACCCCCCTGCATACATAATACCTGGCGCAGGTATAATGTAGCGCAGGGGTTTACAAAGTGACGCATCTACCTAGATGCGTCACTTTGTAAATGTGGTGCAACAGGCACATTTTTTTATGCCGCTGGTGCGTCACAAAAAGTGACGCACCCGAAGTGTAAAAATGATGCACGGCCTCATAAATAAGGCGCTCAGTATTTATTTAATTTTCCCTTGTCATCAAAATCCCCCCCACCCGGCCCAACTTCCCCACCGTTCTTACCTGCACGGGCTGCGGCTGCCAGCAGGCTTGCCTCCAGAGGGAGGGGCAAGCAGACGTGCCTCTCATGGCGTGGGGGCCTTGAATGTTTTCGGGCTGCCTTAGGAAGGGACCATCAGTCCCTCATAGACACTATGAAGGAGGGGGCATAGTTTACCCTGGTGTGAGAAGCTCCTGCTCTGAGGCATCAATCTCTACCGCTGGAGGGATTCTTTTTTTGAGGGTTTTCCTCACCACAAAGGATAACAAGACAACGCTGGAGCAGCGCTCCACTGCCTTATGGCTAGGTTTGTGCTATGCAGATACCACAACACATACAACTGTTGTTAGATTGTCTGGTTGAAAAAGACTTATCGTCAGATTAACAAAAATTTACAGTGGGCTGAAAGCCCTCCCACTGCCTACCATTGGTTGGCTTTATTGTCACTCTCCTTTGCTTGCTTTGTAGTTGTCGGCTGGCCATGTTCATCAAGTGTTTATCCCGCCCCTAGAGTGCAGCCTCTTCACCGGTGGCCTTCCACTGCTCACTATTAGGTTACTTCTTTTTTCTTTTTGTTTAAGCACTTCATGAGAATGCATGTGTTTTCAAGCTGTCTCTCTCGTGCGCTTCACCCCCTCACTCAGCATTGTTCTCTCTCATGTATAACCCTCCCTTCCAACAGCGTTCCATGCCACTCTTGCTCGCCCCTGTGCTTCTCTCCCTTCCCCGCGCAATGTTTTGCTTTTTCTCACTTGTGTACTGCTCCCTGCCCCCATGTGGTGCTCCCTCGTGAGCTGCTTTACTCCACCACCCTTGCTTCCCACTCCAACCGCTCCACTGGTGCCCCCTCCCTGCTGCCGTGTTTTTATTTTAATTAATTTAAACAAATTCTGATGTGCTAATATTTCCCAGGCCCAGCACATTGTGACTGGAGTCAAGTGTTTATGCTGCAATATTTATTGATAGATCTTAAAGCAAAGCTGCCCTTTCATGAATGAAGAGGGAGCTGTGATGGCTAATCCCACTAAAGGGCACCAGAGGCTGGACCTGCCATCATTCCTCTTTCCCTGAAAGTCAATCTTTAGAACTTTGGAACAGGTCAGTTTCCTATAAAGGGCTTCGGTTCAGTTTCTTGATCCTGGCCCAACAACATCTTCTGACAGGCCTGCATGCTTTGCTTAGGGTGGAGGACAGCACACTGGCTGATTACCCTGCAAATGTAGCACTTCCTCCAGAAGTCAGAGGATAATATTTTGCCCCCCAACTCTACACCAGAACCAGAGCCTTGAATCCCGGCCCACTGCCCGTGAGTGTTGGGATTGGTTGCCAGAACCATCAAATGGGATTTGAGCACTCCGGCCCTGTTTCACATCCCATAAGTTGCCCGTTCAGATACATCACAGATATTCAGTAGGTCCTGTTGGCCCCAAGAAAAGGATTCCTCCCAGGATTATTCATTGCATTGCTACAGCCTTTAGCACCTCATGTCCGGGGGACCAGCACTAACAAGGCTGGGGTCCTGATGCTGCAGTTTGTATTTGTATTGGAATTTGTAAAGCACAGGAATCACCCCCGAAGGGCTATCGTGGCAGGTAAGTCAGATAAGCATGGGCAGACAGGTTTACGCTCTGAATAATGCTGTTTTCAGGAGTTTCCTGAAGCGAAGTAGATTAGAGCATTTGCGCAGGTCCTCGGCAGGGTGTTCCAAACTTTTGAGGCTAGATGGACAACGGTTTTGCCTCCTGTTCTGAACTTCTTAAACCGGGAGACCACCAGCAACCCTTTACCTTCCGATCTAAGATGGCGATTGGGACAGTAGATTTTGAATTTGTCTGACAGGTAGCTGGGGCTCGCACCATATAAAGCTTTATGGGTAATACAGCAAAGCTTAAAATTAATTCTCTGGTGCATGGGGAGCCAGTGAAGTTGTTGTAGCAATGGTCCTGAAGAGGCGCAATGTGTTTTTTTAGGGCCAGGCAAGCCGCCACATTTTGTACAATCTGCAGTCTGGTTAGTAGGGACTCATTTTCAGATGACACAGAGCCCACTTGGGCACATGAGAATAGCACAATAAAAGGCAAACACTGCATCAACACGATACAAATACCATGGGTTCTCTGCAAGTGATGCTATCACAACTATCACCATAGATGCACCTCGAAGTGCTACATGGGCGCTGGGTCAAGACTGATTTGCATATGGCTGGGTCCAAACTGGAACGGCATGGTGAGCAAAAAAACAATGGATTTAGGCCCAGATCTCTGTATTGGGGTGAATGTAAGCATAGAAATATTGCATAGAATCATCATCTGATGGATACCGGACCCATGAGCCCTCATAGGCCAGAAATGCAGCCGACACTATCATCATGACAGGGGCGCGGTATATCTAGAGCAATTCAAGGGGGAGTGAATCTTATATTTTCAACCTAAGAAAGCAGTGGGTTGCAGGGTGAAGGGATGGGCTGACCAAGGTTCACCTGGGCTGTTTGTATGCGGAATAGGGCCAGTACTGGTTGGCGTTAGGCGGGCCTCTGTCTAGAGTGGCACAGTGGGTGAAAAATGATGGGTTGGAATGCTACCTCCAGCTATTTTCACTGGTCAGACTATTTGCAAGCATCCATCACATCACCTTTTGGGTGTTTGATTGCTATGGAAGCATGAGACTGGCACAACTTTCCAGGACCACTACTACCAATGTTTGTGAACTCCAAAAAGTAGCACAATTTCACCCACTCAAGGAGTAATTCAATGGGTGCTGATTAACTACATTTTGGTAAACCGGTCACTATATATATATAATATCCCGATCCCAAACATTAAGTTCAAATCTCTTAGTGAAATGTGATCAACAAGAAAATCCAACATAAATCCGACTCACGGCCGGCAGACACAACTACCAAACCAAAAATGTATGTGAGGGGTTTCACACCCCAAACACCCCTGCTGAAGCTACGCCCTATCACCAGCGCCTGAGGCAGGTCGACATTGAGCCTTGACATGGGGCGACCCCAGGGGTCCAGAACCCTAGTTCCACTGTCCTGAAGTCGCCGCTGTCCCAAAGGCACGCTGCCAGTCAAGCACCCTTCCTATAGATGCAATGGCTGAATGGTCCCACCTCTGCAAGTGGCGCTACCAAAACTGCTATCACCACCGCCTCCTGCATTAGTATGGGTTACAAAGCTGAACCCTGAACAACATCCACCTCGCAAAACCAAAAGGGATGAAGGACTGAGTGTTGAACATTGCAAGCACCCAGCCCGAGTCAACTGATCTGGTTTAATCCATCATCCTTCTTTAGCTCACTCCGCCACCCCTGTTCAGACATGGCCATATGCAAATCCGTCTGACCCTGTGCCTCATGGGAACAGTCTAGCCCGTATTGCCGAGCCATGTCTTCCATGGACCGAAAACAAGCATCCTGGGACCGGTTTCTGGCTAATCAGCCGTCATCAGCCCGGCTTGCTTGAATCCAGGGGCACAGTGAGCAAGGGACTCACGTCTGAGCATACCCTGCCAACTTAGGGCGAACAAAGCAAAACAAAAGGGGATGATGGATGGAGTGTTGAACATTGCAAACACTCACCCCCAGTCAACTGATCTGGGCTTAATCCATCATCATTCTTTAGCTCACTCCGCCACCCCAGTTCAGACCTTCGCCTCCCCATCTCCGAAGGACTTCAGGAAGCAACTCAGGACCTGGCTCTTCGACCATTGCTCCCCAACTGAGGCTCGAACCAACCCCCCAGCGCCTGGAGGCCCACCGTCCCCCCTCACCCCATGGGGTGACAAGCCGCACTCTATAAGACCCTCTGATTGAAAGCGCGGCAAGCCCACACACCGCCGCCTCTGATGCTCCATGTTCTTAGTCCCACGGCTCCCTGACATAAGGTTTCGTGGCACTTGTGTTTCCACTTTGTTAATCCATGATGAGATAACACCATGGATGGAAATGCTTGTCTTTTGCTAATTCAGCCTGCGGTGTGTTGGTTCTCCCGCCATTATTGGTGAAATGTTCAGTTAATTACCATCTGTGTCCCTGTGCTGCTCACACACACCCCTGCTGTTGCTGACAGCTCAGCCATGCTGGCATCCCCTGCACCACCTGCCCTGGCATCTGCTGGAGAGCACCTTGGGGGCCGCCGGCCTCGGCGTGAGCGCCCGCCTCTTGGAAAAGGTGCGGGTTTGTGAATCCAGCTTTGGTGGGGGGCGGGGAGGGGGGCTGTGTGCTTGGTGGGTGTCTGCCAGATGCTGCGCCTTGAGACCCACGCGTTCCTTTCCTCAGTCTTGTATAACTGGCTGCCAGATACTTTCAGCTGTACCAACACATGCAACAATTTTCACTGCCAAGGAAAGGATCTTTAGTAATTTAACTCTTTTCTGGGACTTGCTCAAAGGTCGCTTGGAGCTGCCCTTAACAGAACCCGCTATTGATCCTAGCTTGCCCATTTATACTCATGGTAATCTTGGGCACATGGCTCTGCTTCCTCCTGTCTTGAGTGCCCTTGAGGGTGAGGGTTGGATTTGGGCCTAGGAAGGGCACCGGAGGTGCTGTTGCTGACGTGGGCCTTGGGCAGGTAACAAGTTAGGCTGCAGGGCTCGAGAGAAAAGACAGCAGCTCGGCATTATTGATAAATGTATCATACAGACCGATGTCGAAGTGCAAGTTTTAAAAGGAGGGTAGACTTTGCTCACCCCCTTTTCAGATGCCCCCTTTATCCTTCAGCCTGTCCGACCGCCTCGTGGACCCCCACTGAGACCCCGGAAACAGAAGCCTGGGGGCAGCAGAGCACTAGAACGCAGGCCCTGCTCGTAGCGTCAACCTGCTGCTGCTTACCCTCTCCAAAGGGTCGCCCCGTGGGGCACTACTAGCAAGAAGAGTACCAATGCCCCCTCACCCACCAGGGCAGTGGTAGCCCTCCGAAGGGAACACCCTCTGGCGCATAGTAGACTTGGCCAGGATCCCACAGGGACAGGAGGCAGGGGCTGTGCGACGCCATGTGTAGGGACAAAATTTACGAACTCCCGTACACCTGCTATGGAGCCTTCACGCCCTACAGCGCCCAGCTACCCCCTTCCCACAGCTGGAGCCCAGCACGAGCTCAAGAACAGCCCCAGGCTGCAGCACGCTGCCTTCGCCCACCACCACCGGGCCTTCCACCCCTATGGCCATCACCAGCCCCGGGATCCCTCCAGGCCCAAGATCACTGCCCGTGAGTGCATCGGCACCCTGAAGGCCCGGCTGAACGAGCACGGCAAGAACCCCAGCAATGGCCAGAAGATCTTGCTTTGTAAATATGTTGGGGCAGATTTACAAGCCTCATGTGCCACATTTACGCCGCCGTAGCGTCACTTCTGTGACGCAGCGGTGGCGTAAACCATGCGCAACGTTGCGCCTTATTTACAACGTGACGCATCTAGGGAGATGCATAACTTTGTAAAGTCCTGCGTAACATGAAACCTGCGTTAGGTTTCATACGGGGGTTCCAGCGCCGGGTGGGCGTTCCCTTGCAGGAACGCCTCGTAAAAGTGATGCAGTGAAATCTACAAGATTTCACTGAGTCACTTTTACGTCCATGCTACGTCAAAACCCTGCGTCTGCTTGAAGCAGGTGTAAGGAGTGACCCAGCATGTTAGGCATAGGGCGCCCCTGAGCAGTGCTAGAGCAGCGTTGTGCTTGCGATGCGACTCCAGCAATGCGCTTCCCTTAGCCACTGGATGCGACACGCCTTACCCTATCCTTGCGCCACGGATGCGGCGCATTCATGGTGGCGCAGGGAGGGAATTGCGTGTTGCATCTTTTCTGGCGCATCCCTGCTGATTTGCAGATATGTGCCAGAACTCGTAAATCTACCCCTCAATATATATTTGTCCAAAAATAATTGCTTCAACTTTTCTCAAAATGTAATCTTCAGTGAATTTGTATATATGTAACTCTAACCACTAGTATATGTGGTAGACATATGTACTTACTACCGTTCTTATGTGAGTTTAGAGTTAATCTGTTTTGTATATTTTATGTTAATCATGTATTCTGAAGTCCTTGTGTAATGCAACTAGTTCTATAATAAAGCACTCTGACACCTTCGGGTAAAGTTTGCGCTACATAAAAAAGCATAAATAAATGAATAAGGCATTACTAGTGACGTATAACTTACGTCATCATCCTGCACCCCTTTCACTCTCCAGCACTCTGTCTACAGCTGTTCCATACTGCGCCTTTTCTAGAGCACGGACTGTCTAGGCGCTACCTAATTGATCTTTCAATTCAAATAATCACGTTCACGTCTCACTGGTAAGATACCTCAGTGGGTTACAGATACTGTGAGTTGCAGGATATGTTGTAATGCACTGCAGTCCTCGAGAAAGACGAGCTATATGAGTGAAGGTCGCCAACTGGCTAAAATCTAATGCTTAAGTCAGTTTAAAAAATACAATCACGAATCTCGAAAAACGAACTGAACAAAGATATTGGGCCCGATTCACAGAACTAACTTAAGACAAATTCCTAAACGTACTACTTTTGGTATTCACAGAAGTTAGGATTTTGTCTTAAGACAGACTTAGGACAGAATCCTAACTTAAGTCTGTCTTAAGTTTGTCTTAAGTCAGTCTTAAGACAAAATCCTAACTTCTGTGAAGTTAGTTCTGTGAATCGGGACCCTAATGCCTAACAGTACTCTTCTTTCAGTCTCCATCCTAGCTGCTGCACTGTGTGTAATGCTGCTTTAAGAGGGGCTAGGTATGTTTCAATAAGTTTTCCCCGCAGTCTGCCTGTCATAGCGTCATACAAAATTGTAATAAGAGAATAGTCTTAACGCTGGCAGGCAGTTTTTGAATTTTCGACTGGTGTGATTATAATGGTTTTTGTAATTAATTTTTCTAAATATGTTTTTGCATAATGTTCTTTATATAATTTTTTTAATGCATATTACATTGAATGAAACGTGTATTCCTCCAATGCACCAAGAATGATGAATTGTTGTTTCAAATTAAGTTGAATCAATACAATCATGAAAGTATAGTGCAATGACTCATGGCGTTGTATTTTAAATCTGCAGAATTAATTAGCAGTACAGAAATTGGTGGCCAGGTAACCCTTTATGAAAAAATGGGAATTCACAAGGGCATTTTATCAAGACCATTATCGATGTTTTAGCGGCAGTTTCCTGCCTCTAAAGCGGCAATAATTTTATTGCATTTCTTGATAATAATCCCCAATCTTCCCTGTTCTCTACATCACCAATCCTGGGTGACACAGACCCTTTGAATTCACTCTCATTTCCTATGCCGATTCCTGATGTCTCCCAGAGGTTGACTCTACTTATACCATTCAGAATGGATGGCCTCTCATAACTACATTTTAAAATCTCTCTATCTATCTATTCATCCAGCTACGCTCACGGTAACATGTGTATGGGCACGTGTTACCACTTAATACTAGTAACTTACATCTTTCTCTATTCAATCTATTTCTACTAACCTATTCCTGTCAAAATACATGGAATCTCAAGACACAGTCGTAATACAACTAACTTACAAAGAGAGTGATACTCGCTGCAAAGCACTTCAATGCCACATCAGGGATCTTAAGTGCTTTCTAAATGCAATTCTAATTTCAGGCTTAAAACAATATAGTTGACTCATTCACATATTGACTTATATAATGATTAAATATATTTACTTGCTTTTATGATCTATCTATTAAATCGAATGAAGCTTGTTTCAAACTCGACTGAATAAATTGTGTATTGGGGCCTTGTGTCAAAATCTCTCAGTAAATTTAAAGGAGTGTCAAACTTTGCAACCACATTATTGGCTTTATAAGATCTTATCAATCAATCAATCCACATTTGTAAAGTGGAACTCTGTAACCCCCCAGGGGTATCTGGGTGCTGTGTGTCTGTCGAAGAGCCAGTGGCCTCATTTATGAAAAGTGACGCATCGCTGCGTGAAAACAGCGATGCGTCACTTTTTATTGCGCCCTCCTTGCGACACCAA
The DNA here is from genome assembly GCF_964263255.1 of Lissotriton vulgaris. NCBI lineage: Eukaryota > Metazoa > Chordata > Amphibia > Caudata > Salamandridae > Lissotriton > Lissotriton vulgaris. The sequence goes on from NC_141686.1 coordinate 276,914,725, forward strand.
TGATGCGTCATATTTACAGTATGACGCATCATTGCGCAAGGAGTTACAGATACGTCAGTATTTCTGAAGTATCTGTATGGCGCAAAAGTGATGCATTGCTGGAGTGTGTCACAAAAGTGACGCAACTCCAGCAATGTGTCCTTTCACATGGGGTAAGCCCCATGTGAAAGGGCCTGTGTCAGTCTTAGGCCTGCTTTGAGGCAGGCGTAAGAAATTGACGCATTTGCATCCTAGAAGTGGCGCACGGAAATCTTATAAATTTCACTGCGTCACTTCTATGAACTTTTCTTGCGTCAGAACGCCCCCTCTGCATACATTATACCTGGTGCAGGTAAAATGTAGCGCATGGGTTTACAAAGTGATGCATCTACCTAGATGCTTCACTTTTTAAATATGATGCACATTTTTTACGCTGCTGGTGCATCACAAAAAGTGACGCACCGGTGGCGTAAAAGTGACGCACGGCCTCATAAATGAGGCCCCAGGTCTTCAGTCTCTTTCTGAAGTTTGCTAGTGAGAGGGCCATATGAAGATAGAGGTCATTCCAGGTGTTGACTGCGATGTAGGAGAAAAAGCAGCTGGTGCTGCAGAGGCGGCTGATGCAGGGGAGTGTGAGTGTGTGAGGACAGAGTAGCGTAGATGTCTAGTGGGTAGTTCAGTTGATGGTTAGGCAGGCAAGTTAAGCCATGGAGGGCTTTGCAGACATGAGTGAGGATCTTGAACTGGCACCTTTTCTGGATGGTAAGTCAGTGGAGGTCTCTCAGGTGGGGGGCAATGAGGGTTCATTTGGGGAGGTCCAGGATGAGTCTGGCTGCGGCATTCTGTATAGTCTAGAGTCTTCTGAGGAGCTGGATGGAGATGCTGGCATAGAGGGCGTTCCCATAGTCGAGTTAGCTGTTGATGAGGCTTGATGAATGTCTTTCTGGTGTTGGTTGGGATCCATCTGAAGATTCTGCAGAGCATGCAAAATGTGTATTAGCAGGAGGAGGCAACAGTGTTAACTTGTCGTTTCATGGTCAGTTGGCCATCAAAGGATGATTTAAATGTAAATGTATTTATATAGCGCAAATCACTGACCGAGGTCGGTATCTAAGCGCTTGCTTAGGGAACCCGTCCTGGTTTTCCCCTGTGAGATAACCCCGGCAGGGTATCCACAAGGTGAAAGCCAGGCATCCCGCCACGAGGGGCCGTTGTGGAGATTAAGCAAGCTATTGCCCAGAGTCGCAGAGTGTGAACCCGTGAGTCGAGAAGGCACCGGAGCGAGAATTATCGAGTCAGTGGAATTTTTTTTTTTTTTTTTTTAGCCCAAGACCCGCCGAGGCGGGGAATTGAACCCTGGTCCAGGGCTGATCTCAGCTTCCGGGTCTGCCGCCTCTAACTCCTGAGCCACACTTCTCCACTTGATGCTGAGGTTGAGTGCGTGGTTGATCAGCATCAGTTCTGCATGCCACCAGCTGTAGTCCCATGGGGAAGTGTTCTTCTCGAGATCAGTACTTGTCGGAGTTGAGTTGGAGGCAGTTGTCTCTTATCCATTTTCGCTAGGTTGCTCATGATCTGATCTCATTACATGAAGCCGCTTCGTTGATTACCAATCAATCAATTGACTCTAAAATTCTCTGCGTGGTCCCCAAGTCTTTAAAAAGCAGATCTTGCAAATATTTTTCAAACTACTCACACCATTTTGCCGACCAGGTGGCTAAGTTTGTCTTTCAAATGCACCTTACAATGCTCCTGTTTATGTCCATACAATCTGGGGGTGGGTCACAGCAATATGTAGGCTACTCCCTTTGAAGCTCTCTTCCCTTGACTGTTCACCAGGAGGCGAACAACAGACCTTCCCACACACTTTGGAAGACCAGCCTCTTCAACCAGGCATATCACTTGACTTGTCGTCTATATCTTTCCCCTTACCCTGAACTTCTGGTACTCTGCAACACACATTGATTGTATTAGCACTTACAAAACCAACATGATAAAGATAAGAATAAGGATACGGGTAACAGATAAGGGTAAGGGTAAGTGTAAGGGTAAGGATACAGGTAAAGGTGGGCATAGGGATAAGGGTAGGTGTAGGGGTAAGGATAAGGGTAGGGGTAGGGAGAAGGGTATGGATGGGAATGGGGTGGGGGTAGGGGTACTAGTAAGGGTAGGGGTAGGGGCAAGGGTGGGGGCAGCGACAACGGTAAGGGTAGGGGTAGGAGTAACAATATGTGAAAGGGTAGAGGTAGGGGTAGGTGTAGGGGTAGGGGCAAGGTTATGGTAAGGGTAAAGTAGGGGAATGGGTAGAGGTAAAAGTAAGGGATCGGGCTCAGGCTCAGGCTATGGATCAGGATAAAGATAATGATAAGGCTAATGATTACAGCTGTGTGAAATTTGAATAATTTCCTTTAGAGTAATTCCACAAAATTACATGAAATGCAAATCTGGCATATTTTGTTTAGCACACAGTGCATCTCACATGCAAAACTGACACAAGGACACATTTCGTGCTAAAAAAAAAAACAGAAAAAGACTTAAGTGCAAAAACATGAGCCACTCTCGTTTGCCTGTTCACTTTGTTCCAGTGCTCCAGCGATAGGATTTTTTTTTACGGAAGCAACCTCCAGTTAACCTTGTGACGTAATGACATTATTTTGCAGAATTTCACTCAAAAAGTACTATATGAAATCAAAAAAAGACGTTGGCATATTGGACATTTTGCTCAGGCCTAATAATGTGAATAAGAATAAGAAAAAAATATAAGGATAAGGTTACTGAGAAGAATAAGAATAGGAATAAGAACAAGAAAAACTAGTAAGGATAAGGATATTGAAAAGAAAAAGAACAAGAACAAGAAGGATAAGAAAAAGAAGAAGCAGAATACGAATAAGAATGAACTTTGTTCCGGTGCTCCAGCAATAATACCTTTTACTCGAGGAACCTCCAATTAGCCTTGTGCCGTAAGGCATAATTTTACATAATTTCACTTGAAAAGTGTAATGTGAAATTCAAGTAATTATGCAAATTACGCTGGCGTAATTGACATTTTGCCCAGACCTAATAAAGTGAATGACAATAAGAATAAAAATAAGGATATGGATGCTGATAATAAGGATACATACGAATAAGAACATGAATAGGAATAGTTATAAGAATAGGAACAGGTATAAGAATAAGCATACCAAGAAAACCAATAAGGATAAGGATATTCAGAATAAAAATAAGAATAAAAGTAAGAATAAGAATAAGGATATGAGTAAATATATGAATAAGAATAAGAGTAAGAAAAAGAATAAGAATAAGGATTAGAAAAATGAATAAGGATAAAGATTTAAGGGTGAAGAATTTAAGGGTGACTGCAAAGATTTCCCTAGGGAACATGGAAGACTCCTGCCCCAGGGACTTTGCTCAGTAGCCGCTAACTGTCCATTACTTATTAGCCTGCTTTGAGGTTTGACTCAACTGTGGTTGCGGATGCACTTTGTCAGTATCCGATGGATAGGAATGCTCTGCGCTCAGATACTTTATTTATTTATTTGAAGTTTTGTATAGCGCTGGCTCCACCCGAGGGTATCAGAGCGCTTTACATTGTTGGTATGATATTCATAAGAATTCAGAGCAATTGTATCAAGAGCACTCAAGTATAGTAAACAAAAATAACATAATGAATGGAATAGTTACTGGAGAGAAAAGAGAAGGAAAGATCAGCAAAGAAGAAATATAATTTAAAGGATGTAATGTAAAAATTACTTATAAAGCGCAGCATACACCGGACGGTTTCTTGGCGCTGTTCACTTTATTCGGTGAGAGGCAGATGGGGAAGTGAGAAAAGCTTATGTATAAACACTACGGAAAATATGGGTTTTAAGGAGAGACCTAAATTGAGAATAAGAAGAAGAGAGTCTGAGTTCCAGTGGGAGAGAGTTCCAAAATGAGGGTGTTGTAACAAATTATTCTACTATAAGCATCTGATAGGTTAAAGTAAACAGACTCAAGTTGGCAGGTAGGGTGCATGATTAAGGTGGGATGAGGGTAGAATTGGGTTGAGGAGAAGATTTAGGTAGGGTGTATAAGGGGGAGGGTGGGGGATGTGTGGTGAGGAATTGAAATAGGAGGGGTTTTCTCATAGATTTTAGGCAGGTTTGTTTTTTCAGAAGAGGGGGGAAGAGGGGAAGAGGTGATATGAGGGTTGAATTGGGTTGAGGAGCGGATATAGGTAAGGGGTATAAAGGGGAGGGAGGTGGGATGTGTGGTGAGTGGGGGGTGAAGTTGGGGATAAGGTTTGTGTAGTCAGTGCAGTACGAGAGGGCTTAAGAGACCCAGTATTTGTTGAGCATGTGTATTTTAAGGTATTTTTTTAAATTGAGATAGGAGGGGTTTTCTCGTAGATTTTTAGGCAAGGCATTCTAGATGCTGGGGGTCTTTCCAGAGAAGGAACGGGATTTTGAGGTTTGTTTTTTCAAAAGGGGGGGGGGTGAGGAGATGGGAGTTGGTGCTTCTCAGCAGGCGGGCGCAACCCGCTTTGTTTAGTTTATTTGAGGTGTTTTTTTTTGGTAGAGGGATTTGTGCGTAATGCAGGCTATTTTGCAGGAGGATCGACCTTCAATCGGAAGCCATTTCAGGGCCTTGACGACAGGTGAGATGTGATCAAAGCGTTTGCAGTCGGTTGTGAGAACAGATTTGGGGGGGGTAAGGTGAATTTTGGCAGTTCCGGAGATTAAAGCATTTCCGTGGTCAATTTTCGAAAGGACTAAAGATTGGACAATCGATTTGAAGTCTTCAGCAGGGATAAATGGTTTGATTTTTTTAAGATGTCGGAGGTTGAGAAGCGCCCCCTTTGCTGAGTTTGTAATATGGGAATTAAGCGTTAGCTCTCTGTTGATAGAGATGCCAAGTGATTTAACTGATTCAGCGAGGGAGAGAGAGCAGTTAAGGGCATTAAGGTCAGTGACCCAAGACTGAATAGGCAGAGGATTGTTTTTTGGAGTGAAGAGAATGATTTAAGTCTTCCTAGGATTGAGTTTAAGGTGTTTGGAGTATAACCAAGATTGTATCTGATGGATTAAACCCAGATCTCTTGACTTGATGTGTTTGATTGGTTCAGATGCTCCGTCCATCACCACCCCCTTTTGTACCGCTTTGTTCACTATAGGTTGGCAGGGTATGCTCAGACGTGAGTCCCTTGCTCACTTTGCCACTGGATTCAAGCAAGCCTGGCTGAAGACGGCTGTAAGGCCAGAAACCGGTCCTAGGAAGCTTGTTTCCAGTCCAGGGAAGGCATGGCTTGGCAGTTCGGGCTGAACTGTTCCTATGAGGCACAGGGTCAGACTGATTTGCATATGGCCATGTCTAAACTGGGGTGGCAGAGTGCGCTAAAGAACGGTGATGGATTAAACCCATATCTCTTGACTGGGTGTGAGTGTTTGATTGGTTCAGATGCTCCGTCCATCACCACCCCCTTTTGTACCACTGTATCTTGATTAGGGCAGAGTTGAGGTGAAGAACATCGGAGTGGGATTTAATTTTATAGTACAGTTGGGTGTCATCGGCATATAGGTGGTAATATTCCGGCTTGCTTGAGTATGAGGGTAAGGAGTTCCATAAAGAGGTTGAAAAGTGTGGGAGAGAGAATTGATCCTTGAGGGACACCGAGGGAGACAGGTGTGGGGCAAGAGAGGTGATTTTTATATTTTAATTTGTTGGGTTCTGTGTTGGAAATAAGAGGTGAACCAGTTAAGAACAGCGCCATTTAATCCGAAACGATCTTGGATCACATTTAGTAAGGTTGAGTGGTTCACTGTATCAAATGCAGCTTTAAGATCGAGAAGAATGAGTATGCAGGACTCTCCCTTATCCAGGGCGAGGTGGATATAATCTACAATACTAAGCAATGCTGTTTCTGTGCTGCATCCTTTGCGGAAACTGGATTGTAGAGGGTCGAGTAGGTTGAAGGAGTCAATGTGTGTATCTTATTATTATTATTATTATTGGGTTTTGTAAAGCGCGTAGTCACCCGTAAGTATCCCAGCGCTAAGATCCTCACAAGCTAGAGGGTCACCAGGGAAGTGAAAGGAAAAGTAAAGGGAGAAGGGCTCAGGGGAACAGGTGAGTTTTTAGCCGCTTCCTGAATCGGAGATAGTCTGGTTCCGTCCTGAGATCAAGAGGGAGGGAATTCCAGAGGCGGGCTGTGTTGACCGAAAAGCACCGTCCACCCGTGCACACCTTCTTCACTCTAGGAATAGTGATGAGGTGTTCATGATCGGATTGGAGGGATCTTGAGGCTTTATAAGGCCTTATGAATTTTTTAGGACGGGGGGGCCTTTGTCCAGTAGAAGTTTGTGTGATAGACAGAGAGCTTTAAACTTCACTCGTTCTCTCACTGGGAGCCAATGTAGGTATTTCAGGGCTGGCTTGGCCGAAGATCTCGCCGGAGTATTGGTGAGAATCCGGGCCGCAGCGTTCTGGATTCTTTGAAGTTTATTGAGGGTTGCTTCGGGGCCACCCAGATAGATGGTGTTGCTGTAATCCAGCCTTGACATGATAAGGCCCTGGAATAACAGTTTCTGGGAGACAGGAGGGAGTAGTGGCAGAATCTTACTGATGGATTTGAGAAGCCCGAAGCAGGTTCCGGCGATTTTTTTGGGTTGCGTCTTGAAAGAAAGGTCTTTTTCAAGCCAGATTCCTAGGCTCTTGATCTCGGACTTGGGGGCCGGCGGTTCATCCAAGCAGGGTGGCCAGAGGTTCTGTGAGAGGAAAAGCCCTTTCTGGCCAAGGAGGAGAATATCAGTCTTTGAACCGTTAAGCTTCAATGCCGAGCTGTTCATCCATCCTTGGATTTCTGCAAGACAATTATAAAGGTCCGAGGGTTTTTGGTTAGGGTGGGATAGAGACACCACTAATTGAGTGTCATCAGCGTAGCTGATGATTTTCACTCCGAACGGGTTGACAACCTCCTCCAGTGGGGACATGTAGACATTGAATAATGTCGGGCTTAAAGATGAGCCCTGGGGCACACCACAATGGAGGGGGGTATCGGGGGACCGGATGTCATTCTCCCAGACCTGAAAGGAGGGGTGGTCAAGGAAGGATTTGAACCAGGTCTTAGCAGTGCCCTCAACACCGATGTTCTTGAGTCGCTTGAGTCGTTGACGGTGTCGAAGGCCGAACTGAGGTCCAGGAGGATCACTGCCACTGATCCTCCTGCGTCCAAAAGGGCTCTGGCCTCCTCCACTGCTGCGAGTAGGGCGATGTCAGTGCCGTGCCCTGGGCGGAATCCAGGGGGGAAGAGTGGCCCTAAGGTTGGAAGCCCATTCGTCTGGCAAGAGTTTATGCCAGCGTCGGTCAGTGATCCGGATTTTGGCCTGTTGGGTGGGTGGAATGAGAAGATTCCAAACTATAGGTATTAAGAAGTGGTCTGTCCATGGAAGGGGGATGGGAGTGCGAGTGGTGAGGCCCGTCATGTTGGTAAAAACGGGGTCCAAAAGATGTCCTTTGTCATGGGTGGGTTCTGAGTTAGCTAGTCGGAAGTCAAAAGACGTGAGGTCCAGAAGAAGTTCGGACGCAGTAAGGTCCTTGGGGACTGTTAGATGAAGATTGAGGTCTCCCAGAATAAGAAAGTTGAGAGAAGTGGTTGCTATCTGAGTGACCGTGTCAACAAGGGAGCTTACGAATTTCCCTGGGGTTCCCGGTGGGCGGTATATCAGCAGCCCCGAGACGGAGTGCGCAGGGGATATTTGTAAGGCAAATTGGCAGCTCTCACACTCATCGATATTGGCGTTGCTAGCTCTGCATGCAAATTGTTCTCTATAGATTATCGCAAGGCCACCTCCTCTGCCGAGGGGTCTATTTTGGGATTGGATTTGATAGCCTGGGGGTAGAGCATTAATGATATCTGCATCCGACCAGGAAGTGAGCCAAGTTTCTGTGAGGAACAAGGCATCAAAGTCGTGATCCTGTACCAGAAGGTTTATTTCATGAGCGTGTTTAGGAAGGGACCGACAATTTAGAAGGCCCAGCTGAAGGCCGTTGTTATTTAGGGTAGTAGTGGCTGGATTACATAGAGCACAGTTGATGAAAGGTTTACCTTCCGGATGGATGTAGCTGCACTCAGGATTTTTCGACGTGTTGAGTGCTTGGAGGCTATCTCTCGAATAGATAAGTCGGTCGTCGGAAGAAACGGACAGAGTGACTGGGCCTGGGTCCGGCTTGCCTTAGGCGCGCCCACTGCGCCCGTCCGCTGCGCGAACGTGGAATGCACATCTTTTTATAGCAGGTTAGGGGCGTGGCCTCGAGCGAGTGGGCGTGGCCTAAAGACCGGCTCACTCGCTGCTGGCAGCAAAATAAGTTGAAATTCCGCAGCAGCGTTTATCTCGGCTGCGCGGATGTGGTGATGTGGAGACAAGTGCCCAACGAGGTGCAGCAAGGGGGAACCTGATAAGGTTTAAAACCAGCTCTAAACAAACAATTTTTAAAAATGGCGATTTACATAAACAAAGCTCCCGGCTGTGCCTCAGGAGTATGGGATCTAACTCGAGCTTGCAGTCAGCTCGTTTAAGTAGGCTGGAGGGGTGTGGACTCGAGCAAGTGGGCGTGGCCTAAAGGTCGGCTCACTCGCTGCTGGCAGCAAAATAAGTTGAAATTCCGCGGCAGCGTTTATCTCGGCTGCGCGGATGTGGTGATGTGGAGACAAGTGCCCAACGAGGTGCAGCAAGGGGGAACCTGGTAAGGTTTAAAATCAGCTCTAAAGAAACAATTTTTAAAAATGGCGATTTACATAAACAAATCTATCTATCTATCTAATTGGAGAAGGACACATTTTTTTAAGGGCTTTTGAGAGAAAGGGGAGGGTGGAGATGGGGCGGAGGTTATTAGGGTCCTTAGGATCGGCTTTGGGGTTTTTAGGGATGGGTGTGAATTGTCCAAGCTGGAGGGAAACTGGGATGCATCCTGTGGAGAGTGAATTGCTGATATTGGTCCAGTACGGGGCGATGATATGCTTTAGTTCATGGACAAGAGAAGATCACAGTGGGTTGTTTGTGTGAGAGGATGGTTTTAGTTTGGATAAGATGTTAAAGACTTCTAGTTCTGATACAGGATTGAAAATATGTCAAGAGGCATTGTTTCTAAGCAGTGGTTTAGTGGGTTTGGCTTCAGGTAGGGTAGATGGGAGAAAAAGGGACGGTGTGAGGGGTAGGGATAGGAGGGAGTGTGGTGTTGGGATCACATCCGGAGGACATTGGGAGGTTGGAGGGAGCTGAGTCATCTGGAAGGATTTATCAATTTTGCCAACATTTTTGCTAAAAAAGCTTGCAATTTCTTCACATTTGTTAGTAGAGGCTAACAGGCTAAGGGGGGCCGGGGAGGTTTGGTTTCTAACAAAGTTGAACAGTTCTCTGGGTTGGTTCTTTGCCAGGGTGAGTTGTGCGCGGAAGAAAGAATCCTTTTCAGAGAAAATGTGTTTTTGTAGGTAGATCTAGCGATTCTAAGGAGGATTAGATGGGCAGGGGAGAGGTGATGTCTCCATGTTCTTTCAGCGAGTCTAAGTGAGCGCCTTTCAATGTTGAGGTCAGAGGTAAACCAAGATTTGGAGGGAATATTTTTAAGTGTTTTAGTTGTGAGAGGGGCAAGTTGGTCTACGACCTCATAAACTGATTTATTGTAGTACTCTGTGAGTTTATTAGCATTGAGAGAGGGTGCGGTGAGAAGAAGTTGGGCTTGGAGTTTAGACTCAAGGGCACCCAGAAGGATTTGCTTAAGATTTCTAGTCGTAATCGTGGTTTTGTTGTTTCTAGCCGGGGCGGGCAAGGTTGACGGGGCAATTTTGAACAATATGAGGTGGTGGTCAGACCAATCAATGGGGATGATGTTGGATAGGGAAGCTAAGTCCTCATTAGCGATGATAGCGTCAAGAGTAGCCCATTGGGAGTGGGTCGGGGAGTGGCAGAGTTGCTTGAGGTCACTAATCTCAAGAAGATTAGAGAGAAGATTGATTGTGGGATCATCAGGTTCATTCAAGTGAAGGTTAAAATCACCAAGAAAGAGATTTTTGGAGTTAGAAAGTAGGGATTGCGTAAGGAGGTCAGATAGTTCTTCAGTGAAGGGCAGAGGTTCATGAGGAGGGTGTTAGACATTGTGCAGTCGTATTGGGGAGAGCCCTTCAAATTAAGTTCTGCTCCAAGATATTCAAAGGTTGTGTAGTCCGTAATCTTGGTTAGGGAGAGTTGGAGTTCTTTTTTAAAAATAATTGCTAGGCCACCTCCTATTTACTCAGATCTGTCTTTCCTGATAATGGAGTAACCAGGGGGGGGGGGGAGTATTTCGAGGATGGGCGTTGTGTGGTCTTTGAGCCAAGTTTCTGTGAGGAAGGCGATGTCGCTATCTTCACAAATGATGGTTTCGGGTATTTCGGTAGCATGTTGAACAGCTGAGCGGCAATTCACGAGCATGCAGGACAGGGATTTGGGGTTAGAGTTAAGGGGAGGGCATGGAGGGATGGTGGTGAGTTGGGGAGGTCTGGGGGATTCGGGAGCTGAGTGGATCCTGCTGATCCCCATAATAACAGGGATGTTGGATTGAGGAGAGGAAGAATCCTTGCGGGTGGGCTTATTAGGGTATGGGTTGCATATGTCAGCTAGGTTGGATTCGTGAGCTGAGTGGATTCTGCTGATCCCCATAATAACAGGGATGTTGGATTGAGGGAAGGAAGAATCCTTGCGGGTGGGTCACAGATGTCAGCTAGGTTAGAGGCGGAATAGTCATTTAAGGTGCTAAGAGGTCTGTGTGAACGGTTGAGAAGAGGGGTGGATTTCCATTGTTTGGGATACAGATATTTGTTAGGGCTACTGCATAAAGAGGACCATGATGGGGGTGCTATGTTTTGGGGACTTGACGTTTTTGAACTCTTCCCTAAGTCTGGCAAATTCAGTAATCAAGGTAGAGATATTGTGTTCAATGTTACAAAGTGTCTGGGTTAAAAAAGAGAGGTGGGATGAGGTAGGGAGGGGAGGGAGTATGGTGATAATTAGCTGGGGTGGTAGGTTTGGGGTCTGGAGTGGGTGAGAGTCAAGAGGGGATGGTGTAGGGGCAAGTGAAGGGGAAGGAGTGAGGTGAGAGTTGACTGAGGGAGGCGGATTGGAGGTCAGGGTGGGCGAAGGGCGAGGGGTGATGCTGAGCCTGAGGAGATGGAGGCTTGGTGGGGGGAAATGGGGGACGGTGAGTGAGGAGAAATAGCAAGGGGTTTGAGGGTTGGAGTGGAGATCTGGGAGGAAGGAGAAGGGGAAGGGGAGGTGTAGTAGCTAGGGGGAGAGTGTGAGATAGTGTATGTTGAGATGGAGGAAGGGTTGTGATGGGGATCAAGGTTGGAGCTAGGGGCAGAGCTGGGGGGAGAGTGCGAGATCTTAGCCTGAAGCATCTCCTGCGGACCTATGCATTGTGGAGTTCAGTTAACACCTTCAATGCTACAGTGATTCATCTTGGATGCTGCACTCCCTTGAATCCCATTGTTCATGACAAGCTCAGCTCGTCATGAGCACACGAGCAGTGTACTGCATGACGAGCTAAGCTCGTCATGAGCATGGAAGGTGTTAAAGAAAAAGCAGAGGGCAGAGCAGATTGTTGAGGAGGGGCAGAGCGGCAAGGCCTTTCCAAGGTATTTTGCCCCTACATGTACCATTTGATGTAACCTCTGTACAGTCTGTGGTCCTCGGTAAATATAAAGCCTGAGAGTCGAAGAAAAGGGTCTTTTGCAAAGGATTGAACAAAGTGCCCCCTATGGTACACATAAATAAAACCATCATGAGCTTCTTCCACCTGCGCGCACCTGACCCAGTATTGATCCAATGAATCCATCTGTGGATGCATCAACGTGAGCGGGGAATGACGTCACTTCCACCTTGGACCATTGGGACCTCAAAGCCGTACTCGCTAGCACTTGCCATCGACCCACTTCTACGTGCTCTTATGCATGTGGTGTCACTTTACACCTGATGGCTGGAGCGGCTGGTGAGGGCACGGTCAGCACGCCAGCCTGCCCTGAATCAATCTGACCACATGCCAAGTTAAAGACAGTAGCACAGCTGGAAAGCTCCCACCCCCTCCTATGGTGCAGAGCAAAGTGGAATTGTAATGTGCAAGTTAGAGGCAGTTTTCAGATCTGAAATCTGCAAACATTTCCTAGTTCAATTTGTTTTTGCAGAAGGTTTCAAAAGCATGGATGGCCTGATATACAAAGCCATTTAGCTGTTGCTAAGCTTGCAAATCAGAAAATCACAGGGTCTGTGAACGCAAAATTGCCTTTTAGTAACTACCAAACCCACTTTGCTATCGTGTAACAGGTTACTAAATTTCACAATGGCTTTAGAAACCCATAAGGAGTCGCTGTGTAGAAGGGGTGTGTTGAAGGTGTCCCTTCCAAATAGCAATCTGTTAAGTTATGTATCAATGTTATACAAACATATTCAGTTGCTAAATATTTAAATTTGGCAAACACGTCAAAAGAGGTGATAACATATAGTCTGTTAGGGAGTAGAAAGTGGTCCGTGGGGCCACTACCAACTCTCAATTAAACAAATATAAAAACATTTTACTTTTTAAATTAAGCTCCTTTTCCTTTAAGGAAAATGGGCTGCATTAAAAATAGGGTTTACATTATTTAAAATCCGATCACAGACATGGTGGCCTGCTGACCCCAGCAGGCCAGTGTCTCATTGATGGCATTCATTTGCAGTGCTCCACAGTTTGTGACCTATCGCAGGAATATTGATGAGGTAGGTTGGATTGCAAACTCACCACGATTCAGAATACACAGTCCAAAGTGTTTGGTGGGTTCATAAAATTCCTTTCCATTTGCAAAAACTCACTGGGCAGTTTGCGACTATTTTTTTCTGAATGGAAGTTTTACCCATCAGGCCTTAAGGCCTCGAATATTAGTGTCTTGTTAATTAACGAACCATGCAATCACACTTGCATGGGATACAATGTGTATCGCAACCATTAATTATGGTGGGCGATAAACACAAACACTGTGGAGCATATGAATAAGAAAGTGGTGGAGCGTGGGTTAGTACCAAAAATTGCTAACGACCCGCTCCATCACTTTAGAAAAACTGGTATGCACCGTATTTACAATAATACGGTGCACCCCTGCATTTCTCCCTGCCCTGGCAGTAAATTCAGCTGCCTAGCACCAACTTAGGCACCCTTGTACCATAGTGCAGCGGGGCTTGCACCATAGTCCAAGGGTGACTGCGTTGAGGAAATAATTTGCTTATGTGCAGGAAGCTGTTTACTGTTTAAAAGGCTCCCTCGAGCCGGTTGAGCTGACGAGCTCGTAGAGAGGCACCTGCGCGCCTTGAGAGGTACTGTGACCTGAGAATACTTTGGCAGCCTGCTCAGCAACCCCAAATATTTGATGCCTAATCTCTACTGATGACGGATAATAATCCAGAAAAACGTGTATAGAGATGGCCAATACAACTTTGTAATTACTCGAGACAATCCTGCAAGCACACACGCTTGGTGAACTGCATTGACCACAATGCTCAGGGGCGAACCCGATTGGAGGTGAAGCAGTGTGATCCCACATTGGTTTGAATTTGAATTTGAATTTTAAAAAATGTATTAAGCGCGCGTTCACTGTGCAGTTTCTTGGCGCTAGAGGGTTCTTGAGCTAAGGTGGACATAGGGGGCTATAGGCTGAAAGCTTGTTGGAACAGAAAAGTCTTGAGAGCTTTGCGAAACTCAAGATAGGAGGGGTAAAGTCTGACCTGGGGTGGGAGAGAGTTCCAGAAGGTAGGTGCAAAAACCGAGAATTTCTGACCTCCCGATCTTTTTTTCTTAAATCGGGGGATAACTAATAAAGATTTAGAAGAGGAGCGTAACGCTCTAGAGGGGCAGTAATTAGCGATGGTGGAGTTGATAAAAGCAGGGGTAGTGCCCGCCCGAGCTTGAAAAGTGAGACAGCCAAGTTTGAAAAGAGCACGTTGTTTAATGGGGAGCCAGTGAAGGGCAATAAGAAGGGGCGAAGAGTGATGATATTTGGATAGGCCATGTACCAGGCGAGCAGCCTGGTTCTGCACCAGCTGAAGGCGCTGGAGTGCGTAGGTGGGAGCACCATTATAAATAATGTTCCCGTAGTCGATCTTGGATAAGACCATGGCCATCACTATAAGTTTCAGTGCAGAGGGGGAAAAGAACCGGGATACTTTCCTGATAATGCGCAGGGTGAAAAAACAAGAAGAAACAACAGAACTGATGTGAGAATGGAGTGTCAAATCTTGATTGAGAGTAATACCAAGGGTTTTGACTGAAAAAGAGGGAGTGGGAGGTGAGCCAAGGGAAGGGGGCTAAAATGAAGGAGACCAGGGGTCGCCACTGCCTCCAGTCAAAATCAGTTCGGTCTTATCCGGGTTGAGTTTGAGATGGTTTGCATTCATCCAATCCCGGATAAACAGCATGATGGACTGGACGCTAGCGGCGCCGGATGGGGGGAAGAGAAATTAAAAATGAGTTGGAGGTCATCAGCATAGTTGTAGACTGTGACCTCCAGTTGTTGCAGTGCAGAAATAAGGGGGAAAACGTAAAGATTGAATAAGAGGGGGGAGAGGGAAGATCCCTGGGGAATGCCACAGTTCACCCTGCGGGGCAGGGCAGAGAATTCAGCAAGGTGGACTGCCTGAGTACGATCGGCCAGGAAGGAACCTATCCAGGTCAGTACCTGTTCCCCCATGCCCTCCACCTTGACATGGGACAAAAGGATGGAATGGTCCACCGTGTCAAATGCGGCGGACAAATCTAGGAGGACCAGGGCTTGAGGGGTGTTAGTGTCAAGTCCCTCCCTGAGTTGGTCCATGACCGAAATAACCACCTTCTCAGTGGAGTGGCGGGGACGAAAGCCCGCCTGACAGGGTGCGAGATAATTACTGTCCTCTATAAAAGAGCTGAGCACCTGAGTGACGTGGACTCAGCTACTTTTCCCAGATAAGGGAGAAGGGATATGGGGCAATAGTTCGACGGGAAGGATGGGTCGGCGCCCGTTTTTTTTAGTATTGGAAGAATTGTGGCAGTTTTGAAGGAAGCAGGGACAGAACCAAGCGTAAGGGAATTATTCAGGAGGGTGAGGGCAGGGGCTGGGCATTCAGTAAAGATCTGACAGAGGATGCCTGCCGGGCCAATGTCAGCTGGGGAGCCCGACTTGACACGCCTCAGTAGAGGGAGCAGAGATTCTTTAGACAGTGAGGTAAAGGTAGTGAGGGACCGATTATTGTCCGGTGGCTGCGGATGGGTGAAAGTGGGCGAGGGAGGAGGGATGTTAGCTTTGATGCAGACTATTTTTTCGATGAAGAACTCGTTAAGCGGGTTGCATACGGACTGGGAGGGGGGGATCTTGGGTGAGGTTCTGTCTGTCTGGTTTCCTGTTTAAAAGGCTCCCTCGAGCCGGTTGAGCTGAGGAGCTCGTGGAGAGGCACCTGCGCGCCTTGAGAGGTACTGTGACCTGAGAATACTTTGGCAGCCTGCTCAGCAACCCAAAATATTTGATGCCTAATCTCTACTGACAACGGATAATGATCCAGAAAAATGTGTATAGAGATGGCCAGTACAACTTTGTAATTACTTGAGACAATCCTGCAAGCACACACGCTTGGTGAACTGCATTAACCAAAATGCTCAGGGGCGAACCCGCTGGGAGGTGAAGCAGTGTGATCCCACATTGGTTTCCTGTTTAAAAGGCTCCCTCGAGCCGGTTAAGCTGACGAGCTCGTGGAGAGGCACCTGCGCGCCTGTGACCTGAGAATACTTTGGCAGCCTGCTCAGCAACCCCAAATATTTGATGCCTAATCTCTACTGATGACGGAGTGTATAGAGATGGCCAGTACAAGCACACACGATTGGTGAATAACCCTGGGCATTGTTCTAGCTACGCTAATGGAGCACGCACACCACAAATTGCACATACCATAGCAGTTAAATAAACAACATCCTCAGATGCTTTAATAAAACAATTGTACATGCTATATAGCATATAACCAATTCACAAAATTGAACTTTTTCACTGAAAGCAGTAGGCAATGAGAGAGGTGATGAGTTTGGGGGACCCCTAACCTAGGGGGGGGGGGAGGGGGACCAAGCAGATGCCTTGAACACAAAGAGCATAAACAAAAAGCACATCTTGTTAAACTTTGATGGTGGTCCCATCCTCTTAGGACCACCCCAAGCACAGTTATTGCCAAAATAACAATCCCAACCAAAGGCCCTGAAAAGCATTATGGGACGAGATTAGCAGTGGGCAGTGAATATTATAGTATCCAATAACAAAATAATTCTACAAAGAGCTGCAGTTCAACTAGTTGTTACTAGATATCCCTCACGAGTCAAATGCAAAGCATTGAAATTATTCTTACATCAAGCTGCAGTTCCACTAGTCGTTACTAGATGTCCCTCACGAGTCAAATGCAAAACCTTTCATCAAGAATTTGCATTCGACTCATGAGGGACATCTAGTAACCACCATCTAGTAGGCTATTTATGTCCTTAAGCGTGCAGCCTCTGTGACGTGGCCTGCCCAAATGCCACGTATGTATTGATACAACAAGAACTGGAGCAACATTCCACTCCAACATAACACTGTGGCGCAGAGAGGCGTAGAAGTTAACGATTTTTCAAGTATTTCTCCTAGTGTATTATGGGATCTGTAGTCATGAGGGTGACCGCGGTTGCCTGCAAGATGGGATTGATGGGAGCAGAGGGGTGGAGTTAGTCGTTCTTTCATAAAACAGGTGTAACAACACGAGCGTACTCAATACCGGTGTGCGAGTTAAGTAGAGAAGCCAAGAAGGAAAACTTGAGGTAGCTTTACGAAGGGATGGGCGAGTGTTTCATGGGGGTAGTAGATGAGGAAAAGTTACCATTGAACAACAGACAAGGGGAGAATTGGGAAATGAGCAATAAGGGAGGTGAATGTTGTTGGAGGCTTCTCAGGGTGCAATGTGTTTTGCATATATTGCGTGTGTAGAGGGAAAACGTTATGTTTCAGCAAAGCATGGCATAGATTGTTTAGCTTTAATATGTGAGTACATTTTAGCGATTTGTAAATATAAACTAAAGTCAATATTTTACTGTTCTAGTGAACGCCTGAAGAAGGGCTAAGAATTATTTACAACAAGGCATTAATCCATGTTAAGTGGCTTAACACTGCCTTGTAAATAAGGCAATAGGTTTATCACCACTGGAACGTCTCTAAAAGTGATGCTCTGGTGGCGATCAGCTCTTGTAAATATGCCCCTGTGTTTTTTCCTCTAATAAATTTCTGGAGGAGGGGGGATTAACTGTGCAGAAATTTATTTGAGGGGGGAAAGCGTCTGGTTGATACCAGGACATCAACGTTTCAGTGTGGAAAGTACAAAATGCATGTTATGCCTCATTTTGAAGGGATGAAAGTCATGGTTGCTATTTATCAGACAAGTTAAACTCTGAACCCTGAAGCACCATTTTTAAAAGGTGAAAGAAAAATCACACCATCCCCTGTGCATTCACAATTGTGCAACAATACTTCAGGAGGTTTACCTTATTACGATCCACAAGGCAGAATGTTGCATTGCCATGGTCTCCCTCGGGTGTAGGATATTTCACCCAGGTAAATCAGTGAAAATCACTGTGCCCTTGTGGGATATGTTTTAAAGTACTTACCCACAGGTACAACATATGGCATTTTTGATGTAGGATTTGCACACCCGAGTGAGATAGCACCTCAGTGCCCCAGTGCAGCAGCTAGGATGGCGACTGAAACAAGAGTACTTCTACTCATTAGTAAACCATACCTAACCCCTCTTTAAGCAGCATTACACACAGTGCAGCAGCTAGGATGGAGACTGAAACAAGAGTACTTCTACTCATTAGTAGACCACACCTAGCCCCTCTTAAAGCAGAATTATACACAGTGCAGCAGATAGGATGGCAGCTGCCACAAGAGTACTTCTTGGCATTAGTAGACCATACCTAGCCCCTCCTAAAGCAGCATTACAACCAGTGCAGCAGCTCGGTGGTTACTGGCACAAGAGTACTTCTAGGCATTAGTAGGCCACACCTAGCCCCTCTTAAAGCAGCATTACATACAGCACAACCGCTAGGATGGCCACTGCCACAAGAGTACTTCTAGTCATTAGTAGACCACACTTAGCCCCTCTTAAAGCAGCATTATACACAGTGCAGCAGGTAAGATGGCCACTGCCACAAGAGTACTTCTTGGAGTTAGTAAACTATACCTAGCCCCTCTTAATGCAGCATTACACACATCACAATGGCTAGGATAGAGACAGAAACAAGAGTACTTATAGGCATTAATAGACCACACCTAGCCCCTGTTAAAGCAGCATTATACACAGTGCAGCAGCTAGGATGGAGACTGAGGGCCCGATTCACAGAATGAACTCAAGACTCAATCTTAAACTTACTACTATTTTGGTATTCACAGAAGGCACTTACTACTTTTGGCATTCACAGAATGAACTTACTACTTTTGGTATTCACAGAAGTTAGGATTTTGTCTTAAGTTTGTCTTAAGACAGACTTAAGACAGACTTAAGACTAAATCCTAACTTCTGTGAATACCAAAAGTAGTAAGTTCATTCTGTGAATGCCAAAAGAAGTAAGTGCATTCTGTGAATACCAAAATAGTAGTAAGTTTAGGGGGCGTGGCATGACAGCCGACGGGCAAGGCGGCGTGAGCTCGGAGCTCCGCGCCCGATCCCTCTCTTATCCTGCTTATAGAGCGGCAAACCACACGAAATTAGGTTCGCAATAGTGAAATAAGGAGCAGGACTGAGGCGGCATAATCAGACGCTGAAGAAAATACTCCGTAACTCGCATTGGCGACGGAGCGAGAACCGAAAGATCTTCGGCCGATGGAACCCAAAATGGCGCCTGTGAGGTGATCAGGCCTCAGAGGAGGGGTCCTGTGCGGGCAAGTGGAGCTCCGTAGAGACCTGTGAGGAGGTGTGCTGGGCGTTGCATGCTGGGCGAGGACGAGCGGAGCCGTGGTGCAAGCGAATGAAGCGTCCCATCCGGTACCAAGCCTGAGGGTGTGCGAAGGGACCGGCAGCTGGCAGCGGATGAGGGGCCGGAGCGAGAGGAAGCGAGGCCTGTGGAGGGCTGGGGAACGGAGCCTGATGATAGCTGGCGAGGACGGAGCAGTGCCCTGGACAGACGGAAACGAGGTACCGGTCGGCAACAGGGGAGCGCGCTGCCACAGGACCTGAACGCGGAGAAGGGGGCGGCGGCATAGCACAGAGACCGCTATCGCTGGATGGAGAGGAACGCCGGCTGCGGGACGGAAGGGGCGCCATTGTTGCAGCCTAGAGGCTGTCTGACCTGGGCCAAGACCTGACATGGTAGCATGGTGCCTGGCGGGTCAGAGGGCTGGAGCGCTGCCAGCTAAGGCTCCCCTATTGTCTGGGAAATGCCCGAGACCTCAGTCACACAGCGTAACTTGGCGAGGGAATCCCGGGCCCCCTGAGACACATCTAGGCTCCTGAGGGACATTATAAACCCAAGGCCGGAGTGCAGGAGGGCAGAGAAGGACGTGTTGGGGGACCCAGATCGGCGGAAGGGAGATTGGAAAGGCTTGGTGCATTTCCAGTACACCATTCATGTGAAATCTGCTATCCAAGAGAGCTTCCCTGCACAGCGCCGGGACATATCACCAAGTACAAGGGAAGGGCACGGCTTGGTGACCAACCCACCGCAACATTGCTAAGGCCCATCTGGACACAAGGTGGAAGGGGTAAAATTGCTAGCCTACTGAGCCGAGAGCAATAATTAGATCTGAGAGGCTTGCGAGGCGCCGCAGCCCCGGGGACACAACAAACCACTGGGCCGGCAGAGACGACGGACCTCTGAGACGACCGGAGAGGGGTTGTCGCCGACGCTTGGACCGCCCCCCCCCCCTTGACAAGCTCGGATTTGGGACTACGAGTGCGCCATAAGGGGTCCACAAGAATTGTGAGACGGTCCGCAATATGGGGAAGCCCAAGGGGAAGGCGGAGGGCACCTCGACAGCGGAGACGCAAAATCCTGTCGCGGCGGGACCAGCGGACCTCCAGGAGCTGCAAGACCGTATACTTGACGCCATAACAGCCACAAAAGACGCCTTGCAACAGGACATTGCGCAGGTGGCGTCCGGGCTTGGGCTACTCCGAGCAGACCATGCCAAGTTGGCGGACAGAGTCAAACAGAATGAAGTAGCGCTGCAGGAACTGACCCCCGATCACTCAGTCCTGAAGGGGAAGATGGAAGATGCCATTGCCCGGATACAAACGTTGGAGAAGAGGGCCGAGGATGCCGAAAATAGGAGTCAACGCAATAATATCCGCTTGGTCGGCCTTCCGGAAAAAATTGAAGGGAGCGATATGATAGGCTACCTGGACTCCTGCCTCAAGACAACAGTGACACCAGAGGGCCTGTCCCCTTTCTTTACGCTTGAACGAGCACACCGGGTTCCTACCAGGCCTCCCAAACCGGGCCAGCCACCTAGACCGTTTATAGCAAGACTACTCCACTATAAAGACAGGGACTTGCTGCAGCAAAAAGCTCAAGTGGATGGCCCATACCAAATAGACAATAGTAAGGTCACCATGTTCCCGGAATACACCTACGAAACACAGCGA
Organism: Lissotriton vulgaris; assembly: GCF_964263255.1. NCBI lineage: Eukaryota > Metazoa > Chordata > Amphibia > Caudata > Salamandridae > Lissotriton > Lissotriton vulgaris. Next base: position 276,935,361 of record NC_141686.1, read on the forward strand.
TTGAGGTCCTCCTTCCTATCGGTGAAACTTGCACTCAGAGATGAGGGTATATGGTATTCTCTGCTTTTCCCGGCCAGACCGCAAGTCGAATTGGATGGCACGCTCGTTTCTTCCATACCCCGGAGGACGCCTGGACGTGGATAGAAACTTATAAAGCAGGAACCGACGGCACGCGTCAGCAGGAAAAGGAGATGCTGAGAGCGACACAGGTGCGGAAATCACAAAGACTCCGCGGGAAGAGACGGGGCACCAGAACGCCATCGGCCTCACAAACAGCGGAAGAACGACAGGCAGCGCTGCAAGCAGTGGTAGAACTATCGGGTGCCAGTCGGCCACTATCGAAACGAGGCACGGACTCGGAGGGGAATAACACGGGGTCAGAGACGGACATATCGGAGACGCAAGGCGCCAAGGGCCCAAAGGTGACACCGAAGGATCTTTCTCATAACATTGATTGTCTAATACTAATGGGGACAGTATAAGGTGCCGCAGTACTGATACTCCTCGATCTATCCGCGGCCTTTGACACGGTCGACCATGCCACCTTGATCGACCGTGTCGAGGCCATAGGAATCACAGACAAAGCCAAAAACCTCCTGGCCTCATTTCTGGCAAACCGTCCGCAAACTGTAAAGCTAGGCAATTTTACATCCCAGACCTTCTCCCTGCCATGTGGAGTACCGCAGGGATCCTCGCTAAGTCCGACACTATTCAACATCTATGTGTCGGACCTGGCGAGGGTCATAAAATCCTGCGGAATCTCCCTGACTACTTATGCCGACGACACCCAATTGGTGCTGTCAATACACAATGATGGAATCTCGGTGGCAGCCAACTTCCAAATGGGAATGATGGCAATAAGCTCCTGGATGTCATCCAACTGTCTTAAACTCAATTCTGATAAGACAGAAGTGATGACATTCGGGAGGCTTCAACCTACCTGGTCCCCACAATGGTGGCCCCACCAGATGGGACAACCCCCAGAACCTGTAACGAAGGTACGCAACCTGGGCGTTATCTTCGATAACAAGCTGTCATTTCAGCAACATGCTAATGCAGTGGTTTCTTCTTCCTTCCACACATTAAAAAGGATAAAAAAATTAATCCCATACCTTCCTCCTCATGCAGGCAAAACCCTGGTCAGTACTCTGGTATTCTCCAAAACTGACTACTGCAACGCACTGTTTCTCAATGCACAACAAAAGGTCCTCAATAAACTGCAAACAGTGCAGAATGCAGCAGCCAGGACACTGCTATCCATCCCTAGGTTTCCCCCTACATCCGACAGCTGCACTGGCTACCGGTGAGGAGCCGTATCAAATTTAAAGCATTATGCATAGCATACAAGGCTATCCATGATCACGGACCCCTATTCTTAAGAAGAGCCTTCCGACCGCTTGAACACACAAGAACCTTGCGGTCATCCTCAGCACATTTACTCATGGTCCCCCGTACAAGAAGGGCCAACTGGGGCGACAAACGCTTCTCAGTGGCAACAGCCATTTTGTGGAACACACTCCCTCTACACATCAAGTGTGCTCCGACCCTTCTGAATTTCAGAAAGAAACTAAAGACCTGGTTGTTCCCTGCCTAAACCTCCCTACCCCTCCCTCCCATGAGAGTTCTGCATCTACAGCGCCGAGACACCCAAGGGTATTTGCGCGCTTTAAAAATTGCCAAATAAATAAATAAATAAATAAGGTGACCTGTGGTCGAGAACTCCATAACCGCACATCATTTCTCAGGGATCCTAGAGGGGCCGGTTACAGTTGGCGCAGCCGCCCGTTGGTCCAGAGCCTGCCCCTAACAGCAATTAAGGCTACTGCAGTGACGACTGCAGGATAGACTGGGGATAAGTTGAATGAGGGGAGATTGGACGGGGGCTGATAGGTTGCTATTGGGTCCTGTTCTGGGGAGGAGAGGGTGGGTAACAGTTGGGGATGTTCCTTTGAAATGGATGCATAAAATTCATTGTTGGGAGGGGGGGTGGGGCGGGGTACAAGGGGAATTGTTGGGAAGGTTCCACCACTGAAGCTAGATCGACAGTCGGTTTGATCAGTACTGAGAAGGAATGGGATTATGGTTGACATTGATAACTTGAAGTATGTGACCTGGAATGTGAGGGGGCTCCATACGATGGTGAGAAGACATAAAGTTCACTCTTATTTAACTCGTAGAGGGGTCCAGATTGCTTTTCTCCAGGAAACACACTTAACGGCAACAGAAGGGCTAGCTCTGCAACGCAGATGGCGGGAACAAGTGTTTAGTACTGCTTATTCCACATACGCTAGAGGGACGTTGATCTGGATCAGAGCCGGAGTTCCATTCCAGATGACCAGACAGGTGATCGACCATGAGGGTAGATTTTTGGCTGTGTTAGGCAGGCTACGGGGCCGAGACATTACCCTATGCAGCATATATGCACCCAACACGGAACAGCTGGTATTCCTGGGGAAACTGTCGGGGACACTGGCACATTTACTGGCGGGACCAATAGTGGTTGGTGGGGATGTTAATTCAGTAGCGGATATTTCGCTAGACAGGTCTCTCCCTCCGCTCAATGATTCCCCGGTTCATAGGTTGGCTAAGGGCAGGTTGGAATGGCAGGCACAATAGAATCTGGTTGATGCATGGCGTTCCCGACACCCAGCAGGTCGGGATTACTCATACTTCTCAAGAGTGCACGAGCTGCATGTCCGGTTGGACGCAATGCTGTGTTCTCCACTGATAATGCCATTAGTGGTGCGGACTGAATATCTCGCCAGGACAATTTCAGACCATAACCCCCTATTGGTCACCCTAAACTGGATGCCTGAGATTCCATGTGTTCCCACGTGGAAATTACGGCCCGACACCATGGACGACCCGCTGTTTCAAGCGATGCTGGAAGACGGGATTAGGCAGTATTTCGAAGTAAATGTTGGCACTGCCACGACTAGGGCAGCAGAATGGGACGCCTTCAAGGTTGTCACCAGGGGGCTCTGTATTGGGAAGCAGGCAGGGGTACGTAAGGTTCTCCTAGGGGATCTTGATACAGCGGAGGGAAACCTCCGGAAAATTGAAATAGCGAGGCCGGGACACCCTGAGCTCCAAGAGAAACTCAATGCAGCTCGAGAGGCAGTTGCAGTCGACTCCGCTGCTTTGACTTCAAGGCTTACTCGAACAGAATGCGTGCGGAGGGGGACAAGGCGGGCACGCTGCTGGCATGGCTGGCCAACCCCAAGAGACGACAATTACCCTTCCTAGCTCTAGAGGATGATGAGGGAGCTATGATGTACACACAGACTGAAATATTACAGGGTTTCACGAGGTATTATGAAGAGCTTTACAAAAGTAAGGTAGCAGAGGAAAACCCAGCACTGGATGCCTTCATGGACGAGCTGGATCTTCCGCAAATAGATTCCGACCAAGCAGAAGGTCTAGGTAAGGATATAGATCTAGCAGAGATTCGAGGAGCTATAAAACGCATGGCTCGTAATAAAACACCATGACTGGACGGTTTGCCGGTGGAATTTTATAGCAAATATGTCGACCTATTAGCGCCAAGGCTCCTGGAGGTATACAAAGAGGCCAAGGAGGTGGGCTGTTTACCCCAATCGATGAGTGAGGCACTGGTGATACCGCTCTTGAAACCAGGGAGAGAGGGTAGCGACAAGACCTCCTATAGGCCGTTGTCCATGCTAACCACGGACTATAAGATCCTTAGCAGCATATTAGCGGCCCGATTGCTGCAATACATGACCTCGTTGGTCCACGACAACCAGTCGGGGTTTATTCCCAAGCGTAACACCACCTCGAATATTCGGAGACTCATACGCCTCATGAACGTCGACGACTCTGAGGCACAGGTACCCCTGATCCTCTCCGTAGACATAGAGAAGGCTTTTGACAGCCTGGAGTGGGACTACCTGTACAATGTTTTGCGACGTTTCGGATTGGGTGAGGAGTATATAAAATGGACGAGAGTCTTATATACCTCGGCGACGGCAAGGGTACGTGTGGGGAGGTTGATATCGCCTCAGTACCCGGTGACGCGCGGGACTAGACAGGGGTGCTCACTGTCCCCCCTCTTGTTTGCCCTTGCAATAGAACCTTTAGCTTGGGAGATCAGAACGGGAAGACATTACAAAGGGTTAGTCGACAGGGAAGGGAGACACTTGATATCCTTATATGCGGATGACTTATTGCTATTCCTGGAAAATGCGGGGGCAGCTTTGACCGGAGCAGAAAGATTGTTGCATAGCTTCGGGGAGATCTCGGGCCTAAAAGTCAACTGGTCCAAAACGTGCATGTTTCCTGTCCGACGAGGAGAGCCCAGACCAGAGGGTCACCGGCTGATAAAATGGGAACCCACCTGCTTCAAATACCTCGGTGTACATATATACCATACTCCGGCAGACATGCTGGAAGGTAATGTGGGTCGATGTATACTAGCATTGAAAGGCAACAAGGCCTTCTGGGTGACTCTACCTCTATCCCTCTATCATTGATGGGCCGGATCTCCCTGTTAAAAATGGTGGCCCTACCAAGACTTTTATATTACTTCTGCACGCTACCTGTGTGGATACCTTGCTCCATTTTCAAAGCGCTGAAATCGCAGATCTCCTTCTTTCTTTGGGGGGCGGGGAGATGTAGGGTTGCCCAGAACACGCTCATTAGACCAAAAGACGAGGGAGGACTTGCAGTCCCAAATTTTGAACTTTACTATCTGGCAGCGCAACTGCAGCTGTTTTTCAGGGGCCCAGAGCAGGAGAGAGAGAGAGGTACACTGCGACGCATCTTGGCTTATATAACACTGCAGCAGAAGCTGCACTTACGTGATCTGACCATTGAGGAGCGAACGTTCCGACTTTTTTGGAACAGGTCTCAACGCCTAGCAGGAGTGCATCACCCGTATGCATCGGAAATTCCACTTGGGATGCTGACGGCATTACCGCACGTAGGGGACTGGTCCCAACTGCAGACATGGGAGGAGGCGGGACTACAAGTTGTGGGAGATCTCTATGAGGATGGGGCCCTACTGCCCTACCAAGCGCTCCAGGAAAGATTTGATCTGCCTAGGGGGGACTTCTTGTTACATGCCGCGATTACCAGGGCGATACAAGCACACTGGTGGGAGGGACTAATGAAACCCACGACATCATTGGCCTGTCAGTATACCATGATGGCAGCGGGCACTCATAAAGCAGCCACATGCCTCTATGGCAGAATGCTCCGTGAAAACTTACCCCCGTTGACTGTGTTGAAAACTAAGTGGGAAGCGGACATAGGTAAAGAGATCCCGGAGACAGCCTGGGCACAGATAGTGAGACGTGCCCGTAAGAGCACTAGAAACGCTCGCTTCCAGCTAGTGCACTTTTTCATATTGCATAGAGCGTACTTGACCCCGGGGAAAGTCCAGAAATATTTTGGAGTAGAGGAAGCGGCGTGCCCAAGATGTTTTAGTATTCCACATTTGTAAAGCGCACAATCACCCGTAAGGGTCTCTAGGTGCTGGGGGCCGTTGGGAAGATTAAGCAAGCTATTGCCCAGAGTCACAGGGTGCTAGGCTAACCTGCCGCCGGCCCCGGGGATCGAACCGTGATCCCCAGATTCCGGAGTCAGTCGCCCTAGCCGCGGCAGTAGAATTAGGTCACATGCTTTGGACTTGCCCGGGACTGGGAGATTATTGGAGGGCAATAGGGGAAGTTTTGAACGAGGCAACGGGGAGACAAATACAGTTTGATATGGCTGTCGGGGTTCTACACTGGTTCCCACATGCCCCCAAGCACAGGAATACCAGCAAATTCATTGACATGGGCCTTATATTAGCCAAGCGAGAGATTACTCAGCATTGGAAGGCAAGAGCTGGTCCATCGTATAGACGCTCGATGAGGGAATTCCTGAAATGGGCCACCTGTGAAAGCACCCTTAAATATCAGATGGCACGCAGACGGCGAGATGACAGAGCATTAGCCGCAGCGTCGGCATGGGAGGTATTAGTACAGGCCCTGAGGGATCTGGAGGTACAGGATGAAGGGGAGGAGCTAGACACTGAAAGAGAGCCTGGACAGCACACCCAGGACACACTACACTCCATAACGTCTAATGCTCCTGTTGCATGGACTTGCCCGGGACTGGGAGATTATTGGAGGGCAATAGGGGAAGTTTTGAACGAGGCAACGGGGAGACAAATACAGTTTGATATGGCTGTCGGGGTTCTACACTGGTTCCCACATGCCCCCAAGCACAGGAATACCAGCAAATTCATTGACATGGGCCTTATATTAGCCAAGCGAGAGATTACTCGGCATTGGAAGGCAAGAGCTGGTCCATCGTATAGACGCTCGATGAGGGAATTCCTGAAATGGGCCACCTGTGAAAGCACCCTTAAATATCAGATGGCACGCAGACGGCGAGATGACAGAGCATTAGCCGCAGCGTCGGCATGGGAGGTATTAGTACAGGCCCTGAGGGATCTGGAGGTACAGGATGAAGGGGAGGAGCTAGACACTTAAAGAGAGCCTGGACAGCACACCCAGGACACACTACACTCCATAACGTCTAATGCTCCTGTTTCATGACACCAGAAATAGACTGAGATATTCTGCGAAGTGGTGGGACTGTGGGTGGGAGGAGGGAGGAGAGACCACATTAGGGATAATAGGAGACAGCATTGGGCACATCGGGGCCCCTAGCGAACGCTGTAGGGTGCACCACCATCTCATAACACATAACACCATCAGACTACTGAGGGACTCCCCGGCACGACAAAGAATAATGACACCTAACATAGAGAGAGGTGGGAATTGACAGGTATAATCGCCAGATGAGAAATCTGCAAGATTATGATCGGGGAGGAACTACAGAAGATATAAGAATGCATCAAGTAAATTCAATTGTTTCTTTTAGCTGCCTATTTGATTGGGATTTGTGGGGAGGAGGAGGGACTTATGTTTGAGGGGTTGTTTAAAAAAAAATGTTTAAAAAAAAAAGAGAAAAGCAGACTCGAGATACTCCTACTAGTTGGATGTTATGATCTAATCTTGAACATCCTTTTCTTTGTTCTGATATACGCCGCCAGACCTCCGGGATGTGGGCAATAGGGCTGTGTGAAGACTGAAGTAGACGATTAATGCGATCCACCCACTAGATAGGGGAGAGAGCAATGTTGTAACATTTGACTTATATAATGCCTGCAATAAAAACATATATATAAAAAAAAAAAAATAGTAGTAAATTTTGGATTGAGTCTTAAGTTCATTCTGTGGATCGGGCCCTGAAGCAAGAGTACTTCTAGGCATTAGTAGGCCATACCTAGCCCCTCGTAAAGCAGCATTATACAGAGTGCAGCAGCTAGGATGGAGACTGAAACAGGAGTACTTCTAGGCATTAGTAGGCCATACCTCTCTTAAAGCAGCATTACATACAGCACAACCGCTAGGATGGCGACTACCACAAGAGTGTTTCTACTCATTAGTGAATCACGCCTAGCCCCTCTTTAAAGCAGCATTACTTGTTGTTGTATAAGCTTTATTCGAGAAAATTCTCATAAAAGCACATAAAATCAAAACAGTTACACAAAATACATAATACATAGTAAAAATTCATTAAACACATGCAGCTCATACAACGTTACAGATAAAACAATTTATACCAATACATAAAAGTTTATTAATTTATTAAAAGGAATCCCTAAATTACCTGCAATCCCCTAAGGACCGTCGTCTTATCGCCCAAGCCCAACCCATGTATTTGGCGACACCCATGACTATCGAATCCTGGCGTGTTGTACATAGGATTCTTAGGGCCACGGAGCTATCGCGTGTCCCCAGATTTTTGCATACCGGGGAGAGCCATTTCCTCCTTGGATTCACATAGGCTTCACATGAAAAGAGAAAATGGCCTAGGCTCTCCTCGGCGTTTTCACAGGCAGGACATAGGCTATTAGTGGGTCTGTGCCAACCAGATGTCAATTTCTTAAGGGGGATAGATCCTGTCCTTAACTGGAAAATAAGTTTCCTGTCCATTGGTACCGTGATGTTATCCCAGTAATTTTCTAGGACAGGTGAAATTTTGGTCTCCAAGAAACGGCCAGACATTGAATCTGCCCTGGTATCATTCAGCATCTTGCCTCCCACCCAATCCCAGTATTGCTCTTTGAGGGCTTCTTTGCTTGGGAAGGTTTCTCCCTCAGGGTTGTTCCAAAGATTTGAAAACCCTAGACTTACCAACATGGTCTTCAGATGTTTTAACCATTTTATCTTGTGGAAGATATCTTCCTTGATTATCCAAGAAAAGCCCTCCGCGTACTGTCTTATTTCTGGAGTCGTCCAGAGGCGTCTCCAGTAAAGAACTGGTCGCAAGCGAGCTCTGTCGATGATCGTGCGTCTACCAAGCTCCATAAACAATGGGATCAGAGGGGTGCTCTGTGGAAGTCCAGTAATCCCGCGCATGAACTTGTTTTCGGAGGTCTGAAGAGCCATCAGACTGTTCCAAGCCCATAGTTCAGCGCCACACAGGGCAGTGGCTGGGAGGGCCACTGCCAGAAGAGTACTTTTGGGCATTAGTAAACCCTACCTAGCCCCTCTTAAAGCAGAATTATACTCAGTGCAGCAGCTAGGATGGAGACTGAAACAAGAGTCGTTCTAGGCATTAGTGGGCCATACCTAGCCGCTCTTAAAGCAGCATTATACACAGTGCAGCAGCTAGGACGGTGACTGAAACAAGACTATTTGTAGGCATTAGTAAATCATACCTAGTCCCTCCTAAAGCAGCATTCCACACAGTGCAGCAGCTAGGATGGCGACTGCCACAAAAGTATTTCTTCTCATTAGTAGACCACACCTAGCCCCTCTTAAAGCAGCATTACACACAGTGCAGCAGCTAGGATTGAGACAGAAACAAGAGTACTCCTAGGCATTAGTAGACCCTACCTAGCCCCTCTTAAAGCAGCATTACACGCAGGACAATGGTTAGGATGGCGACTGCCACAGGAGTTAGTCTACTCATTAGTAGACCACACATAGCCCTCTTAAAGCAGCACTATACACAGTCCAGCAGCTAGGATGGATGGTGACTGCCACAAGAATACCTCTAGGCATTAGTAAACTATACCTAGACCCTATTAATGCAGCATTACACACAGTGCAGTAGCTCGGATGGCATTCTTGGCATTAGTAGATCATACTGAGCCCCTCTTAAAGCAGCAGTACACACAGCACAATGACTAGGATGGCCATGGCAACAAGAGCACTTCTTGGCGTTAGTAAACTATACGTAGCCTCTCTGAAAGAAGTATTACACACAGCGCAGTGGCTACGATGGCCACTACCAGACAACTACTTCTGGGCATTAGTAAACTATACCTAGCCCCTCTTAAAGCAACATTACACACAGTGCAGCAGCTAGGATGGAGACTGAAACAAGAGTACTTCTCTTAAAGCAGCATTACACACAGCACAATGGTTAGGATGGCGACTGCCACAGGAGTTCTTCTACTCATTAGTAGACCACACCTAGCACTCTTGAAGCAGCATTATACACAGTAAAGCAGCTAGGTTGGCGACTGCCACAAGAGTACTTCTATGCATATAGTAAACTATAAATAGCCCCTCTTAAAGCAGCATTACATACAACCCAACGGCTAGGATGGGCGCTGCCACAAGAGAACTTCTTGGCATTAGTAAACAATACCTAGCCTCTCTGGAAGCAGTATTGCACACAGTGCAGTGGCTAGGATGGCCACTGACAGAGGAGTACTTCTGGGCATTAGTAAATCATACCTAGCCGCTCTTAAAACAGCATTACACACAGTGCAGCAGTTAGGATGGCGACTGCCACAAGAGTACTTCCTTTCATTAGTAGAACACACCTAGCCCCTCTTAAATCAGAATTACATGCAGTGCAAGAGCTAGGATGGCGACTGTCACAAAAGCCCTTCTAGGCATTAGTAAACCAAACCTAGCCTCTCTTAAAGCAGCATTACATACAGCACAACGGCTAGGATGGCCACTGCCGAAAGAGTACTTCTTGGTGTTAGTAAACTATACCTTCCCCCTCTCAAAGCAGCATTATACACAGTGAAGCAGCTAGGATGGAGACTGAAACAAGAGTACTTCTCTTAAAGCAGCATTACACACAGCACAATAGTTAGGATGGCGACTGCCGTATGAGTTATTCTACTCATTAATAGACCACACGTAGCACTCTTAAAGCAGCATTACGTACAGCACAACGGCTAGGATGGCCATGGCCACAAGAGCACTTCTTGGTGTTAGTAAACTATACATAGCCTCTCTGAAAAAAGTATTACACACAGCGCAGTGGCTAGGATGCCCACTGCCAGAAAACTACTTCTGGGGAATAGCAGACCATACCTAACCCCTCTTAAAGCAGCATTATACACAGTGCAGCAGCGAGGATGGAGTCTGAAACAAGAGTACTCCTAGGCATTAGTAGACCCTACCTAGCCCCTCTTAAAGCAGCATTACACACAGCGCAATGGCTAGGATGGCGACTGCCACAGGAGTACTTCTACTCATTAGTAGACCACACCTAGCACTCTTAAAGCAGCATTATACACAGTGCAGCAGCTAGGACTGATGGTGACTGCCACAAGAGTACTTCTAGGAATTAGTGAACGATACCTAGCCCCTCTTAAAACAGCATTACACACAGTACAGCAGCTTGGATGTGACTGCCAGAAGAGTACTTTTAGTCATTGGTAAACCATACCTAGCCCCTCTTAAAGAAGCATTACACACTGTGCTGCATTTAGGATGGTGACTGCCACAAGATTACTTTTAGGTGACTTCCTCACAGTTTATTACTCAGAATAAGGAGTGTACATACGATTGAATAATATTTAAGTCTTTTTGTAATTGTTGTATATAGCGTGTGTTAGATTTGGGGGTCTCTAGTTGGCACAGGTAGGTACTTGTGACAAATAGGGACCCTCTCCTCTAGTCAGGGAAAGGGGATTACACACCTAAAATAACCCATGCGTCTGACAATAAACCAAAATAGCCAAACATGGAATCACTAATCCATACATCAATTTACAATAGGGAGCACTTGCACTGTGGCACTGAACAGCAGTGGCACAGTGCCCAAAGCATCAAACACCAGCAAAAATATATGCGGCAACAGCAAAAAATGGAAGGGAGACCCACGCCAATGGTGCTAGGTCTAACAGCGTGTTTTTGTATTATGTTGTGATTATGAATTATATGTGATTTATTGTCTTGTCATATGTGTTATATATATTATGTTTGATATATATGTATTTGATTTTTTGTGTATTCAGCAACATCCTATGACATGTAAATTATGTTTAGGCAGTTGTAAGAAATGTATAAATGACAGGGTAAATGGTAGTGCCTTGTGCAGAAATAAAATAGTTGATTGATCCCTCCCTGCTTCTTTTCTATAATACAGCTCTGATGTTCTATGCCCAGGTAGGGGAGGGTGATTTGGGCATACCCTCTTTTTTGATGACAAGAGTACTTTTAGGCATTAGTAAACTATACCTAGACCCTCTTAAAGCAGCATCACACACAGTGCAGCAGCTAGAATGGTCACTGCCACAAGATTTCTTTTAGTCATTAGTAAACCACACCTAGCCCCTCTTAAAGCAGCATTACACAACGTGCAGCAGCTAGATGTGACAGCCACACGAGTTTCTTTTAGTGTTAGCAAACTATACCTAGACCCTCTTAAAGCAACATTATACACAGTTCAGCAGCTAGGACGGTGACTGCCACAAGAGTACTTCTTGGTGTTAGTAAACCATACCTACCCCCTCTTAAAGCAGAATTACACACAGTGCAGCAGCTAGGATGGAGAATGAAACAAGAGTACTTTTAGGCATTAGTAAACCATACTTACTACTAAGTTACCACACTAGCCCACTTAAAGCAGGATTACACACAGTGCAGAGGCAAGGATGGAGACTGAAACAAGATATTTCCCCAGTCCTATACCGAATGAGCTGGCTTCCTAGTGATGCAAATGTGTCTATAAAACTAACTTGCATCACCCAAAAGGCACTTCAGTCTAGTGCTCTATAAAACCTTGCCAAAAACTAGCATTTTCGGGTGGCCAGAGATACCTTTGCAGCACCGTGATTGACAGCCGCCAGGTCGCTGTGGCAGAGGTCAGTGAGGTCACTCTGGCAGCGGGCAGCCAGGTCACTGTGGCATTGTGCAGTCAGGTCACTGTGGCAGAGGGCCGCCAGGTCACGGTGGCAGAGTGCAAACAGGTCACTGTGGCAGAGGACAGCCAGATCACTGTGGCAGAGGGCAGCCAGGTCACTGTGACAGAAGGTCTCCAGGTCACGTTGTTATGTTCCATATGGGTACCCCAATATAGACTCAGGTAGTCACCTAACCTTTCATCTATATTCTCACCTACCATTCAACTACATAACGGTTCTTAGTACTGACCTTTTACCTAGTTACGGTAATGTCAAAAGATGACATGGGGTTTTCTCCAAAAAGCTTAAGCCTCATTCATTATGCATGAGGATTCTTGGAATCACAGCAGGACAGCAGGCCTACCATCTCCTGCATAATAACTATGTATAAGGGTCATTCCGTACGTCATCCTAGACTGACATGAAACAAGAAAGTATATGCGCAGGGGGTACCACTTTGGGTATATAAACACCATATCCTGCTGAGGTAGTCAGAGAAGAAAAGGTCTTCCATGCCGACACACTGACGCGAGACACTGAGGTTCCTGCAGGCAGGCACTCCAGCTCACAGTGGTCTGAAATCCCTTGCGGAGTGTCCATCTCAAGACCGAGATGGGGTCCCACAGACTCTCACTTCAGGTAATGGGGTCGACCTTATCCTAGAGGGATTCTTGGATTTTACACTCCCATACATGCTAGGTACACTTAGGCACATCCAGTTAGGGTCGCATCATTGGAGTACACATTTTTCTGTCATGTATTTTATGTACTTGCCTGTATTCATTGTTTTAGCATGATGGTACAAATCTACCACCCTTTTATTCTGTTAGTGCTGATACTCACTTGCATCCATTACTGTCTAGTGGTTGTTTCAGCACACCTATTTTACACTAGAATGACGCTGGTTCAATAAATGCTTATTGAAAAACTTCCCCACCGTTTATTCTGTGTATCTCCCCGAGACGAAATGAGCACAAGTGACTGAGCGAAAAGTAGTATACTGTTTACAGGATCACTGATGGGACAGGGTTGTCATGTTCGATAGTTGCCAAGAACTATTCTCTCCTTGGTAAGAGGGGTTGCTAGTGGCACTGTGTGCTAGCTGGTATACAGGCTAACATACCCGGTAGTGGTGTGTAGAATCACTCTGACACCAATCCTACAGTGTATGTTGTCTATACGGCCAGATCTTATATATGTTTATAGGAACTACACGGCAACGTGTTGGTCGCACTGCCCTATTAAGCACTGGTCAACTGTCAATCAATTTCCTTGAAATGAAATGAAGTTTAATTTTGTAAAGCGCCCTACTACCCATGGGTCTTTATCAACAATGGAGCGGTGCACTCCCGAGTATTTTTCAATAATGAAGCTCGATCAGTGTCTTCGTGGAAAAATAAATCTTTATTTCAAAAATCAATAAGATTGTGCAAAGCATCAGCCAATGCGTTCTGTTCAACGGTTGAACTTTGTCAGTGCATTCTAGATTGTCAGCGAGTAGTAGCGAGTGAATCATCCGATTTGAAGTAGATAAAACGGCCCATTCGAGTCTGGACCCTGTATCGGAATTGAGAATCAGTGTGTCAATCTTAGACTGTGTAAGTAGCGCAGGCCTCCTTGATAAGAGCCCAGTTAATATTCCTGCAGTCTGATTCGGATTCGTCTCACATCATGGTGGAATAGCATCCACTACTACCCATGGGTGTCCAGGCGCTAGAACTCAGAAAAGAGGAGTAATCCTCTGAGGCAGAATAGATTGAGGATATCATCACGAAAACCTACTAGTTGAAAACCAAAGTTTTCAGAGCTTTCCAGAAAGAGAGCAGGCCAGATTTTTTTTTAGATCTTGTGGCATGGAGCTCCACAGCCTGGCAGTGCAGACTATAAAGCTTCTGCCTCCCCAGTTGGCTATTGCGCCAATGGGGGATAACAAGATTGGCTGTAGAAGAGGAGCGCAAAGATCTTTTAGGATCCTACCATTGGAAGCGTTTTCTAAGATATTCCAGACCTGAATTATGCAGACCTTTAATTGCAATACATAAAGACTTAAACTCAATCGTTTTTTGAAGGGCAGTCAATGTAGTGAGGGTAACATATGGGAAACTGACTGATATTTAGGAATCGGCAGAAGCAGCCGAGTGACCACATTCTGGGTATCTGTAATTTATTAAAACATCTGTTCTGAATATTGGAGAAAAGAGCAATACAATAATACAATTTTGAAAAAATTAGTGTAAATCAGACGGAATGAAAGGAAAGATTTTCCTGAGGGTTCTGAGTATGAAAAAACAAGAGGATGTAATGGAGTTAACTTGTCCTTCAAAGGAGAGTTTGTATTGAAGTAAACCCCAAGGTTTTACACTTTGGTAACAGGGGTAGGAAGCTCCCCCAGTTCCTGCGGCCAATAATTGGGAGACCAAAATGACGTGTTTCTGCCAAACAACAAAACCTCGGTTTTACCAGAGTTCAGTTTTAGGCATTTCCTGATCATTAACATGAAGCAGGCAGTCCTGAGAAAAAGAGGTGGTGTCATCCGGATTGCTGGCCTTAGACACCACAATTTGGGTGTTGTCTGCATAAGATATCAGTTCGAAACCATTATATTTTATTAAGTGAGCTAGAGGGCTAACATATAAATTGAAAAGGCCAGGCTCAAAGCCGAAAACTGTGGGACCCCACAGGGACGAGAAAAGGAGGACGACTTATTTATTTATGTATTTATTTTGAAAGTTTTATAGAGCGTGAACAAGACCCTTGCGGATATCAGAGCGAGCGCTTTACAGTCATTGAGGTTACTTATACAACAAAGAGGATACTTATACAACAAATAAAGCATGTAGAACAGGTGTACATAACAACTTGTGCAACAAAGCAAAGAGGATATCATTGCATTAAGTCTTGTTGCGGCAGTGCACTGCTAATTATAATATCAAGATTGTCAAGTGGACCCTTATCATCGAGAGAGTACTGGTGAGGGTACTAATGATCTACTGAGTTTCCTTAGACAATGTTCAAGAGAATTTTGCCATGAGGATCGATTTTACTTCCTTTTTGAATGATGCAGTGGAGAAATTAAGCCTGGTTTCTGGAGGTAGTGCATTCCATATCCTAGGCGCCATCCCTGAGAAGGATCATTATTATGTTTTTTTCTTGTTGAATCTTTGTGGTTTCAGTAGTAGGTTTTCTGCACTTCCAGTGGATCTTATACCACCAGAGATTGACAGTTTCAGTGTGAGGTATCTGGGTGAATTGTGATGTAAGGCCTTATGCGCCATGCACGCAATTTTCAGGTGAATTCTGGCTTCAGATGGTAGCCTGTTCAAGGATTTTAAATCTGGGGAGATGTGGGACCTTCTTTTTGAGCCCTTGATGAGTCTCACTGCCGCATTAATGGAGGCTCTTAGGGGTGCTGTTGTTGCTTTAGGAAGGCCGCAGAGAGAGGCAATTCCATAATCCACCCGAAGGATAACAAGAGCTTAAACTGCCATCTTGAAGTCATTGGCAGGCAAGAAGGGTTTCAGCTTTCTGAGTGTATTTATCTGGAGTTTGCTCCCTTTGTTGCGTTGCTAATGTGTTTCTGCATATTGAGGTTGCAGTCGAGGGTTATACCTAATGATTTTGCTGAGTCCACCAAGGTTGGTTGAACGTTGAATGCAGTAAGATGTTTGAGCCACTCATGCATGATGGGCACTTTGGAGGGTGGGGCTATGAAGAGGAATTCAGTTTTTAGAGCGTTCAATTTCAGAAGGTTCCCTACCAACCATGTCTGGGTGTTCCTAAGAGTTGAGTTGAGCAATTGAATGTCTTCAGGGGAGTGTATCTTAAGGTATAGTTGGGTATCGTCTGCGGACATGTGATATTGCAAAAGTTCTGTGAGTGGTTCCATGAATAAATTACACAAATTCTCGGATAGTGAGGACCCTTGCGGTACTCCCAACGCTACCGGAACTGGTTTGGATAGGGCAGGAGCTCGAAGGCCTTTCCCCTGATGCCTAAAGTGAAGAGAGAGTCAATCAGGCAACTATGGTTCACCATGCCGAATGCAGCAGCTATCGAACAAATTAAGGTAGCATTCCCACCCATATCCAGTGTTCGCCTAATTTCTTCTGAGGCAGTGATCAGAGCTAGTTTGGTGCTGTGTTGGCTTTTAAAGCCAATCTGGGTGGCATCTAGGAGTGTGTTATTATATAAAGTGCGAGAGCTCATAATTCATAACCTTCTGCACAATCTTGGTAGGAAAGGGGAGGTGAGAAATGGGCCTGTATTTATTTGGGTGACTACTATGTAGAATGGGTTTTTTAGAAGAGGCAATCTGGAGGCTTGCGTCCATTGCTTTGGGAAATAACCCATATAAAACATCCTATTGAAAATATTGCCAAGGTGTGTTGAAATAATGTTTGGCACTAGAGGGAGAATTCTTCAAGGGCAGAGGTCGAGAGGATAGCCAGATTTCACTTGGCTAAGAAGCGACTGAACTAAATTATCCAAAAGAGTATTAAATGACATTAGAAGAGTCTCTCCGGCTCTGGGGCAAGCTCCTAGTGTGATGGACTGAGGAACAGAAAAATCTTCGGCTGACTTGGTCAAAACCGGGGCAATGTTAGCAGCCGGTACCAATTCACTGTGTTAGTCCTTCTCTACATATGGACCCTGAGAAGAATGGAAGTTTGAAAACGTATTATAGACAGCTTGAGGAAACTTGCTAGAGTGTTACAAAATGCTAGGTCTGCTGTATTATTTTTAGGTTCAGAGACTTTACTCAATGTTGCCACTTTGGCGATAAGTTTTTTAGAGATATTTAGAGAAGATTTAAATTTAGCTGCAAAATATCTAGATTTTGCTTTAAAAAAGCCTTTCCTTGTATACCCGAATGGTTTCCCTATATGGAACTTTATCGAAGGAATCATACTCGGAGATTCATATCCTTTCTAGCATTGCACAGGCTTGTGTACGGGCTCTAAGGTCTTCATCAAACCAGGGTTCAAAAGGGGAATGTCTTTTATTTTTACTGCTCTTGATTGGAGTGGGTGTATTGATAGTAGAATGGATCCACTGATGGGGGATATTTATGAGCCCTTGCGTCACTTTTATGCCGCCGTTACGCCACTCTTTGTGACGCACATGTAGGGTAAACAATGCCCCATGTTGCATTATTTTTACAGAGTGTCGCATCTAGGTAGATTTGTCACTTTGTAAACACCTGCGCCACATTATACCTGCACCAGGTATAATGTATGCAGGGGGGCTTTGTGACGCAAGTAAGCCTCGTAGAAGTGACGCAGTGACATCTATCATATTTCACTGCGTCACTTCTAGGACGCAGATGCGTCAATATCTTACGCCTGTCTCACAGCAGGCGTAAGACTGACACAGGCACATTTGAAATGGGACTTGCCCATATGAAATGACCCATTGATGGTGTTGCGTCACTTTCGTGACACACTCCAGCAATGCATCATTTTTGACGTATCTGACGTATCTGTAACTCCTTGCGACATGAGGCATCATACTGTAAATATGACGCAACAATATTGACGCAAGGAGGTCGCACTGAGAAGTGACGCATCGCTGTTTTCATGCAGCGATGCATCACTTTTCATAAATGAGACCCATGGGATTCATCCCTGGCTGCGTCTAGGTCCATAGTAAACTCTGCCACTGTTCGAACAACTTTCACAGAGAATGAATCTCGATCCATTTTATGCCAAGAATGGGCCAACGTGTGCTGTAGTTGAAGGTGATCAGTGAGGTCACCAGCTTCCAGAATCAGTCGGAACATAACCGCATAAGACCAGAGAAGTGGGAGAACAGTTGTTATTTGGAGATATGGATTATCTGTAAAAAATCCACTCTAATGAATGGCCTGCTGAATGTGTGGTACCTTAACTCCTTGGATAAGACCTAGACTTCCCAGAAGGTCTGAGAGATCAGGGGTGTCCTTGTCTACGAATTTTCAAGATGGAAGTTGAAATCACCCAGCATGGAAGAGTCAGGAAAATTGGCTTTCGTATCCCTTAGCGGATTGTTACTCCTAAGGAAAGCTGTTCTCTGGCCAGGTGATTGATAAGTAAGAAATCCCTTAAAGGAGTAATGGCTAGAAAGAACAATTTTAAAGGCAAGTGCTTCATAAAGGGATGCGGCTGAAATCGGCTCAAAGGAGACTCTAAGGTAGTCGCTATATATACTCGATAGACCCGCCTCCTCTTTTCCCAGGGCGATCCAGCCTGGACTTTGCAAACCCAGGCGGAGTCACAGAAATTAGGTCCAGGTCAGAGGGGCAGCGTCTGCCCAGGTCTCGGTAATGAAAGCCAAATCCAGTGAATGAGCGTCTAAAAAACATCTGCAAAATCAAAGGCGCTTTTGATCAACGACCGTGTGTTAATCAACGTGCATCTAAACTCCTTTGTTGGGACAGCCAGCTTAGGACCATGAAATAAGATGGAGCTAAGAGTGGACATCTCACGGTTGGTCAAAGTTAAGTTACAGTCCGGGCAAATCTGCTCGTATGTGATATCAGACGGAATCAACAGAGGGGCCAGAGAAGGTCTTACCTAGAGGTTTAACCCCTTCACCGCGGGTCTAATTCCCCCACGGCGTGGGGACGAGGGGGGCCGCGCGCGGCGACGTGGTGCTCGTGACGAGCTTAGCTCATCATGCTGCACAGTGGAGCTGTGCTCATGACGAGCTGAGCTTGTCACGACTCCGCCCACTTTATGGAACGCCCCACACAGGAGGGGCATTGTCCCCACATTAGCGTTCCGCAGCAGTTATGACGAGCTCAGCTCGTCATGAGCACAGCGCCACTTGTCATGCTCAGCTCAGCTTGTCATGAGCGCCGAAGGTGTTAAGAACAAGCAATTCATCCCGCAAGTAGCGGCTAAAGGGTGGTGGGTGCCCATAAAATCGTCAGGGGGCTGGCACTGAGCGCGGTCCGAGCGCGGACGGGCGCAGGCGGGCTTGCTCAAGTCTGCAGTGCGATTAATGGTGACACAGGCAAGGAACGTGCAGAATGGTCCCCATGTGCACAGGCATAACTCCCTGCACAGTGGGGACTTTTATTTTCTTTACTGAGAAAAGAACTCCCGCTTTTGGATTTTATTTTCTCAATACAAAAATATTTGCCAAGAGGGTGCATTAAACACAGGCACCGACTCAGCAAACCTTCCGCGCCGTGAAGGGAGTCGCCAGAGCAGTCGTTCCCTTTACAGCACAGAGATCCCTGCAAGGCAGGTGGGGAGGCTCTGGGCAAGCAGCCGCCCAAACTAAAAGCAAGCCTTTTTAATAGCTCTTTTATGGTTTGGAATTCCATCCAGCCACCAGGATCTAAACTTCTTATGATACATGTAAAAAAAATGCTATTGCTTCAACATCACCTCACATGCTGAGGCCCCCAGGTCAGTACCACCTCCAGGAGGATTTTGAATCCATTTTGTGATGAATTTTGAGGTGCCCCCTTTTAGTTCCCATTGTTGTTTATCAGGTGTATAGTTCCCTATAGCTTATTGACTTACTCTGTTGTGTATACTGTGGGCTCGATTCACAGAATGAATCAATCTTAAACTCACTACTATTTTGGTATTCACAGAATGCACTTACTACTTTTGGTATTCACAGAAGTTAGGATTTTGTCTTAAATTTGTCTTAAGACAAACTTAAGACAGACTCAAGACAGACTTAAGTTAGGATTTTGTCTTAAGTCTGTCTTAAGTCTGTCTTAGGTCTGTCTTAAGTTTGTCTTAAGTCTGTCTTAAGTCTGTCTTTAGTTTGTCCTAAGACAAACTTAAGACAAAATCCTAACTTCTGTGAATACTAAAAGTAGTTAGTTCATTCTGTGAATACCAAAATAGTAGTAAGTTTAGGATTGAGTCTTAAGTTCATTCTGTGAATCAGGCCCTGTGTATGCTGCCATTGTATATGTGAAGTTTTGCATATAGTATATACTGGGCTTCCCCTGTGTTCTGTTGCAATAAACATGCCATTTGTGATGAAATCTTTCCCTTGAGGCCTGGAACTGAGCACCTGACATCATGCCAAGCATCTGTCACTCTCTGCTTCTAGTCCATGACACTTAGACCTGCTGGGGTGTAAATAATTATTATATGCTCATTTAATGAGGACCAAAGGGGCACTTTTGAGGGGTGCTGGACTTTAGGGGATCATTGAACGCCTCTCTGCCTTGATCCAGGTCAGTAGCATGCCAGGGGTCGTCATGGAAGTTCAGAGGGAACTTTGAACAACGAGCTTCAGTGGGACACCTAGAAAAACTCGGGGTGCTCCCAGGACAACACATATTTACTCACATAAGAGGATGCTGCTGAGGCCTTCCTGGAGGGCTTGAAAGAGGGGGACACAGGATAATCCACTCTGGGTAAACGTCCCCTCTAGGGCAGGATTTACAATATGCTGGTTACTGAAAATCCTCCATTTTGTAAAGTAGATTTCAAACACATTTCTGCTCCGCCCTAAAATGGCCGTGAAGACGTCCCCTCAGGGGGGAGGGGTATCTGGCTGACGGTGAAGTGAAGGATGGAATGTGTAACCCTCTGCTTCCTCGCATGTTTCCCCTTCCTGCTTCAGCCCCCTTCTCATGCCCCTTGCTTTGAGTTATACTGACAGCTCAGGTGATTGCCAATCAGGGAAGGTAATTGCAGGACTGTGTTGATGCATCTGTCACATGTTTTCTTTTTTTAATACAGTTTTCTTTTGTATAAAGATTCTGCCTGTGTGTAATCCACAATCAACAAAAGATTAAAAAAGAAAACATTTTCCTGCCCAGCAGGCTTTCCAAATACCAGGTGGCACTGAAGAGCCCCAAAATGACTTTTATTTCTCTACTTTGCTTTTAACAAAGGGTTACAGCCTCTAGGGGGGACCTGCGTGGCACCAGAGCACAGACATCAAAAAACGTCCGGTGGACTGCAGACAGGGCCTTGAAGTATGGTTCGAGGCGCTTCGAAACATAGGGTGATTCTTATAAAGGAAGCCAGGGTTTGTGAATTGCACTACTCCATTACGACAGACTGTGGCCTAGTAGGATACATAATACATGGCTCTGTGTTATGATGCAATGTGAATATATGACGTTACAACGCAAACAATTACAACGCATGCTTTTACAACACAGTTTTTACATTGCAACTATCATTACATCGCATGATTTTGCGACGCATGCCATTACAACACATTTTTTAAAACTACCATTACAACTCATTCCATTACAACGCATACCATTGCAACGCATACCATTACAATACATTATACTTTTAGGGCAACAGTAGGATAAGTGTTGGATAGTGTAGGGGTAAAAATTACTATTCCTACTCCAGTGAGTGCAACAGTAGGGTAAGTGTTGGATAGTGTAGGGGTGAAAATTACTATTCCCATCTACCCCAAAACCCACTCCCACCCTAAAAGTAAAAAATCTCTATTACTTACCTTATAATGCGTTGTAATGGCATGTGTTTTAATGGTACGCGTTGTAATGGCATGTGTTGTAGTGACATGCGTTGTAATGGCATGCGTTGTAATGGCATGCGATGTAAAGGCAGTTGCTTTGTAACAGATGCGTTGTAAAAGCAGTGCGATGTAATGAATTTGAATTTGAATTTAAAATATTTATATAGCGCAACGTTCACCATGCGGTTTCTTGGCGCTGTGGAGGCAAATTTAGCAGTAGGAACGAGGGCTGGAGAGGGGGGATCAGTGTACATTAAGAGAAAGCCTGAGTGAACAGAAAAGTCTTGAGGTCTTTTCGAAAGATGGAATATTGTGTGGCCAGGCGTAAGTGGTCGGGGAGGGAGTTCCAGAAGGATGGTGCTAGGACTGAAAAGTTGGCTCCGCCCCATTTCTTACGTCTGTACCGGGGAACCTGAAGGAGAGATTGAGTAGATGAGCGGAGCTCACGAACAGTAGTGTAGTCTTTTAACAAAGAGGAGATGAAGGCAGGGGCAGTGCCCTGGCGCGCCTGGAAGACCATGCAGCCTGTTTTAAAGAGGGATCGCTCCCTGACAGGTAGCCAATGTAGTGCCCTCAAAAGGGGAGTGGAGTGGTGGGAACGGGGAAGGCCATACACCAATCTGGCCGCCTGGTTTTGAACCTGCTGGAGCTTCCGCAGACTATACGCTGGGATGCCGTTATAGAGGGCGTTGGCGTAATCCAGCCGGGAAATAACCAGTGCGGACATGATTAACTTAAGTGCAGGGGGAGAGAAGAAGTGAGAAACAGAGCAAATAGTTCAAAGAACAAGAAAGCAGGAAGAAACAACAGAACTAATTTGTGAGTGAAGGTCAAGGTGATTGTTAAGTTTGATGCCCAGAGTCTTAACTGAAGAAGAAGGTGTGGGAGGGGATCCTAAAGCAGAGGGCCAAAAGGAAGAATTCCAGGGACTGGAGGAACCACCCGTAAGGACCAATTTTGTTTTGTCAGGGTTCAACTTCAGATGGTTCTGGTTCATCCAGTCCCTGATGAAAATCATAATAGACTGAAAGTTAGAGATAGAGTGGGAAGAAGAGGACAGATTAAAGATGAGCTGGAGGTCGTCTGCGTAATTATAAACAGTGACCTCCAGTTGCTGAAGTGCAAAGATAAGAGGATAGATGTAGAGATTGAACAGAAGGGGGGAAAGAGAAGAGCCCTGGGGAACACCACATGTGACTTTGAGTTGGGTGGCAGAAAAGTCCCCTAACCGGACCGCCTGGGTGCGGTCCCTCAGGAAGGACGATAGCCAGACCAGGGCTGAGCCCTCGATCCCCGCCGCTCCGACACAGGAAAGTAAGATGGAATGATCCACCGTATCGAAAGCGGCGGAGAGATCAAGGAGCACCAGAGCCTGGTGGTTGTTTTGGTCCATGCCCTCCCTGAGGTTATTAAGGACCGACACCATGACGGACTCGGTGGAGTGCCTAGGCCGAAAGCCTGCCTGGCGGGACGCTAGGCCCCCATTGGCTTCCACATGGGCGCTGAGAGATGACTGCGTTGTAATGGATGTTTCCCTTCAGCGTCATTCCTTTGCTTGCATGTGTTCTGCTACTCTGACTTCTCATTAAGGTAAAGTGAGTTCCTTTGGTTCCAGTTGATGCTGGGACCTCGGGATGGATTGACACCAGGCTGTGTCCCTATTAAAGCATATGCATCTACTTCAATATCTGCTGTGTGTCACCAGTGCTTTCTTTCACCACACACTGCTTACCTTACCTGATTCTGGAAGATGGATTAAATTGGCACCACTATCATAGGGCTTATTATGGCCTCGGGCAGTCGCCTGTTCTAGAGCCAGGTGTTGCTGCCAAATGGAGGTAATGACTAGCCCCTTTTAGAAAGTCCATCAGGGGCCCCATAATTCAGAAGACCAGCATCCCAGCTGTTGTTTCTACACTCAAGACATCGTGAGCAGGACCGGGGGGGGGGGTCAAATGGAGGCTACTGCGGAAGGCAGGGGAGTAATGAACAAATCCTTCAAGATAGCCTGTCATCTAAAGAGAAGAGACCTGAAAATGCCGAGTCATCATGGGCTCCTTCCATAGGCTAACCTGGAGCCAATCAGAGGGCCTAATTTAGGACAAATGACGCATTGCTGCGTGAAAACAGCACTTTTCAGTGCGCCCTCCTTGCGACATACTGGATGTGCCATATTTAATGTATGACGCATCAGGTCGCAAGGAGTTACAGATACGTCAGTATTTCTGACGTATCTGTAAGCGCAAAAGTGACGCATTGCTGGAGTGTGTCTCAAAAGTGACGCAACACCAGCAATGTGTCCTTTCACATGGGGCAAGCCCCATGTGGAAGGGCCTGCCTCAGTCGTATGCCTGCTGTGAGGCAGGCGCATGATATTGACGCAATGGCGTCACTTCTACGAGGCTTTTTGCGGGGAAACGACCACCCTGCATACATTAAACCTGACGCAGGTATAATGTAGCGCAGGGGTTTACAAAGTGACGCATCTGCTTAGATGTGTCACTTTGTAAATAGTGCGCAACATGAGGCATGTTTTACGCCGCCGATGCGTCACAAAAAGTGACGTTGTGGAAGCGCAAAACTGACGCAAGGCCTCATAAATGAGGCCCGGAGTATTTACAACTACAAGATGGCGTCAGCCAGTGCAGAGACCGAGGACTTGAACACCAGGAGGAAGCTGCTCCGATCTCAGTCAACTCAGGCCCCATCTGTCAGACCGGGCAGGGGGTGGGGGCTGAAAGGTCCTTGTTGCACCTACCAGCATTATTTGTAGCTTTATCTGCGCCCTGTTTCGGCCACATGCTCCTCACTGACTCCAATATATCCCATTTGCAGGATTGCAACAATGGGTCTGCCACACTCTGATCTCACCCAATGAGAGGAGGGTCTGAGGGTCATCTAAATGATGATAACAGGGGTGTTTGGAGGAGATGAGCCAACATATCTAAGGCTTGGGGACATTCAAGAGTCCTGGGGACTCCCGAAGGGCAGCAGAAAGTCTTAAAAAACCCAAACTCTCCTGTGTTTGGGGTTTCTCCATTCTCCCTCACACCCTTCTGTGTTTCAGTTTTGTTTTTATCATCCTCACCTCACATTCTTCTGCGTTTTAGTGCTTTTCGTTTTTCCCTCACACTTAGCTCTAGTTAAGGGTTTTTCCATTCTCCCCTCATACTTACCTCTGGTCTGGGGTTTTTCCATCCTCCCCTCATACTTACCTCTGGTCTGGGATTTTTCCATTCTCCCCTCACACTTACCTCTGGTTTGAGGGTTTTCTATTCTCGCTTCACACCCTCTTGCATTGTGGGTTTCTCCATTCACGCTTCATACACTCCAGTAACTTTTGGTTTCTTTATTCTCCCCCACATCATCCTTCAGTTTGAGATTTTTCTATTTTTCCCTCTCACTCTTCTCCGGCTTGGGATTTCCCCATTCTACCCTCACAACCTCGAGCTGTTTGGGGGTTTCCATTCTCCCCTCACAAGCTCCTACAGTTTGGGGTCTCTCTATTCTCCGCTCACACCCTCGAGCTGTTTGTGGTTCCCCAATCTCCCCTCACACCCTGCTGCAGTTCTGGATTTCTCAGCTCTCCTCAGCCCTCCATCAGTTTCTTCCATGTGACACTGCTTTGGCGCCCTCTGCTGGCCACCCTTCTACGAAAGAAGAGGGCTTTGTTTCCCATTCTCCTCTAGAAAGGAGCCCGGCCCCTGGATGGGAGAGGGACGAGGGAAGCGCAAAGAGCATCTTGTTTATTTTATAAATTCCAGCTAGCTGCTACTGTAATGAGAACCTGCATCTTGTTGTTGTGGCAACGGGAATGTTTCCGACCAGCTATAATGCAGCATCGTCGGTGATTGAATCTAAGTACCATTTCTCACTGAAATTACAGGCACTAAATGCATCTAATGAACACCTCTCTCCTCCAACACGTCCATTTGCGCGCCTCGCCAAATCCCATTTCAAGATTTCATCAGCGGAACAGTAAGCAATTACCAGTGTGCAATCCCACTGTGGGGGGCAGGGCTATTTTTTTAGGGGGGAGGGGAGAAGACAGCCGGGGAGAGTGGAGGGTCGGGAGGGAGAGCAGCCAGAGTGCCCCCTCTCAAGTCGCTATTTTCCTTAGACCCAAGTAATGACCTGGCACTGGGTGACACGTTTCGGTGTCCTTGCAACTCATTGGGGTCTGACGCTGGTACGTGGTTGTGGACAGCTTGAGTCAGTGCGCACAAGGGAAGGAACTCCAGAAAATGCTGGTGCAATGAATGGCCGCTTGACACTGAGGAATGCAGCAGTTTCTAGCAGCATATTAAATGTTGGAGGGCCCGATTCACAGAATGAACTTAAGACTCAATCCTAAACTTACTACTATTTTGGTATTCACAGAATGCACTTACTACTTTTGGCATTCACAGAATGAACTTACTACTTTTGGTATTCACAGAAGTTAGGATTTTGTCTTAAGTTTGTCGTCTTAAGACAAACTTAAGACAGACTTAAGGCCGACTTAATTTAGGATTTTGTCTTAAATCTATCTTAAGTTTGTCTTAAGTCTGTTTTAAGTTTGTCTTAAATCTGCCTTAAGTGTGTCTTAAGTCTGTCTTAAGACAAACTTAAGACAAAATCCTAACTTCTGTGAATGCCAAAAGTAGTAAGTGCATACTGTGAATAGCAAAATAGTAGTAAGTTTAGGATTGAATCTTAAGTTCATTCTGTGAATCGGGCCCGGAGTGAAGCCATCAGGAAGCTTTCACCCTCAAACACATGTGATAAACCTGGTGAACTGCTGCAAGGCATATACCTGGTTGGTCGGTAAACCCGCCCTTAGACCCTCCTCCCATTGTTTGTTGTGTGTGTGAACTGCAAGGCATGTCACACGAGGCTGTGTAACTTTACGTGACTTACTATTAGGGAAGTCATGGAAAAGTCCTACACACTCCTGATGGAGCGTAGATGACAACTTTCTTTCAGATAAAAGCACATCAGTTTGGAGCACTACTAAACTCCTATTACAAGGCACTTTTCTGATAGATCCAAGTTTGACCAGATATTAGGCTTGGATTACCCCCATGAGATGATCCTTCCTGCACAAAAACAATCCTGCCTACAATGCAGGCAGCCTTGCACCGTGGCACAGAGGTGCCTGCATCGGCTCAAGGCCGCACATTGTGCACCAGCGCTAGGAGAGTACAGGGATGCGCCATTTATTGTGAACATTTGCACATTCCTCTACTCTCCCTTTTACGCAGGACAGTAAAGCACAGCAAGGGGTCTTGCTATGTTGTGTTGCGTAAAAGGTTGATAAATCCGTGCCTGCATTTACAAATGTAAGGTATTGCGGCTAAGGCAACTTCCAAAGTAAAGGCAAAAACAAACAATGGCACCAACATTTTAAATAAGAATAGAAAGTCTATGTTCTGTTTTTTGATTATCACTGAGCAGAAATACTGCAAGCATGCATCACTGAGAAAAATGACTGCAAGCATGCATCACTGTGCTGAATATCTGAAAACATGCATCGCTGTGCTGAATTACTGCAAACATGCATCACTGTGCTGAATTACTGCAAACATGCATCGCTGTGCTGAATTACTGCAAACATGCATCGCTGTGCTGAATTACTGCAAACATGCATCGCTGTGCTGAATTACTGCAGCCTGCATTGTTGGCAGGATTGTTTTTGTTGGGTTGAATTACTGCAGCCTGCATCACTGAGCTGAATTACTGCAAACATGCATCCCTGTGTTGACTTACTGTAAGCATGAATTACGGTGCTTAATTACTGCAAACATGCATCACTGAGCAGATTTACTGCAAGCATCAATGAGCTGAACTACTGCAAGAATGCATCACTGAGCTGAATTACTGCAAACATCATAGAGCTGAATTACTGCAACAATGCATCACTGAGCTAAATTACTGCAAACATGCATCACTGAGCTGAATTACTGCAAACATGCATCCCTGTGTTGACTTACTGTAAGCATGAATTATGGTGCTTAATTACTGCAAGCATGCATCACTGAGCAGATTTACTGCAAGCATCAATGAGCTGAACTACTGCAAGAATGCATCACTGAGCTGAATTACTGCAAACATCATAGAGCTGAATTACTGCAACAATGCATCACTGAGCTGAATTACTGCAAGCATGCATCACTGAGCTGAAATACTGCAAGCATACATCCCTGTGTTGACTTACTGTAAGCATGAATTATGGTGCTTAATTACTGCAAACATGCATCACTGAGCAGATTTACTGCAAGCATCAATGAGCTGAACTACTGCAAGAATGCATCACTGAGCTGAATTACTGCAAACATCATAGAGCTGAATTACTGCAACAATGCATCACTGAGCTAAATTACTGCAAACATGCATCACTGAGCTGAATTACTGCAAACATGCATCCCTGTGTTGACTTACTGTAAGCATGAATTATGGTGCTTAATTACTGCAAGCATGCATCACTGAGCAGATTTACTGCAAGCATCAATGAGCTGAACTACTGCAAGAATGCATCACTGAGCTGAATTACTGCAAACATCATAGAGCTGAATTACTGCAACAATGCATCACTGAGCTGAATTACTGCAAGCATACATCCCTGTGTTGACTTACTGTAAGCATGAAGTATGGTGCTTAATTACTGCAAACATGCATCACTGAGCAGATTTACTGCAAGCATCAATGAGCTGAACTACTGCAAGAATGCATCACTGAGCTGAATTACTGCAAACATCATAGAGCTGAATTACTGCAACAATGCATCACTGAGCTAAATTACTGCAAACATGCATCACTGAGCTGAATTACTGCAAACATGCATCCCTGTGTTGACTTCCTTTCAGCATGAATTACGGTGCTGAATTACTGCAAGCATGCATCACTGAGCTGATTTACTGCAAGCATCAATGAGCTGAACTACTGCAAGCAAACATTACTGAGCTGAATTACTGCAAACACCATAGAGCTGAATTACTACAATAATGCATCACTGAGCTAAATTACTG
The DNA here is from genome assembly GCF_964263255.1 of Lissotriton vulgaris. Classification (NCBI taxonomy): domain Eukaryota; kingdom Metazoa; phylum Chordata; class Amphibia; order Caudata; family Salamandridae; genus Lissotriton; species Lissotriton vulgaris. Next base: position 276,963,999 of record NC_141686.1, read on the forward strand.
CAAACATGCATCACTGTGCTTAATAACTGCAAGCATGCATCATTCAGCTGAATTACTGCAAGCAAGCATTACTGAGCAGCATTACTGCAAGCATGCATCACTGAGCTGAATTACTGCAAACATGCATCATTGAGCAGATTTACTGCAAGCATCAATGAGCTGAACTACTGCAAGCATGCCTCACTGAGCTGATTTACTGCAAGCATCAATGAGCTGAACTACTGCAAGCAAGCATTACTCAGCTGAATTACTGCAAACATCATAGAGCTGAATTACTGCAAGAATGCATCACTGAGCTAAATTACTGCAAACATGCATCACTGTGCCTAATAACTGCAAGCATGCATTACTTAGCTAAATTACTCAAAGCGTGCATCACTGTGCTGAATTACTGCAGACTGCATCACTGTGATGACTTACTACAAGCATGCATCACTTTGCTGAATTAGTGCAAGCATACATCGCTGTGCTGAATTACTTCAAGCATGTATCGTTGTGTTGAATTACTGCAAGCATGAATTACTGTGCCTAATTACTGCAAGCATGCATCACTGAACTGAATTACTGCAAGCATACACCGCTGTGCTGAATTACTGCAAGCATGAATTACTGTGCCTAATTACTGCAAACATGCATCACTGAGCTGAATTACTTCAAGCATGTATCGTTGTGTTGAATTACTGTAATCATGAATTACTGTGCCTAATTACTGCAAGCATGCATCACTGAGCTGAATTACTGCAAGCATGTATCGTTGTGTTGAATTACTGCAGGCATGAATTACTGCAAGCATGAATTACTGTGCCTAATTACTGCAAGCATGCATCACTGAGCTGAATTACTGCAAGCATACATCACTGTGCTGAATTACTGCTTGCATTACTGAGATAAATTCCTGCAAGTTTCCTTCGCTGAGTTGAATTACTGCAAGCGTGGATCATTGAGTTGAATTACTGCTAGCATACTGAGCTGAACTAATGCAAGCACGCATCACTGATCTGAATGACTGCTTGCATCACTGAGATGAATTACTGCATGTTTTCTTCACTGAGCTATATTACTGCAATTATGCATCACTGAGTTGATTTGCTGCAAGTTTCCATAATTGAGATACATTACTGCAAGCACACATCACTGATCTGAATTACTGCATGCATGCTTCATTGAGCTGTGTTACTGCAAACATTAATCACTGAGCTGAATAACTGCAAACTTGCATCATTGAGCTGTGTTACTGCAAACATTAATCACTGAGCTGAATAACTGCAAACTTGCATCATTGTGCTGCATTACTGCTTGCATCACTGAGATCAATTACTGCAAGCATGCATCAATGTGCTGAATTACAACAAGCTTCCTTTACTAAGCTGAATTACTGCAAGCATGCATCACTGAGCTGAATTACTGCGAGTATGCATCACTGAGCTGAATTATTGCAAGCATGAATTATTGTACTTAATTACCGCAAACATGCATCACAGAGCTGAATTACTGCAAGCATCACTGAGCTGATTTACTGCAAGCATGCATTACTGAGCTGAAATACAGCATGCCTGCATCCCTGTGCTGCATTACTGATTGCCTCACTGAGATAAATCACTGCAAGCATGCATCAATGTTAAGCATGGACGGAAAATCCGTTACGCTCGCGGATTTTGCGGATTTTTGGGAAATTCGCAATCCGCGAGATCTGCGAATTTCCCGCAAAATCCGCAAATTCGCATGCAGCGGATTTTTTTGGCGGCGCGCGGCGTTGGTGATACAATTTTTGCGGCGTGCGGCGTTTATCATCGTTTGCCGAGTTGTTTTTCTCGATATTTTGCGAGTGCTGCGCCATTTTGGATCTTGCTGTGTGATCCCGCGGGAATTTGGCGAGCGCGATTACGTCATCGCGGCTTGCCAACTTGCACAGCGAGAGTTTGTCAACGCGAGTACGGCGAGATCACGTCTCGCGGTACTTCGCAATTGCGAGATTTGAGATGCGGCGAGCGAAAATATACATTTGCAATTCTGCACAAGAAATCCACCAGCAAGCAGCATAAACCTTCTAGAAATGATGATTTTTATCTGAATAACTCCTTAGTTTGACATTTGCCTGCACTTTTTTAGCGAGGAGTCCATTTTGGGGAGGGGGGCAGGGGGGTGGGAGGAAGGAAGTGCCCCACAGTCTTCAACTTCCTGTTCCTGTTCAGCAGGCTCCTCCCAGTGCTTTGTCCATCTCCTGGTCACTTTTCATTTGGGTCTGGAGCTGGAAGGATTACTTTTTGTGGATGCTGCTGGATATTTGGATTTGAGGCCTTTTTGACTTTCTTTGGATCACTGTTGGATTAGAAATTTTACAAGTAAGTTTGTTTGGGGCATTACAGTTGCTGCAATTAAAATTTTGGAATTTTCGATTTTTGGGCTGTTTTGGGGCCTTTTGCCCAGGGGTACTCAGTGGTGGGTGGACTGAGTCTTTCTGTGGGTTGTCTTGAACTTAAACATCATGGAAGCCATGGATGAATTGGGATTGTGCTGATTTTTCTGTGTTTTTCGATTTTTGACCTGTTGTTGGGGCCTTGACCAGGGGTAGTGAGTGGTGCATGGGCCTAGTCTTTCTGTGGGCTGTCTTGAACTTAAACATCATGGAGGGCATGGATGGAATGGGATTGTGCTGATTTTTCTGTGTTTTTCGATTTTTGACCTGTTGTTGGGGCCTTGACCAGGGGTAGTGAGTGGTGCATGGGCCTAGTCTTTCTGTGGGGTGTCTTGAATTTAAACATCATGGAGGGCATGGATGCCATGGGGATTGTGCTGATTTTTCTGTGTTTTTCGAATTTTTGGATTGCTCATGGGGACAGGCCATGTGGGTGGGGGCCATTTTGAGTGCTGGTACAGGCAGGCCCTGGCCATGTGCTAGGAGGCAAGTGGCCATTTTGAATGCAGGCTTTGTTGTTAGGCCTCCAACCATTTTGCCTACTTTTCAACCTTTATTTATGCCCAGGGGTAGTGAGTCTTGCATGGGCCTAGTCTTTCTGTGGGTTGTCTTGAATTTAAACATCATGGAGGCCATGGATGGAATGGGATTGTGCTGATTTTGCAGTGTTTTTCGATTTTTGGGGGTGTTCATGGGGAGGGACATGCCATGTGGCTGGTGGCCATTTTGAGTGCAGCTACAGGCACTGGCCATGTGCTGGCAGGCAAGTGGCCATTTTGAATGCACGCTTTGTTGTTAGGCCTCCAACCATTTTGCCTACTTTTCAACCTTTATTTATGCCCAGGGGTAGTGAGTCTTCCATGGGCCTAGTCTTTCTGTGGGTTGTCTTGAATTTAAACATCATGGAGGCCATGGATGGAATGGGATTGTGCAGATTTTTCAGTGATTTTCGTTTTTTGGGCCTGTACTTGTGGCCTTTTCACCAGGGGTATTTGAGTCTAGCATGGGCCTAGTCTTTCTGTGGGCTGTCTTGAACTTAAACATCATGGAGGGCATGGATGGAATGGGATTGTGCTGATTTTTCTGTGTTTTTCGATTTTTGACCTGTTGTTGGGGCCTTGACCAGGGGTAGTGAGTGGTGCATGGGCCTAGTCTTTCTGTGGGGTGTATTGAATTTAAACATCATGGAGGGCATGGATGGAATGGGATTGTGCTGATTTTGCAGTGTTTTTTCGATTTTTGGGGGTGTTCATGGGGACAGGCCATGTGGGTGGGGGCCATTTTGAGTGCTGGTACAGGCAGGCCCTGGCCATGTGCTAGGAGGCAAGTGGCCATTTTGAATGCAGGCTTTGTTGTTAGGCCTCCAACCATTTTGCCTACTTTTCAACCTTTATTTATGCCCAGGGGTAGTGAGTCTTGCATGGGCCTAGTCTTTCTGTGGGTTGTCTTGAATTTAAACATCATGGAGACCATGGATGGAATGGGATTGTGCTGATTTTGCAGTGTTTTTCGATTTTTGGGGGTGTTCATGGGGAGGGACATGCCATGTGGCTGGTGGCAATTTTGAGTGCAGCTACAGGCACTGGCCATGTGCTGGCAGGCAAGTGGCCATTTTGAATGCAGGCTTTGTTGTTAGGCCTCCAACCATTTTGCCTACTTTTCAACCTTTATTTATGCCCAGGGGTAGTGAGTCTTGCATGGGCCTAGTCGTTCTGTGGGTTGTCTTGAATTTAAACATCATGGAGGCCATGGATGGAATGGGATTGTGCAGATTTTTCAGTGATTTTCGTTTTTTGGGCCTGTACTTGTGGCCTTTTCACCAGGGGTATTTGAGTCTAGCATGGGCCTAGTCTTTCTGTGGGCTGTCTTGAACTTAAACATCACGGAGGGCATGGAAGGAATGGGATTGTGCTGATTTTTCTGTGTTTTTCGATTTTTGACCTGTTGTTGGGGCCTTGACCAGGGGTAGTGAGTGGTGCATGGGCCTAGTCTTTCTGTGGGGTGTCTTGAATTTAAACATCATGGAGGGCATGGATGGAATGGGATTGTGCTGATTTTGCAGTGTTTTTCGATTTTTGGGGGTGTTCATGGGGACAGGCCATGTGGGTGGAGGCCATTTTGAGTGCTGGTACAGGCAGGCCCTGGCCATGTGCTAGGAGGCAAGTGGCCATTTTGAATGCAGGCTTTGTTGTTAGGCCTCCAACCATTTTGCCTACTTTTCAACCTTTATTTATGCCCAGGGGTAGTAAGTCTTGCATGGGCCTAGTCTTTCTGTGGGTTGTCTTGAATTTAAACATCATGGAGGCCATGGATGGAATGGGATTGTGCTGATTTTGCAGTGTTTTTCGATTTTTGGGGGTGTTCATGGGGAGGGACATGCCATGTGGCTGGTGGCCATTTTGAGTGCAGCTACAGGCACTGGCCATGTGCTGGCAGGCAAGTGGCCATTTTGAATGCAGGCTTTGTTGTTAGGCCTCCAACCATTTTGCCTACTTTTCAACCTTTATTTATGCCCAGGGGTAGTAAGTCTTGCATGGGCCTAGTCTTTCTGTGGGTTGTCTTGAATTTAAACATCATGGAGGCCATGGATGGAATGGGATTGTGCTGATTTTGCAGTGTTTTTCGATTTTTGGGGGTGTTCATGGGGAGGGACATGCCATGTGGCTGGTGGCCATTTTGAGTGCAGCTACAGGCACTGGCCATGTGCTGGCAGGCAAGTGGCCATTTTGAATGCAGGCTTTGTTGTTCGGCCTCCAACCATTTTGCCTACTTTTCAACCTTTATTTATGCCCAGGGGTAGTGAGTCTTGCATGGGCCTAGTCTTTCTGTGGGTTGTCTTGAATTTAAACATCATGGAGGCCATGGATGGAATGGGATTGTGCAGATTTTTCAGTGATTTTCGTTTTTTGGGCCTGTACTTGTGGCCTTTTCACCAGGGGTATTTGAGTCTAGCATGGGCCTAGTCTTTCTGTGGGCTGTCTTGAACTTAAACATCATGGAGGGCATGGATGGAATGGGATTGTGCTGATTTTTCTGTGTTTTTCGATTTTTGACCTGTTGTTGGGGCCTTGACCAGGGGTAGTGAGTGGTGCATGGGCCTAGACTTTCTGTGGGGTGTCTTGAATTTAAACATCATGGAGGGCATGGATGGAATGGGATTGTGCTGATTTTGCAGTGTTTTTCGATTTTTGGGGGTGTTCATGGGGACAGGCCATGTGGGTGGAGGCCATTTTGAGTGCTGGTACAGGCAGGCCCTGGCCATGTGCTAGGAGGCAAGTGGCCATTTTGAATGCAGGCTTTGTTGTTAGGCCTCCAACCATTTTGCCTACTTTTCAACCTTTATTTATGCCCAGGGGTAGTAAGTCTTGCATGGGCCTAGTCTTTCTGTGGGTTGTCTTGAATTTAAACATCATGGAGGCCATGGATGGAATGGGATTGTGCTGATTTTGCAGTGTTTTTCGATTTTTGGGGGTGTTCATGGGGAGGGACATGCCATGTGGCTGGTGGCCATTTTGAGTGCAGCTACAGGCACTGGCCATGTGCTGGCAGGCAAGTGGCCATTTTGAATGCAGGCTTTGTTGTTAGGCCTCCAACCATTTTGCCTACTTTTCAACCTTTATTTATGCCCAGGGGTAGTGAGTCTTGCATGGGCCTAGTCTTTCTGTGGGTTGTCTTGAATTTAAACATCATGGAGGCCATGGATGGAATGGGATTGTGCAGATTTTTCAGTGATTTTCGTTTTTTGGGCCTGTACTTGTGGCCTTTTCACCAGGGGTATTTGAGTCTAGCATGGGCCTAGTCTTTCTGTGGGCTGTCTTGAACTTAAACATCACGGAGGGCATGGAAGGAATGGGATTGTGCTGATTTTTCTGTGTTTTTCGATTTTTGACCTGTTGTTGGGGCCTTGACCAGGGGTAGTGAGTGGTGCATGGGCCTAGTCTTTCTGTGGGGTGTCTTGAATTTAAACATCATGGAGGGCATGGATGGAATGGGATTGTGCTGATTTTGCAGTGTTTTTCGATTTTTGGGGGTGTTCATGGGGACAGGCCATGTGGGTGGAGGCCATTTTGAGTGCTGGTACAGGCAGGCCCTGGCCATGTGCTGGCAGGCAAGTGGCCATTTTGAATGCATGCTTTGTTGTTAGGCCTCCAACCATTTTGCCTACTTTTCAACCTTTATTTATGCCCAGGGGTAGTAAGTCTTGCATGGGCCTAGTCTTTCTGTGGGTTGTCTTGAATTTAAACATCATGGAGGCCATGGATGGAATGGGATTGTGCTGATTTTGCAGTGTTTTTCGATTTTTGGGGGTGTTCATGGGGAGGGACATGCCATGTGGCTGGTGGCCATTTTGAGTGCAGCTACAGGCACTGGCCATGTGCTGGCAGGCAAGTGGCCATTTTGAATGCAGGCTTTGTTGTTAGGCCTCCAACCATTTTGCCTACTTTTCAACCTTTATTTATGCCCAGGGGTAGTGAGTCTTGCATGGGCCTAGTCTTTCTGTGGGTTGTCTTGAATTTAAACATCATGGAGGCCATGGATGGAATGGGATTGTGCAGATTTTTCAGTGATTTTCGTTTTTTGGGCCTGTACTTGTGGCCTTTTCACCAGGGGTATTTGAGTCTAGCATGGGCCTAGTCTTTCTGTGGGCTGTCTTGAACTTAAACATCATGGAGGGCATGGATGGAATGGGATTGTGCTGATTTTTCTGTGTTTTTCGATTTTTGACCTGTTGTTGGGGTCTTGACCAGGGGTAGTGAGTGGTGCATGGGCCTAGACTTTCTGTGGGGTGTCTTGAATTTAAACATCATGGAGGGCATGGATGGAATGGGATTGTGCTGATTTTGCAGTGTTTTTCGATTTTTTGGGGTGTTCATGGGGACAGGCCATGTGGGTGGGGGCCATTTTGAGTGCTGGTACAGGCAGGCCCTGGCCATGTGCTAGGAGGCAAGTGGCCATTTTGAATGCAGGCTTTGTTGTTAGGCCTCCAACCATTTTGCCTACTTTTCAACCTTTATTTATGCCCAGGGGTAGTGAGTCTTGCATGGGCCTAGTCTTTCTGTGGGTTGTCTTGAATTTAAACATTATGGAGGGCATGGATGGATTGGGATTGTGCTGATTTTGCAGTGTTTTTCGATTTTTTTGTGCTCTATAACTGAACTGATGTTCCTCTGTCTTCCATTTTTTTTAGGTGCACAAGACTCAAGAGAACCACCAGTGCCAGGAAGAAGTCCTGCAGCGGTGTGTGTGTGCAGCATAACGTCACGCGACGTCACGTCTGGCCTCAGACAACTCTACAATTCGTGCAACTGCGGCCTGCTGTCTGACCTGCTCTGAAGAAGATGGCCCCAAAGAAAGTTCTCCGTAGCTCCTCTAGCAAGAAAGTTGCTAGTAAGGAGCAGAAGAAGCAAGTTACCAAGGAGGCTGGTGTGCCACCCGCCACGTTTTTTGGGAGAAAAAAAAAAGTACGCCTGCAGCAGCAGGATCTGCTGGGGACCAAGCTGGGAGCAGCACCCCTGCTCCATTGGGTTCAGTGCCTCCACCACCACGCCAACTTAAGTCAAAGCCCTTGAGTGCTTCAGAGGCAGTCAGTGTACTTCTCCAATCACCATCGACCAGTGATGTTGGCTCATCGCAAGAAAGTAGCAGCAATGTCCCTGAATCAACACAGGTTGTTGTAACTCATCTGACAAGTGTTGAACAACCATAGCCGCAACAACAACACCATGTGCAAGTACACGCCCAAGTACATGTGGAAGGAGAGGCAGCAAAAGGAGATGCGCAAGCAAAGGTGCATGGAGGTTCACAAGTGCCCACAATAGTTGTTCCTCCCGAAGTAGGGGCACATCAGGAAATCGACAATGAAGCTGAGGTATCATTGGAAGCCACTCCTCCTGATGATCATTCATTGTCTTCCACATCCCTAGCAAGGAAAAGATCAAGGGGGGTGTCTACATCTTCTTCAAGCCCACCTCGTTCTGATGCAAGTGATCTGTCTTGGGAACCACAACTGCGGTCTGACAGTGAGGCACACCATGATCTGACACCGGTACCTAAGCGTAAAAGGAAGGTCGTCCAAAAACTCAAACCTATGGAGTGTGATGAGGCTCAACAAGAAGTGACAGATACTGCTGGTGATGAAGCCTCTCACGATGACGACGAGCCAGTCATCACAAAGGTCACTGCAGCCCCACCGGGCATGCAGCAGAGAGACATTTTGACCCTATCCCGAGAAGCTGCTGAGCGTGATGATGATGTCGGCGAGGAGGCAATGGAAATGGAATCATTAGATTTGGAGTTAAGTAGTACACCAAAACCTACCGCTTCCATATTTCTTCCTCGCAAGAAGGTACCCACCTCGTACTCGACCTCAATTCGTGGTGGTGAAAGTGCAAAACGTACTGAAGTTCGGCAATCCACATCCTCCACTTCATCTGGCATTAGCAGCAGGACCACCACCACCAGTATCGCCGCCTCCTCCGGCCCCCAAAGACATTTCAAGTCTCCAGTTTGGGACTTCTTTAGTGTTTGCCCAAAAATGGAAAACGTAGCCATTTGTAGCCTTTGTAAGGTCCGAGTTGGTCGTGGTAAGCTTGGTTCTAACTATGGTACCGGAGGCCAGAGAGGTCATCTTAAGAGAGCGCACCCTGTCCAATGGCTTCCGCACCTAGAGGCGTTTATGCAAGCCAGAATTGCACGTAATGAAAACGTTGATTTTTCATCTGATGATGACGAGGAGGAAGAAGACGATTCAAACACTTCACTTACACCCAGTTCCCCTGTCAGCAGCACACCCCATGGGAGCCACACTAAGAGTGAGGGAGAGAGTGAGACATCAATGCGGAAAAGTTCATCAGCGAGCGTAACTGGGTCGAAGAGATCATCATCATCCCGTAAATCCTTGGTCCAGGGCAACATTAAAAAGATGTTGTTTACAGAAGCGCAATATGAACGCAACCACCCAATGACCCGTCTGTATAACAACACTAAGCTGGCTAAAATGCTAGCTCTGGACCTTCTCCCTTTTTCTTTTGTAGAAGAGGTTGGTTTTCTAGAATTAGTGGCAGCGCTCTGCCCTAAATGGAAGGTTCCTAGCCGGTTCTATTTTGCCCGAGTTGCGGTTCCAGCACTACATGAAGATGTTCTGAAGGTGATTGGGGCAGCTTTGCAGAAGAGTGCTGTTCACACTATACATCTGACAACAGACATGTGGACCAGTGGCGCAGGCGCTGATTACATGTGCATCACTGCACACTGGGTCTCTTTTTCAGGGGCTAAAGCAAAGCTAAACGCAGGTGTTGACACGGACATTGTTTTTAAAGCTGCTCGGAAACATGCAACACTAGCCATGTTTGGTTTGGAGAAACGTCACACAGCAGAAAACATTTTGGATGTCTTTAACACAAAGGTCCTTAACTGGCTGTCCCCACTAAAACGCCAGGTTGGTTATGTTTCCACGGACAATGGCGCCAATATAGTTAAGGCCATGAGGGACGGTTACTATTTCAGAGTGCCGTGTTTGGCGCACTGTATAAACCTGGTTGTCCAAAAATTCTTGGCTAATAAAGCCAGTGCAGCGTACAGTGTATTGGACACCTGCCGAAAAATGTGCAAGCATTTCAGCCATTCTTTTAAGGCCCGGAAGCAGCTGAGGAGCCTGCTATATCAACGTAAAATGCCAGTGAAAGCACTCATCCAGGAGGTGGTAACACGTTGGAACTCAACCTTCTACATGCTTGAGCGTCTGTATGAGCAGTATATGGAACTCGATCAATATTTCTTTACAGAGGGTACAGAGGAGCTGAGGATGGGTGGGCCGCAATGGAACATAGTTCAAGGCCTGACACGCATGCTTCGTCCTTTTGAGTTCTTCACGCGTGCAGTCAGCAAGGAGGACTCTAATTTGGGAAAAGCTATCCCATTGTTGTACATGCTGGAGGACCAACTGAAGGAGGTGTGTTCTGTGTTTGAAAAAGATGACAAAAACCAAGACTCTTTGCTTCTGGCTGAGCAATTATTAGAGCTCCTACAAGGTGATGAACGTCTTAAAAAGATCCACTCAGAACAGCATTACATTTGTGCTACTATTCTGGATCCACGCTACAAAAAGGCGCTGGCAGGCCAAGCATTCTTTCCTTTTGATGATGAACATGTTCCAAAGTACAAACGTTGGCTAGCCTTGTCAGCCAAGAAGTTTGAAACAGAACGGCTGAAAATTGAAGGAAATGGCAGTACATCAGCAGGCCATCCCCAGTCAAAACAATCCACTTCTGCACCTGTGGCTGTGGCTCAAGTGACCTCTCAGCCGTTAAAGACACCGGCAACCGGATCATCTGCACGAGACACAACAGAAACATTGGAGGCTGAAGAGGATTGGCTAGCTCTGCGTGGGTTTGGTTCTCAAAAGGTCAGAGGCACAGCAAGAGCTAAGCAAAGTGGAGGAACCTTGGAAGAGGACCTTGAGTCGATGGTGAAGGACTATCTGAATGACTCAACAGAGGTCTATGTTAATTCTGACCCATTGGCGTATTGGCATGGGAAAAAAGAATTGTGGCCACAACTCACCAACCTGGCTTTAAACTACTTGTCTTGCCCACTCGCAAGCGTGTCTTCTGAACGGGTTTTCAGTGCTGCTGGTGGCATTGTAACTCCCAAACGGAGCCGCCTCTCGCCCAAAAATGTGGAGAGGTTAACAATGATCAAGATGAATCAGAACCTCATACCACCAGATTTCAGAGTACGAGAAAGCGTGCCGGATGAAGAGGAGGTGGCCAGCAACATAGATGAGGGAATTTCTACTCTGTCAGGTGACACTGAGCTCACCCTGCCTGAATTCGCAGAGTATGATGACGAAGCCTTATTCTTATTCCTGGACCGTGATACCGAGCCCTGAAAATGAGACAACGAATCAATAACTTTCTTTTTTGTCCCTATTCACTTTTATTCCTGTCTGTCTGTCTTTCTTTGTTGTGCACAGTTAATATATTACAAACTTTAATCAGATAATCACAAAATCAAGCCCATCAGCAGAACTGTCTTCACTGGTTTGCTAATTGATTTGAAGTTGCCGCAGTCTGCATTCCTCAGGTTCACAATTTCAGAAGAACATGCTCCTCTATCCTCCTCCTCCAGACTCCTTTTTCCATCAAACCAGAGGGCTGGTTTACGCCCAATGAAGAAAGACTCAGCACTTGTGGGGGTGTTGTTGTACCTCTTTGCAGGTGAGTTGACGGCTCTGGGACCATTGTTGGGAAGCTCTAATACCGGATAAAAGTGGTTTGGACCAAATCCCAGGAAGAATTTTTTTTGTGTTTTTGATGACTTGCTTGCCTTTTAGGTGCTCTTAGGGAAGGTTCCGTCTGTTTGTGGGTGAGTTTCGTGGTCTGGGAGCACTGCTGGGACACTCTAATCTTGATTGCATTTGCTTTTCAGGAAATCCGTCGTGGCAACCCCGACTTATGGCCTAGCTACGCAGCGCGTTTGGACCGAAGGCCCAGAAATATTGCAAGTATGAGATTTTGCTTTGGCCTGTTTGGGGGTGTTATGCTTCTTGGCGGGTGGTTTGGCGGGTCTTGGGGCATTCCTGGGAAGGTCTAATACCGGGTAGAAGTGGTTGGGACAAAATCCAGGCCGATTTGTTTTTGGCTATTTCTGACATTTTGCTCTATGTAACGTTTTCGGGGGCCTGTTTGGGGGGCTTCCTGGTGTTTGTGGGTGAGTTTCGTGGTCTGGGAGCACTGCTGGCTATATATACTTTACTTTGCAAGAGGTTTCAAGCAAATCCATGGTGGCAGAGGGGAGTTAGGGCCTAGCTGCAGAGCGCGCGCGGAGTGATTTGGGAAATTTGTGAAAAATTGACTAAGTCCCCATTTTTGTACTTTTGCTCTTTGGCTGTTTGGGGGTCTTCTACTCGTTTTCTCCTGGGTTGACGGCTCTGGGGCCATTGCTGGGAAGCTCTAATACCGGATAAAAGTGTTTTGGACCAAATCCCAGGCGGAAATTTTTTTGTGTTTTTGATGACTTGCTTGCCTTTGAGGTGCTCTTAGGGGGGGTTCCGTCTGTTTGTGGGTGAGTTTCGTGGTCTGGGAGCACTGCTGGGACACTCTAATCTTGATTGCATTTGCTTTTCAGGAAATCCGTTGTGGCAACCCCGACTTATGGCCTAGCTACGCAGCGCGTTTGGACCGAAGGCCCAGAAATATTGCAAGTATGAGATTTTGCTTTTGGCCTGTTTGGGGGTGTTATGCTTCTTGGCGGGTGGTTTGGCGGGTCTTGGGGCATTCCTGGGAAGGTCTAATACCGGGTAGAAGTGGTTGGGACAAAATCCAGGCCGATTTTTTTTTGGCTATTTCTGACATTTTGCTCTATGTAGCGTTTTCGGGGGCCTGTTTGGGGGGCTTCCTGGTGTTTGTGGGTGAGTTTCGTGGTCTGGGAGCACTGCTGGCTATATATACTTTACTTTGCAAGAGGTTTCAAGCAAATCCATGGTGGCAGAGGGGAGTTAGGGCCTAGCTGCAGAGCGCGCGCAGAGTGATTTGGGAAATTTGTGAAAAATTGACTAAGTCCCCATTTTTGTACTTTTGCTCTTTGGCTGTTTGGGGGTCTTCTACTCGTTTTCTCCTGGGTTGACGGCTCTGGGGCCATTGCTGGGAAGCTCTAATACCGGATAAAAGTGTTTTGGACCAAATCCCAGGCGGAAATTTTTTTGTGTTTTTGATGACTTGCTTGCCTTTGAGGTGCTCTTAGGGGGGGTTCCGTCTGTTTGTGGGTGAGTTTCGTGGTCTGGGAGCACTGCTGGGACACTCTAATCTTGATTGCATTTGCTTTTCAGGAAATCCGTCGTGGCAACCCCGACTTATGGCCTAGCTACGCAGTGCGTTTGGACCGAAGGCCCAGAAATATTGCAAGTATGAGATTTTGCTTTTGGCCTGTTTGGGGGTGTTATGCTTCTTGGCGGGTGGGTTGGCGGGTCTTGGGGCATTCCTGGGAAGGTCTAATACCGGGTAGAAGTGGTTGGGACAAAATCCTCGCGGAAAAGCCTTTTGGCACTTTTTGTAACTTAGGGTTCGTTAGGGTTAGCCCTAGCAGCAGGATTGCATGTGTTTCGGGGTGTTCTAGATTTTTGCAACTGAGTTCTGGGGTCTTAGAGCACTCGTGAGAATGTGTAATTTTGGTTGCAAGTCATTTGAAGAAAATCCATGGTGGGAAAGGGGGGATTTGGCATAGTTAAAGAAAGCCTTTGCCACTATTCTTAACTTAGGGTTCGTTAGGGTTAGCAGTATTTCTATTGCATGTGTTTGAGTGGGGGGGATTTCGAGTCTTGGAGCGATGCTGGCTATGGCTACTTTTGCTTGGTTGCTTGCAAGTGGTTTGAATGCAATCCACGGTGGGTAATGGGTAATTAGGAAGGGGGTACTTCGGCCTACTTTTACTTTCAAAGTAAGTTTTGTCACCAGTTTTCTGCTAGGCCTCGTTTTTTGAGATTTGATTGGGGGTCTTCTACATTTTTGCGACTGGCTTTAGTAAGGGTCTGGGTGGGAGCACTGCTAGGAAGATCTAATTTTGTTCTAAAACACAGTTTACAGTACACCTAGCTTGAGGGGCAAGATCCGCTACATTAATTTGCCCATACTTATTTATCCTTCAAAAGGTGACTCAGAGTACGCACTTTCAAAAATATTGTACTGTCTACTAGGAAAATCAAATTGTGACTTTTTGCACTCCACAGCCTACATACCTTATATTTATTTATCAGTGGTGTTGTAATATTATATCACTTCCTGTTTTTCGTTGAATAATTACAGGCCGGGTTTCAGTCTCTGCAATGGGGAAAAAAGGATGGAGTCAGGCTTCACAGTAGCGAGCCACAATTCAGCATCAGGCAGGCGGTGGACAGGGTGTCTTCTGGTGACCAACATTGATGGACGAAGCGTCGGCTGCAATGGAGGAGTGCCGCTAATAGGAGGATTTTTTTTCTGCAGGCAACTTACTTACCACTTCCAACAGGACCACTACAACCACATAGATACAGTATCCCTTGCCTTTTTCTCTGACTGTGACTGCATTTCTTGGATCTCTCTCTGCTTCTAAATTGATCCCTTAACACATCACTTAGTCCACTCCACTATCACATCTGCACCACACATAGTCATTTGTAAGTGCTCCTACGTAATTCGCAAGTCGCAGCACGCCCCAGGCCGTAGAGGACTGGGATGGCCCCAATGATGAAGCATGTCACCAAGGGGCAACCCTGGTGAGTGAGGGGACACCTAGAAAACAAGCAATTTCTCCTTTTCTATCTACTATACCTTCCAGACCAACCCCACTGAGTGTTGTTGTGAATGGATTTATAGTGACCAGCAAGGCTCTCGGGTATCTGGCTAAGTACAGAGACCTTATGTTGAATATCGTTATCAATAATTCCACACAGGCCCTGTACTGTCGCATTCTTTCTTCCACAGTTGTCGAATGTACTACTTACTTTTCACTGACATGCATGCAGTAGTGCATGCACTTTCAAAGATTGATGGATAGGTTTGTACCCAAAGAATTGTTTATGTTCCATTGTTTGTCTATGCTGTGCTTTTTTTTACAGGGTGTCTTCTGGTGACCAACATCGATGGACGAAGCGTCGGCTGCAATGGAGGAGTGCCGCTAATAGGAGGATTTTTTTTCTGCAGGCAACTTACTTACCACTTCCAACAGGACCACTACAACCACATAGATACAGTATCCCTTGCCTTTTTCTCTGACTGTGACTGCATTTCTTGGATCTCTCTCTGCTTCTAAATTGATCCCTTAACACATCACTTAGTCCACTCCACTATCACATCTGCACCACACATAGTCATTTGTAAGTGCTCCTACGTAATTCGCAAGTCGCAGCACGCCCCAGCCCGTAGAGGACTGGGATGGCCCCAATGATGAAGCATGTCACCAAGGGGCAACCCTGGTGAGTGAGGGGACACCTAGAAAACAAGCAATTTCTCCTTTTCTATCTACTATACCTTCCAGACCAACCCCACTGAGTGTTGTTGTGAATGTATTTATAGTGACCAGCAAGGCTCTCGGGTATCTGGCTAAGTACAGAGACCTTATGTTGAATATCGTTATCAATAATTCCACTCAGGCCCTGTACTGTCGCATTCTTTCTTCCACAGTTGTCGCTAGTACTACTTACTTTTCACTGACATGCATGCAGTAGTGTATGCACTTTCAAAGATTGATGGATAGGTTTGTACCCAAAGAATTGTTTATGTTCCATTGTTTGTCTATGCTGTGCTTTTTTTTACAGGGTGTCTTCTGGTGACCAACATCGATGGACGAAGCGTCGGCTGCAATGGAGGAGTGCCGCTAATAGGAGGATTTTTTTTCTGCAGGCAACTTACTTACCACTTCCAACAGGACCACTACAACCCCATAGATACAGTACCCAAAGATTTGTTTATGTTCACATTTGTTTGTCCATGCTGTGCTACTTTTTCTTGTCTCCCAAAACCTTTCCCAAAAACCCCCGTACCCATCCATTTTTCAAACCCTAACCCTCTTCCCCCGGGCTGTGTGGTTTTGATTGATGTGTGACTAAATTACAGCAATAAATCCACACACTTGCTGGGGAGGATAAGGTGATAGCAACAGGCTGGTGAAGAAATCCGAGGATATATTCTTACTCTGCTTGACAAAGACCCATGGCTAATGTCAAAGAACTTCAACCGAATTAGTTATACTTTAACATTTGTTAGGCTACAATGTGGCACTGTTCTAGTGTACTTCTGTCACCTGCTATATTCTGTATTGTACCTTTGTATTGCTCAGGAGGACAAACCAGATTTCATTTTCTTTTTTTTCATAGGCAAGCAACTGCCACTGTGTCACACCACTAGTACCACCGCTATGAGGAAATTTTATCCGCCCAGGATTGCCAACCTTATTTGCTGTTTCCCGTGGAGCCAGCCCTGGGCCTAGCCCTACTTGCAAACAGAAATTACAGGTAAGATAGGCGTTTGGTTGGAGGTAGTATAATGGAGTATTAGGAGAGACGAGAGATTTGATTGACGGTAGTACTACTAAAGTCCTAGGACTATTCAGGAAAACAAACTTACTGTTATGTTAAACCCCCACCCACCAGACTCAAAAGCAGTAAAAAACAGGTATGGTCAGATAAAGTTTCAAAAAGTATATTTTTATAGCCCTAACAAAAGAATCTCCCGCAAGACCCTCCCTAACCCCAACGATTGTCCTTCAAAAGTCCCCAAAAATCACAACTCCCAATTCCCACCCCCCAAAAGTCTCTAAAAAAGGGGCAAGGGACACTATGGCAGGGTGCTGTTGGAATTAGCAGCCAGGGCATCATGCTCCTTGCGGAGGGTGGCAAGTTCGAAGCGGAGGCCCTCCACCACGTTCTTTTAATTATGGACCTCCTGCTCCAGGTAGGACAGTCTGAGGGATAAGCGGTGTGCCTTGCAAATCCTGTGAGGGGCAGCTGCTTTCTTTGCTGCTGGGCGGTGGCGTTTGGCTTTGGTAGCCCGGCTCCGTACCGCTGGAGCACTGCGCTGGCTGGCAGCACGCACGGAGGAGGATGCAGCTGTCCCAGTGGACGTTGTTGTTGTACCAGACTGCGTCTCCTCCTCCTCCAGGGCCACCAGCCGCCGATATTCAGCAACAGTGGCATCCAGCCTCCGTTGCCGGGCCATTCGAGCCAGCTCCTTCCTCCTTGATGGTGTCTTGGATTTGGAAGGAGCAACTACATGAAAAAAGAAAGACATAGTCTGTAACCAATGCTCCTTAAGATTAACACAAAATGATTGAGCAGAAAGTTGTCACAGTACAAGTAGCAAATTGAAAGCACAGTGCATAACTATTGAGGACAGTATCTATGTAACCTCCGACTTCTTCATCCTTGCTCTAACATTAGTGGGAGTTTAAGGAACAAATTCTATGAGCACTATGGACTTCTATTACAGTCGACTATGACAGTACACCACTCTTATTCTTCTTCTTCTCTCTTGTTTAGGAAAATTGGTACGTTATCTTATGCAAGCCGGCATAATGCCAGCGCAGTGAACTTGCACCCGAGAAAAACAGACGCACACCATGGTGAGTGAGACAGACTTGCGTTACTGTACCGGTCCAGTACATGCAGGTGGTGAAGCTCTTACTTTTCTATTACGGGTGGCACTGAGAATACTCTGTTAAAAGGGCTACTGCTTAATTAATTTAGCTTTCACCCTACAGTGCAAATGAGTATTAGAAAAGGAAAATGAAGAAGCTAAATTATCTGATTATCTATCACTTCACATGGGATGTATTTGATGACATATGGGATGACTTTAGGTGCTTTGCTTATTATTGAGTGAACAGTGATACCCCCACACATGAATGACGTACTACTACTAAACTAAAGTTATTAAGGGAGGTAGGGAGTGTCCACCGTAATAACTGGATATATGCTGTGCTTGCAGTTGCAATACAAACTACTGCTACTATTCATGGTAGTCTTTGGACAACGTTACAACTTCTTTTCCTTCCCTTTCCTACACTGGAACGGACGTGCGGGTGCGGTGTTACATGCTCTTCAAAGTAACACTTAGTTCATCCAGTGACCGTCTACTCTCTCTAGATTCACATATGCTATCTAAGAGTCAGATAGTACCATGAATGATCCAGGCATCCATCCATTCAAAGTATATTGCACACATACAGTTTCTGTCTCACCCACCCAGGCTGTTCTCCTTCACCCATCCTTGCTTCATCATTCACCCAGCCATGCACCATACCATTTTCTTACCTTCCCAGCCACCTCGGGGACCAAGCAAACACATATCATTCTTCTTTGCCAGTCATCATTACATTTCTCGTGCTTCCACACTTACACCCTTCTTTCGCTTTTCGTTCATCCCATCCATCAAGTTCACCTCAGATCTGATTGGGATTCTTCTCGCCAAAAACTTCACAGCTAAGTCGAAGTACATTTAGAGGAGGCTACTACCTGCTTTTTTTATAATACACCCGTGTAGAAAGCACACTCTGCAGTCTTCAATCCCAATGACTAAGGAATGTATAGCTTACCTCTGCCCGCCACCACCGTGTGAACCCTCACAGGCATGTCCTTGTCCGGCACTTGCACCGCCTCCTCCCCAGAGTTGTCCTCCTCGTCCAATGCCACCACCACCTCCGCGCTGGCCCCGTCTCCAGATGTTCCACCTACAAAGTACATTTAATAATGTTAGAATACACCACTCACTACTATATAATATTTGGTCTAGGAGGAAGAAAGAAATGTGAAAAAAAGTGTACAATTTAATAATTTTTGACTGTGTACTCTAGAGTAAAAATGTCCCTTCTTCCAGGGAAGGCTGTTGTCTTGCTGCACTTTTTGGCACAACTGATGAATGTTTGCTTTTTACTTTTTAACACGCACCACTTTTTCTCCTAACAGACAGAACCTTGACTTCTAAGAACACGAGCAGGATCAAGTTCAAACCAGGTGAGAGCTCGGCTCGACCACAAGAAATGTGTCCAATTAATCGTCAGCACTAAGCACTTTTCCATTTTCAGTTACACGTTCACTTTTATGACAAACTTGAATTTAATAAATGTGTTTACTTTTAATAAAGCTTTTAAACTTAAATAGACTCTGTGGTTTTTGGTCCTCCAGACTAGAGTGGATGAGCTAAAGGTTTTCAAATTTTTGCAAGCATGAGTCCGTGCCTCTGCCATCGGTGACTTTGGGAGCTAAATGACTCTGCCACACTATCTAGTCAGTAAGGAGATTGGGGGTTCAACTACAAAGTCTGTTATCACTGAGGTATGTGGAAAGTCTAACAGTTACAGCACCTATTATAATTGATAAGCTAAGCGATGCATTATTTAGTGTCCATAGTTCTGTTTGTGCAGATTTGTCCCTGCAACAGTAGTAGAATGGATTGTCCTCCTATCCAAACCAAAAGTAAAGTAGTATCTTATTATTTCTTGGTGGTGGTCATTCACCTTTTTATTGTTGGCAATGGTCAAAGCATAAACATTTAGAATACTTGAAAAGACATTATGGACAATCCCAGAGGACTACACTCAGTGCATAGAGCTATTGCTGACTAGAATGGGAGTCCAATGGAAATGCCAAATGTGCAATCTTAGTTAGCTACACAGACAGACTAATAAGAATAATCTAGTAATACCACACGGAGTCATAGTCGAGGCAGGATAAGAATTTAGATCCTGTCTACAAGAAGATCAAAGACGATTTAGAAAAAATCGAATGAGGAACGCTAGGAAAAAATAAGTACTCTATATTAAAATTAAAACTTACTGGGGCCAGCAAAGGAGCCCTCGACTGCCCGGTCCTGGCCTGCATCGACAACAGCACCCTCCTCCTCCTCCTGCTGTGTCCTCCTCTTGCCCCTGGGGGAAGCTGATGTACAACATGAAAGAAAGAAAAACAATCATTTAAAAAAGAAATCAAACATTTAAAAAAGAACTAACAAAGTAACAAAATATTTTTGCGAAATAGCAAATAGGGAACGACTCCACGGGATATATTATTGACCAATCTCATGTGGTCGACTACGTCATTACTTTAGTATTGCTTGATTTGAGGACCGTCGAATTGGAAACTACCCTATGTAACTCACTAAACAAAGTACTAAAAAGGTTTGCCTAGGATTGGCAGGCAGCAGTCCGCAGCACGCAAAGTGACAGCCAAAGTCCATCGTGATTGAAGATCAGCGACAACACTAAAGTTTCCTACTACATTCACCAGTCATTAAAATACTCAAACTATTAATCCACCACCACTATTTCTTCTTATCGCCATGTGTACAAAGGAAGGACTGGACTTGAGTCTGTAGGGGCTGATTTAGAAGGCCCTTCCGGCTCTTTTGCTCCATTGTTGCGTGACTTTTGTGACGCAGCGACAGCACAAAAGAGGCGCAATGGTGCGGCGTATATTAACAACGTGACGCATCTGGGAGATGCATCACGTTGTAAAGCCCTGCGCCAATAGGGGTGTTCCGGCGCAAGGGAGGGCGTTCCTGCGCAGGAACGCATCCTAAAACTGGCTGAGGGAAATCTACAAGATTTCAATCAGTCACTTTGAGGACAATGATGCGTGACTCAAACCCTGCGCCTGCTTGAAGCAGACGTACGGCTTGACGCAGCATTGGGGAGATAGGGCACCCCAGAGCATTGATGGAGCTGCACCATCGTTGCGACGCAACTCCAGCAATGCGCCGCCTTTACGGCACAGATGCGTAACGCTTTGGTGACGTTTTGGGCCCATGGCGCGCCGCATTGTAAATACGGCGCACCATGGGTGATGGTGGCGTGACGCACAATTACTGGCGCATCCCTGCAACTTTGCAGGGATGCGCCGGTAATTAAAAATCTGAACCTTAGTGTGTAGCATTACGCAGTTCTTTCAACTACACTCATACATAATTTCACAGGCCAATGAAATGAACACAAAATCTAAAACAAATAAGCATAGTAGCAACACTACTGAGAAGAAGGAGAGCAGTGTACCTGAAATGCACAGAAGATTTTGAAATAAAATTTACCTACAATGTAATGAGCAGCATTATTGCTCTTGGTAAAAAACAAAAATTTGCAATATAATAACACAGCAGGAGAAAACATAGTAGTAAAGACATAGCTACTACTACTCACCAAGCCCGGGGATCTCAAGGCCAAGGAGGTCGAGCAGATCTCGCTCACGGGTCAGGACATCCGTCCAGCGGTGGGTGGCCTGGTTGTAGGTGCGCCAGACCCGAGAGTGGTGGTAAATGGCCTGGCACACCTTCTCCCACCGCTTCCGGCGCTCCAGAGCCCCGTACCCGGCACTGATCTTGCCGCCTCCCATGATGGTCCTGGGGAGGTGGCGCTGAACATAAAAAATGAGTTGGGCCACCTCCTCCGGGGTAAAGATCTCCCGTGGCATCACTAGCTCCCCCCTCAAACGCCCGCACGGGAGCCGGACACGGGGTGCGGGACCCTTCCCCTTCTCGGGATGCTTCCCGGCTCCCTTCACCATGGTCTGGGCGGAAAGGAATAAAGAAAATAGAATAGGGAAGAGAAGAAAAGAAAAGAGTTTACAAAAGTAGTTTAAAATTAACCAAAAGTAGCAGTAAACACAAAAATATAGGGCTAGAAAAATAGAGGGATAGATAATAAGTAAAATAGATCAAAAAAAACTTCAAACAAGCAAAGGATGGCAGAGATTGACAGAGGATACAAAGACCATGCCCAGAACCATAGCAATGAATGAGAAACAAGATGGCCGCGCCCGTTCACGACCGCGCGGGTAAGTTCACGCGAGATTTTCCTTGCGAACACGCGCGAGACTGTACTGGCAAGCCGCGGACTTTGCGAGATTACACTTCGCGCCCGGAAACGGAAATACGTCAGGCAAACAAGATGGCTGCGCCCTTGAACGACCGCGAGGGTAACTTCGCGTCTTGCGCTACGAGCGGCTCGCAAAAACGCACAAAACCTTGCCAACTAACACGCCGCAAAAAAAACTAATTGCATATTCGCACGAATTTGCGGCTTCCGAATCCGATCTCGCGCGTGTTCGCACCCCGCGAACCCCGCGAAATTGCAGAAAAACGAGTTTTTCAAAACTGAAAGCACTCGGCAGGGGCAAGAGTTCAAACTCATCATTAGTAACAATTCCCGGTAGTGCTTCCTGACTGGGGCCCCTCCAGAATTCAGTTGCTAGTTGCAACAATTGTATGACCCTGCTCTGACCCTCACAGCAGGCTCATACAATAGCTACAAGTAGGCCACAAAGAAGGTCCTGGGGAAAAAAAATGCACTGCAACAGAAAGCAAAATTACAGATAAGGAAGCAGGTGCCAGACTGGAATTTTAAAACAGTGACACATTAATAAACTAACCCCAAATTAATTCATCTCAGTTGAAGCAGGGCTGGGGTGCTTGCTTTTCCCCCCCATAATCTACAGTAATGATGAACCAGAGGGTGGCATTGATGTAACAGAGGGTTGCAGTGGTGAAACAGAGGGTGCTGGGAACCTGTGATGATGAACCAGACGTGGAAACAACATAATTCGGGACCGTTGCGCGACGAAATGTAAGTTCGCAATTGCGAACTGGTACGAACCCCTCGCGAACTGGCAGAAATCCTTGCGAACACAAAAAAAAAAAAAATCCGCAAATTTGCAAGAATTCGCGGATTTTGCGGATTGCGAGTTCGCAAATCCGCAAAATTCGCGAACGCGAGATTCGCAAAATTCGCCCATGCTTATGTGCTGAATTACTACAAGCTTCCTTTACTGAGCTGAATTACTGCAAGCATGCATCAATGTGCTGAATTACTACAAGCTTCCTTTACTGAGCTGAATTACTGCAAGCATGCATCACTGAGCTGAATTTCTGCACGTTTCCATTACTGAGCTGAATTACTGCGAGTATGCATCACTGAGCTGAATTATTTCAAGCATGAATTATTGTGCTCAATTACTGCAAAAATGCATCACAGAGCTGAATTACCCCCAGTTCCCTTATGTCCTTGTCCCATTCATTAACAATGTGGAGATGACCATCTCCAGACAGAAAAAAAGACAAGAGGAATGCTGGAACCCTAATACTGCCCCTCCCACCGGGAGTACATAAGCAGTACTTACCCAGCATCCCGCCTGTTCTTTTTTTCTGTCTGTCGACAGAATGGGCTTTGGTTGCCCAGGTGCTCCTTCTTCATTGGCCCTCTTTCTGTTACCTTGTCCGGGCCTGTGTGTGGTCCTGGTGTTCGGTGCTTCTGGGTTGGCCTTTCAGGGTTGCCTCCTGTTGCCCCTAGCCTGCCAGCTTTCTGCTGGTATTGCGTGGCCTCTGGCGGTGCCTCTTTGGTTTTCTGGCTGTGCAGTCTCTTTTTTGCTGGCTGGGAGTTGTATTTGCCGGGCGTTCCCGGTGGTTTCCTTGTGCGGGTGTCGTGGCTCACTCCTGTCTCCCTTTGCTTCTGCATACTCTGCTCTGAGTGTGGGTGTTTACACCCCCTTCTCTTGTTGGAATACAGTTCTGTGACCTCTGGGGCATCCTCCCTCATAGCTGCGGGTTGTCGGGGTCTGCTGCTGGTTGGCCTCTGGCTTCTCTGCTTCCTCCGGTTTCCGCTCGTTGGTTTTCCCTGTTTGTTTCTTCTGACCTTCTGGGTGGTCTGGCGGTGGTTTGCTGGGGGTCTCTTTTGGCCCTCTTGCCCTTGCTTTGGCCTTTGGGCTGCCTTGGCTCCTTCCGGGGGCTGGCGCCTGCGTTGGTAGGTTGCTTGGCTCCGGTCCTGGCTTCCTGGTTCCTTTGAGTTTGTTGTCCTGTTTTCTTGGCTCCTCCCTGGCGTTGGCTGCAGTCGGGCCTGGTAGGTTTCTGGCCTGTGGGCTGTGCACCTTGGGGCCTTTTCCACTGCTCCTGGCCTTGCTGCGTCCTTGGCCGGCGTGTTAGGTGCCTGTATGGTCCTCCACTGTGCTGGTGCATGTTTTTTATTTGGCCCTCTGTGGTTCGGTGGTTTCTTGCCTGGTTGTTTCCTGGTTTGGGGGCTGCCGGGGGTTCCCGTTACCCTGGGCTTGCGCCCTGTCTTGTTTTTCCCTCCCTCTTGGGTTGTAGGTTCTTGGGGTTGTGGCCCGTGGCCCTGTCCCCTCCCTTGCTGGCCTGTTCGGTTCTGGCTTGTTGGTTTCCAGGTGTTTGTTGGCCTCTCTGTTGTTTGGTCCGCTGCTGGTTCTTTCTGGGGGCTTCTCTGGCCTGTGGTGTTTTGGTTTGGCATCCTCTGCCCCTGCTGGTCTGGGTTTGGGGGCTGTCCTGGTTCGGCTTGCTGCCCCCTTCCTCTGTCTTCTTCCCTCTCTCTTCAGCCTGGCCTCTTGTGGCTGCTCCTCCTTCTGGGTTGGGTGTGTGGTGGTTGTCATTTGGTGGACCTGGTGGTGCTGGTGTTTCTTTCTTGGTTCCTGAGCCTCCTCTGTAGGGTTGTGCGCCTTCCTGCTGATTCTGGTCTGGGCTGCCATGTCGGGTATGTCCCTTGGCCGTGTCCTTTGGGTCTTTTTCCCTGGTTGTCCTGTCTTCGGTTTGTCTGGGATTTGGGCCTCCTTGTTGTGGCTCTGGCCTTCAGTTTTTTTGGGTTGTCTCCGGTCCGTGTTTGGTCCCCGCTGTCCTGTTCTGGGTTGCGGTCCGGTTGCCTCCTGCGGTCCCCCCTTCCCTTCTTCTCGTGCTCCTTTGGGTTGCTGTGTTTGGTGTGGTTTCCTGAGTGCGTTTGTGGGTTCGGAAGGCCGGTTTTCTGCTTTGGTATGCTCCACATTGTCAATGAATGGGACGAGGAAATAAGGGACCTGGGGGTAATGCTCTATTACTGCAAGCATTGCTAAGCTGAACTACTGCAAGAATGCATCACTGTGAGTACGGAATTGCTGCAAGCATTTATCACTGCGCTGAATTACTGCAAGCATGAATTATTGTGCTGAATTACTGCAAGCATGAATCACGGAGTTGAATTACTGCACGCATCACTGAGCATCACTGAGCTGAATTACTGCAAGCATCACAGTACTGGATCCCCACCGAAACTAGAAAAACGGTCACCCACGCACTGGTCACGAGCCGCCTGGACTACGGAAACACCCTATACGCCGGTACCACCGCAAAACTCCAGAAAAAACTCCAACGCATCCAGAACGCTTCAGCCAGGCTCATACTAGACATCCTGCGTAAAGAACACATCTCTGGTCACCTGAAAAACCTCCACTCGCTCCCCGTAAATAAAATGATTACTTTCCGCCTCCTAACCCAGGCACACAAAGCACTTTACGAACTTGGAGCCGAATGCCTCAACACACGACTGTCCTTCTACACCCCCTCCCGTCAGCTACGATCCTCCAACCAAGCCCTTGCCACTGTACCTCGCATCAACAAAACCACCATGGGAGGTAGATCCTTCTCCTACCTGGCAGCTCAAACCTGGAACTCACTTCCCGCTCACCTTCGCCTTATTCAGAACCACCTTGCATTCAGAAAGCAACTTAAAACTTGGATATTCGACAAGTAATTCCCCACCCTTCCTCAAGCGCCTTGAGACCCTATGGGTATGTAGCGCGCTATATAAATCTCTTGACTTGACTTGACTACTGAATTACTGCATGCATGCCTCACAGTGCTGAATTACTGCAAGCATGCACCACTATGCTCTATGACTTCAAGCATGCATTACTTTACCGTGCACCTCAAAAAAATAAAAATAAATGTGTCTATCTGTAACGTAACTGGTGCTCATGTAAAACACTCTGATACCTTTGTGTTAAGTTTGCTCTATATAAAAGTCTGGAAAAAAAGTATTCACCCAGTGAGTTTCAGATATGATTCTGGCCTCACAACAATGCTGCAAGTACACTGAACACTGAGGCAGTAAGGGATTAGTGACCCACAGAAAGGCTCAGTGATGCAGGAGGAGAGAAGTGGGGGACTAGTGTGATAGGCAGGGTGGCCCACCTTGTGTGCCTTACAAACATGAGCACGACTACCACCAACTCACAAGATTGCCACAGAGTGATGTTGGTGGCCGAATCTTCATTAACATTGGCCGGACAGACTTTTACCCGTTGCCCGCAGTTGACACTTTCTGGTCTCATCTGTGTAAAGTATTTGTATAGTCTTCTGCAACCAGGTCTTTCGCTGATTCCTATTGGATGCATTTGTGGTGCCGTGCTTGCATAGCAGAAGGAATCACAACTGTGTCTTATATGTAGAATGGAGCCCGTTGTGGACTTCCATTGTAAGTATAGTGTACAAAATGGATGCTCGAGCTAGCCTACTAGGTGAGAGATGTTTATTGTCATTCATGTAGCTTTTGGGTGTCACCAGTCTAAGCGGTGAGGGATAACTGGAGCCAGTGATCTCTTTAGAAGTGCACCCCAGGTCCCTTAAGGTGTCACTTGTTAATAGTTGGTGTGAGAGGAAGGGAGACAGTGGTCCATGGTCTACTGTTTTGTCCACTGCAGATGAGTCTCTTAAAAGGCTGATTTGTGTCAATGTTTGCATTTCTCTGAATAGGAGATTCCCAGCTCTACCCTTTCTTCTTGCGGACACTTGAAGACAACGCATGTGCTGGCCTGTCCGTAGATGGACACAACTTTATGAAACTAGTCCGCAAACACAAACATTTTTTACAAACATGGCAGGAAAAGGGAACTGAAAGCCCAAGTCAGTTTTTGAGGGCTTTTCAATGACTGGATCTAGTCAACATCCTGCAAGATGTTGGAGACTCCTCTGAGAGCCAGAGATGGTGCTTATGATACTGCCAGCTTCATAGTCAGGTGAGGAGACATTACCTGAAAATGCTGCTTGTTCCTGGTGGTGGATATGAGGTTCCCACCTCTTACTCATCACAGCCATGTTCTCTTGCCAACCCTTGTCCTACTTATCTAGATCTAGAATTGGAAGTCGGGATGGGCGACCCTCTCTGTACATTGATAAACAGCTCCCTGTTCTAAGGTATTGATCAGCGGGCTGGGAAATGTCAATCGCCATGGTATTACTGAAGAAACTAAGGGGCATATTATCAAGAACGGCGTTAAAAATTATCGATGCTTTAGCGGCAGAAAACTGATGCTAAAACGGCGATAATGGGCTTGATAATATGCACTTGAGAATTTCAATAGAAGCCCATGTTCTGGTGTGAACATGGGATTCTATTGGAATTCTCCAGGGCATATTATCAAGCCCTTTATCGCCGATTTAGCGGCATTTTTCTGCCGCCAAAGCCGTGATAATTTTATCGCCGTTCTTGATAATATGCCCTCTAAAGAGGACCATACCATAATAGCAAAATATGGCTAATTTCCTTCCTACAGCATTTAGGGGCATCATGTGAGAAGTGAGCACCAGACCTTTGTAGAAAGTCACACTATTCTGGACACAGCCGATGCGGATTGTTGCCTGGGCAGAATCACTCAATTGACCATGTTGTTGACCCTTAGAGAACTTCTGATGGGTTTGGTGGCAGTGAGGGGTGATCTGTCCACTGCCTTCAAAATCATCAACCATCAATCCTTTTCTGGGGCTACATGGCGTAGGTTGCTCAGACATTTTACTGTCCTGGTTCCTTTGTTTTTATCCGACTGATCTCAGAGGGTCATTCTGTCACAATTTCCGTCTTCTGCAGGTGGGTTGTAATGGGGTTTTACTCAAGGAGTTATATATATTATCACTACTGCTTTTTATCAACCCCTTGCTCATCTGGTTTGTACTTTGGGTGTAAAATTCTAACAGGCAAATTTATCATGAATGAATGAAAGGCGTTTTATAACGCCCAAAACTTAGCCCCAAGGGGCATCAAGGTGCAAAAACAGACAAACAAAAGTCCAAAGCTACCAACTGCAAAATCAAAATACCGCTAAGAGCAGAGCCGCTAATATGCCTGAGAGAAGAGCCAGGTCTTCAGGCGCTTCCTAAAAACCACCAAAGAAGACTGACTGCAGAGCTCCAAAGGGAGGGAGTTCCAAAGATTTGGAGCCAGGGTGGAAAATGCTTTACCTCCCCATTTAGCCTTCACAAATCTGGGAACCGAGAGCATGTTCTTAGATGCAGAGCGTAGAGTTCTTTGAGGGGTATAATCGCGTAGGAGGGACCTAATACCCTCTGAGCCTGAGCCATGAATTGCACCATGGGCCAGACAAAGAAGTTGACATTGCACTGCTGCAAAATCAAGCAGGTAGTGCAAGATTTGATAAGGGATTTTCAAAGCTGTGTTTGCATTGGAAAGTAGCCTTAAATGCAGTGCAAATAGCGCTTTGCACTGTTTTGTGCTACTTTGCATCAAGGGGGCATTTCAGGGGTGGTACTTGGACATTGCAATGCTACCACCCATCGCTTTCGCCATAAAGTCAGATCTACAAGCGTTGTCAGACCTGGCTTTCGTCAAAAATATTTGCCTGCTTGCGACAGGACAAAACTTATTCATTTCTTCTAACCTTTCACTCACTCCATCTGTGCTACATTGTACAGCACACATCCAATGTATGAAATGTTTTAAAGCTTGTCTAAGCATAGGATTGTGTACTGGACCAGTCCCTTTATTTTAGGAAAACATATGCTAGACAGCACACATACCTTTGCACTACAATGCAAATGTATGTGTGCGGGCACTAAGCAGCCTTTTTGTGCACCAGTGCATGGAAAGACAGCAGTAGCAGGCGATATATAGTAAATATGCCTCTGACTTGCTCTCGCCCGACCAAACACAGCACAGCAAATTATTTGCCCTGCTTTGGTCTGTGCTATTTTTAAATAAATATACATTTATATATATATGTATGCAGATGCTATGCAACTCTTATTCAGTCTGAATCAGCAGACCTTCCCAATAGCTTAGACACTGGAGTCCCCTGATGACTTGCTTAGCAGCCCTTCACTGGATAATGTCTGCCAATAATGTCTGGGTGTAGACCATTCTCAGACAAATGTTTTTTGTTTGAAGTGTCCCTCTTTATAGAATACTATAAAATGGATTCTTTAATGGGCTCTAGGCCTTGTCCCATGAACTCAGTACATAATCGAAGCTTAAATTGAACCCAAAAACTGTGGGTATATTTACCTCCTGCTTCTACCCTCTTAAAATTCTGCTGTGCATTCTTTCATGACCATCAGTGCCATGTCAAGGTAGTTAATCCCTTTATAGAGTTAGAACTGAACCTCTTAGCAATGCTTAGCTATACATCTCTGAATATACCTTCAATCCCTGAACCAAAGTGTGCCTGCTAGATGGCTCTACAAAAGAGGGAATGCTTAATACATTCAAAGTTTTTTCGGAAACATCAATAGTTAAAATGTTCATCATAGTTAGATAGACAAGTCATTATTTCTTCTTTGAAGCCTATCATACAGTGGGAACCATAATACGGTATGTAAAATAAGTTAATTTATGTTTCATCAAACATTGCACTTCAGCCCAGCCAACACGTTTCGTCCTGAAGAGGACTTCATCAGGGCTCTAATTTAAACATACATGTATACTTTTAAAATTACCAAATGACTAAAAACTAGTCACTGTACAATTTAAAAAACATTTAAAATCACGCAAGAACAAGAACATCAACCTTATGACTCTCCACACCCTCAATTTATAAGCACAAGAGACAAGCTTGATAGAAATATTACCATATTTCACTCAAAACAAGTCGTCAATTATCCACAACCCACAGTAATTACAAGACATTGTCATTGTGCACCCTCATGCTTACAACATTTATTCTATCATGTACAACGTGTTTGGTCTACTCACTTAGTAAAGTCTTCTATAGCTATCTGGATTCAGTTTAGGCAAGTATACAGCAGGGCAATTGTGGATGTCACACCCAAGTGGGTTCTGAAGAAGAAATCACAAAGAGCCCCATAACTCTTAAAATTAACTTATAGTGTATACATTCATATCCCATAAATTCACATACCACCTGAAACTCCCTAGTTGTACCAGCTCTAAACACATACATTCCATACTTACATCTTTCTCACATACCACACTCTTGTATCTCTGACGAAACACAATTATTAAAATACTCCTACCCTAATTCTTAGTTTAGAGCAGCCACTCTATTAAAATCTTGCATATGGTTCATCTGCTCAAATCCTCTGGCCAATCACACCAGTACTTCTTCCATCTGCTAGACGACTGCTATCAGTCTGAAAAAAGTGAATCATGCTTCCCCTACAGCACTGGCTTCTAGTGTGTAATTGTATCCAGATCACATCCTCAGCAATCGCTCAAAAATAAAGCTACTCCTTTTCATTCCATTCCTGCCGGACACATTTAGTTGGCCCTCTCCATCTTGGTGAGTAAGACCTTGTAACCAGTCTCTTTTGCACATTCTCTCTTTGGAGAGCCCGCTCCAGAGAAAGGGCTTTCTTGTTCGCTAAACACCGGAATGCTCTCCAGCTCTACTTGTATGCCCAATTTCCTCTTCATCTTTCGGAAACAGTTGAAAACGTGGCTCTTCAGTCAATGACTTCTGTGTCTGCCTTTCCTACCATACTAATTGAGTTAGGTCACCTAGCAACAGGAGGCTTCAGCACCAAAGGACCGCAAAAATACCTCTTAACTTGATATAAAGAGATAAATGTAAGGTCGGAAGAAGGCGGGTAGAATGTGTGTTCGAGGATCAAGGCTAGGCTGAATTAACAAACAATACCTTTACTTAATAGATCCTTATGTTGTTTGAACTTTGCTAAATAAAAGAAGCACAGACAGGACAGGGATAATAGAAGCACACTAGAGAACCAGGAGGACTGGCAGAACCATGTGTGGTAATGCAACAAGCCCAGGCTGGATCCATCTTGGGAGATCTGGGGAGTCAACATCAGCACCATGGCTAACCTTCTAGCTTAACCTTTCTTTGGTTCTGGACATTTGCACAAACATCTTGGGGCACAGGAAGATGTAGATCCCCAAATATTTGAACCCATCTGTGGCCTGGGAGAGCTGCGTGGCTCATGATTCATGGCCTTGGTGTCCACACACTGGGAAGAGGACGGATTTAGCGGGATTGGCGTGGAGGCCTGTGGTGCCACCAAATACCCTAAGAATTTCCAATATACGGAGTCCAGAGTACCATGGGTCTGTCATAAAAAAGAGAACCTCATCGGCGTATAATGCTATACGATTTGACTATGATCAGGACCAATCGATCTCCCGGTCGCATCTGACCCAGGCCGCCAAAGGCTCAACTGCTAGGGCGAACAGCAATGAAGATAGTGGGCAGCCCTGACGGGTACCCCTCTGGATCGGAAAAGGGCAAGAGCGGTGTCCCGCAATCTAAACTGATGCTGTCAAGTCCGTACATAACAGACATATATGTAAAAAAACGGGGTCCAAAGTTGATTGCCTCGAGCAGCTGAAAAAGATAGACCCAGCTTAATGAGTCGAATGCTTTGTCGATGTCAGCTAACAATGGAGCAGCAGGTCAGCCTAAGCTAGGGGCAGCAGCAATGGTGTTATGAACTCGCCTGATGTTGTGTCAGCATGAAGCCCAACTGGTCAGGGTGAATCAGATCCGTAATACATCCCTGAAGGCGATCAGCCAGGACCTTCCCTAATAATTGGAGTTCAAAATAAATAAGGTAAATGGGGCGATAGGAAGACGTGTCCTCAGGAGGTCGGCCAAGCTTGAGAAAAAACACAATCTCCACGTGACGCCATTCCCTCTGCAGACTTGCCAAGTCCGTAGCGTCCGCGATGGTCGCAAATTGATGAGGCCTCAGAAGAGGAATGTGGGATCGGAGGAATTCCATGAGAACCCGTTAGGACCTGGGGTACGACCCTGTTGGAGCGTATTGAGGGTGCCAGTCAGTTCATCCAATGTAATTGGGGTCTCCAGCCGCTCCCTGACGGATTCGGGGAGCCGGCAAGGCAGAATATCCACTAGGAGTTCCTCTATGAGTTCAGCAGAGATCTGCTCCTTACGGGCATATAGGGATGTGAAGTGCCTTGTAAATTCCTCCGCAACCCCTCTGGCGATGTGTAAAGGGACCCATCTGAACCACGAATAGTGGGTGTGACGGACAGGGCACCATCCGCTTGGCACAGTCGGTGAAGCATTTTACTGGAATTATCACCCCACTGATATATAATATACTGTGATGCCTCCCAGATCTCCTTGGTTAATTCAACAGATATTGACGCAATTCTTGCTGTGCGAGGATCAAATTGCGACAAAGGATGGGGCTGGGATTGGAACTGAGTTGGGAAGATAGGGTCGCCTGGCGGGCTTCTAGGATATTAAGCTGTTCGCGGCATGTAAGTTTCTCTTGTGTGCTGTAGCTAATTTCCGAACCCCGGATTGTCGGTTTCAGGGCTTCCCAGAGGGTGGTACACGAAAGGGCGGAGGGACAGTTGTCTACTAAATAAGTATTGATTGCCGTATTGAGCATGTCTTGATAGGCTAGACTACAGAGGTGCCAAGGGGACATTCTCCAACCGAATGGGGGCCTGCATGAGCATGTGATAAATTGCATTGAGACCGGGGAATGATCAGACAGACCGCGGGGTTGATGCTGTACCTGCAAAAATCTATTGAGAAACACCCGGGAACAAAAAAATTATCTAGTCGGGACTGTGACCCATGGACCGTTAAAAGGCATGTGTAATCCCTCTCTGTAGTGTGGAATTTGCGCCATATCTCTGTCCAGTCCAATGTCAAAGCCAATGTATACAGTTTAGTCGGGCCCGATGGTTGAGGGGAGTTTAAGTTGCGCTGTCAGTCTAAAGGCCCCATGGTGATGTTCCAATCGCCCCCAACAGGGTCAGACCAGTTGGAATCGATCCCCAAACCACCAATAATTTTTCAATAAAAGTAGCTCCTAATGGTGCGGGGGCATAAATGCTGCCAATGGCGATCTATTCACCATGTATCGTACCTGTGACGAAAAGGAATCTGCCCCCAGGATCTACCCTATGTGCAATGTATTGAAACTGAACCCTGCAGTGGATAAGAACAGCCACCCCACTGGAGCCCCTTGTGAACCCTGCGTGGTAGATGTGACAGAAGCCAAAGCGGGCAAGGCACGGGGCTTTTGTTCCCAGTAGGTGGGTCTCTTTTAGAAGCAGGATGTCTGTCCCATACCTCTTCATCTGTCGCAGGACTGTGCCATGTTTTACCTTATCCAGCAATCCCCGAACATTCCATGAGACCACCCAAACATCTCCGAAGGGGTTCACTTCACCGGGTGTCATTAAGTATTAGGTAGGAGTTGGACAAAGCAAGGAGATCTGCATAGAAGATAGTAGGAAAAGTAACCCTTGTTTGCATAAAACATATAAACCTTATAAAACTACATTCCGGGAGGAATACCCCCCCACCCG
This sequence comes from Lissotriton vulgaris, assembly GCF_964263255.1. Lineage (NCBI taxonomy): Eukaryota > Metazoa > Chordata > Amphibia > Caudata > Salamandridae > Lissotriton > Lissotriton vulgaris. The sequence goes on from NC_141686.1 coordinate 276,997,240, forward strand.
ACACTACCTGAAACAAGGAACATCTGTTGCGGTGCATAGAGCAGTGGACTCCCAACGCGGGGCCCCCAGATATCGCACCAAAGGTTCCCACCCCACCGTATAACTCTAGGAAAATGGGGAGTGCAAGAAGTCCTTGGCCTAGCAGCCCATGGTGAATCTCCCGCGCCCGCCCAGAGAGCGACATTACTAATGTGAAGTCAAACATTTACAGTGTCTTACATATTGCCATGTGGTCTGTGGAGCAGTCCTGATCCCTCAATGCGGTAGCTCATGGCTTGCTGACATCCTGTCTGACCACAGCCCTCACCGCTTCTAAGACTTGTTGCGTCGTGGCCACTGACTCCGTGAGCCTTGAGAGGAGTCTGAGTCTAGGGCCGATGGAGAGTTCACTCGAAGCTGTGAGCACTCATCCATCCAAGCGAAGACTGGGGGTATCAGAGACGTAGGACTTAGAGTTATAAATAACGTGCATTTGGGCTGGATACAGCAGCATATATTGTACATTCAATTCAATTCTCTAAGTCTGCGCTTCGCAGCCATGAAGGATTGGCGCTGTTGTTGGGCCAGGCGCCTATATTCCGGAAATATCAAGACAGAGCAGGATTTGTGTACAAAGCTGTCTTTATGTGACTAGGCGAATCGCAGAATAGCATCACGTCGGCATAGTTCATGATCTTTGTGCTGACGGGCCTTGGGACTGCGTCCGGGAGGGGGTTCTGTGTTAGGGCCCTGTGCTTTACTATGAAGGCAGAGGATAGGAGATCGTTAGGTAGGATAGTCTTGAGAAACTTAGTGATGAAGTTCGTCATGGATTCCTCCTTGCAGTCCTCGGCCAGGCCCACGAAGCGTAGATTGTTCCGCCAAGCATGGCCCTACGCGTCCTCCACTCTAGAGTCCAGTTCTTGCATTACTACCATGAGCTTATTTACTTTCTTTTGAAGGGAGGTTACTGAATCTTCCACCGTTGAGACCCTAGTTTCAGCCTTGGTGATCCAGTCCACTGCTTTGCGGAGGTCTTGGCGTAAAAAGGAGACTTCGGACCCCACTGCGCCAACTTTTGCATCCAGCATGTCGCAGGCACTGTTGATTGCCACCATGAGGGCCGTGTTATCTGGAGCCGAGCCGCTCCTATCCCCGCCCACAGCACCCCACAGTACCCGTAGTGAACTGGTCAATGGTCTGGATGGTCGGCCTCGGGCTGTGCAGTAGACAAAATGCCGATGAGCCTACTCCAACAGGGGAGGTAGCCGCCTCGCCAGGCAGGACGAGCATGTCCCCAAAGTTACCATTTCTGGGGTCCCCACATGCTCTTAGGTCATGTCTATAAACCCACCTTTCCCTGGAGATCCCACATGCCAATAATATATATTTTCAAAGCCATCATTCCCTGGGGTCCCCACATGTTTGTTATTAACCCTGGGCATAGTTTGCGCAGCAGCACTACACGAAGCTTCACGTAGTATACTTTGAACTTCACGTACTATATTGTGTACTTGTCTACACTGTGAAAAAATGGCAAAATAATTGCAAAAGGTATCCTGCACAGTGCTAGTTTTTTGATAAAAATAAGTATCGCTAGTAACGACTAGTGGAACTGCAGCTTGATGTAAGAATAATTTCAATGCTTTGCATTTGACTCGTGAGGGACATCTAGTAACGACTAGGTGAACTGCAGCTCTTTGTAAAATTATTTTGATATTGGATACTATAATAATCACTGCCCACTGCTAATCTGGTCCCATAATGCTTTGCAGTGCCTTTGGTTGGGATTGTTTTTTTGCCAATAACTGTGCTTGGGGTGGTCCTAAGAGGATGGGACCATCACTGAAGTTTAACAAAATGTGCTTTTTGTTTATGCTCTTTGTGTTGAAGACACCCCAAAATCATAAGCTGGCTCATTGCCTAACATTTTCATTGTAAAAGTTCACTTTTGTGAATTGGTTATATGCTTTTAAGCATGTAAAATAGTTTTTTCAAAGCATCTGAGGATGCTGTTGATTTAGCTGCTACGCTACGTGATAATTTGTACAAACTTTTCCTATATTGTTGCATAGTATTATGCCCAGGGTTATCAACGAGTCCAAAGTAAACTTTTCACTGGGAAATCCAAATGCTCTCATGCTTGTCTCCAAAGTCACTGTCTCCGTCCTCCTCAATCTTTCAGCTGAACTCTCAATTCCAGCTGCAGGCCTAACTCAAGGGACAAGAGGTATACCAAGACCACTTAATTCATGCATCTGGATTCTGCTCTTACTGACCACACCTCTCCCACTTCCAACTGATCACTAATAGTCCAATTTCCAATCACTTAGCACGGATGCCATCAGGGCACAAACCTCCTGCTTAGAATCAATGTCCTTGTTTTCTAACCAACCAGCTCCCATCCCTGCTCAGCTGAACTGCATTATTGACCATGGCAGTGGGTACTCTTCATCAAGAAATGAGAAATAGGAGCAATGGTATTCCTGGGGGAACTCTGAAGAAGGGACACAGATCGACTCCGATGCACGGACAACAAGCTTCGCAGCATCCCATGTCTAACTGCACCACCCAAGGGAGACAAAGCTGCTTCTCACCCTGCACCCTGAGTTGGGAGACTAGGGGCCTGATTCACAGAATGAACTTAAGACTCAATCCTTAACTTACTACTATTTTGGTATTCACAGAATGCACTTACTACTTTTGGTATTCACAGAATGAACTTACTACTTTTGGTATTCACAGAAGTTAGGATTTTGTCTTAAATTTGTCTTAAGACAAACTTAAAACAGACTTAAGACAAACTTAGGTCTGTCTTAAGTCTGTCTTAAGTCTGTCTTGAGTCTGTCTTAAGTTTGTCTTAAGACAAACTTAAGAAAGAATCCTAACTTCTGAGAATACCAAAAGTAGTAAGTTCATTCTGTGAATACCAAAATAGTAGTAAGTTTAGGATTGAGTCTTAAGTTCATTCTGTGAATCGGGCCCTAGATCTTCAGTCACTTTTTGAGCCCTTTCCTCACTGCCACACTTGTTTTTCCATACAGCGTTGTTTATAAGCAGCTGTTCACCAGGAAACAAAATAAGCATTTAAAATAGTCCAATGGGAATGGGGCTGTACGGGGCCCTTTCGGTCCCAATTGAAGTTGTCTTTTACTAGGTAACTGGAGACAGGAGTGCCCATTATTCTTGCTTGCATTAGGGCCCATACCACCCTTGATATACCACTCAACAAGAAGAACGGTTAAACACAGTATTGGAAAAATGTTCCAAACATTAACTGTGGGGGCGGGGGGAGGTGGAAGGGGGGCATGGTGTTTATTATGACCTTTCTGGAAAAATCTTGGGGCAACATTTGGGAACAAAAATTGAAAGTCAACGTTAAGGTGACTTTTGGCTGGCCCTAGTTTACTCTTATTTACTACACCCCAGTCCTCTTTCAAAAGCCTAACTAGGCTACCCCTTCTATGAAGAAAAACATGTATGTGTTTAATTCATATTGCTATTTTCCCTCTTTTTTCTCCTTCTCTTTTTTCGTTACTTCACTGCTGCTTCCCCCACATTTGATGAATTGCTAGGTTTTGATAATTTGTAAGCAAAGGCCTAGATTGGGCTGAATGCACAACAGAAAATGAATGACATTTTTTTTGGTCAGGTGACTTAGTGGCAGCCCAAACAAGTGCATCACTGGGACTGAGGTTGCACAAAGCCTTGTGTGTGTGTGCATGCAAAGGTTTTTTATAAGAGGGTGCCACCTATGTGCCTTTCTAGTGCATAGGTAGTTTGGCTGGACTCCTCCAAAAACAATGCCATACTATGTTATGATTCAGAAAAGTGGGTGGTGATGGACAGAGTATCTGAATTAAGCAGAACACTCGTACCCAGTCAACAGATCAGGGCTTGATCCATCACCGTTTTTAGCTCACTGCACCATCCCAGCTCAGAACCTGGCTACATGCAAATTAGTTAGGAGTATTCTGCTTAGTTCAGATACTCTGTCCATCACCACCCCCTTTTCTGAATCGTTTTGTCGACCACAAGCGTGTAAGGGTATGCTCAGATGTGAGTCCCTTGCTCACTGCACCATCAGGATTCAAGCAAGCCGGGCCGAAGACGGCTGTAATGCCAGAAACCGGTCCCCGGAAGCTTGTTTCCTTTCCAGTTAAAGAATTGGCTTGGTAGTTTGGTCTGCCCTGTTCCCATGATGCACTGGGCCAGGGACAGACTAATTTGCATGTAGCCGAGTTCTGAGCTGGGATGGTGCAGTGAGCTAAAAAACAGTGATGGATCAAGCCCTGATCTGTTGACTGGGCAGGAGTATTCTGCTTAGTTCAGATACTCTGTCCATCACCACCCCCTTTTGCTGGATACTATGTTATGGCCACTTCTTAAAACAAAAGAAAACCAAGGAAAGAAAGGCCCTTATTACGATGGCAGTTTGTCGGACCGCAGACCATCATCGGTTCGGCAAGTGACCATCCGACAAGTAGTCGGCGGTCGCACCTGCCCAATTAGGATAGGACAGCCGTGAAGACAGTCGTAATATGCTTTTTCTACTGAGGCAGCACAAGCCGCAGTAGAAAAAGGCACATTTTGCACATCCATGCATATGCCACTGAGGACACTTAGCATTGGAGACGAGGGACAGGGGCCCTGCCTGGGGTCCCCAAAGTCCGTTTCCGTCTGCCTTGAAAAAGCAATCAGAAAGGGACATCCCAATCCATATGTCGGTGCCTGTGCAGGTACCACTTCCATTGTATGGATAGGAGTCTGAACCCGGCCCTGACAGGATCTTGGATCCTGTTAGAGGCAGAATTCTTGCCCCCGACCCTTGCGCTCGAACTGCTTGTATTATAACCCGTTGGTCAGAATGATGGCCTTGATGTTGAGTAGACCAACACTGACGGTTCGTTGGTGGTGGTCCGCCCGCCATCGTAATGAGACCCTAAGCCTCTGAGTATTAACAGCAGGACTTTCAGAATGCTGACCTGGAATCTAACCTATATCCGAATGGTGTCTGAACTTTCATATTACATGCCTCTCAATAACATAAGCACCTTCTCTAGGGATACATTTCTGCCTGCAACCTACATGCCCCTCATGCCTTAAGCGTATATGTTCAGTAGAAATTAAAAGCTTGTCCGAGCCTGCCCCGCTAGATCTGTTCTGCATGGATGGAAGATTGCCCTAGATGACACTAAGTACCTTCTGTGAGAGCGGGAAACTTCTGCTATCATTCTGTGCCTGTTCTGGCAGAAACCAACGCTTGCACTTTTTCTGTCCAAGGTGTAAGATTTCCTATACCGTAGCCCCATCTTATGAAAAAGCAAACAATATATTAAAGGTACTCGAATAACAATCATAAGGAGCCAGTGACTGTTTCACATTATTTGAGATATCAATAGTCCTGAGGAACCTGTCTGGCCCAGTTGGGGCAATATTCAAAGACCAAAATATGTTGACAGGAAAGCAAAGCAGGTTCCATTGCTCAAACTCCATGTTTAATCTTATGGTAGGGAGACACCTTTAAAAGTATTTTAGCTTACAAACGGACAGAGCACAAGACTACTGGTCTCTGATCTTACATAAAATCAAAATATACACAGTTTATTTTTATGTACATTACTTTTACAGGGTAACATCCTAACTTTATGACTTTCGGTATTCACAAAAGGCATTTAATAGTAGTAAAGTTAGAAATCTTAACTTTCCTACTACTAAATACCTTTTGTGAATATAGAAAGTCGTAAAGATAAGATTTTTCTCAGTTTAGTAGTAGTAAAGTGAGGAATCCTAACTTTACTACTACTAAATGCCTTTTGTGAATACCGAAAGTCATATAGTTAGGATTATTTTTGTGAATCGGGCCATTTGGTTTTTGTGGATTTTTTGTTATTTGGTGACTTCATATAGTCAACTAATTATTAGGAAAATGTTGACTGGTTATTTAGAAATAATATATTTAGAAAAATATATATGTTATTGTAAAACATTAATTATATTGCAGATTAATTTCATTGTTGTTCGTATGTTTGGTTTGTAGCAAAGTAGAGAGGTAACTTTATGTAATTTATTTTTAATAATTTGTAATCTATTATTTCTCAAATGGTTATAAAGTTTAATATTATTGTAAAATATGTGTTCCAATATTTCATGTTTACTGTAAAGACTTTGGCTCATATGCATATAATTTGTAATATATATATTTTTTAAATATGTAGTATTTTTAACCCCTTGCATGCTCATGACAGCCGGGAGCCATCACGGGTAACGGTGGGCGTGTGACCAGGAGGGCCCCTGGCCGTTTGAATCCCACCCACTTAGTAAAACTCTAGCGCAGCTGGAAAATTTGCGCCGCATGCAAGGGGTTAATGTTATTGGTTTTTGTTTTTATTGTAATTTATATATATATATATATATATTGCATTTTTTATTATTTTCAATTCACAGTTTTGTAACTTTTATAGTTGTGAATTTCCATTAAATAAAGTAAATACATTTGCATATATTTTTTTAATAAATTTGTATTTATTAGATGAAACTATTTATCACATACTTTACTCATATATATTTTGGTAGCTCCATTCTTTTATTATTTTTCCTTTTTTGGGGGAAATGGAAATAGTAAATCCAAACCCTGCAAAAGTCCATAATACAACACAATACAATAGGCATTTGTAAAGTGCACAGCTGCTGCTGAGGAAGCGTCCCGGCGCAAATTGCAGGACCAACTAAAACAGGTAACCAGCTCGAGGTCACTGGACTATACATTAAACAGATGAGTCTAAGACTTTCTCTACTGCTGCTTAGGCTGGAGCGGGAATAGTAAATAAGCCCTCAAGAATTAAACTCTGTTCCTAATATATTTTAGGTTGGAATAGGGATAGTGAATTTTATTCCTCTACAGTTTAACACTTTTTATAAACTTGTTAATGTTGAAATCTAAATGTTATGTTTTTTTTGTTTCTTCAATGTTTCTTTAATTGTTTTATCTTTTCTTTTATCATGTTTGTTAGTCTAAAGGTAAAATTTGAAATATGATTTCTTTTTTCAAATTGTATTTGTGTTTGTGAATATTTTTTGTGATATTATTTTATATTATATATGTTCTTTATTTTATTATTTATGTAGTTTGTGTTGGGGTGATATTAAGTTAAGTTAAGTATTTTTATACTTAGTTATAACGATTTATTAATTACGTTGTATACTTTTAAATCTATTATAATTTATTAATTATATACATGTGTTTGTATAGACAGTGATATATTATTGTTGGTATTTTATGTGTATTTGTATTTTTTAAGTGGTTTTATTTATTTATTTTTATTTTATGTTTATGAAATAAAATGTACCTTTTTAAATGTATTTAATTTTTTTAGAATGCATACGTCTTTTTATATATCTTTTCAAAGTAAACTGTTTTTAAGTTATGTAATGTTAAATACTTTTAAATATGCACTTACTTATCATATGTTGATAATTCTGTCCTCAATTGTTTTGTACTTTATATTTTAGTATTTACATTTTACTAAGTAAAGTTGATAGTTCTGTCCACAATATGTATTCCAGAATATTTTTGTATCGCAATATTTTTGACCTCACTATTATATCATAGAAGCACACTATAGTAACACAACCATATCAATGGCACGAAACCTTTATCTTGCTAGAGCCAAAAGATTTGTCAAGAGACTGGTCCTGCTCTAAGGTTCAGTAGCTTGTCCATGACTTGAGACACTAAACAGAATCAAAGGGGCACAGGATCTGAAAATAACACTGTGGAGGCCCATGCAGCAGCACAACTTTGAGAACGTGACATTATCACAGAATGTAGGTACAGGGGACAGTACAGAGACCCAACAGGAGTACCACAATCCTAACAAGTAATATATATATCTTTTCCCATCTATCATTAACTTGGGGCTCTGAAGACAACACAGAGTGATTGTGCTCAGGATGGCCGCTACAGTGGAGTTCCACGCCTCCGCGTAGCACCTGTGCACCTGGCTTCCTCACCCCTCCCCCTTCCCTGAACGAGGCTGATGGCGGCGGCAGCTAGCGGACGCTTTTCAGGAGCTGTTTGAAGGTTTTGCTCGCTCTGTGCTCTGGCCCTCTAAGGCGGCAGTTTTACGGTCCTTGCTGCCTTGATAGAAAAATTGCTGTGTTTGGTGCTCTCAAAGGCGGCAGTCTCACGACCTCAGCAGCCTTGGCGGGAAAAATTGGCAGGAACTCATCTGGATTCACCCGAAGGCAGAATCGGCCTCGGTATTTGGAGCATTTGTTTGGCTGGCGGACGGTGAGCTTTCTCGCTGGAGTAAACGGTTTCTCGGCTACGGCCTTGGCATCTTCGGAGCCCTGCTGCTGAGACACACAGTCGGGAGAGTTGGAGATCACAACGGATGGCAGATGGACAGAGCGGATGAATGGACAACGGATTGAGTGTTCTTGCTGTTTAACACTGATTTTCGAGTGTTAGGAGGCAGCAAAACTCCGAGGGTAAATCACTCTACACTTAATAAATAACGTTTTCTGTGACGAATTGTAGAGCTTCAAGCTGCAAGCTGCAAAATTACAAAGGCGGTAAGTGAGGCTTCGAAGTGTACTTTTGAACTACAGTACCCAGAAAACCCTGGCTTTGTTTTTTTAATCAGGTGCCTTCAGACTTTCACTGGTAGCTGATAATTCCAGAGGGAGTTATTCGGACTACAGTACAATTCTCCACTCTCCCACTGTGTATTTAGGGAGGAGGAAGAAGGGGAAAGCTCACAAGATGGGTAAACTCACTAACGCTAGGAATAAAGCCAAAGCACGGAGACTAGCGAAAGAAGCTGCAGCAAAAGCGGTCGATCAAGAGAACGATAAGGAGGGGTCCTCCCTTGTGAGCTCTGGCGATGATGAGGAAGATTCGCCTATAAACTTGTCTAATTTAACCAGTCCAAACGACCATACGATATCAGTCGAGTCTGCAGATGGGGGTGCAGAAAGGAAGCTCTATAGTTTGGCAGTTGCCCCAGCAGAGCAATTATTAGTCTTAAAGACTCCAAGGCAATTCCCCTTGTTTGAGAAAAAACTTGCATTGACCTCAGTGTCTAAATCAGCTTCGCTAGAGGTTCCATCCAAGTCTTCGACCATCGGGCCTCGAGTATCAGAGGTATCAAGCCATTCTCTGGAAATGTCTACTGTTGCTGACGCCGTTACAGGCTTGGCTACAATTAAGACTTTCAATAAGACTACCAATATAATATTAGAGGCTGATCTGGGCTTTCCCTCTATACATGAGGTAAAAAGCCTTCCCCTGCGCTGCCATCAAGACGTTCCGGGCAATACTGTACCTTCTTTGGATGGTTTGAGTAACACCTGCCCTCCGGGTCCTTCTGACCTTCTCAGCCCAGTTCTGAGTATGGACACTGAGACTTTGGGTGAGCACCAGATGACAGTCAAGGATATGCTCAATCTGATTCTTGATGAAATACGTGAAATGAAAAGGTTTCAAAGGGAGGAACTGAGTGCTATACATCAGCGATTGGATAAGATCGAGGATTCTGTGTCTTCTTTTCCTACTCGTCTTCAAGAGGCAGAGAGCAGACTATCCTCTTTGGAAGACAACATGACTGGGGTCACAAAAAATGTTCAAATTGCTTTTAAAACTTCCAAGGCATTGGAGATGAAATTGGACGAGTTAGAGAATTATAATCGAAGGTCTAACCTTAGAATAGTGGGGGTTCCAGAGGGGGTGGAGGGATCCAATATGATAAACTGGGTCACTACCTTCTTGCAACAGAGGGTGGTGCCTGAGTTTAAAGGCGATTTAACGATTACTCGTGCTCACAGGGTCCCTGCTCAGCCGTTTCCTAGTTCTACGCTCCCCCGCACTATTCTCCTAAATTTTTCTGATGTTAGAGTTAAGGAAACAATCTTGTCCAAAGCTATCCAACAAAGACAGTTCTTACTCGATGGAACTAATAAATGCAGGATATTTTCGGACATGTCCGCTGCAGCTGCCCGGAGGCGAAAAGAGTTTGTGAAACTACTACAACTTTTTAAGGCTAAGGGGGCACAAGCGCAGATAGCACAACAGTCAAAGCTAAAAGTTTTAGTCAAAGGAAAATTCTACATGCTCTCCGATGTTGAAGAGGCACAGGAGTTGCTAAAGGGAATATCGCCGACCGAAAGTGCCACAAGAGCTAATGCCATTATTGCTTATAAATTTTATTTTTTGAAACTCTTCTTTGCCCTCGGAGGGGAGGTGGGATGGAGTGGGGATATAGGTTCACAGCCGGGCTAGGGGGTGTACAACATAACACCCTAGGGTAGTGGGTATGGAGCTGTGGCTAGCGTGGGGTAGTGAGGTGGGAGTAGTGCCACAGGTGGGGTGGGGGTTTGGTGCACAAAAAACGAAGTCTTGGATGTTTTTAGTCAATGATATGCGCAATGCTATGAACGCTAGGAATTTTGAACTGATGCATTGGAAAGTATATGTTGTTTATACAAAAGTTTAGAATATTGTTTAGAAGGCGGACCCCTAAGGGCCCTGTAATGTTTCGTTGGCAGCTCTATATGCTCTTTTAGTATGGGTCTGAAAATTATCTCCTTCAATGTAAATGGATTAAATAATAGGAAAAAATGCGCGCAATAGAATTATGGGCCAAATCTGAACAACCAGACGTGATTCTGCTACAAGAGACCCATATCCAAATGTCAAAAATTGAGGAGTTTTCCATGCTCAAAGCCTGGTCGTCTTATCGAGGATTCTCCTCATTTTCGAAGTCAAAGAGGGGTGTCGCGCTCTTTTTTAGTAAGAAGTTAAATGTCCAGATTGTCCACACAGAACAAGGGGGTTTAGGTCGTTGGTGTTGGGCTACATGTGTAATTCCAAATAGAGTAAGCCCTGTGACTTTGGTTAGTTTTTATGCCCCAGTAGAGGATAGACCAGACATCTACGAGGAATTGTTTCAATCTCTTTTAATGGTTAAAGGCGAGATCATTATAGGTGGGGATTTTAATATTACCATGAATGTAAAATTGGACTCCTCTAGTCACTTGAAGAAACAATTTAAACCTAAATCCTTGAGATCAATTAATAATAATATGTCTTTATTTGATCTCGTTGACCCCTGGCGTACTCAGAATCCTTCTAAAAAAGAATTCACCTGCTGGTCTGGCAGGTATAAATCCTCTTCTCGGATCGATTTTTTTCTCATCTCACGTCAAATAAAGTTCCTTAGGCAAACAATGCTCCATAATGGTTTCTCGGACCACGCAATGATAAATTTGGAATTGGCATTAGTTGATAAGGTTAGACCTTCAGAACACTGGATGTTTAACAAAAAATACTTGAGTGACGATACATGGGTGGCAGGTATTAAAAATGAGATCTCGGAGTTCATCATTCGTAATATGGGAACTGCTCCTCTTAACTGTTTGTGGGACTCTCTTAAGGCCTATATTCGGGGGTTAGTGATTGGGAGAGACGCTGCAGACTCTTTAGCAGCCAAAAATAGGAATAAATCTCTGCAGCAAAAAATTCAGGCCTTGACTGTTCTTAAGCAACAAAATTCAGCTAGTATTATTCAGGAACAATTAAACAAGGCAAAAAGAGAACTTTGTCAACATTTCTATACCCTTAGTGAAGAGATATTTTTTAAGAGTTCGCAAAAGATATACGAGGAGAGTAATTTTACCGGCAAATTCCTGGCGTGGCAGGCCAGAGAGCAAGCCGCTTCTAATCTTATTCATTCCTTAAAGTCTCCGGGTACTCTAATAGATACATCTGTTCCTGTAGAAATCGGAGAGATAATGGTTGCACACTATAGGAAGATCTATAATACTCAATCCACTATAGATCGGCAAAAGTTATTAAATTATCTGGCTAAAATTTCCCTGCCTGTTCTTTCTCCTTTAGAACAATTTACTATGGTTAATTCATTTACAAGAGAAGAAGTAGAGCGGGTTGTGCAAGATCTACCAATAGGTAAGGCATGTGGGCCCGATGGGCTTCCAACAGAATTCTTAAAGATTTTTTTCAGCTCCTTTGCTGAACTCTTTGTACAGTTAGTAAACTTTATGTTGGATGGTGGCTCAGTCCCTGATTCATTCCGGGAAGGAACCGTAGTTAGCTTTCTAAAAAAGGGCAAGCCGCCTAATGATCTAAATTCATATAGACCTATTACGTTATTGAACACGGATTATAAAATCATCACTAAATTATTATCTATTTGTTTCAATTCCTTTTCTTCAGATTTGATTCATACAGATCAAAACGGCTTTATTGCCGGCCCACAATTATTATCTAACACTCACTTTTTAATTGAGGCTTTAGATTATTTTGAAACACGATGGGTACCTGCGTTAGTTTTACTGTTTGACGCTGAAAAAGCTTTTGATTTGGTGGTTTGGGAAACACTTTTTATTATTTTAGATCACTTTGGGATTCCAGTAGCTATTATAAATTTGATTCAGAATCTTTACTCAAAGGCCCAAGCCAATATTATTATTAATGCAGAGTCTGTGGGCCTGGTGCCAGTTAAACGCGGTACCAGACAAGGATGCCCGCTCTCTCCCGTTTTATTTGCTTTTTTTATTGAACCCTTAGCAACTGCAATTAGGAAATCTGCTTATATTCTTCCCCCTATTACTTCGATGCCTAAAATTAAATTAAACGCAGACGATATAATTTTGTTAATTAAACCTGAATTGCAATGTCAAACTTATGCTCTGCAAATATTTGAAGAGTTTGAAGCTTTTGGCGGATATCGTATCAATAAAAAGAAGACTGAAATCCTGGTTTGTGGTGGCTCCGATCCTGAACTCCATCCTGATCTAAGACTTTGTATTAATAATAAACCGAAAAGATATTTAGGGGTTCTTTTCTCTTCTTCTGTCTCAGACCTTTACAGGCTAAATTTTGTGCCCCTTCTTCATAGAGTACGTTCAATGTTGGAAAGATGGAACCCTCTACCATTATCTATTTTAGGACGGGTAGCACTAATTAAAATGTCAGTTCTTCCTTTGTTTAATTTTCTGTTCGCAACCATTTCCTGATTTTTACCCGGATCGTTTTTCGCTAAAACAGAATCTTTGTTCTCATCTTTTATTTGGGACAAAAAGACCCCACGAATAGCTTTAAATACATTATATGAGGATAAGGAGCAAGGAGGGCTTGCTCTTCCAAATCTGAAAGATTATTATAATGCGTATTTAGCCCAATTCCTAGCGAGATTTAAAGACAGTAACCAGAAACACTTTATCAACTTTTTTTTTAATTTAATTAGCCGAGAGACCCAGATTCCCTCTCCTCTTCAAATATTTAAATCACCCAAACTGGTTCGCTACAAGGTCTTAAACTGTTTTTTTAAGAAGCGTTCTGCAATGCTTAAAAGATATTCCCTCCCTTTTCTTAATCTAACTTCCTCTTTATATAGCGCATTTTCTTTTTTAGGGATGGATATAAGTTTGGAAATAGTAGAAAATTGGCATAGGACAGGGTTTACAATGTTAAAAAACTTTATGAAAGACGGGGCCTGGATTACCCTTTCAGATATGGCTCCTCTGGTCCAAGGCAACTTTTTAATGTTGGGCTCATATAAACTGATTTACAGTGTATTGCGTCAACTGGATCCTACACTTCTTTCTCCTCCTGTCCAGCTATTTAGTGAACTGTTTATTTCTATACATGAGAAGAAACCAGGGGAGTGGAAACGCTCTTTAACACAGAATAAGGCCCCGGATCTTTATCTTAAAGCAGTTCATAAATGGCAAGGGCAGGAAAATTTAGCATTAACTTCTACTGTGTGGCAGAAAATTAATAGACTGAACTTCTCTGTACTAAGAGGCGCTAATTGGCGCAGAATGCTGTTTTTTAGTAAGTGGCTCCTGTATTATACCCCGGCGATTGTATCTAAAATGTATTCCAATAGCTCATCTAATTGCTTCCGGTGTTTGAATTATAATCTTGCCAATTGGTCTCATGTTATTGCTTTCTGTCCCAAAATAGCATCCTTTTGGGAGGATATCTTTGCATTTCTTCAAAATCAACAGAAAATTATGATTTCACAGAATGTTAAGTTGATTTTGTTTGGCTTTGATTTAGAGCTGATGTTAAATGGGCAATTAGTCAAACTATTGTATATAGCTATGGCTGTGGATAGATCATTATTACTTCAGAACTGGCCTTCACACTATTGCCCTACGGTACAAGAATGGCGCCATAAAATGGAGAGAGTTAGAAAATGTGAACAAAGTTATGCTCAAAGAATTGGGGTGGTTCGGAAATTTGAGAAAATCTGGGAATCGTATTTTGTTTAACGAATATTGGGAATGTTATGGAATGTATTTTTATTTATATTTTCTTTCGAATTTGTCTGGTTACGAACTCATTCGGCATATGTTAGTATATTTCTGTGTTGTGGTGCATCCAAGACATCAATAAAAAAAAAGTAAAAAAAAAAAAAAAAGACAACACAGAGTAAGGGTAAATAATTCTAAGGATGCAAGGAAAGTCTCTGAGGTTACACTGCAGGAGGAATTTCAAGAAGCATCACAAATACAAAACATCTGGGAAGATGTTCTCATTTGGCTTGAAGATAATGTTGGCTGGAAAGTCAAGAACACAGAGAAAGAGCTGAACCCAAGCAGTGAAACACAGGTGGCGAGTGGAGTCCAAGTAGATGTTTTCCCTCGTCAAAAAGGAGGAAAGTCAAGCACACGACCACTTCCTGGATATGGTTTTCATAGCAGGTTCCTTAAATTCTACTGTAGAGCCTTGAATACTGTCTTAGATCCTCGAATCCCAGGATCCTTGAATCCTGCAGTAGATCCTCAAATCTAGCCTGCCATTCATATTGGGCAAATGGTCAGAGCTTCGGGGTGCCAGGATTGACTGTGCTGGTGAAGGGAGGGGTCACAACAGGGCTGCACATGTGTGCGCGCCACAATCCAGCACCATTTTACTTCTGCCACATTAGTGCAGGTGATATCCTAAGTGGCTATTCATTGAGAAAGTGGTGGAATGGATGGCCAGTAATGGCCAGGACCAAAGTGGGATAGGATTGGGAGGAGGCACCTGCGACCTGCCAAAACAGGTCAAATGTCATTTCAGAGAGGCTAGTTTGGGATAGAGTCCACCCTGTGGAAATTCAGGCAGGTCTGCTGGGGTTGAGAGAGAATCAGTCAAATATCTGCTTAAACTGGTACCACTGAAATGTCAGCTAACTAGAGGAAAGTCTGTCACATTTCATGTCACGGATGAGCCACACAGTTGTCTGAGATAGGAAGTCAGTTATCAGAAGTCTCTGATGGACCACCATTATGTTGAGGCTGCCCTGCATGCCATTATATACGTCACTGTTTGAAGAATAGACAACATGTTCCTAAGAATGCTCACAATGTCCCTTGTGCTGTAGACGGCTGGAATGCCAGAAACCGGTCCTCGGAAGCTTGTTTCCGGTCCAGGGAAGACATGGCTTGGCAGTTCGGGCTGGACTGTTCCCATGAGGCACAGGGTCAGACTGATTTGCATATAGACATGTCTGAACTGGGGTGGCAGAGTGGGCTAAAGAACGGTGATGGATTAAACCCAGATCTTTGGACTGGGTGTGAGTGTTTGATTGATTCAGATGCTCCGTCCATCACCACCCCCTTTTGTACTGCTTTTGGCCGCCATAAGTGTGGCAGGGTATGCTCAGACGTGAGTCCCTTGCTCACTTTGCCACTGGATTCAAGCAAGCCGGGCTGAAGACGGCTGGAATGCCAGAAACCGGTCCTCGGAAGCTTGTTTCCGGTCCAGGGAAGACATGGCTTGGCAGTTCGGGCTGGACTGTTCCCATGAGGCACAGGGTCAGACTGATTTGCATATAGCCATGTCTGAACTGGGGTGGCAGAGTGGGCTAAAGAACGGTGATGGATTAAACCCAGATCTTTTGACTGGGTGTGAGTGTTTGATTGATTCAGATGCTCTATCCATCTCCACCCCCTTTTGTACCGCTTTTGGCCGCCATAAGTGTGGCAGGGTATGCTCAGACGTGAGTCCCTTGCTCACTTTGCCACTGGATTCAAGCAAGCCGGGCTGAAGACGGCTGGAATGCCAGAAACCGGTCCTCGGAAGCTTGTTTCCGGTCCAGGGAAGACATGGCTTGGCAGTTCGGGCTGGACTGTTCCCATGAGGCACAGGGTCAGACTGATTTGCATATAGCCATGTCTGAACTGGGGTGGCAGAGTGGGCTAAAGAACGGTGATGGATTAAACCCAGATCTTTTCACTGGGTGTGAGTGTTTGATTGATTCAGATGCTCCGTCCATCACCACCCCCTTTTGTAACACAATGTCCCTTGTGGCAGACCTATTATCCATGGGTGAGCCTCCTGAACCCTTCTAACCCCTACCAAATGCATGCCATAAGTCAAATGCTCACATACATTCAAGCACACATACAGACACAAACACACTCACACATATTCAACCTCTCCACCAGACATTGATCTAAGCGCACTCCCTCTTCCCCTTGCCACTGCTTTCCTCCCAGGTGGGGTGTGGATCCTTGAATGGTGGCTCCATCTCCTCTGTGACTATGCAGCTCTCAGGCAGCAACTGCTGGCAGGAGAAGCAAGCAGTGGGCCCTGTGTTTGTCCTAATTCTCCGTTTAGGGGACAAAGAGCTTCATCTCTCATCCTGCTTTGCTCTGAGGAAGTCAAGAACCAGCAGTGAGTGCACAGCGGGCCGCTGGGCCGAAACAATACATATGTAAGAATGACTTCGCATGAGTGATTATTTTGTAATTATTTTGGACCTTCTAAACAATCACTCATTCGACATACGATTTACTTCTGAAAGGAGCAAAAAAGAGCAGTATTCTGGAATTTGAATAGAACATGGTTGCTTCCCCTGCTGTGGGAATAAAGATGAAATAAACATAAATGGATAAATGTGAGTGTAAAGATTAGCCTACCCATTTGCTATGCATTCCAATGGGCTTTGCAATCTTCGAATGAAGGAACTGTTACATTCTGGACTAGTCTTCTCTGGTTTCTGTCGAATAATGACTCCTTTACTGAATGCATCAGAATCAGAGTCCAGTACAAGAGCTATTCTTGTTTGCCTGGACCTCTTAGAAAGACTTTTGACCAGTGAACATACACTTTATCAGTTAATGCAATTCTGTGAGAAATGCACACGACAGTCTCCCTTTTGCCTCCTGAAGCTTGTGACTTGAGATGCTGTATCCAGGGCAACAGTGAGCCCCTTTTTAGGGGCTTCGTTCCTAAGCACACACTTCCCTTTCCTCTACATCAAAGTAAACCATGCTGTCACCTTCCAGTACAACTAATCTACCTCAGGCATTGACTTCTGATGGACAGGGAGCCCACCTCTGTAATAATGTTACCATCTGAGACAGAAGCCTCTTAGCACGGTCTGGTTCCTTTTGCATGGACCTGAGCCTTATGCCAACGAATACCATCGCCAGCCTTACTGACCATTATGATCATTGGAGTCAGTTTAGAATCATCTCCTGGTTTCCACATAGCAATTGGCTGTTGTAAGTGCCAATCACATATTTATCACTTGTACGTCAGCGTTTGGATGACTGCGACAGTCATTGATTGTGCATGGATTATGGCACGTGCACAAGTATACAGCAGCTTCATTGATGTAGAGGGCGTTTGAGTCCACACAGGATTCACTGCAGCTGGAGCGGTGACCTGTCCTGCTTCTTCCTGGGAGGTCCATTGGAACCGAAGGCCATTGAGGTGTGTCCTGCGTCTGCTGTCCCGTCAGGAGGCTCTGAATCGAGGTGTTCTATTCTGACCCATTGTCGAGGCCTTCAATGAGCATCAGTGGCACCCTGGGTGTGAGTCAGCTTTTCTATCCACGTCAGGGGCACTTCTCAAGCCTGGGGGCCCCTCCTGATCCTGCCCCCGAGCTCCATGGCTACGCAGGGACCCGGAATGCGGCCCCCGGGGGAATGCAGGTCGGCAGACTAGTCTTCCCCCGGGGTGTTCGCGCGAGGACGCGGCAGGCGGAAGTTAGGTTAAGGGGATAGGTCAGGGGTGCGAATGGTTAGATAGGAGGCTATTTTAGGGAGGCAGGAGAGGAACAACTTCCTTTTCCTGTCCCCGGTGCCTCAGGGAAGAGTTAGGATTTGGAGCTTAGGCGGAGTGCTTTTCTAGGTAGGCGGAGTGGAACTTAGTTGATTGGTACATCGTTCTGGTGCCCCAGGACGGCGATTAGGCTAGTTTCCTACTGCGCAATTAGGTTGGGTGTGATTTAGAGTTTCTTTGAATTATTCGGCGCAGGTGCTTTGGGCGGCGAGCGAAGGGCTGCCAAACGTCACGCATCTCGCGGACGGACCGAGCGGGTGCCAAACCTCACGCATCTCGCGGAGGGCGTTTCCGACGATTTCCACATGGCTGTACCTGACGCTGAGGCGGTGAGGGCTGCATTGCTTGTGCTTGGCTGGGCTGGGAGGGCAGATCTCCTCCTGCCCGGTGTCCTGGACCAGGCTTGGGTCGGCATGACCCGTCCGACCAGGTCAGCATCAGCGGGGTGGCTGCGGTGGTGGCAGCATGCATGGATGAGCCCTCTGGGTCTCGGGAGGGGGGGCCCAGGAGAGGGAAGGCCAGGAAGCTGCAGGAGGCCCCCAAGAAGGGGGGAGGAGGTTGAGTCTCCCTGCCAAGGTAGGGGCAGGGGAGGTGGTCCCAGAGGAGGAGGAGGGGGCCGGGGGGGAAGGGCCTGAGGGCCCCGAGCTGGCGGTTGGGGAGCACGTGCAGGGCCAGGCTCCACTGGCGTCCCAGGCCAGGCTGTCCAAGAGCTTGAGCCAGTTGGCGGGGTATGGGGAGAGCAGCGACGGCAGTGGGGGGGAGGACTCTGATGAATGGGAGGTGGCTGCTGGGGAGGATTTTGCCCTCATGCTGTCCGGGGAGGAGTCTGGGGGAAGGCTGGTTACACCGTCGTTGAGCAACCGGTCGACCTTTCGGGGGGCCGGAAGGGGGTGGTGAAGTCCCAGGGTTCCAAGGGCAAGGGCCCCCTGAAGGCGCAGCAGCGCGGCGGGGCAGGGAAGGGGGCGGGAGGTGCTGCGGCACCCTTGCCCGGGAAAGGAGGACTGGGGGAGCCTGGGCAGTCATCTATGTTCGACCGGTGGGCCCAGATGACCGAGGAGGAGAGGGCGCGGGACCAGCGACGTGTCATTGATGAATATGAGAGGGAGTGGCAGCGCCTATGTGCCGCCAGGGAGGAAAAGGCGGGAGGGGTGCCCAAGGGCGATGGGGCCCAGGCATCAGGGCGTGGCAGGGGGTCGGCCGGTGGCCGAGGTAGGGGGACCCCTGGGGCGCTAGGGCAGTGGGCTCGGGTGGAGAGTTCAGGGACTGCCTTGACAGATCAGAGACCTGGTGGCACCGGGGCCTCCCCGAGCGCATACGGCTCGGGGGGGGGGGGTCAGGCCAGCAGGGTCAGCTGGCAGAGGCCGGGGTGGGCCGGCGGGGCGCAAGACAGCCTCCAAACGCCGGGACGAAGAAGCAGGGGGGTCCGCGGCGGCCTGCCCTCCACCGAGGGAGCGGGCACTGTCCATGTTGGAGTGTGAATTTACGCCTGGTGTGAAAGGTAAGGGTGCTAAGAGAGTCGTGACTGAAGTGGTGCCGCTGGATGTTCAGGGTGAATGGTTGGACTATGAGGATGAGGAGGATGAGTTGGAAGAGAGTGAGTTGCGTGAGCCTGGACGTGGGTGTAAGGCTAGAGGGGCAGCGACCAAGGTTGGTGCTTTCCAAGAGGCACGGGATGGCGCCAGTCGGGCCAGCAGAGGGATGTTGAGGCCGGCGGATGCACGGCGACAGGAGCGGGAGGCTCCTGCAACTTTTTCAGGTGAGGGCCCTTGGTGGGACGCCTGGTTGGATGGGGAGATTGGGGGGAGAAAGAAGCCCTGCCGGTCGGTGGGGGTGGGGGATGGGTCTGTGCGGGCAGGAGCCCAAGGCGGTGTGGGGGCGGTGAAGGCCGATGGGGGTAAGCAGGTCGCGACGGCCAGCGCGCAGACTGACAAGGTGGAAGACCTGGAAGGGAAGGAGGAGGGAGTGAGTGGGGTGGAGAAGCTGCGAAAAAAGTTGCCGTAGATGGGGCTGGCGATGCCCCTGGGGTCACATTTGTCGGACAAGACTAAGGCCAGGATTTGGAGGCATGAATATGTGGATGTGTTTAAGCTCCTGCACAGGGAGATTCAGGCAAAGTAAGGGTCTAAAGAGGAGGAATGGGAATTGACCAGGCGGCCGAGGGTGCCGGTTACAATGGAGAAATGGACGTCTGCCTTCCTGATTTATGCGAGTATTTATTGTGAGAAGTATGGGGATCGGGCTATTGCTTTGTTCAAATATATGGATGTGATAAGGAAGGAGCAGCTTCATTTTGGGGGTTTTGCTTGGTTGAGCTACGACGAGGAGTTCAGGGCTCGGGTCAGCGTTAACCCTGACAAGCCGTGGGGGATGTGGATCAGGAGCTTTGGATTCAGTGGATGTCCTCGACGCAGGCGGCGGCATCTACGCATACGGCTAGTGGTCTTCCGGTCACGTATCGGTCTTTTCAGCCGCGCCCCGCCCAATCTGGGGCGGGTAACCAGGGAGCTACAGGTGGACAAGGGAGCCAGCCTGTGTGGTCTGGCTCAGCAGGACAACAGTGCAAGCCGGTCACTTCTGGGGCCTGCTGGGGGTTCAATAAAGGTTTCTGCAACAGCCCCTCTTGTAAATTTAAACATGAGTGTTCAAAGTGTGGGGGGCGTCACCCGGTCACGCAGTGCCTCACCTTGGCTACGTCTTCAGAGCAGTGGAAATTTGCCAAGGGTAGGGGGCAGCCTGGGCCGAAGGGCCCGTACTCCGGTTAAGGTGGAGGCCATGGGTCCTTGGCTCTCCCGGTACCCTGATAAGGAGGCGGCGTTGCGTTTGTATAGGGGGTTTGTGGAATGTTTTCGGATTGGTTATCAGGGGCCCAGGGAGAGGCGTTGGGCTGAGAATTTGCGGTCTGCTAAGGAGTTGCCGGGGGTGGTGGAGCGTAAGTTGGAGAAGGAGGTTTCGGAGGGCAGAATTGCAGGTCCTTTTTCGGATTGGCCACTATCAGATCTCATTGTATCACCTTTGGGGGTGGTGCCCAAGAAGGAGCAAGGGGAATACAGGTTGATCCATCACTTGTCTTGGCCGGAAGGTGGGTCGGTGAATGATTTCATTGCAGAGGAGGACTCTAGAGTGTTGTACGCTTCGTGGACAATGCCATTGGGTTGGTACGGTCCTGCGGGAGGGGGGCAGAGTTGGCCAAGTGTGACATCAAGTCTGTCTTTCGCCTTCTCCCCATTCATCCGTCGTATTTTCCTTTGTTTGGTATGGGTTTGATGGGGCCATCTTTGTGGACATGGTGTTGCCGATGGGTTGTGCAATTTCCTGCGCGCTCTTCGAGACTTTTAGCTCCTTTTTGCAGTGGGCCTTCGTGGACCGCAGTGGGCACCGGCTGGTGTCTCACTATTTGGATGACTTTCTGTTTGTGGGAACGGGACGCTCTGGCGAATGTGGTCGGGCTCTGCGGCAGTTTCAGTTGTTGGCACAAGACTTTGGGGTGCCGTTGGCACCAGAGAAGACGGAAGGGCCCAGTTGTTGTCTGATATTCCTTGGTATTGAATTGGATTCGGTGAGTTGGCAGGCGCGTTTACCGGTGACGAAGGTGGCTGAGATGCAAGATGCTTTGAGGGGTGCCCTGAAGGTTCAGAACCTGGATTTGAGGTCGGTGCAACATTTGCTGGGGTTGTTGAACTTTGCTTGCAGAGTGGTGGGGCTGGGAGGACGTTTTGTAGGCGGCTCGGCAAAGCCATGTCGGGCGTGGCCCTCCCACATCACAGGGTCAGGATCACGCTGGGGGTCCGGTCGGACTTGCGGGTGTGGCTGGTTTTCCTCGAGGACTTCAATGGCGTGTCTTTGGACTTTGTACGGGACAGGATGGTGTGGCAGGTTCAACTCTACTCGGACGCGGTGGGGCGGCTGGTTTTGGAATTTTCTGGGACGGTCGCTGGAGCGCAGAACGGTGGCCGGGTCACTGGCTGCGTCAGGGCAGGAGCATTGCGTTCTTGGAGTTTTTTCCCTTGTTGGTGGCACTGCTGGTGTGGGGCCCGGAGTTCAAGAACAGGTCTGTGTTGTTTCATGTGGACAACATGACGGTGGTGGACTTGGTCAACAATCAGAAAGCGAGGGATCTGAGAGTGCTGTGCTTGCTGCGAAGCTTCATGCTGCTGTGTCTGCGTTACAATGTGCTGTTTCGCGCGCAACATGTGCCTGGCGCAAGTAACGAAATTGCGGATGCGTTATCTCGTTCGTAGTGGCAGCGCTTCTGGGAGCTGGCGCCTTGAGCGGAGGCTTGCAAGACCAAGGTGCCGGAGGGTATCTGGGCTTGGGGGGAGTGAGAGTGGTTGGTCTGGTGGAGAGGTCTTTAGTGGAGTCTACTAGGCGGGCGTACAGATTGGCTTGGAGTGAGTTTGGAAACTTTGTGGGCCTGGGGACAGATGTGGTGAGTTTGCCAAAGGAGGAGTGCGAACGGAGGGTGGTGCACTTTGTGTTGGATTGCATGGATAGGGGGTTGTCGCAGACAACGATCGCTGGCAAGTTGGGGGGAGTGTCTTTCTACTGCATGGTGTATCTGGGTTTTGATCCGGCTAGTTCGGATCTGCTGAGCCAAATGTTGAAGGGTTGGGGGAGGGTGCGGGCAGAGTTGGGTGGGGGGGAGTTGCCTAGAGAGGCAGTCACGTTTGACTTATTGAAAATGGTTTTGCAGGAATTGGATTTTTGTTGCTATGACGGGGAGGAGGTGGCGCTGTTTCGCCTATGCATGATCTGGATGTTCTTTGGAGGATTTCGTGTGTCCGAGCTGCTGGGGGCTCGGGGGCGCCGGGTAGGTTGTTTGCTGATGTGCGTGTGGACGGGTTGCGATTGGGCATTTGGTTGGGGTGGTCCAAGACTGACCAGATGGGGCGAGGCAAATGGGTTTGGTTGTCTGAGAGTGGGTGTGCAAGCGTGTGTCCGGTGCGGGAGTGGCTGAGTTTTGGGGAAAAAGTGCGGAGGATGGAATGGGAAATCTTTGTGCATGCGTCACGGAAGCGTTTGACGTCGGGTCAGTTATTGGCGGTATTACGGATGGCTTTGAGGAGGATGGGCAGGGATTCAGCTTGGTTTGGCACGCATTCCTTTCGAATTGGGGCGGCTACAGCGGCGGCGGGTTTGGGTTGGTCGTGGGAGGAGATCAGGAGGATTGGTCGCTGGCGGTCGCGGTGCTGTGAGCGCTATGTGCGCAAGTGAGGGCGTGGGGCGCAATGCTTGGACGGCTGGGCTGCTTGGCGTTTTTCTTGTCATGCCTTGGTACTAATATCCTTTTCTTCGTAGGTTGTGTTCGTGGACCGGGGGCCAAGAGACTCTTTTGTGCGGATCGGGGGATTAAAGTGCTGACTCATGTCGGGCTCCAGCTGGAACAACCTCTTCTTTTCAGGGACAACGGCGTGCACCTTTCTCACATGGGAAATGCATTTTACCTGATGGAGCTGCGGGACTTGATTAGTTGTCTATGGAATGAGTCAATCTGGTGTAGGAGGGACTGAATTCGAAAGGTGCACGCTTGGTGGGGCAGGTAATCGCCCTCCGGGGGTTCCCTGGGTGGCGGGAACTGGGAGGGGTGGGGAGTCCATGACGGGCAGAATCACCCTTACAGGGAGTGGGTTACAGGCGCAGGATGGGAGAGAGTGGTAGACGGGAGTGCGATGGATGGAAATGACCGAGGAGTCGGAAAGTGGAAAGGGGAAGTGAATGAGATGCAAAGAGGTTGTGGTGTGATTTGGGAATGGCTGGTGGAGCACGTGAGTGGATGACGGTTGAAAGGCAGGATGTTGGGGGGATTGTTAAGTTGATAATGTTATGTTATTGTAAGCTGTCATGCCTGTTCTAATAAATGGCCTTTTGCGCAAACTGATGCTTGGAGTGGTTATTGCGCGAGGAGCTGCCAACGTGTGAACGGGACTTTGGGCTGCCCAATACTTTGCCTTGATAGCACGCGCAGATTTGCTGTTTGCCTGTTTCAGTCCCTGCACTGTGTCCTCATAGGTGCACTGCACTGCGTTTGTGTGTATGGAGCTCCATGCACACTTATTTGCTTGGCCTCATTTTTGCTGCACACATTTTCAGGCAGGTCGGGAGTTCCCTCTTCCCTTTGTGCCAAACACTCAGTCAGATTCATCAGTCACCGGAAGTGAGGCACCTGCACAAAGTGTGACTTTGGGATGTACGTTCCGGCAAGAAAGTGCACCAGTGTAAGGGCTGCAGCCGCGCCCTTTCGCAGCAAAGGTGATGCTGTCCAGCCCTGTCCATTTCTTCCAACTCAGCGGCTTTAGTTTGCACGAAAAATAGTAATATGGGAAGAATGAGTGTCTGTCACTTCTCTTTCCAATCCTCTGAGATGATTTCCAAAACCATCCATGAAATTCTTCAGGCTTCATGGTGCAAAAATATATTATTTAATGTTTTCAATAAAAACAAGCATTTGCAA
Organism: Lissotriton vulgaris; assembly: GCF_964263255.1. Taxonomy (NCBI): domain Eukaryota; kingdom Metazoa; phylum Chordata; class Amphibia; order Caudata; family Salamandridae; genus Lissotriton; species Lissotriton vulgaris. The sequence goes on from NC_141686.1 coordinate 277,021,755, forward strand.
TGCAATCGGTCTCGCCTTTGCAACCTTATATGTATTTAGCTATGCAGCACATTAGCCGGGGTGCATCTGAAAATGCAGGCCCAGCAGCAGAAAGCATGGAGGACTGCATTTGCCCCCAGCTCGATGTTTGTATGGCAGCGGGAGTGGAGCAATGTGCGGAGAGTAGGTTGATGGTGTGTGATGATGGTGGGCCTGGGGTGTTGGTTCCAGGGCTGGATTGGTGGTGGTTGAAAGGTTGCAAGTCGTGGGTGTGATGCTGGGCTCGGAGGGCAGACAGGCTTGCAGGAGATCTGTGTGGGGAGGAGAGGATTCTGAGGTTGGGGTTTGGAGGACTAGTATTGTGGTACTTGCCACGGGCTTTGAGCTTGGTTGGGCATGCAAGGGGATCGGTCTGGGCACAGTGGGGTTGGTTACAGAGGGTAGGAGCGGGCGGTTGCTGTGAAGTGTGGTGGGTTTGGCGAGGCGAAGGGCTTGAGGGTGGGGTTGGAGCTTGTGATGGGAGATCCTGGATGATTTTTGGGAGTTGCGAGTTGGTCAATGGGACCCGCTTGGCAACCGTAGGCAATGGCGGGGACATAGGGGAAAGCAAGTTGGCCCTATCCGTGGAGCGGCCAACTTTGGAGCAGCTCAACATTGTGTGATCCTGCGCAGATGATTTGTTCTTCTCAGAGTGCCACAGACCAGGTGTTTGGCCTCTGGTGACGCAGGTAGGATAGGGAGGAGCGTTTCGATGCGGAGTCCGGTTCAACTGTTGGAGTCGGGTTGAGGGGTGGACAGGGGCGTGCGAATGGGAGCAGCGAGTGGGGGCTGCTGCGGGAGCCTCGGCTTGGCAGTTGGGTATTGTTGGTTGGATGCAGGAGCGCAGGGTTTTTGGGTGGGAAAATAGCAGTTAATGGCAGCGTATGAGGGGGAAGCAAGGGTGTTCTGGGCTCAGAGCTGCCGACTTTGGAGCGGGGGAATGAGGTTTTGATCTCGGCTTGTCTCAACATCCTGTGATCCTGTGTATGACTTCGGGGTGGGAAAATACGGCATAGGAAGACCAGCCTAATATAAATTAAATAACAGCGCACCGCGAGTGGTGTGTGTGAGTGCTGGAAAGTAAACACCCTCCTATCCACCTCACTTCCTATTTTTCCTCATTTAAGACTTTTGGCACATGCGTACGATGTAAGGCAGCATGTGCATGTTAATGCACACTAATTTAAAAACAAGCATTTGCAAAGCAATAGACCTCTTATTTACGCGAGTTCTATTGCATTTGAAATGGAAGTGCAGGATGGCAAAAATGCGGGGGTGGTGGTACAAAATTGTTTTTAAAGTAAAGAGCCCGAAAGCCATGGAAGTATACAAATGACAACATGGCCGTCAGGAGAAGGGACTAACGAGCCAAAAACCAACCAGAAGGCAGCATTTAGGATGTAAGCCAAATAAAAAGATGGGCAGAGCTTACACAAAGCTTCCCTGCCATAGTATATGCTACATGCCTTGCAAAGCCGGCAGCCCATGCGCTGCAACGCTAGGCGAGACCTAAAAATGGAAGGATTCAGACATCATTGCCAGGACATTGCATGGTATGCCCCAACTCGATACTGCAATCTTCTTACCTAGCTGGCAGGGCGTGAGCGGCACACCATCAGTGTGTGTGTGCGTGTGTGTGTCTGTGTGCATGTGTGTGCTTGTATGTGTGTGTGTGCCTGCATGTGTTTGTGGTGTGTGTGTGCATCTGTGTGTCTGTGTGCCTGTGTGTGCGCATGTGTGTGTATGTGTGAGTGTGTGTGTATATATGCATGTATGTGTGTGTGTGTGTGTGTGTGCGTGTGTGTGTGTGTGTGTGTGTGTGTGTGTGTGTGTGTGTGTGTGTTGAGAATGGCTTAAGTGGAGACCACTGCTCAGAAAGAAACCAGTCCGACCCTCATGACTCCAACCAAAGTGCCCAGAAGGGTGCCATGCGGCCAGCTCACCACTACTGCTGTGCCTTTAAAGAACTGTCAAGTGCGGGGGCAGTGAGTGTTGCCCTGCTGTTTTACCTCACTATGCACTGAAGTGCAAAGGCTAAACCACTCCATCCTACCAAAAGACTTACAATGTCAAGTTCCGTGCCCATATTTGGTCATAACTTCCTATTCACTCATTCTAGTAGCTAGATGGTTCCTCCTCCAGCCCTTTGCAGCTTCGGTGCTTTCCTTGTTGTTAGCTTCAAATTTAAGATACAGTGGGAGAGGTGATGGTAGGACCGCCCATTTACTACCGGGCGTCTGCAGGTAATTGGCTCAGGCGAAAAGGGAATAGGTCAGGCATAGGTATTTATTAGCATTTGTTGCATAGTATGTGCAGCCTATAGCAGTATACATTGATGGCCGTATTATGAGTACGGCGGTCCGTAGGACTGCCATACTCAAAGTGGCAGTTCAACTACCGCCATACTGTGAGCCCGCCCGCAGTATTACAAGTGTGGCAGTCAGACCCGTCAAAGCCATAATAAGGCCATAAGGGCCTAATTACAATGTTGGTTAGAAAGCCTCCTACTGCTGGTCAGAGGCTTGCATAACGACATTGTAGGTTTAAACTCCGACCGCCATATTACAATGATGGTGGTTGGAGTTTAAACCGGACTCTGTTACACGATCGCAAGGAGCCCGTCGGCCAGTCAGAAAGGCCTAATAATCCTTTAAGGACAGCGTTTCTGATGTCAGGATTATGATGGCACTTTCTGAAGGCAGTTCCATATCGGCCTTTCCGACATGGACCTTGTAGGAAGGTTGAATCTGACTATATGGTTACCCCCACTTTTTTCCTGGTGTTCAACTTAGTTGGACTGGGATCCCGCTATTCAGGGCCCCCAGTCTATCTGCTTTCTCTCTAAAATGGATTCAATGTACATTAGGTACATACCAGATTGGTTACTGCGTTACCTTGTGAGCCCCTAGTATATGGTACCTTAGGTACCAAAGGGCATAGGTATCCCAGAGGTCTACCAGGGGCGGAAGCATGTATTATGCCTCCCCTGGGAAGCCGTTCAAAACGCCACCACAGGTCTGCACTTGAGCCTGGGTAAGGTGGTGTAAGCACCCCTTACAGGGACATAGTATATCTATATGCACCATTTAAAACAGGCACATAGTAACCTATAAGTCACTCCTATCAGGCCTTGACAATCCTGAAGGCAGAGGGCTTGGTTTTGTGTGAGAGGGCACCCTAGCATGAGCCGAGCCCCTCTGCAGCTTTCAGATTCCCTTCCTTATAGCTAATCTGTGATATGGCCATACCATATACTCTTAAGTGCATTTTAAACCTTGCGGTTAATGCTACCTTTGGTTTGGCTTTATCAAAACATGTCGTGTTTGGTGTCAAACACTTTGGAATACTACCCCCCCCCCCCGCCAGTTCTGGTGGCGGGGGTAGCATTCCACCCTTCTAGAGGGAGAAGACATGTACACACTGGTATACCCGGTAATAGTTTTAAAGAGCCCCAGCATCACAGAATGAATGCTGCTGGCACAGACACGAGTCTTACATCCTGCTGCTGAACGAAACTCCGGCAGGGGAGGCCTGGAAAATAGGTTTCCTGCCCAAGTATGTGCTAGCACCTCCCCAGACAGGCTTAAGTGTATTGGGGCAGGGTGGGTTGCATTCAGTGAATGCTTTACAGACACTGCCTGGGGCACACAAGGTGCTCCATGCATTTCCCAGTTCAAACCGGTTGCTGGGGCACCCAGCCCCAGCTCTGGCATAAAACTGGACAAAGGGGAAGGGGTGTAACCACCTTCTCAACAAACAAAAGAGAGGCCTGGTCAGAAACCTGTATGTGTGCCGCAACTGAACTAGTGTCCCAAAACCATTAGTAGCACTAGAAGTGATAGCCCGGGCCTGTTAGAAAAATTCCCATCAGCCCACCCATTTGGTGGAATGTCGTCATGTGGGAGATGTCACCAATCCAATTCACAAACAGTGCACCTAATCATGGCGCAGAGATGGATGGATTAACATGGTGTAAATACAGACCACTGGACTTCACTGGTGATGCTAATGGGGTGCAGTGCAAAAAATAAAAGTGATAAACGTGAAGATAAAATTGACTCCAAGGGCCAAAATCAATTTTAATCAGTATGGCGCTCGGGTCAAGATTAAAATCCTGCCAAAATAGTTTAAAATAATAACTATATGTGGGCAGAGTAGGTGAAGGTCGACATGTTTCAGCTGTACTGACTATTGGTCTTAGCTTTCTTCAGGACCATTAGGGAAACTGCGACTGCCAATCAAAAAATTATTAAATTAGTGATGCACGCTAATGTACATTGGATGAGTCCTACCAGTTCCTCTGAGCCCAGATGAATACTGTAGGAAGTCCAGAACTTTATGTATCTCCTAGAGAAGAGACATAAGCGTGAATCAGAAACCATATAGTGCACAACAGATTTCAGGAAAACAAGCACAAGATACTGAGCACACAAACAGGGCGATGGAGACAGTGTCTCCCCGCTAGACTATGTTTCAATCAGTGTATAAAAAATCACATCAATGAGAATATGTGTGGTAACTTACCCAGCATTATGTGGGAGTACGCCTCACCTCACCCGGAACCCTCTCGGGAAAAAGGGAGGCCCCGCTCTAGTTAAGGAGGGAAATGGACAGGAAAGTACCTTTGAAAAATAGCAGAGGGACTAACAACAATAATAGCTGCCATTTCAAAATTGAACTTAACAAAACCTAGCTTTAACCAAAAAAGAGACTCAACCAAGTGTAAGAAAATTGACTATAGGACTCTACAGGAAGTTAGTCAACCACAATTGGAGGGCTGTGTCTAGCGATAGAATGACTACAAGAGGCTGCCAGTAATCTTGGAGAACTGTGTCTAGCGAAAAAAATGACTACAAAAGGCTAACAATGGCCAAGTACTGGGCAAGTGACTGAAGACTTAAGGCGGATAGAGCCCCTCCTTAAGGGAACTCTCACTAGTATTCAAGTGGCTCGCCCTATTAAGATAGCAAGGGGAAGATCTGGTACCCTACCTGTCCGTCGGTACCTCGATGCCGGCGTCCGAGAAGGAACGGAGGTACCGACGCACAGCGCGCATGTGTATATATACCCTCGTTGATTGGGTATTTGGCTGCAGCTGTTACTGCTAATTAACGCGTCCGCTTAGTTCATTGGATGCCCGCGCTCAAATACGCATGCGCTAGGCATCCCGATAGTGCGGCGCGTGTGTAGCGAACCTTGGATGCGCATGCGCACGGCGCACAGGCCGCAAGACGCATGCGCGGCCTCTGAGCCACGCGCTATGAACATACCGCGCATGCGCTGGTGTATAGACACATCCATTGGCGATCATTCTGCCGATGTGTGCCACCGCAAGGGAACCAGAGCATTACTAGCGTCTACGAGACAGGCTGCCATCTCAGAGGCACTGAGATGTGTTAATTTACAATGCCTAATACCAATCTGGGGAAAAAAATATAGGTATATCTGCATAGAATGGGCCATAGCATATATGTATATACAGTACATGAATTGAGCCATGGTGGAAGTAGCTGTACATATACTCCTGATGACATTAGGTATTGACAATATGTACTGTGAATAAGCAATTGCATATATGGAATAATGTATCAGGGTCAAATTGGATAAATATGGTCTGTGATGGAGTCTTGAATGACCTCAGAATGAGTAAACTTAGAAAACAGATGCCAAAGACTCTCTGGACTAGTTGAATTTACAGCGATGTCCACGGTATGTCATCATTCAAACCTTGCATGTGGCTTTTCAAAAGAAAAATCCATTTCTGCTCCTTCCTGAAAAGAAATTTGGCTATATCACTGATGTGTGACGGAATAAATGGCCTTTCTAAAATGACCCATTTCATTTCTTCAGCAGTGTGTCCTTGCTCCAGAAAGTGGTTCGTTAGTTTAGTAGCCTGTTTGTGACACCTGATGGTGCTTTTGTGCTCCCCTATTCTTATTTTGATCTTGCGGGTGGTATAGCCAACATACTTGAGGGAACAGGGACATGTTATCATATAGATAGCGTTGTCGGTGTTACAATTAGTATGCTTCTTGAGCAGCCATGACCTTCCAGTCCCTATATCCACTGTGGTGGTTTTTTCAGTCTGGGGACAGACACTACACGATCCACAGGGGTAGTGACCCGAGACTGGGGGAAGGTTCCATAGGGTTGTTGAGCCGTCAGTCTTGGTAGTTCTGGGTCTTGTGTGGACAAGAGTGTCTCGAAGACTAGGTGCCCTTTTAAATGAAAACAATGGTAATGGGAGGTTGGCCCCAGTACTATTCAGAATCGTCCAGTGTTTGCGAACCATTTTCTGAACAGAGTTAGACATTGTACTGAACGTACTGACAAATGCCAGGCGCTCCATTGGTGGTTTTGATGGGCGTTTTTCAATCAGTGCCTCGCGGTTGTTGTTCGAGGCACGTTTCCATGCTTTGTTCACAAGATGCTTGGGGTAATGGCGTTCCTCTAGGTGAGTGGCTAGTGTGGTTGCATGTTTTTTGAAAAGTTCTCTGGATGAACAATTCCTCCTAACCCGAAGGAACTGGCCCACCGGAAGGTTCTCCCTGAGAGAGCGTGGGTGATGACTATTGAATGACAAGAGTGAGTTTCTTGCCATAGGTTTGGTAAACAACTCACTGCAGAGACTTCCATCCTCCGGGAAGATAGATAGGTCGAGGAAGGGGAGTCTCGTGTGACTGTACTCCAGCGTAAACTTAAGGTGAGGGTTACATCCATTAAGCCAAGTGTGGAAAGCCTGTACTTCAGGGATAGAGCCTCGCCACACTACCAGGACGTCATCAATATACCTCTTCCATAGCACCAGGTGTTTCAGAAAGGGGTTGCTATGGTCGAGGATTTGAGTCTGTTCCATTTGGTGTACATAAAGATTTGCCAGACTCGGGGCAAAGACACTCCCCATGGAGGTCCCGGAGATCTGTAAAAACAGCTGTTCTTCAAACTTGAAATAATTTTGCTTCATTGCCAGTTCTGCAAGAGATAGAATGAAGTTAACTGGCGTTATGCTATCCAGATCTTCCATTGACAGAAGGCCTCTGACTGTATCCAACGTATCCTGTTGTGGAATACAGGTGTAGAGTGATTCTACATCAAAACTGACCATGAGGTCAGTTTCCACGTTGTACTCAATACTTGGTAATAATCTAAGGACATCGGCTGTGTCCTCCAGATACGTGGGCATTTTCTTAACTAAAGGTCTAAGAAAATGGTCTACAAAAGTGGAGAGTGGTTCCAAAATGGAACCAATCCCTGAAATGATGGGACGCCCTGGTGGTGGTCTCGTGGCTTTGTGGATTTTGGGGAGACAGTAGAAACCTGGAATGGTGGGTTTCTCTGTTATAAGGAATCTAGCTTCCTGAGGTGTGATCCACCCCTCCATATTCCCTTCGTCCACCAAAGTTTTAATTTCAGTAAGTAAACTTTGGGTGGGATCTGAAGTGAGACGACGATAGAATTTGTCGTTGCCCAGCTGTCTGAGGCATTCCTGACGGTACTGTTCCAGGTCCATAACAACAGTGGCTCCCCCTTTGTCCGCCGGTTTTATGATGATGGACGGATCTAGTGAGAGATTTTTCACCGCCTGCTGTTCAGGTTTTGAGAAATTGTGGAACGTACTCCGGTCGGTAGTTTGCAGCTGCGAGATATCGTGTCTGACCGCCTGTTCAAAGGTAGTGACGAGGGAAGGGACTTGATGATTCAAAGGAGTAAAAGTGGAAGGGGGGCGTAGTCCTGTGTTCTTCATGGTGTCATCCCCTGATTGAGAGTCATCAGTTCTATCGCTAAAGAAAAAGTGAAGGCGCACTTTGCGGAAGAACTTCTCAAGTTCTGTTCTTAGAAGAAATGGGTCTCCGACATTCGTTGGCACAAAGCCCAGACCTCTCTCCAAGACTGACTGCTCGACTGGAGTAAGAGTACGGGAGCTGAGATTTACAACTAGACTCCTGTCGTCTCCGAGCTGTTGCTCTCTTGAGCTGCTCTCCTGCTCCGAGTGTTCGGGAACGTCTGTTCGACTTCCCAGTGGACAGTTTGTGGTCCTTTTCTTCTTCCCCTGTTCTGGCCTCGGCCACGCCCTAAAAAAGGCTGGTTAGGGAAAAACTGGGGAAAAGGAGTGTATGGATTCATTGGTGGCGGATGTGGCTGGAAGCCCCATGGACCTGGTGGCCACCAAGGACCCGGATGTTGGTAATTGCCTGGGTGTTGATTATACATAGCACCTCTCTGTCGACCACCCCTCTTGAATGGTCGTTGTTGAGACCCAGCCCCTCTCTGGGGGGCTCCAGACGTGCTGGGTGCCTCTGAATCACTAGAGTAGGTGTCGGAACCAGAAGATGAGTAGTTGGATCCATGCTGTTTGCCTCTGCTATTAAAGCTGGGAGCTACATAGTTGTCACTAGTGTATGGATAAGTTTTCTCCATAGAAAAGCGATCTAAATCTTTCTTGAACTTGTCCATCTTACTCATCAAGATATTATCTTTGTAATCTTTATTTGTCTTGTTTGTTTCGTCTAACCTTTTCTTGAACAGTGTGGTACACGCAGCTTTAATCTGACCTTCAAGTATCTGAATTTCTACGAGAATTGCATCTGCTGCTCTCTTAGCTGTGCTGATAATTAATATCAGCCAGTCCCGCGTGCAGCGCCACGCAATGAGGGACCAGTCTCGTAGAAAGGCTTTGTCGGTCAAAAAAAGACGTGGTGTGTTCGTGACAATAAGGCCTGTAGGGGCACATTTGCCTCTCAGGTATTGTGCCATAATGGTTCCATGGATAGAGGTGCGTGTATGTGATTTTTTCAAATTTAGCAGTGTAAGCCAGTCATCTTTTACTACACTGGAAGTCTCAGGTAATGAGTCTAAAAGGGAGGGGTTGTCATCCAAAATAGTTTTTAACATCTCATCATCAAACGCTAGTCCTGCAAAGTCAGCCATCTTCTTAGTAAGGGAGTCTCTTAGACAAATATAAGCTAGGTGAGCATAAACAAGGGATATACCCTTGGAAACGAATAATGTATTTGAAAAAGACCCGCAACAGAAGTTGCACTAGATACAGAAAATAAACGTAGGGAGGGTCAAATAGGGCTATATTTAACGACCAGAACCACTCCGGAGATCTGTAAAAACAGCTGTTCTTCAAACTTGAAATAATTTTGCTTCATTGCCAGTTCTGCAAGAGATAGAATGAAGTTAACTGGCGTTATGCTATCCAGATCTTCCATTGACAGAAGGCCTCTGACTGTATCCAACGTATCCTGTTGTGGAATACAGGTGTAGAGTGATTCTACATCAAAACTGACCATGAGGTCAGTTTCCACGTTGTACTCAATACTTGGTAATAATCTAAGGACATCGGCTGTGTCCTCCAGATACATGGGCATTTTCTTAACTAAAGGTCTAAGAAAATGGTCTACAAAAGTGGAGAGTGGTTCCAAAATGGAACCAATCCCTGAAATGATGGGACGCCCTGGTGGTGGTCTCGTGGCTTTGTGGATTTTGGGGAGACAGTAGAAACCTGGAATGGTGGGTTTCTCTGTTATAAGGAATCTAGCTTCCTGAGGTGTGATCCACCCCTCCATATTCCCTTCGTCCACCAAAGTTTTAATTTCAGTAAGTAAATTTTGGGTGGGATCTGAAGTGAGACGACGATAGAATTTGTCGTTGCCCAGCTGTCTGAGGCATTCCTGACGGTACTGTTCCAGGTCCATAACAACAGTGGCTCCCCCTTTGTCCGCCGGTTTTATGATGATGGACGGATCTAGTGAGAGATTTTTCACCGCCTGCTGTTCAGGTTTTGAGAAATTGTGGAACGTACTCCGGTCGGTAGTTTGCAGCTGCGAGATATCGTGTCTGACCGCCTGTTCAAAGGTAGTGACGAGGGAAGGGACTTGATGATTCAAAGGAGTAAAAGTGGAAGGGGGGCGTAGTCCTGTGTTCTTCATGGTGTCATCCCCTGATTGAGAGTCATCAGTTCTATCTCTAAAGAAAAAGTGAAGGCGCACTTTGCGCCATGATTAGGTGCACTGTTTGTGAATTGGATTGGTGACATCTCCCACATGACGACATTCCACCAAATGGGTGGGCTGATGGGAATTTTTCTAACAGGCCCGGGCTATCACTTCTAGTGCTACTAATGGTTTTGGGACACTAGTTCAGTTGCGGCACACATACAGGTTTCTGACCAGGCCTCTCTTTTGTTTGTTGAAATAGTTTCTCTTAGGGGCATGAGTGGTTCTGGTCGTTAAATATAGCCCTATTTGACCCTCCCTACGTTTATTTTCTGTAACCACCTTCTCCCCAGTTAATCCCATAGGTGGGACTCTAGAGTTAGTCCATCCCCTAAACTTAGTATAAGTATATGATCCCAGTCACTGAGACTTTAGATTACCCTGGACGAAACTTTAAAGACGGAATCCTGGACCTTCGACATTCCATATCGACTGGAAAATGGAAGAAATCTCCCTTGAGGTCAAAAGGAGTGACCTCCCTGTTCAAACAGGCACCAAAGAAGCATCTTGCAAGTCTGCATTTTCAAGGCTCCCGCCGGATCCCGAAGAATCTGTGACACAGGACATGGACTTCCAGACATCTCCAAGGCTGACACGAGTCCCCAGCAAAGCTGAGACCTGTAGCTATCACAAGAGACGTGGGTGCGGAACTCCTGGACATCCTTACAAGATTGCAAGCGTACCTACTTCTCGAAGGTTCCCGAAGTTGTGCATTGGGCTATTTGTTGCCCGTGCCCGAGCACCTTTTGCTTTGAAGCTGAGAGGCCTACTCTCCACGAGTTTTCCGTGGGCCCATTTTCTTCACCGTAGCTTGAGGCTCCTTCGCGAACTCTAGCTTGTTGGCTAGTGGGTCCCCACGAAGGACAATCCTTTGTTCCTTTAGCTTTCCTGGTTGCTCCAGATGTGCTCTGACTCCCCTCCTAAGGGTGAGTCCCTCAGACCTTGCTGGTCTGCACCGAAGCCAATGTTTGCATCTTGCATGGGTTGCTGTTGCCAAGGCTTGTTGGGTCTAATTCGGATTCTGACGCTGAAGCACTCGACATCCTTCATGGGACAGCTCGAATCCAGCTCCTGGTTGTCGTCGACGCCTCCTGGTCCTCGTGGCTGAAGAGTCAAGCTTCACCTACTTCACTTGAAAGCACCCGACATCGGCTGGCATCTTCTTGTTGCCATCCTGGTCACTGGCTAGTGACCCAGACGCTGTCCCCTCTGCTTTTAGGTTCTTCAGATCTCTGATCGACCCTTGCATCCACCCGGACACTTTTCCTCTGGTCGCCTGCAGCACTTCTTCACAGCTCTCCATTGGAATTGACGACAAAACCCGACACGAAAAGACACATATGCACCCTGCTTCCCTGGGTGAGGTAACACGAGTACTTTGGTGCTCCCGAGGTTCTTGACTCTCAAAGTGTCCTAGTCTAAAGGGGTTTCACAACAGTCCACTTCTAAGTGTCCTTAAACTTTAAAATTGTAACGTAAACTTGACTCGTAGAAGTCTATGGTGATTCGCAGCTATGTTAAAACACTGCATGTGTCCCCCGTGGGTCTCCTGCATCCCTACCTTGGGTGGTTCCTGGTTGCCTTAGCGGTTCTACAGGCCCAAGGCCTTACTTCTATCCCTCACGTGGTTCTTATACCACTTTCTTAGTATATGGTTTGTGAGGCCTCTAGGGCAAAACTTATATTGTGCGATTTACTGTGTGCTATTTAAAGTTCTTGTATTGTACTTTTGCCTATAGCCTCATAAAGAGACTAGAGGGGTTGTGTTTAGAATAAATAGATATATATTTGATATATACCTGATGTGGTGCTCTTTCATTTGATCATTCAAGAGATTATAGACTGGTAAAACAAGCTGTTTACATTCCTTCAAGACTTAACCTGAAGGCTGCTCTCCACAGCTACCACTAGGATAGCTTTCTATAAGGTTGTCTTAAACCTACCATCGATAAGGGTCATTTGGACTGGTGCAAGGTGCCACTAGAATAGTGGACATCATATGCCAGGCCAACTTCCCACAGACCTGCTGTTGGAAAGGTCTTTGGGGGCCACTAGCAGGACCCCCTTCTCCCTGGCACCCCACATGTGGCCCTGGGAGGGCTCCTATGGTGCTCCCTTCACATTCCTGCACTGTGTGGCAGGCACCATGAGGTTCAAACACATGCAGGAGCAGGGAAGGTGTATTCCAAGATTGACACATGTTTTGTGAAAAAATACTGCCCTCCCTCACAAAATTGTGACATGCTTCATCATTGGGCTTGCTTCAATACACCCCTGCGCAGACCAACGCCTGGGGCAACGCAAAGGGAGGGGAAGACAAAACAAACATAAAATTTGGGGTGACCAAAAGAAAAGTGCAATGAAGTTTAAAACTAGCTTGGAGGTGTCCCCTTTCGACCCTTTATTCCTGGGGCCCCCGGCTAGGTGTGAAAACGTGAAGGATGGTGGTGATAGGAGCAGATAAAGAGTTCCTTCACCCCTCCTTACTGCCAATTTGTCGACATGATTCTGCAGTTTGTAGCCCTCTGTACCTCAGTTAGCTATCCTTGGAAAGTGTTACTTCCAAGAACAAGGGTTCTCCAATGTAACTTACACTCAGTAATCGAGTTTCATCTACTACAACGCTAAAACTAGCGAGATCGTCTTGAAGCTGTATGTATTAGTGAGGATTATTTCTGCTTCATGTATTGTAGTTGATAATAATGAATGTGATGACTACCGGCCCGATTCACATAACTAATTTAAGACAAAATCCTAAATTTACTACTTTTGGTATTCACAGAAGTTAGGATTTTGTCTTAAGACAGACTTAAGACAGACTTAAGTTAGGATTCTGTCTTAAGTCTTTCTTAAGTCTGTCTTAAGTCTGTCTTGAGACAAAATCCTAACTTCTGTGAATACCAAAAGTAGTAAATTTAGGATTTTGTCTTAAGTTAGTTCTGTGAATCAGCCCCTATACGCCTGTCCTAATAAAATGGCCTTTTATGCTATGGAGGCATGTGTTTAGGTCCTGATAGCACGAAAACCAATGTTGGGATGACCACCAGGGATGCGGGACTTCCTGCTGTTGTCAGCAATCAACAGACGTCATATGCCACCTTTGATTGGATGAGGGGATTAGCCTAATCCTTCAATGTTCATGGAGATTATTTGATCAAACCTCATAATTACTACTACCTACAGGTCTCATCGCAGAACCTACATTAGCAGCTGAGGTAGAAGAAAGGCAGTGGAATTAACACGACTTTTCAATGCTTAACAACCACATAAATCCAACAAGAGAAAAACACAAAAAAGAGCGGGCTTCAGAACCAGCTCCTCGTCAGACCAAGATTGAACAGCAGTACGGACGCGTCCGCGATTACTGCACACAATGTAATTCACCAAACTACATATTAAATTGTACTGGCCCTCGAATTGCCAATTCACACTTCAAATTTAATTAAAGTTCTCAGGGCTGACATACACATTTTCTTTCATTCCTCGTTTTGAGAACAGATTCGGCGTAATTGGAAACTAGAAAACAGATGTCCGTGCCTTGCCCTTGCAATGAGCAGAGATGCTTCATCCCGCCTTCCAGTGCCATCTTGCGCGCAGCCAGCTCCCATCACCGACCAATATGGAGGGAAAATCAATAACAGTGCGAACCACGGTCCTGCTCCTCACATAGTACAAAACGATTTCAGAGCTGCACTACAGGGCCCCCCGAGCCTCTATTTGGTTTCTGAAGCCTCGTTGGTACCATTGGTATCCATATTTATTTTGGGGTGTTATGAATAAACTAAGCAGTAGCTCCTAAATTTCCACATTTATTTAACTGATAAATGCGCACGCATACTTTGATGCCTGTTTGATTTGGGCACATTAGCAGCCAGATGTAATACAACTATAAAGCCACTTGAAAATAGTAACATAATAGCAAAAACATGTGTTAAGATATTGTTAGAATCCCCTGGTCCCTAATTGGCTGAGGTAGGTACCGTAGGCCAAACAGGGACCCACAAGCCCCCAACGCTAGGGAAAGATAGGTCACCTCTTGAGATAGCTGCCGCTCCACCCCCTTGGTAGCTTGGCAAGAGCAGCCAGGCTTATCTTCAAGGCCAATGTGTAAAGTATTTGCACATACACTCATAGAAAGCCAATGATGACGCCACAGATAGACTCCACATGAGTTTCATAGAAAAACAAGTATATGTGTATAAAAAAATATACGATGTGACCACACAATACTAAATCAACATATGCGTCTGGGTAAAGCTCCCCCTGGCCTATTACTATTGAGCTAAACTAAACAACCCTATGTAATCCTAATGTCGTAATATGCAGTTCGTTATGCAACAATCAGCTATTTCACAACATAAGAATAATGCAGATCGTAATACGGCTATCTGGAAATTTGTACTGTTACTGTAATGCATTGTGTAATGCAACAAGGTTGGAAACTGTTATGCCTCCGTAATGCAATGTGTACGGTCCCCTTCAGATACTCTGTTAGGAAAAAGCAATGCAACGTGTAAGACAGTTATCAGGCAATTCCCACGCAACACCCGTGGAACATGAAACATTTTCAGATTGACAAGGAATCGTAAGCCTGGAAATGCGTCAGAAAGCTACGAGGCGCAACAAGGAGAATTTTTTTCATTTCTCCTTGTTTTTTCCTCTTTCTATGTGCGCTGCATTTTACAGCACGCATTGAAAGAAGAAAATGCCGTAGTGATTGTTTTTGTGCAGGAAGGTGCCCCTTCCTGCACAAAAACAATTTACCCATGACGCAGGCATCCTTGCACCATGGTGGGCAGCAACAGAGGGCAGCGCCAAAAAGCAAAGGTGGTGTGGCAGAAAGCCCCATCACAACACCCATTGTCCAACCATTTCACACTAAGTGCTGCATGAAAGGGGACCTTATTCAAAAGGCGGCGCTAAGCCACATTAAGTGGCTTAATGCCACCATGTAAAAAACACGATGGGCTTACCGCCAAAAGAACATCCTAAAAAGTGACGTTCCTGTGGCAAAAAGTCCTTGTAAACATGCCCCTTTGTGTGGAGTGATCCACTTTGACAGCTTGATGGATAAAGTGCGTCCAAACATGAATGGAGCAGGACACCCTTAGCTCCCGAGACAGAGCTGTGCTTAGTTGTGCTCCTTCACCTCTGCTCAGTCTACCGCCTCTTTTAAGGTTGGAGTGAATCTCTGAACCATTCCTTTAGCATCAAATGGGTGCTATCTTCCTGAGTTGGATGGCCAGGCTATTAAGGAAATAACAGAATTCATTACTGATATATGGTCGCATTTTGTCTGACTTTGGGTGTTGGGAAAACCCCGCACTGCAAATATCTCACCCAGCACTGTTAGTTTTTCCAATGAAATGGTGAATGATGCAATCTTTAAAAATGGGAGCTGGGAGCATTGATGCATAACTAATAGCAGATATTTTCCTAATGACATGGGGCCAGCAATATCAACTGGCACCAATCTTCACACCTGGGGCCTCATTTATGAAAAGTGACGCATCGCTGCGTGTAAACAGCGATGCGTCACTTTTCACTGCACACTCCTTGCGACACCAATGATGCATCATATTTAATGTATGACGCATCATGTCGCAAGGACTTACAGATACGTCAGTATTTCTGACGTATCTGTAAGCGCAAAAGTGACACATTGCTGGAGTGTGTCAAAAAAGTGACGCAACTCCAGCAATGCGTCCTTTCACATGGGGAAAGCCCCATATGAAAGGGCTTGCGTCAGTCTTATGCCTGCTGTGAGGCAGGCGCAAGATTTTGACACAACAGCATCCTAAAAGTGACGCCGTGAAATCTCATAGATTTCACTGCGTCACTATTACGAGGCTTTTTGCGGGGGAATAATGGTATAATGTGGCGCAGGGGTTTAAAAAGTGACGCATCTACCTAGATGCGTCACTTTTTAAATATGGTGCAACAAGGCGCATTTGTTACGCCGCTGGTGCGTCACAAAAAGTGAGGCACCGGCGGCGCAAAACTGATGCAAGGCCTAATAAATAAGGGCCCTGGTCTAGAAGTTCTGACGTTTCTTAGGGGTAATGGGTTGCTGGACACTTTGGTACGCTAGCAAATTTTGTCTAACAGTTAGAGGTGGCCAGTAAACTCTGCTGTGTCAGCCACAGTTTTGAAAAAATTCTGCCCACCGCCACATGGCAGAGTTTTTCTCATGCGCGGCTTGGCAACATTAATTTGGCGAGCGCAAGCGAGAGAGAAAATGAGCACTAGACCGCTTCCCACAAACTTTTTCCACGGCGGCTGTCGTAGCTGGTCGCTACTGCTCATGTCGAGAAAGTTGCCGCTCGAGTTGCGAAAGCTGCATCTCGAGTAGAAAACCTTATTGAGCAGCAGAAAGAAGCAGCACCCTCTGGTGCGCCATGTGGTGCCATTTTCACTAATTTTACAGCGTGGGACAATTTTACTAGTGCTAAAAATAAGCACAGGCAGCGCGACTGACAGGAATTCTGACTCTTGCAGAACTTTGTGGAACTTTGTAGAGTTTTTAGGTAAATCCGCTGAATTCCGCAGAGTAAAACTCCTTGGGCCTTATTTATGAAGGCCTTGTGCCGCCGGTGCGTCACTTTTAAAATGGGAAAAAGGTAGCGCAAGGCCTTCATAAATAAGGCCCCTTGAGTGGCCCACCTCTACTAACAATGGAATCCTCATTATTTCTCTTGGAGCACTTTTAGTTGCCACAATCCCTGACCTAGGTCCATTGCTTATTGTCTTTGACCTTTGGGGAGCACTGTTGTTAACACACTGACCATCTGTACCTCAGCTGTGATTGACAGCTCCTCATAGACAATGTGAAAAGCGATGAGTTCTTGTGTCTTTGAGTATGAGTGTTAGGTTTGGGTTTCCTTCCTGTGATTCCACTTCTGCCTCAGCACTCAGCAGCCCTTGTTTCACACCAGATAGGCTGTCATCCTCATTGTTTGTGTCAGAAGCTTGCTGGATTCACAGGGCCTTTTGTATGCTCACTGCTGTCAGAAAATTTAGATACTCTCTCTCAATGAAGGGGAATGTGTTTGTGGAGTTCATTGGGTATCAAAAGAAGTCATCAGCTGGATTCTGTTCTTTACCTGGTGTATTAACAATTGGTTTAGCTGTATTCTTGCAGTCTTTTTCCCATTTTCCAACCCTGGGTGGCCTCTTCCCCTTCAGTTTTCCAAATATCTTCTGCAGGGTCAGGTGTTCTCTGAAGATGGTGAATCTTTTCTCATAAAGGAATTTTCAAAAATGTTCACAGGTCCACACAACCACCAAGCTATTTCTGGTCGGTAGAAAGCTTTTCGGTGTTTGTGAGACTACTGCTGACATAGGTCACTACCTGCCTGGTAGAGTCCCTTCCTCATGCAGGCTGGGCCATTATGGCTCTCAATCTAACAGGACAGGCATCAACAGCTACTTCTGTTTGAAGTTCAGGGTCAAAATATGACATGAATGTTGCACTGTACACAGCTGCCTGCTTTTTTTAATACTTCCTCACACTTGGCCTAATATGTGAATTTTCTACACTGTTTTATCATATCTCTGAAGGGCCTAGTTATTTATAAGGTAGGCACACAAACTGGCCATTCTTAAGAATGACCAGGAATCAGTTTCCTCTGAAGGAGGTGTGTTATTGACTGATTGCACTTTGGAAGGATCAAGCTTAATTCCTTATTCTGACACCATGGGCCCAAAGTACTTCAGTTTTGTTTTGTGGAACTCACATATTTTTAGCAGAGTGTGAGGCTGGCTTCCAACAGGACTCAGCATAATTGTTTGCTAAACCACCTCGAAAATAGTTTCGTCAAAGATTTTGGCTACATACAAGCCTCTAAAGATAAGCTGCTTACTTTTAAATGGTCCCAAATGCATAGAGAATGTTGTGATATATCTGCAACATTCCGCCACTTCCAGGGGATGATATGTCTTTTTGAGGTTGGGTTTTGAGAAAACCCGAGCTCCAGTTAGTTACATTTTCATCTCTGAGATGTGAAGTGCTCACTTTCAAAGGCTTTGTTTGGATAGACACGTCAAAGTATAATCGTACATTGGACTACAATAGTCGAGACACATTATTCATGAGAGCCCTGCGCCACTTTTGCACCATGTAAAGTGGTACATGCATTACGCAGGGCTATATTTATGAAGCCACGCAATGCCACTCTGCATGGCTTAGAGAGGCCACGTAAAACTTGAGAAAGGCAACACAGCGCAAATAGCCACATCATCTTACTTTGAGCCCTGGAGGCATTCCATGGGTGTTGGGGTGTGGTTTCCCACGCAACACCCATGGATTTTAATACTGCCCCAGATTTACAAAATCATGTAATGCCTCCTGAGGTGAGGCATAACGCTGGGAAATATCTTTATTTTTCCTCGTTATTTCCACTTTTCATATGCGCTGCATACTGCGACACACATAGAAAGAGGAAAACGCCTAGTAGGGTTGTTTCTGTGGAAGAGTCAAACAATCCTGCATGCAACGGAGGCATACATGCATCGTGGTGCAAGAGTGCCTACGTTGGAGCTAAGTGGCCAAAACGGCGACAGCACAGGCAGAAAGAACAGAAATGCACTATATTGCATATTTCCTGTACATTCCTGCCCTTTCACTTTGGCATAGGGTAGCGCAGCAAGGTGACTTGCTGCGCTACCCTATGCCAAAATCCTGTAAATGAGACCCCTTATGTACAGTGAGTAGGTTTTAACGCCTTCCATGCTCATGACGAGCTCAGCTCGTCATGCAGTACACTGCTCGTGTGCTCATGACGAGCTGAGCTCGTCATGAATTTATTTATTTATTTTATTTAGTGTGTTTTGTATAGCGCGCAACTACCACAATGGGGTGTCCCGGCGCTTCTGCAGGTTTGCTGTGTCTTACATCAGTGATTTTAACAAAAGAGGGAGGTTTACAGCGCTTTCCGAAAAGGCATCTCCTCCTGAATCGTCCGAATGGAAATCGGGAGTTTATTCTATTGGGATGAGACACATACCTGGAAAGTTTTTTCTCCGGAACGGGCTTTTTTAAATCTGGGGGTTGACAACAGGTGTTTTGAGCTGGACCGGAGATGTCTGGCGTTTCTGTAAGGACGGAGACAAGAAGAAAGATAGACAGATCCTTTTCCCTTGATAGCACGATGTACCAAAGTAAGGGCTTTGAATTCTGCCCTCTTTTGGATAGGGAGCCAATGTAGACTGCGTCGATGTGGTGAAATGTGTTCTCGGAGAGAGATGCCACAAACCAGTCGGACTGCGGCATTCTGGACTGTCTGAAGTCAATAGCACAACCCGGAAGCGAGCCCTAGGTAGAGGCCGTTGGCATAGTCTAAGTGTGAGGTTATTAGTGCCTGTACAATGGTTTTCCTGGTGTTACTAGGGAGGAAATTAATGAATTTCTTAACCATACGGATTTTTAAAAAACGAGCAGCAGATACCATCTGTACTTGGTTGCGGAACGAGAGACATCAACAATGGGGATTCAAGGGAGTGCAGCATCCAAGATGAATCATTGTAGCATTGAAGGTGTTAATATGGCGTTCCACAGCTTTTTGTAGGACTAATAATACTTTCCATTCGTTTTGTGCCACCACCAGATCCCCTGCTTGATGTGCACTTCATTTTGGTGTCCTTCATCTTCTCCAGCCCTTTGAACAGTTGCAGAACTCCGCCAGGCGGAACAGGTTAACTTGCAGCCTGTGGTTTATGGAGAAGACATTCATCTTTTTCTCGATAGTAGAACTCATTAGAGGGGCAGTGGGTATCTTTCCTTGCAGCACTTGGATAGTTGCTTTAGTGGTTACTGACTGGTACTTCATAGAGCCTTGACGCCTTGTGGTAGATGTACGCTTTATAAATTTATGTCATTTTATTTCATAGAGGCTTCAAAAAAATCCTACACATTCTAGCATCTGTGACATTGCTCAGGTTTGGACCAGTGATTCTGACCTTTGCAGAGGTGGTGGTCTTTTCATCTTGCATTCTTCTTCAAACACGTCATTGATGGAGGCGCCACTGTCTACCACAAGCTTGGCGGCATAGTTGTTGATCTGTAAAGTCAGAAAGGGACATTTCTTAACATCTGAGGGGTTGCTGCTGAGATGATAGAGCTATGTTTGGTCCTGAAGTACAGGGTCTTAACGTAGCATGGTTCAGGTAATTTGCCTTGAAGGACATCCACCTTTCATTGGCATAGAGTCAGCTACGCAGAGCATTTTCTGCTACATTTTTAGGTCTCGGCATCGAGACCTATTGTCATCGAGTTCGCTCTCAAGGGAGATAGAGCGGTGCACGAGCTGACCAGGGTCTCGATAAGTAATGCACCCATCCTCCCACAAGCGCCTTGAGACCCTCTGGGTGAGTAGTGCGCTATACAAATTACTGAACTTGAACTTGAACACACACAGGCAGGCAGGCAGGCAGGCACGTGCCGCGAACACACAGACACACACACACACAGACAGACACACGCGCACGCGCACACACACACACACACACACACACACACACACACACATACCCTCTCTCTCTGCCCACTCCCTCTCTGCCGCCCCCCCTCTACCCCCACTCACCGGGCTCTTTCCCTCTGCAGCGGGTCAGTCATGGCAGCAGGCTGACTCGTGTCTTCTCCGGCGATCTTCAGCTGATGTGCACGCCCACGCTGCGTCTCGTGCGCGCCCACCACGCTGTTTCGCGCCCGTTGATCCTCAGCTTGTTCCTTACAGCCAGTGGGTTGGAACACAGAAATAAAGTTTGAAAGAAAAGTAAGTGCTAAATTTACTTCTAATTATCTCCATAGGAGAATTTGACGGTTGTTGGTACAACCGTAAACTTGCCTGCTTTCTCAGTGTTTTGAAGTTCACTTGCCATCAAAATATGATGCTGGCATTTTTTAAGACTCTTATCCTTTTCCTTCTCGTCATGAAGTTAATTGGCGTGCGTGTGCGGAAGTCATGTGCTGTTGTGCTAGTTTTAAATGTGCTGTTGAGGAGGGCGAGAGTGAAGGAAATTATTCAAAGATGAATCGGGCATCACGCTAATAAAAGCATTAACGTTTTTACTTATTAAAAATGTTCAGAATGTTTTGACAGCAAATATTTTTTAAGACTTGCAAAATATTGCATGCTGGTATTTTGTAATAGGAGCAGGGTTTGCTGTTATTAAGAATAATTCCCCAGTCCCCCATTTCCTCAAAATTGTGGGCGTTCAAAACAATAGGTGTACAGATATAGCTTCACACTTGCACGGTTCCCGATTTTGGCCTAACCTATCACCACTCTGCACCAATGACCTTCGATCTGGGGGACTTAGGAATTGTGTGGAAGTAGAGTAAGTTCTTTGGATGGAGTACCAAAGCTTTATCAGCCACATTAGTAATGACAATGGCATTTTTCTAAAACGAATGTACTCGACAAAATATCCTTATATAACTAAAAACTGAGCATCATCTTCATCTCACGTTTGTAAAGGTAACCATGAACACCAATTGTGTTAAAATATATTGAATATGATAGATCACCTTTCACTCGCCCATACATATACTTTAAATTCCTTATTCATGATTTATTAGAACAAAGCAACGCAGAAGATAATTTTTGGTTGTCTGTGGGTGGGGAGATGGGGTTAGCACTCTCTGTCCTCTTTTCCTATCATTGACTCTTTGGCGCTTATAGGAAAAACCCAAGCTGCTAATATTTTAGAGGAATTCTGCAGAAGGATTAATATAGTGTGAGTGCAGAGTGCGCACAGTTCAGAGTGCGTAGAGTGCATAGTGTGAAGTAGTGAGTGCAGAGTGAGTGAGCAGAGTGTGAGTGCAGAGTGCGCAAAGTGAAGAGTGTGAAGTAGTGAGTGCAGAGTGAGTGTGCAGAGTGTGAATGCAGAGTGCAGAGTTGAGTGCAGAGTGTGAGTGCAGAGTGCAGAGTAGTGAGTGCAGAGTGTGAGTGCAGAGTGAGTGTGCAGAGTGAGTGTGCAGAGTGCAGAGTAGTGAGTGCAGAGTGCAGAGTAGTGAGTGCAGAGTAGTGAGTGCAGAGTAGTGAGTGCAGAGTAGTGAGTGTGCAGAGTAGTGTGTGCAGAGTAGTGTGTGCAGAGTAGTGAGTGCAGAGTGTGAGTGCAGAGTGTGAGTGCGTGTGCAGAGTAGTGAGTGCAGAGTGAGTGTGCACAGTAGTGAGTGCAGAGTAGTGAGTGCAGAGTAGTGAGTGCAGAGTAGTGAGTGCAGAGCGCAGAGTAGTGAGTGCAGAGTAGTGAGTGCAGAGTAGTGAGTGCAGAGTGCAGAGTAGTGAGTGCAGAGTAGTGAGTGCAGAGTGAGTATGCAGAGCAGTGAGTGCAGGTGCAGAGTGGTGTGTGCTGTTGAGTGCAGAGTGGTGTGTGCTGTTGAGTGCAGAGTGCTGTGTGCTGTTGAGTGCAGAGTGCTGTGTATTGGCAATGTAAATGACAATGCCATTTATTTATGATTTAAAGAAAAAAAAAAGAAATGTCATGAGCAATGCCAATAGCTCCACCTTTAATGATGCCGAGACCATTGCATTGTAAATGCTTGTTATGGCATAGTAGACCTTGAGGAATAGATGTTCCACTGTCCATCGCAAACGTTGGTGTTGCCTTACCCACAGACTTTCTGGAGAAGCCTTGTCAATTGTGTCTTTTCCAGCAATCATGAATATTCAGTCTTCACTATTGGTTTGTGCTACCCCTCGTAAAGCTTGATGACCTTGCAGAGGGCGACGCTGATGACCCCCCTCCCCCTATGTTAAGATGATCACTGAGGGGCTGATTCACAGAACTAACTTAAGACAAAATCCTAAACTTACTACTTTTGGTATTCACAGAAGTTAGGATTTTGTCTTAAATTTGTCTTAAAACAGACTTAAGACAAAATCCTAACTTAAGTCTGTCTTAAGTCTGTCTTAAGTTTGTCTTAAGACAAACTTAAGACAAAATCCTAACTTCAGTGAATAGCAAAAGTAGTAAGTTTAGGATTTTGTCTTAAGTTAGTTTTGTGAATCGGGCCCAGAGGCATGAAGCTTGGAGTGTCTCTCTCTCTCTCTCTCTCTCTCTGCCTCTCTCACTGAGTTTTGCACAGATGTCCTTATTTTACTTTTGCTGCTTTTTGCAATCTCTGCATACTGTTTTGAAATTAAATTCTTTCCACAGGTGTTGCAGGTTTGTCTTAATGATGGTCATTTGCTTTTGTGAGGGCATCCTCACATGCAGCAGTATCATGTCTGCTGGTTCTTCTCTCACTCGCTACCCTTCAATGGCTCCGCCTCTTTTCTTCTCACAGTACCTTGATTTTGAATGGCCATAATGTTTTTCAACTATAATGATATTCCTGCTTCCATCACCACTGCTTCCTTTGCTGCTCTTCCTGTGCTGGCTAGCATCAATTCCTCATCATTGAGTATGTTGAATTTGTACTGTTTTATCAGATTTTCAAGGTAAGCGACAAATTAATCCATGGATTTAATATTTTCTTGGCAGGCCTGTTTGAATAGGGAACGCTCATAATCAACATTAGCGACTCGATCAGACTTTTCTTAATATTGCTTCTTTTACAGCTGAGGCCCATCCTTAAGGGTGGAATGGACCACCCACTCTACCTTTTATCAAATGTGGAGAGTGTCTGTCAGGCTGAGCAAACGTCAGCCTGATAGACACTCTGCTTGTTCAGGTCAGGCAGCCAGGCGCTATACTTGCGCTAAATGTGCAAGCACCTGGCTATCTAAGCTGAACATTGCTGGGCTGAACATTTCACAGACCTGTGGGCATGACCTCCTCAACCCGATAAAGCACTTGGTAGTCATGCTGCTCATGACAAGGGGGAGCGTCACTACAAATTCAGACCTGGGTGCTTCAGTTTTAAGCCCTGAAGTGTCTAGGGTCAAGTGTCTATCGGGGACACTCGACGCAAAGTGGGGTGCGATCAGAAGTCTCACTGACCCCATCACACTCTGTGACGAGTAAGAGACTGTTGCCTCCTGTCACCAGCTGACCCATCACAAGGTCAGAAAATGAGAGTAGGCTGCAGTTCCATTGTCTGGAACCACCAAGTCTTCACTCCCACCACCCGAGATCACTGCTGCAGCCCAGTAAGTTCTTTTTTTTTAATGTTTGGCACATCAGTGTGTGAATGTATGCATGTATGTGTATTTGTGAGTGTCTGTTGTGAATGGATGTGTGTGTGCATGTGTATGTGCTTGTGAATGGTAGGTGTATGTGTGCACAAGTGTGAATGCATGGGTGTGAGTTTACATGCGTGCGGCCTGCCTGCCTCCTTACCCCCGCTCAAATCACCGGCTGCCAATGCTATGGTATGTCTCAGTTTTTAACTTCAGTAATTGTTTTATATTTCCTCTCCTGCCAAGTTTCTTAATTTTTTTATTGTTGTCTGTTTCTACCTAGGCTTCAACAAAAGATGTACATTATAATATTCCCTCGGCCCACCTAGGCCGTTGATTTGCCTTTTCGTAGAGTTAAATATTGCGGTGGTTTAAAAACGTATGCAGCATTACAATGAGGTTCCCTATCAGTTGGAATATTCTTTGGTGAGTGACAGTGCTGTTTTTTCCGAGAGGATAGGGGATTCTATGATGTCTTGATATTTTATCATATTGCTCAATTGCTCATTTTTTAT
Organism: Lissotriton vulgaris; assembly: GCF_964263255.1. Classification (NCBI taxonomy): domain Eukaryota; kingdom Metazoa; phylum Chordata; class Amphibia; order Caudata; family Salamandridae; genus Lissotriton; species Lissotriton vulgaris. The sequence continues at coordinate 277,046,412 of NC_141686.1, forward strand.
GTTACATCTTTCACTCATGATTGAATGTATTGATTGTTTAGTCTTTTTTGCTTCTTTTTCACTGTGCCTGTTGTGGTGCTTTATTTATGTGTTGCAGCTCTCTTCTGTCCTCTGTGCCCTTCTGTCCTTGGTTCCACAGTTAGTCTGGACGTTTTGCTCTTTCCATTATGGCTGCTCTCTGTGTGATGCCCAAAATGGCTGCACCCAGTGTGTGCCTCTACAGATGCACAGCGATACAAAAGGGGATGACGGCAGTTCGGGCTGGACTGTTCCCATGAGGCACAGGGTCAGACTGATTTGCATATAGCCATGTCTGAACTGGGGTGGCAGAGTGGGCTAAAGAACGGTGATGGATTAAACCCAGATCTTTTGACTGGGTGTGAGTGTTTGATTGATTCAGATGCTCCGTCCATCACCACCCCCTTTTGTACCACTCTACAGATGCACGGCCTTCTAAAATGGTGGCACCCTGTGCAGACCTTCCTTTGTGCCGATAGTGGCCACAGTAGGTATTCACGTGCAGCAGCAGTGTGTACCTCCGACCCTAGAGGGAAGGCGGTTAATCCCTCCCCCATGGGCGGCAAACAAAGGGCAACGCAGCAGCAGGATGCAAGAGCGCACCAGAGCAAAGGGTCATCGAACATCCAAATCACGATTGGGTTCAAAGGAACCAATCAGGAGAGAGGGGCATGGCCACACTACAGCCAAAAGGCAACTCAGGCAAACGGGTCCCAGCATAATTGCTGGAAGAAATTGAGAACACCAGTCAACGTGGGCATCGCAGCCGCAGTGAGACGAAGGGGCTGGGAGTCACAAGGTTTATCAACAAATACCTGCACACAAGTATGTAAAAAGGGACATTTCCTGACCGAGGTCCTTGGGATGCCTCTCAGCAGGGACACTTGAGACAATTGTCCAGAGAAGGTCTTTGGGTTGACTCACGCCAGTGACCCTTGAGGGCAAACAAAGATGTAGGAGACGGTCAAGGCTGGGCGGAGACAGCACTTGCAGCCTAGGTATGGCCACCGGACCACGAATGCCAGATATTCGGTAGCAAGGGAAGTCTCAAAGCTGCGATCCACTGTACCAAGTAATTGACAGAAGTAGAGCTGTCATAGCAGTGGAAAATGATTTATGACAACCTTGAAGAGGCGTTATGATTATAAGGATGATGCATTTCAAGACTAGACAAGTTATAATTATTAATATGCAATGAGTAAAAGAGGAACACTGTATAACTTGTGATGAATAATGTGTTAGATTGTAGGGCAGGATAAACAAGAACTGAGCATAATCATGACCAATGACATCATGTTAGCAAAGTACCAACTTATGATGAGAATAAACTGCAGCCATTCTAACACCACAAAAGGTTCTTGGTGTCCATACTTTATGGGAAAGAAAGGAATGGTGGGAGGGCCTGTGAGATGCTCACCCAGCAGGGCTGGGGGTTCAGTGATTGGCTAGACGCTGGGTCTTCTGGGGCATGCCTATGTGTCTTACATCCACCTTTCTTTTCACAGACCAGTTGTAGTAATGTGTGGGTCATATCCTGTAGCGGTGCAACAGCCTTCTGTTTACCGCTGCAGTTAATGCACTTTTTAGGTCAAGCCTGCAGCATTTGTGCTGTAGGCAACCATCAGTTGTATGTACTTTGTGAGTTCTGGAGTATTGCCGCAGAACTTGTCCGCTTCAACTGGTTTGCTTTCTGCTGCACCTTACGCTCATGGACTTTGGGTACACATCACCATGGGTTCATTGTTTGTTTTTCAAGTGTACTACTGTACACTTCATTCTTCCCTACACAGGGATGGCAATCGGTCCTTGCCCCATATGCTCACATACGTGCCTACACTGGCTACGTACGTTTTTCTCCTTTACACAGGGGACCGTCTTAAGGGTTTCAGTCCCATTTACTTTGACATATTCACCCTTACACTGGGTACTATGACATGGGTCTTATACCCATTTACATTTACACAGTCACCCTACATAGGGCGTCATATGGGTCACAGTCCCATTTACAGTGCTCCTCACCCTCTTGCATAGGAGTAGAGGACGGTCATGGATTTCATTCCCATTGGCTGATATTGTCTTTTTGCATTCTGTTATTTTGCTGTTTTGTATAACGCAATGTTACACTTATATCGTATTGTTATTGTTTTATTGAAAATGGGGAAAGTATTAGTTAATCTGTATGTATTCTACGTTGCCTCTTCCCTGTTTTTTACATTGTCCAGCTTTCCTCGTGATGTCATACAAAATTTTCATCCTTGGTTTCTGAATTCACATTTCAAGTTGTCGTCTTTTGTCCCCAGCCTTCCCTCGTTCGCATTTTCATTCTTCTCCTTCCTTTTTCAGGAGGAGATTCGTTCTTCCCTCTTCCTTGTGCCTGTGTGTAGGCTGGTGTCCGGTTTGCATCATACCTTATTCTTCCTTTCTTTTTATGCCTGCCTGGCCAGTGGGTATGTTTGGGGGTGGTCTTTGGCACGTCTATTCTCTCTCTACTTCGTATTTCCTTCCTTTCTTATCTCTGTCTCCGTCTTTCTATTTCATTGTTGTTGAGGATGGGTTTTCCATTTCCTTACTTACACCTTACATTTACCTTCTTGTCTTCTCCCATCTTTTTCTTCGGTCTGCTTTGCTTGCTCTCTTCCTTGATGTTCTCTCTGTCACTACGTTGTTCCGTTCTTGTTATTTGTCCTTTGTTCACTCTCGTTATCTTTTATCTTATTTTGCATTTGTTCTTCTGTTGCAAGGAAAAGGGATATATGTAGCATCCTGCATTTCTATAGTAAGGTAGTTTACTACCCCTGCTCATCCAGTGTCTGTGCTCTGACTCATTGGAATGTTGGAGTCTGATGATGCCTCGGAATGTTGGGACTCGGAGTGGTGAAGTGACAGCTGGTCATGGGCTGAGCAGCTGAAAGGCAGCTCCTGGTGGGGCTCTGATCTACTACCATAACTTCTTGATGTTCTGGACTTTACTACCTGTTATCTACATTGAATAAAACACCCTGAATTACTACTTCCTGTGTGGACCTTCATCACTACAGATTTTTTCCTAAATTGTTTTTAGATTTCACAATTTTTTATAGGGAGTTTCAAAAACAGAATCAAAGACATACACAAATGCGCATGTGCATTTATTTTTTGATTTCTGTTTCACCAGCACTGACAGCATAGGTCCAAAAAAGGTATACATTTACCTGCCGGCGTCTGTGGCATTACTGCACCATCTATGCCCCTCCTGAGTTCCGGTGCGTGCTCCATGGCCCCTTACCTGGCTCAATCCACCCGCAGGCCTCTCATTGTGGCCCAAGCCTGGCTCCCGACCTCCAATCCTTGCATCAGTAGTGCAGATGCCTCGCTGCCTCCTCCTTGCTGGTCCATAGCCCATGATGTAACCCCTTCCACGGAACACCAGCGCTTTCAATGAGACCTGCCGCTGTTGTTGACACCATGTTCACACTGGATCACAGAGCAATGAGGCTGGTGCCCACGAGCATCCGCAGGTGGCATAGTAACAGGGCCCTGCTAACCCTCACACACCCTTGCTTCAGCAGCCACTTCCTCTCTCCTCCTCCCACATTATATTATGTGCGAGAGCTGCATAAATACAAGTGTCCACTTCTCCTGCTCTGCCTTTGGCAGCTGTCTACCCTCTCTTTCTCTTTCTTCCTCTTATTCACTCTCTTTTTGTCTCTGTCTTTGCTCCTCATTTTCTGAAAACTGTGACTTCAAGAAAGGCTCCTACCCCCTCATTTATTCCTTCCCATGTGAAATGGATCCAAAAAAAGAGACATTTTTGCTGAATAATGACTTTTTCTGTCATTTTTCTAATCCAAAGTGCAGCCTTGGGATGGAGTGAAAAGAGTTTGAAAATACAAAAAGTAACTAAATAATTAAATAAAGAAAGACAGAGTGGCCGCAAAGTGACCAGATTGGTTTTATTCACACCCAAACGCATTAGCGCCACTTTACAGAGCTTGCCAGTGAAGCGCTACTTTAGTTTTCTCGTCTTTTTCTGAACAACATTGTTTTCCAAGGGTGGGGAAGTGCACCATTCCTGTAGGCACTGTAATACCTGGTTCATTTATGGAGTACAGAATGTTTAATGTGATCCTTTTCAACTGTTTTCCTTATTTTAGTTTATAAAGTGCGTACTGCAGCTCAGTGTTCAGGGATGTGGTCTTTTTAAACAATACTGCTTACGTTTTGTAAGGATATAAGAAATGGACATTGAAACGGGTCCCTTACCATGTCCTTAAGTTTTCAGGCAAACTCTGTCACTTATTTCTGAATAAGGAGAATAAAAGTGTTAATAAGTGTTGTTCCTGCTTACATTTCACATGCTTGACTTAATCTTGCATTCCCTATGAGTGTTTGCTTTTTCCAGGATATTACTTTTTTTATAGACAGTTTATTACTCTTGTCTAGTGCATACATTGAATTGTGTCACATCCTGGTGTTTATAGCAAGGCATAATTGGGTTGTACCTGAAGGCAGTGAGAGGTTCTCACAGTGGGCCGGTATGGTTTTCAGTGGGGGGGAGGATGTGGCGTAATGGCCAGAGCTGCCAAATTTGGAACTGGGGAAGCAGGTTCAACCTTCATGACCAGTCCAACAGACCACTCTCCTGAGGGAGCACATTCCCATGTTAGACCTTAAAAGGCCCCACTAGACCTTAGAAGCCCTGGTGTCTTAGCACCAGTAGGTGGACCCTCGCTGTGGCCACTGTGTGTTAACCTTAAAGGCCTGTCCACCTCAATGCATACTGAAGTTAACCTCCAGTCTTGCGGGCAGGCCTACGCGCAGCACATCCTAGAACCACAGTGACTCGGTCACTGATGTCACAGGACCCTTAAGGCCAGTCCGCCTCACCCATTGGTACCTCCATTGGCTTTGTTTCAGCAGTAGCAGTGCAACTCGGGATCTGCAATGCAGGGTTTGCACGCACACCAAACTAAGTTCACAAACTTCACAGTCTCTTTACTTCATGCGCAAGCACTTTTAACATGTGATGCCTGCTTTGGGTCCCCTAAAAGTATGCAGCAATGGAGGACAAAATCAGGTTGCAGTGTTTTCTAAATTATGCAGCACAAAAAGGCTGCAGCGTAATGCAGTACAATTTCTGATACTTTATTGTTTTAACATTTTTACACATGCTAACAGTCTCTGCAAAGTTTTTGCCTCTTTAGTACCTGTGTAACATACAAATGAAGCAGTGAGAAAGGTGACCACTCAACCTTTGCAAAGGACCATCCACTTCGCAGCAACAAGTCAAATTTCTTAGTAACTTTTGATCCGTTTGAACTACAAGATATTTTTTATTTAAAAGCGTCAGATTATGCAGCAGATGATGTATTATGTGGCAAATACGGCAGAGCTATAATTATGTGGAAAACATTTGCAAACTAGGATATTTCGCCATTCATGCTTGAACTGCTGTAGTGGAAAAAGGGAGGAGGAGTGCTGATGACAGTAACTGCATGGCTCGGAGACAAATGGCTTGTGATTCCACTTGTACGTGTATCTGAGACATCCTATGATTGGAAACATATCCCACTTTGTGCATGTATTTTAAAGTCAATAACTCATATTAAACCTAGAATAAACATGTTTGTCCGTTGGTTGAATTAAATAACGCAATAACCTGCAACTGGTCAGTGAAATACCAAACACATACTAAAAATGGGGATGTTTTGCTCTTTCTGGCCACACCTCTGACTCCGTCCACTGAGCCAATCCTCAGGGTATTCCTTCCCTCTGATTCTCTGGCTACAGTTCCCCTACATTTTTTATTTTTTTCCCCCTCTTCGACCACTGATCTGAGACCACTCCCAGTCACCGGGGAGTCTGGCACGCAGCTTGTGTTTATTTAAGGGAGCCCCACCCCCACTCCTGATCACTGCCTGGATTCATGCTTGCGGTATATATTTTTTAAGAAGTATTTTATGATATTCTGCAGCGTCGCCTAAGCGCCAGGCTTCAGACACCGTGTGCAGGAGATTTAAATCCTGACTTTTCCTTCGGAGCAAGCTGTCTGCTCCTTGGTAGATCTCCTTATGACCCTCTACCTTGGTTACCTTACATTATGAACCAATACGTAAGAGTGCCTAATTTGAGCAGGAAGACACCAAGGGGCATATCAGCAAGGCGGCACTATAAAATTATCGCTGCTTTTGCGTCCGTTTTCGGGCGAAAAGCAGCGATAATTTCATCGCCTTATCAGCAAAGACACGCTATTGCGTGTTCTGCTGATTTAGAGCCCCTTACAACAACGCCCAGCTTTGCATTTCTAATGAGATGCAAAGTGGGCGTTCCGTGTCAAAATAACTGGAGAAATGTCGCTAACCGTCATTTCTCCAATTATCAAGCTGCACGCAAACAAGCAGAGCGATAAGAAAAGTAGCGCTAACCACTAGTCCTCATTCGGAACACGATGAACCTCAGGAGGGAACCTACCGACGAGCGATGACCCGAATTCAGCCAGCATCAGGAGTTATCCGCTCCTTGAGCTTCGCGTTTACCCTCCTGCGGTGACCACACCTTACGAACCTGTTAAATATTGTTTCAGTCTCATCATTACTCATATCAGAAATCGGATCTCCAACCACGATATCACTACAAACCATATGGGACCCTACGGTACCCTGGGATTTAGACTGTTTAATCCGATCATCTGATCTCCCTTTTACCCTACGGACATACCGACCACCTAGTCTTGGCCCCTGCCGGGTTGGAAATATCAATGGTGGAGCGCCCTAACACATGGATTCCTATCGCTTGTGAGATAAGCGTTGCTGATGGCACGCTATCTCCACGATAGAATCCAGCGTTAGCCTGCGATAATTATCCTCACGCTAAAAGCGCTCAGCGATAATTATCGCAGGCCCTTGCTGATATGCCCCCAAATTATCGATAGTGGTTCAGGCATCCAACACCCTGCCTTCCACCCCCCTTCATACTTGCCGGTAAAGTATAAGTTAACATCTGCTTTTCCTTAGCATAACTATTCTGTTTAGACTGTGTTCTTTGTAAAATGCAGGAATGGGTGCTGTGTTTATTGATTCATGGTCCGTATCCCAAGCAATACTGCTATATTACTGGAAGGCACAGCAGAGCAGAATCTTACCTCTGAAGGGTTTAATGGCTAAAACGAATTCTAGTTGACGTGCCAGCCCGCAGCCAGTTTTCCGAATATACAGCATATTTTAACCAAGTTGCATCTACTGATCATGGCTGCAACATTGCGCTCAGTGTTAGGCGCTATATGAAGCACTACTAAACAGGTTCATTACCATTCTGTCTAAGGAGCAAGACTTTAACTCCAAGGCATCCTGAAGTATAGCTCTCCTCTTATTGGCACCTGCGGTATCATCTAAGTAACCTGAGAGACAGCCCAAGTATCTTGTTGTTTATTTCAACATCTCTCTCTCTCATTTGTTTCCAAAATTCACTGGTCTGAGAAGAAAGGGGGCCATATGTTCACCCTGTGTACACAAAAACAGGGAGACAGTGAAATTAACCTTGCTGCACTAAATAACCAGGCAGGCAGCAAGACAAGCCAAGAGCTATAAAGTATGTCGATGGTGACCAAGGCACGGTGTGTTGCCAGTATTGTGTACATGTATATATGTTCAGTATTTGTGAGCAGTATGCTGTGTTTTTGTATGCATGTGAATTGCCACAAGTGTAGCCAAATGAAAATATTGTGTTTTATTTATGATGTACACACACCTAAGGGCCTTATTACCATGTCGGGCGGACTTGCGTCCACCCGACACCATCGCGGATACAGTTCCGACCGACCTCCAGTTGGCGGTCCCAACCATTTAATTTTAATGCGACCGTACATGGTGCAGTCGGAAGCTCCCTTTTCTGTATGGGAGCTTGCGCTGTGGTCAGAAACCGGCTGCCGCACAAGCTCCCATACAAAAAAGAGAGTTTGTGTTCATCTCTGCACCCCGTGGCAGGCACCTCATGGTGCCTCCCACACGTGCAGGGACTAACAGGGGGGCACGACCCCCTAACCAGAGGACGCTAGCTGAAGGGGACCCTGCTAGGAAAGCCTGGCATAGAAACCATGCCAGAAACTGACTTTATAATCCGGGTGGCATGAAATCCATATGGATTACGTGCCGGTTCCGACTTGCAGACAGGCTCTTTGAGCCTGTCGGAAGCCAGCCGTAATGTCCGGCCGGTTTCAAAACCGACGGCCTCCATTGTAATGAGCATGTTGGAATTGAAATCGACGATCTCGGTCGGAGGTTTTCCGAGGTCGTAATCGGCCCCCTATATGTGCGTAAATATAGCGTTTGTTACCATGAGTGTGTATATATTACGTGTACATCTCCACTAAACAGATTAAGTTTCAAACGTTTAAATTATGTGTTTCTAGCCAAGCAGGATTTATGTTTGATTGAAAAATGCCTTTTACTAAACATCCATTGTCTGTCCTCCCTCCCCTGCCCTACCATCTTCCTTTCTCAGTGATGGTGAGAAGTAAAGACTCCCTTTAACTAAACTGCTGGTTATTTATTTACACCTCGCGTCACATCAGTGCAACACCACCTCAGGACCAACTCTGCACCACCTCAGCATCAGCGCATCACCAGTCAGCTTCACTCAGCACCACTTCTACTTTACTCAGCAGCACCACTGCATCACCTAAGCATCCTCCAGCAGCACCTGAGCACCACCACAACACCTCCGCAGCACCACCTCAGCATCACTTGGCCCCTGTGTAGCACCATCTCAGTACCACCTCAGCACCAGCGCAGCACCATCTGAGCACCACCTCAGCATCAGTGAAGCACCACCTCCACACACACGCAGCACCAACTCTGCACGAGTGCAGCACCACCTCACTACCAGTGCTGTTTATGGTTGTCCCTCCGCATTCCCCCATAGCAAAAAAAAGCTATAACAAACAAGCATTAGAACAGGCACGAAGAATTTGGCAGAAGTGCAAGAACAAAAAAACTAGAAGACGTTTTATGTTAATTATTTTTTAATAGGGTCGTTCAGTTCTACATAATATCTTCTTTGTTATATATAAAATAACAAAATTGCTTACAATGCTTTTTCATGATAACTTTTCAACTTGCTCCAGAGCAGCCACACTACCCTACACCATAGCTTAGAGACATTCGCAAAGCCAATAGTTCAGGCTAAATACTTATAAGGTTCCAAAGGCAGACCTATTGGCTATGCCAGTACTTAATTTGAGGTGGGGCAGAGGTCGATCCCTCGAGGAATCTAGTGCTCCACAACTGAAGTGTTGTCTCCCTTTTGCATGTAGTGATGAAAAGAATTTGCGCTCACCACGGTCTACAATGTGCGTTGTCCCTTTGGCAGCCACCGGGTGCTCACATGGGCTGGAACCACCTTCATCACCAGTTGTTGAGTATTTCTCTTTGCACCCCCAGCAAAGCATCAGCACAAACAAAATCAGGAGGTGGTGGGCCTTCCGGAGTACCCTTTATTACGCTAAGCCTAATTGTCTATAGAGTTGTATGTATTGGAAGACGAGCTACCCTCAGGTCTTCCAGTCCACGCGTCAACCAGTACCAAGTTGCCCCTCTCTCCTTCCTTTCCTGTTGTTTCCCTTTTGCATGTAGTGATGAAGGGAATGCGTGCGCTCACCACGGTACAGTGGAGAAGTGTGGCTCAATGGTTAGAGGCGGCAAATCCGGAAGCTGAGATCGGCCCGGGACCAGGGTTCGATTCCCAACGCGGCAGGGTCTTAGGTCAAAATGTCCGTGGGCCTGATAATTCTCGCCTCAGTGCCTACTCTAACCTTGGGTTCCACTCTGCAACTCTGGGCAATAGCTTGCTTAATCTTCACAACGGCCCCTTCAACGCCAGGGATGCCTGGTCTCACCTTGGGGGTGCCCAGAAGGGACCATCTCAAAGGGAAAGCCAGGACGGGTTCCCCAGCGGTATACAGCGCCGGGACGCCCGCGGTGTGGGCAGCTGTGCACTTTACAAGTATACAACATTTACATTTACATTTTACACAGTGTGTGTTGTCCCTTTGGCAGCCCCTGGTGCTCACATGGGCTGGATCCCCCTTCATCACCAGTTGTTGAGTGTTTCTCTCTGCCTCCCCAGCAAAGCATCAGCAAAAAAAAGATCAGGAGGTGGCGGGCCTTCCGGAGTACCCTTTATTACGCTAAGCCTAATTGTCTATGGAGTTGTCTGTATTGGAAGATGAGCTACCCTCAGGTCTTCCAGTACACACGTCAACTGGTACCAAGTTGCCCCTCTCCCCTTCCTTTCCTGCTCCCCCTGCCCAGGAAGTGGTCATTGGCCATTTTCCAGTGAGAGTGCAGAGACCTATGGGCTCGAGCTTTCCTCTGGGTCCTAGCTCCCCAGCTCTATCAGGGTGGGCCAAGGTTTCAGCCAGCTGTCTTTACTGTGTTCTATAAACTCAACTTTCCAGGGACATAAAATGCATCCCTGAGTGTAGTTTTGTACCAACGGGGTGCCAGGGAGACCACACACAATGTAACATATTGAGGCACAGAATGAGGCTTGCCCCTTGGCAGGCGGGCAATGTCCATGGGCTAAATGGGCTTCAGCCCCTCCCCCCCCCGTCATGTCTCTCAGCCCGAGCAGCTGCAGCTGTGGCTCGGCTGGGCAGAGTCTGAAGTCTTATCTCCAGCACAGCCCGATATTTTCACATGTTTTTGTATTATTTGGGACATCAAAATAAAGAGCTGGCAACCCTAATCATAAGACTGGAAGTTTGTTGCAGGCTCAGCACATTAATTATTTCCTCCACTCTCGATCCTTGATTAATGCCATAATAGCAGGGCTTTAAGTGGGTCAGGTCCTGCCGGTGTCCAGCACCAGCAGTTCGTAAAAGCAGGTGCCGAGATGGGTCCCTATCGGGCTCTTCATGTTTACCCTCACACTCTTAATCTTAACTCTGCAGTAGTTCACTGTTTTGCTGTAACTTTTCTTTTTTTGCAGTTCTGTATTGCTAAACTTGGAGTGCTTTACATGAGCACCAACAAGGACATACATATTCATATATTTTTGCGTAGGAACGGCCGATTAAGTGATTTGCCCAGAAACACAGGGGGCCTCATTTATGAAAAGTGACGCATCGCTGCGTGAAAACAGCGATGCGTCACTTTTCACTCCGCACTCCTTACGACATTCCTGATGCGTCATATTTAATGTATGACGCATCATGTCGCAAGGAGTTACAGATACGTCAGTATTTCTGACGTATCTGTAAGCGCAAAAGTGATGCATTGCTGGAGTGTGTCACAAAAGTGACGTAACTCCAGCAATGCGTCCTTTCACATGGGGAAAGCCCCATGTGAAAGGGCTTGCGTCAGTCTTACGCCTGCTGTGAGGCAGGCGTAAGAAATTCACTCATTTGTGTCCTAGAGGTGACGCAGTGAAATCTTTCACTGCGTCACTTCTATGACCCTTTCTTGCGTCAGAACGTCCCCCGCCATTCATTATACTTGGCGTAGGTATAATGTAGCGCAGGGGTTTACAAAGTGACGCATCTACCTAGATGCGTCACTTTGTAAATATGGTGCAACAAGGCACATTTTTTACGCTGCAGGTGCATCACAAAAAGTGATGCACCGGGAGCGTAAAAGTGATGCACAGCCTCATAAATGAGGCCCAGGATGTTGAGCCGACGCACAGACTCAAACCTCCTTCCTCAGCTCCAAAGTTGGCAACTCTAGCCATTACGCCACAACCTCTTGCACAAGAACGAAAACATTATCAATATTATATACAACAAAGCCATAGTTGTATGTATGCATGTATTATAGTTATCTAATGCAACTAACAACCTTTGACAACGCCAATAGTCCTGGCTTGTTATAGGTGAAATGTTACTTATGTGGAGGCAATAACAGAAGCAGGGAAATACCAGCTGGGCAGCACATTATGCTGAGCACAGATTTTTTGCATAAATGTTTTAAGCCATGCCGTTAATTATATCGTCCCTTTGGAGACCCCCTGAAGGAAGCTGGCTCTGTACATACTATACCAAAGTGAGGTACAGTGTGCACAAAGTCCAGTGGAAACCCAAAGGTAGGCAGAGGTAAAAGTAGATGGCACCTTACTCTCTATTTGTGGTAGTGTGTGCGAGCAGTAAGGCTTTATAAGAGGATAGTGTTAAGCATTTATTGTACACACTCAAGCAAGCAAAGATGTCACACACTCAAAGACTGAACTCAGACCAATTTGTTTGTATAAAAATATTATTTAGGTATTTTTTTGTTTCTAAAACCAGGCCAGCCTGGTGCAGGTAAGTGAAATAATACTTTGCAAAATCTTATGCAGTGATTTACAGTTGAATGCAGGCTCAAATGCAGTTGGTTAATTTACAGGTAAGTCAACAGTTCAAAATTACGTTTCAGTTACTTTACAGATTACTGTGCATGTTACTTTTTAGGTTACTTTTGTTAATCAGTGTGATATGCCTAGATATCACACTGAGACATTTCCTAGACGAAAGGTAAGTATTTCAGTTTTTACACATGTGCAGTTTTTCAATGTTTAATAAAAACCAAGTCCTCACTAATTATTTTCAAAGAAAAGAAGTCAATGCATTCCTACGGGAGGAAATTTCAGTTATCGATTGCAGGTAAGTACTGGTTTGTGGGAGTTGATATTCTGGGGTTAGAACCAGAGTTCCACCAGGGTCGAGGATGCACTCTCAGGACACCCTCAGCAGCACTAGTTTTGCCGGGTGCAGAGTGCTGAGGTCCAATGTTATCCAATGAAGATCGGGAGCCTCCTGCTGGTAGCTGCTCACAAGCAGGCCACAAGGTTGTGGGAGAAAAGCTCCTGGTGTCAAGCTCAGGGAAAAGGGGGTCCAAGTCAGCACACAAGGTGCATCCACAGCGGCACAGGGGCGGCCAGGTGCACGGTACTGTTTTGGCGTCAGGTGCTCTGTCGTTTTCAATTGGGATTGCCGGTTTTGATTTTTGGTTGCCGGCTCGGTCCAGAAAGACTTCCGAGAGTAACCAACAGCAGAGCGGGTAAGTTGGTGGACTCAGGAACATAGGTGCACTTCGGGTTCTCTTCTCCAGGGCGCAGTGCGGCTGGATGCTGGGGTGTCTTTTGAGGTCAAATTTCATCTTAATGGGTCACTCGTGGTTGGGGGATCTCTTACCAGAGGCAGCAGGCGATGTCGGGGAAACCCTGGAGGGTTCAGCCCACAGAGAACTCAAACTCTGGAGAGCTAGGGAACCTCACTGGGACCAGTGGGCCACCCAGATTCGGGCCATAGGCGTCGGGTGCAGTGGTGGTTCCAGGCGTCTGGTTTCTTTGTCCTCAGCAGGCTCAAAGTCTGTCTTGTGAGTTTCTTTTGAACAGAGCTGCTGTTCACAGGTGAACAGGTCTTTATTAATGACAGTCAGTCCTCGCAAGGTTTCTGGAGGTCGCTGGCTGCAGGACAAGGCGACTTTTGGCGCAGGATCTCTGGAAACTGCAGACGGGCCGGTAGTACTGGGCCAAGTCAGTTCTTCTCTGCAGTCTCCTCAGCTGGTTGTCTTCTTTCTTCATTCTTCTTCTTAGGTTGCAGGAATTTGTTTTCTTGGTTTAGGGCTGCCCACTAAATACTGAATTTAGGGGACATTTTAGGGGTCTCGAGGTCAGTAGCCAATGGGCTACTGACCTTAGGCTCACTACACCCATGGTGTGTTCACCCCACATGTGGAAGTGGGCAAAATCCCAATCCTGATTGGAGAGTGCCTGCCGTCTGCAAGAGGGCGGGCACTGAAGAGTGGGCTTCACCTCGCCTCCCCCACCTGAGGGGTGGGATTGGCTGAGGTGGGCACACCATCTGTTCTGTGCTAATTTTTCCCACCTGTCTCCCCGCTGAAAAGGAGGGGAGACAGGAAGGGGGCCTGCTCCTGATAACAGGAGAGGCTGGGGGTCGCGTTACAAGGGCAGCAAGGCCTTTGAAGCTCCCATGACACAGGTGGCTCTTCCTGGTCTGGGGAAGCTGTGACCACCTCCGCCCAGGAAATGCTTTGCTTCTGGGCTCAGGGAGGGATGGCTCCCACCCCAGGGGTCCAGAAACATGCCTTGTGGTGGCAGGCTTGTGTGTACCAGTCAGGGAACCCACTAGAGGCTTGTAGTTTTTCTGGGGCATCTCAAAGATGCCCTCTGAATGCATTGTATAAGAAATCCCACACTGGCATCAGTGTGGATTTATTATGCTGAGAAGTTTGCTACCAAACTTCCCAGTATTCAGTAAAGCCATTATGGTGCTTTGAGGTTTGTTATGCCGACCTCTCAGACCATAGACTCTTTATGGCATTACTGCACTTACAATGTCTAAATATTGACTTAGACACTGTAGGGGTACAGCGCTCATGGAACTGTACCCTCACCAGTGGCATAGTGCTAGAGGGATGTCTTACCTATATCATAGGCAGTGGGTTGTAGGCTTGGCCCACAGGAATGTTTACTATGTCCACTCTTCACTTTTCTCTGCACCACAACACCCAGCCTGTAATGGCAGTGTTTGTGTTTTTTGGGTACAAGACCTCTAAGGGTGACACAATATGTGCTGCATATCTTAGAGGCCTTCCCTGGAAACTATGCCCTATGTACCCATGGTACCTTTTACAAGGGACTTGCATGTGGACAGAGAGGTGACAATCGGAGGTACAAAGGTCCTTTTTTGGGAAAGAACACAGGCCCTGGGAACCTGATTGGCAGGGACCCAGGGAACATCAAGTCAAAGTGCATTAGAAATCTAGCAAAAAGTGGGGGGTTATTGCAAAAGAAACCCAGCTTCCTACACTCCCCAGTATTTTCATCCAACTTAAAGCCCTGAATAATTGCAATAGTTTAACTTATATCTGAAACCCTACGCCGCAGTCAGTAGCATGCTGAGTTACTCCACTGGAGTAAAGCTATCCTGGCTGATGAAGGCTGACAGCCCGAAACCAGTCCTAGGATGCTTGATTCCGGTCCAGGGTGGACCTGGCCTGGCAGCTTGGGCTGGACTGTTCCCATGAGGCACAGGGTCAAGACTGATTTGCATATGGCTGGGTCCAAACTGGAATGGCATGGTGAGCAAAAAACGATGGATTTAGGCCCAGATCTCTGTACTGGGGTGAATGTATGACATTGTTCTGCATTCTGTCCATCAATTGTCATTTTTGCATTGGGAATGCACCCTCACTCAGACACTCACTCCTAATTTTCGGCCTTCACTTTCATGCTCACCCTGCACTCACAGCGATCACAATACACTCACACTGATCACCATGCACTCACACCATTCACCGGCTGACCCTGCACTCACACTGATCACTCTGCCCTAACAATGCACTTATGCTGTACACCCTGTACCTCACCCTGCAGGCACACAAACACACTACTCACCGGCACTCATGTGAAACTTCACCAACCTGACCCCCTCTCTGCCCAATCTGCAATCTCACTCAAACAAGCCCATCACTAACCAAGCATTCATTCGTCCTACTCTGCACTTCCGCACCTTATGGTGACCTCACTCACCATGCAGTCACTCCTCTTACCCTACTGACACTGTCGCATTGTTCATCATGCACTCACATGGGCACTTCTGCCACCCACACAGTGCAGAGGATTAAAGTGCCTGCTACAAAGAATGTGTACCATGCAGGTCACAGAACTGAGTGAATGTAATATGAGTAGCGCTATAAAAAATGAAATGTTTCTCAGAAAGGTGCTATAGAGAGATGAGGTGCATTGTTAGTAAGTGGTAGTGAGGGAATTCATGGAGAAGGAGGAAATGGGGAAAGGTGTGCGCCCAGTGCTAGGGCTAGCTGTGGCTGGGAGTTTTCGGGTCTGGATGAGCCCCTGCCCCTTGGTACTGAAGCGCTCTTTCTTTGAGGCAGGTGGCTGTTGGTACTCTACCAAATGATTTTTTATAGGGAACATTTGCTTCACATGGACAATTTTGTGTGAGAGCTATAAAAATAACAATACAAACCAACAATGCTGGTGCTCAAAACGTATATATGTGTTTTTTCCTAATTTGGTCCAGTTATGTTGGTATCCTGCCAGCTTTTCCTAAGTGAAATGCCACACGGTGTCATAAACATATATCATGCCATTCTTACCTTATAGCATACCTTGCCATAACATACCACACCATATCATAGGCATCTATTCGCTGGCGTACCTTATCATACCATAACACTGCATACCCCTCCATACCATGACACAATAAACCTTGGCAAGCATCCGTTGCACGCGGCCCACCTTCCTTAGAGACGAGGCGCAGAGATGCTGCAGCCGGACTGTAAAGGGGTCAAGTGTGGATTACTCCTCCGCGCCCCCCCCACCCCCCAGCCGCGGAGCCGAAGCCTCGGATACTTTGATCTGGTGTCTGGATGCTGGGGGTGTTAACAAACACCGCACCGCTTCCCATGCGAGGCCGGGCAGGACGCGGCCGCTGACAGCTCAAATTGTGGGTTTCTGGCGGGAGAAGCCAAGCGTGGCGGGCGGCGGCTGTAATCTCCCCGGCTCAGGGGGGGCGCGTTACTGGAGGGGGGGCTCGGACAGAAGTGCTGCGAGTCTGGGAGAGAGGGGAATGTAAAACAGCCAGACGAGGCCCTCTCAGTGCTTGTACGCGAGCGTCGGTCTGTCCAGCAACATGATGGACGTGTGAAAACCTGCCCCCCTGACTCCCCACGTGACCCACTTTATGCAAAGCATAATGTCAATATTGGGAACTGATGTAATTCATTTTTATAAAACTCTTACAACATTCCTGCATCACTTATTCTCTCCTGTGGAAACAGTTTCACTGGATTCAATCGAGGTGAACTAATTACCAGAATTGTTTGTTTATTTGCGTATTGATTTGGGATTCGTGTAAACAGCTACAAATCACCTATTTCACTTCTCCTGTATTTCGCACCTTCCTTTCTGTAAGAGGTCTCATTACCTCCCACTTGGACTACGCCAACAGTCTTTACTCAGGTGCCCCACTTTTCCTTACTGACCGCCTGCAAATTGTGCAAAATGCAGCCGCCCGGCTCATTGGCAATATTCCTGCCCGCACCTCAGTCAGAGCCTTTCGAGAAGAACTTCATTGGCTCCCTATTTTACGACGCATTGATTTCAAGATTCTGACTTTGACATTCCGGGCTATCCATGGTACTGGCCCGTCATATCTGAAAAAGCGTCTTAAAATCTCGGTTTCAGCCAGACATCTTAGATCTAACAACCTTCGCCTGTTGACAGTGCCCAGATTTAAGCTCTCTCGGACTGGCGGCAGATCTTTTACCATCACTGCCGCCAAGCTCTGGAACAGCCTCCCTCTTGATCTCAGGTTCTGCGAATCTGAGCCTGTTTTTCGCCGCAAACTCAAGACTTGGTTGTTCACTAAGCAGTAGGACCTGGTTGGGTCAGAACCCTGTATGAGATCTGTTTCTGTTTTCTTCCCCTGGGGACAATTCAGTAATCTTAGCGCCGGGACACTTCCTTCGGAGGTAGCTGTGCGCTTTACAAGCTTCATAAATAAAATAAATAAATAAATAAAAATAAGAGGTCAAGAAATACCCACAATCCTTGTCAGGGTGCACCACAAACGTGACTAATCCTTCCCCCTACCCACTGGTAGATTGGCACAAAGCAGCCAGGCTTAATTTAGAGGTAATGTGCAAAGTATTTATGCAGCAAACAAACAGTAATAAAGTGAAAACACAACACAAGAAAAATCCCAAACAAATTTAGAAAAAAGGCATTTTTTATAAATAAAGTGACACCGAAAGAACAAAAATCCCGTCAGTAGAACCGTAATTATGACTTTTAAAATAGCGCCAAAAGGCACAAAGTGACAACGGGGGGGTGTCTAGTCGCTCCAGACAGGGACAAGTTTCTGGCTGACTGTGATGGAGCGCCGGCGGGTACTGGACCATGTGTGACCCGCTGGGAGTTGTACCTTTTCTTCTTGCGTTGCTCTACGTGGCTCTTCGTCACTCTGCGTTAGACCCAGTGAAACCACCAATCAGGAGCACAAAGGTACTGCAATGAGAGGGCCTTTGTCGGTCTGATCCACACCATGTCAAATCCGATGAAGCTGCCGATCAGGAGCTGCGAGGTGCTGTCATACAAGCCTTTGTGTCACGCTGCGTTCGATCTGGTGATGCCGACAATTAGGAGCTGCGAGGTGCTGCAATGAGAAGCTACAAGTCACGCTGCGTCGGTCCACTAAGACCTTAATTTGTGCAGGGAGGAGAACAATCTGACTCCCGTAAAGGGTTCAGGGCCTTGAGGACAGCAAGTGAAACAAAGGGCAGCAGGCCCAGATGTGAGCTCTATTTGCCGGTGACAGTGCTGGCATCCTCTGAAGTCAGGAAGGGGCAGGGTACAGCCCTCAGACTCCCCTATGAAACTTTGGAAGGGCTGAGTACAGAGTCCCAGGTCATTCTGTTCAGGAGTGGAACATCACTTCCCACATCCAAGGTTCATTTGCCCCATGTCTGGAAGGAATACACATCACACCTCAAGAAAGCTGTTGAAAGTCATGTGACCCTGGACACAGACAGAAAGGCACATTAGGTATAGGCAGACCAATGCCAACTTAAAAAAAAAATTGTCTTTAGCAAAATAGTAATTTAAAATCATACTTTTCCATTAAAAAAGATTTTAAATTATAATTCAAGTGGAAAAGTACTTCTCTAGATGCCCCCAAACTGTGGAAAAAGGTAGGACCGATGACCTTTTTCAAAGTTGCCCGGCGCTAACCGCCTCTAATACCACTCAAGTTACCAAACAAAGAGGCAGGCGCTGGAGACTGGAAGGCAGGAAACAGAAGTTTTATTCCGACGGAGCAGAACACATCAATTCAGACAACAGGGTATCTTCTCACACCTCAGGGGCAGCGGCGAACTCGCAGTGGCAGCGGGGGGGACCAGG
Source organism: Lissotriton vulgaris (assembly GCF_964263255.1). Lineage (NCBI taxonomy): Eukaryota > Metazoa > Chordata > Amphibia > Caudata > Salamandridae > Lissotriton > Lissotriton vulgaris. Next base: position 277,065,330 of record NC_141686.1, read on the forward strand.
CGCACTCAGAGGGAGCCGCGCGGTGTGAGGAGCGATCGGCCCTGGGGACAGGGTCAGGTCTCTGTTAAGGTTTGCTGATTGGCTGGATGGGTATGTGTATAGTTTGAAAGGAGAATTGTTAATGTAGATTTACACCTGAACATGGATCTACATGAATCACGGGGGCCCCACTATAACACTGTTGGAGAGGCTTCCAGTGGTTTTCAGTGGTCCCAGGGCTCCCTCAGTACATCAGAGCCCCCTCCTCACTTATTGATCCTTACCTTTAACTACCCAGGGCTCCCAGGGGGTATAGAGACAAAATATCGACTCCAAAATATCGACTGGACATAATATCGAGTTTTAAATATAGACTGGACAAAATATCGACTGGACATAATATCGACTACAAAAATATCGTTTTTCAGGTAAGTGAAGTAATATCGACTGTATAAAATATAGATAGCAAAAATATCGATTTTTTAATAATATATAATATTTTATAGTGTATTTTTATGTAATAATATGTGTGAATAGTGTGTATTAATGTTATAAAATATTTTATTACATGAATTTTGATAATAATTGCGTAATGTAATTCTGTAGCGGGTTGTGGGTTTATAGGGGAATAGGGTGGGAAGTAATTTAATAATAATTAATTAATTAATATATGTTTGTTAATATTTTTAATTAATAATTAATTGATAATTAATTAATATTAATTAGTTAATTAATTAATATAATTTTGAATATATTTTGTATTAGTAAATAATTGTTAATTAATTAATTGTAATTAGTTAATTACATTAATTAGAGTACATTTTTTATATATATAATTTTGTGTTATTTTTAAGTAATTAATTTTGAAAAAATAATATTAATTATTAAAATAATTACACCTAATGTTCTAATATATTTACTTTATTGTTATTGTTAATTAATAATTAATTGGTAATTAAATAATATTGATAAATTTTGGGTAAAGGAGCATTTTTAGGGTTCAGGGTCAGTTTTCAGTTCATGGGTAAAGGGGTATTTTTAGGGTTCAGGGTCAGTTTTCAGTTCATGGGTAAAGGGGTATTTTTAGGGTTCAGGGTCAGTTTTCAGTTCATGGGTAAAGGGGTATTTTTAGGGTTCAGGGTCAGTTTTCAGGTCATGGGTAAAGGGGTATTTTTAGGGTTCAGGGTCAGTTTTCAGTTCATGGGTAAAGGGGTATTTTTAGGGTTCAGGGTCAGTTTTCAGGTCATGGGTAAAGGGGTATTTTTAGGGTTCAGGGTCAGTTTTCAGGTCATGGGTAAAGGGGTATTTTTAGGGTTCAGGGTCAGTTTTCAGTTCATGGGTAAAGGGGTATTTTTAGGGTTCAGGGTCAGTTTTCAGTTCATGGGTAAAGGGGTATTTTTAGTGTTCAGGGTCAGTTTTCAGTTCATGGGTAAAGGGGTATTTTTAGGGTTCAGGGTCAGTTTTCAGGTCATGGGTAAAGGGGTATTTTTAGGGTTCAGGGTCAGTTTTGGGTTTTTGGGTAAAGGGGTATTTTTAGGGTTCAGGGTCAGTTTTGGGTTTTTGGGTAAAGGGGTATTTTTAGGGTTCAGGGTCAACAAATAAGATTTAAAAAAATTATTTTTATTATTTTCATTTATTATTTTATTATTATAATTTAATTTAAGTCGTTTTAAGTATATTTTAGTAATTAAAATTTAATATTAATTTAATTTAACACTGTTTTTAATAAAGTCGATATTTTTTACATCTATATTTTTGTTAACGATATTTTGTACTCGATATTTTTGTACTTAACTGTTTGTAGATACAAACTCGATATTTTGACTGTCGATATTTTGTCCACGATATTTTGGCAAGTCGATATTTTGTCAGTCGATATTATTTCAGTGATCCCTCCCAGGGACCACAGTGGATACTCCCAGTGGTCTTTCAATGTGACCCAGGCGGTATTTAGGAGGAAGGTATTAGGGGATATTAAGGAGACTGGTATTTACTCAGGTGGTGCCGCTACACTGCCTCATGGGCCACAGCAAGTTTTAAGGTTGGGAAACATCTAGAAGTTGATACTTGAATCCACAGTGGCCATTTTAGGGTCAGGCGTCCAGTTGAGTGGTTCCTGAATTACAGCACAGGTGGTAGGCAAGAAATCATGGGGAACAAAAAAACACCTACCAGGAGTCAGGTGTGCGGTAGCCTGGCAATGAATCACTAGCATTGCAGTTGGCTGTTGTGTGGAATTTTAGTTTGCAATCTAAACATCATCTGCGCCAGCTTGTCATCCACGTACGACGTGCACGGCAGCCATTTTAGGTATCATGGTCTCCCTGTCCACGATCGATCGCCAGCGCGCCCCTCTGACCCAGCAAGCATCCTCCGCGCACCCTGGCTCCCCCTCCCTCCTCCTCATGAGCATAACCCTTCTGCATGACCCTGTCCTTGGGAGTCACACCAGCGCCTGACCAGCACCTCCTCTCTTCCTATGAATGCCCCTCTGTTGATAAACCTTCCCTCAGCTCAATTGTCCACGCGGCATGAATACCACTCCATTGATGACCTCCTACCCCGTGTCCGACTGACCACACAGGTATGAGGCCATCGCCTAAGCCAGGAGATACCATTTACTGCCCCTCATTGTATGGAGCCACCCCTCTTCAAAGGACACGCTGTTGATCAGGGCCTCCCCACCCCCTGGGATATGGTCAGGCGCACACATCCTAAGTCTTGGCGAAACACTCAGCTGCGTGATGACCCCCTCCTCTTATCAGCGGGTTGAGGACCTCTATTGTAAAGGTATATGGGGGTGGGACTGACACGAGGATTACAGGGATGTCTTTTTTTTTATGTCACAATGTTCTGATTGTAATAACGAAAGGTCACATGCCATAAACCAGTGTATAAGAGGCCAGGCCTCCGAGAGGCTGTTAGAGCACCTCGAGACGATACCTTGTTGTCCGATCTGATGTGTTCTGCTCCGTCGGAATAAAAACTTCTGTTTCCTGCCTTCTGGTCTCCGGCGCCTGCCTCATTGCTTGGTAAATTTGAATGGTACAAGGGCGGTTAGCGCCGGGCAAATCTTGAGAAAGGTCCTAGCCTTACCTTTTTCCACAATTGGCGTCCCAAAGCGTGGGGCCCATCAGCGACACGTGGATCCAGTGGGAGAGGTCCCGACGACAGAGTGAACGACTGCAACGATCGGGAAGAGCTCGTGTCCCATAGACCCTCGTCTGACAGCCGATCATCCGACCTTCACTAGTTCTGAACAGACCTCTCTCGAGTGATCTACGGTCCTGACTGGGAACCATCAGGAGTGCCACGGGCATCACGAAGAAGAGAGGACGATCGGGCGCTGGATCCAGAGGACAGGAAACCGTCCATGCGGTCCGGGTAAGGTCGTGTAAACACGACGAATTGAGAAAAGATTGTTTTGTTTGGATAATACTAGTATTACGCTTTGTTGAAACCTCTGGAGATTCGCTGTCTGCAAACGGAGAAAACAACAGGCTCTCTCTTTGCAAACAGTGAAGGATAGGTAACGCAGACTTTTGTCCCCGTTGTAATCCGTCGTGCCTATCTTCCTCCCCCACTGTTTCCCGAACTGTCGTTCGTGGATTATTGTCTGGAGATTCTTTGTCTGCAAACAGGGAAGAACAAGGTCTCTCTTTGCAGGTAGAGAAAGAGTAGGTAACGATAACTTTTCGTGCCCACTTATTCTCCCCACTGATTGTTTTGATTGACCGATTGTTCGGTATTGGTTCGTTTGAGGTATTCACCGCCGGCAAACAACGGAGAATAGAAATATTCTGTCTAGTCTTTGCCCGCCGTGATAAGATAGGTAGTGCAGACTTTTGTCCCCGTTGTAATCCGTCATGCCTATCTTCTCCCCACTGGTTGGTAGCCTGTTTAGCCCGGACCGCTTATTAGAGATGAACCATCCGGCTCCACTGGAGGGCACCCCTAATAAGGACATGTTCACTAAGTATGGACTAGTCGCTATAGCTTACACTAAACTATGGCATAAATATACAAAAAAGAACCCTGAAAGTCAGTGGCCACTGATAGGTTCCTTTGATGATCATAAAATAAAAGCATTAGAAATAGCGCTCCAGAAAAATAAAACTACGCCCACTATGCTCGACAGTATCGGCATGTGGCGCAAAGAAACCGAACAACGAAAGAAAAGAGAAGAAGCAAAAATAGGGAAAGAATTACGAAAGGCAGCCCACCTGGCCGCAAAACAACTAGAAGAGGAAATAAAAGAAAGAAAGGAAGCTACACAAAACCAAGAATCAGGGTCGACAGGCCAATGTCCTGTTAGGACCCCCTCTGCGCTCTACCCTGAATTGCCCTCCAAACAACGGGCGAACGATGAGTTACTGCTAGGTCCCCCAATCATCTACATGCCCCCTCCATATGCTCCCAGCCAACAAAGCCTGCAAGCCCCGAGTGTGAGTGAAAGTGACCCTAGCGCTAGTGCACCAGCCCTCACGGCCTCTGCACCAGCCACATTAACAACTTCGTCAGACGATCCCGAGGCTAGCAAACAATCACCAGCCAGACTAAATAGGTTGAGCAAAAATGAGCGGGATGGGATCGACAAAATAGCTAAGACATTAGTAGAGCGAAGGGAAAGCGAAGAGTACATAATGAGCATATATAATTCACATGCCGACAGCCACAGACGGCATTTCATCTTGCGATTCAGCTACCACACCCTGAACGCATATGAAGATAGGTATCAAAGTAAGGGTCCCGCTAAACTAACAACGCTGTATAGGAAGATTGATGTTGGAGATGGGACTGAATGCGAGGCGGCGGAACTCTTCATGCAGATACTTGAGGTCCTCCGCCATCTCACGGAACAGAAACCAGAAGCCCAGGTTACAGTCCCTGAAACGACCTCGGTAGAAGTAGCCAATACTATGATGCCTATCAGAGAAGCGGCCCCTTACTGGATCCCGCCACGTGGCCTGGGAACAAGCGATGATATTAATCATGCAGATGCAAAAGGGAGAGTTGTGTATAATTGGGTTTACCAACCATGGGACCGACAAGATATCCTAACCTTCAAACAAACCCTGCCCGATTTAAGAAAGAACCCAACAGCATTTTATACCGAATTAGGCACAGCCTTGGGTTCGACAATAATGACTTTAGCGGACATTGACTTGTTCTTTGGGTTATGCCTGCCAGCTGACGTGTGGAAGCAAATCCGGAAGGCTGACCACACGGATCTGTTTGGACATACCTGGGACCAACTCGGTAAACTAGATAGACAACGAGAGCCTGGAAGGAAACCAGTAAAAGACATACTGGAACTCCCAGACAAACTAGTCCAGAAATTAAAGACACTGATCCCAGAAAGAAAGGTAGATTGGTCGATAGTCACGGCCTGTCGACAGAAACCGCAGGAAGATGTGTCAGAATACTTCTCCCGATTCGAGACAGTGTTCTCCGACTACAGTGGCCAAGACATGACCACCGCAACCGGACAGCACCTGTTTGTACAGAATTACGTAAAGGGCCTAACACAAGAAGTCTCCCAAAAGCTGCAGGCGAGCGAGAGTAGTTGGGGGGCCTCCAAACCCGCAGCTATCCTTCAGATGGCTCAGTATTACGAGCACCAAAAGAATGAGAATGATAGGGCGTCCGAGAAAAAGAAGAAAGATTTAAAGGAAAGGGTAATGATAGCCCAGATACAAGGTATAACGGTAGGACGAGAACACCAAAGGGGGAACTACCAATCAACCACCCCCAGAGATCTACCTTCTAAAGATCACACCCCAACACCTCACACTGGACATAGAGACATTAGCAATGACCAATGTGCCTTCTGCAAAGGGTTTGGCCATTGGAAATCCCAGTGTCCGGTTCTACTAGAGATGAATAGAAATAGGGACTCCAGGGATATGGCAGGAGGGCCGAGAAATAGAGTACAAGGACGAGGGCACACCAACGACACCAACAATGACAGATCAGGGAGACTGAACACATTTGACCGTCCCCGACAGAACCAATATCAGCTGTCCGAAGGTGAAAATGCCCCCGACTTTGCATAGGACTGCCAGGGGCAAGGGAGGGATCCAGTCGAGCTCTGTGTTGACCAGCAAGGTCCTTATGTCACCGCTAAGGTCCTGGGTACAGAGTCTCCATTCTTGGTAGACCCTGGGGCGACACGTAGTGTGTTATCAAAACGACTGATTCCAAGGGCACCCTTGTCTGGCTCACACATAACGTCGATAGGTTTCGATGGAACGCCCTCCACTAACCCCCTGTCCGTACCTATTACCTTTAACCTAGAAAACAGCACTACTGACGCGACATTTCTGCCCTCCTCCAACTCCCCTGACGCCATTATGGGCATTGACTTACTGAAACATTTTCGAGCTACCATTAGGTGTTCCCCAGATGGAATACGAGTCATCCTGTACGACAACCCAGACATGTCCAGATCCTGCCCCCCACGACACATGTGCTCCATAACTGACGTTGACCTGTCCCTGCTTGACACCCTGCCTCCGTACCTATGGGCCAAAAATGACTCTGATGTGGGGCGAATGATGATTGATCCTATTCACATAACTGTACGACGGGACGCTATGCTCCCGAAACTCCCGCAATATCGGATATCACCGGAGGGTGAGAAGGCACTGGTAGCGATCATTCAATCTCTGGTAGATGCAGGAGTGGTTGAAGAGGTGGTTAGCAACGTCTGCAACAGCCCAATCCTACCTATTGTTAAGAAGCAAGGTGAAGGAGATGAGAAAGCGTACCGCTTCATCATCGACTTACGAGAGATTAACAAAGTGGTTGTACCCCAATATCCTGTAGTCTCCGATATCACCACCATTTTGACCCTCATCCCGTCCACTGCCACCACCTTCACTGTTATCGACCTTAAGAACGCGTTTTTCTCTATCCCCATCCATCCAGACAGCCGTTATCTCTTCGGCTTCACTTTAAAATCCCGCTCGTACCGATTTTGTAGAGCTCCCCAGGGGTACACTGAAAGTCCCAGCATTTACAGCCAGGCCCTCAAAAGGCAGCTAGATGCCTTCCAGCTACCAGATGGAGTGGTGTTGATCCAATATGTCGATGATATCCTTTTGGCGGCCGACACCACCCCGCTTGCAACGACAGCCACCGTCCAACTCCTACACTTTCTTGCAGAAAATGGCCATAAAGTCTCCAAAAAGAAGTTGCAATTCTGCCAGCCACAAGTGACTTACCTAGGCCATTTCCTGTCCAAAGAAGGGAGGAAACTTACACCCGACCGAATCCAAACCATCCTAGACACCCCCATCCCAAAAACACAAAAGCAAGTCCGCTCTTTGGTTGGCCTAACCTCTTTCTGTAGACAGTGGTTACCTAACTTCAGTCTCATTGTAAAACCCCTACTTGCTCTATTAACCAAAGATACCTCCTTCCCGCTCCCTTGGACCCCTGAGTGTCAAGCATCCTTTAAGGAATTACGAGATGCCCTCTGTTCAGCGCCTGTCCTAGGAACCCCGGATTACTCCAAACCCTTCTCCCTCTTCACCCACGAAAGGGAGGGGTGTGCATTGTCTGTCCTAACCCAATCAATTGGTCCTAAGCAACGCCCTTGTGCCTACTTCTCCGCCACTCTCGATCCTGTAGCCAGAGCCTTACCTGCCTGCCTTCGAGCGGTAGCTGCCACTGCTGTCTCTATCCGTCAGAGCGAGGGAATCGTACTTTCCAACTCCCTCACAGTGTTAGTACCCCATGCAGTCGACACCCTTTTGAACCAGACAAAGACCCAACACCTGACTAGCGCACGACTGACAGGGTACGAGTTGACTCTGCTTGCACCCCACATCACACTAAAGAGATGCACGACTTTGAATCCTGCCACATTGTTACCCCTGCCTGAAAATGACCCCGACGTGCCTCCCATACACGACTGTGTGACCCTCACGGACGAACAGACTAGGAGTAGGGTTGACCTCCGAGACACTGCTTTTTCTGACCCCGATGGAGAGCTATGGGTAGACGGCTCATGCATCAAACTCCCAGATGGCACCACTTCAGCTGCCTATGCAGTAACGACAGCCCGAACAGTAGTTGAAACAGCCTGCATCGCACAACGATCTGCCCAGGCAGCAGAGCTGATAGCCCTCACCCGAGCATGCATCATAGCCGCAGGGACCACCGCGAACGTATATACGGACAGCCAGTATGCCTTCGGAGTGGTCCACCATTTTGGGCTCCTGTGGAGGGAGAGGGGATTCCTGACGTCCCACGGCACCCCAATCCTCCACGGAGATCTAGTTTCCGCTCTGATTGAAGCAGTTCTCCTCCCCAAACGATTAGCGGTGATCAAATGTCCGGCACACAAAAGGGTAACAGACTTAGTCGGACAAGGGAATGCATTGGCCGACATCACTGCACGAACCACAGCTGGGAATAGAACGGCAACACGCATGTATGTGACCAGGTCACAAGCAGAGAGATGGACTGGCGCAAGGGAAATGATCAGAGACATCCAGTCGGCCAGCACCCCTCACGAACTGACTAAGTGGGCAGGGGTGGGTTTGAAGGACGAAGAGGGCTGCTGGCGAACAAAGGATGCAAACAGATGGTTGCTACCCGACTCATACCTGATCCCCATACTGACAATGGCTCATTCCCCCGCACACATAGGATCCGCACCCATGATCGAACTCATTTCCAAAGTCTGGCACAACGACAAAATCCCCGATTCAGCCAGACGCCTAGTTCAGCAGTGCCTTATCTGTCTGCAACACAACCCCGGGAAAGGAACTGTGGTACCCCGGGGAGGGTTTGGGACCCCCAATCACCCCTTTGAGGTCCTTCAGATGGACTACATCCAACTAGAGAGATGCCAAAACCTGAAGTATGTACTAGTCATCGTATGTGCCTTCAGCAAATGGGTAGAGGCCTATCCAACCCGTGACAACACTGCCATGACTACTGCCAAAGTACTACTGAAGGAATTCTTCCCTCGCTATGGCCTTTGTCGAATTTTATGGAGCGACAATGGCCCCCACTTCATAGCTGAGGTTATCCAACTAATCCTAAAGGGGTTGGGGGTGAAGCAAAGGTTTCATGCGGTCTTCCACCCCCAATCCGCCGGCCTGGTGGAGCGCCATAATGCCACACTGAAGCTGAAATTGTCAAAAATAGTGGCCACCACTGGACTTAAATGGCCGGATGCCCTCCCACTGGCATTGTTATCGATGCGCTCCACTCCCACTAAGCATCATTTGACCCCCTATGAGGTCGTATTCGGGCGACCGATGAACCTCTGGGCCGCTCCCAAGCCGACCTCCATTCATGACGTCCCGGACGTTCTACTGTCTGATTATTTGTGCAAATTAACTAAGACATTGTCTGTCATTCATCAACAGGTGCAGCAGGCCATCCCCGATGCTTCCAGGGGCCCCGGCCATGACATCCAACCGGGAGATTTCGTGTTGATACGAAATTTCCAGCGGACCAAGAGTCTGGAACCTCGGTGGACGGGCCCCTGGCAAGTGCTGATTACCACCCGGACGGCGCTTCGAGTGGAGGGGAAGAGGCACTGGCTGCACGCGCATCATTGCCGGAAGGTCTCTGCAAACCTGGCCACGACAGAAAGCGTCAACACTCAAGAAGAGCTCCTGAACAAAGACCGACCGACATTGAACTGTTATCCTGCTACTGAGGCACTCGAACTTGCAAAATTCTCTGATCCCACTGTGCCATCCAGAGAAGGGTATTTCCTGCGTCGAAAGGAGGGAGCTTCGGCTAAGTAGACCTCGGACTAAGTTGAATCTCAGAACGGTGACCTAAGCACAACTAAGGGTTGCCGGGAGAGAAGCTATATGAAGTCTGTGGTTCTGCCCGCTACCGAGCCCCTTGAAGGTGATGGAAGCGCCAGATAAGAAGATGATGGAAGCGCCAGATAAGAAGATGATGGAAGCAACAGGAAATACCCACTATAGAAATCCAAAAACTGACAACTTGCACAAATCAAAGACAATCGCACTCTTCATTGTCTTCCTCTTCTGCCTCCTCCTCATGACCTCCTTCTGGATTCTGGAGGAAAGCACACCGGCTCATGAGGCATTGCTACCTACTGCACAGCCAACACCCCTGAAAGAGCATCACCTAATCTCTCTGTCGCCTCAGCTCCGAGAAAGGCGCAGGGAATTCTGGAACAATTCCTTCGTGCAACTGTTGCACCAACACAACCTTGCTGCAAATGCTACGAACTGCTGGATCTGCGGGTTGCTCCCGCATGCCACTGGACACTCCATCCCCTTCATCCCCTCTCCTTTTTCAGTTCACGGCTCTTGCCTCGCCTGGTTGATCCTCATGCAAGAGAGCCACAAGGACAACGCCACCTCCAGCCGGACAGTGTCACACTTCTACTCTGGGTTCTGGCTGAACAAAACCGGAAAGACCCCTGCTGCCCTGTGTCCTGCGCTCACAGGCGCCACCTTCCTTAAAGACATTCCAGCCAAAGAACGAGTCGAAGTACAGGTGCTCCACAATCCAGCCAGAACCACCTTCTCTCATCTGCAAAAACAAACTACCGCCACCCTGACTGTGGCTCTGTCTGTTATCAATGTCACTGGCCTTGTGTGCCTCGAAGGCCAGGGAACGCAGCTGGTGGGTCACAGCGCCTGCCGAATCACCAGAACATTGGACTCAGCTGACCCCCCTTCCTTTGTTGCTTCTCCGAATATGTACATTGTGTGTGGCACCAAAGCTTACACCTGGCTCCCGAAAGGTTGGAAGGGTACCTGCTACATTGCCTTCGTTCTTCCACCCACGTATGTGGCCCCTGCCAACCATCACCGGCAGAGGCGTGCAGATGACATTGGACAAGCCGACTCCACCGGAGCACAGTTCCTAGATGCAGCAAAGGGACTTGTTCCTCTGTGGGGCCCAATGGCAAACAGTAGTGCTATCCGACACCTGACCCAGGCAGTAGAAACAACAATCAACATCACGGCTGGCATCCTTGCCAACAACACGGCGGAGCTTCAGGCGGTCCGCCTCGTGACCCTTCAAAACCGCCTTGTCCTAGATGTGGTCCTAGCCGACAGAGGAGGAGCATGCCGCATCATCGGATCCAGCTGCTGCACATACGTGCCAGATAACTCGCCTTCAGTCTACAAAGCCATTGAACACCTCCACAGACTTTCCTCGGAGGTTCACCACGAGCAGGAAGGATGGTCGCTTGGGAGCTGGTTTTGGGACACTTTGAGGAACTGGGGTTGGAGGTTGCTTTCCTTCGTACTGATACCTGTGGTGATATTATGTGGGTGTTGCTTGGGTATTCAATGCCTACCCTCCTTGTGCAGCTTTGTTTCTAACTGTATGTGCCCAAAGACTTTGGACTTCCGAAATGAGCACATGAGCCCCCTCTATGAAGTAGAAATACGTGGCCTTATGGGGATAAATCCAAACTGACAAGTTGGCGAGACATGTTAAAAGGGAGGACTGTGGAATTTTAGTTTGCAATCTAAACATCATCTGCACCAGCTTGTCATCCACGTACGACGTGCACGGCAGCCATTTTAGGTATCATGGTCTCCCTGTCCACGATCGATCGCCAGCGCGCCCCTCTGACCCAGCAAGCATCCTCCGCGCACCCTGGCTCCCCCTCCCTCCTCCTCATGAGCATAACCCTTCTGCATGACCCTGTCCTTGGGAGTCACACCAGCGCCTGACCAGCACCTCCTCTCTTCCTATGAATGCCCCTCTGTTGATAAACCTTCCCTCAGCTCAATTGTCCACGCGGCATGAATACCACTCCATTGATGACCTCCTACCCCGTGTCCGACTGACCACACAGGTCCGAGGCCATCGCCTAAGCCAGGAGATACCATTTACTGCCCCTCATTGTATGGAGCCACCCCTCTTCAAAGGACACGCTGTTGATCAGGGCCTCCCCACCCCCTGGGATATGGTCAGGCGCACACATCCTAAGTCTTGGCGAAACCCTCAGCTGCGTGATGACCCCCTCCTCTTATCAGCGGGTTGAGGACCTCTATTGTAAAGGTATATGGGGGTGGGACTGACACGAGGATTACAGGGATGTCTTTTTCTTTATGTCACAATGTTCTGATTGTAATAACGAAAGGTCACATGCCATAAACCAGTGTATAAGAGGCCAGGCCTCCGAGAGGCTGTTAGAGCACCTCGAGACGATACCTTGTTGTCCGATCTGATGTGTTCTGCTCCGTCGGAATAAAAACTTCTGTTTCCTGCCTTCTGGTCTCCGGCGCCTGCCTCATTGCTTGGTAAATTTGAATGGTACAAGGGCGGTTAGCGCCGGGCAAATCTTGAGAAAGGTCCTAGCCTTACCTTTTTCCACAGTTGTGGTTAGTTTGCCCGGTGTGCGGATCCTATCGATAGGAAATTGTCACAATGTCAGCCATTTTGTAAGCAGGCATTCCCCTATAGTATGTATGAGGGGCAGGGATTGTCTCATCATCACAGCCTGGAAAAACACGCTGTTTGCTTCAAGATCACTGCATGGGAGATGCATCAGGAGTTTCCCCCAGGATCTATTGTACTCATTTAATGGTAAAATCTGGTCTTTTTGTGGTGGGTGCGACAGGAGTTCACCGTCCAGGGGGGGCCATCTTTTCAGGCGGTAACCACACCCCACCTTCCCGTTCATGATGTCTTATCAAACTGAACACAGCAGGTAGTGTTGTCACCTTCTCATCTCCTCCCAGACCTCATTTTTGTGAAATCCCTGATGACTGAGAAGTGATTACTTTTAGTTCCTGTCAACACTGTTGGAGGAATTCTGAATTTTTGCCTTACAATACCAGCAAAAGTCTATCCCAGTGCATGGCAATAGTACATTGTTTCCCAAGGCCCTGCCATGGATAACCTGTTCAGCTTGCTATGTTTTGTTTTAGTGAAAATATCTACATAACGTTTGGGCAGTGGTGTTACGTAATGATAGCAAATTTGAAGGTGTCCCTATTTGCCCCAAGTCGCTGAACTAAGTTTACATAGAGAGGCCCACAGCATCTCCACTTTGTGTGACTACTAGACCTCAAAAACTATGAAATGCTACCTTGCGACAAGGCCCATAGGCTTCAAGGGGAAATACTGTTTTGAGATTACAGGCTTTTGAGCCTGATGGAGTTTCTTTCGATCTCAGGGTACATCAAAGGGTGAACTTGAGTAGTATCAGATCTACAGTTTGAGGGGTCCCCTCAAACTCAGCAAAACAATGCACAGGGAACAGTAAAAGTGGCAGGGGTGGCATAACTCCTGAGTGAATCGTGGACATTTGACCCTACAAGGGAGCAAAGAATTAGAATGTTACTGTCTGCCACAGGGCTGGACTGGCCGCAGCGGGCACCGGGCATTTCCCCGGTGGACGGCTAGGGTGGGGGCCTGTTTTGGGCCCATGTGGGGCCTTTTTTGTTACCGGAGGCCGGTTTTGCAGCATAGCTGCAATATCATCCCCCTGTAACAAAATCAGCCAAAAACGGGCCTAGCAAACAGCTCAGCTGCACACCCCTCCCAAAGCCCCCGCCCCACTCCTGGGGCCACCTGAACAGTTTGCCAGGGCCTGTTTGGGTTCCCAGGCAGGCCCTGGTCTGCAACTGACAAAATCTTTCTTGAATTGAGGACAGTCAGAGTAACGCTTGAGTGCAATCTGCAGGCGGTGTAAGAAATGAAGGCCCTCATTTATGAGGAATTGGCTCGTGGCAGTGCTGCAAGTCTTCCTGCTGTGCTGCCCTACACCAATGTGAAATGGCAGGATTCCAACTTATTTATAAAATATGGTGCATTCCTGATCTGTCTCCTGCGCTGGTGCACAATTTGCTGCCTAGCGCCAACACAGTTACCCTTGCACCATGGTGCAAGAGTGTCTCCGTTGCAGGCAGGCTTGCTTTGTTCAGGAATGAGGCACCTTCTTGCACAACAACAATCCTGAGAGGCCTCTTTCCATGTGTGGTGCAAAATGCAGCACACATGGAAAGAGGGAAAAAACGAGGAGAAACATAAATATTTCTCCTTTATTTTCCAGCAGTGGAGAGGCGTAAGGTTTTGCCACTGCCCCAGGTTTAATTCAGGTAGCGTCAAAATTCATGGGTGTTGTGCATCCACGGGTGCTGCGTGGGAAAACCCACTGAAACGCCTATGGAATGCTCCTTGATACAGAATGAGACAACGCAGCGCTTTGTGCTGCCTTGCCTTACTCCCTATCTATGAGGCCATGTAGCCACGAAGGCTGGTTTTACATCGCCTCATACATGTGAATGAGAGGCTTGTGCCGCCGGAGCGTCAAAAAAGTGACGCTCCGGCGTAAGCCTCTCATAAATAAGCCCCTCAATGTGTAGGCTGGATGTGCCCAGTGGTATTTCCTTACCCTCAATCTGTATGTGTGTCTGTATTCAAAATTAGTTCAGATGTTATTGAATTTCAGCCAAGAGGAGGCCTGCCAGCACCCTGCCCTGATCAGCAGGATGACAGGATGTGGCTGGAGCCCTGTCTCTGACAGGCAGCCTGACAGGCTGTGGCATGAATCCAGGACAGCAGGGATAGGCGGGGTGCTCACTCACACCCACCCTTGCACCATGCCTATTGAGTTACTGTCTTTCCAGAGATGGAAGCTTGTCTCTCAAACTGGAGATACTGGTCAGGATCCAGGGACTCATTAGATGCAATGTTTTGGATGGACAGGAGGAGTCGTGCTGAGCTGGGCAGGCTCTGCATTCAGCCTGTAGGAAGAACTTCTCTTTAAAACCAGGCGTGTCCAACGATGATCCAGGAAGGTCATATCTTCAGGAGAACCGCTAACTATGTAGATGAATATCATCCGGCCCTTCTTTACCGACAGTGGACTCCCCTGTTCTAAGGTAATTTTAGTACTCTAGATACAATCCTAGCTAGGCCTTCTGAAGGGAGGAGGGAGATGGGGCAGTTTAAAAGCAAGATTACATCAATTATCAGCAATACTTGCACATTTACCTAGTGAAACTGCCCTCATCATTTTCAGAAATATATTGAATGGGAGATATCCATCCTTTGAGAAAATGATAGGCAGTCCAAGACCTGCCTCCTAGGAAGGGGAGGGTGCTTTCAATTTCCCAGTGCTGTGTCATGGAGGTCCACTCATACGCCGCCTTCTAGATTAGATTCCAGGAACCAGTTGTAATGTCACTCATGTGCTAAGAGTCTGAACTGGTGTTGTGGGGATCCCCATTCAAATGGAAACCATAACTGCTATCTGAGGAACTAGCCCTAACTATTTCAAAACGTTTTCCGAGGGACTTTGGGGCGTATTACCAACAAGTAGCGATATTCAAAGCTAAATAGGCTTAGCGACGATTTTTTATCGCTGCCTATCGCTGGATATGTTAGCGGAGAAAACATGCTATTAGCAACGTTTTTCTCCATTGTGCTAAAATATCCAGCGATAGCGGCGAAATGCGTGAATATCGCTGAGAATACAGCAATATTCATGCATTAGCGATGAAATGCTCTTAGCCATGTTATCCACCTCCCATTGGATAACATGGCTAAGAACTGGTCTGGGCAGGTGTTAGTATTTGAAGATATTTGTGCCTAGCGCGAATATTTCCAATGCTACGCCTGCCTTGCTAATAGGCAATAGCGACGTTAGCGACTGCTTTCAGTCGCTAACTGGTTAGGTACGCCCACTTTGCATATCATCGCTGACACGCAAAACGGGCCCCAAACCGCTCGCTATCGCCTAAAAGCCACCGCTAACATCAGTTAGCGACAGGTTACTATTAGGGCGATAGAATTATCGCCGCTTAGCAGCCGAAAACAGCTGCTAAAACGGCGATAATTGCCTATCGCCCCCCTGGGTAATATGCCCCTTTGTTTAAAAACAAATCCCCCAAACTTTCTTTATCCAAATTCCTTTAAGGGGTCCTGCTTCCCCTCACTGCCAAATGTGAATGTGCTTCTGCCCCACTGGGGCCTGTTTTTGAGGAGTACAGCCTGCGTACTTCTCTGTCTGGATTTTCTTTTCCAGAACTGACTTTTTTCCACAGTAGTTCTCGGAGTTTCACTACTAAGTGACAAAAAAACTCTGTGGAGTTCCACAAGTGGCGGAGTGCAGTGTGAACTGACGTCTGCGCTGGTTTTTCTGCTGCTCTGGTAGAAATTCTACCCAAGCGGCAGCTCGGCCACGTGAATTTACCGTCAGCGAGCACAAGCGGGGAAAAACTGCGCTGCACTGCGCAGAGCGAAGTTTTCTGCACTCTCCGGAGCGTAGAGTTCAGATAACTCTGCGAACGGAGCTCACCACACAGGCTAATATAAATGCCATTTTCTTGTTGCTATAACTATTGATCCCTTCATCAGAATGTCTTCATTTGTATCATTTACTTAAATTATAAGGGCCTAATTTGCTCAATCATAAACGTACTACTATTTTGGTATTCACAGAATGCACTTACTACTTTTGGCATTCACAGAATGCACTTACTACTTTTGGCATTCACAGAATGCACTTACTACTTTTGGTATTCACAGAAGTTAGGATTTTGTCTTAAGTTTGTCTTAAGACAGACTTAAGACAGATTTAAGACAAACTTAAGACAGACTTAAGACAAAATCCTAACTTAAGTCTGTCTTACGACCTGAAGGTATCATGTATCAGAACGCTTTACATGAGCACCAGTTGTGTTACACAAGGACACATTCATTTTTGGTAGGCACAGGGAGATTAAGCAATTTACCCAGAATCACAAGATGTTGAGTGTCGTTGCCACTTCCTCACAGAGCTCACATTACTTATTAGGACTTGATAGTTTTGGCTCTGTGGAGCCCCAGTCTTTGCTCAATCACTGCTCACATCAGAGTTGAGACCCCTCCCCACTCACTGGCTTGACCATTCCACCTCCTATATAGATAGAAGCTGCACCCTGCTGATAAATATGGCAAATTGAAATAATAATTACAAATGAGGTATACACTGCATAAAAGAAGCAAATGGGGTATACACTGTACAGCAGTGGCAAACGGGGTAGACACTGCATATTAGAAGCAAATAGGGTATACACTGCATAGTAGTGGCAAATGGGTAATACAATGCACAATAGAAGCAAATGGGGTATACACTGCACCGTAGCGGCAATTGGGGTATACAATGCACACTAGTGGCAAATTGGGTATATATTGGACAATAGAGGCAAATGGGGTATACACTGCACAACAGAGGTAAATGGGGTATGCACTGCACAATAGAGGCAAATGGGGTATACACTGCACAGTAGTGGCATATTGGGTATAGACTGCACAACAGAGGTAAATTGGGTATATACTGCACAATAGAGGTAAATGAGGTATATACTGCAAAGTAGTGGCAGATGGGGTATCCACTGCACAATAGTGGCTAATGGAGTATACACTCACATAAGTGGTAAATGGAATATACACTGCACAATAGAGGCAAATGGGGTATACACTCACATAAGTGGCAAATGGAGTATACATTGCACAATAGAGGCAAATGGGGTATACACTGTACAATAGTGGCAAATGGGGCATACACTGCACAATAGTGGCACATGGGGCATACACTGCACAGTAGAGGCAAATGGGGTATACACTGAACAACAGAGGTAAATGGGGTATTGTTAGACCTGGCATCTTTGGCGTGGTTTTCCCCCATCTTTTTGCCTCTGCCTCCTGTATTTTTGATGCTGTGCTGGATTTCGTTTTGCTGGTTTAGATGCTTTGGACACTCTGCCACTGCTGATCAGTGCCAGAGTGTAAGTGCTGCCTATGTAAATTGTTATTGTGATTGGATGTACATGATTGGCATATTTGTATCACCATGAAGTCCCTAGTAAAGTGCACTGGGTGTGCCAGGGCTGGTGATGACAAACGCTACTAGTGGGCCAGCAGCACTGATTGTGCCACCCACGTGAGTAGCCCTAAAATGGTGTCTCAAGCCTGCCACCGCAGTGCCTGTGTGCAGTCTGTGAACTGCCATGTCCTCCTGGTCAGTGTCCCCACTGACCATTCCTAACCCTTCCCTTTTTGTGCACATTGGTTACTCCTATGGAAGGCCCAAGGTACACACCTGGGCAGGGTGCAGTGTATGTGAAAGGTAGAGCATGTACTGGTGCAGGTGACATGCTCTGGTAGTGAATTACAGCCATTTTCGTTTTTCACTATTGTAAGGCTATCTTGCTCCATAGGTTAACATGGGGGATGCTGGCTACAGTGGCTACCAGCATTTCTTCCCATAGGAACAAGATAGGACATAAGAGTCTAGTATCCCTGAACTCAGAATTTAATAACACATCTTTTAGGAAAGGTTGTTTTTAAATCCTGTGTTTGAGAACAACACTTTTAGAAAGTTGCTGTTCTCTTGTCTGACCCTTCTGTGTGCCTTGGCCTGTTTGTGTATTGACTGTCTGGTTTGAAAGAGACAGGGGCTGGGGATTCCCCAGGAGGCTGGCTGAGTCAGCCCTAGGCTGAATGACTGCATTTGCAACTTGAGTGGTGGGAGGAGATAGCACCTGGGCCTGAATAGGGCTGTGCCTGCCTTCCACAATGCCGGCTCCACCTCCTGCTGGGCGGCTGACGACCCTGCCCCTCACCCTGAAAGGGAAGGCGAAGCCAGGAAAAGAAAGTGCTCAAGAAACACCCTAAACTGGTTCAGACCGGGCTCAGGGCCCACTTGCACAAAGAGAACAAAGACTTTTAGGGGTATAAGTACAGGACCCCTGACAACAGAAAATTAGATCATCCTGGAATCAAAAAGAAACCTCTGCCAAGGAGAAAGCTGAATCTGAAGAAGGAAGACTGTCCTGCTGTTGCTCTGCTGGACTGACCTGTTGCTTTGCTGCCAAGGAGAGGGGAAGGACTTTGCTGTTGTGCTGTGTCCCCTGTCTTGAAGGAATCTCCAAGGGCCTGAGAAGAGCTGGCTCCCTGTTCTGAAGTCCCAGGAACAAAAGGACTTCACCCCCAACTTCCCTGAACTCTGCTGAGAGAGTTCTGTCCTTCCTAGAGTACTTGATCCAGTTGTGGGGCCTCTGGAAGTTGTACCTGTGCTGGGAAGCTTGAGAGACTTTTTGCAATTGAAAAGTTATCGCATCGCTCGCTGCGGAGCGCATCCCCGACAGTGCGAGAAGTTTCCCGCCGCTACGAAGGTTGAGATCGTCGCAGCGCCTGTTGCCGCTGTCAGCGCCGTCGCATCCTTCGTTTGGGGGACGCACCCGATCGGTGCGGGAAGCCTAACATCGCTGCGAGTATCGTCGCAGAGCCTGTCGTCGCTGGGTGATATCGCCGCACTGCTTGCTTGCGGACCGCATCATGTTGCTGCGAGTCTCGTCGCAGAAGCCATCACATTGAGGAGCTGCGAGAGAGAAGTTCACCGCTGGTTCGCGCATCGTCGCCCCGGAAATCGTCGCAACTCCAGAGATTGCCGCATCGTGCCTTTGCGAGAACAAATTTCCTACGGAACATACGCACCGGAATCCATACAAGCGGCCTTCCTCCCCATACAGACCGGATTCATCGCAACACGCCCGCTGCTGCAGCTGGGCTGTCGCATCGCCTTCCTAGGGTCTCAGAAGCAATGCATTGCTTGTTTTCCACTGCACCAGCTTCTGCTTTTGGAACTTTGTCGCAACTAAAGGTACTGTGTCTGAAACGTGACGCAACTGTGAACTTTTCACGCAACTGTGGAACTTTCTATTACAACCTTAAGAACTCTTTTGAAACCATATTCTTGAACTGTGTATGTTGGATTTTTTGTCGTTTTAGTCTTGTGTAGTTTAGAATAAATACCTTTATTTTTCTAAATTGTTGTGGAGTCAGTTTGTGGTGTTTTCACTGTGTTACTGTGAGTGTTGGTACAAATACTTTACACATTGCCTCCTGAATAGCCTTGACTGCTCGTGCCAAGCTACCTAGAGGGTGAGCAGGGGTTATCTGAGAGGGTTTCCTCCTTACCCTGACTAGAATCAAGGGTCCCTATTTGGACAGTGGTACCTACCTCTGCCAACTAGAGACCCCCAGTTCTAACATTGTTGGTCAGCGGTGGGATTTGAACTTGTATTTGTACTAGACCCACAGTGATTGGAGTACATCACTAGTGAGTGCAGACCACTACGCCACCGCATACAACTGGTTTTTGATTTTTGATTCAATTTTTGAGTAACTCTTCAAAGCATCATGTCTGCGAAAGAAAAGGCACGAAGTAAGGGGGCAGAAGTAAAATTGGAGTTTGCCATTGGAGATTTGTATTCATACAAAGTTGAGCATCTTAGCAAATTCTGCCACGAGTTTGAGTGCCCCATAAAAACCTCCTACAGGAAGGAGGAGCTACAGAGAATCTTAAAGGCCCATTGGGAGGCACAAGAGGGAAATGATGATGTGAATGGAGAGAATGGTTTTCAAGTCACAGATCTGCCAGTGGGCAGAGTAGGCTCAGGAGCTGGCAGCAACCATTCCGGTAGGGGCCACACCCCAGAAGAATTACAAGAAAATCAGAGAGTAAGAGAATATGACTTGGAAGTCATGAAAATGAAAATGAAGCAATTCGAAATGGATAAAGAGAGAGAAAAGGCGGCGAAGGAGAGCAAAAGTGCCCGCGCCTTGGAGGAAAAGAAATTGCTTTTGGCTCATGAGTTGAGCATGAGAGAACTGGATCTTAAAGCCAAGGAGGTGGATGCCAGTTCAAATGGTGGCAGCGCACAGCCAGTGCATGGGGGTAAAGTATATATTCCCAAGGATCTGGTACAGAATTATAATAGGAGTGAGGATATTTATGCATGGTTCACGTCCTATGAGATTGCTTTGAAAATGAATGGTGTGCCTGAAGAGCATTGGGCGGCGGGCCTGTGGCTTCTGGGAGGAGTGCTCTAGAGCCCTTAGAGATGGTAGGTGCCATGACCTACCCCAATATGAAGGAGGCCTTATGTCTCAGGTATGGCCTTAATCCAGAGCAGTATAGACTGCAGTTTAGAAACTCTAAGACGAGAGAGTATGTAATCCCTGACTGCCCTCGGGATTGGGTGTATGAACCTAACTCTTGGACTTGACCCGAATACTCCTGAATAAGGCAACCGAAACTCGAGGTATGTGGAATAAGACTTTATAAGATATAACATCCACTATTGCGGGTTATTTCGTTACACACCCATAAGAACAACAAGGGTTAACACCACCCTAGAAGTCCTGTATATGATCAGACCATCCTCCGCATGAGTGCCAGTCCTGACACTCCCCAACGGAGGGCACAGTGCAAAGTAGTGGCCGACAATGCCACTCGAGCTGTCTGCTATACACACACTATTGTCTGCACCGTCCCCCGCATGAATGCCGGTCCCGACACTCGCCAACGAGGGGTACAGTAGGCCTGGGTTCCCACTACCAAAGGCCAGAAGAATTATGGGCTTCTAGACAGGGAAGTCCTCAAATCAGGGTGTGTTTCGTTTAGTCTTCACAGGGTGAGCAGTTGTCCTCACTGGCTCCCATGTGTATAATGTCTAATGCTCCGGGTAGACAGTTGGTCTCACTGGCTCCCTTAAGGCTCTGTAGGTTGGCCTCACTGAGCGTGTGCTGTGGACAAGGAACTGCTCTGGAACAGCCGCTCTCGAGCATCAAGTGCACCTACTCCGTACCGGGAGGACCTTAGTCCACAAACGAGTCCACTTAACTATCGAGCGTCACTGAAAACGCCACACAAAGCGGCCGCCAGAATACTGCTTCAGTAAATATCCCCAGGGGTCCAAGAGAGCAAGCGAAACAGGAACGGTGTTCCTTACCTTGCGGAGTTTTCCCCAGCTCGATGGTGCGGCAAGAATATCCGACGGTTCCCGCGGGTGACGCCATTGCTTAAGTACTGCCCCTCGGACTGCGCATGTGCTGCGCAGCGCCTCACGGGAACTGTAGTTCCTTCCGGGGTCATCAACCCGGAAATGTAGTTCTTTCCGTCATTACGGGACCACAATGTTGTTTTCTCCTTATTGTTGCAGTTCCTCTTCCCGGGACATATGACAGAGTCTGAGACTTGGATGGAGTGTGTGAATTTGTACTCGCGTGCACTGGAAGGTTGGATGAAGGGCAGTAAAGTAACTGATTTTAAGGGGTTGTTGCAATTAATCAGTTGGGAGCACTTGAGTAGTCTTTGTGTTCCAGAGCTGCACCAGCATCTTTTAGACAGCAAGCTAACAGACCCCATTGAGCTTGCTAAGGAGGCGGACCGCTGGACCAGTACCAGGGTCCACAGAGGAATTGTGGGTACCACAGCCAAAGGTGGGCAGGGTCCCCAGCAGAAGAGTGGGGGGACAAGGGTAACCAAAAGGAGTTCTCACAAGGACCCCAAAATAGTTCCCAGGGAAAGGAATCCTAACACCCCAGACCTAGACAGCCATGGCCCCCAAAGGGCAAGCGGGACAATAAAGATAACAGAAACAACAGGGGTCCACCTACCTGCTATCACTGCAACGAGGTGGGCCACATTGCCCCCAACTGTCCCAAAAAGAACACAGCACCCACTGGTGCTCAAGCCCCAGGGTTAGCGAGTATAGCTTTGGGCGGGGATTTGATTTCCAGTGGGGAAGAGGGCTTAGCAGTTATGTCCCTTGTCTCTCTAGGAGACCAAGAGATGGTCCAGGAAACCTTACTGCCCCTGAACACTAAAAAATGTTCTCACTGCACCATCAAGATTCAAGCAAGCCGGGCTGACGACGGCTGAAATGCCAGAAACCGGTCCCCAGTAGCTTGTCTCCTTTCTGGTGAAGAATTGGCTTGGTAGTTTAGTCTGCCCTGTTCCCATGATGCACTGGGCCAGGGACAGACTGATTTGCATATAGCCAGGTTCTGAACTGGGATGGTGCAGTGAGATAAATAACGGTGATGGATCAAGCCCTGATCTTTGGACTGGGTAAGAGTGGTCTGCTTAATTCAGACACTCTGTTCATCACCACCCCCTTTTCTGAATCGTTTTTGGCCACTATAGGTGTGGCAGGGTATACTCAGACATGAGTCCCTTTCTCACTGCACCATCAGGATTCAAGCAAGCCGGGCCGACGACGGCTGAAATGCCAGAAACCGGTCCCCGGTAGCTTGTCTCCTTTCTGGTGAAGAATTGGCTTGGTAGTTTAGTCTGCCCTGTTCCCATGATGCACTGGGCCAGGGACAGACTGATTTGCATATAGCCAGGTTCTGAACTGGGATGGTACAGTGAGATAAATAACGGTGATGGATCAAGCCCTGATCTTTGGACTGGGTAAGAGTGGTCTGCTTAATTCAGACACTCTGTTCATCACCACCCCCTTTTCTGAATCGTTTTTGGCCACTATAGGTGTGGCAGGGTATACTCAGACATGAGTCCCTTTCTCACTGCACCATCAGGATTCAAGCAAGCCGGGCCGACGACGGCTGAAATGCCAGAAACCGTTCCCCGGTAGCTTGTCTCCTTTCTGGTGAAGAACTGGCTTGGTAGTTTAGTCTGCCCTGTTCCCATGATGCACTGGGCCAGGGACAGACTGATTTGCATATAGCCAGGTTCTGAACTGGGATGGTGCAGTGAGATAAATAACGGTGATGGATCAAGCCCTGATCTTTGGACTGGGTAAGAGTGGTCTGCTTAATTCAGACACTCTGTTCATCACCACCCCCTTTTCTGAATCGTTTTTGGCCACTATAGGTGTGGCAGGGTATACTCAGACATGAGTCCCTTTCTCACTGCACCATCAGGATTCAAGCAAGCCGGGCCGACGACGGCTGAAATGCCAGAAACCGGTCCCCGGTAGCTTGTCTCCTTTCTGGTGAAGAATTGGCTTGGTAGTTTAGTCTGCCCTGTTCCCATGATGCACTGGGCCAGGGACAGACTGATTTGCATATAGCCAGGTTCTGAACTGGGATGGTGCAGTGAGATAAATAACGGTGATGGTTCAAGCCCTGATCTTTGGACTGGGTAAGAGTGGTCTGCTTAATTCAGACACTCTGTTCATCACCACCCCCTTTTCTGAATCGTTTTTGGCCACTATATTTGTGGCAGGGTATACTCAGACATGAGTCCCTTTCTCACTGCACCATCAGGATTCAAGCAAGCCAGGCCAACGACGGCTGAAATGCCAGAAACCGGTCCCCGGTAGCTTGTCTCCTTTCTGGTGAAGAATTGGCTTGGTAGTTTAGTCTGCCCTGTTCCCATGATGCACTGGGCCAGGGACAGACTGATTTGCATATAGCCAGGTTCTGACCTGGGATGGTGCAGTGAGATAAATAACGGTGATGGATCAAGCCCTGATCTTTGGACTGGGTAAGAGTGGTCTGCTTAATTCAGACACTCTGTTCATCACCACCCCCTTTTCTGAATCACTAAAAAATATGGGCACAAGGTGACCATCAATGGGAGAGAGGTAGAGGCTCTGAGAGACACCAGCGCCAGCGTGACATCTGAGAGGTGTCAGTGGGTGTCTGAAGAGCAAATCATACCGGATGTACTCCGCCCTGTAGTGGCAGCTGACAGCTCAGTTGCGCCTCTGCAAGTTGGCGCGTGTTCCCTTCGAATGGGGGGGAGTCTCTGGTCTTTTTGAAGTGGTTGTCAGTGATGCCTTTCCTGTAGACTGTCTGCTAGGTAACGACCTGGAGAGTTCTCCATGGAAGGATGTAGAACACAGAACTCACTTAGAGATGTTGGGGTTGCCTGCGTGGATCTGTGTGACCACGCGTGCTATGGCAGCCAGTAAGGGTGACTCAGCAGAGCTGGAGCCTGAAACAGTGGCCCAGAGACCTGCCAGGAGAGGAAGCGGCAGGGGGCACGGGAAACCCGCCCCAGCAGTTCCCACGGTCTAGGAAGGAGCAGAACCTGAGGGGGATGCCCTGGGACCTACAGGGGAACAGGTGGCCGAACTGGGGGACCCCCCCGAGCTAACCCATTGGCAGCAGGAAGGTGGTCCCTCCAGGGAGGAATTCTGCCAGGCGCAGAAGGAATACCCTTCCCTCATTCGTCTGCGGCAACAGGCTGCAGATCAGGCAGCAGGTGGAGCAGCCAGAGATCACTTTATCTACTGGGAAGATGACTTATTGTATAGTGAGCCTAAGTTTGCTGAGCCCGGTGCTGCCTGTGTGCTGGTGATACCCGAGCGCTTCAGAAACTTCCTAATGGTTCTGGCTCATGACGTGCCTCTCGCAGGACATCTGGGGCAAGACAAGACTCTAAACAGATTTGTCTCCCACTTCCACTGGCTCCAGATGAAGAAGCACGTTGGTTCCTTTTGTAGGTCTTGCCAAACCTGTCAAGTCAGTGGCAAGACTAGAATCTGGTTGAAGGCCCCCCTCCAACCCTTCCCAGTGGAATGGAATGGAATAAGACTTATATTGCGCAGACATCAAGGCGCATAGTTACACAGAGATAAGTGCAAGAAAGCAGATAAAACAAGTAGTAGGTTAGTAAGCCTGAGAAAAGAGCCAAGTCTTCAAGAGTTTCCGGAAAATCGTCAGGGAGGGTTGGCTAGACAATTCAGGAGGGAGACTATTCCATAGTTTCGGGGCAATGGTAGAGAAGGCTCGGCCACCCCATCTAGACTTTTTAAATCTGGGGACAGCAAGAAGATTCTTCGAGGAGGACCGAAGTGTTCTATTAGGGATGTAGGGGCTGATGAGGGTTTTTATGCCTTCCGAACCAGCACCAAGCAGAGCTTTATGTGTAAGACAAATGATCTTAATGGAGATCCTGGCTTTTATAGGAAGCCAGTGGAGATCCTTCCTGGCTTGGGTTACCGATGAAAGCCTAGGTAAGTTTAGGACCATCCTAGCTGCAGCATTTTGAACAGTTTGAAGGCGATGGAGGGATTTCTTATTGATGCCTCCATACAGCGCATTGCAGTAATCTAACCTGGAGGACACCAGGGCCACAGTTGACTGCTTGCGTGCCTCAGGTGACAGGTATGGAGCAATCTTTTTAAGCATCCGGATGATGTTCTATTGACCTGAGGATCAAAAGAAAGGGCTGGGTCCATTAGAACACCAAGGTTCCTAGCTGAGTTGGTGGGATGAGGGCAATTTCCCAGGGCTGGTGGCCACCAGTCTCCTCACCAGATGTCGTGGCTTCCCCCAAAGATGAGAACCTCTGTGTGCTCAGTGGTGAGCACCCCTTTTGAGCGGGTTGGCATAGACATTGTAGGGCCCCTGGACCCCAAGACAGCCTTTGGCAACAGGTTCATCCTGGTCTTGGTGGACTATGCCACCCGGTATCAGGAAGATGTCCCTCTCAGGACAATCACAGCCCCCGTGGTGGGCCGTGCATTGATGGGGATATTTTCCCGTGTGGAGTTCCCCAGATAGGTGGTCTCCGACCGGGGTACCAACTTCATCTCTAGGTACATGAAGTCTCTGTGGGAGGAGTGTGGGGTAACTTATAAGTTCACCACTCCTTACCACCCTCAAGGACATGGGTTGGTTGAAAGGTTCAACCGGACCCTAAAAGATATGATTATGGGCCGAGCGGAGCCCATGAGACGGAAGTGGGACGTCTTATTACCATGACTGTTGTTTGCCTACAGGGAGGTGCTTCAGAAGTCCATAGGGTTCAGTCCCTTTGAGCTCCTGTATGACCACCCTGTTAGAGGACCTCTCACACTGGTGAAGAAGGGGTGGGAGAAATCCAGTGGGAAAACCCCCCAGGATGTGTTCAGCTATGTGCTGGCCATTTGCAACCAGACACAACGCTTCAGGAAGCTCGCTCAGGAGAACCTGGAAGCTAGCCAGGAAGAAATGAAAAGATGGTACGACCAGAATACCACTCTGGTCGAATTTCAACCTGGGCAGAAAGTGTGGGTGATGGCGCCAGTGGAGCCTGGTGCACTCCAAGACAAGTGGACTGGGCCATATGAGGTGGTGGAAAGGAAAAGTGAGGTAACCTACCTGGTTAACCTGAGGACTCCCAGGCAACACCTGAGAGACTTACATGTGAACCGCCTCAAACCACGCTTTGAGAGGTCTGAAGTGTCAATGCTCCTGGCTACAGATGCAGGAGGGGAGGAGGATAGTGATCCTCTCCCTGACCTCCTGGCAGCTAAGAAGCAAGACGGGTCAGTGGATGGTGTGGTCCTCTCGCCCACCCTGACCCCAGAACAGCAAAGAGACTGTCGCCAAGTGT
The DNA here is from genome assembly GCF_964263255.1 of Lissotriton vulgaris. NCBI lineage: Eukaryota > Metazoa > Chordata > Amphibia > Caudata > Salamandridae > Lissotriton > Lissotriton vulgaris. The sequence continues at coordinate 277,092,412 of NC_141686.1, forward strand.
TGGGTCAGTTCTCCTCTCTGTTCTCCCTGACCCCAGGTGTCACCAATTGTTGCGTCCATGATGTGGACACTGGAGATAGTCTGCCTGTGAAACAGAAATTTTACAGGGTAGCTGACAAGGTCAGGGCCAGCATCAAGGAAGAAGGTTCCATGATGTTGGCGCTAGGGGTGATTGAGCGCTCCAGCAGCCCCTGGGCTAGCCCAGTGGTCTTGGTACCCAAAGCTGCTGCGCCCGGTGCCACTCCAGTACTCCGGTTTTGTGTGGACTACCGTGGGCTCAATGCGGTCACGAAGACTGACGCACACCCCATCCCCAGAGCTGATGAGCTCGTGGATCAGTTGGGAGCTGCCCAGTACCTCGGTACCTTTGATTTGACCTCTGGGTACTGGCAGATTGCCTTAACTGATGGGGCCAAAGAGAGGTCGGCATTCTCAACGCCAGAGGGGCACTTCCAGTTCCGAGTCATGCCCTTTGGGTTGAAGAATGCCCCTGCCACCTTCCAGAGACTGGTTAACCAGGTACTGACCGGGCTGGAGGAATTCAGCGCCGCATACCTGGATGACATTGCAGTGTTCAGCTCCACGTGGGAGGAACACTTGCAACACCTCTGTGAAGTGTTGAAGGTTCAGCAAAGGGCAGGCCTCACTATCAAGGCTAGCAAGTGCCAGATAGGGCAGGGATCTGTGGTGCATTTGGGACACCAGGTGGGGAGCGGCCAGGTGGCGCCCCTACAGGCAAAGATTGACATCATTCTGGCTTGGGAGCCCCCCAAAACCCAGACAGAGGTGAGAGCCTTTTTAGGACTCACCGGGTATTACAGCGGTTTGTCAAGGGATATGGCACCATCATTGCCCCCTTGACAGAGCTGACTTCTAGGAAGTTGCCCAAGAGAGTGGACTGGACTGAAGCCTGCCAGACTGCTTTTGAAACCCTGAAAACTGCCATGTGCACAGCACTGGTGCTCAAGGCACCTGATTTTTCCAGTGAGTTCATAGTGCAGACAGACGCTTCGGAGCATGGTGTGGGAGCAGTACTCTCCCAAGTCACTGAGGAGAATGGAGACCAGCCCGTAGCTTTCATTAGTAGGAGGCTACTCCCCAGGGATTGGAGGTGGAGTGCGATTGAAAGGGAAGCTTTTGCTTTGGTCTGGGCTCTGAAGAAGTTGAGGCCCTACCTGTTTGGGACTCACTTACGTGTTCAGACCGACCACAGGCCCCTCAGATGGTTAATGCAAATGAGGGTTGAGAACCCAAAACTGTTGAGGTGGTCCATCTCCCTACAGGGAATGGACTTTACGGTGGAACACCGCCCTGGTACAGAGCACGCCAATGCTGATGGTCTGTCCAGGTTTTTCTGCCTCAGTGAAGAGAACCCCCAAGAGGGTGGGTAGTTCTCCCCACTTTCAGCTGGAGGGGACACCTGTTAGACCTGGCATCTTTGGCGTGGTTTCCCCCTATCTTTTTACCTCTACCTCCTGTATTTTTAATGCTGTGCTGGATTTCGCTTTGCTGGTTTAGATACTTTGGACACTCTGCCACTGCTGATCAGTGCCAGAGTGTAAGTGCTCCCTATGTAAATTGTTATTGTGATTGGATGTACATGATTGGCATATTTGTATCACCATGAAGTCCCTAGTAAAGTGCACTGGGTGTGCCAGGGCTGGTGATGACAAATGCTACTAGTGGGCCTGCAGCACTGATTGCAGCACTGATTGTGCCACCCACATGAGTAGCCCTAAAATGGTGTCTCAGGCCTGCCACCGCAGTGCCTGTGTGCAGTCTGTGAACTGCCATGTCCTCCTGGTCAGTGTCCCCACTGACCAGGCCTAACCCTTCCCTTTTTGTGCACATTGGTTACCCCTATGGAAGGCCCAGGGTACATGGGCAGGGTGCAGTGTATGTGAAAGGTAGAGCATGTACTGGTGCAGGTGACATGCTCTGGTAGTGAATTACAGCCATTTTCGTTTTTCACTATTGTAAGGCTATCTTGCTCCATAGGTTAACATGGGGGATGCTGGCTACAGTGGCTAGCAGCATTTCTTCCCAGAGGAACAAGATAGGACATAAGAGTCTAGTATCCCTGAACTCAGAATTTAATAACACATCGTTTAGGAAAGGTTGTTTTTAAATCCTGTGTTTGAGAACAGCACTTTTAGAAAGTTGTTGTTCTCTTGTCTGACCCTTCTGTGTGCCTTGGCCTGTTTGCGCATTGACTGTCTGGTTTGAAAGTGACAGGGGCTGGGGATTCCCCAGGAGGCTGGCTGAGTCAACCCTAGGCTGAATGACTGCATTTGCAACTTGAGTGGTGGGAGGAGATAGCACCTGGGCCTGAATAGGGCTGTGCCTGCCTTCCACAATGCCGGCTCCGCCTCCTGCTGGGCGGCTGACGACCCTGCCCCTCACTCTGAAAGGGAAGGCAAAGCCAGGAAAACAAAGTGGTCAAGAAACACCCAGAACTGGTTCAGACCGGGCTCAGGGCCCACTTGCACAAAGAGAACAAATACTTTTAGGGGTATAAGTACAGGACCCCTGACAACAGAAAATTAGATCATCCTGGAATCAAGAAGGAACCTCCGTTAAGGAGAAAGCTGAATCTGAAGAAGGAAGACTGTCCTGCTGTTGCTCTGCTGGACTGACCTGTTGCTTTGCTGCCAAGGAGAGGGGAAGGACTTTACTGTTGTGCTGTGTCCCCTGTCTTGAAGGAATCTCCAAGGGCCTGAGAAGAGCTGGCTCCCTGTTCAGAAGTCCCAGGAACAAAAGGACTTCACCCCCAACTTCCCTGAACTCTGCTGAGAGAGTTCTGTCCTTCCTAGAGTGCTTGATTCAGGTGTGGGGCCTCTAGAAGTTGTACCTGTGCTGGGAAGCTTGAAACTAAGCTTGAGAGACTTTTTGCAATTGAAATGTTATCGCATCGTTCGCTGCGGAGCGCATCCCCGAAAGTGCGAGAAGTTTCCCGCAGCTACGAGGGGCGAGATCGTCGCAGCACCTGTTGCCGCTGTCAGAGCCGTCGCATCCTTCGTTTGCGGGACGCACCCGATCGGTGCGGGAAGCCTAACATCGCTGCGAGTGTCGTTGCAGAGCCTGTCGTCGCTGGGTGAGATCCCCGCACTGTTTGCTTGCGGACCGCATCACGTCGCTGCGAGTGTCGTCGCAGAAGCCATCACATCGAGGAGCTGTGAGAGAGAAGATCACCGCTGGTTTGCGCATCGTCGCCCCGGAGATCGTCGCAACTCCAGAGATCGCCGCATCGTGCCTTTGCGAGAACAAACTTCCTACGGAACCTACGCACAGGAATACATACAAGTGGCCTTCCTCCCCATACAGACCGGATTTGTCGCAACACGCCCGCTGTCGCATCGCCTCCCCAGGGTCTCAGGAGCAACGGATCGCTTGTTTTCCACCGCACCAGCTTCTGCTTTTGGAACTTTGTCGCAACTAAAGGTACTGTGTCTGAAACGTGACGCAACTGTGAACTTTTCACGCAACTGTGGAACTTTCTATTACAACCTTAAGAACTCTTTTGAAGCCATATTCTTGAGCTGTGTATGTTGGATTTTTTGTCATTTTGGTCTTGTGTAGTTTAGAATAAATAACTTTATTTTTCTAAACTGTTGTGGAGTCAGTTTGTGGTGTTTTCACTGTGTTACTGTGAGTGTTGGTACAAATACTTTACACATTGCCTCCTGAATAGCCTTGACTGCTCGTGCCAAGCTACCTAGAGGGTGAGCAGGGGTTATCTCAGAGGGTTTCCTCCTTACCCTGACTAGAATCAAGGGTCCCTATTTGGACAGTGGTACCTACCTCTGCCAACTAGAGACCCCCAGCTCTAACAGGTATACACTCACATAAGTGGCAAATGGAGTATACGCTGCACAGTAGAGGCAAACGGGGTATACAGTGCACAGATATAATTACTGACAGAAACATCGATATATTGTTTATGACAGAAACTTGGATGGATAATGCATCTGACCCTGATCTCGTGGTCGCTATTCCAGAAGGATATGGAGTACAAAGACAAGACAGATTTAATAAAAAAGGTGGCGGATTTGCAATAATTTCCCGCAACCTAATTCCAGTCAGAATAGATCAAATTCCCTCACTTCGCTTTTCTATCTCACTAACCCCCTCGCAAAATTTTAAAGGAGTTCTTTTATACAGACCTCCAGGAGCACGTAGTGAATTTCTGGCTTCCTTTAACACATTGCTGGAATCGCTAGTTATTGACGAATCTTTCACTGTCCTTGGTGATTTTAATTTTAATTTAGAGAAAACTGAGAATAAGGACACTCTTACTTTATTGACTGACTTGGAAGCCCTTGGACTAGCTCAGTTAGTCACATCATCCACGCATGAAGCTGGTCATGTGTTGGATGGTATTTTTTCCAATGCCAAAGGGATTCTTATCCAAGACATCCTTCCTCTCCACTGGTCTGACCATTACGCTATTATTTGCAAATTAACCACTGAAGGCCCTCCAACTAAAAATGTAGTAGAACTTGGTCATGACACTTTTAGAAATTGGAAAGATATAGACAATTCACTTTTCTCCACAATATTGACAAATACCTGTCCGATCATTTCATCTGACCCTAATATAGCCACTGAGCAATTCATGAATTGGATAAGTAATGCCACTAATCAACTTGCACCTAAAAAAACTTTTTCCAAAAATAGATCATCCCCCTCTGCTCCGTGGTTTACGGATTCTCTACGAGAACAAAGACAGAGGTGTAGGGATTTAGAAAGACAGTGGCGCAGATCTTACTCTCTGGAGCAAAAAATGTGTTATAAAAAAGAACTCATTAAGTATAAAAAAATTATTTTGGAAGAAAAAAGAAAATTTTACACTTCTAAGATAGAAACAGCTAAAAACTCTTATAGAGAATTGTTCCATGTGGTGAAACAATTGTTGGGCAGGTTACCTGATCTTGCCCCTCCGCCCTCTCAAGCACTTACTGATGCCTTGACGTTATATTTTCATGAAAAGGTAGATAAAATCTATGCAGAGTTTTCCTCTAAAATTACCATTCATACAGATTTATTTAGTACCACTCCACCTGATTATTATTTTTCACAATTTAAAGATATTACGGAACAGCATGTTATGGATATTTTAAAATCCGTAAATGCCGAATCAGCCCTTGACCCATGTCCACCTAAAGTCCACGGCATGCTGGCCGTCAAGGATTGGATGGCCAGCAATTGACTCAAACTTAACACCGAGAAGATGGAGGTGGTTATCTTCGGGAAACTACCACTGGGCTGGTCCAGCTCCTGGTAGCCTGCATCTTTGGGGTCGATACCCCAACCGGTCTCAAAGGTTAGGAATTTGGGAATAATATTTGATGATAATTTAAATTTTGTTCCCCATGCCAACCAAGTGGTGTCCACCGCCTTCTTTAAACTTAGAATGATAAAGAAACTAATTCCATTCTTACCAGAAAGTGCAGGAAAAACTCTGGTTAGCACTTTAGTAATATCATCATTAGACTACTGTAATGGACTGTTTGCAAATGGACAATGCCGGGTTATTCACAAAATGCAGACGGTCCAAAATGCAGCTGCTCGCCTGCTTTCAGGGACTCCGAAATTCCAGTCAATCTCACATGCTATTCGGAAATACCACTGGCTAGCGATCAAGAATCACATAAAATGTAAAACCTTATGCCTAACCTATAAGGCTGTTCACAAACAGGGCCCTCAGTTTCTAATTAAACAACTGGCTTTCTACTGTCCTTCAAGACATCTCAGATCTAAGACTGCACTTCAGCTAGTGGTTCCCCGTTCCAAGACAGCCTCTTGGGGAGATAGACGTTTTGTGGTTATAGCAGCAAAGCTTTGGAATACTTTGCCTCTATATATCCGTTCTGCTCCATCACTGCTTCAATTTTGTAAGATAATAAAAACCTGGTTGTTCAATCAGTAAATCTAAGTTTTTAAGATCTTGCATAGAATCTGTAGCGCCGAGACGCCCAAGGGCATTTGTTTGCGCTTTATAAATTTCAAAAATAAATAAATAAATAGTGGCAAAAGGGGTATACATTGCACAACAGTGACAAACGGGGTATACACTCCACAAAAGTGGCAAATGGGGTATACACTGCACAACAGTGGCAAATGGGGTATACACTGCTTTAGGAAAGAGCCTCTTTTTGCATCTCCGTTGAACTACTTTGATCAACAAGCATTGGCATAGCCAATAGGTCTCGCCTTCGGACCTTATAAGTGTTTAGCCATGCAACAGTTGATGTTGTTGCACCAAGGATGTTGTGCTGCATAACTAATGTTTGCTGCATGGCTTACTTGGCACATTTTTTCTTGGCTGATCTGTGATCTGGTTGTCATTGTCAGGCCAGGACACGACTGGGAAATTATCGGAGAGTGTTATACCCCATACATCCCCCCATATGTTTATACAAGAAATTAGAGCAACTTTCACCCACTCCTGTGTTTGCATGGGCAAGTACCACCAGGTTCTACCTGTTGAAAAGAGTCTGTAAAAAGGCCGCTACAGGGTAATAAGAAGCAAACAGGCACAAACACTGTTTGCCTAGAATATTCACACAGATATGAATCGGATGCAAACCGGCAGTACATACGAGGCACTAATGTTATTCACGCCGGAGTGTATTTCCACTCGCTAATTGTAGCTGGATTTACCTACCGCCTTGGATGTCATGCATACCTCCGCTCTATAAATAGGTCTGTTATAAACGTTGATCAGCCCTCCGAGAAGCCCCTCTCTCTGCTGAGGAGGGTGAGAACAGTTTGCGTGTGAGGTGCCAGCACTTGTTTACATGGTTTAATGGGAGGGGGGCTGCAGCACAGAGGGTGTCCCGATTAATGAGGTTAGTCCTGTAGCCCTTTTGCCTTTTACCAGTGTTGTGTTGTGTTTGCCTTGTCAAAGCGCCAGGACGCCCCTTCGCTAGGGCAGCTGTGTGCGGTATAAGTAAAAATAACATAACATAACAAATTAAACACGTTGTTACGTTGAGAGTCATTGATAAGGACCAATGTCAACACCTGCATAGTTGCCTCAAATGCAGCCGCCCTGTGTGACGTTTGCTGAACTGTGTTAAAGGTCAGCCATTTGGTGCCACAGCGACTAATCAACTGACATAAACAAGAAAGGAGGAGGGTCCCAAACAAGACAAGAGAAAAACTACAGGATTGACTTACAAACCCGGATCATCGTGTGACTAACGTCTGCAAAAACAAATATCAGCAGTGGAATTAGAATACGTCACGCGTTTGGAGGACGCCTGTTGCCCGTTCTTTCGAGAACGCTTCAGAGAGAGTCGCATTTTGATGTATTTCAATGTGTGTGGTACGGCGCGTGGAGCAAGCTGCAAGGAGGCTTCGCGTAAAACCGGTTTTGGTCAGATGCCCGTAAGGTCAATAAAGTTTCTATATTTATTCAGGCTGTAATTTTATATTATTCATAAAGCTTACCGTCGCACAGAAATACCTGAGAGTGTGTGCCGTTTCCACGTCTGAAAAACATACATCGAACCAAAATGGCCACATTTTGGATAACATTCTGAAACAGTAATGCAGCTGATCCCGTCAAAGCCGTCAGACAGGACACAGGCACGGAATGAGAGCATAAAGCCAGAAACATAGGAAGAGATAGGCCCAATTATTGCACGAATGTTCAAGTCAGTTGATAAATAAAAGACATTAAAAAATGTAAGCTAAGATTACGTTTTAATATGTTAGTGGGTCAGCAGAATAGAGCCTCATGCGCGAACAATAGTTGCCGTCTAGTAAGAGGATGCGGTTTTCTTTTTACCCTGCTATGCTGTCGGTTGCCATTGATTTGACTGGAGAGTTACAGAATTGATTTGATCTATCTGTCAAGCACTCAATTTTAATAATAATATTTTTTAGTGCAGTCTTGAATTCCTTATCTGATGTCTTCCGTAAAGTGCTGATCGCTCTAAATAAGACTGTTAAAATAACTGGGGCATCCATAATTTCAATATGTCATACCTTGTGCTGGCTCAAAGTTGCAACTAACACTCCACAAAGTTCTAATACGCGTGCTAGGGCGTAATTAAGATTGATAAGTCCAGAGGAGGAGCTATGCTACCAACTAAGATGGCCGCTTAGGCGCCCGGCTCCGCCGACCTCCGTTTCCAGCCGGATGATCCTGCAACTTATCCTGAAATCAGGCCCGACCTCCAGGGAGATGAAGCCTTGCTGAATCGTTTGGTTCAATCCCCAGACCTTTGTTGCCAAGATTGACGGAGTTATCTTGTCTTTTGGATCCTGGCCTAACGCAGCTTGTAAGCCGAGGTCTCGAGTTTGAGCCCAGCCGGGACGTAGTTGAACAACATCGGCCGCGAGACTACGACAGGGTCCGGTCTCAACAGTGGAAGTCTCCATGTCTGATTTAGATGGCGATCGACGTAGTTTTCTTGATGTCGTCGGACAATTGACCTGAGCGTCTGTGGAGGTTTTGGGACTCCTGGCCCGGGGACCTGGTTAGATATCGTCGGCGTCCGCCGGGGTGGGGCCCTCGCCCGCTGTCCAGGGCCACGTTGTCTACAGGACGCCCTCAGTTGCGATCCGCTCCGCTCTGTCATTGCCCCCCCCCGGGAGGACCGGGCTCCTCGGAGACTGCCACTACGTTTGTGATCGGAAGAGCGGAGGCAGATCTGACGAATAAAGAGCCGACATTGTGGACCGTGCTGGCCGCCATCATGGAGCTACAAGCGCATATTGAATCTCGACTCGATATTATGCTTGCTGATGGGCCTGACGTGGACTGTTTGGGACCGGGCTCTGATCTTCCACTACGTCTACCAACATAGACGCTTCCTGTGAGGTCTTGGATGACCAATGATGACCGCCCAGGGCAAGACGATCTGGTGCAGCCCTTGAGTTGTGTACCGACAAAGAGTAGCAAACTTGGTTCCCCGGAGAGTTGGTCGCACCCGCCATTGTTGTCGCCTGGGGTAGTTCCGCTTGGCCTCTTAATCCTGGAGTTTTCCGTCGGAGCCGACTGGATTGCCACAACATCTCTGCCTCCCCCGTCTGCTTTGCCGCTTCAGCGGAGGGAACATCACTTGGACAGGGTGCCGATGATAGAGGGCCTATTGATGATCGGGGTTTGTAATGACTTTGTTTTTCGGGCTCTCTGTGCACTATCCTCTTTGGTACTCCTCTCGTGTTCTGGATCTACAATGACTGCGGTGCTGCTGCCGGATGGTGTTTGCGTGCAAGTTCGGAAGGGCCAAGGATGAGACTGCTTCGATGGGTTTGACTTTGTGGCCCTGGCGGACATGGGACTTGGATCTGGGTATTAGAGTGAGGTCGGGCGGGGTTTAGTGATTCCCCTGTATTTTCACTGTCATATCTCCTGGTATTATCTGTGCTATCGCAGGGGTGGTTGGTGTCCGGCTGGGGAGAAGGAGACCGGGGGCTCATACGCTTCCTCCTCCTCCACTTCTTCCTTCTTTTAGGGTTTTAGTTATTCGGGGCGACAGGCACGCTGCTAGGGGTGATAGGTTGTAGCCAACTGCACAGGTGCAGGGTGGGGGGCCGGAGGGTTTTTGTTTTGTTTTGCCTTTTTTTGTTTCAATGGCCTTTTTCTTCCTTTCCTTTTCTTTCCTTTTATTAGTATAGTTGGCGAAACGTTCTGATTGGTATCGTATATCCGTATCGGGTGCTCTTGCTTCTTTCATTATCCTGATCTTTGGGTGGGCGGGCTCTGAGGACTGGCGCTTGATGTAGACTGTGTATTGTATGGTTTTTTATCCTGAATAGTATGCTTTAACGCCAGCGTCTCAATTATAGCTGTTCCTGATCTGCATATCCTGTTTCTCTGCCTAGCCACCGTATTAGTATTTTAGATTGTGTAGCACCGGATACGTTTATTTAGTTAATTTAAAAAATAAAACCTCTATCTCATTCTGTGACTTAATTCTGCGTTCAATACGAACTTTATCCTGAATCGCTGCCAGACCCTAGGGATGTCGGCTGAAGAGCTGTGGCATACCACAATATATTTGCTCCTATTTTGATTAGCGGCCGGCCCCTGTGGTTGTAGGCCCATGCCTGTAATGTTATTTAAATGAACAATAAAGGTTTTCCACAAAAAAAAAAAGATTGATAAGTCCATCTATAGTTCTACACTCGTATGAATCCCGAGATTTCCCTCCAGTCTGAGGAAGTTTTCATCGACCCGCAATAAAATCTGAACACACTGACGCAAGGGCCACTAAGAGTTGCACATCTCCATGGCTACGATTTTGAAGAAATTGAGTCGTGTTGGTCTGATTGTCTCTAGGGGTCTACAACCTCAATACTAAACAGTCCTGAAGATGGTCTCACTAATGCAAAACTAGAGACCGAAACGTCGACTTATACACTTTTTTCTTTGATATTGATTTGTGTTTTTTTTTAAGAAAAAGGGTTACAATTGTTACAGTGAAGGTTTTCAAGTGCATAATTACCTTCTTGTTTCATTGTACGTATTGTATACAAGTACCCTGAAAAATTCTAATATAAAATGTAATACTTTCATATATACACCCGTTTTTGTCTGTTCTATACACCTCTTTGAGATTTACTCCATAAGATTGTTCGCTCTTGAACGGAGTTGTACCCGTTTACAATAAATTGCCTAAAAGAATTGATGAATTGAAAGAAATCAATTAGCAAGCATATCTTCCATCTTGCTCCCAAATGTTAGCTTAAAATAAACTAATCATTCAATTGAATAAATCCCTTTAAGGCACATTTACCCATCTGTCTAGTAAGACAAGCACTGCGGCCGCTAAAGTAACTGGCGCGTCAATGGAGAGGAAAAAAGAGAGCGAGTAAGTGGGCGACGAGAGAGGCATGTGAAAGTGATTGCGCGCTATAAAATGGCCAGCGAGCGATGAGCCATGACGAGAGGAAAGCCAGATGGCGCCTGTGCGCGTAACTCTACATGTAACAGCACGCTTTAGGCCACGCAAATAGCGCGTGGTGAGCTTTTTGAAGCCCACTTACCAAAAGTCTCGCCAGAGCAACACGTGCGCTGGCTGATGCGAGACCTAAAAAGAGCACGCATTTGTTTCCAGAACAAATGCGTGTCCATTTTCTACCTGTTACCCGCATTACGTACGGAAGTGAAAGTAACGAATGAATGTATGACTAAATTACGACTTCCTAAACCACGACTTTCTGTACCACGAGAGCTGAACAACTAGCTATGCTAAACCACTACTGTATTTTACAACGACTTCCTATTCCACGAAAAAAAACACTTTGTGACTGGCCATTAGATGGCACTATTGTATTTACAATACATTTTCGAAATATTTTTACATTGCTCAATATCCTTTTTATTTTTAATTTATTCAGTTTATATTTTAATTTATTGTTATATTTTCTTAAACCTGACAAACTATAAATGATTGTAATTTTTTTAATTGATATTATGCTTAAAAATGTAAATGTTTGGAAAAGGCAACATTAACAATATCGATTAAGCTTATTTTTGATAATTTCATATTTCATTATTTAAAATATTGTTTGACAAAATGTTGACTCTGATTTAGTTATTTTACAAAAGAATAAAATTAATAATAATTAAATCAATTCAATCTAAAATTTAAATCGACTACCAGACAACATCGATGGGGAGGAGGAGAGACTTGTGGTGTTTGGTTCCCCCAACCTATTACCATGTTGGAATTTTGAAGGCTGGCTGCTTCCCAACTTTCCTCTGAGCCCGTCAGCCTGATATCTTTATTCAAGTGTCTTTTTTGGGGTGGGGGACGTGCATAGCCTAATTAAAGAAGAGTTGAGCGCTATCTCGTCAAAATCTGAGGCATGTAGAATCACGCACCATAGTGTGCCCTGAACAAACAACAGAGTGTGCCAGATGGGCACACATCACGAACCCAGGAACCAATTTAACTATTTACTTAATATTTTGAGGAAGCGTCTCATTGTGATCTAGGCCCTGAGAAACCTTTGCAACCAATAGGAAACGGGATTAATTTTGCATATTGATGGCTCTATCACTCCTCAATGCTGATTGGATATATCCCGAGCAAAGATTATTTGAGTAAGCATCTCCCAGAACAATGGTGTTCACTTCAAAATTTGCAAACATTCGTGACAAGAATTTTCAATTCTATTAAGGACTAGGAGGCGAGGATTATGCTTTCTCATTTCTTTAATGAAATGCTCAGCAGCCAATCAAAAACAAAACTACAAATCCCATGAACACTTGGGAATGACCCTAGAGGAAACACTATATAAGGTCCAAATACTAGTCCTTCTTCCTCTTTCTTTGGGTAAGCAGATCCACATCAAAAAACAATCCCATGTAGAGTAACAGCAAAAGTTCCAAGCAAGCCGCCGAAATCCAAAGGATCTTGTAACAGAAGATGGAGGTATCCTGGATCCGGGCGCAAGGAGGCAGAGGAGACTCTCGAGGCACAGCAACCACATCATTTCTGGTCTGAACCTGTAAAAGATACAGAGCCGTAATATCCCAATAATGGAGAAAATTAAAGCAATATAGGGGGGGAAAAACAAGGAAAAAATATATAACTGCAACAGTATGCAAATGTTTATACAGTACATAAAAATGCAACATAGTTATAATCAGGGTGGGATAATCCTCGCCTCCTAGTCCTTAATAGAATTGAAAATTTTTGTCACAAATGTTTGCAAATTTTGAATTCTATGTCAGGACAGGAGGCTCCGATTATGCTTGTTTAAAGCTCATCCACCACAACAGATGCAACAGTAACAATTGGTTTATAGTAAAATTGTTTGAAAACAGAATCTGAAGACCAGTCTGCAGCTTTCATGATGTCAAACAAAGTAGCACCCATGGAGTAAGCTTTTGAGGCCATTGCCCCTCTAGCAGAATGTGCACCAAACACAGAAACATCAATGCCCGCCTCGGACATGAGCCAGCGCACCCAGCGAGCTAAAGTAGCCGGTGCAACAGGACGGAAAGGCTTCTGTAAGGCGATCAACAACTGACCCTGCATGTCAGCGCGTAAAGAAGCGGTACTCACCTCGTAATCCTTCAAACACTGGACAACACAAAGATTGGGATGATCCGGAAAAGAAGGATACGTTATGGAGGAAGTGTTGGTTTTAGTCCTCCTAGAGAGAGTGAAAGTAACACCCTCAGGGGTGAAACAGCGACCCGCAAGATCTAAAGCACGAATATCCGAAACACGTTTGCAAGAAACTAGACACAGTAACATGGTCAGTTTTGCAGACAACTGTTTGCGAGATAACAAAAGATTAGTAGGCCAAGCCTCCAAAAATTTTAGAACAACCGAAACATCCCGCAAAGACACATATTTCGGTGTGGGAGGTTTCGCAAGGCGAATTCCTTTCAGGAGTTTGGAAAGCAAATGGTGTTCACCAACAGGCTTACCATCAACGTGGACATGGCCCGCCGAAATGGCCGAACGAAAACTATTAACGGTCCGATAAGCCAAACCAGAAGTGGCCAAAGAGGACAAAAAATTAATGACTAGACTGATATCCGCTGAAACGGGATCAACCTCCCGTTGAACACACCAATCACTCCAGCGTTTCCAGGCTCCTCGATACCGCTTGTGGGTATTGGGAGACCAGGCGTTACTAATGAAGTTGGCAGCTTCGCTAGAAATGCCTGGGACCGACCAACGATCCCCGAGATTCGCCATGCTAGCAATTGGAGAGTGCCGGCGAGAATGAGGGGATGCGGATCTCCGAGAGGATCCTGCAACAGATTCCGCTTCAGGGGAAGAAGGAGGGGAGGTGCACAGCACATTTCCAAGAGAACCGGGAACCACGCTTGAGCTTTCCACAAGGGAGCAATCAGAATCAGCTCCGCTCGAAATCGTTTGGTGTAAGCAAGGACTCTGGGAAGCATCATGAACGGGGGAAATGCATAACAAAGAGTCGACGGCCACTGTTGGAGAAAAGGATCCGTGGCCAGAGCTAAGGGGTCCGGTCTCCAGCTGTAAAACCGGGGAAGCTGTGTATTGAGGCGAGAGGCGAAAAGGTCCAGGTGACACTGGCCCCAAAGCCAAAGAATGGCGCGGAAGACTCGAGGGTGAAGTCTCCAGTCGCTGAAATCCCGAAGATGTCGGGAGTGCCAATCCGCAACCTGATTGTTGCGGCCCGGGAGATACTCTGCAATAACCGTGATCTTCCGGTGGAGGCAAAAATGCCAAAAATCCTTGGCAATCTCCGCCAATATCTTGGACCGTGTCCCGCCCAGTTTGTTGACATAGCGGACTGCCGACACATTGTCCATCCTGAGAAGAATGCAACAATTCGCCTGTAGGGGGGAGAAACACCGAATCGCAAAGGAACCCGCCAGGAGTTCCATACAATTGATATGGAGAGACAACTCCTGGGGAGACCAACGACCCCCTGTCGAAACTGACCCGCAACGGGCTCCCCAACCCCATCGACTGGCATCCGATTCGATCACCAGCTCCGGAGACGACCCGAACAGGGCTCGACCGTTCCAGGCCTCCATGTGGTCTAGCCACCATTGCATCTCCATCCGCACCTCCTCTGAGAGAGGAATTTGATCCGAGTAGCGGAGGCCTTTCCGGAGATGCTGAATCTTCAGGCGTTGCATCGCCCGGTAATGTAGAGGACCCGGAAAAATTGCCTGAATGGAGGACGCTAGAAGACCTACCACACGTGCCAACGACCTCAATGACACAGTCTGTTTGGAAATAACAGACATCAACTCTCTCCGGATGTAGCGGAGTTTCTGATTGGGCAAGAGAAGCTGGCAAGTCAATGAATCTATCTGAAATCCCAGAAAATCGATAGACTGAGTGGGAACCAAAACCGATTTCGGAACATTGACTAGAAAACCCAGAGACTGCAAGAGTGTGATCGACCACTCCAGATGTTGCAGAAGCTTGAGAGGGCAATCCGCCATAAAAAGAATGTCGTCCAGGTAAATAATCAGCCTGACCCCCCTGGAACGAAGATGCTCTACATCTGGCCTCAGCAATTTCGTGAAGCACCATGGTGCTGACGAAAGGCCGAACGGGAGAACCTGATACTCGTACCACTGATCCAGCCATTGAAACTGTAGGAATCTGCGATGGGGCCTGTAAATCGGGATAGACAAATATGCATCTTTCAGGTCCAGACGGACCATCCAATCCCCTTCCCGTAGGAGATCCCGCAGAAGATGGATGCCCTCCATCTTGAAGTGCCTGTAGATCACCCCGCTGTTGAAGTCCTTCAGGTTGAGAACTAGGCGAGACCCGCCTCCTTTTTTCTCGACCAGAAAGACTGAACTGACAAAGCCCTGTGGATGGCGTAGGGTAGGAACAATCGCCCCCTTGCTGAGGAGCACCTCTATCTCCTCCGACAGACAAGCCTGAGAGTGACTGGAAAAAAGCATAGGGGTCGGCAGACGGGTTTGATGTATTGGATGATAGAACTCTATCTTGAACCCTTGAACGGTTTCTAGCACCCAAGCATCGTTGGAGATCATGCGCCAATTGTTCAGAAAAAATTGCACTCTGCCCCCCAACATCACATCGCATGCTTGAATTAGGCTCACCTGTAGCTCCGGAATCTTGATATTGGCCTTGGTGGCCACCAGATCGTCCCTTGCCGTATTGTCCTTTTCCTTTACGGGAAGGATAGAAGTTGGCGCGGGTGGAGTAACCAGAGTCGTATTGACCACCACGTTGCTGCGAGGCACCCCTCTGGGACTGTTGTTGAGATCCACGGCCGAACGATCGTCCCCGTTGTCGTCCGGCCTTGGTGAAAACCGGACGCATGGCCCGGCGCAAGGACGCCTGTGCTTTATCGATTCCGCTGAAGGCGGACACGAACTTAGTCAGCTCCTTTAAGAAGGGCTGTCCAAACAGAAGGCCCTGCGCTTCCGGACCGGCCTCAGAAGTTGCTAATTCTGCCAATTTTGGATCCAGTTTAAGGAGAATGGATCTACGCCGTTCTGCTGAAATGGCACAATTAACATTACCAAACATGCAAACGGCTCTCTGAGCCCACTCTATGAGTTCATCAGGATTAACAGTCGCCGAGGCTTCCTTGGCCTTGAAACCCAGGTCTAGGATCTTGGAAAGGGGACCCAACATGTCCATTAATTTATCCTGGCAAGACCGCCAGGAACGGTCCAGGCCCTTCTTCGGGTCCTTAGAGTACTTTTTAAGGTAGGTAACCATCATAGGGTCCACCTCCGGAGTCTCAGCAATATGGTCCGCAAGGTCCGGCCTCGGGCACTCAGAGCGAAGCCTAGCCCGGACTGGCGCCTCAAAGGGTTGGCGGACATGCGCCTCCAGGTAGGCCGCCACTGCTGGAGCAGGCAACCATGAAGTCGAATTCGGATGATTAATGTCCTCCGGTTCGAAATTCAGAAGGGGGGGACGCTCAGGAGCGTCAACAAAGTGCTCCTTGCGAAGGCGCTTCTTTGGAGGGGAAGTGTCGTGACCTGAGGAGGCCTGAGCATGATCTGAATCCTCCAAGTAATGTGACGCAGAAGTTTTCGACTTTTCTGAAGCCAATACCTTCGCCAACCTCTGAAAGTCTGATTTATGTGGGTTGTGAGGTGACTTCGCAGACTTCTGGGAAGGCGGCAACCAGCCCTGCTGAACAGCATACTCATTCAGGTGACGTTTGAGGGGATTAATAGCCCTAACCAGAGCCTTATTCACCGAAAGTTGTACACCTTTATCTAATTCCTCCACCAGGTTGTATTCCAGGGAGTCATCCTCCTCTTCGTCATAAAAGCAGTCATCATCTGCGTCATAGTAATCAGCCATCGCACCAGAGTGCAGAAATTCAATGCCCACAAGATGACTGACGAATTATGGAGTATCAAGGATACAAATAAGGGGGAGTGACAACCCCAAAGCAGGCTAACAGAGAATGGCAAGGACCAAACTCAATGTAACAAAATTCGAATGTGGAGGGAGATAAGCCTGCCAAACTCACTCTAGGCAGAGCCTATGCACAGAAATAACTACCACAGCACTTTCCCGTGCTCCGGCGTCGACGGGGTCGAAAGTTCAGGGCTGTGGGCGTGAGCGCTGGTGAGAAGCGTTCCTTCACTCGACCGGCGTGAGGCGAACAGCCTGAAACCGGAAACAAGCAGTGCGCATGCGCGACGCTGCTGCCTCTGAAACACTGGCTTGAGAGCGCTGTCGCTCTCCCAAGAAGCCGACGACCCCTGCTCCCACTCCACCAAGCAACCGGGCACAACAAAGCGGCCAGGCGCAGGGAGGTGAACACACGCTCCCAGGAAGACACGCCGCAACGGACGCACAAAAGAACGGGACCGAAGCCGAGAAAGGGTACACAAGCGCTGCGCACAGAATAACACAAGCAGCGAAATATAAGGCAAGTGTACACGACAATTTAACAACAATAATACCAGCAAATGCAATGCAAGAAAGGTAAAGAGACTTAACTGGCTGCGGAGCAGCAAAGAAAGAGGAAGAAGGACTAGTATTTGGACCTTATATAGTGTTTCCTCTAGGGTCATTCCCAAGTGTTCATGGGATTTGTACTTTTGTTTTTGATTGGCTGCTGAGCATTTCATTAAAGAAATGAGAAAGCATAATCGGAGCCTCCTGTCCTGACATAGAATTGTTTTTGTGAGTCTACAGGGGTGGGGGTGGAGTTGAGTGATGTGAGCAGTCCGCGTTCTGAGATTAATGTCGGGAGAAGAGAGTGACGTGCAGACAATGGGGGCGGAGAGATGCCAAGCATAGTTTTGCTTTGCAGTCCGTTAAAAGTCGTGGTTTAGGACTTTGTGGTTTAGAACTTCTTTGTTCGGAATTTGTCGTGGTTCGGATATCGTTGTTCAGGTAAGTCGAAATTAGAACTTCGCTGTTAAGGATGTTTCCCGTAACGAATATCACCCCATTTGTGGCTCTGATTTTGATGCGACTGCAAAGTTCTTAGGTAAAGACTGAGGCGTTTGCAGCTTTCGTGGGAGCCCCCATCACCTTACTAAACCGGCCAATCACACTCAGGAACCTTCATTAACATTGTAAGTGCCATTCTGCAGCCTTCCTGTGGCCGCACATGGTGCAGATATATCTATGAGAATTGCTGGGGGAGGGCGGCCCTGCTGACACACACCCTATAATCACAACAAACAATGCAATGGAGCATCATTTACATGGTTTAATGGCCTCTTGTTGCCACCAAATGTTGCTGCAATATTAGCATACAAGTTTCCAATTAAATGTATTATCCCTTATTCGTTCTAATACATGATGACTTTACATAAACAGAATAATAAGACCCAAGTTATGAGCTGCGGCGTATATCTCATCCACGCGCAGCCGCAGTTTGCACGTGGATCACACATCTGAGCTGTTCGCTAGTTGCCTCGTGTGATACTCACCACAGACTGTAATACTTGCACTCCGAACGATTCTGCTGACAAATTTTACCAATATTATATTTTGGTGAAAAAAACTGGAAAAAAGGGAAAATGTGCTCGTTGCATTAAGTGCTGTTTCCGCCTGGTGTGTCTCAATTCGACCTGGACAAATTGCAGTGGGTGGTGTTGGCTGCCCTGGCACAGGTGCCCGCAGGGGCATCGGTGTGCACCTGGGGCCTTATTTATGAAGGACTTGCGCCGCCGGTGCGTCACTTTTTCCCATGTTAAAAGTGACGCACCGGCGGCGCAAATCCTTCATAAATAAGGCCCCAGGTGCGGTGCATGCCACCTCTTTCAAGCATGTCCCACAACCACACCGTCAGTATTAGAGGACTAAAAACGGACTAGCAAAGCCTACGGTTCTGGTGTTCATATTGTAACAAGCAGTGGCAAAGCCAATATGGCTGGCTTTTTTCTATAGGGAGTGTTTGGTAATATTTTGGTGATTTTGCCCATGTGCCCCCGGTGTCCTATAAAGAAAATCCCCTAATGAAGCAATATCTTTGGACGAAAATAATTTGAAAGCTGGGCTAGCGCGCCTTTCCTAAACAAGCTGTTTGTTAGCAGAGTTAAATTGTATCCCAAGAAAGAAAGTCATGAAAAGGAGCCAGAGGGCGAAGTTTGGGGTAAACTTCAAAGACATACACAGCAAAATGGTGCATAGTACACTTTAAACAAGCATTTGCAATGAAATAGGTCTCACATTTACGAGAGTTTGAGCTATTGGAATTGTAAATGACAATGTCTTTTGTTATATGTTGTTTTTAAAACAGATAAATAAAAGGCATTGTCATTTACAACCCCAGTAGCTTAAACTCTCGCAAATTCAAGACCTAGTACATTACAAATACATTTGTGCTATATATATTTTTTTAAAGCGTTAGGAGAGAGCGTTTCATGTTGCAAAAGCAGGCAGAACAAAGCTATTTGAGAAAATAGTGCTCGGAAGGTGTAATTAAAGCCTACAGAGTAACAACACACGTAACAGGGAATGTCGCCATGGGAGGTTACAAAATGAGACAAGGCGGTACTAAGGAGGGACTACTTTGCCTATTGACCAATGAACAGCCTCAGTTTTCAGTGGACAATGACATAAGACAATAAAAAATATGGGCGGAGAGTGGATGGAGCTTCAAGTCTCTACCTCAATACAGCATGCCTCGCAGAGCAGCGCATTCACTTTTAAGTTTCGACCTTAAAAGGGAAAGAGTTCTGATGCAACTATAAAAAAGCCAATGTGCACACACAGCCTTACTTGGTTAGTAAAAAACAAGCGAATTCCCCAATATATTATCATGATTGCAAACTAAAACCAATTAATGTGCAAACAGCAGCACTTCCTGATCAAATAAAGCATCAATCACCAGTTTCAGTGGCATTGAGCCAGCTAATGAAATACATCAAAGAACACACTCGGCCTTTAATGACAAGCTGCGTGTCATGTACCATCTGCAGTCTAACAGAAGGAGCACTGGAGCCCATCTCCAAAACTCAGTGAAAGCACAAATGGGGCATTGTAACTCCCTCCCACAGCCATGATGGACAGCCCCACCAAGCAATGGCAAACCATGACAAACATACACACACCAATGGCATAAGGGGGAATGGCCAAAAGCCAACTTTCTCTCTGTATTTCCCCTTGAGCGTTTTCGAAGAATTGATGGCATGAGGTCTTACAGAAAGGAACATCAAAGCCAGTCATAAAAAGGATTCTGTTGAGGGTTAGTAAGGCATAACAAAGGGGTTTCACTTGGGCATCAGCAGCAGCAGTGTTGACTTCCCCCACACACAGCACCAGTGCATCATAGATAGGATTCTTAAAAGCTTCCTTTACAAACTGAGCAGGCATTATACACATCTGGCAATTACTGCTCCTTTACACAGAAGAAAGGTCTGCATAGGCAGCAGCACCGCAAGCTTCCCTCTCATACACAAGAGGTACTGCACAGACAGCATCAGTGCAGGCTCCCTTACCTAGAAGAAAGGTCTGCATAGGCAGCAGTACTTCAAGCTTCCCTCTCATAAACAAGGGGTACTGCACAGACAGCATCAGTGCAGGCTCCCTTACCTAGAAGAAAGGTCTGCTTAGGCAGCAGTACTGCAAGCTTCCCTCTCATACACAAGAGGTACTGCACAGACAGCATCAGTGCAGGTGACCCTTACCTATAAGAAAGGTCTGCATAGGCAGCAGTCCTGCAAGCTTCCCTCTCATACACAAAGGTACTCCACAGAAAGCATCAGTGCAGGGACCCTGTACAAATGGGGGGTGATTTCTCCTTAACCATGGCATCCGTAGGCAGCAGCACTGGAAGCTTCCCTCTCATACACAAGCGGTACTGCACAGACAGCATCAGTGCTGGCTCCCTTACCTAGAAGAAAGGTCTGCATAGGCAGCAGTCCTGCAAGCTTCCCTCTCATACACAAGAGGTACTGCACGCACAGCATCAGTGCAGGGCCCCAGTACAAATGGGGGTGATCTCTCTTCAACCATGGCATCTGTAGGCAGCAGCACCGCAAGCTTCCCCCTCATACACAAGAGGTACTGCACAGACAGCATCAATGCAGGCTCCCTTACCTAGAAGAAAGGTCTGCGTAGGCAGCAGCACCGCAAGCTTCCCTCTCATACACAAGAGGTACTGCAAAGACAGCATCAATGCAGGCTCCCTTACCTAGAAGAAAGGTCTGCTTAGGCAGCAGTACTGCAAGCTTCCCTCTCATACACAAGAGGTACTGCACAGACCGTATCAGTGCAGGCTGCCTTACCTAGAAGAAAGGTCTGCATAGGCAGCAGTACTTCGAGCTACCCTCTCATAAACAAGGGGTACTGCACAGACAGCATCAGTGCAGGCTCCCTTACCTAGAAGAAAGTCTGCTTAGGCAGCAGTACTGCAAGCTTCGCACTCATACACAAGAGGTACTGCACAGACCGTATCAGTGCAGGCTCCCTTACGTAGAAGAAAGGTCTGCATAGGCAGCAGTACTTCAAGCTACCCTTTCATAAACAAGGGGTACTGCACAGACAGCATCAGTGCAGGCTCCCTTACCTAGAAGAAAGGTCTGCTTAGGCAGCAGTACTGCAAGCTTCCCACTCATACACAAGAGGTACTGCACAGACAGAATCAGTGCAGGTTCCCTTACCTAGAAGAAAGGTCTGCTTAGGCAGCAGTACTGCAAGCTTCCCTCTCATACACAAGAGGTACTGCACAGACAGCATCAGTGCAGGCTCCCTTACCTGGAAGAAAGGTCTGCTTAGGCAGCAGTACTGCAAGCTTCCCACTCATGCACAAGAGGTACTGCACAGACCGTATCCGTGCAGGCTCCCTTACCTAGAAGAAAGGTCTGCATAGGCAGCAGTACTTCAAGCTACCCTCTCATAAACAAGGGGTACTGCACAGACAGCATCAGTGCAGGCTCCCTTACCTAGACGAAAGGTCTGCTTAGGCAGCAGTACTGCAAGCTTCCGACTCATACACAAGAGGTACTGCACAGACCGTATCAGTGCAGGCTCCCTTACCTAGAAGAAAGGTCTGCATAGGCAGCAGTACTTCAAGCTACCCTCTCATAAACAAGGGGTACTGCACAGACAGCATCAGTGCAGGCTCCCTTACCTAGACGAAAGGTCTACATAGGCAGCAGCACCACAAGCTTCCCTCTCATACACAAGAGGTACTGCACAGACAGCATCAGTGCAGGCTCCCTTACCTAGAAGAAAGGTCTGCATAGGCAGCTGTACTTCAAGCTACCCTCTCATAAACAAGGGGTACTGCGCAGACAGCATCATTGCAGGCTCCCTTACCTAGAAGAAAGGTCTGCTTAGGCAGCAGTACTGCAAGCTTCCCTCTCATACACAAGAAGTACTGCACAGACAGCATCAGTGCAGGCTCCCTTACCTAGAAGAAAGGTCTGCATAGGTAGCAGCGCCACAAGCTTCCCCCTCATATACAAGAGGTACTGCACACACAGCATCAGTGCTGGCTTCCTTACCTAGAAGAAAGGTCTGCACAGTACTTCAAGCTTCCCTCTCATACACAAGAGGTACTGCACACACTGCATCAGTGCAGGCTCCCTTACCTAGAAGAAAGGTCTGCATAGGCAGCAGTACTTCAAGCTTCCCTCTCATAAACAAGGGGTACTGCACAGACAGCATCAGTGCAGGCTCCCTTACCTAGAAGAAAGGTCTGCTTAGGCAGCAGTACTGCAAGCTTCCCTCTCATACACAAGAGGTACTGCACAGACAGCATCAGTGCAGGCTCCCTTACCTAGAAGAAATGTCTGCTTAGGCAGCAGTACTGCAAGCTTCCCTCTCATACACAAGAGGTACTGCACACACTGCATCAGTGCAGGCTCCCTTACCTAGAAGAAAGGTCTGCATAGGCAGCAGTACTTCAAGCTAACCTCTCATAAACAAGGGGTACTGCACAGACAACATCAGTGCAGGCTCCCTTACCTAGAAGAAAGGTCTGCTTCGGCAGCAGTACTGCAAGCTTCCCTCTCATACACAAGAGGTACTGCACAGACAGCATCAGTGCAGGCTTCCTTACCTAGAGGAAAGGTCTGCATATGCAGCAGCCACGCAAGCTTCCCCCTCATATACAAGAGGTACTGCACACACAGCATCAGTGCTGGCTTCCTTACCTAGAAGAAAGGTCTGCATAGGCAGCAGTACTGCAAGCTTCCCTCTCATACACAAGAGGTCCTGTACAGACAGCATCAGTGCAGGGCCCCTGTACAAATGGGGGGTGATTTCTCCTTAACCATGGCATCTGTAGGCAGCGGCACTACAAGCTTCCCTTTCATACACAAGAGGTACTGCACAGACAGCATCAGTGCAGGCTCCTTTACCTAGAATAAAGGTCTGCATAGGCAGCAGTACTGCAAGCTTCCCTCTCATACACCAGAGGTACTGCACAGACAGCATCAATGCAGGCTCCCTTACCTAGAAGAAAGGTCTGCATAGGCAGCAGCACTGCAAGCTTCCCTCTCATACACAAGAGGTACTGCACAGACAGCATCAATGCAGGTGATCCTTACCTAGAAGAAAGGTCTGCATAGGCAGCAGCACTGCAAGCTTCCCTCTCATACACAAGAGGTACTGCACAGACCGTATCAGTGCAGGCTTTCTTTTTACCTAGAAGAAAGGTCTGCATAGGCAGCAGCACCCCAAGCTTCCCTCTCATACACAAGAGGTACTGCACACACAGCATCAGTGCAATCTCCATGTACAAATGGGGGGTCATCTCTCCTTAACCGTGGCACTTGTAGGCAGCAGTCATGCAAGCTTCCCCCTCATACACAAAAGGTACTGCATAGACAGCATAAATGCAGGCTCCCTTACCTAGACGAAAGGTCTGTATAGGCAGCAGCACCCCAAGCTTCCCTCTCATACACAAGAAGCACTGCACACACAGCATCAGTGCAGGGACCCTGGACAAATGGGGGTGATCTCTCCTTAACCATGGCATCTGTAGGCAGTAGCACCACAAGCTTACAACTCATACATAAGAGGTACTGCACAGACAGCATCAATGCAGGCTCCTTTGCCTAGAATAAAGGCCTGCATACTCAGCAGTACTGCAAACTTCCCTCTCATACACAAGAGGTGCTGCACACACAGCATCAGTGCAGGCTCCCTTACCTAGAAGAAAGTTCTGTTTAGGCAGCAGCACCGCAAGCTTCCCTCTCATACACAAGAGGTACTGCACAGACAGCATCAATGCAGGTGGCTCTTACCTAGAAGAAAGGTCTGCATAGGCAGCAGCACCACAAGCTTCCCTCTCATACACAAGAGGTACTGCACAGACAGCATCAATGCAGGTGACCCTTACCTAGAAGAAAGGACTGCATAGGCAGCAGCACTGCAAGCTTCCCTCTCATACACAAGAGGTACTGCACAGACATCATCAATGCAGGTGACCCTTACCTAGAAGAAAGGTCTGCATAGGCAGCAGCACCGCAAGCTTCCCTCTCATACACAAGAGGTACCTCACAGACAGCCTCCATGCAGGCTCCCTTGCCTAGAAGAAAGGTCTGCATAGGCAGCAGTACTGCAAGCTTCCCTCTCATACACAAAGGTACTCCACAGACAGCATCAGTGCAGGACCCCTGTACAAATGGGGGTGATTTCACCTTAACCATGGCATCTGTAGGCAGCAGCACTGCAAGCTTCCCTCTCATACACAAGAGGTACTGCACAGACAGCATCAATGCAGGTGACCCTTACCTAGAAGAAAGGTCTGCACAGGCAGCAGCACCGCATGCTTCCCTCTCATACACAAGAAGTACTGCACAGACAGCATCAATGCAGGCGACCCTTACCTAGAAGAAAGGTCTGCAAAAGCAGCAGTACTGCAAGCTTCCCTCTCATACACAAGAGGTACTGCACAGACAGCATCAGTGCAGGCTCCCTTACCTAGAAGAAAGGTCTGCTTAGGCAGCAGTACTGCAAGCTTCCCTCTCATACACAAGAGGTACTGCACAGACAGCATCAGTGCAGGCTCCCTTACCTAGAAGAAAGGTCTGCTTAGGCAGCAGTACTGCAAGCTTCCCTCTAATACACAAGAGGTACTGCACAGACAGCATCAATGCAGGCGACCCTTACCTAGAAGAAAGGTCTGCATAAGCAGCAGTACTGCAAGCTTCCCTCTCATACACAAGAGGTACTGCACAGACAGCATCAATGCAGGTGACCCTTACCTAGAAGAAAGGTCTGCATAGGCAGCAGTCCTGCAAGCTCCCCTCTCATACACAAGAGGTACTGCACAGACAGCATCAATGCAGGCGACCCTTACCTAGAAGAAAGGTCTGCATAAGCAGCAGTACTGCAAGCTTCCCTCTCATACACAAGAGGTACTGCACAGACAGCATCAATGCAGGCGACCCTTACCTAGAAGAAAGGTCTGCATAAGCAGCAGTACTGCAAGCTTCCCTCTCATACACAAGAGGTCCTGTACAGACAGCATCAGTGCAGGGCCCCTGTACGAATGGGGGGTGATTTCTCCTTAACCATGGCATCTGTAGGCAGCGGCACTACAAGCTTCCCTTTCATACACAAGAGGTACTGCACAGACAGCATCAGTGCAGGCTCCTTTACCTAGAATAAAGGTCTGCATAGGCAGCAGTACTGCAAGCTTCCCTCTCATACACCAGAGGTACTGCACAGACAGCATCAGTGCAGGCTCCTTTACCTAGAATAAAGGTCTGCATAAGCAGCAGTACTGCAAGCTTCCCTCTCATACACAAGAGGTACTGCACAGACCGTATCAGTGCAGGCTTTCTTTTTACCTAGAAGAAAGGTCTGCATAGGCAGCAGCACCCCAAGCTTCCCTCTCATACACAAGAGGTACTGCACACACAGCATCAGTGCAATCTCCATGTACAAATGGGGGGTCATCTCTCCTTAACCGTGGCACTTGTAGGCAGCAGTCATGCAAGCTTCCCCCTCATACACAAAAGGTACTGCATAGACAGCATCAATGCAGGCTCCCTTACCTAGACGAAAGGTCTGTATAGGCAGCAGCACCCCAAGCTTCCCTCTCATACACAAGAGGCACTGCACACACAGCATCAGTGCAGGGACCCTGGACAAATGGGGTGATCTCTCCTTAACCATGGCATCTGTAGGCAGTAGCACCACAAGCTTACCTCTCATACATAAGAGGTACTGCACAGACAGCATCAATGCAGGCTCCTTTGCCTGGAATAAAGGCCTGCATACTCAGCAGTACTGCAAACTTCCCTCTCATACACAAGAGGTGCTGCACACACAGCATCAGTGCAGGCTCCCTTACCTAGAAGAAAGTTCTGTTTAGGCAGCAGCACCGCAAGCTTCCCTCTCATATACAAGAGGTACTGGACACACAGCATCAGTGCAGGGCCCCTGTACAAATGGGGGTGATGTCTCCTTAACCGTGGCACCTGTAGGCAGCAGCACCACAAGCTTCCCTCTCATACACAAGAGGTACTGCACAGACAGCATCAATGCAGGTGGCTCTTACCTAGAAGAAAGGTCTGCATAGGCAGCAGCACCACAAGCTTCCCTCTCATACACAAGAGGTACTGCACAGACAGCATCAATGCAGGTGACCCTTACCTAGAAGAAAGGTCTGCATAGGCAGCAGCACCGCAAGCTTCCCTCTCATACACAAGAGGAACCTCACAGACAGCCTCCATGCAGGCTCCCTTGCCTAGAAGAAAGGTCTGCATAGGCAGCAGTACTGCAAGCTTCCCTCTCATACACAAAGGTACTCCACAGACAGCATCAGTGCAGGACCCCTGTACAAATGGGGGGTGATTTCACCTTAACCATGGCATCTGTAGGCAGCAGCACTGCAAGCTTCCTTCTCATACACAAGAGGTACTGCACAGACAGCATCAATGCAGGTGACCCTTACCTAGAAGAAAGGTCTGCACAGGCAGCAGCACCGCAAGCTTCCCTCTCATACACAAGAAGTACTGCACAGACAGCATCAATGCAGGCGACCCTTACCTAGAAGAAAGGTCTGCAAAAGCAGCAGTACTGCAAGCTTCCCTCTCATACACAAGAGGTACTGCACAGACAGCATCGGTGCAGGCTCCCTTACCTAGAAGAAAGGTCTGCTTAGGCAGCAGTACTGCAAGCTTCCCTCTCATACACAAGAGGTACTGCACAGACAGCATCAATGAAGGCTGCCTTACCTAGAATAAAGGTCTGCATAGGCAGCAGTACTGCAAGCTTCCCTCTCATACACAAGAGGTACTGCACAGACAGTATCAGTGCAGGGCCCCTGTACAAATGGGGGTGATCTCTCCTTAACAGTGGCACCTGTAGGCAGCAGCACTGCAAGCTTCCCTCTCATACACAAGAGGTACTGCACAGACAGCATCAATGCAGGCTCCCTTGCCTAGTATAAAGGTCTGCATAGGCAGCAGTACTGCAAGCTTCCCTCTCATACACAGGAGGTACTGCACAGTCAGCATCAGTGCAGGCTCCCTGTACAAATGGGGGGTGATCTCTCCTCAACCATGGCATCTGTAGGCAGCAGCAGCGCAAGCTTCCCTCTCATACACAAGAGGTACTGCACAGGCAGCATCAATGAAGGCTGCCTTACCTAGAATAAAGGTCTGCATAGGCAGCAGCACCCCAAGCTTCCCTCTCATACACAAGAGGTACTGCACAGACAGCATCAGTGCAGGGCCCCTGTACAATCAATCAGTCAATCAATCAATCACAGCATTTATATAGCGCACTACTCACCCGGGGGGTCTCAAGGCGCTAGGGGAGGGGGGGTCCGCTACTGCTCGAACAGCCAGGTCTTGAGCTGCTTCCTGAAGGCGAGGTGGTCCTGGGTCAGGCGGAGGTGGGTCGGGAGGGAGTTCCAAGTCTTGGCGGCCAGGTAGGAGACGGACCTTCCTCCTGTGGTGGCTCTTCGGATCCGGGGGACGGCGGCGAGGGCGTGGCCGGTCGATCGAAGTTGGCGTGTGGGAGCGTAGAAGTCGAGGCGGCTGTTGAGGTATCCTGGGCCTTGGTTGTGTAGGGCCTTGTGTGCGTGGGTGAGGAGGCGGAAGGTGATTCTCTTGTTGACTGGGAGCCAGTGCAGATCTCTCAGGTGTCCGTAGATGTGGCTGCGACGGGGGATGTCCAGGATGAGTCGTGCTGAGGCGTTCTGGATTCGCTGGAGTCTCTTCTGGAGTTTGGCGGTGGTTCCGGTGTAGAGGGAGTTGCCGTAGTCCAGACGGCTGGTGACGAGGGCCTGGGTGAAAGTCTTCCTGGTCTCGGTGGGGATCCACCAGAAGATCTTACGTAGCATGCGCAGGATGTTGAAGCATGACGAGGAGACAGCGTTGACTTGTCTGGTCATGGAGAGGGAGGAGTCCAGGATGAAGCCCAGGTTGCGTGCGTGGTCTGTTGGTTTGGGTGCGCTGCCCAGGGCGGGGGGCCACCAGGAGTCGTCCCAGGCGGAGGGTGAAGAACCCAGGATGAGGACTTCTGTCTTGTCTGAGTTCAGTTTCAGGCGGCTGTTCGTCATCCATTTGGCTACGTCTGTCATCCTTTCGTGTAGGTAGGCTCTGGCGGTGGCGGGGTCGTTGGTGAGGGAGAGGATCAGCTGGGTGTCGACGGCGTAGGAGATGATGTTGAGGTTGTGTTGGCGTGCGATGGCTGTGAGGGGGCTCATGTAGACGTTGAAGAGGGTTGGGCTGAGCGAGGAGCCTTGAGGAACGCCGCAGATGACTTCGGTGGCTTCTGATCTGAACAGGGGGAGGCGGACTCTCTGTGTCCTTCCGGCGAGGAACAAGATGATCCATTGCAGTGCCTTCTCCTGGATTCCGACGTTGCTGAGGCGCTGCACTAGGGTATGGTGGCAAACAGTGTCGAAGGCCGCGGAGAGGTCTAGGATGATGAGGGCCGCTGTTTCTCCGTTGTCGAGCAGGGCTCGGATGTCATCGGTAGCTGCGATCAGGGCGGTCTCGGTGCTGTGGTTGGCCCAGAAGCCAGACTGCGAGAGCATGAGGGATCCGTTCGTCTCGAGGAAGGCGGCCAGCTGCTTGTTGACGGTCTTCTCGATGACTTTTGCAGGAAACGGGAGCAGCGAGATGGGGCGGTAGTTCTTGAGGTCGGTGGGGTCGGCTGATGGCTTCTTTAGTAGGGCGCTGAGTTCGGCGTGCTTCCAGCTCTCTGGGAAGGTAGCGGTGTCGAAGGAGGTGTTGATGATGTCCCGCAGGTGGGGTGCGATGACAGCGTTGGCCTTGTTGAAGACGTGGTGCGGGCAGGGGTCGGTCGGAGATCCGGAGTGGATGGAGTTCATCGTGCGGATGGTGTCTTCGGTGCTGATCGGGGTCCAGGCGCGGAGGGTGGTGGTGGGGGGCGGTGGTTCAGTCGTGGCGTGCGTCGGTTGAGAGCTGAAGCTGTTGTGTATGTCCGCGATCTTGTTGTGGAAGTAGGAGGTGAGGGAGTTGCAGAGGTCTTGCGAAGGGGTGATGTCGTTGTTTCCGGTGTTGGGGTTGGAGAGCTCTTTAACGATGTTGAAGAGTTCCTTGCTGTTGTGGGCGTTGTTGTCCAGTCGTTCCTTGAATGCAGTTTTCTTGGTGGCGTGGATCAGTTGGTGGTGTTTTCAGGTGGCGAGCTTGAGGGCAGTCATGTTGTTCGGTGTTGGGTCTCTGCGCCAGGCTTTCTCGAGGGCTCGGCAGTTCTTCTTGGAGCTCTTGAGTTCGTCGGTGAACCATGGGGCTTTCTTGCTGCCGGGTCTGCTAGGCGGGGTCTTCAGAGGGGCGAGGTCGTCTGCGCAGTTGCTGATCCACTTCGCGAGGTTGGTGGCCGCCTGGCTTGGGTTCGTTGTGCTGGTGGGAGGGTTCATGCTCAGGGAAGTCGCGAGCTGGTCGGCTGTGATCTTGTTCCAGCTTCTGCGTGCAACCTGTTGCTGGTGGTGGTGGATCGTGGTCCTTCTGAAGCTGAAGTGGACGCAGCTGTGGTCCGTCCAGTGGAGTCCGGTGGCGTGGCTGAAGGCGATGTCCTTGCTGGATGAGAAGACGGGGTCGAGTGT
The DNA here is from genome assembly GCF_964263255.1 of Lissotriton vulgaris. Classification (NCBI taxonomy): domain Eukaryota; kingdom Metazoa; phylum Chordata; class Amphibia; order Caudata; family Salamandridae; genus Lissotriton; species Lissotriton vulgaris. The sequence continues at coordinate 277,122,339 of NC_141686.1, forward strand.
GTGTCTGGCGTAGTGGGTGGGGGTGGTCACCAGTTGCTTGAGACCGAGGTTGGTGAGGTTGTCCAGCAGGGTGGTGGTGTTGCGGTCGTTGATGTTCTCCAGGTGGAAGTTGAGGTCCCCGAGGAGGATGTAGTCAGCGGAGGGGAGGGCTTGCGGGCTGATGAAATCGGTGATGTCTTCACTGAATTGTGTGCATGGTCCCGGGGGTCTGTAGATGAGGGTGCCTCTGAGGGTGGTCTTGGGGTTGATGTGGATCTGGAAGTGCAGGTGTTCGACGGGTGCGAGGGTGTCGTCGGTGTTGGTCGTGATGCGGATGGAGTTCCTGTGGATGATGGCGATGCCTCCTCCTGTCTGGTTGACGCGGTCCCTCCGGATGATCTTGTAGCCGTCTGGGATGGCGATGGCGATGTCGGGCGCTGAGGAGGCGTTCATCCAGGTTTCCGTGAGGAAGGCGACGTCTGGGGCTGTGGTGTCGAGCAGGTTCCAGAGCTCTACGGCGTGTCTGTGGATGGAGCGGGTGTTGAGCAGGATGCACTTGAGGTGGTTGCTGCTGGAGTTCGGCTTGGTCGGTGCTGGTGTGGTGCAGGTCCGAATGCAGGTGAACTTGCAGGAGTGGCAGCAGAAGGGTCCGTGGGTGCGTCTTGGGGTGGCTCGATAGCAGCCCGGGATTCTACCGGCATTGAGTGCGTAGAGTTCGGTGGCGTTGTAGGTCCGGCGGGAGGGCTGGTGTCTGCGGGAGCCAGGGGTCCTGGCGCTGGGCGTGGTCCAGGCGCAGACGGGCGCAGACGGGCTTGCCTTTGGCGCGCCTTCGGCGCGCTCAGGGCGCGCCCGCTGCGTGTCAACGCTGCGCGTTTGCCACTCTGCCATAAGTGGAGAGTGGGGGGGCGGAGCGAGGGAGGGTCAGCTGGGAGGCGGGAGCGGGGTGGCGAATGGGAAGGGCGAGCGAGGGAAGGGGGCGGGGCCGCAGGGGGGCAGCGGCGGGGAGCGGGGAGGTGGCGGGTAACGCGGCAGGGGCTAGGCACAACAATAGGGGGTAAACAGCGGACGAAGGAAATCACAGAAGAAACACTAAGTAAACACGGCGAAAATGCAACAAAGTACAATACAATATACGCAGTGGGATGACGCGGCAGGGGCTGGGCACAACAACAAGGGGGAAACAGGAGGAGAGAGTCACAGAGAGCAAAGCGGAGATTACACAGAGGCAAAAATGCAGCACAACAACAGGGGGAAGCAGGAGGAGAGCAAAGCAAAGATTACACGGAGGCAAAATGCAGCGAGGTTAGCAGGAGTACAAAAATACAAACAGGGCAGATGCAGTTCTGGAGGACGAGGGCCGGGAGCACAGCTGCGAGCAGTGGCGGCACTTGGCGGGAACGGCCTCAACTCACGGGGAGTGTGCACGGTGTGTGGGGTGACCGGCCCAGAGGGACAGAGGTCACTGCTTACCACCGTGTTCACTCTTCCATTTAAGGTCCCGTGGGAGGGAGGGTCAGCTGGGAGGTGGGAGCGGGGTGGCGAATGGGAAGGGCGAGCGAGGGAAGGGGGCGGGCCGCAGGGGGGCAGCGGCGGGGAGCGGGGAGGTGGCGGGTAACGCGGCAGGGGCTGGGCACAACAATAGGGGGTAAACAGCGGACGAAGGAAATCACAGAAGAAACACTAAGTAAACACGGCGAAAATGCAACAAAGTACAATACAATATACGCAGGGGGATGACGCGGCAGGGGCTGGGCACAACAACAAGGGGGAAACAGGAGGAGAGAGTCACAGAGAGCAAAGCAAAGATTACACGGAGGCAAAATGCAGCGAGGTTAGCAGGAGTACAAAAATACAAACAGGGCAGATGCAGTTCTGGCGGACGAGGGCCGGGAGCACAGCTGCGAGCAGTGGCGGCACTTGGCGGGAACGGCCTCAACTCACGGGGAGTGTGCACGGTGCGTGGGGTGACCGGCCCAGATTTCACCTCAACCATGGCATCTGTAGGCAGCAGCACTTCAAGCTTCCCTCACATTCAGAACAGGTACAGAACAGTCACACCTTTGTAAACTACACACTCATATAAGAGACACAGTAAAGGTGGGAGACTTGCAAGCTTACCACCCTCACAAAGGATGGATGGCATGAAGAGGAGGGCAGATTTCCCAAATTGCACAGCGAAGGCGGCTGCAGTGGCAACTCTCCCAGCAACCTGAGGGTAGGAGCAGCATAGACAGACGTAGTGCAGCATTTATTTCCTTGCATAGAACAGTGCAAATGTCACTGGAACACAGAACAAGAACAGCATGGGTAGCAGTAGTACAGATTTTATTCAGACACACACAGCAAGTGGAAAAATCAGCAACAGTGCAATATTTTGGACAACAAGGTATAGCAGTGACAGCAGTGCACACATCTGCCCCACATACACAGCCAGTGCAGAGGAGGAAGCTGCAGTGCAAGCTGCCCTCACACTCACATCTGGTATTTTCTAAAACAAAAACAGTGTAGCAGCAAGGCAACCTTCCCTGACTCAGAGCACATAATTGAAAAGATACAACATAGACAGCGGCAATGCAAGCATCCCTCATGCGGAGTAGGTCGAAGCTTCCCTTGCAGATGGAGGTAGGTCCATCATGAGCAACAGGGGCAACCTTTCTTCACCAAGAAAACATTTACGGGAGTGGTGACCCTAGCATGTGGGCAGTTGATGCTGTGTGTAATCTTGGTCTTTGCGATGCTGACATGCTACTAGTAGTGGCGACCAAGTATCAAACAGGAGACAGAGTCCAACAAATGTGTCTCTGGGGATGTAGTCCCGGGATTGGGGAGACCCTCGTCACACTGGTAGTTGTCCGGAAAGGAGAGAAGTTCAACTTGATGAAAGTGGGTGTGATTACTGCCCTGCCAATAGATTGCCTTTTATGCAATATCTTAGGGAATTGGGGGTGAGGGATGGTCCACTCAGAGGGATCTAGAAGGGAGATCCCAGGGTCCTACCCTCAACAAGAGAACTTAAGTGTGCCGGGTGGACCTGCAAACCAGCAGAATTGCCATGTCTTAAAAGGGAGGAATCTATGCTGACCCTGATGTCTATCTGATTGGATATGATGGTGCTACCAGAAGGTTTAGGCAGCAAAAGCAAATCAGGCTCACAGGACATCTTCTAAGAGGCCATGCCCCCCAGAATCAAAGGAGAAATCAACTTTATTCCGCTGTATGCATCGTACGGCCCCCAGCTGTCCAATGTCATGGTGGGCATGTGCGTTGGATGGACGGGCGCTGTCCGATCATGCGTGGAATTTTTCCGCACCGCCTGAAAGTTCCGGCCCGGTCAAAGGGTTAATGGACCCTATGGGGTACGGTTCTTGTTTTAGCAAAAGGGCCAGATTGCAATTAGTAGTTGAGGGCTCCTGCCTGCTCAATGCACAGAGCTGTCCACACCCTAGATAGTAGGATCCTATGTCAGCACCAATAGTGAAGCAATAGCATTTGTGTTGAAGGACTTTGATTGGGTGAACAGCAGGCAAGAGAGGAGGATTCTAAGGGGTTTGACAAAAGCACAATTCTTGAATGTGTGTGACTGCAGGCAGAGAGGAATCCCAGAGTATGACATAATAGCCCACCTCCACTCTCAGACACAGCTACCCCTTCAATCACTCATTGAAGCAGTACTGCATTTTAAGCCGCCCAGCTCCAATCTGATAATCTTTACAGAAGGAACAGGAAGCTGAAGTTACACGTAGAAACATGGACGTCGTTTAGGGTCACCAGAGGTCGCAGCTGCGACCCCTGTCTTACCCCATGCAAACCCTGGCACTGCCTTTGCGACCCCTGGCCTCAGAGGTGACAATATCAGTGTTAGGAACACAGTGGTAGCTTGTCCTTAGGGACGTCTGTGGGTTGGGGCTCCACTCTTTGTTTTCTCTCAATTTATTTGTTACACTAATGGCTAATATGACCATCCCTGGCAGCTGAGGTAAGTAAAAGAACATGCTTTTAAATGTATGTTGTGTGCGTGCTTGCCTGTCCGTGTGTGTTCAGGTGAGAGAGTGTGTATAAGTGTGACTATGTGGGTTTGCGTAAGCATATGTGTGTGAGTGAAACTGAAAGGCAGAGGGAGTGTGGTCACTTCCGCTACCCATGGCATTTTGGTGAATTGACGTTCATGAATAGAAATAAAGAAAGTTTATAAACATTATAAAATGATACCAGGTTGTGGGTCCAACTGCAAGCCCAGATCTTTTCAAAAGCCTGTAAAATGATGGCTTTCAAAGATTTATGAATGTGGTGATGAACCCTCATCACTTTCTCTGCACTCCCAATGCACAGGGTGGGTTTACCTTTGCAAAATCTTTAATTTATAGAAAATTGTCAGAAGTGCCCTCCAAACCTGGAGTATGATTTGTGTCTTTTTAGGACATTTATTTGAGGAGTGTGCTTAACATTGCACCATTTGCGTGAGTATTTGGTTTATTGATTTAAGTCAACATGGGCGGCTACCTTTGACCTATCACTTTCAACTGCTGAGGAAATATAAATCTTATGGTCAAGAAATGTTCCCTAACGTGTACCCCACCGTCTCCATGTACCAGCCTAAAGTGCATGTAACTTCCCTCCTGTGCCAGCTATGAAGACGCAAATACATTTGCGTCCAACGTTAACATGTCCTCTTTCAGATCCGCCATGAATGGATCGATAATTCAGTTCCTAAATATGCCATGCCAACGTCTTTATATGGTGCGTGTATGGTCAAATTGCACCCGTTTCTAAGGCTCCACAAGGCCCAGATGCAAGTCCAGGCCCCAAGCCTCCTGAAACGCTCCGAAGTTGCAGCCCCCACCTGCATCTCTGAACTCTGCCTTACTCCCTGCGCGGCTAACGGCGCGTAGCTCAGCCTGCTGCCTGCCAAGACTGTATTCAACCTTCGAATTATCTGTTCCGCTCCTTAACATACATTCCTGCCTACTAGTTCAAGTAAACATCTTTCCAGCTGTAGAGCAAAGGGCCCGGCCTCACTGTCTTCATGCAAGTAATTCATAGCCTCTGTTACCATGGTAGGCCCATGCCCCCTCGCATCTCATGCAGACACGTAGACGCCCATACACGCACTCACAGTCAGTATAGAGTAGCCTCTGCCCAAGAGACCTTTCCCTCTAGATAATATGGTTCCCAAACATCAGATATCAGATATGATCTAGGTACGAGTTGATCTGACATGCCAGACTTCTGTCTCTTTCCCCTAGTGTAAATGTCAAGTCCCCTGCACCTTCCAGTTCCACGTCAATCACACGTCATGCAGCTGCGCGCGCATCCAGGCCTCAGATTATTTCTGCTGACATTACAAGTTTCTGCCAAGTACCCACCTACTTGTGACACTTACCTATGACGTTTTCTATGTTCACGCCTATGTTCACGCCTTCTGATTACGTATTGCTAACACGTATATGTTCTTATCTTGTTTCTCTCAGCTGTTACGCCCACTGTATTGGTTTCCAGTATATGTTTTAAGTATAAAAGTTATGTCTTGTCAATAAAGTATGCTCTATCCCTTCCTGCACCCCAGTGGTGGCAGGAACAAGATATCCGATCTGGTACCATGACCATTCCTTTTTAAGGAATAAAACCCCTAAGAACTCTAACACCACGGACTCTGCCTCTTTCTTTCCGATTGAGTTATTTTTGTTTAAGTACTTACCTGCATAGAAATTAAGACGGTAAATCAAATATTTACCACATTATTTTGGCGCCCGAATAGGGACCCCTCCCCCACCCCACGCGCCGGTTGGTGCGTTGCAAGCTCTGTCCCCTGCCATCAGTTAGACGGAACTACGCGTACTGGCAGGATTTCCTGTATCTCCCTCTGGCCCACGGAGGTGACGAAGACTGCGATCAGCACCCAGACGAGGCGGTGAGGAGTGCGGAGGATCCCGACCAGAGCCTAGCCGAAAGAAGCAAGGTCCGAGGTGTCAAGAGGCCCACCAGTTTTCCGAAGTATCCACGTGTCGAGTCCAGTCCAGTCCGGTCCAGTCCAGTCGAGTTTTCCGAGGCCTTCCGTTCCGTGCTTCCCGGTGAGTACCATTGCTGGGTCGTATCTAGACGGGTGCATTATTATGTATCCGGTAAAGACGTGTTTGGGTACACAAACGCGGTCTGCACTGTTTTAGACAGTGTATCTGTACTGTTTAGCAGTACATCAGTTATTCAAGTTCCTGCACTGTTTTTAGACAGTGTATCTGTGCTGTTTATCAGTACATCAGTTATTCAAGTTCCTGCACTGTCTTCGACAGTGTATCTGTGCTGTTTAGCAGTACATCAGTATCTAGGGTAGAGATATATGTTCCAAATGTTTTTTATGTGATTAATGTCGTGGTATGAGTGACTGTTTGATGTACATTATTGTGTTTTTGTGTAACTAGCTGTGTTCCGTATCAAGTATTCAGTACTAAGTAACAAGATGCCGTTCTTAAATAAGTTAAGACAGATAGGAACTAGGAAAGGGATACTAGAGGAAGAAATTCCTATACCCCCTAGGGACACTCCTGGAAATTTTATGTACCATAAGCATGGCTTAGATGCCATATTGTATCTAGATTTATGGGCTGACTATACCAAGCACTTAGACGAGAGACACAGATGGCCAGTTACAGGAACATGGGATGCCGAGTGCATCATGAAGGTAGAAGAAGCGCTATGGAAAAAGAAAGCCAGACAATCTCAGAAAGACGCCATAGAATTTTGGCGTAAAGAATCACATAAACGTGCTGAAAAAGCACTCCGTAGAGAAGACAGACATAGAGAAGAGTCAGATAGAGCCCGAGAGAATGAATTAGTTAATGAAGGAATCCGAGTAAAAGCAGAACAAGTAGACCGCGCGCGAAACAATCTTGTAAATGGCATGTATCTTGTGGCCGAGGGCTCGCCTGAAGCCACTTCAGAAATACCGAAAAACCTGCCGCCACCATTAGTTCCGACTAAAGTAAATCACAAGACCACCAAAGATATATTCCTTGCCGCCTATCTAGACGATGTAGCACCCGCTTACACCAATCCACGTGCCCGCGTCCCGCCTACTGACGGTGACGGAGGTGGCAACCCGCCTCCAAACCATATCCCGCCATTACCACAAAGTTCCCCCGTTCGACTGCCTGTTCCGCCTGTTCCTCCACCTCCACCACTTCCCGCACTCAAGATTAATATACCGAATCCGTTTGTGCCCGATCCTAGTAAGAGACAAGTTCAGACACAGATACAGACTCCACGGAGAAGTAATGCTCAAGCCTCGCCTCAGGAGGTGCGACAGGGGGTCTCCAGACCCCGCCGACAACACACAGATTGCACCTTGGAGACCTGCTGAAGCACCCTACACTGCAATCACCCCGTCTCGACATACTAAAAGAACGTCTCCCAGTTTGCAGATACGATCCCGTACCCGGTAAAGAAGATAGAATGTTGTTAGCATCATTACGCTTGCGACAAGCCGCAGATTACCTAGTGTTATTCCCAGGGATGTCTGATCACCTAGACAGTATATATCATTTTGTCCAGACTGGGGAAAATCCCGAAAGTATTAAGGAGGCCCTGGCACACCAAAAAGTTGACACTCAAGCATATATATTGCGTTTTTTTATAAATTGCTTAATAAGAGACCGAGACAGGCCTGGGGCAGACCAGGATGAAATGGAAGCACTAAACAAGTGGGGTCAAAATATAGCCGATGGAAAGCATGATAAAATGAATTGTATATCGAGCATGTACAAGAAAATAAGAAAGGCAGTAATAGAAATACACGAAACAGAAAAAGAAAGAGCCCGGAATGATTCTTCCGAGGAAGAAGGACTTGAAGAACCAGAAACGATTACAGATACGATAGCATATGTGGGTAAGGGAAATTACCTTAGGAAAGGCATTCGTCCAGAAAGTAAGAGAGTTTTTCTCTCTGGCATATCAAAACCGAGTTCTCCTGAACATCTGTTTCAAGTTACCGATAAAATGCTTCTAGAACTAATGGGGTACCATGTACTCAATTCTATGGATGAACAAGAACTAGCCCGGTCAGCAGTGCTGTGGGCTGACAATATTAACACATATAATGATGATACAGTAGCACAGACTTTTCTGAACCTTTCCCCAGACGAGCAGAAATTAGCTGGTATATACATGATTCAGCATCTCATCACGTTATACAGACAGCAACATTCTGATCCGGGGCCCTTACCTAATACATTAGAAGCACTACTTATGAATAGATGGAGAGGCCTAAGTACCAAGTTAATTCAAATAATTCTAGAACAACGACACAGATATAACACTTTCTTAGGCCCACAATATGTTCCCGCTTCGCCCCCAGAAAGGAAAATGTATCATATGGAACGTTTAGAAAGACAGAACCCTTTACGAGAAGTACACCCAGTTATGGGCACTAATAATACCTTGGAACGTGCGTATGTTTACACACCTTTAACGAAGTTAGAATTGTTAGAAATGAAGAAACTAGTACCCTGTCATGATAAAGACCCTACAGGTTTTCACAGAGAACTTAAAGATATGTTACTCATGGGAGATTACACATATACAGATATTATGAAATTGTTAAAGGTACTGCTGCCCACTGGCATCTACGAGAAACTCAAGGAAAAAGAATGGGAGGTGGGAGATAAAAAGATTATATGGACTGAAATAGAAGACGAGGAAAAAGGTCGTACCCCAGGGGTAGGCCTTGGGGAAAAAGCAAAAGCATTACCAGGTCTAATAGTACAGGTCTTACCAAGATTATTAACAACTAAAAAGGAAGACTGGGACGCAATCTCAGCCTGTAAACAGAAACACGATGAAGATACCAGCGACTTCTATTCAAGATTTGAGAAATGTTTTATTATTAATAGTGGCCTAAAACCAGGTAGCGAGTCGTACCCGCATCTTTTTGTATCAAAGTTAGTCGAGAATTCCTTGACCACAGTCAAGAATCGTGTATATAAAGTTGAAAGTACATGGCAAGCAAATACGCCATCACAGATGTTACAAATGTTACAATACCACCAGAACAGAATTAGAGAAGAACAGGATCACGAACAGAGACGTATGAAGGACACAAAAATGAAAATGTTAGTGGCACAGTCGGTTCCAGCCGACGGCCAGAGAAAGGGTACGACCCAGACAGGAAATTCAGCAGCTCCCGTTAAAGGGACATGCAACTATTGCAAGAAGCCAGGTCACTACGTACATGAATGTCCAGTCCTGCAACACAATATAGCAACAGGTAAAACTAAGGAAAGACCGCATCCGCCTAGACAAGACCAGGTTCAGCAACAGACTTCACAGAACTCCCAACCTACGCATGCTCCACATACAGCACAGACCGCAGCGGTATCACAATCACAGCCACAGCCCATAGCCGCAACGCAGCAAGTTTCACGGCAGATGTGCCAGTATGCCCAATCTGATTATCCCGATTATCAGCGATACACATGAAACAGCCTAGAGAGGGAAGTTGGCTTGCCTCTTATTGAGATTCCTGTAGATCAAGAGGGTCCTTATGTACACAGTCAAGTATTGGGAAAAGACAGAAAGTTTTTAATTGACACAGGGGCAAGTCGCACAACAATTAGCCATAATGAAGTACCAGGGGCACCCCTCTCAGGCTCACAGAACGTTTCCCTTGGTTTTTCAGGACAGCCTATTGTAAATGAGGTATCGAAACCAGTCCCCCTGGCTGTGGGTCCATTATCACGTGTTACAGACTTGTTACTGACGAAATCATGTCCAGAAAATCTGTTAGGTATCAAAACCTTGAAGGCTCTAGGAGCTGTGATATGTTGTTCTCCGGAAGGAGTTAGACTCTTTTTGCGTGACTTTAAGGGTCACTATGTATTACGAGAGTTCGATGTCAGATTGAAAAATGTACCGAAACACTTGTGGGCACAAGGCCTAACAGATGTAGGTTGCATGCACATTACACCATACCGTGTTACACTCAGACCAGGAGTTGTTTTGCCGCGTATCAGACAATACAAGTTACCACCCGATGCTGTAGTGGCTTTACTGGAAATAATTGAAGAGCTCATTGCCCAAGGAGTGGTCGTAGAGACCGACTCCAATATCTGTAATTCCCCTATCATTCCGATTCTTAAACGTACTGACCCCAATGCACCGCCAGTATATCGGCTGGTGATTGATTTACGAGAACTGAATAAATGCATCGTTCCACAGTTCCCTGTGGTTCCCGACATCTCATCCCTATTGACTGCTATCGATTCAGAAGCAACGTTCTTTACTGTAATTGACCTCAAGAACGCCTTCTTCAGTGTCCCTATTGACCCAGAGAGCCAATACCTCTTCGGATTCAGTTTAAATGGACGAAGTTTCAAATTTTCACGCGCACCTCAAGGATTCACAGAAAGCCCCAGCATCTATAGTCAAGCACTGAAAAGACAACTCGATTGTATTCAAATGCCAGTTAACACCGCTTTACTGCAATATGTCGATGATCTGCTGATCACCGCACGAAGTGAACCCGAATGTGAACAAGCATCACTGACAGTTCTACATTTTCTGGCCGACAAGGGGCACAAGGTGTCCCCTTCGAAGCTACAATTCTGTGTTCAGCAAGTTGTGTACTTGGGTCACTTGCTGTCCAAAGTGGGGAGACAGCTCACTCCTGATCGCATTCAGTTAATTGTAAATATGCCACAACCCCAGACACAAAAGGAAGTGCGGGCCTTTATAGGCCTCACCTCGTACTGCAGACAATGGATTCCCCAGTATGCATTTCTAGCTAAACCACTCATTCAGTTGACAACACAGGAGGCAGCGACTTCGACTGCCCTTCCTTGGACTCAGGAACATACACAGGCTTTTGAGGAATTAAAGAAAGCTTTATGTCAAGCACCAGTTTTAGCAACACCATGTTACAGCAAACCTTTTACGCTTTTTGTTACAGAACGTGATGGTACCGCGTTGTCTGTCCTCACTCAAGATCAAGCAGGTTCACATAAGCCTTGCGCTTATTTTTCAAGTACATTGGATTCAGTAGCCCAGGCGCTTCCTGCGTGTTTAAAGTCAGTCGCAGCGACAGCCCTAGCAATCAGACAGAGCGATTCAATTGTTTTAGGACATCAATTAACAGTACAAGTCCCACATTCTGTAGAGGTTCTTTTAAATCGAACCCAGACTCAACACTTGACTATAGCACGACTGACAGGTTATGAACTGACACTATTCCAGCCACACATAGAAATCAGACGCTGTAACATCCTGAATCCTGCAACATTGTTACCTTCGATTATGACTAATTCAGCCCCGCATGATTGTATAGAGATCATTAATGCAGTAACAAAGCCCCGACGAGACTTAACCGATGTTCCATTGACAAATCCAGACCTAACACTTTATGTGGATGGTTCATGTATGAGAACAAACACAGGAGAATTAGTGGCCGCCTATGCAGTGACCACTGAAACTGAAGTAAAAGAAACATATTGTATTGATACACTGTCCGCTCAAGCAGCAGAGCTCATCGCTCTGACCCGAGCCTGTATACTAGCCAAGAACAGAAATGTTAATGTATACACAGATTCACGTTATGCTTTCGGAGTCGTACACGACTTCGGAGTGTTATGGCAAGAACGAGGTTTCCTGACCTCTCACGGTGCCAAGATCCAACATGGTCCTCTCATTCAAGCACTGTTAGAAGCAATACATTTGCCTTCAGGCATATCCATCATGAAATGTAAAGCACATACTAAAGTTACAGATTCCGTTTCCCAGGGTAACGACCTGGCAGACCAAACAGCAAAACATACAGCATTGACTCACACTCCGACATCTGATGTAACAAAGATCATAGTGCCGACACGTTGTATGACAGTTAAGGATCCCACACTAGATGTAATCGATATTCAGACACATGCTACTCCAGACGAAATCAAGAAATGGACTGAACTAGGAGGGATCCAGACAGATCAAGGTTGGATGACAAAGGGAAAATCTACATGGTTTCTCCCCGACTCTATGGTTCAAGTCATAATAAATACAGCACATAGTCCAGCACATCTAGGAGAAAAAGCTATGTTAGACAGTTTACAGAATCTCTGGTACAACAAACACTTACGAGCAGCAGCAAAACAGAAAGTGCGTACTTGCATGATCTGTTGTCAGTTCAACCCAGGTAAAAGCGTCCCTGTAGAGCAAGGTGGATTCCATCCTCCTGATCACCCTTTTGAAGTCCTCCAGATGGATTATATCCAGATGGACCGTTGTCGAGGTTTTAAGTACGTCCTCGTAGTTGTTTGTGCACTTTCCCGTTGGACCGAAGCATATCCAGTCTCAGATTACACTGCTCCGACCACTGCCAGGCAGCTGGTTCGTGAATTCTTCCCACGGTACGGCTTGCCCCGTGTCGTGTACTCAGATAACGGACAGCCATTCTCATCCGAGCTCATGAAACAGGTTTCCCTTTTGCTGGGATATCAGTGGAAATTCCACTGCGTCCGACATCCCGAAGCCGCTGGCCTTGTAGAGAGGCATAACCAGACACTGAAAACACGCCTTGCTAAAATATGTAAAGAGAAAGGGGTCGACTGGATAGTCGCCCTGCCAGTTGCATTGTTCTACATGAGAATGGTCCCCCATTCGAGATCAGGACTATCCCCGTATGAAGTGGTCTTTGGACGACCACCAAATATGTGGGGGACGCCCATGCCTAAGAAAATAACCGATGTTGATTGTAATATGCTGACAGATTACCTTGCCTCCTTGATGTCTGCACTCCAATCATGTCGTTCACAGGTTGCTGCAGCCTTCCCCGACAACACTGATGTAAAGCCACACGATGTCCGTCCCGGGGATACAGTCCTAATTCGTAACTTCGACAGGAAAAGCCCGCTGGAGCCCCGCTGGAAGGAGCCGAAGATCGTCCTTCTCACCACGAGGACCGCCATCAAAGTGGAAGGCCGAAAGGGGTGGATCCACACGAGTCATATTAAAAAATGTAATGAACTGTTGCCAGAGACTGACTCGTCCACCCCCTCCAAGGACTGCCTCGATACTAAAGACTTTAAAGTTCCAAAAAGAGACAAAACTCCCCAAGAAGAGTATCGATTAAAGCTTCGATCTAGCAAGTCAGACAGTTTAATTGTTTAAGTCCTCCCCTAGGTGAATCGGTTAAATAGTTTCTGACATGTATCCCCTAGATCGAGATAGAGAGAGAGAGAGACAACTCAAGAAACGTACATATTGTAAATCACTCCATAGTCACTGTATAGTGACATTATTGATTATGTTTTTTCTAAGTCTTCTGATTATTGTTGCTAGTATATTACTTCCTATATACTACCCTATCTTCAAGCGTGAACAATCTGCTTACAATGTCACTGCTGAACATTCTTTTAGTGAGTTACCCCCCCATGAATTATCTTACAGACTTGCGCTGCGCAACAATACATTCATTAGTATGTTACATCACTCCCATCAGACTAATAATGCTACAAACTGTTGGATATGTGGCCGACTCCCTCCCTATCAGAAATACAAGGGAGTTCTGCCCCTCTTTCCGTATCCGTTCACTCACAATGGCTCCTGTGGAGCATGGTTTAGAATAATTAATTCCTTAGATTCTGATATTGCTGTTTTCAAAGGAAATTGGGTTTGGGGAAACCTGAACTTAGTTCTGCTTAACGCCTGTTATCCTGACAAGAAGGGACTTCCCATAAGAATAGGAACTGATTTAGAAAATGAAGTATATGGATTAGGTAATTATACAATTAACCTTATGATTCTTACTGTTGAGTCTGAAGCTGCACCAGTTCTCCCTGCTATGTCAGTATTACCAGTCACGGGTGATTTATGTGTTAGAAAGAAGGGTTCAGTACACTTAGGTCATAGTAAATGTACTACTGTGGTCGAATTCAGTGATCAAGGCAAATCTTCCTTCAGAGCCACTCGTCATTCCTACTTTGTTTGTGGCTATACCGCATACATACGTTTACCTCCAGATTGGGATGGTACCTGTTACATTGCATTCCTTCTGCCACCTGTTTTTCTAGCCCCTCCTGATTATCACAGAAATACAAATCTAGTAAAAGATAGACTCCGAAGAGATCTCCCGATTGTCGACTATACTGAAACGGCATGGGAGCAATACACAGATTTCAATAAAGGATTCTTTTTCTTCATAGGTCCTGTCCAAAATAGTAAGCTAATACGCAGATTAACTAGAACACTCGAAGCAGTAGTGAATGAAACGGCCTCCGCCCTAGGTAACTTAACAGAGGAGCAATCTGCCATGCGGGTTGTTGTTCTTCAGAATCGTCTTGTTATTGACGTCATCCTAGCAGATAGAGGCGGAGCCTGTAAGGTCATCGGGTCAAGCTGCTGTGTTTTCATTCCAGAAAACACGCCAACAGTATATAAAGCTATTACACGTCTTCATAAAATTGCAAGTTTGATACATCAGAATCCAGGCACCTGGACTTGGTCCGGTTGGTTCTGGACAACGTTGACCGCTTGGGGATGGAAGCTCCTATCCCTCCTGGGCATTGCCCTTGTCATAGTATTCAGTTGCTGCCTGTGCCTACAGTGTGGGCCAGCGATTTGTGGCCTGTGCGTCACTTCATGTATTGAACATTCCAGTTTTCACTTAAACCGCGAAAAGAAGAAAGAAGAGCAAATAATGTTACAAGAACAGACTGATCGGTTTATGAGAATCGATATATCATGAAGGGTCCGTAGGGAACAAGGAGGGAATGAGGAAATATAAATCTTATGGTCAAGAAATGTTCCCTAACGTGTACCCCACCGTCTCCATGTACCAGCCTAAAGTGCATGTAACTTCCCTCCTGTGCCAGCTATGAAGACGCAAATACATTTGCGTCCAACGTTAACATGTCCTCTTTCAGATCCGCCATGAATGGATCGATAATTCAGTTCCTAAATATGCCATGCCAACGTCTTTATATGGTGCGTGTATGGTCAAATTGCACCCGTTTCTAAGGCTCCACAAGGCCCAGATGCAAGTCCAGGCCCCAAGCCTCCTGAAACGCTCCGAAGTTGCAGCCCCCACCTGCATCTCTGAACTCTGCCTTACTCCCTGCGCGGCTAACGGCGCGTAGCTCAGCCTGCTGCCTGCCAAGACTGTATTCAACCTTCGAATTATCTGTTCCGCTCCTTAACATACATTCCTGCCTACTAGTTCAAGTAAACATCTTTCCAGCTGTAGAGCAAAGGGCCTGGCCTCACTGTCTTCATGCAAGTAATTCATAGCCTCTGTTACCATGGTAGGCCCATGCCCCCTCGCATCTCATGCAGACACGTAGACGCCCATACACGCACTCACAGTCAGTATAGAGTAGCCTCTGCCCAAGAGACCTTTCCCTCTAGATAATATGGTTCCCAAACATCAGATATCAGATATGATCTAGGTACGAGTTGATCTGACATGCCAGACTTCTGTCTCTTTCCGCTAGTGTAAATGTCAAGTCCCCTGCACCTTCCAGTTCCACGTCAATCACACGTCATGCAGCTGCGCGCGCATCCAGGCCTCAGATTTCTGCTGACATTACAAGTTTCTGCCAAGTACCCACCTACTTGTGACACTTACCTATGACGTTTTCTATGTTCACGCCTATGTTCACGCCTTCTGATTACGTATTGCTAACACGTATATGTTCTTATCTTGTTTCTCTCAGCTGTTACGCCCACTGTATTGGTTTCCAGTATATGTTTTAAGTATAAAAGTTATGTCTTGTCAATAAAGTATGCTCTATCCCTTCCTGCACCCCAGTGGTGGCAGGAACAAGATATCCGATCTGGTACCATGACCATTCCTTTTTAAGGAATAAAACCCCTAAGAACTCTAACACCACGGACTCTGCCTCTTTCTTTCCGATTGAGTTATTTTTGTTTAAGTACTTACCTGCATAGAAATTAAGACGGTAAATCAAATATTTACCACACTGCAGCGCCTGGATACCCGCACGGGTGATTAGCTGCACTACACAAATCAAGATTGATTGAAACACCACTAGAAGCCACTGGCTAGACTTCGAGGAGGAGATGGGGGGGTTGCATTGGATGCAATGAAAATGAGATGGTGGGGCGCAGAGTAGAGGAAGGGATAGGATGAGAAAGGACATTAGTTTATATAAAGTAGTGAAAGGAAGCGATGGGGAAGAGGCAGTGGTAAAAGAAGGTCAGAGATTGTAAAGAGAAGTAAGCTGAAGGGATAAAAGAGGAAGGAAAGAATGGCAGAACAGCATGCAGAGGTGAAAGAAAGATATTGACAGTGCATGGGGATGGCATAAAGGGAGAGTGCAGTACATAGAGGGAGATAGAGGGCAGACATTTGCTGGAAGGATGAAAGAAACAGAGAAAGGGTTTATGAGTATAGAAGGAGAGGGGGACAGGCAGAGAGAGAGTGAAAGAGGAAGACAGATGAAAGAGGCTGGAAACAGGCAGCAGAGTAACAGATGAAGCAGAGGCAGCTGAGCGATTAGGAGGAGGCAGAGGGAGGGGCTCAGGGGGGCACAGGGAGGGAGTGTGAAGGATTAAGAGCTGCTCAGAGCAGAGGAGATGGAGACAGAGTGGGATGAGAAGGAGATTATTAGAGATAAAGACCTTAAACACAGTGATAATTGTTTCTTCAGTGACAGCAGAAGCCTGATGAAGAGGAGAGAGCATCATCATCTGTCTCGTTAAGGATTCCTGGGGAGCCAGAGCGCAGAGTGTGGACTTCCCTTCCCTCTCTTCACTTCTCTTCTCATCTGCCTCCCCTCCTGCCAGCCATTCCCCACTGCCAGTGTCAAGCCACCACCAATAGGGGCCTTGTGAGATTACAGCCATGAATAACAGACCATTAGAGGCTCAATGATGAGTCATCAGGGGAGGAGCCTGACAGGGGAGCATCCTGCAAGGTTGCAGAGGGGGATTGGGAGGGGACTGCTGGGAGAAGGCAGAAGGATACACCTGGTCCAACCGTGCAGCCAAAGAGGATGCAGAGTGGGACCAATGGAGTGCAGAGAGAAGACAGTGGGATAGCAACCTCCCCCATCAGTCATCATCCCTCATCCATGAACCTTCCGTCCTCATTTCTCTTCCTTTATTCCTAAACTTCAGCCCCATCCATCATCTCTCATTTATCAAATCTGCTTCCATTATCTATCATTCAACATCCATCAGTCCTCATTGATCATTCCTCATCCCCTGCCCCTTATCCAGCACCCCTCCTCAATAACAGTCATTCCTTTCTCCTCATCCATCATCTATCACTCCTCATCCATCATTCCTCATTCTTTATCCCTTCTCCACCATTCCTTATCCAGCTTCCATTATATGTCATCGATCATTCCTCATCCCTCATTCCTCACTACTTCTCACACTTCTAATTCTTCATATGTTATCCCTCGTCTATTAGTCATATTCCTCATTCCATATCCCTCACTCATCATCCCTCTTCTACCATTCCTTATCCAACTTCAATTATGTCATCAATCATTCCTCATCACTCATCACTCAACCCTCACTAATTCTTACACTTTTAATCCTTCATATGATATCCCTTATCTATTGTAGATATCTCTCATTCGTAATCTCTTGTCTATCATTCATCATGCTTCTTCCAAAACTCATCAGTCCTCATTCATCATACCTCATTCCTCTGCCTTCATTTCTCATTTCTCGCCCTCCTTCATACCTCATCCAGGATCTAGCATTCCTCATTCTCATCCCTTACTCCTCATATCTCACACTCTCTGCTTCTTCCTCTCTTCACTTATGAGGAGCAAACGTTCTGATGTTATTAGTTATGCTCAGTAGAGACAAGTATTTCATATGGAAATTGCTTGTATGAACAGGGAAGTGAAAGACCAGCTTTACAGTAATTATTTGGTTTCTAATGTGAATACAAGCATTCAGAAAATAGAAAGAAATGTTTTCCAAATACTAAACAATCAACAGACAACAGAGCCATACATCTAGAAGACATTTGACAAACAGAAGCATTAGCTGGGCTTTCAATATTTGTTACCCAGAGTCCTTATCACTTTCCTTGACACATCTAAAAGTGACATAATGAAAAGGAGAGATTGGAAAAGCTATAATCCAGTGACAACATGGCCCCAGGAACTGAGTATCCTAACAACAACTTCAAAAGATAGCAAGGGGTTGTAAACTAAGCTTTCACCACAATCCCTCAGGCCAACCACATCTCAAAACGAATATCTGACAGATTATCAACGGACCGAAAATCGACATTCAAAAATATCAACACAAAAATATCCAAGTCAAAAATATCGAAGTCCAATCTACATATTGATAAGTACAAAAATATCGGGGGGAAAATATTGTCAAAAATATTGATGTTAAAAATATAGTTTTTTTAAATGTTTTAATAATAATGTAAAATTAAGCAAATAATACATACAAATAAAAGAAATATAGTTAAAAATATGAAAACATATTTAAAAATAATAATACATATAGGGGCCGATTCCGATTCGGGAAAATGCCCTCCAAATAGCCGTACGGAGCTTTTTTCCCGTACGATTTGTATGGAGAACCGTACCCGTACGTACGACCTAGTATGATGTGTACCCAAAGCAGTTCTCCATACGAATCGTACCGAAAACCGTGCAACTCACTGATCCGTACGAATCGCATTCGGAACGCCCAGTACGCGACGTCCGTACGGATCGAAGCTGTATTTTCCGACCCAGCAAGTACGAATCGTATCGACAACACTCCGTACAACTCTTTTTCTACGGGAGCTCAACACATCCATAAAAGCATATTTCGCCTCAAAATGCATACGAAACGGATCCCCCCGGGTACAGTGCATACACCCCATGATAACAGGGGTATGGTGCGTCGGGGTACGGAGCGTACACCCCTGGATTTCAGGGGAACGGTGAATATTTCCCCTGTGCGTACACCCCATGAATGTTGGCGTACGGCATATAGGGGTACAGTTCGTACCCCCCAAGGCCGTAAGTGTAAGTGCGTACACCCCGTGCATACACCCCTTGCGTTTAGGGGTATGGTGCGTATGTGAATGTGTGGCTCTCCGTACGAATTGCCTATACGCGACGTGTTCCCTACGAATCGTGTATTCATTACCCGGTCTGAATCGTACTTGGCGGGCCGTCCGGCATGTTTACGAATTCGACGGATTTGTATGAATAGTACGGAAACAGCTTTGAATACGAATCGTCTTATGGATTCATTTCCCGAATCGGAATCGACCCCATATGTTAATATGAATTAAACATATGCATATAATTTAATATATACAGTTACTCCACATAGTGCAACAGTAGGGAAAGTGCTGGATAGCGTAGGGGTAAAAATGACTATTCCAACTCCAGAGAGTGCAACAGTAGGGAAAGCGTTGGATAGCGTAGGGGTAAAAATTACTATTCCCAGTCCGGTGAGTGCAACAGTAGGGAAAGCGTTGGATAGCATAAGGGTAAAAATTACTATTCCCAGTCCAGTGAGTGCAACAGTAGGGAAAGCGCTGGCTAGCATAGGGGTAAACATTTATATTCCCACTCCAGAGAGGGCAACAGTAGGGAAAGCGTTGACAGCGTAGGTGTTAAAAATAACATACTCATAAATCAAATAAATATTGTAATAAAAAAAGAATTTATTAATGCATTTACAAAAAATAAAATAAAAACTACGAATATATCAAAACTAATAATTACTTTAATAATAATAAATACTTCCCACCCTATTCCCCAATAAACACACAACACACTTCACATACAATTTCACACAATTAATGTAATTTTCAATTAATCAATTCATAAAAATTAATTTGCAATTAATAATTAATTAAAAAGAAAGTAATTGTCAATAACAATAAATAATAATTAAAAAGAATAATAACCAATTAACTAAACAGTAATTATGGATAGCAATAAATAATATTTAATAAAATGTTATGACCAATTAATAATTTATTAACTAAAAATAATTATCACTACCCAATTGTTTTTATAAATTACCCAATTACAAATAAATTACTTCCCACCCTATTTTCCTATGAACCCACAAACCGCTACGGTACTAAAACACAAAATTTACTTTAAAAAAAGTACTAATTTCAAAAAAATGTACACATATATCTAAAAAAAAAGTACAATACTTAACAAAAAATATAGAACACATACATATAAAATACATACTAAAATACATAACACTAATATAAATATCAATATTATTAACATTGAGAATTTAACTATCGATATTACTAACATCGATATTGGCAACATCGATATTTCTTACCTTAAGTTCAATATTCTAGTTGTCGATATTCTTGATGTCGATATTCTGTCCCTACGATATTAAAAACTCAATATAAATGTACTTAGAAATCAATATTTTTACTGTTCACGCACAAAACCTACATTTAATACTCCGGAGATTGTGTATTTTACCACATCTGGGATTCCTATAGAAGATCCAACCAACTAAATCTCTCATCAGGTCTCAATTGAATTGTGAAAATGATTTGCATCATGAACTGTCAATTCCAGCTACAAGTCAATTTCAAATTATCCAGAATTCAGTGGAAAGACAACCTCAACTTGTACGCCTATGAGAACACATATCCGCTGTTGGACAGGTCATTCATTAGCTCCATGTAGCTAGTAGATAGTAGCAGGAATAACTCGCGGAATTAAACTCTGCAGAATTCTGCACAGTAAAATAAAAACTCTGAGCGATTCCAGAGAGTTCCACGAGTGGGGCAACATTTATCATGTCACGCTGCTCACTTAGATTTTTAGTGCCAGGTCTGTAGTGCTGCTTCTTTCTGCCACTCAAGTAGATTTTCTACTTGTGTGACCGCTTTCCGCAACACAAACGGTTGTGACATGCTGCAACTGCGTGCGTTGAGACGTTTTGCCAGAAGGCGTTCTTCTAACACACGAAAATCGAACTAGGCAGTGCAAATTCTAGCTCACACTCTGCAACTTAGCGTTTGGAAGCCGCAAAAGTGAAAAAACTCTGCCAGGTGGCGGTTGGAGGAGTTTTGCTGAAACTCTGTGTTCCAAGCAAAATGCGGAGTGGGCAAAACTCTGCGAACTCCGCTGGCAGAGCAGAAGTTTCTGCCCACCCATACTGGTAGATCTATCTTCAGGATACTCTGTATTACACACAAGGCAATAAATGGCAAGGGACCAATATTTCTACAGATGAAACTTAAAATGTAAGTAATTGTACCATCTGATATGAAGAATACCTTCAGTAGCACATCTTTCTCTGTTCAAACCAATAAATTATGGTCCTCACTTCCAGCATGGACACGAGCCATCAGTAACTATCTGGTCTTCAGGAGGACAGTGAAGATCTGATTTTTTGGAATCAATGTGCTCAATTCACAAAGGTAAACTGAGACGGAAGTCTAACTTTATGACTTTCAGTATTCACAAAGGGCATTTACCACTTGTTAATGCCCTTTGTGGATGCTGAAAGTAGTAAAGTTTGACTTTTGGTATTCACAAAGGGCATTTACGAGTAGTAAATGCTTTTTGTGAATACCGAAGGTCGTATAGTTAGACTTTTGTCTCAGTTTAACTTTGTGAATTGTGCTCAAAGAGTCCAGCCTCACTATGCTACCAACAGGGCAGGTTGGGAACCACTGGATCCAAGACAGTGCAATCAAAAACATTGAACATATATGGCTCAATTAAATTGCCTTCCCATTATTACCTAGTGCACAAGACAAAAGAGGCTACAAAAATACTTATCTGAACAGCACAAAATGCCACTGAAGAAAGATCGAATAGCCCTAGCTATGGATATTAAGAACAGTTTAAATGACAAAAAAATAAACGTGCCATTGATGAGATAAAGCATGCCAGTAAATCACCACTAGAAATATTTTGGCAACCAAATAAATGACTGAGAATTTTAATAACATACGTTTACACTCTGCATGGCCATCACTTGCCTATTGAACATGTTCTGCTGATCATTCACAGTTAGGGCCTTATTAGAACCAGACTTGAGTGGTGTGGCGATCTTGCAACCATCACATTATGATCCTAGTGGTCGTGCTGCCCTGGGACCACCGAATCTGCCGGAGAACCGTCATTCCCTGGCGGTGGCGCGGAGGTCCGGAGGCATCTATCTACTTGGCCAGACCACCGCGCTCCCACCAAGCATATCACAACTTTCATTTCTGACACTGCTTTCATGGAGGTCTTTAATCAATTAAAACAGTGGCGATGAGGAAAGAAAGGGGGCTCTGCAGGGCCACCTTGGGCCTCATGCCTTGAGGATGCACACAGGGGGCACAACATGTGTGTGCATGTATAGAAGTTTCAGCATGTCATGGACTTTCCAGTCCATGCCGAGCTGGAACTTGCTTTGATGTTCCCATTGCGGTGTCTTATAGGCACCGACGTGGGAACATTAAAGCAAATGCCCGCAAATTACTGCAAAAGCCATTATAGGGCAGGTGGTCCTCACGCTGGTTTGGCGGTGCGGTGACAGGGTGGTCCCGCTGCAGCACCATCAAATTCGTAAACAGGCCCTAAGTGTTAACTGTGCACTAAATAGCTGTATTAATGAATGTTTCAGAAGTTCAGCAGTCCAATGAAGGGTGAAATCTTTCCTATAGTTTGAAATAACCATATTTATCAGAGTAATTGGCAATGTTATGGCGTTTGTTTACAACTAACCTACTCAATCAACTAATGGCATGAAGAATTGATGAAGATTTAACCTTTACATGCAAGAAAGTGCAAAAGATATTTGCACAAATTGAACATTACAAAACACATGACAATGCTTTAAAACTGCATTACAAACTTGAGCTATTGTACATGACTAAATTAATAACATCAGGCTCTTCCACAGAGCAGCTTGCCAATCATTTGCAGAGTGATCCAGTTCCTCGTCAGGGGTAGTAAGCAATAAATGCATGGCCATACCATATCATACCATACCATTCCATACCATACGTATCATACAGTTATAGGCCATCCCATACAAACCACACTATACATACCATACCTTACACTGACAGGCCATACCATACCATACAATGACAGACCATACTATACCATAGCAAGCATTCAATGATAGGTCATACCATTCCATCCCATACAAGTCCATCCCATCCCATTCCTTTCCATGCCATACCATACCAGGCAATGACAGGCCATACCATACCATACCATCCCATACCATTCCTTTCCATTCCATTCCATTCCATCCCATACCATTTCGTTCCATACCATACCATACCATACCATACCATACCTTACACTGACAGGCCTACGATATATATCTCTTCAGTTCTTATTCTCACTTGACTAAATATATACATGCAGTTTTATGTTTGCTACAACCCACATCTGCAGCTTTATTGTTGTCTAATGGTATTTAAAACACACTTTCACCATCACTCTGAGTGATACCAATGCAGGGGAGGTTTTACAAACTGCTGATTAAA